>NC_064630.1:243190524-244463649 GCF_023864275.1 Schistocerca cancellata
GTCAGCATGGGTTTAGAAAACATCGTTCTTGTGAAACACAACTAGCTCTTTATTCGCATGAAGTGCTGAGTTCTATTGACAAGTGATTTCAGATCGATTCCGTATTTCTTTATTTCCGGAAGGCTTTGGACACTGTATCACACAAGCGGCTTGTAGTGAAATTGCATGCTTGTGGAATATATTCTCAGTTATGTGACTGGGTTTGTGATTTCCTGTCAAAGAGGCCACAGTTCATAGTAACTGACGGAAAGTCATCGAGTAAAACAGAAGTGATTTCTGGTGTTCCCCAAGGTAGTGTTATAGGCCTTTTGATATTCCTTATCTATATAAACAATTTGGGAGACAATCTGAGATGACGCTGTCGTTTATTGACTAATAAACTCATCATAAGATCAAAACAAATTGCAAAACGGTTTAGAAAAGATATCGGAATGATGCGAAAATTGGCAGTTGACCCTAAATAACGATAAGTGTGGGGTCATCCAAATGAGTGCTAAAAGAAATCCATTAAACTTCGGTTACACCATAAATCAGTCAAATCTAAAGGCCCTAAATTCAACTAAATACCTAGGAATTACAATAACGAACAACTTAAATTGGAGGGAACACACAGAAATTGTTGTGGGGAAGGCTAACAAAGACTGCATTTTATTGGCAGGACACTTAGAAAATGTAACAGATCCACTAAGGAGACTACCTTCACTGCGCTTGTGCGTCCTCTGATAGAATATGGCTGCGCGGTGTGGAGTCCTTACCAGATAGGATTGACGGAGTACATCGAAAAAGTTCAAAGAAGGGCAGCACCGTTTGTACTACCGCGAAATATGGGAGAGAGTGTCACTGAAAAGATACAGGGTTTGGGCTGGACATCATTAAAAGAAAGGCGTTTTTCGTTGCGACGGAATCTTCTCACGAAATTCCAGTCACCAACTTTCTCCTCCGAATGCGAAAATATTTTTTCACACCGACCTACATAGGCAGAAACGATCACCACGATAAAATAAAGGAAATCAGAGCTCGTAGGGAAAGATATAGGTGTTCGTTCTTTCCGCACGCTACACGAGATTGGAATAACAGAGAATTGCGAAGGTGGTTCGATGAACCCTCTTCCAGGCACTTAAATGTGATTTGCAAAATATGCAGGTAGATGTAGAATAAGTAGAACGCCAATTACATATTTAACATCAGATTGGTTCAAATGGCTCTGAGCACTATGGGACTCAACATCTGAGGTCATCAGTCCCCTAGAACTTAGAAGTACTTAAACCTAACTAACCTAAGGACATGACACACATCTGTGCCCGAAGTAAGATTTGAACCTGCGACCGTAGCAGTCGTGCGATTCCGGACCGAAGCGCCTACAACCGCGCGGCCACCGCGGCCGACTTTTAAACATCATTAGTGTATTTACTCCATGTGAGACTGTTAGACCGCAAGTTTTGAGAGCAACAAGAAAAGGAACAATATCTGTGGACTTCTACTGACACTACCTGACCGGAGGGTGGCTTAAGTTGTCGCACTGTAATTACTAACTTTAGTAAAACTTGCTTACATCGATAGCAAGCTCTAGACAGAAGTTGTAGAAATATACGATATCTACATAAATATTTTCAAATCTTGTCATCAAACACCGTCTACTCAGCTGAATATATGAGGTTCATTCAAATGAAACTTGGTCAGTGCGTCTACCTTTGTCTTATACGTAAAGTAACTGCAGGTATGGTGGCGCCATCTATTTGTAGAGAGACTGACGCGTGTACACCGTTTGATGTTGTATAACGCCAGTGGTTTCACGCCGAAGAGAAGGTGGTCACATAAGTTAAGGTCCAGTACCGAATATGCAGGCGAGTTAGGAGGAGTGATTGGATGTTTGGCGGCGGAGGGGCTGGATTAGCCGAGCGGTCTAAGGCGCTGCAGACATAGACTGTGTGGCAGGTCCCGGCGGAGGTTCCAGTCCTCCCTCGGGCATGGGTGTGTGTGTTTGTCCTTAGCATAATTTAGGTTAAGTAGTGTGTAAGCTTAGGGACTGATGACCTTAGCAGTTAAGTCCCATAAGATTTCATGCCTATTTGAACATTTCTTTTGCGGCGGAGGAAGTTGAAGGCCGTGAGATGTATCGACGGATGAAGGTTGTGTACAGTGAGTACAGTCTGAGTCGTTCAAGTGTCGTGGAATGGCGCAAATGATTCCTTGAGGGGCGCAAGTCAATGGAAGATGTTCGTCCTGGACAGGCTCATCGCTCATCCTGTCATCACACCCGAAATGGTTGCGGAAGTGAATGCTTTAGTCTTGGACAACCGCAGAGTCACCGTGGACGAGATCCATCGGTTACTGGGTATTAGCGTAGGCACCACCGACACCATATAATGCATCAACCCTTGAACTTTCGAAAACTCTGTGCGCAGTGGGTTCCCCATCAACTGACCGCCGAACAGCGCTGTCTTCGAGTGATCTGCAACGTTATGATGAGGAGGAATACGGCTTTGTGTCGCGTATTGTCACAGGTGACGAAACGTGGTGTCACCATTTTGAACCTTAAAGCAAGCGTGAGAGCAAGCAGTGGAAACATGAGCTCCGACAGCAGCTTACTAGCTTCTCCAAGGACGGAATCGACCGGCTAGTGTCGCAAACGGATAAATGAGCCAACAGTTTTGGCGACTGTTTTGAGTATGTGTACTGCGTATAGCTACATTTTTGAGTTAATGAAATCGTTACCGTTGCTTTACACTAGCGACCAGGTTTCATTAGAATGCCCCTTGTAATAAAAGTCGTAACCGCTGCGCCTTCAATTGCCGACTGAGTGTTGTGAGAACATGGTTGTGAGGCAGTGTTGTTAGGGAATCATAACGAGTGGATGATACAACCAACTACAAAAATGTCATGTTACCACTGAAAAATCATGTATTTTTATTTTTAAATCTCTGCCCACTACTACCATCTCGACCTACTTTGATAGTAGCAGTTGACCCATGTTGCATAGTTACCAAAAAGCATTAAAATTATTATTGTCAAAATAAAAAAAAAAACAATGTCACTACTAGAACTGTTTGCACTTGTCTGGATTAGTCTGTTCAGTGGCACTGAGATCAATATAATCGTCTGATATAGTTGAAAACTTATCAACTTCATCTACATCCTTCGATGGGTAAAGATGAAACATGGATCAAATGGCTCTCAGTACTAAGGGACTTAACATGTGAGGTCATCAGTCCTCTAGAACTTAGAACTACTTAAACTTAACCTAAGGACCGTAGCGGTCGCGCGGTTCCAGACTGAAGCACATAGAACTGCTCGGCCACAACGGCCGGAGGAGGGTAAAGATGAGCTGTGGTCATTCTGTCGTAGCCTTGATCGGCTGAAATGCAGTGCAGCAGCCGTCGGACCATTTGAAGCACTGTGATGTCAGGAGAGTTCCATTCATTGTTGATGTAGACAGTCAGTTTCTCAATCTGCTTTTCAGTCTGAATATCTTGCTCAAAACGAAATCTCAATAAAAATTAATTTAAAAAAATGACACAGAAAATTTTTAAATTGGGCTGTCTCACCTTTCACTTTTCCTCGCCATTAAATAATCTCACTAGTTGCCGATAAGGATGGTAACAGTAACAACCGAACAGCTTGCGATCATCTGACAATACTGATTTTTATCTTACCTCAATACTCGCTCGTATTCTGTTGTGGAATACGGAAGTGATAGTAGTGCCAGGGGGAAGTCAGCTAAAGCGTAGTACAATTGCATACTGACGTCGGATGAGATTTGTCCAATCTGAAAAATATGTACATTGTCGAAACTTCCTGGCTGATTAAAACTGTGTGCCGGACCGAGACTCGAACTCGGAACCTGGATATACATTGTCCTTTAATAAGGCCTGTATTTATGGGCATTTAAAGGATGACATAACGCTTTTCCCTTCGTGTACTGATTAAAACTAAAATTATTCTAAAAGCTCATACGCCGCATAATATTATGAAAACTTAAATCAGTTTCAGATTCCGAAGAAACATCTGATGGAAGCACATCCAAGGGCAAACAGCGCCATTCATCATACACTTTCTGCATTTCAATGTGTTTAATCGGTGATACAAGTTTTGCCAGTGTTGTTAAAGTAGGTGTAACTTCTCTCTCTCTGTACGAGACAAGGCTGTTTTTGGAGATAATACAGGTAAATGTTCATTAAATTTAAACCGCATCAGAATTCCTTTACATCCACGAATGAAGAAGCTGGGGCACTTCTCCCTAAATGCCCTTATAACATAACGCATGGCCAAAACATCCTTCGACTTCATTGTTTCCAGAATTTCTACACATAAATGCACTGAATCACCAAATAAACTAGTATACGCATGCGTATTTAAATACAGATATATGTAAACAGACAATATGGCGCTGTGGTCGGCAACGCCAATATAAGACAACAGGTATCTGGCCCAGTTGTTAGATCGGTTACGGCTGCTACAATCGCAGGTTATCAAGATTTAAGCAAGTTTCAACGTGGTGTTATAATCGCCGCACCAGCGATGGAACACGGCGTTTCCGAGGTAGCTATGAAGTACAGATTTTCACTTACGACCATTTCACGAGTGTACGCATGGCCATGGACATTGCCGTTGGTGGTTAGGCTTGGGTCCCTCAGCGATACAGATGGCCGTACCGTAGGTGCAACTACAACGGAGGGGTATCTGTTGAGAGGCCAGACAAACGTGTGATTCCTGAAGAGGGGCAGCAACCTTTTCAGTAGTTGCAGGGGCAACAGCCTGGACGACTGACTGATCTGGCCTTGCAACACTAACCAAAACGGCCTTGCTGTGCTGGTACTGCAAACGGCTGAAAGCAAGGGGAAACTACAGCCTTAATTTTTCCCGAGGGCATGCATCTTTACTGTATGGTTAAATGATGATGGCGTCCTCTTGGGTCAAATATTCCGGAGGTAAAATAGTCCCCCATCCGGATCTCCAGGCGGGGACTACTCAAGAGGACGTCGTTATCAAGAGAAAGAAAACTGGCGTTCTACGGATCGGAGCGTGGAATGTCAGACCCATTAATCAGGCAGGTAGGTTACAAAATTTAAAAAGGGAAATGGATAGGTTGAATTCAGATATAGTGGGAATTGGTGAAGTTCGGTGGCAGGAGGAACGAGACTTTTGGTCAGGTGAATACAGTGTAAGTAGGCTGTTTATGTTTTCTTTATGTAAGTAGGCTGTTTATGTTTTCTTATTGGCAACGTTACGTAGCGCTCTATATGAAAATCACTGGCTGTGCTGTATGCAGTCTGTAGCTAGTTTGCATTGTTGTCTGCCATTGTAGTGTTGGGCAGCGGCAGCTGGATGTGAACAGCGCGTAGCGTTGCGCAGTTAGAGGAGCCGCCAGCAGTGGTGGATGTGAGGAGAGAGATGGCGGAGTTTTGAAATTACATATATTATGACTTATGATGATATTAAGGTAAATACATTGTTTGTTCTCTACTAAAATCTTTCATTTGCTAACTATCCCTATCAGTAGTTAGTGCCTTCCGTAGTTTGAATCTTTTATTTAGCTGGCAGTAGTCGCGCTCTCTGTATTGCAGTAGTTCGAGTAAGGCAGATTTTTGGTGAGGTAAGTGATTTGTGAAACGTATAGGTTAATGTTAGTCAGGGTCATTCTTTTGTAGGGATTTTTGAAAGTCAGATTGCGTTGCGCTAAAAATATTGTGTCAGTTTAAGCACAGTCTCGTATACAATTCTTCTAAGGGGATGTTTCATATGTCGACCCTTAGCCTAGGATACCTCACTGGAATCTTCTGATTTTTTCTTGTAGTTTGTGTAATTAGTGTAGATTTTGTTTATTGCTGATGCGTAATTGTATTGAGAATCTCCTTTGTAGTTGCAGTCTTTCATTGTTGTACAGTAAAACAGTTGTGGCATGCATGTAGATTTGCACCAAGTATTTCGCAGCTGCGCTTGCAATTAACTAGATATTATTTTCAGTGCTATGTTAATGTATTCCCCTATTTTTGCTCTTCAAATTGTGTTTTTCTGTGTTGTTGTGTGAAATATTGTGACAATAATGGCGTGTGAAAAACGTAATACTAGGCTCCAAAGTAAACTGAGAAATGACAGTGAAGACGAAAGTAGTGTGTTAGCGCCACCATGTAATGAATTAACTAATGTTCAACATAGTAATTTGGTAACTGTGCATAGGGAAATGGAGCGGGCGGCAAACAATGGCGTAGGCAGTGAAATAATTAGTGAACAGGGAAGCATTATCGATCGATCGCTCGGCAACAGCTCGCCTCAGGAATCCGAAATGATAGGACACAATTTTGCAAATACTGTAGATTCAGGTTTTGCTTCCTCACCGTTTTCTCAAATGAGTCAAGACACATTTACTGCTTTTCTAAATGTGAATGTTGCCGGTGAAAATACACTGCCAAAAAGCATAGAGAAACAGATTCCAGACACTAATACATTATTATTGCAATTAATGCAACAAATGGAACAAAATCAGAGACAAATGGGACAAAGGCTTCAAAAGTTAGACACAATGAAACAACACCAGAGACAAACACAGCAACAGTTAGACACAATGGAACAACACCAGAGACAAACACAGCAACAGTTAGACGCAATGGAACAAAATCTTCACATCACGCTTGAACAAACACGTGAAGATTTAACTACTGAGTTACATAACATTGAATGAAATGTCAAAAAGTCTGTAATGACGTAAAAACACAAATTTGTGAGCATTTTCAACCCATTTTTTCGCAGCATGAAAATGCATTACAGAATCACGAAGCAGCCATAAAAGAACTGCAAACCATTGTTCATGAAAATCATGAGACCTTGTGGGCTAAAATTGACTCAGTTGCATCTACCGATTCGGTTGCGCAACTTGCAAAAACTCAGGAAAACTTAAATGACACAGTAGATTCGATTTCAACACAAATGGACACTCTGAAACTTGGTTCACAAAAACACACTGAGGAAATGTGTTCACTATCGGAGAAAGTAGCCGAACTTTCGGATCAGGTCACTAACTTATCTACAAAGGTAGATGATGATCTGAATGACACTGAATGACACTGAAAGACACTGACACAGAAGAGTATGAACAAATTAGAAAATTCAAACAAAATCAAAATCAAATCAATACACAGTACAAAAGAGAAATCCGGGAAGTACAAGATCAGTTGACGCAGGTAATACAAGAATTACATATTTCAGAGGACACTCGTGCTCCAGTACAGGAAGTGGGACATAGAAATACGGAACAACCACAAAGTAATAACACAGGACACTTCGGAAATTATGAAACAAATTGGCAAGGTGCACCGAATTTTGAGATGGAACCGCCGACACGACGTAACAATGACCGATATGCTACTCGCCGACACGATGATTTCGACTATAAGCTGTTCATTACTACACGTAAATTCAAAACATTTAAGAATTCTGGCAACGACATTCATCCACAAGCATGGCTTCATCAATTTTCTCATTGTTTTCCTCCCAACTGGTCATTGGAGCACAGGTTAGAATTTATGTGTGGCTACTTGGAGAATGAACCAGTTGTAAGAATGCGATCGGTCATTCACGATTGTCACAGTGAAGGAGAATTTTATCATGCCTTCCTCTCAGCATATTGGTCTCAAGCTACACAAGACCGAGTAAAGCATAGCATCATAATGATGAAACATTTCGAACAATCTGAATTTTCCAGTCTTGTCAAATATTTTGAAGACATGCTGCACAAGAATCAGTACCTGTCAAACCCATGCAGCCCCTCAGAACTCATCCGCATTTGCTTAATCAAACTGCCTGAACATTTGAGACATATTACTTTAGCAGGACGTTGCAAAGACGACATTGAAGCTTTTCAGGGACTGTTACAAGAACTGGAAATTGACACTGACAATTGCGGAACGCGAAAACAGGAGTACAACAATTACAGGTCACATCTGTCACAATTCCGCGATGACAGAAATAATACACGACAAGGCTAATCTTATAACGCAAATCGTGACCAAAACAGACACCACCCGTTGGCAGAGTAGTAATAATTACAGGGAAAGATCACCTCTCCGCAGTAATTACTATCACAGAGACAATCAGAGAAACAGACAATATGGGAACCAAAATAATTATTATCAAGGGAGACAGAATAACTTCAGATGCAACGGTCCAGCGTGCAGTTACGATTCAAAGAGAAATTCTCCACCACGTGACCGACAAGAAAGAAACTATGGAATCTGCCAACATGACGACAGACGATATGATCGTAACGACAGACCTGAACTGCATCAGAACTGGCGGGATTTAAACAGAGCAGGGCCCTCTTGTCACAGTGAATTTGTAGAAGTTGGGTCTCCAAATCCCAATAATGACGCGCGCCAACAGAGAGACAGTAGGCAATGACTCAGGGTCCCGGGTTCAATTCCCGGCGGGGTCAGGGATTTTCCCCTGCCTCGAGATGACTGGGTGTTTGTGTTGTCCTCATCATTTCATCATCATCCAGGAAAGTGGCGAAATTGGACTGAGCAAAGATTGGGTAATTGTACGGGCGCTGATAACCGCGCAGTTGAGCGCCCCACAAATCAAACATCATCATCAATAGGCAATGACTCATACCGCTGGCAGCCACAAAACGTACTTATGAAACTGACGACGCAGCTGCCGTAGCTAGTAATTACGTAAAAATTGAAGATATTAGGGACATCTTACTCCAGGAACACGACGTAAAACATAACGACATTGCATATACTGTGATTCACATTACAGTAAATGAAGTAAAATTTACGGCAGTACTTGACTCAGGCAGTCCCATTTCAGTAATTAGTGAAACAGCTTTTAGCAAATGCAACAAATCGAACGATTGCCCCACACTTCCGTTACGTAAGATTAAATTACAAGGTGCAATCTTTGGAAAAAGTGTAGATGTACTCCAACAAACCAACTTAGAATTCTTTTGTCAAAGCCACAGCTTCTCTATGAACTTTCTTATTGTTCCATTATCGTCGACGGAAATTATACTGGGAGTAGACTTTTTGAATGAATACAAAGCAATCTTAAGCTTTCACGATGCTGAAATAAGTTTAGAGAAAGAAGGTAAGTCAATAGCTTTGAAATTTGAAGACTGGCTCTCAAACCATGACGAGGAAATTAATCGCTTTACCTTCTGTTAGACAACAGTTCGGAATTTTCTACGGAACTAGACACTAACAATCACTCTGCAAGTACTGACAGGGATGATATCGACAGCATATTTGAAATTAATGAGTTAATTCAGAATAAAACTCAAACAATTGAGAATTGTAATGACACTGATAGGCAGGACCTTTTTGAGATTTTACAAGCACATTCCACAGTTTTTACTCACAAAACAGGAACAATCAAGGGATTTCAATACCAATTTCGTGTTCGTGAGCATACTAAATTTTGTGTTAGACCATACGTAATTCCAGCACATTATAGGGACCGTGTTAGAACAGAAATACAATCTGTGCTTGACGAGGGCATTATTGAGCCTGCAGTAAGCTCATACAACAATCCGTTACATGTTGTTGAGAAGAAAAATGGATCGATCAGGCTTGTCTTAGATTCGAGACAAATCAATACTATCATTATTCCTGAAACAGACAGGCCGCAGACGATGGAAGAACTTCTTCAAAATTTTAATGGTGTAAAAGTGTTGTCTTCCATTGATCTCAGATCCAGCTTTTATCAGATCGAACTTCATCCAGAATGTAGAAAATACACAGCTTTTCTTTGTTTCGGCGTTTGTTATCAGTGTCGAAAACTTCCTTTTGGTTTGAACATTTCTTCGGTAGCATTCATTCGCGGGCTAAATTCTATATTACCTGAGTTCTTAAAACGTCACATCACCTTATATGTGGACAATATTCTGATAGCAGAAGCCTCATGGGAACAGCACAATCGCATCCTCAACAGCGTGTTACGTATTTTTGCAGAATCTGGAATTACAGTTAACTTGGAAAAGTCTGAATTCGGTAGGTCAAAGGTGAAGTTTTTGGGACATATTATTTCTTCTGAAGGCATTGAGCCGGATCCTGAAAAGTTAGAAGCAATCAGAGCCATCCACAAAAAAACAAGTCCGCAGTTTTCTAGGTCTCGTAAATTTTTACCGTCGTTTTCTGAATATGCAAATTCTTGTTACACCAAAACTTTGTTCTCTCACTGGAAAAAATACTATTTGGAACTGGGACGAACAAACACAGTTGGAATTCAATTCTTTGAAAGAAGCGTTACTTCACGCGCCAATACTAGCTCATCCAGATCTGTCACAAGATTTCTGCCTTAACACGGGTTCTTCTAAAGTCGGTCTTGGTGCTCATTTATTTCAAGAAGCCACAGAAAATGACACTACTGTTCAGAAAACCATTGCTTTTGCTAGCCGAGTGCTAACAAAATCTGAAAAAAATTATTCCGTTACTGAATTAGAAGCTTTAGCTATCGTTTGGGCATTTAACAAATTCCGTTTCTTTCTTTCTGGTAAGCACTTAAAAGTATACAGTGATCATCGTGCATTACAATTTCTTATGTCTTCAAAATTAAATCATGACAGGCTAAAACGTTGGGCATTGTTTCTGCAAGAATTCCGCTTCACAATAGTCTACATTCCCGGCAAGGAGAACATTGTTGCGGACGCGCTGTCACGCGCACCGGCTGGGCTTGAGAAAAGTAACACAGAAGGCAACCTCGAAAAAAATTTCAGTATTCTTTACATTCAGAAAGTCGCCTTTGAAAACTTCATCACCACATCTTTAAAGGACATTGCTCATGAACAAGATAAAGATCCGATTTGGAAAGACATCAAGAGCAAATGGCATGAAAAGACACACACACAGATTCGGCATTATTATCTGGTGAGAAACAACATACTGTTCAAACGCTGCACTGTTGATGACAAGCTATGGGTACTTTGCATTCCAGACGATTTTGTTAATAAGCTCATTTGGTACATTCATTTCAGCTACGCACATTTTGGTCCACGAAAATGTTATCATATTCTTCGGGCGACTTGTTATTTTAACAATATGGAAAAGAGAATTCGAAGAGTCTTGTCTATTTGTAAACTTTGTCAAAAGGCGAAACCATCTACTATCTCCCATCGTGCTCCGCTGTTTCCTATCATTCCTTCTAAATTAAAAGAATTTGCTGCTGTTGATCTCTTGGGACCGCTTGTCAGAACATCTAATGGATTTTCGTACGTTCTAGTCGCTGTTGAACTTACTTCAAAATTTGTTTCTTTCACTCCGTTACGTAAAGCCACTGGACGGTCTGTATCCAACGCCTTTGTTACAAATTTCTTACGTGAAGTAGGCCACGTTGCTAAAGTCATTTCAGATAACGGACCGCAATTCAGATCTGCTGTTTGGTCACGCATGCTTCGGAATCATAAAATCAAACCTGTTTTTATTTCATTGTACTCACCACATTGTAACCCCACCGAACGTATTATGAAAGAAATCAATAAGCTTTGCAGACTTTATTGTCACAGAAAGCATCAGCATTGGGACAGATATTTACACTTATTTCAAAACGTGCTGAATGAAATGCCTCATGACTCCACTGCTTTACCACCTACTCTTGTACTGAAGAATGAAGAACCACCGAACAGAATCAGAGAGCTTGTACCTTTCCCAAATACACGTAAACTTCGACACAAAGACATAATTGATTTGGCTATTAAAAATATAAAATCTGCAGCAGACGATAGGAGAAAACCACACGGTAAAGCAAATGCAAAGAAATTATATATTGGTCAGAAAGTTCTCATTAAAGCTCATTCATTGTCACATAAGAAGAAACACTTGAGTCACAAATTCTTTCTAGTTTACAATGGACCTTACAGAATCCGACGTATACCACATGATAATTGCGTTGAATTTGAAACTCTGCGTACTAGGAAGAGTAAAGGTTTACACCACATTTCACATGTGAAACCGTTTATTGAAAGATAATCTGCCTTTTAACTTTGTCTTTGCCATATAACTTTTCACTTTACATTGCTAGTATGCTTTGTCAGACTCAGAATCTGTTAACATGCGACAATGTTGGAAGTTAAATATCAAATCAAGAACCAAGAGAACTTACTTAAACAGAAATTACAAATGCATTGTTATAGTGAACAGACGTCACAGTGTTATTGTGTGTGTACATTCTTGCTTGTTCGTTGCACGATTACGTAACGACTATAAGGCTCACATACTTAGAACATTTACCAGTACTGCTAATGAGATTTTAATGCAACATTTTGGTTTACTTGAAAATACACTCTGGATTTAATGTACTTTCTGTGAGATACCAGATGAGACAGTGGTTAGTTTATGTGACAGCTACACGATTTTATCACGACGCTACTAATGAGTGACAATTTACAATGTTGCTTTTGCGGTGTTTCTGTTTTATATCTGCAGAGTTTTATGTATTATTTTGGAAAGTAAAACATGTTTTAGTAGTAACTTTTGTGGTATAGCTACAATGAGACAGCCTTTTCCGTAGCACAACAATACGTTACAGCACAGTAATTTCTTCATCAGAACAATAAGCGTAATAACTTAGATATCTATACGCAAAGCATTTCACTTTTGTTTATCATGAGGTAAGTACATTGACTTCTGCAGAACTTAGCTTTCGGAGGAAAATAACTACGACACTTCCACAGCGATTATCTTACAGCAAGACGCACATTTAGCGCTACAGGACACGCATTTGAGTGATTAACTTTGTACTTAAGTCATTTATTTTTAAAGATATTTGAAGTACAATGATACAAAGGTTTTCTGTAATACATTTCATTCCATTCTTGTAATCTGTAACACCTGAGGTTATAATTACATTAATCCTCAGGGGGGGTACACGCTTACTTTGTGTACCATGTGTGTGGCAAGCACAAGGAGCCCTAGCTAATATGGTATTTGCTTATACAACTTTACACATCGGTACCATATTTCTCTAATACATAAATTACACAGCTATCTGATCATTTAACTGAGAGATAAACATTTTTTTTACTACATCAGTGACAGATGTTTACGTAATTACACTGTTGTATAACTTCACACTTACGAAATTGTATTTCGTCTGTACTTTGTGAACTGTTCATATTTTTTTGGTACCATTGTGATACTATGAGAGCTTTGAATGATGTATTTGGTAAGCGTGAATGATTTTAAAGTACGTTTGAGGTAGATGACGCTATTGAAATGAGCAGAGAATATTTTTTATGGTTTGAAATTATTGCAGAAAGCTACGACTTTTTTGAGATTTGACTGAAGTGTTATGATGTTATTTTTACGACGACGATATGTATTATGCTGTTGAGGTATGTTTGTGATCAATAAGCCGATGTTATATGAGGAATTTGATTATGCTACATATTTATAATGATGAAATATTGAAGAATGTCGACGAATATGTATATGTGTAACAAGGTAAGAAATAAGGAGTAGTGGTTAGGCACACTGATTTGTGAAAAAGGTTGTTGGAAACCAAGAATCGTACTTGTAAGAGTTATGAAATGTGTGTAAATGCGTAAATGTATCACAATGCCGGCAAAATTTTTTTGGACACTGTTATATTCATAAGATTTTGTTTCTACACATTTGCAACGCAAATTCTCGACCCGTGAAATTTTATATATGAGACTGTCACTGTAGCAGAAACTGCTGTCGTAAATATTTCCGTAAGAAAGTTAAGTGACCACCTGCATGTAATGCGTCGTGGACACCCAGCTGTGTCAGATGCCGGGAGAACAAGGCATTAGTGAGTGCCTCGTGCCTTGTTGAAAGCATATTGTGGAGCACGTAATTTATGATATTTACTAAAATGCCTAATGAAATGATTAGAAACATTTTACATCTATTGTCTTTGTAGTTGAGAGATTGCTCATTTTGTTTAATATCTGGTTTCCAGCTGTGTTGCAGCATTAGTTTTATAAAATAAACTTAGATGCATTTGCTAATGTGAACACTTTCTGTCAACAGATCTATTAAATAATTACTTTATGATCCACATTCTTCGAAAAAGGAGCTCTTGGAATGGAAAGAACAATAAGAAGGGACTGATAACAATAACTGCATATATAATTTTCTTTTCAAGTACTTGGTAATTTTTTGTAGAATTAGTTTTTGTGGTGCACCACTTTAATTACATAGACATTAAGATGTGAATAGACATTTCCCTTTTCTGCATTGTTGTTTTTACTGTAATATTTTTTCTGCTTGAGCTATGTCAAGTTTAGATATAAGTTAGTGCTGTTTGCCAGGCATAGTGTTACTGAATTTGACTTTGTGTTACTCTTCTAAGCTAGTTTTACTACTGTTTTATTTTTCTTGTTTGCTGCACAGTGCCTTATATTAGTTGTAGTACTGCAATTGCTTTGCCTATTTAAAATTTTTGTCCTTGATGTTTGCGTTAATTGTTTTATGCTGCTGCATTGCCTTGTCCCTTAGTTTAGCATCTGAGCTCAGTAGATTTAAGTTAGCTTAAGAGGGGGTTGCCTATAAGAGAATGAGTTGCGATGAATTTGAAGAAATGCACTGAGAGGTTATACGAGAAAAATACAGAAAGCATGTTTGGATAGGATTTGTTTGGTGGAAGCAAAGGTTGAAATAAGACGAAATATCTATGGAATGAAGTTTTGGGTTGGACTGCAGTACCAAATGTTACACTGAAAACAAACCCTGTCCATTCCTTTTGTGTTATCCCACTATGTTTTTGTGTACCCTTGTGTATTTGTTTTCTTCCTGTCTCTATGTAGTTTCATAGAAGTTTTTCTTCTTCTAATACTAAGCTATATTCACTATGATGAGGAATACTGTTATCCTCGAATATAATTAGCATTAATAATATGTTATTTACCTTGTAAATATGCATAGACATTATTTATTCTGTTTTGTTTTAATGCTCACGTGTAAAGTTGATGTTTCAAAAGTTATTCTGATCTTTTATGTATGAACTTATGTTATAATTCCTGTAACACTGATGTATATGTTATTTCGATTCTTTTGTAAAGCTTGTACTACAAATGTTATCTGTATTGTTATGTTCTTTAATGATGTATTTTGTACCTTTGTAATTGTATTCTCATGTTATAATATTGTAATTGATAAATTAAGTAACTTGTAAGCATTCATTTTACTGCACACATTTCTGTTGGTCATAGTAATGCACAATATGTGAGAAGTTGGGACTGTTAGTGTTTGCACATGTGTTGATAATTCAGCAAGGGACTGGATAACAGCATTGCTGGTTCTAAGGACAATTCCAAAAAATTTCTTGAGAGGACGAGTGGTGGTTTATGGACTTGCTATATTGTCTGCAAGACTTCTAAGGACAATTCCAAAAACTTTGTGCGTGCACAAGTGGTGGTTATGGACTTGTTATATTAACTGCAAGACTCTTCAATGGTGATTGTGCACCCGCACAGTCACAACATCTCTACAAGGACTACAGTGGGTCTGTATCTCTGATGACCCACCAATACCACAATCTCTACCAGGACTACAGTGGGCCTGTCCACAATTTCTACAAGGACTGCAGTGCGGCTGCACCTCTGGTGGCCCACCAATACCATACTCTCTACCAGGACTCCAGTGGGTCTGCTCTGTGATTATCTACCTACCAATCTTCTTCAAAACATCGAATGACTCTGCTGTGGGTTTGCTCTGTTGTGGCCCATTACCTGTCAACATGTCAAGAGTCAGCACTGTCTTTCAGTTGGAAGGACAACACTACTTCTTCAAGACTGCATGGAAATCCACTACTTCCGTGTGCATTGTCTTTTACTGCTCAGACTTTGAAAAAAAAAAAACACTGAAATTTTACTGTGATGAACTGTCTTTATGGACTGTGAGAAAATTTTAGCTTTTGACCAACATTGTATAAATAAGTGTGTCCATTTCATATCTTTGTTATTGTAATTATGAAAAAATTTTTCAAATCATTATTGGCCACTGCCCAAAACAATTTGTAAAATTTTTTTTAGAGGAGCATGGGGGCTATGTAAGTAGGCTGTTTATGTTTTCTTTATGTAAGTAGGCTGTTTATGTTTTCTTATTGGCAATGTTACGTAGCGCTCTATATGAAAATCACTGGCTGTGCTGTGTGCAGTCTGTTGCTAGTTTGCATTGTTGTCTGCCATTGTAGTGTTGGGCAGCGGCAGCTGGATGTGAACAGCGCGTAGCGTTGCGCAGTTAGAGGTGAGCCGCCAGCAGTGGTGGATGTGAGGAGAGAGATGGCGGAGTTTTGAAATTACATATATTATGACTTGTGATGATATTAAGGTAAATACATTGTTTCTTCTCTATTAAAATCTTTCATTTGCTAACTATCCCTATCAGTAGTTAGTGCCTTCCGTAGTTTGAATCTTTTATTTAGCCGGCAGTAGTCGTGCTCGCTGTATTGCAGTAGTTCGAGTAAGGAAGATTTTTGTGAGGTAAGTGATTTGTGAAACGTATAGGTTAATGTTAGTCAGGGCCATTCTTTTGTAGGGATTTTTGAAAGTCAGATTGCATTGCGCTAAAAATATTGTGTAAGTTTAAGCACAGTCTCGTATACAATTCTTCAAAGGGGACGTTACAACAGAGTTATAAATACAAAATCAAATAGGGGTAATGCAGGAGTAGGTTTATTAATGAATAAAAAAATAGGAGTGCGGGTAAGCTACTACCAACAGCATAGTGAACGCATTATTGTGGCCAAGATAGACACGAAGCCCATGCCTACTACAGTAGTACAAGTTTATATGCCAAATAGCTCTGCAGATGATGAAGAAATTGGCAATGTATGATGAGATAAAAGAAATTATTCAGGTAGTGAAGGGAGATGAAAATTTAATAGTCATGGGTGACTGGAATTCGCGAGTAGGAAAAGGGAGAGAAGGAAACATAGTGGGTGAATATGGATTGGGGGACAGAAATGAAAGAGGAAGCCGTCTGGTAGAATATTGCAAAGAGCCTAACTTAATCATAGCTAACACTTGGTTCAAGAATCATAAAAGAAGGTTGTACACATGGAAGAATCCTGGAGATACTAGAAGGTATCAGATAGATTATATAATGGTAAGACAGAGATTTAGGGACCAGGTTTTAAATTGTAAGACATTTCCACGGGCAGATGTGGACTCTGACCACAATCTATTGGTTATGAACTGTAGATTAAAACTGAAGAAACCGCAAAAAGGTGGGAATTTAAGGAAATGGGACCTAGATAAACTGAAAGAATCAGAGGTTGTACAGAGTTTCAGGGAGAGCATAAGGGAACAATTGACAGGAATGGGGGATAGAAATACAGTATAAGGAGAATGGGTAGCTCTGAGGGATGAAATAGTGAAGGCAGCAGAGGATCAAGTTGGTAAAAATACGAGGGCTAGTAGAAAGCCTTGAGTAACAGAAAAAATATTGAATTTATATCATGAAAGGAGAAAATATAAAAACGCAGTAAATAAAGCAGGCAAAAAGGAATACAAACGTCTCATAAATGAGATCGACAGGAAGTGCAAAATACCTAAGCAGGGACGGCTAGAGGACAAATGTAAGGATGTAAGGCTCATCTAACTAGGGGTAAGATAGATACTGCCTACAGGAAAATTAAAGAGACTTTTGGAGAAAAGAGAACCACTTGTATGAATATCAAGAGCTCAGATGGAAACCCAGTTCTAAGCAAAGAAGGGAAAGCAGAAAGGTGGGAGCAATATATAGAGGGTCTATACAGAGGCGATGTACTTGAGGACAATATTATGGAAATGGAAGAGGATGTAGACGAAGATGAAATGGGAGATACGATACTGCGTGAAGAGTTTGACAGAGCACTGAAAGACCTGAGTCGAAACAAGGCCCCGGGAGTAGACAACATTCCATTAGAACTACTGACGGCCTTGGGAGAGCCAGTTCTGACAAAACTCTACCATCTGGTGAGCACGATGTATGAGACAGGCGAAATACCCTCAGACTTCAAGAAGAATATAATAATTCCAATCCCAAAGAAAGCAGGTGTTGACAGATGTGAAAATTACCGAATTATCAGTTTAATAAGTCACAGCTGCAAAATACCAATGCGAATTCTTTACAGACGAATGGAAAAATTGGTAGAAGCCAACCTTGGGGAAGATCAGTTTGGGTTCCGTAGAAATGTTGGAACATGTGAGGCAATACTGACTCTACGACTTATCTTAGAAGCTAGATTAAGGAAAGGCGAACCTACATTTCTAGCATTTATAGACTTAGAGAAAGCTTTTGACAATGTTGACTGGAATACTCTCTTTCTAATTCCAAAGGTGGCAGGGATAAAATCAGGGAGCGAAAGACTATTTACAATTTGTACAGAAACCAGAGGGCAGTTATAAGAGTCGAGGGACATGAAAGGGAAGCAGTGGTTGGGAAGGGAGTGAGACAGGGTTGTAGCCTGTCCACGATGTTATTCAATCTGTATATTGAGCAAGCAGTAAAGGAAACAAATGAAAAATTCTGAGTAGGTATTAAAGTCCACGGAGAAGAAATAAAAACTTTGAGGTTCGCCGATGACATTGTAATTCTGTCAGAGACAGCAAAGGACTTGGAAGAGCTGTTGAACGGAATGGACAGTGTCTTGAAAGGAGGGTATAAGATGAACATCAACAAAAGCAAAACGAGGATAATGGAATGTAGTCGAATTAAGTCGGGTGATGCTGAGGGAATTATATTAGGAAATGAAACACTTAAAGTAGTAAAGGAGTTTTGCTATTTGGGGAGCAAAATAACTGATGATAGTCGAAGTCGAGAGGATATAAAATGTAGACTGGCAATGGCAAGGAAAGCGTTTCTGAAGAAGAGAAATTTGTTAACATGGAGTATAGATTTAAGAGTCAGGAAGTCGTTTCTGAAAGTATTTGTATGGAAGTGAAACATTGACGATAAATAGTTTGGACAAGAAGAGAATAGAAGCTTTCGAAATGTGGTGCTACAGAAGAATGCTGAAGATTAGATGGGTAGATCACATAACTAATGAGGAGGTATTGAACAAAATTAGGGAGAAGAGGAGTTTGTGGCACAACTTGACAAGAAGAAGGTACCGGTTGGTAGGACATGTTCTGAGGCATCAAGGGAACACAAATTTAGCATTGGAGGGCAGCGTGGAGGGTAAAAATCGTAGAGGGAGACCAAGAGATGAATACACTAAACAGGTTCAGAAGTATGTAGGTTGCAGTAAGTATGGGGAGATGAAGAAGCTTGCACAGGATAGAGTAGCATGGAGAGCTGCATCAAACCAGTCTCAGGTCTGAAGACAACAACAACAACCATGAATATCTGGAATCTGGTAAAACATCAAATCTCCGACATTGCACTGGTCGGAAAAACATCCTGCAAGAACAGGACCACGACGACAGAAGAAAATCGTCGAGCGTGACAGAAATGCAGCCCTTCCGCAAATTGCTGCAGATTTCAGTGTTGGGCCATCAACAAGTGTCAGTGTGCAAACCACTCAACGAAACATCATCGATATGGGCTTTCGGAGCCGATGACCCACTCGTGTGCCCTTGATGACTGCACGACACAAAGCTTTTCGCCTCGCCAGGGCCCATCAACACAGACATTGGACTGTTGATGACTGGAAACATGTTGCCTCGTCCGACGAGTCTCGTATCAGATTGTATCGAGCGGATGGATGTCTAGGGTATGGGGACAACCTCGTGAACTCATGGAGCCTGCATGTCAGCAGGGGACTGTTCAAGCTGGTGGAGCTATGTAATGGTGTGGGGCGTGTGAAGTTTGATGTGGGACCCATGATGCGTCTAGATACGACTCTGACAGGTGACACTTATGTAAGCTTCCTGTCTGCTCACCTGCATCCATTTATGTCCATTGTGCATTCCGAGGACTTGGGCAATTCCAGCAGGACAATGCGACACCCCACACGTCCAGAATTGCTTCAGAGTGGCCCCAGGAACAGTCTTCTGAGTTTAAACACTTCCGTTGGTCCCCAAACTCCCCAGACATGAACATTATTGCGCATGAAACTTCCTGGCAGATTAAAACTGTGTGCCGGACCGAGACTCGAACTCGGGACCTTTGCCTTTCGCGGGCAAGTGCTCTACCAACTGAGCTAGTTCTGCAGGGTTCTCAGGACAGCTTCTTTCTTTCAGGAGTGCTAGTTCTGCAAGGTTCGCAGGAGAGCTTCTGTAAAGTTTGGAAGGTAGGAGACGAGGTATTGGCAAAAGTATAGCTGTGAGTACCGGGCGTGAGTCGTGCTTCGGTAGCTCAGATGGTAGAGCACCTGCCCGCGAAAGGCAAAGGTCCCGAGTTCGAGTCTCGGTCGGACACACAGTTTTAATCTGCCAGGAAGTTTCATATCAGCGCACACTCCGCTGCAAAGTGAAAATCTCATTCTGGAAACATCCCCCAGGCTGTGGCTAAGCCATGTCTCCGCAATATCCTTTCTTTCAGAAGTGCTAGTTCTGCAAGGTTCGCAGGAGAGCTTCTGTAAAGTTTCGAAGGTAGGAGACGAGGTACTGGCAGAAGTTAAGCTGTGAGTACCGGGCGTGAGTCGTGCTTCGGTAGCTCAGATGGTAGAGCACCTGCCCGCGAAAGGCAAAGGTCCCGAGTTCGAGTCTCGGTCGGACACACAGTTTTAATCTGCCAGGAAGTTTCATATCAGCGCACACTCCGCTGCAAAGTGAAAATCTCATTCTGGAAACATCCCCCAGGCTGTGGCTAAGCCATGTCTCCGCAATATCCTTTCTTTCAGGAGTGCTAGTTCTGCAAGGTTCGCAGGAGAGGTTCTGTAAAGTTTCGAAGGTAGGAGACGAGGTACTGGCAGAAGTTAAGCTGTGAGTACCGGGCGTGAGTCGTGCTTCGGTAGCTCAGATGGTAGAGCACCTGCCCACGAAAGGCAAAGGTCCCGAGTTCGAGTCTCGGTCGGGCACACAGTTTTAATCTGCCAGGAAGTTTCTTATCTTACCCTACATTACGAAAATGCCTAAGGATGGAAAGAGAAAGTGTCACTTTTCGGACGATTACACAAAAGAGTGGTCTTTGGTCAAGAAAGGACGTACGGATCAGGAGGAGTTGTATGAGATTTGTAGCTGTAACTCACAGAGGGAAGGCAGATGTGAGGCATCACATTTCTACGAAGAATCGTACAAACAGACTAGCTGTGGCATCGACAACAAAGCCTATTTCTAAATTCATGATTAAAGAAGAACGCAGGAAGAATTGCTCGTTGCTGCTGCAGAACTAACAATAGCTTATAAAGCTGTCAATTCTTGAACGTACCATAAAACTGGACGCAAAGCAGTCTACAGCCAGGACCAATAGCTACAGCGGATGTTAAAAATATTCTCGCACCACACTCTGTGTCCGAATGCATAAAAAATTACAGAAAGGTTCATTTTACGGCACTGGTACCGATGCAGCGAACCACAAGGCTGAAAAGATGTTTCCTGTCCCTGTTCAATACTTTTTTGAAACTGACGGAATCCAACAGAAGGTGTTGAAGTTTGATTCGCTGAATAACAAAACATCGCAGACAATTGCAAAGTTTTGTCTAGAAACTTTAATACAACTGCAAATTTCATTACATAAATTGATAGCTTTAGTTGGAGACAGTACCAATACCAACTTCGCAGGGCTTCATCGACGCGGCCAGCGGAATGTGTTTCAGCAAATTAAGGAGGAACTATAGTTAGAGTCACGAATGATGGCAATAGAGTTTAGGTTTGTTCTGCGCACCTACGTCACGCATTCTCCGACACCCAATAAGCGTGCAGCGGTGTTCTGAATGCTCTACTCTGAATGTCGTAGTTCATGCGAACATTAAAAGTGATCGTAGCGAGTTGTTTAGTAGTGACTTTGAGAGGTACCCACATGCCCTGCTCATACTGTGGCAGCAAGCAGTCAGGCCTGCAAGATGAGTGGTCTGCCAAGCGAGTGGACTCATTCTTATTTATCTAGTAACATGAACTCTAGTACTCACAATTAAGTTACAAATTATCCTCCTGTATGAATATTACGCAACGGATAACGCACATCTGACTGTTAGTAATTTACACAACTCTGACTGTTCACTACGCACTGGCAATACCACATTTTCTTTCTCATTCAACGGCTTTGAACAACACGATGCCATCGCACTGAATATGAATGGCGCACACATTATAAATTCTGGGTATCATGACAACATACTATTCGAAGGAAAAGGCCACCAATCTTTTTCTTTTCACTATCTTATTTATTCCGATAAATTCTATAACCTAAACACACAAATTCTATAACCTATAACAATAACACATGAGAAATTCCGCCCAGTGGGCATGGCTTTACAATGGTGATTCTCTATCTTATGGTCTCGTAATTATTTAACGCTACAGTGCACTTTCTGGATAGGATGGTGGATCTTTTGCTATATCTCACACTTCGACTCTCACAACCATCATCACGAAACTTTCCTCCAGACCGAGCGGTACAAAAGGAACAAGCATACCCACTACCTCTGAAACTACCTTGCTACTCTCCCATGCAAACCACACATACTTAAATTACATGACATACACCACACTGCAACATGGAATACAACACAAGGAATAGTTACAACATTATCACTTTCAGCTTTCCCACTTCAATTAGTATTCATCCCAATTTCACACGACACTGCCCCACTTCGTAACTTTTCTTTCCTACTACGAACTCTGGAGGATATATGCACGTCTTCCTGTGCGATGCAAGCCAAGTGGCGTTGGTGGATAGACGGCTGACTCACCTTGCTTCTCTCTCAGAGTATTATAGTTTGAATCAAGAGTCACACGGAAACATAACACGCAAAGTAATATTCAGAACATATTCACCACACACGCGAGTCCTCAACTGATACCATGGACGAGTACTTCTCTTTATTCTTTGTCTCATAAACAAATTGAGACTCACACAGTACTCACCACGTGGAAGTACTCGTCTCTAATTTCAAGTCCTGCACACGCCATTTCTTAAATATTTCAACTTATAGTACACACGCTAGTAATTCAGCTTAACTTAAGCACACGGAAGTATTTCAACTTATTGCTACAAGTGGTTTCATTGTGACCGTTGGTCACTTCTGAAGATTACTACGATCCCATTAATATTACCTGCCTGACATTTAATTCTCCCCACAAAAGTTCCTGAAATAGAGAAATTATTATTTCAAACTACTCTTAAGTATTCCACATGCATACCATGTCTCCACTCTTTTGTCTTTACGGAGCACACCTAAGACAGGTCTTACCAACACTAGATCCAGCGGCAGAGTGCTGAAACATGGCTGTTCTTCAGGTCCTCTCGCACCTCTGCCGAAGTGGGGGAGCACCTTGCTACCGTATTGGTCAGCCACATTTCAGGCGCTCAAAGCTCAGGTAAATTTCATCTCTTTGGTCCCACCAAAGGTGACCCAAGTACCGTCTCAAAGATGATCATATATTCACATTCACTATCTGCGGTTAGCAGACGACCATACATTCATTCATTTCACAGATCTCACCAAACTGGATGTAGGGATTTATTTTGTGGGAGTGCACATGTGATCAATGAAATAAATAAACTGTCATTCTTTCCCACACTGGTATCCGGCTTCGCTGTATTAATTGAAATTGAGTTATTATTAGAAAAAATATGTTGTTCTGACAAGAATAACGAAGAATGTTGTACCTATTTTCAATGTCGGGCGGTACTGTACCCTTTCAACTTCTTATTCCATTTGTTGCGAGTTGTCATCACTGATGGTGGTGTTAAGCAACAAATTGTGCATAAGCAATCGGGAGACTTAATTTGCAGGATACACGCTTTCTTCAACACAAAGCACGTGTACACGTGCACTGCAACCGTCGTTTGGAACCGGCAACTATACAATCCCCATCTGTGCGTCGACATGCGCGAACCGCTATCGTTTGGGGATCGGACTGTAGTAACAAATGTAGTAGGAATTGGATGCCCTACCCACGTTCTCCACAGTGCTACAGCAAGCACTGCTGGAGTGTTAACTGTCAACATTAAAATAATCGTCATGAAAATATTTCATTATTTTTCAATATATGCAGCAAGGACAGAGAAGCTGAAATATTTCTGCTTGTACGTTGGTGTCAATCATCAGGCTCTTCTCTCTCACTCAAAAACAAGATGGCTGTGGTTAATTCCCGCAGCTAAGAGAATTCTTAAGCCTTGGATTCCATTAAAACAATTTTTTGATGCCGAAGCCAGACTACTTAAAATAATTTCAGATTTTTTCAGTAGTCCGATCAGTGACATTTACTTCATGTTTCTGCAGTCAAACTTTTCTCTGTTTGAAAAAAAATATAAAAGCGTGGAGAAGAATAAAGTCTCGATATTGAAATAAGAAATATATTAATCGACACCCAAAGGTGTCTGAATGAAAGGAAGACTGCCAGCTTTTTTGGAATGCAAATCAAGATGAACTTGAACAAATTAAATAATGAGAACCCTAACCAAGAAATAATTGATTTCGAAATCTGAGGAAGACAAAGGCTTTCTGTACCACAGCAATTGATTTCTTAGAGAATTGAGCTACTTCTTTTAGTAAATATCAAGTATTTGATTGGATGACGCTGCCTGAAACCCCAGATTGGTTTATAATTGAAAACACTATTATATACTTGACTAAAAATGGTGTAAAGATTTCAGGCGACATTTGGTTTCAGGAATATATGTATCTCAAGAGCTTTTTAGAAACTAAGCGTGACTCGGAAGAATGCGAGTCTAATCACTCCATGGAAGAAAGGAGGATTTACTTTCTTAAAGAAACAGAAAATCCTAGACGCAAATGCCAACTGCTAAAATTATGCGAGTAATTGTTTTCTATTCCCGAAACAACGCCGCTGTGAAAAGAGTATTTTCGCTGATGTCGGCCCAATGGACTGATGAAGGAAATCGACTGCTGTCAGGGTCTGTGGAATCAGTCTTACAGTGCCCGTTTAACTGCAAGCTGACTTGCATGGGGTTTTATAAATACGTAATAGGGAAAAAAGACTTCCTGAAAACGGTGAAATCTTCTGAAAAATTTGGCGCACCAACAACTTCTGCCGCAACAAGGTCTATGTAACTGTGTTCTAAATAAAAAGTAATTATATTAAATAAATTTTTTTACTTCGTTTTTACACCCCATCTCAGAGTGTCCCGACGAGGTCCCAGCTGAGCTAGATATGGCAATCCTTGTTACACACGTCTCAAACGCCCCACAAATCAGCTGTCGCCGAACAGTGGGTCATCTGCGAGCATGAAATTAAATGATGAGTAACTAGCACCTGGTGCAGGCGACGAATTTCTGGTACAGTGTAATAAAGGAGGCAGATGATTTAATCAACTGAGGCAGAGGTCTTAATGGAGTCTCACAGACGTCAACAACATTACTGCGTTAACAATGTGTATTTAGGTTAATCTGTTCAATTTTAAGAGTGTAAAAGTACTGATTAAGTGAAATGAGAGAGATGTATACATTCTAACTCATCTAAAAGTACTGATCTCATTCACCATAAAGACGAAAAAACATTACCACCCACTTTTCAGAAAATAGTATAACAGCCCTCACGAGGAAGCTTCCTATTTAATGCAATATTCCGTTTGTAATAAAAATACCACACTGTGTGAGCTGTACAATCCGCAGTCAGTGCATACCTCCTGCGCATGTTCCAAACAGAAAAATTTCTTATAGCAGTGGCATCTGTACATGGTGCATCGATTTTCTGAACCACCACATTCAGATCATCTCTGTCTGTGCGTTGGACTGCACTTTCATCTGGAAATGAGATTTCTTGGCAATGATGCAAACAGCCAAAGTCGACGCAAATGATGGTCAGCTAGATTACGTGCTAGAAGTTTCAGAAATCGACTGCGCCTCGTGCTAGCATCAGTATTATATGCACGGCGTATTACTTATGCGTTTATAGATGCAATGATCGTCATGCTATAAAAAATCACCTTAGGCCATCTGTCTTTCTGGAGACGTTATACATACTGCATAGCTGATCGACTTCTGATTTGGTTGCATTATAAAAAGTTACCATGTATAGCTTTTCCTTGTCACCAGATGCGGCATCAGTTGCATTATGATGATACATTTTGGAGAGTATTAGAACTGCCTTGTTTTTCTTGGCGACGTGTGACTATAGTATTGAGTTTTTCTGAAACCAAAAACAGTGTTGTTCCCACCTCCCGGCTCTTTGTTCGTGTAAACTCTGGGGAAGTTTCTGGTTTATTCTTCTTCATAGTTACAACCAGAGTAACACTGTTTTGAAGCAAGAAATCAGCTAATTTTAAGAAGGTGAACTAATTACCAGTGGTTATACGAGGGCTATTCGGAAAGAAAGCAACGATAGGTCGCGAAATGGAAACCACAGTGAAAATCAAAACTGTTTTATTTGCAACGGTTAGCGACACCTTCCAGCTACTTCTCTACACAGTCGCCGCTCAGACTTAGACATCTGTCGTAGAGTTGTACCAACTTTTCAATTCCCTCGTTAAAGAAGACAGCCGCCACTGCTTTTCGACAATTTTCTGCTCTGGACTGCAGCTCGTTGTCTCTGTCAAAATATTGTCTTCATAGCCAGCAGTTCATTTGAGCAGAGATGAACCTTAGGGGTAGCCAATTGCCCCTGCAGAGTGCGGCCGAGAATTGTCGTGTAGAAAGAATGGTATGACAGTTATGGTACGTGGGTTGCAGACGAAATCTTCCGCCAGGCCCTCATACTTGGCGGGAGACGCTTATTTCTAGCCATCGTTACATTCTCACTGTGAGCTCAGAACTGAGAAGAGCGACGTGATGCGATCGAAGGGGGTACGAGACACAGTGCCCATCGCATCTGTGCAAAGCTTCATCAGATTTCCACCATATTTTCCATTTCGCGACCTATCGTTCCTTGCTTTCCGAATGACCCTCGTGTTACGCCCAGTCCCTGAGATCACAGAAGTGTTTCACCATCTGTTGTTTGTTACTAACTGCAAAAGGCCTACAGGTTGTTTGCCAGCATCTGTTTGTAGATTTGCGGTGTAATACATCCTAGCATCCACCAAAGCAAATATTTTCAGCGTATTCTTATTCGGTTTGCTAGTGACGTACTGCCTGAAAAAACAATTATCTCTGAAAGCTTCTAGCGTTTCAGTAATAGTGCAGTGCTTCCCAACCGAATAATCATTTTTACAATTGTTCACAAAGGACGTAAATACTTCACGTATAGGTACCAAATTATCAACCTTATTTCATTCGTGTCGGTATCTCTGTTGTCGAACCTCAAACAGTATAAGAGGAATGCAAATCGTCTTTCAGTCATTACCAGACGACATAACTCAATTCCCATTTTGTTGGAGGCCCGTGTATCTTGGGTGTACTCATGGTTGTCTTTTCTTGCTGCATATAAATACAATATTCCAAACAGAGCTTTTATTTCAGTTCCCTCTTTCAGACGAGCATACCTTTCTCTGATATATTGTCCCTCTGCTTCAGATATCTTTTTATTAGTGTACTCAACAATGCTAGAGAGCAACTCATTGTTGAAAAAGCATTCCCAACATTCCATTGGTGTTGTGGTGCTCTTCGAGACACCTTTCACTCCTGGTAAATGACTGCCAGTGTTTTCGTGTTCAGGTAAGAACATTTTTTGATAGAAACACTTTTGACCATTTTGTACAAGTGTTTCTCCTTAGGAAACATTCGTAACATGAATAACACAATCATTACCGCTGCAGAACATTTCATGCTCAGTGTCTGCATTTCTTTTGTTTCCACACCGTCTTCTTGCACTACACTATAAATACGAAAGTCTTCAGCTGCTTCATCCTCTTCTTACAACAGCCAGAGTACGATTGCCCTGTCAAGCGCACTTCCCATATTGTAGATGTTGAACATCTGTGAGGTCATATTGGATCTGAAGATAAATAAATACCTATTAGCAACAGCTATTACCAACAAATATTAAAAACTACAAGATGATATGAAAACGAAGTATTTAACTTTAGTAATGGCAAAGGTCGCGGGGCGATTGGTAGACTCCAGCGATGCATCTTCCGAAACAGCCTCTTCCCTCCAGCACTGTATTGCAACTAATGCGGTGTCGATAACCAAAATAAGTTTGCATTAAATTAACTACAAGACAGATGACACCACAAATCCGCCATTGCGACTGTCGAATAAAAGCGCTTTTGATATCTGTGAGGCACCGTGAGATCACTCTAGGCTTAAGTAAACCGTAAGATGAGGCTCTCAGTTTACTTAAATCACGATCAAAAACATCTCAACGTTCTCTCCGCTCATACATAAGTGCCTTTTTGAGGCTTTTTAACGAAGGATTTCGTCTTACGATATTTTCATTGTGTATAAAACATTCTCGGTATTCTTGCCGTGTCAGTTCTAGATAAAATCTCGAGCTTTCGACGATTACCGTCATCGTCAGGAGCTGACTGTCTATATAGCCCGAAGACGGCTTCCGATTGGTCGCCTTATGATTGGTCGGCGATTACGTACTGCTGTCTCAGACGTGTCACTGTGTGCGCCGGTGGCGCCACCGTTTCCGTTTGAACGTAAACCTTGGAAGGAACGTCTTTGCTGCTTCTCTGCATCAAGCGCTCGTTTCCACGCACAGCTCAGATGGTATCCGCTATCGCGGTTAAAGTTCTTTTGGCTCATTCTTATTTCAACAGTCTCCTTAATAACAGAATCCCAGTACGTGGAGGCATGGGACAGAATTTTAGTTTCGTCGAACAATATTTTATGTTTGTTCGTGAGTCTGTGCTCCGCAATTGCCGATTTCTCCAGTTCTCTACTTTTAATACGGCGTTGATGTTCTGCACAGCGGCCGGAAACGGTACGAATCGTCTGACCTATATAATTGCTTCCACACTCACAGGGTATATTATGAACTCCAGGGAGCCTGAGGCCGAGATTGTCCTTAACAGGGCGCATCTCCTTAATTTTCTTAGGAGGACGAAAAATCGGTCTTATACCACGTCTACGCAGGACTCTTCCTATTTTGCTGGAAATCTCGCCACAAAAAGGAAGAACCACAATCGGTGTTTCATCCTGTGAGGTTGCAGCATTTTCACGTTTCCTTCTTTTGGAGAACGCTGCCTTTATATCGCGTGCACCATAGCCATTCTTTCGGAACACGTTCTTCAGGTGGTTAATCTCGGACCTTAAGTGGTCCTCGTCAGAAACAGTTTTGGCTCTATATACCAACGTGTTCAAAACGGATCTCTTCTGAGCAGGATGATGGAAACTCTGTGCAATCATAAGCCGACCAATCAGAAGCCGTCTTCGGGCTATATAGAGGCTACCATAGCAACAGTGGAGACAGTCAGCTCCTGTCGATGACGATGGAGGTAATCGTCGAAAGCTCGAGATTTTATCTAGAACTGACGCAGCAAGAATTCCGAGAATGTTTTATACATAAGTGCCGTCCGAAAAACTTCGTTCCGATATTTTCATTACCTGAACTTTTTTGCGTTATATTACAACCTCTGTTGGATTTGAATTCCTGTTCACTGTTTTATTGCTCAACGGCGCCGGGAAAAAGACGGTAATCCTATGCACAGTGTACCGTCCACTATCGCCAAATCAGCTACCTCTGGCTTCGGGTCTTTTCACAATCATTTTGCTTTTTTTCTGGCCTTTTTCCTTGGCTGTGTGAAAGCATTAAAATTCACGTTGGTAATAAGAAAATTATTTGCACTGAGCTGAGATTTCAAAACACGCTTTAATATCCCATTAAAATGTATTATTAGATAGAATTAAAAAGCACAATGCTGTGTTGGTGTGTTTAACGGGCTCGTCAGAATACACAAGCACAAGACCAAAAACATAACCACGAAATATAAGCAGTGGAGAGTGTTATCGGGAAAGCTGTTGCTACGTAGCTGACGTCAGCAAAATTTCGCAACTTCACAATAATGAAGGAATCTATCCTACGTAAAGCAGATTTTGATTTATTCGGAACGAATAAGAATAAACAATGGGCCAGCGACTGAACTGGGGAAAGGAAGAGGGAATTTCTTTTCAGTGCACTAGTTGGTTACGTGTAAGAAACAATGTAATTACAGTGTGATACTACGACGTTTGTCCAGTAAGTGCGTAGCAGAAACATTGTTTATATTTTTTGTGATAAAAAGAAAGTTGTGCGAAAGAAACTGATGAGAAAATGTTTATTTCATTACTTTTTGCGTCAGACTTTAGACGTTTTAAAAATGATCTGATATTTTATATGCATATCGTAGAAACAAAATATGAAATTGTTATGCCTGCGTTCGAAGTGTAAGTGCATCCAGAAATTATTTCCGTAATGAGTTTCACAAAGCACGTCTCTAAATTTTTCTTCTTCCGTGCTTTCCCGAAATTTGGCGTTTTTATGTATTTCAACATTATCTCCCTGGCTATTAAATCCATAAAAATAAAACGTCGTACGCCCATTTCCCGACGCAAAATCTTGTGGAACAGTTATTTCCTGAGACTGTTTTAAACTGATTTACATACCCAGTATCAGTAACCCGAGTAAATTATTTTTCAAGAACTTGATTCCAAAATAAAAAAAAATATCTATCACAATATATAAGCATTGATAACATTTTGGGAGCTGCACAAAATTTGACCAAACTGTTGTTCGTACGGCTGGACTTAACAGTCTACCCCCCACGCCTTAAATATGCGCTGCAGTAAAATATAGATCACCGACGATAGCTTCTTTATTGTTTGCGGGCTTGTAACCACTGAGTGTTCGAAATGCCTCGACAACTACCTTACACAAGAAATTCCGCAAAGAGCGGCTTAGAGAGGAAGGACAGGCTTGCTGAAGTTGATACAACAAAGTGTTACTGCAAATTGTGTCGATGTGGACTCCTAACAACGCTTTACTATGAAACCGTTCTCATTCCCGAGGAAACTACACTCCTGGAAATGGAAAAAAGAACACATTGACACCTGTGTGTCAGACCCACCATACTTGCTCCGGACACTGCGAGAGGGCTGTACAAGCAATGATCACACGCACGGCACAGCGGACACACCAGGAACCGCGGTGTTGGCCGTCGAATGGCGCTAGCTGCGCAGCATTTGTGCACCGCCGCCGTCAGTGTCAGCCAGTTTGCCGTGGCATACGGAGCTCCATCGCAGTCTTTAACACTGGTAGCATGCCGCGACAGCGTGGACGTGAACCGTATGTGCAGTTGACGGACTTTGAGCGAGGGCGTATAGTGGGTATGTGGGAGGCCGGGTGGACGTACCGCCGAATTGCTCAACACGTGGGGCGTGAGGTCTCCACAGTACATCGATGTTGTCGCCAGTGGTCGGCGGAAGGTGCACGTGCCCGTCGACCTGGGACCGGACCGCAGCGACGCACGGATGCACGCCAGGACCGTAGGATCCTACGCAGTGCCGTAGGGGACCGCACCGCCACTTCCCAGCAAATTAGGGACACTGTTGCTCCTGGGGTATCGGCGAGGACCATTCGCAACCGTCTCTATGAAGCTGAGCTACGGTCCCGCACACCGTTAGGCCGTCTTCCGCTCACGCCCCAACATCGTGCAGCCCGCCTCCAGTGGTGTCGCGACAGGCGTGAATGGAGGGACGAATGGAGACGTGTCGTCTTCAGCGATGAGAGTCGCTTCTGCCTTGGTGCCAATGATGGTCGTATGCGTGTTTGGCGCCGTGCAGGTGAGCGCCACAATCAGGACTGCATACGACCGAGGCACACAGGGCCAACACCCGGCATCATGGTGTGGGGAGCGATCTCCTACACTGGCCGTACACCACTGGTGATCGTCGAGGGGACACTGAATAGTGCACGGTACATCCAAACCGTCATCGAACCCATCGTTCTACCATTCCTAGACCGGCAAGGGAACTTGCTGTTCCAACAGGACAATGCACGTCCGCATGTATCCCGTGCCACCCAACGTGCTCTAGAAGGTGTAAGTCAACTACCCTGGCCAGCAAGATCTCCGGATCTGTCCCCCATTGAGCATGTTTGGGACTGGATGAAGCGTCGTCTCACGCGGTCTGCACGTCCAGCACGAACGCTGGTCCAACTGAGGCGCCAGGTGGAAATGGCATGGCAAGCCGTTCCACAGGACTACATCCAGCAGCTCTACGATCGTCTCCATGGGAGAATAGCAGCCTGCATTGCTGCGAAAGGTGGATATACACTGTACTAGTGCCGACATTGTGCATGCTCTGTTGCCTGTGTCTATGTGCCTGTGGTTCTGTCAGTGTGATCATGTGATGTATCTGACCCCAGGAATGTGTCAATAAAGTTTCCCCTTCCTGGGACAATGAATTCACGGTGTTCTTATTTCAATTTCCAGGAGTGTAGAATACCAGCGCATTATTAAGCATGAGAAAACAAGTCATGGTGAGGGAACCCATGTACTGTTTGTATACGCACATACTGCTATAACAGCGACTCCTCATTTTGGTGAAATTTGCCGTTCAGAACTCTCCGATAGCGACACAGCCCAACATATTCACATGCTACGTACTAAATGTAGCGCTGTTATTAAGAATGCCCTAGTAAGCAACTTGCGTTTACACGACGACGCTGCTTGCATTTATTACATTTCGTTGCTATGTTTTAACGCACAGTATAGGTAGATTATGTTATGGGAGGCTAGCGAGTTGGTAGGATCACACAGCAGACTCATAGAAGACGCGCCAAATGGTCACATAGCTTGAGAACAACGGGGCGAGCAAGAGCTGTATCGTATTGGAGCAGAGACAGTGGGGATTACCCTACCACGCTGGGCGCTAAGAAGCGAATCCTCTATGATTTATATTTACTGTTGATATACAGCTCCAACTGTTCTGATGAACTTACTTGCACTGAGAACTTGTTACTAACAGTTTCATTATCACTCAATTCATCAGGAAATGCTAATTACAAAATTTAGTTACTGTCACTGCTTACTGATAGACAGCATCGACCAATAACAAGTGCGCCCTGAAAGGACAGGCGCCAAATTGCGAAGACAGCTCACTTCCGGTTTACGATCGATTTTCGAGGTGGCAACACGTGATGTAGAATGTAAAGTGCAACTCCGCGTAGATACATAATTAATTGTTAAAGTTGCCTTGGAAGAAAATATTTGTGCGCTCTCATGTGAAGCATTGTTGTGACTTTCGCGATGCTTGGGACTAATGATTAACGACCTGAAGTCTTGTTATGAATATTAATCATAGACTGGCTCTAGAAATCGTTTTACTAATTTTGCGACTAATGAAATAAAACCAAAATAGCTGGCATGCTGACATTGTACGATTCTTATTACGCATAGCATTTAAACCTACTACTTGTCATAATATTATACACTGTGTACGGCAGAAGTAGAGCTGGCGACCGACGTAGATGAAACGAAGTGGGACAACGGTTACGGTACATCTGTAGAAAATGTGAGGTAAGCAAGTTGCTTCCAGTTGTGCTAGGAAAAGTGACAGCAGACATTTCCAGTTAAAATCCACCGTGTTTGTTAAGTTCCATTTCCTGCAACACACTGTGTAGGGGAGAGTGGGGGAAATACACGCACCTAAGGAAAAATCGATGTGAATCATTCGTTACGTCATTAAAACCTACGAAAATAAGGACATACCATACAATGGACATTTCTCCACATATTCCAATCGTCTGTAAATAGTTATAAACAGTACCTTAATTTTGAACATTAAAATGAAAAAAAGTGCAAATGCGTGGTATTCCCCACCCCTGAGGGTAATGACACGCAAAGCACTGGGTAATAACAAGTAAAACAAACAAACCATAAAAATGTACAATAATTGCTATTTTTATTTGCTTATTAGTTATTACAAATAGTAAACAGTATATTTAAGAATGAAATAATGTAATTCTACAAACATCTCTTATAATTTTTGTTTTTTACATTTTTATTGATGTGAAAAGAGTTCATTTTCTCATAAAGGAAAGATCGCACTTGTAACCTTTTGGAGTGTTCCAGCCACTACATTCTTCATGACTCCATCTGCTACAAGAAATACATCGGTACCATAGTTCTCCATCTTTCCCAAACATTCCACAAACTAAACAGACATCTGAAATCGCCAATGGATCAATATCATCCATTTCATCGTCATCACAAATGTTCTGCAAGTCCAGATTTAGGTCTTCCTCGCTGCTCCTTTCATTTTCTTGGTGGTGTGTCTTCTTATATAATGTCTGTTTCTTCTTTGAGACTTTTTTAAGTTGCAGATTTCTCCACTTATCCGCTTTATCCTTAAGATTTCTTTTCTTGTTTCCTTCAACTATCTTTTTCATGGCTTCTTTTTCTTTTTTTATTGATAACTCCGTTAACAGTTTATTTTTCTCTGGAGTTGCTGTAAGGATCACTGACTTTTCGTTAGGCTTTCCCTTGGCTTGTTTCGTCTTAGGAAGAACTTGTTTTAGTTTTGGAACAGGAGATACGTCAAATACACTAACGTGCTTGACACATGCACTTTTAGTTGATGTTGTTGTGACCTCTTCTAGGCCTACTAGAAGTGGAACATCTTCTGCTGAAGATCCAGGAATCTGTTCTTGACTCCTTTTGGAGATATGTAGCTCGTTTGTAGATGCAACCACTTCATTTCCATTTGTTGCATGTGGAACCACTTCATCTTCAAGGACAACATCTCTGAAGATCTCACATTGTTGTAAGTCGTCACGCTGAAATTTGTTTGGATTGAAAGGGCAAATCCCACATGCCTTAAACCCTGACTGCCCTTTGTCCATGGTAGCGACCTTAACATATGAATTATGAAAAAGTTCTGCTAACTCATATGGTGTAATTTTTTGATACACCTGTGGCTTCATATACATGTCACATTCACGATTGAAGGCTGATTTCAAAGAGGGAAAGAATGTAACATCTAGTGGTCGAGGCTTGTGAGAAGTGTGTGAAGGTATGATTACCATGACAATAGAATGTTTTTTTACAAAATTCAAAAATGTCAAGTGAAATGCGGCTGCTGTGATTATCTAAAATCAGCAGCACAGGATCATCAATAGTTGATTTTACATTGTTCTGAAAATGTTAGATCCATTCGAAAAATAATGACTCATTGGACCAGCCATTGACGGAACAACCATATATTGCTCCAACTGGTCCATCATTACTTAAGAGATTTGAGCTCCTCTTCCTGGGGAAGATAAACATAGGGGGGATGTTGGTACCAGCAGCACTGAGACAACATATCACAGTCATGTTTTTCCCCCTTTCCCAAGACGTGGCCCCACCTATTTGTTTAACACCTTTAGGAGCCAAAATTCTGTCGGGCTTTTGTACAGTATTTATGCCTGTTTCATCGACGTTGAACACTCGCCCCTCTTTAAATTTATATTTTTCAAAGACACGTTCTAAATTTTTAAAATATGCGTTAACGTCTTCTTCATTAAATGCCTGTATTCTCTTAATGCTACTTGCTTCAGGTTTTCTCATGCTAATACTTGGGTTTCTTTTTAAAAATAGAGCTAGCCAATCCTTTCCAGCTAACCTAGATGACTTATCAAAATTGTTTGCAATGTTGTTAGCCTGTGCATACTCAAATGCAATATTTTGCAGCTGGATGCATGTAATGCCATAGAACAGCTTGGCCATTGTAATAACATGATTCCTAATCTCAATTTCCTGTTCTGTCGAAAATGTTGGGTTTCTTCCAAGTTTTGGACCCTCGGTATTTTTAACTTTCATTCTCGTTCGCAGGTAGCTTCATGAATCCCTTATTTTTCTTCCAGATTTGATGGCATCAAGAGCCTTACAAAGTTCCTCTTGCATCCGTTTTGCTTTCTGGGATTTTCTGAAATTTAAAAAAAAACGTCGTTAGTATTGAAAATATAACCTGCAAGGGGGAATACCACGCAATTCAACAGCTGCGTGGCATTACCCCACCGTAAGTTCGATGACTAACCTAAGCATAACTCGGCACCTAATTCAAATAGCGGGACAAATCTACGATCAAATTAAAGGTTTAATCTAGGGTTAGTAGTTTATACGCAAGAATTACATTAAAGCAACTTATAGTAGCACTTACCTTGTAAAATACAGCTGACCAAAATTACATGAGACACGCCGAAAATAAACAATACTTCACTGCTCCAACAATGCCACTGGAAAACGGCTGGCGTAAGCTGCATAGTAGGTGTTACTCCTGCCGGCAGGGTGTAGCACCAACTGGGAACAGCTTGCGCCATTCAAACTGCATAAATCAGCCTGCGTGGGATTACCCACATGCGTGTAATTCCCCCACCTTCCCCTACCTTATGGGGGTCAGATCAGCCTTTACAGTGAGACTACATTTTAGCACCGACCCTAATATTCGTTACACTTGGCATCCCTTTTGTGGGGAGAAATGGGTCTAAAAACGCTTAAAATGATAGTAAACATTAGATGCTCATAATATTCGTTGAAACTTCAGCGAGGATCCCTGCAAAGGATTAGGTGATAGGCCATTTAGTTTGCATACTGAAGAGTCAACAGACATTTGCTTAAGCAAATACTTGAGTACAGTTTTCAGTACTCCAGTGAGAACTATGGAAATACTTTTTTATCCTTTCTGGGACTATCTGATCTTGAAAAAGGCAATCCTACTGTATTTAGCATTAAGAACACTTTAACTGAATACAGTCCTAAATCGTCTAATCTACAAGCACTTTGAGCCGATAACACCACTGTTAATGTAGGCATTGTTGATGGAGTGTATCAGAAGTTGAAACAGTACGTGCCGAATTTAATTTTGGGAAAGCGTGTGTGCCACTCATTATATATATATATATATATATATATATATATATATATATATATATATATATATAGGCTTCTCACGAAGTGCCAGATGTATTTAAATTCACCATCTTGTAATAGATAAGTAAATAATCGAGGGAGCACGTAATTTTTAATAAAAATATGCTTGCGTTGGTAACCAAAAGGCCGAAAAACTGTGATGTACTTAAATAAACAATAAGACAGTAAATGCCGATGTATTCTTTTAAAAAATACGTTTCTAGCATATGTGGGATAGAGAAACCTTCTGACAATGTTAACCCTAGATTACAAAGCCTATTCCTATAGTACATAAACACATATCCTCAATAATTTTACGACTTTTTATTACTTTCATAAAAAACCACTACAATAAATTGAAGATATAACGAAAATGGTACAATGCAAAACAAAAACATCTCTTTAAGCTTTTTATTGCACTTTTACAGTTTTATTGTTTCATTTAGAGCAGTTTGTGCACAAATTTGCTCGATGTCCTATGCAGTAAGCACGACGACATTCTCTGCAATATGTGACTGTCATTCTCCTTGTTTTTTAGAAGAGCAGGTGTGACAAACAGTTCTCTTGCCAGTCGTAGGTTGTTCTTACCTTTGCGATGGTGAGACTTTAGTTAGGACATCTTATTTGGCTATTCGAAGGTGTGTTTGTAGACTGGGAGTTTCTAGCCTCTTCGTCATCCAGCGTTTAGCGAGTTCTTCAGTTAGGCGTATAAGAAAGTCCTTTCTTGCCAATCTGTTGGCTCTCTACTGCTGATTATTGTGTGTATGGATAACTCAAGCAATCACACACCCAATATATAGTGGCCATCCTCTGATTTACAGACTACATGAATACGTGCCGCACGTCTATGCCAAATCTGATATCATTGTAGTCCTCCGTTATGTGTGATTTCTTACTGCTGTCATTGATAGTGGGCTGTTCGTGAGCGATTGACAGCTGGACAACCATTATATTTGGTTTTGCTTTGTTTGAAACCAGGGTTTTTTTCTTTGTCAAAGTAAAACATAGACGTACCTACATTCCTGTTTTTCGTGGACAGAAGCTCAGGCGGTATTTCAGGTTTGTTGGAGCGAAGTGTCAAACGATGTGAGTTTATACTTCAAAAGGTCATCTGCAAGTTTCACTGAGATAAACCAGTTGTCTACTGTGATATTTCTATTTGACCCTCGAAGAGCCTTGGTAATTTCGTTTACATAAAATTCCCCGAGAGGCATTTCATTTGTCTCTGTGCATTTCCTTCAGTAACGTTGACCATAAAGTGTTTTTGTGTCACAGGCCATTCCCATTTTGATCCCATATTTACTTGGTTTATTTGGGATATACATGCGGAAAGGACATCGCCCACGAAAACCCAACAGTTGCTTATCTACAGCAACAAATGGGCCTGGCTTATAACAGGTTCTGCAGTTATGAACAAACTGCTCGCAAATTTCGCGTGTTGGTTCGAAATAATCGCTTTTTCTTCTTGCTTGACGACTTTCTGTGTTATCAAATATCTAGCATGAGACTTGTGCAGAAAGGAGTGCAGTATTCTGCTGCATCCATTTTCAATAAACTACCACAAGAACTCAAAAATCTTAGCAGTAGCCCAAAGTCTTTTAAGTCTAAACTGAAGAGTTTCCTCATGGCTCACTCCTTCTATTCTGTTAAGGAGCTCCTGGAAGAGCTAAAAAATTAAGCAAATTCCAGTGTTAAACAGTGTTGATTTTCTTTATTTAAACTTACGACTTGTCACCTGAATATGTTTTTCTTTTTTTTTTATATTTCATTTTATCTGTTTCTAATATCGTGTTATAATTTCATGTATTGACTCGTTCCATGACCATGGAGACTTCTCCTTAATTTGGTCCCACGGAACAATAAATTAATAAACTAAAAATTCGAGCTTTTCGGAACTCGTTGTGGCTTTGTACAGAGAACAGCATAAATCTGTCTTGAAAATTTCCTTACAGACAGATGGTTGTTTTTCAAAGATGCTGTTGTTAGGAAGATTAAAAGAATGCCTTTTAACCATGCTATGCAGGTTTGGTTGTGTGTGTGTGTGTGTGTGTGTGTGTGTGTGTGTGTGTGTGTTATTTTGTATAGTGATTTTCTCCTATCTATTTCTTCATTGGTATGTGCAACTACAGCGTTTACCATCTCAGTCGTGAAAAACAAAGAAAATGTCTCCCGAGGAGTCTTCGCTGCCTTAGCCTGTCCAATGGGCGCCTGAACGAAATGGATGTTTCTGCTTGGTGTGCGACAACTTCAACGACTGGCAGATATTGCAGACCAGCGGTAATTGTTCTTATCTTTAGAACCTTTCTTGGTGGCAACACAATACGTGTACTTCTTGGTGGTGAAGAAATTCTATCATCTTCTTCACTTTCAGATATGGATTCGTTAGAATTTTCAGATTCAAGCTGCTTCCGTTTTCGTCCACTTTTTCCAAGCACAAGATTGTCTCTGGGTCTGCTTCTACTCCTGTCAGTATTTGGCCCTGGGATATCTTCACGATCTGAATCAGCAAGCAAAATGACTAATGATGACCGAAGTAGGGAGGATATAATATGTAGATTGACAATGACAAGAAAAGCGTTTCTAAAGAACGAAATTTGTTAATATCGCATATAGACTTAGTGTCAGGAAGACTTTTCTGTAAGTATTTGTCTGGAACGTAGCCATCTATGGAAGTGAAACATGGGCGATAAACAGTTTAGACAAGGAGAGAATAGCACCTTTTGAAACATGGTACTACAGAAGAACGTTGAAGATTAGATGGGTACATGTAACTAATGGGGAGGTACTGTGTAGAACTGGGAAAGAAAAGAAACCTGTGTGACAACCTGACTAGAAGAACGGATCGGTTGATAGGACATATTATGGGACATCAAGGGAAGTGTGGGGGGTAATATTGTAGAGGGAGACAAAGAGATGAATACAGTAAGCAGATTCAGAAAGATGTAGTATTCAGTAGTTATTCGGGGTTGAAGTAACTTGCACAGGATAGAGTAGCACGGAGAGTTGCGTTAAATCAGGGTTCGAACTGAGGACCACAATAGCAACAGTGGGATACAGGTAAACTGCTGTTTCTCTAGAAATGAGACTGCGTGCAGAACAGTTGTACCGCCCACATCTGAATGTTGTTCGAACGTATGGTGCCTAGAACAGGCCTGAATAACAGGGATAATGACTGCGTACAAAGAAGTGCGAAGTGAATCGTCACAGGCGTGTGTCAGTAGCAGGAGATTGTTGGAGAAAAGATGAAAATACTAAACGTACAGGCACTGGAAGAAAGATGCCGTATATCTCACGTAAACTAGCTTAAAAAAATCTTCAGGCCCCTGTATATCCAACCTGCAGGGATAGTGCAGATAAAACCAGGAAAACAAATAATCGCACCCACACATACACCCTTTGCTTCCAGTCTCCGTCCAGTAGATGGGACAAGAAGAAACGTAACTGAATTGTGTAATAATAATAATTACCCTTTGCACACACTTCACTTTAATTCGCAGATTTTGGGTTTAGATGTAGAGTTGATACACAGAATCACTTGCATGGAAGCTTCATTTTTTCTTGCTGGCATGCAGTATTTCCTTAATTTTTCTCTCTTCATCTACGTATTACTGAAGTAATTACAGTTCACAGCTTTCTTACCTTGTGCAATGATGTTCACGTTTATGTGAATATAAGATGATAAGGTGCGTGTTTCAGGGCGTTTACTGTGAGTGAAACATCACCAAACCAAGAACTGTTTTATTAAAAAAAAATGTTGTGTGGTGGAGTGGCACCGACGCCAAGCTCTGTTCTAGCATTGACTGCGCCGCGAGAATGTCAGCCAACTGTTTGCTCTGAAGTTCGTCTTCTCGAAAGTTTGCTTTCGCAATTGATGCCGATCGTTATAGATCTGTCATGAGTTAGCGCTTCGGTTTCCCGAATTGTGATTTGTGATCCTTTGTTGCGGTTTGCCGACGATTTGAGGTTTTCGGCGTCTCTAACTCCGGGAGCGACATTTGTCAACAATCTCAGCGTTGCCTTGGTGCTTCTCCAGAACTCGATGACGGCACCGCGGACGTTTCTGCGCTCTTGTAACGACCGCATCTGTAGACTTGTTACAGATCTCTCCCACACAACGGCCTCCCAGTAGCTTGGATTACAGGAGTGCGCCAGAACTCCCAGCCATCAGCATCTACCTTTGAACCGGGTGACCTGTCGTTCCCGCTTGTCCGAGCTTACTGCTCTTCCCCCCGTTCACATTTTTCATGACGTTGTTGTCATTTTAATTATTATTAACCCCACATGGCCCACTTACCAAGTAAATCTCGCTAGGTAAAAATGGCATTAAGTTGAAGTAATAAAAATGTACTACAAAATAAAAGAACTATAAAACATTCGAAACTAGGAATGACAAAGTTTTATCGACCAGACAATATATTCATGTCATAATAATAGAACAAAGTGTGTTTCTTAGAGTAAGGAAATCCTTTCCGTTCCACTTGGCTGCATCCGTTATTACCAGCTACAACTGGCGAGAACTAGGCAAGACGAGTGACAGGGAGCACGGCGTGTCGGTTGAAACCTTGAGGGTTGCCGTGCTTCCAGTTTCGGCGGGTAGGTGGCGGGCGTGTCGACACGCAACCAGAACTTTACACGCTATCCTGCAGACTGCAGAGTCGTTTGGTCGTTCGCATGGGCAAGCAACGATATGCTTGGGCGTCGTTTTCATTACGTTTTAAAATGGAACTTGTCCATGCATAAGATTCAGTTTTTTTTTCACAAGTTTAATGAACCATCATCATCTTCTAAATAGGTTTACCAGGTCATGTATAGAAATGTAAGATGTTGACAGGGACCTGAAAGTGTAACATCCTCTTTGGCGAAATTAGCAACTGTTTTTGGAAATAACTGGGAGTATAATTTAAAAGAGTATTGATCTCTTTCTGTTAGAAGTGTATGTTACATCTTGTAGTTGACAAATGCTTCATTACCTATTACTCTTTCATCAGTTCCTATGAGGAAAATAAAACAAAACTAATAGGCTAATTTACGACAGACTTCTTTAATATGTATTTTTATTGCTTAAAATGTATGTACATCTCCGAGTGTTGCATTCTTTAAAGTTGCCGTTGCTAGTGTTTTGCCCAAAAATGATGCCTCTGATTTTTACTACCATCGGTCTCCCCGATATTCCCCCCTCACCTCCCATCACCAACAATATCCAACGGCACAACAATGCAAATCTCCTGTTATACTTTTAATCATTGAACTAAGTCGACCAGAAGTCCTCATTTTCTGGAGACAGTCTTTACTTTTCATTCTTTGTCAAATGGTTCAAATGGCTCTGAGCACTATGCGACTTAACATCTGAGGTCGTCAGTCGCCTAGAACGTAGAACTAATTAAACCTAACTAACCTAAGGACATCACACACATCCATGCTCGAGACAGGATTCGAACCTGCGATCGTAGCGGTTGCTTGGTTCCAGACTGTAGCGCCTAGAACCGCACGGACACTCCAGCCAGCCCATGCTTTGTCCTCAGTTCCTTTAAAACTGATTGAGAACAACAAATATCCTCAATTTCTTATTTTTTGTTCTCAGTTTTTGAAATTTACAAAATTAATTGAAATAGGAAAAATGTGCTAAACATTTTAAACTAAAACTCAGTTGAATATACCAATGCAGCACCTATTGTTTATTTTATTTTATTGCAAAAAGCTGGACTAATATAGGTATGGAACTATTTTCTGGCGCGAGTGAATTTTTTCTTGAATTTAGAAATTGTGCTATACTGACGGCAGACATACCGAAGCATCACATTTGGCCATCTGGATAATTGTGGTGTTATTTCGTCTCTGTTTTAACTGAAACTGAGGAATAAAGCTCATCCTCTCCAGGATTCACTTTCTTGCGATAAAATAAATAAATGACCCCTTGTATGTATTTTCTACTGAGAGTTCTACAACTTTTATTACCCGGCGCAGTGGTGTAAGCGCTTGGCTTCTGATTATTCGTTCGAGATGGGTCCGAGTTCGAAACCCGGTGAGGCATGGATGTTGCGTTTGCCTAAAGGCTCTGGCTCTTTCCCTACACTAGTCAGTGGCCTTAAATTAGGGACGGGAGACTACTAATAGCTTATTGAGTTGCTCACGGTGGTCGTTATACCCTGACAATAATTTTTTCTTAAGTACATTTTTTTTCGTTAAATTTTCAGAAATTTATCTTGTACAGAATCACAATAACATTTCAGTGCGAAATCGAAATGTGCTGCCCACTCAGTAACGTTTAAAATATATCTAAACTAATACTCTGAAGGATAGAATTTTATACTTATTTTATACGTATTTCACGGGAAAAGTCACTCAGATTCATGGTATTTTACTGGACGATCATGATACAATAGAGTAAGTAAGTAAAGACTAGCATTGTCAGATTTTTTTACTCTGTAAGGGACAAATGTTCGGGTGGGAAAAAAACCAACGGGATTCCATTTTTTTTACACGGGACAAGTGAAAAGCAAAAATTATTTTCTTGTGTTTTATTGGTCTTTGTTATATTTTAATGAAGTTTGTTTAATAAGTTTTAACGTGCTTTTGTTTGATCTTACATATTTAAAAATATCAGTAAAGCTATAATTATAGTTGAAAATTGTCATTAATTCATTTGTTTATCAAACTCGGGGTACTTTTATTTCGTACATCAGTGTATTTTAAAGTAATTGTGAAAAGACCCTTACTACGAAGCAGTTGGAATTAGAGATAGTAAAGCTGAACAATAAGATGTGCAAAATATTAGGGATTTCATTCTTGGAAAACGTTACCATGATTTTATTCCATTTCTCGGTCCCTCCCTTATTTTTATCATCAAAACACTATGCCATCTCCAGGCGTATTTTAATTATTTGAAATTCATCATTTAAGGTATCCATGTTCAGTTGATCGGTCCTTAAAAGATCCGCAGTATTTTTAAAATAGTTTTGATGTATTGGTGATTTTAGGTTTAAAAGCAGTATCTTGGAATGGATGTTGTTTTCTGAGAAATCATATCGTGGAAACAAATATCCTACAAAACTAGTGTAGAACTGTAGACAATCGTTCTGAATAGATTCTTTTGTGTTAATGCTTAATTCATCCATTATTCCGCTTAACTTACTTCCGAAAAAGTTGTCTTTTATTCTTTTCTCAGTCTTTTCAAAAATCCCGCGCATTTCAGAATTCATCTCAACAACCGACACGGAATCTGATTCAATCATTTTCGTTGTTGTTTCTACCGAAAACATTACATTATGCAGAAACGACGAATACGCCAAAGTTTTTTCTCTTCTTCTCTTCACATGTGATTATCTTTTCTGCTAGACGAGGACATTCAGTGCGGAATTCCAGAAAATGAGATTTTAGTACTGGCTATATTTTTGGATTGGCGTCCGATGATGGATGGCCCTTAAGTTCTCACCTGCAGACAGATCTGGTGACCCGCACTGCTATTTTCTTATTCATTACTAACCCCACATATGCATTACCCCTATTTAATTTTGTATTTATCGAACTTCAGTAATTTCCACTATATCTAACTTTAACCTATCCATTTCCCCTTTTGGATTTTCTAACCTACATGCCCCGCGATTAAGCGATCGGACATTCCACGCTCCGATCCGTAGAAAGCCAGTTTTGTTTCTCCTGATAACGGCATTCTCCTGAGCAGTTTCCACCCGGAGATCCGAATGGGATACTACTTTACCTTTGGAATATTTTACCCAAGAGGATGTCATCATCATTTAACCATACAGAAGAGCTGCATGCCCTCGGGAAAAATTACGGCTGTAGTTTCCCCTTGCTTAAAGTGAGATGGATAATAAACAAATGGAAGAATGTAAAACAAACAGGCAGAGGCAAACAGCGACACGCGGCTCCGGGAGAGAGGGTGGAAATCAGTGAATATCGGCCAAGCCCGACATTATCATAGACTGACAGTTGAGCTAATCGTATCTTCATGCGGCGCGTGCATAGATTATTGGTACTTGCCAGCTAAGGGCGAAAGATTTCGCAACAGTAATCGAACAAGGTTGAAATACGGGACAGAGTTTGTCCCGGCAGAACATTCAAAATTATGCCGGAAATACGGGAGGTCTGGCAACACTAACTAGAAGCCAAAGTGAGACAGTAAACGTATTCGCCAGAATATATGTGAACATCGCTATTCAATTGAAGGTTACAAAATAAAGTGTCATGACTAGTAAATATGCTTGGAATTGTGGGAAATGTGACCCAAAGAAAATCTCGTGTCGAAAGGTATGCAAAAAGCCTAAAAAAAAGTTCAGTGCCGTAAGAATGCGAGCATCGGAAACGAAAAGACGGCCTAAAGTGGTTACGTATCTGGTCCATCGGGCATAGCGGTTAGCGAAAGTCCAAGCTTGTGATATAGCTGTTCTATAGCCGTTATTGTATTAAAGAGTCTGATAATTAAACTGCGTATTAATACCAACCAATTATTATGATTTTATCCCAGCGTTTGCACGGAAAAAATACAGCGCGGACCCGGACTGCGCACGCACAAATTTTTTTCTGTCACTTTAGAACACCATCTGCTCTGTAGTTACTCTAAAAATGAATTGCGATAAAACCAAGATCACGATGAGTGATTGGACACCGAAGGAAATATAACTGTTGGAAGTAAGCAACTGCAAAGGGTCACAACATATGTGCATCTGCATCATCTTGTAAATACGAAACATGGATGTAAGTCATTTTTTGGCAATGATAACCTAACCTGTGTATATAACTTGTAGACCTATTTCTCCAACAGCAGCCTGTTTGCTTCTCTTCCCGGAACACTTCTCGCTGGTAACTCTTAGCTGTTTTTCAAGAGTAGCCAAAAGTACCGACATCACAATTACAATGTAACTCTACTTTGATCATCTGCTTGATTTTATGTTTTAATTAAAAAAAAGTGGTTCAAATGGTTCTGAGCACTATGGGACTTAACATCTGAGGTCATCAGACCCCTAGACTTAGAACTACTTAAACCTAACTAACCTAAGGACATCACACACACCCATGCCCGAGGCAGGATTCGAACCGGCGACAGTAACAGCAGCGCGGTGCCGGACTGTACCTAGAACCGCTCGGTCACAGAGGCAGGCTTGTAATTTCATTTTGCTGTTTTAAAAGTATATAAGTCTTATACCGTGATTTTTGAGATACCAATAGTTCGTTAGTTTCACGTTCCATGTGTCATTTGCCCTATAAATCGTAATGATGTGGAACGAGTCATTTTATATTAACATCCTCTTTTTTTTGTAAGTATGCTTCCATTTACCGTAAAAGAGTGTAAAATCGATCAGATTTTACGACTTTTTAAATTGATTTTGATGTTATGTTACAAAGTCAGATGACCATAAATTTTATATTTTATTACAGCATTCTTTCGTTATCAGGAGGCTTAAATTATTTTAAAAGAATGTCATTTTTTTAATAAATGATCGAAGTAACCCGCCTAAATAGGGTAAAGTCGGTCAATGGTTAAATTCAATGGGAAATCGACTTTAGAATAATATAAGACTAAAATGGTTCAAATGGCTCTGAGCACAATGGGACTTAACTTCTGAGGTCAACAATCCCCTAGAACTTAGAACTAATTAAACCTAACTAACCTAAGGACATCACACACATCCATGCCCGAGGCAGGATTCGAACCTGCGACCGAAGCGGTCGCGCGGTTCCAGACTGTACCGCCAAGAATCGCTCGGTCGTTCCGGCCGGCTTTAAGACTAAAATCGACCAGTAAAAATGAATAAATATATTAGTTATCTATATGTCTTGAATTTAATTATTTATGTTTTATTAATTATTTAATTACAGCCACATACAAAAAGAATATCTTAGTATTTATTTTAATACAGCGGACATCATTACAACTGTTTTTCATATACACTGAAGAGGCAAAGAAACTGGCACATCTGCCTAATATTGTGTAGGGCCCCCGCGAACACGCACAAGTGCTGCAACACGAACGTGGCATGGACTGGGCTAATGTCTGAAGTAGTTAGTGTTGGAGGGAACTTGCACCATGAATCCTGCAGGGCTGTCCATAAATCAGCAAGTGTACGAGGGAGTGGAGATCTCTTCTGAACAGCGCATTGCAAGGCACCCCAGACATGCTCAATAATGTTCATGCCCGAGGAAAAAAAATGGTTCAAATGGCTCTGAGCACTATGTGACTTAACATCTGTGGTCATCAGTCCCCTAGAACTTAGAACTACTTAAACCTAACTAACCTAAGGACATCACACACATCCGTGCCCGAGGCAGGATTCGAACCTGGGACCGTTGCAGTCGCACGGTTCCGGACTGAAGCGCCTACAACCGCTCGGCCACCACGGCCGGCTACAAAGCCTCCACCAGGTTGAACAGTCCCCTGCTGACATCCAGGGTCCATGGATTCATGAAGTTGTCTCCATACCCTTACATGTCCTTCCGCTCGATACAATTTGAAACGAGACTCGTCAGACCAGGCAACATGTTTCCAGTCATCAACCGTACAATGTCGGTACTGACTGACCCAGGCGAGGCATACACCTTCGTGTCGTGCAGTCTTCAAGGGTACACTAGTGGGCCTTCGGGTCTGAAAGTCCATATCGATGACGTTGGATGGTACGCACGCTGACACTTGTTGATGGCCCAGTATTGAAATCTGCAGCAATCTGCGGAAGAGTTGCACTTCCCGTCACGTTGAACGATTCTCTTCAGTCGTTGTTTGTCCCGTTCTTGCAGTATCTTTTTCCGGCCGCAGCGATGTCGGAGATCTTGTAACCTCCCCCTCACTTATCGACCTTAATGACCGTGAAAAATGAAACCGCGTGTACCTAATGGGAATTTTGGAAAAGCAATCATCACTGAAGTTAATCTGTCAGTAAAGAGGGAGGAAAGGGTTACATCTAAATGAAAGGAAAAGTGCTAATGAAACTGGTGGAAATTAATTTTGAAAAGGGGTAAAGTTAATAAAGAAAGTAAATGTGCAGTCGTTACGTTAACAATTAACTAGCGGTAATTAGGTATTTGAGATTTGGGGGAAATTACGGTCGCCAGTCCTAAGGACAATTACTATAGTAACTGAAAAAGAAAGGTTATTACACATATAATTAGCACTAGAAGTGTGGCAATTGAAGGTTGACACGTGTAGTGTGAAAACTGAAAGTTTGTCAGAAGTAATAAATTTCGCTACACTCTGACTTAATTCAGCAAAAGAATTAATAAAACAGGAAAATCGAAAGTTAATTTAGTGACTGAAGTTAATAGTGAGCTTTCTTTCTGAAGCACATCGAAATTCAGTAAAACACGGTTAGTCTTGGACTACCTCAACAATCACTTCAAAAGCTACTTGAATCTACACAATTTAGAAATAAGAGATTTAACTTTGAACTTGAATTAAATGATTCTGAACAATTAACAATAGTAAAATTTAGTACGTACCAAGCTGAGCTGCAGTCACAGGTAAGCTAAAATACAGTAACAAAACTCGCACTCTTAATTTGTGCTTGTGTAATCTGAATATTGTAGCCAGCTATGAATACCTTAATTGAAATTTGAAATTAAAGTAGTGAAAACGAGTTAGCTATATTACTTTAATGCTGGCGTTTGAATTTCAACGACACTCGGGTTCATTTCAGAAAAGGAAAGGACTCTGCTTGGTAATGCAATTGGGACAATGAGCAACAAACGTTCATGCTAAGTTGCTGTAATTATAGTGACGAAAATGGAGCAGTTTGAAAAGCTGAGGTCTGCCATACAGTTCTAAAACTTTACGTGCGTCCAGTCTTCCTCGTCGGTTGATTGAAGGTTTGAAGCAGTCGGTCGAGGAGGTGGCGACAGTCACTCATTGTCGGCCGTCGCTGTTGCAGAAGCTGGATGTTGGCGCGCCTTCTTCTCGACATGGTCACCAGACGAAACGGGCTCTTGATGTGCGCTAGTTAATGTTTCCCGTCCACGACACCATGTCAGAAACTATCATCGCAAGTCGATTGCAATTACATGCTGCCAAACCCCGAAAGTGCGGCAACTCGCGGGAGCGTCACACAACACACCTGCTCCACTCGCTACTCCCGCCAGACTCCCTCTGCTCTCGCTCCACGCGGCAGAGTTAACACTACCAAAGATCCTACACACTTTGAATCTTCACACGACCTATCGATGTAATCGTTCGATAGCAGTTTTCCCTAGGCAAGACCCAGCGTAAAATACAAATAATATTTACAAAACAACGAATTATACATCGACATAAATGTATAAATATATATATACAAACAGTAAAACAATTACAATATACGAAGAGACAGAAATGTCATTCTTGAGGTAACAAAGCAAGGAAAAAAATAATAGTACAATAGATGGAAACAGGAGGATATGCATTTCCGGCGTTACACGTGCCCCACATTGTCTGAGGATGTTCGTGTAATGTAAACAGACTCAGAAAATGTCCCAAAAAAGAAACAGCGGAAATGCATATGCTCAAAACATCAAAAAAATTTAGCATTCGTATAATTAACCATAAACCAATTTTTAGACAATAATAATTGAGTGGAGACACTCCAAATCTTATTCCACTCTGTCATCTTGCACAAAATAAAACAGGTTGACAACATATCAAAATTCATAGAAAACATAGAAAATGGTTTAGCTATTCCAAAATCATTAAAATTCGTAACACTATAAGAAATGGAATACTATTTGCAAAATTAATCAGAGTATATGGTCATAAAAAACAGGTATATCAAAATACGCAAACTAATGATTAATTACATAGAATACACATATTTATGTAACCTTTTCATAATTAATTTTCTCGTCATGTCCAATTAACGCTAAACAAGAAAATAATATACAGCAGATCGAAAAAACATAAATATTGACAGCAGAATTCTTTCACATCAGCTGTCCGGGAAGAAAAGCAGCTCCACATTCCGTACTCGCGAGTACAAAGAATGCCGACAGCGGCACAAGAGCCGACAGCGACACAAGAGCCGATAGCGGCTCAGCCTCGCAAGTATTGTTGCGCCCGCCTGTGCGGCACGCTTGATCTCGCTCGCCTGTGTAACGGCATTTCCAGAACGTCCGTTTCACTGAATTCTTTCGGAAAAACTCACTCCCGAGTAATCTCAAGGAGTCTCTTAATACTATCACAGTGGATAACTCAACACTGTCCATCATCACACGTATGTACTAGCCTGAAACTTAAAACAGCGTCTAAGTACATCGGCAAAGACTAGTAAAACACACATTCATGAAATCTGACAGCTAGTTACAAAAGCATATTTACATTCCTTAATCTACTGTGACTCAGCTGAAAACTTAAACTAGCAGCTTGGTTTTAAAATTGATTAATATTCAGTGACACTTAAATCATTTAATCAACATTAATTACTTATTAATTACAACTTCTTTAATGACCTCTAGGTCAGGCAAAAGCATCGCAACATGGCACATCCTTAAATCTTACACTCTATATTTACATACTGTACAAATCACCCATTGTGTGGTATTAATCGATCCTAGGTTGGTACAATTTCAAGTCTACAATATTCCGTATACCTAATCGTTTTCCAGAGCTTGGATACTCTAAGCAATAAGCATTTGTGTGAGGTATACCAATGACTTTATATGGGCCATTATAAACAAACTTAAATTTAGAGATTTCATGGTCTATCTCGCTCGATTTCTCATGAGCTTTTACAAGTACTAAGTCTCCGATTGCAAACTTAGCAAAACACGCTTTAGCGTCATGACGACGTATGCAACCATCGGTTCTTAGCTTCATTACTTCTGGCAGACGATCTTTTTTCACACCAATACTCGGTTTTTCTGGAAACACACTCTTATTCCTCATTATTACTTCATACAGGTCTCGTCTTTGTTCGTGTGTTACGTTTGACACACCGTCTACAATACTTTCCAATTCACTTTCTACACTATTGTCAATTCCGAGATTCCTCACATTGCAGTAGTTCAAATTCATACCTACGTCAATAGCATCCGGCCAGTTAACAATGTGTATAGGCTGGTATTGCGTATGCACACCGTCTCCTGCCTCGTCAAAACTAACTACTATTGTTTTATCTTGTGACGTACATGTCAAAGTTTTACTTTCGCAATTAATCACTGCACCGTACTTTAATAGCCAATCTAACCCGATAATTATTTCCGTAGTCAAGTCTGGCACGACGACAAAGTCTTGTTCAAATCGTGCCCCACATATCTCGAAGTTGACAAAAATCTGTTTTGTGACCGGTTTACTGGCCTTCCCAGTAGCACCGATAATTTTCACTCCTGTTACTGGCATAACTACGATGCCAGGTCTGTCTTTCAGTAACTCAAATATTTTCCCAGATACAGCACTCAATTCTGCACCGGTGTCAATCAACACGTTTAGCTGTAGGTCGTGCATATTAACAGACACTACTATCTGTCTACACTTGTCCTCGACTGTTTCTTTATTTTCCCACAGTAAATCCTCGTCTATATCCAGGTCATTCCAGAAAAAACCATCCGGCTTTGATCCTAAATCCGGCTTATCTGGCGGCCTTTTCAGCCTCTGTTCACATACAGTTTTAATTTCAACACGTTTGTCCTGAGGCTTAGTCTGTAGCTTCGCCTCCAATACCGAAACCTTTTCCTGTAACTCGTCAACTAGTGAGTGTTGCTTTGCTATCAATTCATTAATCGTCACCTTCGTTGATTCCACTTTGGTCAGATTAATCTCATCTGCCAATCTACCTGGAGAAATGTGCCCAGTAGTATCTGCAATTACTTCCTCTAGATCTGCGCAACCCACACTGTTATCGTCTGACCGTATAATGTCAGCTCTAACCTCATACACGCTGTAATCTATGTGCTTTTCTACCAATTGCGTCCGGCTATCACTAAAATTTCCGTAATCTTTCTCCTTAATACTCTCGCAATGTTTAAACTGGAGGTTTGCGTCGGATGGGTCGGTTACTTCTACCACTGAAACTTTCGGTAAAGTCTGCCGGTTAGGGCCAGAACTTTCTATCATTTCACAAACACTATCTTCCTGCGGGACGAGACGCGGAAAATCCTGCACGCGCTCCCCATAAACACTTCTCCCATACAGACCCCTATAATCTCTTAGTTCGTCGTATAAGCGACCGAACTGCCTTAACCAGACCTCATCCCTCTCTGCATCCCCTCGCTCGATGACGGACGTTTTATCCGACATCTGATCTTCTCTCAACACTTTTGAATCATTATTAAACTCAATGTCCAGTTCCGCTGTGGGTATTACAGCTGCCACTTTATGATCGATTTCCGGAACACTACTTAAATTGTTCTCACTGACAGTGAATGTATTTTCTACTGCCGTGTATACAACTGATCTACTACTTGTGGGCGCACTCTTTTCTCTTAACACTGGCACACTCTCCCGCCGTTGATTATTCCACACGGAATTTTCATAACGGCGACACCTGGGTTTTCTCTTGTTATTGGGCCTGCAAAATTTCTCCACGCCCGGTCGGCCCCTCACCGGCGCGGCTAATGGTTTCCCTGTCTCGTCCCAGCAGATACGCTCCCCGGATGCTGCTGAGGTGGCTGATCACACCCTCTGGCGTTATTACTATTCTGCGAAGCCCGTATCACGCTAGTGTGATACTGGTTTCCGTCATTCCTGTTATTATTTGCATTGTACCGATTGTCATTACGGCCCCAACCACTATTGTTATTGCTGCCAAGATTGCGGTATGCATTATTCCCATAGTTATCATTATTGTGGTTGCTGTGGTACTCGTTGTTGTTACCACGGCCCCTACCACTGTCGCGATTATTGCGCCAATTGTCCTCGTCTTCCACTCTTTCCAGGAAATCATTTATTGTCCTGTAATTGCTTCCTACGTAGCGTTTTGTATCATCTGGAAGCTTCTTGTAGAGTTCCCAGACTATTTCGGATTCCGTGCGGCGATCACGCAAATATTCCAACTTGCGGATCCAGCCCTCACAAAACTCCTTCATCGAACCGCGCGAATTCGCATCGAAAGGCCTCGATACGACAAATTCGCGCCAGACACTTTGCTGTTTTTGCTCTGACCAGTATTCAGCCAGAAACAAATTTTTAAACTCGTCAAAAGTTAGGTTCGTAATGTTGAGGTTTAAGCCCCAACGCTTGGCATCACCAGCCAGCACATCAATAACCGCATTAATTTTTCTCTCATTAGTCCATGATCTGGGTAAAACTCTTTCACAATTCTTAATGAAATCCGTCGCGTGTATACCGCCTTTTTTCAAGGGGTCGAACCGCTCCTCTTTCGTCAACAATTCCGAACTATGTGCACAGATTGGCACACAGCTCTGTTTTTCGTCAAGTTTCTTTTCTAATTCCGACACTCTCGTAATTACTTGGCAAGTGGTTGTCGCAAGCGTTTCTACTTCCCTTTTTTTTTTCTTCGGATACTAACGCCTTTAAAGTTTCCACCTTCTTTTGATCCTCTTTTTTCACTAATTGAATTAACAAATTATTATTCTCAATCATCGGAGCAACTGCTTCTCCTACACTTTTCTCGATTCTGCTAATTTCGGAATAAAAACGAGTATTTATGCTCGCAATTTCCGCCTGAACGCCTATCATTTCCTGTTTAAGATTACCGATTTCGGTATTAATTACAACAATATCTTCTTTGATTTTATCAACTTTTGTGTTAACAACTCCAACATTGTTGTTAACAACGTTAATAGCTTTGTTCTGATTGTCTAGCATCCGTTCAATTTTTTCAGACTGAGCCTTTTGCTTGGCAGCCTGAGCTTCTTGCTTGGCAGCCTGAGCTTCTTGCTTGGCAGCCTGAGCTTCTTGCTTGGCAGCCTGAGCTTCTTGCTTGGCAGCCTGATCTTCTAGCTTGGCCGATTGACTCTTGATTTCGTTAATCAAAACATTCAATAAATCAGTTAAATTCCCGGAAACTACCGGTTTTACTTCCGTAGCGGCTTCCTCTTTAATTGTCCCCCCGTATTCGTCATCAAGGGATTCAGATTTGATTTTCACTTCCGATTCCGAAACATTTTCTAAAGTTTGGAATTCCATTTCTGCTCTTTGTTGCGTTTCGGCGGTCGCGTCTTTCATGCTAGCCGCCTGTCCCTGAACAATGGGTACCGCGGTGCGCGTTTCCCACTGTTCGACCGATTGTTCCGTATCCAAGCCTGCCAAATTTTGGCAATTGTTGCCTTCACTCATTTTAATAATTTTCAATATAAATGCCAAATCTCAAATCTAATTAGGATTCCTCACACTAATATTCTCGCTGACATATCGACCATTTCGTAACCAGTACTTTGTTACGAGATTTGCACAATGCAAAATTCGTGTCCAGAACAACCTCAAAATTGAAGATTGTCCTGTCACCAGGTCGCCACGTGTAACCTCCCCCTCACTTATCGACCTTAATGACCGTGAAAAATGAAACCGCGTGTACCTAATGGGAATTTTGGAAAAGCAATCGTCACCGAAGTTAATCTGTCGGTAAAGAGGGAGGAAAGGGTTACATCTAAATGAAAGGAAAAGTGCTAATGAAACTGGTGGAAATTAATTTTGAAAAGGGGTAAAGTTAATAAAGAAAGTAAATGTGCAGCCGTTACGTTAACAATTAACTAGCGGTAATTAGGTATTTGAGATTTGGGGGAAATTACGGTCGCCAGTCCTAAGGACAATTACTATAGTAACTGAAAAAGAAAGGTTATTACACATATAATTAGCACTAGAAGTGTGGCAACTGAAGGTTGACACGTGTAGTGTGAAAACTGAAAGTTTGTCAGAAGTAATAAATTTCGCTACACTCTGACTTAATTCAGCAAAAGAATTAATAAAACAGGAAAATCGAAAGTTAATTTAGTGACTGAAGTTAATAGTGAGCTTTCTTTCTGAAGCACATCGAAATTCAGTAAAACACGGTTAGTCTTGGACTACCTCAACAATCATTTCAAAAGCTACTTGAATCTACACAATTTAGAAATAAGAGATTTAACTTTGAACTTGAATTAAATGATTCTGAACAATTAACAATAGTAAAATTTAGTACGTACCAAGCTGAGCTGCAGTCACAGGTAAGCTAAAATACAGTAACAAAACTCGCACTCTTAATTTGTGCTTGTGTAATCTGAATATTGTAGCCAGCTATGAATACCTTAATTGAAATTTGAAATTAAAGCAGTGAAAACGAGTTAGCTATATTACTTTAATGCTGGCGTTTGAATTTCAACGACACTCGGGTTCATTTCGGAAAAGGAAAGGACTCTGCTTGATAATGCAATTGGGACAATGAGCAACAAACGTTCATGCTAAGTTGCTGTAATTATAGTGACGAAAATGGAGCAGTTTGAAAAGCTGAGGTCTGCCATACAGTTCTAAAACTTAACGTGCGTCCAGTCTTCCTCGTCGGTTGATTGAAGGTTTGAAGCCGTCGGTCGAGGAGGTGGCGACAGTCACTCATTGTCGGCCGTCGCTGTTGCAGAAGCTGGATGTTGGCGCGCCTTCTTCTCGACACGGTCACCAGACGAAACGGGCTATTGATGTGCGCTAGTTAATGTTTCCCGTCCGCGACACCATGTCAGAAACTATCATCGCAAGTCGATCGCAATTACATGCTGCCAAACCCCGAAAGCGCGGCAACTCGCGGGAGCGTCACACAACACACCTGCTCCACTCGCTACTCCCGCCAGACTCCCTCTGCTCTCGCTCCAAGCGGCAGAGTTAACACTACCAAAGATCCTACACACTTTGAATCTTCACACGACCTATCGATGTAATCGTTCGATAGCAGTTTTCCCTAGGCAAGACCCAGCGTAAAATACAAATAATATTTACAAAACAACGAATTATACATCGACATAAATGTATAAATATATATATACAAACAGTAAAACAATTACAATATACAAAGAGACAGAAATGTCATTCTTGAGGTAACAAAGCAAGGAAAAAAATAATAGTACAATAGATGGAAACAGGAGGAAATGCATTTCCGGCGTTACTATCTGATGTTTTACCGGACTCCCGTTATTCACTGTACACTCGTTTAATGGTCGTACGGGAAAATCGCTACTTAATCGATATCGCGGATATGCTATGCCACATCGCTAGTGCGCTGCATTAATGCATTTAAATCTTAATAACGTGCCACTGTAGCAGCAGTAATCGATCAACAACTGCGCCAGGCACTTGTCTTATATAGGCGTTGCCAACAACAGAGCCATTATTCTGCCTGTTTACATATCTCTGCATTTCAATACGCATACCTATTCCAATATCTTTGGCGCTTCAGTGTAATTAACGTGAAGTCATTAATAAAATGAACAACAATTATTGTGAGCTGTTAACGATTTACACATTATACAAAAAAATGATCACTCTTAATGGAAATGAAATGGTCAGAAAGAAAGTTTTTCTTATTCAACATCTTTTAAATTAATCTTACTATGAGTTGAAATCTTCTCAGTCTTATTTCCCTAGCTGCAGCTACTGTCATAATATCACTTGGGTTGACAATTGTTTCATCAATTGATGTGGGATGCAGAAAATACGTTCCCTTGGGAGTCACCTTCTTCCTCAGAAAACTCATCTCCTGTCATTGCAGTTATTTTGGATGTAGCTCAAAACTTACGTTGTTTTCTTCGCTGAAACGGACTATGTGAATGAACAAAGATGTTCAAATGGCTCTGAGCACTATGGGACTTAACATCTGTGGTCATCAGTCCCCTAACTAACCTAAGGACATCACACACATCCATGCCCGGGGCAGGATTCGAACCTGCGACCGTAGCGGTCACGTAGTTCCAGACTGAAGCGCCTAGAACCGCACGGCCAAACCGGCCGGCGTGAATGAACACGTGGTTAGATAAGGCAGCAGAGTTGGAGATTTTCTCCGCTCTAGGACTGGGTGTTTGTGTCGTCTTCATCGTCGTCATTTCATCCTCATCGACGCGCAAGTCGCCGAAGCGGCGTCACTTCAAAAGACTTGCACCAGGCTATCAGGTATACCCGCTGGGAGGCCCTCGACACACCGCACTTCATTTCATCACCAATAATGACCTTACGCCCATCCTTTCGTTTTGCATATGGTAGGAGAATCTTGATGAACCAACCATTCAAAATTATCATGTCGAAACAGCCATTTGAATTTCTATTGAATGCTGAACCTTATATGCCTCCTTCACGCCACCCAGGGTATAAGTGTTTGGCTTTATAAACTGTATATGGAGGGAGAGGATTCGAAAGCAGCTGCAGCCTTGGATAAGGCAGCAGAGTTGGAGATTTTCTCCGCTCTAGGACTGGGTGTTTGTGTTGTCTTCATCGTCGTCATTTCATCCTCATCGACGCGCAAGTCGCCGAAGCGGCGTCACTTCAAAAGACTTGCACCAGGTTATCAGGTATACCCGCTGGGAGGCCCTCGACACACGGCACTTCATTTCATCACCAATAATGACCTTACGCCCATCCTTTCGTTTTGCATATGGTAGGAGAATCTTGATGAACCAACCATTCAAAATTATCATGTCGAAACAGCCATTTGAGTTTCTATTGAATGCTGAACCTTATATCCCTCCTTCACGCCACCCAGGGTATAAGTGTTTGGCTTTATAAACCGTATATGGAGGGAGAGGATTCGAAAGCAGCTGCAGCCACCACTACACTCGTGCTAGCCTTTGATGTGTCTACGATCCTTTCAGCACGCTTTACACCACGCTGAAGGGGAGATATGCGCGAAATCGGCTCAAAAAATCGAGATTTCTTTTACGGTCATTTCAAATGTTTTCTAGTTTTCTTTGTAAAATGAGCTTTGTCTCATGCAAATCTGGCAATAATTTTCCGAGATATCGTCAATTTTACAATACGTTGTCTGTCAAGTGCCACACCCATTTTCGTATTACTGTAATATTTCGTGCATATGACCCTTGGAGTGAATATCTCTGGAGTGAGCATTGCTTTCTGCGCATGTTGTCAACATTAAACCAGGATTGTCACGTGTTTTCTGGACTTCGCTGTGCGTGTGTGCTTTCCGCAGAGTTCGAAGTTTATAATATCAAGAGTTTTTGTTGTGTTTTCACCGTTATTTGATAGTGTAATAGCGATGGTGAATTACTGTTGTTGCTAGGGATGCAAAGAAAAATATGTGAAATGAGGGATAGTAACTTTTCATGGGTACATACCATGTAGCTCTAATTATAGTTATCGTAAGTTGTTATAAGAGACACTGTATATGTTTAAAAATTTCGAGACGTATTATAATTAAGGCTTGATTCTGTAGACCTATTTTACGGCTCGTACGAAAGCTTACAAACAGTCGCTTGCTCTAGTAAATTTTCTAGTAGAACTGTTGTTTCAGCAAATACTATCCTCCATGCATTTATCAGTGACTTGTCGATTATGTATATAGATTTGAAAGACGGGAGACAGATAAATTCAATAGAGTGGGAGTCCGTAATTGTCTTCGTATAATATGTGTGCCCAAACCTTTTTGTTTACTATAAAGTTACAGTAGGAGACCATGTTAAGTGTGCCTAGGACATGGAGAATGATTATGTGTGATTTATATTTTAGTGTCCCGAAGGATGAACAACAAGTAATGATGTGGCTCCAGAAAATAAGGAGTAATTTTGTCCCCACAAAATATTCCAAAGTACCGGTATGTTCAAAACACTTTGAAGAGGAATGTTTAGACAGAGAAAAATTTGGACGTGTGTGGCTGAAGGTAGCTATCAAAGTACACGTTCATCTTCTTTGGTGTATTTTACCTTCAATTTATTTTCTTCATCATTTGATTAAGAAGAGTAAAATATTAGTAAACATGTCCCCAAACTCTTTCATTTGTGTCGCTTTCCACCTAAATGGTGTTATATGGGTTGACTGTTACATGACCAACTGTATTTGCTTTACAGTACATTTATTGTCCGATCGCCTTTTTTTCCCCTTTTTACTCAGTCTACTATTTATTTAATAAACTGGGAGCAGGTACGTAAAACGCGTTGAATAAATACTTCAAAGTGTCACCAGTAAGAAACATTGTGCTTTAGGTCGCGAAAACGAGGAAATAAATACGCAGAAATAGCAGAAAAAAGGACGAATTAGCAGGGATATAATCACTAATGTGTGGCAAATTCGGTGTTTTTCGGACACTTTCAAAAATACTAGCGTACTGTCAAGTCGTTTTGCAACACTATCACTGCAAAAATGTACATCAGGCTCTGTAATACTATAAAGTGTCGTGTCATACCGAAAACTACCAAAAATCGAGTGCATCTGAACTGTGACACCTATCGCAAAGAAGCAGAATGCACTATCACTTGCCCTTAAAAGTTACGTAGCTGGTTTGTTCCCGGTATCAAATGGATACTGTTAAAATGTCTGCGCAACATATACAAATAATCGCGAACACGTACGAAAAGAATCCGTCTGTACTAGGGATGTAGTGACATTCTAAATATACAGGGTGCTGTACGGACAAACACTTGACGTCCCGAGAACACGTGACCAGGCCGGTAATGTATGTTGACAACACAAAATCTGTTCTGCGCATGTGAAAGCTCGTTCCAGAGATATTTACTCTATGATATGACCTCGTGGTATGTCCTTGTGATGTTATCTTTGATTTACATTTCAATTGTTTTCCAGACTGTAATAAGGGTGACAATTGAACGTCGTTTGACAACAGACGGTGATCACTTCGTTTTGTTTATTTACACACGTGAACTGCTGTTCTGATTCATTTCTGCAAAGGAAATACTGGAGAATAAAGAAGTTTTCACCAAAGACAAGATTCAGAGGAAATCAATACACGAGTAATAAAAGCAGCAAACAAGAAGAATGTCTGCCTTCACGTACTTCAAACAAGCAACCCGTAAGTGCATCAACAATGAAGTTGAAAGTAAAACTTGATTCTGTGTCTGACTGTTGCATAAACCTTCAAAACAGAGATATTATAATTTACTTGAATATCCTGAGTGAATTTATCAGTTCACATAAACGATGTAAGGCGTTTGGTGGTATTATACACTCCTGGAAATTGAAATAAGAACACCGTGAATTCATTATCCCAGGAAGGGGAAACTTTATTGACACATTCCTGGGGTCAGATACATCACATGATCACACTGACAGAACCACAGGCACATAGACACAGGCAACAGAGCATGCACAATGTCGGCACTAGTACAGTGTATATCCACCTTTCGCAGCAATGCAGGCTGCTGTTCTCCCATGGAGACGATCGTAGAGATGCTGGATGTAGTCCTGCGGAACGGCTTGCCATGCCATTTCCACCTGGCGCCTCAGTTGGACCAGCGTTCGTGCTGGACGTGCAGACCGCGTGAGACGACGCTTCATCCAGTCCCAAACATGCTCAATGGGGGACAGATCCGGAGATCTTGCTGGCCAGGGTAGTTGACTTACACCTTCTAGAGCACGTTGGGTGGCACGGGATACATGCGGACGTGCATTGTCCTGTTGGAACAGCAAGTTCCCTTGCCGGTCTAGGAATGGTAGAACGATCGGTTCGATGACGGTTTGGATGTACCGTGCACTATTCAGTGTCCCCTCGACGATCACCAGTGGTGTACGGCCAGTGTAGGAGATCGCTCCCCACACCATGATGCCGGGTGTTGGCCCTGTGTGCCTCGGTCGTATGCAGTCCTGATTGTGGCGCTCACCTGCACGGCGCCAAACACGCATACGACCATCATTGGCACCAAGGCAGAAGCGACTCTCATCGCTGAAGACGACACGTCTCCATTCGTCCCTCCATTCACGCCTGTCGCGACACCACTGGAGGCGGGCTGCACGATGTTGGGGCGTGAGCGGAAGACGGCCTAACGGTGTGCGGGACCGTAGCCCAGCTTCATGGAGACGATTGCGAATGGTCCTCGCCGATACCCCAGGAGCAACAGTGTCCCTAATTTGCTGGGAAGTGGCGGTGCGGTCCCCTACGGCACTGCATAGGATCCTACGGTCTTGGCGTGCATCCGGGCGTCGCTGCGGTCCGGTCCCAGGTCGACGGGCACGTGCACCTTCCGCCGACCACTGGCGACAACATCGATGTACTGTGGAGACCTCACGCCCCAGGTGTTGAGCAATTCGGCGGTACGTCCACCCGGCCTCCCGCATGCCCACTATACGCCCTCGCTCAAAGTCCGTCAACTGCACATACGGTTCACGTCCACGCTGTCGCGGCATGCTACCAGTGTTAAAGACTGCGATAGAGCTCCGTATGCAACGGCAAACTGGCTGACACTGACGGCGGCGGTGCACAAATGCTGCGCAGCTAGCGCCATTCGACGGCCAACACCGCGGTTCCTGGTGTGTCCGCTGTGCCGTGCGTGTGATCATTGCTTGTACAGCCCTCTCGCAGTGTCCGGAGCAAGTATGGTGGGTCTGACACACCGGTGTCAATGTGTTCTTTTTTCCATTTCCAGGAGTGTATCTTTGGGCGCGAACAGAAAGATTCGCAAGGGTATTGTGAGTCAGCTAGTTTTAGAATGTGCTAAGTGCAATTATACTGCGGCAACAATGACGTTTAGCTTAGGTCCAACGAAGTTACATGACAATAATATACGCCTTGTATTTGGACTCAGATCAATAGGTAAAGGTAAGCAGGCAGGAAAGACTTTCTGTACACTCAGCCTCCTATGGGATTTTCAGTGAGGCCAATGAAAGAACCAGCTCAGCAAACGATAAATGAAAACACCGAAGATTCCGCACACATAACAGCTTGTTTTGATGGTTCATGGCAAAAACAAGGGCACACGTCTGTCAATGGCATCATTTCCGTCACATCTTTTGACACTGGAAAAGTTTTAGATGTAGAAGTGATGAGTAAATTTTGCTTTGTTTGTCAATATGACCCAGGATCAAAACACTTCCGTAAAAAAAATTATAGTGGACCAAGTGGGGGTATGGAGGTGTCTGAGGTACGATAAATATTTCAGAACTCTGTCAGTGCAAGAGGTGTCATGTACACGAAATATCTCGGTGATGGAGACAGTAAAGCCTTCGCAAAAATCTGTGAAGAGAAGCCACATGGCCCTGAAATTCAAATTACAAAACTAGAATGCATAGGACATGTTCAGAAAAGACTTGGCTCAAGGGTGAGTAAACTTCTAAAGAAAAAGGCAGGAAATAAATTAGAAGATGGAAAAAAACTTGGAGAAAAAGGACGTCTTACAAACTGCGAAATAGAGAATCTGCAAGTTTACCATGGGTTAGCCATAAGAAGGAACTGTAATGGTTCAAATGGCTCCGAGCACTAAGGGACTCAACTGCTGTGGTTATCAGTCCCCTAGAACTTAGAACTACTTAAACCTAACTAACCTAAGGACATCACACACATCCATGCCCGAGGCAGGATTCGAACCTGCGACCGTAGCAGTCGCACGGTTCCGGACTGCGCGCCTAGAACCGCGAGACCACCGCGGCCGGCAAGGAACTGTAATGATTTGGAAAATATGAGAAGAGCTGTATGGGCAGTATTTTTCCATAAAGTATCAAGTGATGAAGACCCACAACACAGCCTTTGCCCAAACGGTCCTGAAACTTGGTGCAAATATAATTGGACGTTATGTTCTGGTGAAAATTATAAACACAAACACTCTTTACCTCTAGCAGTTATGACTGCAATAAAACCTATTAGAGACTTAGCTAGTACTGATCTACTCAAGAAGTGCTTACATGGAAAAAACTCAAAATTTGAATAAAAGTTTGAACCTGTAATTTGGAATCGCCAACCGAAAACGGTCTTTGTACACAATGAAACTTTAAAATTTGGGGTATTAGACGCTGTTCTGTGTTTTAATGATGAAACATCAAGAATAATTGAGGTATTGGAGAGACTTGGAGTAAATGTAGGTGCAAACACTTAGACTGGCATTGCGTAATATAGATTTTTCAAGAATTCGTAAAGCGGACATAGCTGCTCTCAATTGCACAAAAGAAGAGAGAAAATGAAGAAGAGCCAAGAATAAAAGAAGAGAAGACGCCTACAATTCAGATGATGCTGAATATGGTGCAGGAAAATATTAATTGTATGTACTGTAACAAAAATTTGTAAATAATATACAAATAAAACTTTAAACCAAGTTTTCTGTAAACTATATTTTTTTCCTGTAGGTACCATTATTTCCTGAATGGTTTTTCACAGAACGTTGAAATTTTGTGCAGTTGTTCCAAGACACCAAATGAACAAACACATGCACATTTAGCATTGTGTGTGTATTTATTTTGAGGTAGGCCAAAAACAATTATATATATAAAAGAAACCAAATGTTTGAAAAAATGTCAAACGGTCTCTACTAATTCGATGTGCCTGAATTTGTACTAGATTAAAGCAATTATTACTGAAAATATGCCTACCAGGTTTCAAGGTTCTATGTTTAATTGTTTGTTCGGAAACAGTATCTGAATACCTCGGAAATGTGCATTGCCGGCATAGGGAAGATGGCTCGCGTCTGTCTCCCCTTAACTAAGACCTTTGTGGGCACAGGATCATCAAAAAAATTAGTTTCGTCAACATTTATTATGTTTTCTGGGGGCACTCCATCAATGGATTCTTTAAGGTTGTCAAAGTAGTTTTTCATTTCTTTTCCAGTTATAGCGCATCTTGATCGCTTCACGTTCTTAGACATTGTATGTTAAAGCTGCTTGTGACGTCGGAGGAAACTTTTCATTCAATCCTTGCCAATCTTTGAAACGCTTCTCACGCTTACCCTCACGATTCATATAGTTCTGGACAATATGTGCAACATCTCTCTAACTTGTAGTGGAAATCCCCATGCCGCACTAAGCATGATACCTTCAACTAAATTGTTGTCGTCAACAACATTAAGTACAGTTTGGCGGCCATTATTAAGGGGATGTCTGTTGTGGATTCTGTCATTCAATGTTGCGTATGGCACCCATACTCCACTGATGCTCGCCTGATACTCATTCTACCAGACTGAACAGCCTTGAATGTCAGTTCCAGATACTTGGAATAATAATTTCTTTTTCCTGCAGGTCCAACCTTGTTCTTGTAATTCGCTGGCATCATCGATTTGAAAACACGACTCTCTGTGCTGCAGTTTGATTTCGTTTTATAGATGATAACTGAAAATACTATTTTAACTGTATGTCAGTGTTGCCATCTAGCGAAATACTAAAATTTATCGAACTAGCGGACTCAACATAAAGAAAGTCGCAAGTGATCGATTTTACCCTCTTTTCCGGTACTCAAGAACTGGAAAATATGAAGTGTTATCATTCCATCGTGCGACTTTTGAATGCTATGGGGTTGGTGAAGAATCGTGTGTGTGGGTACCGCACGCTCTAAGCCAAAATCATCAGTGGGTTGCCATATGTGCATCTCTGGTGCTCGTCGTCATTTGGCTCGTGGACAACAGCGACCATTTCTATTCCGTATTTTTACTTTATGCTGACACGAGGGACAGAAAGGAATGAATGAGCCCAAACAAAGCAGGAATTTCCCACACAAAGACCTGCGTGTATCCACAAAAGATAATGATTCTGCTGGAACAGCGACGGTGTGGTGTACTACGACTTGTCAAAAACTGAGACATCTTGCAGATGCAGTCCAAGAACAACGACCAGGAAGACTGCGTGAAGTGATGCTGCTCCACGATAACGATTGCCCAAATACTGTTTGACAAAAAACACTGCATAGAAACTGGTTTGGGAAGGCATTCCGCACCCACCTTATTCACCTGATTTTGCACCCTCAGATTTTCACACTTTCCGCTCTCTGTCGAACAACCTTTAAGGAAATTCATTTCCGGATGAACATGCGACACGAAAATACACTCCTGGAAATTGAAATAAGAACACCGTGAATTCATTGTCCCAGGAAGGGGAAACTTTATTGACACATTCCTGGGGTCAGATACATCACATGATCACACTGACAGAACCACAGGCACATAGACACAGGCAACAGAGCATGCACAATGTCGGCACTAGTACAGTGTATATCCACCTTTCGCAGCAATGCAGGCTGCTGTTCTCCCATGGAGACGATCGTAGAGATGCTGGATGTAGTCCTGTGGAACGGCTTGCCATGCCATTTCCACCTGGCGCCTCAGTTGGACCAGCGTTCGTGCTGGACGTGCAGACCGCGTGAGACGACGCTTCATCCAGTCCCAAACATGCTCAATGGGGGACAGATCCGGAGATCTTGCTGGCCAGGGTAGTTGACTTACACCTTCTAGAGCACGTTGGGTGGCACGGGATACATGCGGACGTGCATTGTCCTGTTGGAACAGCAAGTTCCCTTGCCGGTCTAGGAATGGTAGAACGATCGGTTCGATGACGGTTTGGATGTACCGTGCACTATTCAGTGTCCCCTCGACGATCACCAGTGGTGTACGGCCAGTGTAGGAGATCGCTCCCCACACCATGATGCCGGGTGTTGGCCCTGTGTGCCTCGGTCGTATGCAGTCCTGATTGTGGCGCTCACCTGCACGGCGCCAAACACGCATACGACCATCATTGGCACCAAGGCAGAAGCGACTCTCATCGCTGAAGACGACACGTCTCCATTCGTCCCTCCATTCACGCCTGTCGCGACACCACTGGAGGCGGGCTGCACGATGTTGGGGCGTGAGCGGAAGACGGCCTAACGGTGTGCGGGATCGTAGCCCAGCTTCATGGAGACGGTTGCGAATGGTCCTCGCCGATACCCCAGGAGCAACAGTGTCCCTAATTTGCTGGGAAGTGGCGGTGCGGTCCCCTACGGCACTGCGTAGGATCCTACGGTCTTTGCGTGCATCCGTGCGTCGCTGCGGTCCGGTCCCAGGTCGACGGGCACGTGCACCTTCCGCCGACCACTAGCGACAACATCGATGTACTGTGGAGACCTCACGCCCCAGGTGTTGAGCAATTCGGCGGTCCGTCCACCCGGCCTCCCGCATGCCCACTATACGCCCTCGCTCAAAGTCCGTCAACTGCACATACGGTTCACGTCCACGCTGTCGCGGCATGCTACCAGTGTTAAAGACTGCGATAGAGCTCCGTATGCAACGGCAAACTGGCTGACACTGACGGCGGCGGTGCACAAATGCTGCGCAGCTAGCGCCATTCGACGGCCAACACCGCGGTTCCTGGTGTGTCCGCTGTGCCGTGCGTGTGATCATTGCTTGTACAGCCCTCTCGCAGTGTCCGGAGCAAGTATGGTGGGTCTGACACACCGGTGTCAATGTGTTCTTTTTTCCATTTCCAGGAGTGTAGTTCGACGCGTTCTTCGCCCAAAATCGCGTGATTTCCACTGTCACGGAATCGAAAAGCTACCCCAGCGTTGGCAGACTTGTAAATATTAAAGAACATACTGTTGATGACTGCAGTCTATGTTGTGTGTATCTGTTGTGTTCACTTAACTTACGGAAAAACGCTTCGGACTTATGGACCAAGCTAATTAACAAACTTTCGCTACTTGAGAGGGCCACCTGAAAAACGAGTGATCGTAGGACAATGAAACTTCATGGTTCAAATGGCTCTGAGCACTACGAGATTTAACTTCTGAGGTCATCAGTTCCCTAGAACTTAGAACTACTTAAACGTAACTAACCTAAGGACAACACACACATTCATGCCCGAGGCAGGATTCGAACCTGCGACCGTAGCGATCGCGTGATTCCATACTGTAGCGCCCAGAACCGCTCGGCCACCACGGCCGGCGAAATTTCATGGAAAAATTTCTAAGGACACACAGAAAAGAAATAACGAATTGAAAGAGACACACATTTTAATTTCCTGATGAGAGGGTAAAATTTGTTACTTGTGTAACATGTTTATGTTTCGAGGGTACATACGTTCCTCAATATAACGAACATCAGCCCGACCACCGCCTGGCACCGTAGAAGAAATAACGATTTCACAATTGTTCGTCGCACCTTCCGAACGGTGGACCATGAAATGTTCAGCTGTCGTGACACAGAAGATCACACGTTGCGTCCAACAATCTCTCTAACAATTTGTGGCGCAATTAACCGTCGGCCACTCCCAGGAACAATTCCCAAGTCACCAGTTACTATGAACTATCGAATCATGTTCTTCAATCCTGGTGAGGAAAGAGGACCTCTCCAGACCCCTTAAAGGCGTCGACACTCGCACAGAGCAGCTGCGCTATTGCTGCTGTTTTGATAAAACAGCCCTGCTCAGTTTGTCCATCCCCATGCTGACAGTCCGCAGCTGTAATGCAGGCTGATACTTTTATTTCATCCCTACGTCACTATCAGCACCGGCGCCTAGGGGCACGTGATGACACTAACACTACTAACAACGTAAATCTTGAAGGACACGATTCCTATAAAGTTGTGTACCCACACAGTAAATAGTTTTTCGTGCACTTTGGCCCAAGTAGCGAAAGTCTGATTATAACCACTCTGTATATAAGGTGATTCTTTAACTAGTCATGCATCACTTTTTTTAAAAAATTAAGTAATTGTTAACAAAACTTATTTACGTTGATCACATTACCGCCCGTTGCCAGAAACAGTGCATCGCCGAGAATTGAGAACTTCCTGTGCACTTACACTCCTGGAAATTGAAATAAGAACACCGTGAATTCATTGTCCCAGGAAGGGGAAACTTTATTGACACATTCCTGGGGTCAGATACATCACATGATCACACTGACAGAACCACAGGCACATAGACACAGGCAACAGAGCATGCACAATGTCGGCACTAGTACAGTGTATATCCACCTTTCGCAGCAATGCAGGCTGCTATTCTCCCATGGAGACGATCGTAGAGATGCTGGATGTAGTCCTGTGGAACGGCTTGCCATGCCATTTCCACCTGGCGCCTCAGTTGGACCAGCGTTCGTGCTGGACGTGCAGACCGCGTGAGACGACGCTTCATCCAGTCCCAAACATGCTCAATGGGGGACAGATCCGGAGATCTTGCTGGCCAGGGTAGTTGACGTACACCTTCTAGAGCACGTTGGGTGGCACGGGATACATGCGGACGTGCATTGTCCTGTTGGAACAGCAAGTTCCCTTGCCGGTCTAGGAATGGTAGAACGATGGGTTCGATGACGGTTTGGATGTACCGTGCACTGTTCAGTGTCCCCTCGACGATCACCAGTGGTGTACGGCCAGTGTAGGAGATCGCTCCCCACACCATGATGCCGGGTGTTGGCCCTGTGTGCCTCGGTCGTATGCAGTCCTGATTGTGGCGCTCACCTGCACGGCGCCAAACACGCATACGACCATCATTGGCACCAAGGCAGAAGCGACTCTCATCGCTGAAGACGACACGTCTCCATTCGTCCCTCCATTCACGCCTGTCGCGACACCACTGGAGGCGGGCTGCACGATGTTGGGGCGTGAGCGGAAGACGGCCTAACGGTGTGCGGGACCGTAGCCCAGCTTCATGGAGACGGTTGCGAATGGTCCTCGCCGATACCCCAGGAGCAACAGTGTCCCTAATTTGCTGGGAAGTGGCGGTGCGGTCCCCTACGGCACTGCGTAGGATCCTACGGTCTTGGCGTGCATCCGTGCGTCGTTGCGGTCCGGTCCCAGGTCGACGGGCACATGCACCTTCCGCCGACCACTGGCGACAACATCGATGTACTGTGGAGACCTCACGCCCCACGTGTTGAGCAATTCGGCGGTACGTCCACCTGGCCTCCCGCATGCCCACTATACGCCCTCGCTCAAAGTCCGTCAACTGCACATACGGTTCACGTCCACGCTGTCGCGGCATGCTACCAGTGTTAAAGACTGCGATGGAGCTCCGTATGCCACGGCAAACTGGCTGACACTGACGGCGGCGGTGCACAAATGCTGCGCAGCTAGCGCCATTCGACGGCCAACACCGCGGTTCCTGGTGTTTCCGCTGTGCCGTGCGTGTGATCATTGCTTGTACAGCCCTCTCGCAGTATCCGGAGCAAGTATGGTGGGTCTGACACACCGGTGTCAATGTGTTCTTTTTTCCATTTCCAGGAGTGTATACCCGGAAAAATTTCTACGTATGTTCGTAACGATTTCTCCGGGATCCTTAACAACTATGATGTCACTGAGTTCCTCTTTCTAAAGTTTCGAATGTGCAGATAAGGATATTGAAACCAAGTTATTGGCAAGAGATAGTATTCCAAGAAGGCCGTGATTTGTTATATTGTCCAACTCTTAACTCTTACGTGAAGTAATATATTGAAGCAGTTACAGGAGTTTTTAATGGAACGATACATATTTTTACAAGGTATATCAAAGTCATTCGAATAGACGAGTAAAGCGGTTTCTAATATTGCCGATGAAACTTATGACAAAAACAGAAAAAATGAGAAATGTACTGAAATAGAGGGGCAAGACAACCAAAATATGCTGTGGTGGTGTAAACGTTTTTCAATTTTACTTTCGGGAAAAGTTTCAGCGCTAGAGTAGTTGACTAAAAATGTAGAATATGTGCTCACACCACCCCAAGCTGATCTGTTACGTAATTGCTACCAATAACTCCACACTTAACTACTGTGGACTACACGTCTAACCTATTATCTGTTAGCTGTTACTAGGCCTATGATTTTAGATGTAAAAATATGACGTAAACGATGTAAAAAAAATGAGCGACGTGTTGACTAAATAGTGTACTAAGAATGTTCCGATTCCAAACGCGAAAAAGTACTATGCAATGCTTATTCAAGTCACCAAATCACCAGCCACTCAAAAGAATCTACTCAAGTACTGAAAAATCTAGTGAATAACATCACTGAACAAAGCTCACGTACTACAGTCACTCGTCTAGAGAACTGTTGAAACAACATTCAAGAAAAATTTTTGTGAAGTGAGAGTGCAGCTTCCATCACTTATCAGATATTTCTAACCAAGGACGTTCTACGTCAAGAACTATAAGAGGTGCTTATTTTGTTTTTAAACAATAATCAGTGCTCTTGTTCGTTGCCACGTTTTTGGCTAAACTTGATTCGTGTCTTTGTTTTCCAGTGTCATCCAACGCATCCTTCATGTTTGTCACAATGATTCACTGTGTTGTTTCCTCAAAACATTTCTCTTCGAGCTTGTATTTTTCTGTTGTTAGGAAAGAGTGTATGCGTACAATAAAATTCGTTTCGCGGTTCTCGGTTCTGATATTTCTTTAGCCACTTTTACAGCTTAACGAGGATGAGTTAAATGAAAACCTTAAATATTTTTTAAATATTATTTATTGTGCAGAAATGGTACAAAGCTGTATCACTTTTCAACATGATCTCCCCCACGCTCAATGCAAGTCCTCCAGCGCTTACAAAATGCATAAATTTCTTTACAAAAAAATTCTTTTGGTAGTCCGCACAACCACTCATGCACTTCGTAGCGTACCTCTTCATCAGAAAGGAAACTTCTTTCCTCCCATTGCGTGTCTGAGTGGTCCAGACATATGGAAATCACTTGGGGCAAGGCCTGGTGAGTATAGTGGCTGAAGAAGACACTCAAAATGTAGGTCTGTCACTGTTGCAACTTTTGTACGGGCAGTGTGGGGCCTTGCATTGTCATGTTGCAAAAGGACACCTGCCGACAGCAATCCACGTCGCTTTGAATTGATTGCAGGCCGCAGATGATTTTTTTAGGAGATCTGTGTATGATGAACTGGTGGCAGCGGTCCCTCTAGGCATGTAATGCTAAAAAATGACTCCTTTTTCGACCCAAAAGATACTCAGCATAACCTTCCCTGCTGATGGTTCTGTTCGAAACTTCTTTGGTTTTGGTGATGAGGAATGGCGCCATTCCTAGCTCTCTCTCTTCGTTTCTGGTTGGTGGAAGTGAACCCAGGTTTCGTCCCCAGCAACGATTCTTGCAAGGAAGCCATCACTTTCTCGTTCAAAGCGCCGAAGAAGTTCTTCACAAGCATCAACACGTCGTTCTCTCATTTCAGGAGTCAGCTGCCGTGGCACCCATCTTGCAGACACTTCGTGAAACTGGAGCACATAATGCACAATGTGGTGTGCTGACCCATGACTAATCTGTAAACATGCTGCAATGTCATTCAGTGTCACTCGGCGTTTTTCTTTCACTATGGTTTCAACTGCTGCAATGTTCTGTGGAGTCACAACTCGTTGTGCCTGACCTGTACGAGGAGCATCTTCCACTGAAGTCACACAATTTCCGAACTTCCTACTCCATTCGTAGACTTGCTGCCGTGACAGACACACATCACCGTACTGAACCTTCATTCGTCGATGAATTTCAATAGGTTTCACACCTTCACTACGCAAAAACTGAATAACAGAACGTTGTTATTCCCTGGTGCAAGTCGCAAGTGGGACGGCCATATTTATACTGATAATGCGACGGTATGTGAGCATCTGCACTATGCTGCCACCTACAGGCCATCCTGCAAGCTGTTTGAGGCACGCTTACCAACTTACAAGATAGCGGCGCGAAATTTCGATCTGTTATTACAAATTTAAGGTTTTCATTTGACTCACCCTCATATAATCTGGCAAAACATCTCACAATCTGCATCAACTAAGTAATCGGAGAAGGTGGCAAAAGGAAGGCCTGTAATTTGGATGTACGTTTGTACCTTACGACCAACGGCCTTGCCAAAGTAGTAACACAGATTCCCGTCAGATCAACGAAGGTAAACGCTGTCGGGTTTGGCTACCACTTGGATGGGTGACCGTCCGAACTGCCGAGCGTTGTAGGAGAAAGGGGTGCACTCAGCCCTTGTGAAGCAAATTGAGGAGCTACTTGGTTGAGAAGTAGCGGCTCCGGTCACGAAAACTGACGACGGCCAGGAGAGCTGTGTGACGACCACACGCCCCTCCATATCCGCAGCCAGTGACGCCTGTGGGCTGAGGATGACGTGGCGGTCGGTCAGTACCGTTCGGGTCTTCAGAGACCTGTTCGGGCAGAGTTTAGTTTTTGTACTTTAGGAGGAGTTTCTTTTCAGGATTTTCTTGATAAAAGATACTACAAAATTAATTGACGTATACGTATTCCTCTTTTAATGTCTCAAAAACTCAATGATTAGTGAGCTTATTGCAGATCGCGTTTTGTAAGTTAAAGAACATGAACTTGAGATACTAAAATGCAAGAATATTCCAACGGGGAAAACTTGAAGGATCACGTAAGAATCTTGATCTGTGAGCACTACCCATACAAAACATGCATTGCTGAAATTTTGCATCACGCTGGCCTAGTGTTATCAAAAGCATGTGTTTCACATTTTTCTCCATTCAGGGGTCCCACTACACTACAATACAAAGGGTGGTCAGAAACAGCCTGAAAAGCTTGTAGGACTGTTGCAGGGGAGGTTGTGCTGCGAAATAATTATTATGAAAACAAAAATTAGATACGTTGCTCTGTTTCCGAGTTGTTTAGCATTGAAATTAGCCAATCAGGTCGTTGCGCGCGCAAACTCACGTACTTGCGCGCGCTAACATGCGGTAATGCACAGACATCAGTCTGTGAGTTACTACTTGTTGAAATGCTCATTATTAGCTAAAATGTGTCAAATTTAAGCGAAGTGAGCAAAAGCTATGTTTGTTCGGTTTGATGAAACAAAACCAAAACATGTTTGGCGACACTCTCTGGCAGACTGCTTGATTTTGCGCGCGTGACGGCCTGATTGGCTAAGGGCGCCAAGTGGCTTTTTTTCCCTTGACAATTATTTCTCAGCAAAACCTACCCTGCGACACCCTTACAAACTTTTCAGGCAGTTTCAAAGGGTCTCAGGATGAAGGTTAGTATTCAGGGATATAACAGAAACGCTCATTTGAACCTGTTCCAAATGGTTTTGGAGATAAAACGCATATGATATCACTTTTGTACGTTTTTCCTTGAATGACTCAACTACGGCCTCTAGCGAAAACATGTTTGAATACAAAATTGAAATACATGAAATTTCCTACTAGGAAGGTCCTATTGCTTTTAACTTTAGGACTAACACAATGACGGAAAAAATCGCAACACCATAAAAGTTACTAATGTAGAGTAACAAAATTCCTCGAATACATTTGTCTGGGTAAAATATTTAAGCGACTAACATTGCAAGTGCACAGGTTAACGTAAGCGCGAAATAAGCCATTGCAAAAGTGAAATGCTGGTATATTAATAACCGGTGTAACCGCCAGAATGTTGAATAAAGGCATGTATGCATGCATTGTGTTGTACAGGTGGAGAATGTCACTTTGTGGGATGGAGTTCCATGCCTATTGCGCTTATTCGGTCAATACAGAGACGATTAATGCTGTGTGTGGAATACGCTGGAGTTGTGGTCCGATGATGTTCCATATGTGCTCGACTGGAGACAGAACTGGTGATCAACCGGGCCAAGCCGACATATCGATACTTTGTAGAGCATGTTGGGTTGCAACAGCGATATGTGGCAAAGCGTTATTCTATTTGAAAACACTCCGTGGAATGCTGTTCATGAATAGCAGAACAACAGGTCTAATCACTACACTGACGTACAAATTTGCATTCAGTGTGCGTGGGATAACGACGAAAGTGCTCCTGCTGCCATACAGAATCGCACTCCAGGCCACACTGGCACCGAGGCAGAATCAGGTTTCATCAGAAAACACAACACCTCCACCCTGCCCTCCAATGAACTCTCGCTTGACACCACTGTAGTCGCAAATGGCAGTGGTTTGTGGTCCATGGAATGCACGCTACAGAGCGCCTGACTCGGAGCTATTCTTTGAGTAGCCCATTTGTAACAGTTCGTTGTGTCACAGTGATGCCAACAGCTGCTCAAATTGCTCCTGCAGATACAGTACGATATGCAAGAGCCATACGCCGAACACGATGGTCTTCCCTCTCGTAGTGTCACGTGACCGTCCGGAGACCGATCTTCTTTGGACCACACTTTTTCGTGGTCACTACTGCCAGCAACCATGTATGGTGGCCACATGCCGGCCAAGCCTTTCTGCAATACCGCACAAGGAACATCCAGATTCTCATAGCCCTATTGCACAACATCGTTCACACTCAGGGAGATGTTGATAATGGCATCTGTCGTCTCAAAGACAATCTTGACAATTCACAATACCCAATCTCAGAGGTAATTAGCGCTCATGACCGTTACAGCGTAAATTTAAAACAAACATGATTTGCGTCCGTATTGGCGGTACTAGTGCAAGACTTATGGGACTGGTGCTGAATTTGAATAGACTTCTTTCAGGTGTAGAAACACACTTACCAACTTCCGTTTTCTTGGTGCTGCGATTTTTTTCCGCTAGTGTAGTTTGCGTGAAGAGAGCGACAGAATATTAAAAACCTCGTGCACTGTAGCTTAGGAAGTTTTTGTGGGCAGTTTGAGATAGTTTCCTGATCTGACAGACCAGAAGTGTCCTCGACTTTCTCTGCTATCCTGTGGTACATTGAAATCGATATTTTATTTCTTTTTTTACCCTTAGGAACTTAAAAGTTGTTTAGCATCACCCATCTTCTGACATGGAATTTTGGCTGTTCAGTTTCCCCTTTTTGTGTTTTTGTGCACTTTGTCACTTTAGAGCTTTGGTATTTGCCTTCCATATCTGACACTACCCATCTCAATCTTTTTAAAAAAAGAACCTGATTCACAATTGGTTTTTGCATGAAAGGTTGAAGAATATCCATACTTATCATTTGGAATGGTCTTTGGTACACTCTGTAATGATTCTCACTGACATCTCAAGCTCTGCCCTTTGTGCACAGAATACACAGTTCTTCGCGTATTACCCAACGTCCAACTTTTGTGCCAAAGCAGCAATAGTTCTCTGCAATACTTTGTTATGTAGTGGTAATCCATGCCCTGCCAAGACAATCGTGGGCCTGCCCCAAAGCCCATTGCATAAACTCTGTGGTATGATTATATGTTGTCCATGCTCTGTGTATTTATACAGTATCCCGTTGTCAGCATACCAATGTTTTTGCACTGCAAATGGCTGACAGTCTCTTTCAACAACCTGCACCTTTTGCCATTCACCTGCAAAAAATGCCAACACACTATTGCATGCATTTTAAGACTCAGGTCACTGGGATTACGCTGAGATTTCTTGGGGTGGTGTGTAACTTCAATCAAATTCACTAAGATGTAGTGCTGATCAGGTCAAGCGGCTAGTCACAGATAGGTACAACTAAAAGACTGTAACAAAGCTTTTGGCCAGTAAGGCCTCCGTTGAAAATAGACTACACACACACACACACTCTGCAGTTTGTGTGTGTGTGTTTTTGGACAAAGGTCTTACTGGCCGAAAGCTTTATTCGTGACGGTCTTTCTTCTGTAATCCCATCATGGAGCTGTTGATTCATAAACTCTTCCACTACTGAATGAAAGGTTATGTAGAACACTATATGGAATCTTGTACACTGGCACTTCATTACCAGTGGGAATCCTATGCTGTGTTATGGAAATTCTAAGAATTTTTCCATTTCTTCCCTGTCACTTCCTGGTAAAAATTACAATTGCACAGTGCCAATAAGTTGACAGATTGTTCTGGATTAGAGTATTCTGTTTTAAATTCCCTATCTAAACGGTCCTCCTCCAGTACATCTAGGTTGGCTACCAGCACATCTTGTGGTAGCTCTGCCTCTACTAAGCCAAAATTTTGCATGTTGATGTGCACTATCTGGCTTCCATCAGCACTGTGGTGCACATAGTCTACAGTGGCTGAGTGTGTAGCATAAAAGCCTTGTAATCGGCACAGGTTTGAATCTTGCTAGTGTCAATTTTTTAAAATTTAATTCCGTATTTATCAACAAATATAAAAGTTAATTAACAAAGACTGAATCATTTTTCAAATAAAAATTCTGTGTATTTTTAATTACTAATCAGATGAAAATTACCACCACTCGAAACCTGGTGTGAAAAAGCCAAAATTAAAATAGAAAATAAAACACTATTTACAGAGAGTGAATAGTATTGTTTGTGCATAATTTTTTCCATTTAATAATAAAGCACATCTGTATTAAATTTTAATTTATTTTCATATGATCAGTAATTAAAAATAGAAAGATGTGATTCTTGTTAAAAATTATGAATTAATATTTGTCAATTAACATTTCCATTTGTTAACAAATATAGAACTTAAAAGAAGAAAAAACTTAGCACTAGCATGATTTGAACCAGTGACTTTACATATACAAGGTATCTGTTGTGGTATTGGGATCTTTAATAATATGCTTGCTGTAATATCTAGTGTTTATTGTTTGATCCTGTATTGCAATCATGAATCCTTCCGTCTCACTGTATATATTGCCTTTTCTTAGCCATGTGTTGGATGCGTCTTGATCTATGTGTGGCTGTGTTAGATGATACGGGTGCTTGCCATGTAGTGTTTTCTTTTTCCAATTTACTTTCTTTGTATCTGTTGATGTTATGTGATCTAAAGGGTTGTAGAAGTGGTTATGAAATTGCAATGGTGTAGCTGATGTATTTATATGAGTGATTGCTTTGTGTATTTTGCTAGTTTCTGCTCGTTCTAGAAAGAATTTTCTTAAATTGTCTACCTGTCCATAATGTAGGTTTTTTATATCTATAAATCCCCTTCCACCTTCCTTTCTGCTTAATGTGAATCTTTCTGTTGCTGAATGTATGTGATGTATTCTATATTTGTGGCATTGTGATCGTGTAAGTGTATTGAGTGCTTCTAGGTCTGTGTTACTCCATTTCACTACTCCAAATGAGTAGGTCAATACTGGTATAGCATAAGTATTTATAGCTTTTGTCTTGTTTTTTGCTGTCAATTCTGTTTTCAGTATTTTTGTTAGTCTTTGTCTATATTTTTCTTTTAGTTCATCTTTAATATTTGTATTATCTATTCCTATTTTTTGTCTGTATCCTAGATATTTATAGGCATCTGTTTTTTCCATCGCTTCTATGCAGTCGCTGTGGTTATCCAATATGTAATCTTCTTGTTTAGTATGTTTGCCCTTGACTATGCTATTTTTCTTACATTTGTCTGTTCCAAAAGCCATATTTATATCATTGCTGAATACTTCTGGTATCTTTAGTAATTGGTCGAGTTGTTTATTTGTTGCTGCCAGTAGTTTTAGATCATCCATGTATAGCAAATGTGTGATTTTGTGTGGGTATGTTCCAGTAATATTGTATCCATAATTTGTATTATTTAGCATGTTGGATAGTGGGTTCAGAGCAAGACAGAACCAGAAAGGACTTAATGAGTCTCCTTGGTATATTCCACACTTAATTTGTATTGGCTGTGATGTGATGTTATCTGAATTTGTTGGGATATTAAGTGTGGTTTTCCAGTTTTTCATTACTGTGTTTAGAAACTGTATCAATTTAGGATTATTATTATTATTATTATTATTATTATTAATGCAGCATACCAAACCTCATCCCTCCTCTGTCTTCCTTGCAAATTTTCTTTCGTAGTCTCTTCATTGCAGGCAATTTCTGTCCAATATAAGTCATCAGCAAACACTGCATTTTTTGAAATCCTTTTTAAAGTCACTGCACCTACTGTTTACATACCCTCATTCTGAGGTTAGTTTCATGTCTGTGAAATAGTCTGTTAATTAGACCCTCAGCTCTCTGTTATGTAGGTAAGACTCCGTCCATGCAAGAAGGTTGCCAGTTGCCATTATATCATAGATCACTAATTCAGACACATCTGGAAAAAGTGACACGTCTGTAATCAGAGGTGGTGTCTTACATACAGTTTTGTAGATGTGTGCTACTACATAATATTTAAGTCTGTCAGACAACATGCCTAGTCACCTAATCATTACAAATATTAACTTACAGGTAACCCTATAAAGTCAGGACAATATTTCAATATTCTACTTGAAACATCATCATGGCCAGCAGAATTACTACTTTTTTGTGACCTGATGAATTTTCTAATTTGCTTGGGGACTATACTTTCAAAACTAATTTCTGTTAGCAGCACATGCAGTGTGTACAAGCAAATCTAATGCATCTGTATTTAGTCATCTTTAATGATTGCTATATTTGCTGCCACTATCAGGAAAATATTTTAAAAGTGTCAGCATTATGCAAAAACTTTTTCTGGGGCTCCTTTTCATAGAATCATTATTTTCTTTAGTTTCTTATTTAAAAATGTTCCAAATAGCTTTTGCCTTATTCTTGGAGTAAAATACAGGGTGTCTCAACCCTTTCAGGTCAAATTGAAATAGGTGACAGTGGGTCTACATCTGATTATATTGAGATAGCGAAGCAATGGTCAGAAATGTATATGTATTGTGTTATAGACATACACAGCGTACACTTCATAACACCAATGTAGCTCATAATAATCATTCAAAGTGATGACTGCTAGTCTTAATGCATGTATCACAACAGCTCACGGAGTTCTGCCACACTGTCGCAAACATCCCAGGTGTGTTGTATGCTGGAACAGGGAGCAGGTAATAAATGGTGTACAACCCTGACCACCAGATATACTGTACCCACTTATCTCATAGTGCAAGTATCATGTTACGACCACATGCATCACACCAAGGAATTAGCCTGTGCCACACACACACTACTATCCACAGTATCAGTTGTCCATTGCACAAGACAGCTTTTGATGTGATGTGTCCTTGGTGAGGAGTGTTATTGTGTACAGAGCATGACGCATAGTCAAAAATGGAACATTCCTCATCACAAGAGTTGGCAGACATGCATTTAATGTACAGAGCAGAATGATGTAGTGCCCTTAAAGCAGCATGAATGTACAGAGAATGCTTTCCCAACTGACATCATCCTAACTGAAAGAATTTTACCTCTGTGGATGCCACCTTATGAGAGTCAGGTTTGTTCTTGCCACAGAGAACTGTCCAAGGTTCCCACCAAACACATGTCCGAACACCAGACTTTGGATCACGTGTCTGACAACCCAGCAATAACAAACCATCAACTTACCTGTAAAATGCACACTTTGAAGGGTGGAGTGTGGAGACTACTGGTGAAACCTGTGTGAGCACTGAGACCAATAGATTTTCACCCATGTTCACTTCTCTCAATTTATTATCCCCCACAGTACTGTAGCACCAAACTTCATACAGTCTGTATAGTTCACAGATGAGGCCTAGTTCACTGCTGATGTTTTCAACAGCCACAATAGTAATGTCTGGAATGAGAACAATCCCCATGCCATCCACATCAGTGGCCACCAGCAACGATTCTCTGTCAACATATAGGCAAACATTGTCCAAGATCATCTAATAGGGCCTTACTTGCTGCCTCCCCATTTAAATGGTCCACATTATCTGGCATTCCTGTTAGAGGTTCTGCCACAGTTCTTGAAGAGTGTACCCCTCGTTGTCCACAAAAGGATGTGATTTCAACATGATGGTGCACCAGCCCACTTCAGTGTTTAATGTCCATGAGCACCTGAGTGTCCACATAACCCCATCACATCATTGGATTGAAAGAGGAGGTCCTGTCCCATGGCTAGCATGATTGCCAGATCTCATGCCTCTGGACTTCTCCCTCTGCAGTTTCGTCAAGATGTTGGTGTATTAAATCCACCTAGAAACAGATGAATACCTGCTTGCTAGGGTCCAACCTGCCTGTCTTCTGTTATAACAGGCAACATGGATCTTTGGTAGAGTGTGGCATAACTCCATGTGCTGTTGCCAGGTATACATTGAGACTGGCAGTTGTCACTTTGAACAAGATTGCACTGTGGTTATGTGGTGTATGCTACGTAATCCATAACACATTTCCAACCATTGGTTGCCTATCTCAATGTAACTGGTAGACCCACTATTAGCTGTTTCTATTTCACCAAACAGGTTTCAGACTCCTTTTGGTTGTTTGAGCATAGTACATGACTTTTGCTTTCTTTAACAGCAGATTTGAGTATTTGACAATACTTATGCTAATGGAGATTAAGCTCTGAATTAGTTAGAGCTCTCTCTTCCTGACAAAAGATACTTTAATCTCAGGTTATCCATCCACCCTTACTTCTATTAAACTGTACCCTTATTTGTATTACATGAAGATAAGATTCAACATGCTGCAGAAATATGTTTAACAAAGAGCTAAATTTACCATCAACACTCAGTTCTTTACAAACTTCTCCCCAGCATTCTTCCCATAATTTCTCTCTAAACACACTGATTGAGCCATTGCTTATGACTGTCATACAATACTTTTTTGCTATGATCTGTACTTAAGTTATCAGTACATTTTATTGTCAACATTTGATGTCATGGCCAGGTAAACCACTGGCACTGGTATTATGAATATTTTAGAACTGTTGGCTGAATAATCTTGGCACATTAAATGCTAGGAAGTGGGCCAGACTGCCAAGGGAAATAGATGAAATGAGCAAGAATACAGTTCTGTTGGAAGACTGAATTATAGTACTTACCTGCAATACTCAGACTCTGGCACAAGAAAAACTGTAGGTACCATTTCTTCACATTTGAGGATTGCCGGGGGAGTTGTTAGGGACTAGTCACATGTTCCACAGACACTACCATATTGCTTTAGAAGTCTGCATTGACTACTTATTTCTGCTCTACAATTCCTCTAGATTATGGAAGTTGTAGATGATAAACAGTTTTAATGCACATTTGAAAACACTTTGTCAGTCACACATTTTATTTCCATCAACTTATTGGTCCACAGCTCATGGTCTAGTGGCTAGCGTTGCTGCCTCTGGACCATGGGGTCCTGGGTTCGATTCTCGGCTGGGTTGGGGATTTTCTCTGCCCGGGGACTGGGTGTTTGTGTTGTCCTCATTATTTCATCATCATCATCATCGTCATTTGTGACAATGGCTAGAGTGGATTGTGTAAAAATTGGGACTTTGTACAGGTGCAGTTGAGTGCCCAAGAAACCGACCATCATCATCATCTACTTATTGGCAAATAATGTTACCATAATTACTCATTACTACAGATGTCAGTGGCTTCTAAAGGAGTTCACAATGCAGCCATAAAATTCTCTGAGCATTTGCCTGATAGCCCACAATGTCTGAAAAGTAGCAAAGCAAATGTAAGTCTAATCTGAAATCATTTCTTCTGGGCAATTCCTTCTATTCTACAACTGTATCTATACTTTGCAAATCACTATGAGCTGCAATGCAAAGAATAGTTTCCATTGTACCACATATTAGGAGCACTCCCCATTCCATTTACACATGGACCGCAGGAGCCTACTGCATAAAGCCTCTGTGTTCATTGTAATTAATCCAATCTTGTCTATGCAAACTCTACAAAAGCAGAATATTGGGGTTTGTACTACATTCCTACATTCTTCATTTAATACTGGTTTCTGAAACTTTGTAATTGGCAACCACGGGGTGGCTGGTGCCTATCTTCAAGTGTCTGCTAGCTCAGTTTTTCTGACCTTCTGTAATTCTCTTCCGTAGATCAAACAAACCTGAATATATTCATGACTTTCCAATATCTCTGTTATTCTCACACTGAAATGGATTGTTGACAACAAATTTATCAGTGAATAAATATGCCAAGAGATAGTTGTTAGCATTGCCAACTGCTCAAATAGAAGTCTGCAAGTGATGTATTTGTGTGACTACATACATTATTCCAATTACCATTTTGTGGCCTGAGTGCCTCTTTGTATATGTGAGAAGTTACCCCAAATTTATTATGCAGGACAAAAATTAATAAAAAGAAGACAAATATGTTTACTTGCCCCAATTTCACTATTTTCAAAGAGATTAATTCTGGTTGCAATGAAAGTATCTAAAAATAAATGTTTCTACAAACATATAGTTTTGCAACCCACCCAAGAAATTATAACTTACTAATCTGTTCAGCATTACTTAGAGTTGGTGGTATTGTAGTCTTCAGTCAATCATTGCTTTGATACTGCTCTCTACACTAGTCTATCTAGTGTAAGCAACTTCATCCCCGAAAAGCTACAGCGCCCTACATATACTCGAACCTGCTTATAGTATTTAAGTTCTATTATCTGTTTACTATTGTTACCCACCACACTTTGCTCTGCTATCAAATTACCTAACTCTGGATGCTTCAGAACATGTCCTACTAATCTGTCCCTTCTTTTTCTCTACTTATACCATAAAAGCTCATTTCTTCCCATTTAAACATAGTATCTCTTCTAAATTTTAGCATTATTCTGTGGCACCACATCAAAAAATTTTGTTATCTTCATGTTTCTACTGTTCATCATCCATGTTTCATTTCCATAAGCAGATTGCCACAGTTATGCAGAGAGTAAGGGGCTTGCACAGACAGATTAGCTTAGAGACTTGCATCAAACCAGTCTTGACTGAAGACTTGTAAGGCTATCAATTCTGTTCAACTGATTTTCCTAGTCTTTTACTGTCTCTGACATAATTACAGTATTAAAGGCGGATCTCAAAGATTTTTCCTTCTTTTTTTTCCTGAACTTCACATCTCTTGCCATATTTTTCCTTGGTTTCACATCTCTTGCCATATTTTTCCTTGGTTTCGTTAACTATGTCCACAAATGTAGCAATATGATGTATAAGCTATAACCTTCTTATTACTCATTTTCATGTTCTGCAGCTCTGCCAATTCGATTTCTGTGCAAATTTTAGAGCCCTTTTTCGTTCCCTTTATTTATCCTTCATAACTTCATAATCTCAAAGGGTGTGCTCCAGTCAAAATTGTCAAAAGTTTGTCCTGAATCTGCAAATCTATGATGTGGGTTTATCTTTCTTCAACCTATCTTCCAAGGTATGTCATAGGCATACACACCTACAAGAGGGGGCACTTGCTCTCCCCCCTCCCCCCCCCCCCCTTCACACCCTCCAGAACCTGAAGTACAGAGTCTTTACTCATATATTTAGTGGACAATCATGAGTTTTCAGTGATATTAGTTTTTTGTGTCCCCTATAAAATGTAGTTCTTATGTCATAACAGGTCTTGAAAGTGACCAAGTCATTGATATAAAAAATGACAATTTTAGAGCCTTGGCCCCATCCTCCCTGGAAAATTTCTGCAGACACCCTCGGTCATAGAGCCTGTGTTACCCAAACTAATCTCTTCAAAAAAAAGCTTCTGCTAATCGTTTCATTCTTCCATAGTTAATCCATATTCAACAGCTCCCTTCTTTGGTACAGGGTTACATTTTGCTTGAATGTCACATATTATTTTGCCTATCTCATATATCTTGCATACCGCATGGAAGAATTTTGCAATGGTTGATACACCGAAGTGTCAAAAATTTTGAGGGAATGTCCTGTACTCCAAGTATCTTATAACAACTGACATCTTTTACTGCCATGAAATGCTTTTCTCAGTATCGAATCACCCAACTCATCATCAGCTACTTTCTCTTTCTTTCCTTCATACACCCATTCTGTATATTCCTTTCACCTTTCTGCCTTTTCTCCTGTGACTGGTACCAGTTTGTCATCAGAGAATTTTCATACAACTGCCATGTTTCCTTCAAAGGAATCTCAAATTCTTGAATAACCAGCAAAATCTGTCTTTCCTATAGTTACAGTATACATGTCATGCAGTCATGCTTTGTCACTCTGCTCTTCCTGATTATCTTTACTCATCTTAATACTGTTGCTTTTAACCTTTTCAAAAGAATTTACACTGATAAGACAGAAACATTATGAGCACTGCCCGCCACGAGACTACATGCTGCCTGGGGATGTTGCAGGTACTAATGCAGTAAGGGAAGTTTATAAGCAGAGCAGAGATAAATGGGGAATCATTTCACTGATGACGGTGCAGTAAATGGTGAAATCCACTGACGTAAACAACTGACACGGGCAGTTTGTTATGGCTTGCCACCTGAGAACAAGGGTCTTGGAAACAGGAAACTTGGTTGGCCGTATTACATCTACTTCTACACTCACAATCTACAAGCCACCATACAGTGCCTGGTGGGGGGTGCCCTGGTGCCTATCTTCAAGTGTCGGCTAGCTCAGTTTTTCTGAACTTCTGTAATTCTCTTCTGTAGATCAAACAAACCTGAATATATTCATGACTTTCCAATATCTCTGTTATTCTCACACTGAAATGGATTGTTGACAACAAATTTATCAGTGAATAAATATGCCAGTGAATAAATATGCTAGTCATTTCCTTTCCTGTTCCGCTCACAAACAGAATGGGGGAAAACAACTGTCTGTATGTCTCATATCTTATCTTTGTTGTCCTTATACTAAGTGTATGTTGGCGGTAACAGAATTGCTCTTCAGTCAGGCTCAAATGCAAGTTCTCAAAATTTTTGGAATAGTGCTTTTCAAAAAGAACGTTGTGTTCCCTCCATGGATTCTCATTTGGGTTCCCAAACCGTCTTCATAACACCTGCATGTTGTTTGAACCAACCAGTAATACATCCAGCAGCCCACCTCAGAAATGCTTCAATGTCTTCTTCAATCCAACCTGGTACAGATCCTAAAAACTCTAGGAGTGGTCTAGAGTAGATTGCACCAGTGTCCTTTATACAGTCTCCTTCGCAGGTGAACCACTCTTTCCTAAAATTCTCCCAATAAACCAAAGTTGCCCATTTGCTTTCCCTACCACAGTTCTTACATGATTGTTCCATTTCATATTGCTTTGCAACATTGCACCCAGATATTTAAACGAATTGACTGTGTCAATTAGAACACTAGTAATACTTTTTCTGAACATTACAGGTTTGTTCTTTCTATTCATTGGCATTAACTTACATTCTTCCACATTTACCATTCATCACACCAGCTAGAAATTTTGTCTAAGCCATTTTGTATCTTCCTATAGTCACCCAACTTCATCACCTTCATAGACCACAGCATCATCACCAAAAACCACAGTTTGCTGCCTCCCTTGCTGCCAGATAATTTATATACACATAGAAATTAACAGAGGTGCTATAAATTTCCCTGGTGCCCTCTTGTGATACCCTTGTCTCTGACTGAGCAAGGTAGCGCAGTGAATAGCGCACTGGACTCGCACTCGAGAGGACAACGGTTCAAACCTGTGTCCGCCCATCCTGATTTAGGTTTTCCATGGTTTCCCTAAATCACTTAAGGCTAATGCTGGGATGGTTCCCTTGAAAGGGCACAGCTGACTTCCTTCCCTAATAGGATGGGACCGATGACCTCGCTGTTTGGTCCCCTCCCCCAAATCAACCAACCAACCTTGTCTCTGATGAACACTCGTGTTTGAAGACAACATACTGGGTTCAGTTACTGAAGAAGTCTCTGAGCCACTCATATATCAATGAACTTATTCCATATGCTCGTACCTTTGTCAACAGTCTACAGTGGGGCATGGTGTCAAATGTTTTCTGGAAACCTATAAATATGTAATCTGCCTGTTACCCTTCACACATAGTTCACAGTATATCAACTGCAGGAAGGGTAAGCTAAGTCTGGCATGAGCTACACTTTCTAAAACTTCACTAATTTGTGGATGTGAGCTTCTCAGTCTCAAGAAAATTTGTTATATTTGAACTAAGAATACGTCCAAGGATTCTGCAGCAAACCTGTTTGCTTGCTACTGTCATGAGCATCTATGGAAAGTGGTTGAAGGATGGGGAAGCCACGAGTAGGTAACGAGATATTTAATGCCTCATCATGGAACATGGAGTCTGAAGGCTTGCCTGCTCTGTAAAGCAGAATATACAGTGATCTGTGGCAAATCTGATGAGAGAGTACAATGCTGGTGCAGGCACAAGGGTTTCAGAGCACACCGTAAAGTGCACATTGTTGAATTAGGGATCCACAACAGACAAATGGGCATTCCTGTATTGTTAAACCAATATTGTCAATTAAGACTGTAGTCAGCATGGGATCACTGAGACTGGACCATGGATCAATCAAAATGTGTTCACCAGGTAGGTGGTTATAACTGGATACATGGTATCACAGATGAAAGGCTGCTCGAAACATGCACAGCATCACTGATGCAGACCAGTGGAGGCAATTTTACGCTATGGGGGATGTTCAACTGGGCTTCCATTGAACCTGTGATGGTATTCGAAGGCACCATGAAAGCTACAGAATACATGAACATTATTGTTGAGAACCTTCATGCTTCATGTCTTCTTCAGCACTGATGACATCTTCCAGCACGATAACAGCCCATCGCAAGGCCATAATTGTGCTACAGTGGTTTGAGAAGCATGATAGTGAACTCACATTGGTGTATTGGCTACAGAATTTCCTGACCTGAACCCAGTGGAACTCATGGGGTGCTATTGGGCACCAGTTCCTTATCTGCAAACCAATGTCTGTAATTTATGGGAACTGCATGATCTGTGCATAGACGTCTGGTGCCACCTACCTCTGGAAACCCATCAAGGATTTGTTAAATCTTTGCCATGCAGAATCAGTGCTCTATTACATTCCAAAGGTGGACTAACATGATACTAAGCAGGTGGTCACAATGTTTTGTCTCATTGGTGTGTCAAAAAAAAAAAAAAAGATAAACCATGGTAAAAGTTCCTAAAACAGTAATGTATATTTTCTAAATATGTTCCAGATATTTACATAGAGTTACGGCTGATAAAAATTTCTAATTATCACTTCTTATTGTCTGTGAAGTTAAAAAATATTGGTTATATAATTACTTATCAAAACTAGCTTAAAAAACACTGGACAATATATTTCACCATGAGGTTCACAAGTACACATTCATGAATGATGGTATATTTACAATGAAAGAAAGTGCAACACAGTGATCATGAATCCAGTACACACACAGTTAGTGACAGCCACAGCTCTTCACAACCATGTTCTTGTATTTGTTGAGTGTGACTAATTTGTCAAGATAATACAGCACATGCACTGGACCGAGCTTCACAGGGGCACAGCACGGCTTTGGAACATGTGTTGGGTACATCAGGTGAACCAAGGTCTGCACAATTGCATGGTTTGTGGCATTCATGTGTGCATTCAGAGGAAAGTTGCATTCACCACTGCAATACCAGGCATGGTAACCATTTGGGGCAATTATCCAATCCTGCAACAAGTTTGATTAGTGTAAGTTCACATCATCATCATCATCATATGTTGGCAATTCAGTACTTCAACCTATAAATGTCTTACACACCTTCCAGTCAAGATCCTGAAAGTTCACATAAAGCGTTCGCAGCTGGCAGTTCCTTGATGTCCAGTGAGGAATTGTATCTAAAAAATAAAAAATAAGAGGCTTTAAAATTAAAAATCTACATAGCACATAAAGAATTAAATTCATGAAAATGTATTTCGTTTCATTGCAATTATTTAGTTAGTCACTTATTTCTATGTTTTATGGACAATAACATGAGTTTATCATTATAACGTGGAATGTCTCAGTTAGTTTACAATGAGATACACTTTCACAGAGAAAAATATGGCAACATGCTGACAATTTACAGGATTGTCTTTTACATTAAGATCCTTCCCTGAGAAAGTAGTCAATGATTTTTGTGGCTGAATACCTCAATCCTTTCATTTCCACATTAAGGTTTAGAGAAGGTTAGCGTAAGTGATTCCTTCATCCGGTATTGTCTGTATGAATGTTTTCACACTGCAGTCGATTATTAACAACACTCTACATAGGACAGTGAATGTGCTGTGCAGCTGTTGTTAGCCTTATTACGCCATTCTGAGCAATGAACACTTTCTTCCTCAATGAAGTGTTGGCTTAGCATGTGTTGCTGTAAGATGTTAGAGAGGGAAAAACAGTGAGAGTATGTCTACTTTCTGACAGCATCATCTTCCAGTCTGAATTTAAATACTGATTTACCACACAGTTTTAACCTGTCAGGCAGCTTAATGTATGGCACACATTCTGCTTAGTGAATGGCACAATTTGTAATACCTCGACACACAGGCTGTGATTTAGTTACTGTTTGGCATGTTTTTACAGCAAGTGTGCTAGGCCAGCAAAGTATGAAGGTGAGCTCAACTAAAAGAGTGAAGCACAGGTACTAAAAAAATCGTAGTTATACCACAGCAGATGGCTTGCTTGGTAAAAGCACTACTCATGGACAGTAAAGGTTTGTGCTCTTATACTATTACAGAGTGGAGACAAAATGTTATACTTCATTTGGTGACAGATAATTCTCAACAGTGCGAACATCACTGTTACAATGCAGAAATATCTGATAAGTAGTGACTAAAATTAGTCAGCTAGAAATTCAGCAATACTGAGACATTGGCTCAGAAATGTAAATAAAATCATGTTATGGGACTTGTCATGGAAGACATGCAAAGCAGCTGAGTGAAGTCTGCATTAACTGTCACTAATCTTCAGTAGCCAAACAGCCTACAGGTTGGCAAAAGAGGAAGAAGGAAAGATTAGGGCTTACCGTCCCATTGACATAATGCAGGACCATCCTTGCATTAGCTTTTAGCGCTTTAGCGAATCCAAGGAACCTAAATCCATAGGCCAGATGGGGAAATGAACCTCCATTGTCTACAATAAGAGCCCAGTACCTCTGCACTAAGACTGGCAAAGGAGATACAGCACTGAAAAACCAAAACTGTTTTGTTGATGGGAGAAGAGATGGCACCTGTTTCTTTGGGACTCACAGGGTGTCATCATGACTTTCAGAAAAAATGTATTATAGTTACTGGCTCTTAACATGTAATGTTACTGAGTCAGCTGCTCAGTGATTTGAAACAGAAGTGACCAGGATCAGCATGCAAGAAGTTATCTCCTATTAGGACAATAAAACTATATCTATATACAGGGTGTTTCAAAAATGACCAGTATATTTGAAACGGCAATAAAAACTAAACGAGCAGCGATAGAAATACACCGTTTGTTGCAATATGCTTGGGACAACAGCACATTTTAAGGCAGACAAACTTTCGAAATTACAGTAGTTACAATTTTCAACAACAGATGGCGCTGCAGTCTGGGAAACTCTATAGTGCGATATTTTCCACATATCCACCACGCGTAGCAATAATATGGCGTAGTCTCTGAATGAAATTACCCGAAACCTTTGACAACGTGTCTGGCAGAATGGCTTCACATGCAGATGAGATGTACTGCTTCAGCTGTTCAATTGTTTCTGGATTCTGGCGGTACACCTGGTCTTTCAAGTGTCCCCACAGAAAGAAGCCACAGGGGTTCGTCTGGCGAATAGGGAGGCCAAATCCACGCCGCCTCCTGTATGTTTCGGATAGCCCAAAGCAATCACACGATCATCGAAATATTCATTCAGGAAATTAAAGACGTCGGCCGTGCGATGTGGCCGGGCACCATCTTGCATAAACCACGAGGTGTTCACAGTGTCGTCTAAGGCAGTTTGTACCACCACAAATTCACGAAGAATGTCCAGATAGCATGATGCAGTAATCGTTTCGGATCTGAAAAATGGGCCAATGATTCCTTTGGAAGAAATGGCGGCCCAGACCAGTACTTTTTGAGGATGCAGGGACGATGGGACTGCAACATGGGGCTTTTCGGTTCCCCATATGCGCCAGTTCTGTTTATTGACGAAGCCGTCCAGGTAAAAATAAGCTTCGTCAGTAAACCAAATGCTGCCCACATGCATATCGCCGTCATCAATCCTGTGCACTATATCGTTAGCGAATGTCTCTCGTGCAGCAATGGTAGCGGCGCTGAGGGGTTGCCGCGTTTGAATTTTGTATGGATAGAGGTGTAAACTCTGACGCATGAGACGATACGTGGACGTTGGCGTCATTTGGACCGCAGCTGCAACACGGCGAACGGAAACCCGAGGCCGCTGTTGGATCACCTGCTGCACTAGCTGCGCATTGCCCTCTGTGGTTGCCGTACGCGGTCGCCCTACCTTTCCAGCACGTTCATCCATCACGTTCCCAGTCCGTTGAAATTTTTCAGACAGATCCTTTATTGTATCACTTTTCGGTCCTTTGGTTACATTAAACCTCCGTTGAAAACTTCGTCTTGTTGCAACAACACTGTGTTCTAGGCGGTGGAATTCCAACACCAGAAAAATCCTCTGTTCTAAGGAATAAACCATGTTGTCTACAGCACACTTGCACGTTGTGAACAGCACACGCTGTGGCGCACCCACAGACTGCGTTGTCTTCTATATCTTTTACATCACTTGCAGCGCCATCAGTTGTTGAAAATTGTAACTACCGTAATTTCGAAAGTTTGTCCGCCTGAAAATGTACTGTTGTCCCAAGCATATTACAACAAACGGTGTATTTCTATCGCTGCTCGTTTAGTTTTTATTGCCGTTTCAAATATACCGGTCATTTTTGAAACACCCTGTATATACTCTGCAAGCCAATGTACAGTACATGGCAGAGGGTACCCTGTACCCCTACTAGTCATTTCCTTTCCTGTTCCACTCACAAACAGAGTGAAGGAAAAATGACTATCTACATGTCTCCATATGAGCCTTAATTTCTCGAATCTTATCTTCATCGTCCTTATATGCAATGTATGTTGGCGGCAGTAGAATTGTTTGGCAGTCAGCTCCAAATTCCAGTTCTCTAAATGTTCTAATTAGTGTTCCTCAAAAAGAATGTTGCCTTCCTTCCAGGGATTCCAATTTGACTTCCTGAAGCATCTCCGTAACACTTACGTGTTGTTTGATCCTACTGGTAATAAATCCAGCAGCCCATCTGTGAAGTGCTTCAGAGTCTTCCTTCAATCATACTCCTGAGCAGTGTTCAAGAATAGGTCGCACCAGAGTCCTATATGTTGTCTCCTTTACACGCATACCACTCTTTCCTAAAATTCTCCCAGTAAACCAAAGTTGACCATTCACCTTCCCTATTACAGTCCTCATATGCTTGTTCCATTTTATACTGCTTCACAGTGTTACACCCAAAAATTTAAGCAACTAGACTGTGTCAAGCAGGACGCTAGTAATACTGTATCTGAACATTATAGGTTAGTTCTTCCCAATTGTCTGCATTAACTTACATTTTTCCACAATTAGAGCCCACTGCCATCATCACTCCAACTAGAAATTTTGTCTAAGCCATCTTGTTTCTTCCTACAGTCACCCAACTTCGGCATATTACTGTACACCACAGCATCATCAGCAAACAACCAAAGATTGCCGCCCACCCTGTCTGACAAATCATTCGTGTATATGAAGAGCAACAGTGGTCCTATCACACCTCCCTGGGCACTCCTCATGATACCCGGGTCTCTGATGAACACTCGTCATCAAGGACATCATACAGGGTTTATTACTTAAGAAGTCTTCGAGCCACTCACACATTTGTGAACTTATTCCATATGCTCGAACCTTCTTAAGCAGCCTGCAATGGGACACCATATCAAACACTTTCCAAAAATCTAGAAATATGGAATCAATCTGTTGCCTTTCATCCATACTTTACAATATATCATGTAAGAAAAGGCCAAGCTGAGTTTTGCACGAGCAATGCTTCCTAAAACCATGCTGATTCAAGCTTCTCAGTCTCAACAAAATTTACTACATCTGAACTGAGAATATGTTCAAGGATTCTGCAGCAAACTGAAGATAGGGATATTGATCTGCAATTTTGTGGGTCCATTCTTTTACCCTTCTTATATACTGGGGTCAGCTCCACTTTCTTCCTGTCACTTGGGACTTTGTGCTGGGAAAGAGATTCATGATAAATGCAGACTAGATAAGTACTCTTTGTAAAACTGAACTGGGATCCCATCTGGAAGTGGTGATTTATTTGCTTTCAAATCTTTCAGTTGTTTCTATAGACCAGAGAAGCTTATTACTATGTCATTCATAAGGGAGTCTGACCGATGGTCAAATGATACTATGTTTGCACAATTCTCCTGTTTGAATGATTTCTTGGACATGAAATTTAAAACTTCAGCTTTCATTTTGCTATCTTCAGCTGCCACACCAAACTGGTCATCAAGGAACTGCATGGAAGCCTTAAACCCGCTTAGCGATTTTACGTAAGACCAGAATTTTCTCGGGGTTTCTGCCAGATTTTTCACTAAGGTGCAATAGTGCTAGTTCTCATATGCTTTGTGCATAGATCTTTTCACAGATGCAAGAATCTCTACTAACCTTTGCTTGTTGTCATTTGTGCATTCTCTTTTGAACCAGAGAGCAACAGCCTCTGTCTCCTTAGCATGTTCCGAATTTTGTTATTAAATCATGAAGGATATTTTTCATCCTTATCCACTTACTAGGCACATAGCTCTCCAGACCACAATTTACAATCTGCTTGACCTCTGTCCATAATTCCTTTACATCCATCTTAATGGACTAAGTGATGTCAATTCACTGTCTAAGAGAGATGCTAACAACTGCATTGACATCATGAACGTTAATCACCATTTCTATAATGAAATTATTGATGAGATCCAGCCTATTTGTAGCATGTGGGATGCCGAGCTAGCTACTCAAGGCCGTCTTCAGAAAACATATTCAAAAGTACAGGGTGTACATAAAGCCCAGGAACACTTTCAATTATTTATGGCACAAGAACCAAACATTGTACAGATATCATACATATGTCATTTAGAAGAGAAACACTGAAAGTTTTTTTGCATCTATATCGTCACAGCATAGTCTGGTAATTTGCCGATAGTCAGCGCTAGTCCCAAACATGGAGAGTTCAGGCATGGAGCGAGCTTCCTATGTGTTGCTGGGCACAAGCAACCCGTTGTAATCAATTTGTTGTGCCAGTGTTAAATGGCCTACCTTGCTGGTGCTTCTTACCATACTTGGTTCTAAATATCCATTGAACAGCTGTAGTAAAATTGTTTTTGTCCAACTGCAACATAACCTGAACTCCACATGTTTGCAACTAGCGCTGACTTGTTTGCGACTAGCACTGACTATCGGCAGATTACCAAACTATGCTGTCGCGGTATCCATGAAAAAAACTTTCAGGGTTTCTCTTCAAAATGACATATGTATGATATCTGTACAATGTTTGCTTCTTGTGCAACAAATAATTGAAAGTGTTCCCAGACTTTATGCGCACCCTGTATTTCGCATGACTGTCTGTCTGTACCCCTGCAATGAATCCACAGCCATCCCAGTCTACACCCAGTAGAGTAAAGTTGCCTCAAAGTACTATTGCACGATCAGGATATTTATGCACTACTGACCGTAGTCTTTCTTTGATTGACTCTAGGACTGTTACAGCAGAATCAGATGGCTGGTAAAAATATCCAACAGTTAACTTGATTTCATCTACAGCTGTTATACATGACCAGATAACTTCACTGTTTACTCAACTTGGACCTCAATAGAGGCAATACTTTCGTCAACTGCAATGAACACTTACCCTCTTATGGCCTCTAATCTGCCTTTCCGATATATGTTCCATGACTCACTAAATATTTCAGAAGTTTCCACCTCAGGTTTCAGCAGGTCTTGATCCAAAAATAATCTGAGTGCGAGAACTTTCCTGGAAGCCAGTAAATTCGGATACTTTATTAGGAATACTTCGAGAGTTCGCTGATAAAATTTTGACAGTCAAAGTGTCTTTATTCTTAATGCTTGCTGACTTCCCTAACTGCATATCAACTGGCAATTGTTCATCAGAACACCTCAGACTACAGTCTAGCCTAAAAAACTCTCATGTGCACTCTGCTACCCGAGTAGCTGCTTCCTTTGTGTAGTGCACCCCTGACCTACCAAGGGGAGTCTTACAAACTCCATGTGATATAAGCAGATCTAGAAATCTGCAACCGAGACTGTCTCAGAGTCAACAAAGCTTTTGGTTGAGACCCTCCACAAAGCTCCAAACCTAAGGACCCAGATCAGCTCTGAGAACAATTCTGCAAATTGTGAGCTCCACTTGCATACACACACAATACCACCAGTCTTCACCATTTCTGCCGGCCACCTGCATCAATGAGGATGCTCTCAGAAACCAAGTGACATGCATCATTGATACCGATGTGAGCCACAACTTGCACACAATTGTATCCAGCATCAGGCAAGGCCACTTCCACATCTCAGATGAGGCCCTCCAGCAGATATACCGAGTGCACATTGGCTTTCTTTCCAGCCCTGAATGCTATCTGCCTAAGGGACTCCATAACACACCTAACACTGGAGCTCCTGATAATTAGTAAACCCCTGTGTGCCTGTTCGGACCCTGCTGAAGGAGTGGCCATCTTTCTCCTCACAGTGTGAATGGGTGAGGCCAGGCAGCCAGTCTCCAAATTGGCCCTGCACCACAAGCAATGTGAACATATTACTGCCTGCCCCTCACCCTGTTGTGAGGGCAGATCCACTGCATTGGATGCACTAGGAGGTGCCTAGGAAGCAGAGTTCCAGGACAATAGAAACGCAGAGGCAGCAGCCTGAAGGTGGCTGACCATAGATGAAAGTGCTTTCAGCTGTTTGCGAACTGCAGTTAGCTCCTCCTGCATCCGCACACAGCATGCACACATCCTACCTATCCTAACAAGACAATCTGAAGAAGTAAACTATAAAAGCAGACACAATCCTAGATACGCAATTTGCTACCCTCCTGACATGTCACCAATGGGTGCTGATGTGTTAATGATCCACATGGCTGCCTGTTCACTGAGCAGCCACTGCAGTATGAAGTGAATGAATTTGTCCATGAAATTTAATAAATATAGTACAAGGAAAGAGATAAAAACTTAACTGGCAACTGTGTAGGCATATACAGTATCAGCTGAGAGCTGGAGCCAACATAGGTTGTCACAGGGGCAAATAAACATGAAATGGAATTTTGTTACATAATATCAAAAAAATGTTTAGTTGTGCAAGATACTTTCTTTGCTTGTAGAGTTTGTCTGTGCTGTGAATATAAATTGTGCAGACTATTGTTGTTTGGAAACTTGTTAAAAAATTATCTCAAGTAGTCACAATGTACCATTTATTTAGAGCACAACTATTTTCAGTAGGTCATCTCTCATTCTCAAAAGTCGCCTGCACAACAAACAGGGATCAGAATAAGGATAAACATCTGTAGTTACATACATCGTTAAAATGTAAAATTTGCAAACATCACTTGTTGTGAAGCCATTAAGAAAAAAATATAACACCATTGCTATTTAGAATCTTCAAAGAGCATATGAACTTATAAAATGGATACATGCTCTATTACAAGATTCAACCACATATCAGGTAGTTCACTATGTGCTCTATCAGTGAATTGATTGATTATGAGCCCCCCCTCTTTGACTTAACATAATCAAAGTATACAGGCATGGGTCACATGCTAATCACCAACTCATGTCATTAAATAGGGAAAGCAGCCCTAAATGGAAGTGCTCACAGATTCCGAAAACTTGCATGTGTACTGTAGTTCATTTTAGGTGGTTGGTTGGATGATTAAATGGACCAAACTACTACATCATCAGTCCCTTGTTCCTCAAACAGAAAGGTATATATGACTGTAGATCAGAGATAGCCTACCTCACAATACCCAGGGGAAGAAAACCCAAAGTTTACCAAAGGTCAATGAATCTGAGATAAAGGACAAAAAGAAGAAAGGGAGACATAGGAAGAAAGTCAGGCAAGGTGTCCCATCTAGGGAGCAGCCAGAAGCCCCAGAAAGCAGAGTGCAATGAGGGGACATACATCCCCCCACCCACACCACTTAGCAGAGGCACTCCACTCCGAAATTGCCTATGAAATACTAGGAACATGGACAGGGCAAGAGAAACACACAGAGACAAAAGATGAACAAGTCTAACAGATCCTGCAAGAGGAGGAAAGGAAGAGCAGATAGGATGAGGATTGGGCTGGACGTCCAGACAGCCACAGCTCAGTCTGGACAGAGGAGGCAACAATGTGTTCTCCAACCCTTCAATAGGCCACCAGGTTAAATAGCTCTCTCTTAAAGAGAGTGATAAAAGCCCGTTTCATGAATAAAAATTAAAACTAAGTCAGCCAGCCACTTAGGCATAGTTGCCTAACACCAGGGTTAGTGAGTCACGGAGATCAAAGACTGCGATTGTAATCCCCAATCTGGGCTGCTGTTGTGGGAGATGGATTTTTGTGTTTTCAAAGAGAAGATGGCAGTTCAGATGCTTTAGCAAGCTGTGAACATAGCTAGGATAATTGACAAGACGTTGTTGGCACCTGATCCGCAATGGAGGGACTCCGTGAATACGCTGTTCACAGGCCTAGTTTGAAAGGCTCCTGTTGCAAGTTGAATCCCACAGTGATGTATCAGATCCAATATCCACAATGCTGAGCGAAATGCTGAACTGTAGCCCTGACTCACATAATCAATACAGTATTGTATTAGGGCTTTGTAAAACTGCAGAAGAATAGTGCAATCTGCACCCCAGCTGGTGTTACTCAGGCAGCAAAGTGTGTTGAGGTGCCGCCAGTGCTTTCTCTTACGCTGGCGAAGATGGAGAGTTCACATCAAATGAGAATCGAAGACCACTCCTAAAAAGTGTTAAGTCTCCACTAAACTGAGTAGCTCATCATCAACGTAATGTTCTGGCTGTGGGTGAATGGTACGACATCGACAGAAGTGCACAACGTAAGTCTTGGCGGCCGAAAACTGAAAGCCATGGGTAAGTGCACATGCCTGAATCTTTCGTATGGCACCTTGCACACAGTAGAGGAGCAATAATAGAGGCAAAATTCCTAAGTATACAAGGAGGGTGATACTGAGGACCACATAGCTGCTGCTAGACCATTGATGGCCACTAGCAAGAGAGGGACAGTCAGTACAGAGCCCTGCAGGACTACATTCTCTTGGTTATGGGGCAACTGTGGAAAGCACCAACTCTAACCCAGCAAGTATGACACAACAAGAAGTTCTGCATAAAATTTGGGAACGGACCCCAGACAGAAACCCCTCTCATGTAAGGTAGCAAGGATGTGGTTTCGCCATGTTGTGTCACAAGCCTCTTGCAGGGCAGATGGCAGACTCCAGGTAAATCAGATTATCAATAGAGTAATGGCCTTGGCGAAAACCACCCTGGAATGGAGCCAGAAGACCCCGCAACTCAACGAGCCAACACAACTGCAAGCTCACCGTACGTTCAAGTGACTTACAGAGAACATTGGTGAGACTTAATGGGCAGTAACTGTCCATCTCTAGATGGTGCTTATCCAGTTTCAGCATTGGAACAATGACGCTTTTTCACCATTGCGACAGGAACTCTCCATTATTCCAGGTACGGTTAAAGATGGCAAAGATATGCCACTGACAGTCCACCAGTACATGTTTGATCATTTGGTTGTGGATGTGGTCCGGCCATGGGTTGTATCAGGGCAGTGGGCTAGGACACAGACAAATTCCCACTCACTGAATGAATTATTATATGCCTCCAAAGGCAGGTTGATAATTCTCAGATGCTGAGGCCCGAGTGTAAAGCAGAGTAAAATGTTCAGTGACAGCATCTGGCTCACACCATTTCAGGTACTATCAGTACAACTGCAGATGTCTGGTACCCACAGAGACATCTGATCTTGGCGCAAACCTGCAAAGCAGAGGAACGTGGTTCGATGGTTGAAACTTGCAGTTCCCAGCATTCTCACTTCCATTGTTTTATTAGGTGACAGACCTAGGCATGCAGCTGCTTAAAGGCAATGATGTGCCATCTCTAATGGCCTCTGCAATTTTTGATGACCATCAAGATACTGTCTTCCGCAGGGGCGGCCCAAGGAACAGGGGGTTGCTAAATCAGCTGCCAAAAGAATTGCTGTAGATGTATTCTGGACCACTTCATCAATATCTCCATGTGCTGGGGAGCTAAGGGTGACAGCAGAGGAGAAAGAACCTCATTAAGCAATGTTGAGAAACCCTCTGGGCAGGCATCCAAGGAAGTGATACTGAGGGAGGGACAGGGGTCGGAAGGGGTCACTAGCACACAGGTCATTGTGGACTCTTCAGTGGATGGATGGGATAAGACAAGGGCTGCAAATGGAAAGATCAATGGCCAACAAAGTTCCATGCACCACACTAAAGTGCATGGGGGTACCAGTATCCAAGAAGCAAATTTCAATTTGTGCCAAACAGTTTTCAAGGTCGTTACTGTGATTCCACCAATGCAAACAATATGATCTGAGACATGTCACCATTGGGAGGGAGGTAAACACTGCAGATGTTAATATCCTGAAATGCCCTTACCCGGATAGCTACCACCTCCAAAGGTGTATTAAGAGGCACTAGTTCACTATATAGAGTGTCCAAATTTAAGTGCAAACTCTGCCCAACATCCTGTCACAGGTAGCACGGTTCTTATAATATCCCTGGTATTCACGAAGACTTGGCTCCGTGTTGCTGGAAACCAAGTCTCCTGAAGACCAATACAAAAGGCAGAGGAATGTTTAAAAGATGTTGTAGCTCAGCCAGGTGGTGAAAAAAACCACTACACTTCCACTGGAGATTAATGTTATTGATGTATTGTGAGGCCATGAAGTGACCAAGGAGGCAGGTTATGCCCTAGAGTCACCTTCTGCCACTGGCTGAGGGGTTATGGCATCAATAGACATACATTCAGGGCTCCATTATGTGGTCCAAACCAGGGCCTCAGGCTGCCAGAATCTCCACCTTGGTCACAGGAGTGGAAGAGGCACTATCTGGTGGCGTGGGGGCCACTGAAATGTCCTTCTTCTTGGAGGACCTTTTCTTGTCTTTCCTCTCCTTAGAGGGTTTTGATGATTGCAAGGACTTATATGAATCAGTTTCAGGTAAATATCATGATAGCGAAGCCCTGCAACCAGCAGCTTGTGGTTCCTTCAGCCACTGGCTGGTGTGATTTATTGTAATTTAACATTTCCAATGCTTGTGACATTGACTTTGATAAAGTTTCTCTTAATACAGTATTTCCTGAAAAATGCAAGTGCAACTTAAACAATAAGACCCTGCAAGAATTCCTGTTCATTAAAGAACATGGTAAGAGTGGTGAGTGTACAGCTTTTGGTGTAAAATTAGCATTTGGTAACAAACATAGCTGTGATTCAGGCTAATCTTTCAAGATCAACAACTGATACATATTTGTTGGTGAATGTAGTTTCACACAGGGATAAGTAACTTTTGGCACAAGAAGCCACATTTGCATACCACACAGTCATGCACAACCAGAATTTCAAGTCCATAGACTGTACCACTGATGTAATTAAATCACAGTTCAACAAGTTCTCATGCTCACAGATGTAAATAATATGAGTTACCAAGAATGTGATGGTACGATTTGCTTTGGAACAAATAATGAAGGAATGTAAAGAAGCATATTTCATTTCAGTAATGACAGATTCTTCCTGCCACATCAAAGTGGTTCCTTTAGTGGTTAGGTTTCACAGTCCAGATAAAGGCATAATAGTTAAAGTGTTGGAGTTGGTGAACATTGGTGTTAAAAGGGTAGAGCATTTGACTTCGTATGTCTTACAGCTTTTGGAAAAGTTACAGCTTAAGACACATGTAGCAATTTCAACTGACCACACAAACACCTACTATGGAGTCATCTACCAGTTTCGGTTTTGAACACTCACCCAGGATGTAGGGTGCAACAGATCAGTTAAAAATGCATTTTAACAATTAGGTGTTTATTTGTCCTATTAGTCATCTACGAGTTTTGGTTATGAACAATCGCCCAGGACGTAGGGTACAACAGATTAGTTAAAAGTATCCCATATTCCTCTGATGCTAAACAATATCAAAATTATCCAGTGAAATTTTACAAACATCTGACATAATTTGTCTTAGAATACTGGCAGTCATATCTCATGTCTAATCAATATGAGAAATGACAGTAGTATTCTAAGACAAATGATGTCAGATGTTTGTACAATATCACTGGATAATTTCGTTGTTGTTCAGCTTCAATGGTATATGGAGTGCTTTTAACATATCTGTTGTACTCTACATCCTGGAAACTAGTAGATGATTAATGGGACAAATAAACAGCTGATGGAAAAATGTATTTTATAAAATACTTATGGCTGTTTTACTTCACCTTACAGAAACACTATAACAAACTCTTATGTTGTAGGAACACTACATAGTTCTCTCTTCTGCCAACTGTCTCAAAGAATCATTGATGTTTTCCATGTGTCACAATCCTACTTCCTGTTCCTTGATAAGTGTCCTATAAACTTGAAGATCTTCCTTTCAAAATTTTCTCTCTTTCTTTACAATTCAGTTCCTTTCAAGTCAGCACTCTGTATACTGAAAAGGAAAGATTTTTGACATCTGTTGTAAAACAGCAGTTACACAAGTTGGAAAGTGAGGAGCTAGTGACATTTGGATCAGTTTAACAATATCACAACAGCTTTCCGTGCTACCTGCATTGGATACATTCATGATGGGTGTGAACCATTTTTGGAACCTCTTCAGCCAATGGAGTGGATCATTGAAATAAAACCATCACCTGGAGTAGCATTCAAGAACTGTATAGTTTTGTAAAACCTAGAATCATGAGCTTCATGGTATATGAGGGAGAACTGTTTGATGAGTACTGTTGTGTAAGTAAATATTGTGAAGGTAAACTGTAAGACTGGAATGTCAAATATTAAGTGGCAGTGAATAACGGCAGAAAATTTTCACTCATTTTCACAATGAGTGAATGTATCCAAAGCATATTAAATGCTTTGTTGAATTTTCACTAGCTAATCCAGGTTTTAATGCATCTATTGAAAGAGTGTTTTCACTAATTAAAGCTTTGTGGAAAAAGAACTAGGAACAGTAAACCTCCATTGTATGGGCATCTGCAGTTTGATGTTTAACAAAAATAAGCTTCTTGAGTAAACCTCCACCACTAAAAAGTATTACACAAGTACCAGTGAGTCTGTACCATTATCTCCAATGCAAAATGAATGAAATCTGTGTTTATATTTACATTAAAACTGTATATGCAATACTGCTGTTAACCTCTCACCAGCGATGTAGATTATGCGAAGATAAATTACTATTAATCCTATTTTTGATGGTAAGTCTCCCATGTCCTGAATTGTTGTGCACTGTTTTGAAAAGTCCTGAATATTGTCAAAAATAATATAAGTTAAAGAGTTGGCTCTTCCTATTAAATTTAATTTGTGTATATTGTTCTTAATAGCAGTTGCAGACAAACTTACCTCAGTAACGAACATAATGGCTATATGACAACAAATCAGTGAATGTATCCAAGTCTATATGCAATATCCTACTAATGGGAGAACAGCAGTGTGTGTGTGCACTGCAAATTTCACTGTTCATCTAACATGATTCTGTAATTAGTGAACTAAAACCACATAACATCTTCATGAGGTTTAATTTTACTACCTACTCTCTTTTTCTAGGTGCTTAATTTTTTTGTCAGAGGGTGTATTATTCCAGAATGAGATTTTCACTCTGCAGCGGAGTGTGCACTGATATGAAACTTCCTGGCAGATTAAAACTGTGTGCCCGACCGAGACACGAACTCGGGACCTTTGCCTTTCGCGGGCAAGTGTTCTACCTACTGAGCTACCGAAGCACGTCTCACGCCCAGTACTCACAGCTTTACTTCTGCCAGTATCTCATCTCCTACCCTCCAAACTTTACAGCAGCTCTCCTGCGAACCCTGCAGAACTAGCACTCCTGAAAGAAAGGATACTGCGGAGACATGGCTTAGCCACAGCCTGGGGGATGTTTCCAGAATGAGATTTTCACTCTGCAGCGGAGTGTGCGATGATATGAAACTTCCTGGCAGATTAAAACTGTGTGCCTGACCGAGACTCGAACTCAGTACCTTTGCCTTTCGCGGGCAAGTGCTCTACCAACTGAGCTACCGAAGTACGACTCACGCCCGGTACTCACAGCTTTACTTCTGCCAGTATCTTGTCTCATACCTTCCAAACTTTACAGAAGCTCTCCTGTGAACCCTGCAGAACTAGCACTCCTGAAGGAAAGGATACTGCAGAGACATGGCTTAGCCACAGCCTGGGGGATGTTTCCAGAATGAGATTTTCACTCTGCAGCGGAGTGTGCGCTGATATAGAGCACTTGCCCACAAAAGGCAAAGGTACCGAGTTCGAGTCTCGGTCGGGCACACAGTTTTAATCTGCCAGGAAGTTTCGGGTGTATTATTATTAGTCTACTTCTAGAAGCCAGAGGGAGTCAGACAGTAACTTCTGCACCTGTAAATGGATTGCTCTGTACATGGCTGTTCTCCGACTTCCGTTTTCGACCCAGGGCCTGTCGAGCAGAACGTGTGTGCACATCTCGATTGCCTGATGCTTTCAGGAAGGCTACCATGAATGGTAACTTGTCTTCTTCACTGTCAGAGCTTATTATTCCAATGTCTTCCAGATGAATCTCATGACCTGAAAAATGGATAGAAAGCAAATGTAATGAATTAAAATCCAGATCTGTGCGGGGTAAACTTTTCTGTAGGACACTATACAGAGAGAAAAATTCTTGATAAGCTGTACAGCTGAATGTTGCTGGTGTTCCACTAAGAGTGTCACAAAATAAGTTACACTTTCAAATGAATTCTGTGTTAAAAACTGTAGCACTTTGTAGCTGACAAGTTAGATGTAATTCATTCAGTTTGAGAATTTTTAATTAATTTGATGTATTTTAATTATTTAAAGTACATGCTAATACACACACAAAACTTAAATTCTGGGTGATGTTACAAAAGGCAATTAATAGCTCTTTGGCATAATAAACATTAAATCAAAGCTCCATCTTACATGTTCTCAGACTCTGGCATATTTACTTAGGTTTTTAGGTATATACTGATCATTTTACAATGACACTAAACATGTCAAATTTATCAATACATAATAAGTGTAAGCATCGTTCATACATGTATGCCACTGTAACTATGCAACCAACCCCCACACACCCATGGGAGTTACATGGTTTAGTAGTCCTTCATCTCTCACCCATCAAAAAGGTTTTAGCTGGAACTGCAGGGAATGTATTAGAAGACATGGAAGTCAGAAGAGTGCAGCACACCGATGGACTTCTTAAGGGATGTAGGTGAAGCATCTCAGAATAGAGTGCTATAGCGACAAGACTGGTTTGAAGAATGTTCCTTCTTGAATTTTCAAGAATGTTGTAGAATATTCCAGAATGTTTGAAAATGTTACAGAAGGATTGAAAATGTGACAGTTTTTAAAATGTTATGGAAGGTTTGAGAATGTTCCTGAGCATTTTAGAATTTTCCAGTGTGTTCCAAGACATTCTTAAATGTCATACATTTCAGCTCAAAAGGGTGTATAACTGCTGGGTAGCTGAAACAGTCCATTACAATACTACTTCAGAGTACAAAAACACAAAAATTTCGTCACTGGCAAAACAGACCAAATGTGTGAGTCTTGTGGCGTCCAGAAATTCAGTAGAGAAACAACAAAAATGTGTTGCATGAGTGGAAAAATTCACTTAGCACCACTGGGGAGGGGGTGGGGGACTCTTATGTACTAGAAGAGGAAAAAAGAGTGACATTTCAAAGTAAAACAGTTGCCCTCTCCAGGAATTGGAATCTTGTCAGCTCTATATAGCAGAACACAGTGCCACATGCAGTCATAGATCTATGAATTCAGCAGCCAAGGTGATACAGCCGCACGATAATGTGACAAACTGGAGAGCCAAGGATCATGTTATTTTAGTTCTGGACTTTTTGTTTCGGATTTTTAATTTTCGAGTCATATCATATTATGGAGCTATAAATATTTTTTTTGTAAATATTTTTAGCTTTATTTCATAACTTGTTGGATTTAATCATATGAACAAGAAATTTTGGATCGCTGAACGCTTAACACAAATAAATGTAATTTGTATGTACAAAAGAATACGCTTATCGTTAGATAACAAAGTAAAAATGCTAATTGGATAACTATCAATCATTTGAGGTACAATAAATTTTGTGTACTTCTTGTCAAATTCGGTTCCTGGTGCACGAAAGATTTTCACTGTCAATCATCTGAGGCCCAATAAATGTTGTGTACTTCTTGTTAAATTTAGTTCCTGGGCACAACATATTTTCAAACTCACTGAATCAACTACGTAAATGGCAATTTCAAAATGTCGTCGCCTCTTGGAAAAATTTCTGTGGTCGCCCATGGATACAGGACTGTATTTATCCATTCTGAGACAACTGGAAGCTGTTTTGAATATCAACGGGTTTCCTACAATGCATTAGCCATGATAATGCATTGTGTTTTTGGTGTTTTGTCCAACCCCTGTACTTCAGCAGTGTTTAGTTGATATACGCAAAAGTAGAGGCAGAACGAATGGTATTTACAGAGTGCAGCACTTAAATCCGGACAAATTTCAATTTTAATTTCACATCATATCATATTTCTGCTGGAGGTCATGACTAGCATTCTTGATAGCCATAGCCATCTAGTAAACCGTTAGAAACTCAAAATGGCCAAGATGTTATGGACAAGTGTGGAATACAACCGAAGAGCTGTGATTATCAAAAGTCTGCACTGGGCGTTCGCCCACTGATATAGTTCAATTCTTCGGGTACCCGTGATAAACTGTTGATATTGCGGCCATGTATAATGCTGTGGAGAAGTCTGGGGTTCATGTCCTTGGTGTTGTGTCCAGTGAGAGTGATATCATCTACATCTACATCTACATTTATACTCCGCAAGCCACCCAACGGTGTGTGGCGGAGGGCACTTTACGTGCCACGGTCATTACCTCCCTTTTCTGTTCCAGTCGCGTATGGTTCGCGGGAAGAATGACTGTCTGATAGCCTCCGTATGCGCTCGAATCTCTCTAATTTTACATTCGTGATCTCCTCGGGAGGTATAAGTAGGGGGAAGCAATATATTCGATACCTCATCCAGAAACGCATCCTTTCAAAACCTGGACAGCAAGCTACACCGCGATGCAGAGCACCTCTCTGCAGTCTGCCACTTGAGTTTGCTAAACATCTCCGTAACACTATCACGGTTACCAAATAACCCTGTGACGAAATGCGCTGCTCTTCTTTGGATCTTCTCTATCTCTTCGTCAAACCGATCTGGTACGGATCCCACACTGATGAGCAATACTCAAGTATAGGTCGAACGAGTGTTTTGTAAGCCAGCTCCTTTGTTGATGTACTACATTTTCTAAGGACTCTCCCAATGAATCTCAACCTGGCACCCGCCTTACCAACAATTTTATATGATCATTCCACTTCAAATCGTTCCGCACGCATACTACCAGATATTTTACAGAAGTAACTGCTACCAGTGTTTGTTCCACTATCATATAATCATACAATAAAGGATCCCTCTTTCTATGTATTCGCAAAACATTACATTTGTCTATGTTAAGGGTCAGTTGCCACTCCCTGCACCAAGTGCCTATCCGCTGCAGATCTTCCTGCATTTCGCTACAATTTTCTAATGCTGCAACTTCTCTGTATACTACAGCATCATCCGCGACAAGCCGCATGGAACTTCCGACACTATCCACTAGGTCATTTATATATATTGTGAAAAGCAATGGTCCCATAACACCCCCCTGTGGCACCCCAGAGGTTACTTTAACTTCTGTAGACGTCTCTCCATTGATAACAACATGCTGTGTTCTGTTTGCTAAACAACTCTTCAATCCAGCCACACAGCTGGTCTGGTATTCCGTAGGCTCTTACTTTGTTTATCAGGCGACAGTGCGGAACTGTATCGAACGCCTTCCGGAAGTCAAGGAAAATAGCATCTACCTGGGAGCCTTATCTAATATTTTCTGGGTCTCATGAACAAATAAAGCGAGTTGGGTCTCACACGATCGCTGTTTCCGGAATCCATGTTGATTCCTACAGAGCAGATTCTGGGTTTCCAAAAACGACATGATACTCGAGCAAAAAACATGTTCTAAAATTCTACAACAGATTGACGTCAGAGATATAGGTCTATAGTTTTGTGCATCTGCTCGGCGACCCTTCTTGAAGACTGGGACTACCTGTGCTCTTTTCCAATCATTTAGAACCTTCCGTTCCTCTAGAGACTTGCGGTTTACGGCTGTCCATCTCATAAACTGGACAAATTGTACGCACATTTTCTGACAACATGATATTTTCTTCTGCAATACTGACAGACCCTTTTCCTTATAGCTGTTGAGGGGTGCGGTCTGTCAGTTTGGACTACGAGTTCAGTTTCTCCGGTTGTCTCCGTCACCATCGCAGCAGCCTACGAGCAAGTCAAAAGCTGGTCGGATGGTACAGAGGGATCATGTAGAGTTGAAGACAAAATTAGAACAGAATTTAACCACGTATTCTAGCATATGTTATGAACCACAGAGAGAGCATTTGTAGGAGAAAAGCATAGCTTTTGTACTCAGGAAACAGAGATAGGACGTTTGACAAGTTTTTTGAAAGCGGAGCACAGAGAATGTTCTTGTTTCTCAGCGGAAATGACAATTAATTAGGAGGTGCTTCCATTTCAAAGATAGCAAAATTCGTTTTTCACCATAACTGTTGACAGCCCAATTTATCCGGTTACAAATAAAACTGTGTGTTGCTGTTTTTAATTAATTTTATTTGTTGGCTATTATGGGAACATTTTTTCTGTTTTGTAAAACATTAATAACAATGTACCTACCTAGTTTAAATTCATTAGCGATCAACAAACTTGTCCACATACTCTTAGCAGTCTCATCCCCTTTCACAACACCTAGTACACACCAAGATAGTTCATTACCGCTAAGATAACCTGTGAAATCTTCGCTTGTTATTTCGTCATCATTGTCAGTCCTGGACTCCCCCTCCATGAAGAATTTTTTCAAAAACCTTAAGTGCTCCGAATATTTGTAAAGCACCATATTTTTTGCTGTTTTGGCCACTCACAGTTTTAGTTTTATTCAAAGACTTTCAGAAGTTATCTCTAATATTTCCCCAACTAGTTTTACTCGACGCCCAGGAACATAAAAAAAGTCATTTTAGCGACCTGAAATTTTCGCATTCTCAATTTTCCACTAAAAGCAAATCTTTATCCCTACTGCCTATTATATTTTTCATACATTTCGCCACTGGCGATGCGATACGCACAACTTCATTTACTTATCGCATGGGGGCATGGTATGTTCACAAAATCGTCAGAGAAAACCGCAAGATAATTACAGACAACATGACGGGCTAAACGAGGTCTATTCCGACAGGTTAAAAATGGAAGAATATCGCTAAGGCTTTTTATTAAGTATGGAATTTTCTTACCTTTTGATGGGGAAAACGTTACTATTCAGGCTCTTCCGAACACCGGATCGCTATTCTTTAATCACAAAAAGTACATTCTTCATAATTTTGTTGGCTCTTATAGTCTCTCAGCGTAACTGTATTACTACTGATGTGGTCGGGGAATATGAAGGAACAGATACGGAGGAGCTTTTTTTCCAATTGAAATTTAAACAAAGCGCTTCAACAAGGCTCTTTGAATGTTCAGACAATTTCTACCACATTGTTGTTGACGAAGTAATTCCACTAAAAACCTACTTAATGCGACTATATGAAGTCGATAAATTGAACTATCATTAACGTGTCATCATCTCTCGTTTGAGTCGTGCTAGGACATCAGAAAATAATTTGGGTAGACTTCAGAATAGGCGGGTTCAAGCGGCTCTAAAGTACGTAGATTTAATAAGTATGCCCACTTGCTCATTGCATAATTTTATTAAATAAGACGTCAGAAATATAAATAGATATCATGCCACTCAATAGACACACATTGAAAAAATGGAAATGAAGTCCCATGCTTCTTTACAGAGCGTAGGGGAACGATGCGGGAGACCCGCACCGCCTTACTAGGCAAGGTCCTAATGGAGGTGGTTTGCCGTTGCCTTCCTCCGACCGTAATGGGGATGAATGATGATGATGAAGACGACACCACAACACCCAGTCATCTCGAGGCAGGAAAAATCCCTAACCACAGTCAAGATTAGGTACTTTGTGTATGATAAATTTATTAAAAGTGCGTAACTATGTTTCATTCTGACAGCGTATTAATTCTGTAAATATTAGAAGTTCCTGTTTACTGTAAGTATTCTCCCATTTCGACAGTCTCCTGACAAATGATCAGGGTAGTGAGCATTATATTCAAAAGATTATATTCAAAAGATTCACGAGAATCATCCCAGTTTTGGGTCTAGTATGAGAGCATATTTGTGAATGGACTGGTCTGCCAATTCCCCAAACTTAAATCCTATTGAGCAAGTGGGAGATGCGGTAGGGGGAGACATAGCAGCACATTCACATGCACCAACGACGATCATGGAGGAACTAAATGCCCACACTCAAAATATATATATATATATATATCAGTGTGTGTGTGTGTGTGTGTGTGTGTGTGTGTGTGTGTGTGTGTGTGTGTGTGTCCACCCCGATCAGACAAGTTTCTTCCAGAATATTGAGGGCAAATGGCACTGTTATTCTGGCAGCAAAATAACTGACAATGGCCGAAGTAGAGAGCATAATAAAAATGCAGATTAGCAACAGCAAGGAACACTTTTACAAAAAAAGATATTTTAACATCTAACATAAATTTAAGTGTTAGGAAGCCTTTTCTGGAAGTGTTTGATGGAGTGCACCCTTACACGGGTGTGATATGTGGACGATAATCAGAAGAGACAAGGAGAGAATAGAAGTTTTTGACACGCGAAGCTATGGTAGAATGCTGAAGATTAGATGAGTGGGTGAAGTACCTAACAAAGTACTGAATCGCACTGGTGAGACAGGAAATTTATGGCATACATTGAGTGAAAGAATGGCTCGATTGATGAAATGTATCCTCCTGCATCAGGGAAGAGTTAATTAGGTAATAAAGGAAAGTCTGAGTATGTGGTGGGGTGTTTCAGGGTGGGGAGGGGTGATTGTAAGGGAGGAAAGAGGTTTGACTACACTAAGCAGGTTCAAGCGCATGAAGATCGCTGAGGTGAATATACTTGCACACGATAGCCTAGTGTGGAGTGCTGCATCAAACCAGTCTTGGGACTGAAGACCACAACAACACACATTCTATACGCTCATATACAAGTTTCTGACCTGCATCATTTAATATTCGTTGATTTAATTCATACTGACTCTATCCACTTTATTTCCTTCAGTTGTAAAATGGAATTTTTTATTTGTAGCTTCTCGGTACGTTCTTTGCGAATTTCAACGAAAATGGAACACGGCAACTGGATTCACATCCTAGCGAGGCAGGCGCGAGGCAAACTGCGTGCTACACACACGAACGAAGAGGGGGGACGACTTGTTTACAGGAGCGAAAGCCTTGCCCAGCAGGCCGCTCGTTTTATTCGTTTCGCATTTTGCAAGGCTGCATGACGACAGCAGGAGGTGAGGCTGTAACACTTTGGCCAGGAGGCGCGTCGCCTCGGAAGCTGCGAGCTTGTGTGAGGTGGGGAATACTTACAAGACAGTGGGCGCTCTTTGTAGACTTAACCAGGTCACTGTCGCCACAGGGAACAGCGGCGCCGAAGGGGTAGCGCACGAGTTAGTTTAAGAAGTGTTTCACTGTATGCCGCGTAATTCAGTGGCACTACTGTCCGAGTCATGGACGATGGTTAGAGCGCCGGTCCAGACACGGTATTCGCATTGTTGCCGGTTGCCAGCAACAGTTTGGGTAAGGTCATGCACGTGCTTTGCACTTGAAAAAAAAAAAAAACGTTTATCCTACACATTGTGTCTCGCTTGCTTATGTTGAATATATGCCGGTATTACTCTATCATATTTCTTTCGAAAAGAAATACGATCAAATACTCGTCAAATTTCTTTGACAAAGATGTTTGACGTGGCGCTAAAACGGGGTATTCTATTGTCATCATATTTTTCGTCAAATATCAAGATGGCGAACAACAACTTGTTATTATGGGCTACAGTTGTTACTACCACACTTGCATTGTATGTGTATTTGGAAGAAAAGCGACGGCAGAAAAGGAAACATACTTGGAATAAGCCAAAGGTATTACGTCAAGATAGTAAATGCATTCAGCAAAATTTATTACAAGAGCTGCAAGTGGAGGAAGTCAAGTTTTAATATAAAAATTTCTTGCAAATGGATGAGAGTGCATTTCAGTATTTGCTAAGTAAAGTTGCTTCTCATTTTACAAACAGAATACTCTCTAGAGAAATGCTATATGTGCAGAAGACAGGCAAGCTGTGACAGTGCGATTTCTTGATACAGGGGACAGCTATTCTTGTTTACAACACAGCAATCGAATATCACATTGCTCATTAACCAGAATTCCAGAAACGTGTGAAGCGACTTATAAAGCACTGAAGGGGGAATATGTAAAGGTAAATAAATGTTCAGTACACTATATGGACAGTAAGAACTGTTTTCATTTTTCAATAATTTAATTAATGGAATAAGTGTTCCAACGATTACGGAATTAATAAAAGTACAAAACAGATGAAGCGCCTTTTAACTTGTGGCATCCAGAATTCAAAAATAGACAAAGTAGAATGGAGAGCTAAGAAAGAATTATTGTATTTTCGAGTTGGCAACCTCCTCTTTTCTGGCGTGCTGAAAAGCTGCCTAGATGTTTCAAGATGAAGAGGTGGGTGGCTGTAGCTGTGATGGTGGACATGAAGTCGCCTGCAGCATATTCCACCTGCCCATCGACACACTATTAATAGCATGCAGAGTGCCCCTTGCTAGACATCTAAATCGAGCAGTCCACACACATATTCGTAAGCAATAAAAAATATACGTAAGTTCACAAAAAGTTATGTGACGAACCAGCGTCTGTTTAGTATGAAACAAAGCAAATATGTGATCATTTATCCCACCGAGTATTACGGATGAGAGCAGAACTCAATCAAAATACGAGCAACATATTTACAATGCACTTCGAAGAGTGCGATACACACGAGAAGTCGTAATCAGAAGCACAATGTGGTGCAGCCACAACGAGACAAAAAGAAACACGGAAAACTAGAAACCAGCCAATAAGAAAGCGAATTATGGTTTTAATAAACTTGCAGCACTCCAAGTGGCCTGGCAGCGAACGAAGGTCGTGTTAATGGAATACCCTATATGAGATTCACCCCATTTTCATGAACTATACTCCTAAATGTGCAGAACTGAATATGCTGTCTTTTTAAAACTAAGAGTGACACCATGAGAACAACTTTTAACATTTCTTATGTTTTCATACACATGCTTGGCATTGAGTACAGTACTAGTATCATCTGCAAAAGAACTAATTCTGCTTGTTGTATGTTAGGTGAAAGATCGTTTACGTACATGAGGAATAATAGTGGACCTAAAACTGAGCCTTGAGGAACCCCTTCCGTCTTTTCTTCGTAATCAGTATTAAGTCCCCAGATTATATTGGTCGAATTACTAAGTACAACTTTCTGCACTCTTTTGGTTAGATTCGACATTATCTATTGGTTGACTACACCATTAATCCCATTATAGTTCAATTTGTCTAGGAGAATACTGTGATGATTAGATTAGATTAGTTTTTCGTTCCATAGATCCGTGTTGAGGAGATCCCCGTGGATGTGGAACATGTCAATTTTATTTTTATTTTTTTAAGCTGAAATAACAATACTAATACTATGAGTATATACAATACATCATTTTTTTAGCTGAAATAACAATACTAATAGTATGAGTATATACAATACATCATTTGTTTCTATTAAAAAAAATTCGTCAATGGAGTAGAAGGAGTTGGCCACTAGTAAGTCTTTCAGGCTCCTTTTTTTTGACATGGTTCAATGCCTTAGATTGGGCGCAGAAAATACCATCCGGCATTATTTTATTATTTATTGCTTGTAAAATTTGGTGAGTGAACATGTAAATGGCATTCTCAATAGAGCAACACTTTTGAAACCCACTGCGATTTGCTGCGGATATTATTGCTACTAAGGTGAGATACTATTCCAAAATACATCTCCTTCCCAGAACTTTCGGGAAATCTCATCAGTGAAACAGGTCGGTAGTTACTGACTTCTCTCTTATCATTCTCCAAAAGAGGTGTTTAACAATGACATATTTCATTCTGGCAAAATGCCTTGAGTTAGAGACGCATTACATATTTCAGATAAGACCGGGCTTATTAAATGGGGACAAATCTTTAGCACTCTATTGGAAACATCATCACAGATGAGCTTTTATTTTTGAGAGAATGTGCAATTTTCCTCCTCGACTCTGAACCAGAACTGGGACGCAACTGTCAAGCTCCAACAACAAATGAAACAAAAACTGCAACAAGAATGGAAGAAGCATTGATGCTGTAGGTCAGGTCTTTTCTCAGAGGTGTGCAGTGCAGATAGCACTGTGCTGAGAGCAGGCACTGACCTGGTCGCGAGTCCAGCTGCGGCGACAGGTACAGCCCCTTGTTGGTGTCTGGGAAGACGACCCAGTCGATGAAGGCCGAGGTAACGTTCAGCGACAGCCAGCCCTCCGTCGTGGTGGTCGAGTTGACGCTGTCCAGGTACGACAGGTGCTCCCTAGAACGATCAGACCACAAGCACAATTCGTCAAAGTCGGTCCCGTTATCCTCAGCTACATATAGTCTGTCATTCCTACCTGGCCACCTCACTATTTTGAGTAGTATGCCTTTTATTTTAGCACATTCACTGCCAGAAAAAATTAGTACACCTGGCAAAAAGACGTCGATTTTGATCTGATGACGTCGTACGCACCTGGGGGACAGCAGATATACTGATAATGGTTTCAATGTCGTTCGCCAACAGATACCGTAGTGGCACAGTTACCAGAGTGCCATCTACACTCATGCTCATAAATTAAGAACAATGCTGATACGTGGTGAAACAGCGCTCTGGTGGGCGGTTTGCGGGTTTAAATCACCTCGGGGTAAGACCATGCGGTGCATTTGACCTGTGGTCGTCGCAAGGTGGCGCTGGCAGCAGTCCATATGCGCAGAGGTGTGTTGGTGCATGTCAGAGTACGCTGCAGCGAGTAAGTGTGCAGACGTTTTCAGACGTGCTATTGGTGACTGTGTGTTGGAGAAAGAACACATATTGATGACGTTATGAGGGGTAGAATACTAGGGCGACTGGAGGCTGGTCAAACACAGCAGGTCGTAGCAAGGGCCCTCCGTGTGCCACAAAGTGTGATCTCAAGATTATGGCTACGATTCCAGCAGACAGGAAACGTGTCCAGGCGCTACAGTACGGGACGTCCACAGTGTACAACACCACAAGAAGACCGATATCTCACCATCAGTGCCCGCAGACGGCCACGGAGTACTGCAGGTAGCCTTGCTCGGGACCTTACCACAGCCACTGGAACAGTTGTCTCCAGACACACAGTCTACACACGATTGAACAGACATGATTTATTCGCCCGGAGACTTGCAAGGTGCATTCCACTGACCCCTGGTGTCAAGAACACAGTAGGTGGTCATTGGAACAATGGTCCCAGTTTATGTTCACGGACAAGCCCAGGTATAGTTTGAACAGTGATTCTCGCCGGGTTTTCATCTGGCGTGAATCAGGAACCAGATACCAACCCCTTAATGTCCTTGAAAGGGACCTGTATGGAGGTCGTGGTTTGATGGTGCGGGGTGGGAGTAAGATTGGTGCACGTACACCTCTGCATGTCTTTGACAGGGGAACTGTAAAAGGTCACGTGTATTGGGACGTCATTTTGCACCGGTATGTCCACCTTTTCAGGAGTGCACTGGGTCCCACCTTCCTCCTGATGGATGATAACGCACGGCTCCACCGAGTACCTTGAAACAGAAGATATCAGACGAATGGAGTGGCCTGCCTGTTCTTCAGACGTAAACCCTGTTGAGTACGTCTGGGATGCTCTCAGTCGACGTATCGCTGCACGTATCCAAACCCCTAGGGCACTTCAGAAGCTCCGACAGGCACTGGTGCAAGAATGGGAGGCTATACCCCAGCAGCTACTCGACCACCTGCTCCAGAGTATGCCAACCCGTTGTGCGACCTGTGTACGTGTGCATGGTGATCATATCCCATATTGATGTCCGGGTACATGCGCAGGAAACAGTGGCGTTTTTTAACTCATGTGTTTCGGGACGGTTTTCTCAACTTATCACCAATACCGTGGACTTACAGATCTGTGTCTTGTGTGTTCCCTATGTGCCTATGCTATTAGCACCAGTTTTGTGTAGAGCCACGTTGTGTGACAACACATTCTGTTTATGAGCATGAGTGTATATTAATCCTTTAATAGGAAATGCTCACAGTCAGAAGGCTCAGTGTGGTGCAAACGTGTGAAGCAAGCAGGCAACCATGCCACGGAGATGCAGTCGTGCTTCCTACAGTCAAGTGAGCGAGCTTGGAAGGGGTCAAATTGTGACCTTCCAGTGGCTGGATGGTCCTTTCGGAGAATTGCCACACAAGTTGGACGTGCTGCGTCAGTTGTGCAACAACGCTGGTATCAGTATTCACGTGAACATTCTCATACCTGTAGACGAATTCTGGACGTCCACGCAGCACAGATTCTCGCCAGGATCGTCGTATTTTAAGGGCAGGAGAGCCAGACGTACAGCTAGTACAGCACGGGTAACACGGCTTGTGAGCTCAGACATGTCAACACAGACTGTTGCGGACTGGTTATTAGCAGTGGGACTACGGCCAAGCATGCCTCTGCCCATCTTCCAGTCACGCCACAGCGTCACCGTGCACGGACCGGCTGTTGCCGTCAGGGGATCACTTGGAAGAAGGAATGGCGCGCAGTAGTCTTTAGTGATGAAAGCAGATTCTGCCTGCACACAAGCGATGGTCGTTTGCTTGTAGACCGAGACCTGGTGAGTGCTGTCACACAGAATGCATCCTTCGAAGACACACTGGCGTCACCGCTGGGATGCGATAAGCTACAACTCTCGTTCACCTTTGGTGTTTTTTGGAGGGAACGCTAATCAGCGCTCGGAAAGTGCAGAATGTTGTTAGACTCGTTATTTTGTCGTTCTTGCTTCAGCCAGATAATGCTCGCCCACACATTGCCTGTGAAACTCAACATGGTCCGCATGGGTGGGAACAGGGGAAGTAAATGAGACTCATCAGTGGTTTTGTAGGATTTGTAGTAGAGATAGGAAGATACTAGAACAGGAGGGGAAATTGCCGCCCTTCAGGCTGAGTTAGACAAGGCCAGGGGAGATCTTGAAAGGTTAAGGAGGGAGAAGGGTAAAGAGAGGTGGGAAGTGGCAACAGGAGGAACAGGCCTAGAACTTTGTCTGAGATTTATGGTGAATGTGGAAAATAGATTTGACCTGTTGCTTCAGTTAGAAGCTGGTGAGCCTCAAGCAGTTGCAGGTGGAGACAGGGCACAACAAACTTTCAGCAGCAAATTGAAAAGTAAGAATGTAGGGAAATCAGTAAAGAGAAAGAAAGTGTTGTTGTTAGGTAGTTCCCATGGAAGAGGTGTTGGCCAACTTTTGCAGGATGAACTAGGATCAGAATACCAGGTCACTAATTTCTTTAAACCTAGTGCTGGTCTGGAGCAGGTGACAGAGGATTTAGGATCACTTTGCAAAGATTTCACTAAGGAAGACACCGTGGTTATAGTGGGTGGGGCAGGTAACAGTATTGACAGAGATCCTGGGTACAGTATAGAGTGTGACCTGGCAAAGATTGCATCAGCATCGAAGCATACTAATGTTGAGTTTGTACCTGTTCTTGGGCGCCATGACCGACCTCATTTGAACTCTTCTGTCAAGAGAGTTCATTTGGAGCTGGAACGGCTGCTCATGTCGGGTGCGGGGTCACACATTGGTGTGGTTCATGTTGATTCTCTCAGTAGGTGGGATTATACTAGGCATGGCCTTCACCTCAACAGGAAGGGGAAGGGTAAATTGGCTGGGGAAATAGCAGGAAAGTTAAAGGGGGGAGCCACTGTCATGAGTGGTAAAATAACAGTGGTTATCGGATTCAGAAAAGACCCTTTTTTAGGGTAGGGAGGACAGAAAGAAAGCAAATTTTAAGAGAGGTTAGAACTCAGACAAACCTTCAGTTTGAGAAAGAAATCAAAAAACATAATTCCAGCTTATTACATCAGCATAAACAGCCGTTGGTTAAGAATTTTCAACTGTCAGCAGATATTTTAACTCCACCCAATTTTAACTCAGTCAATTAGAAATGTCAGCTACCTTTATTGCATCAAAATATTAGAGGACTGAGAAATAAAATAAAATTAATGTATTAACTATCTGCATAGATGAATTAGAGTCTTCAAACCCAGCTGACTTAATCTGCCTCTCTGAACATCATGTGAACTTTTAAGTGTTACAGGGTTTAGGTTAGCATCTCACTTTTATAGATCAGAAATGGAGAAAGGAGGAGTTGCCACATTCATCAGGAACTGTCATAAATTTAAGAACATAGACATTCATAAATTTTGCCTAGAACAGCATATGGAAGCATGGGCAACAGAATTAGAATTTCACAAAAAATCCTTCATAATATTAAGTGTATATCGAGCACCTGCAGGTAACTTTAATCTGTTTGTAAACCATCTTGAAGCTGTACTGGCCCATTTAACAACCAAAAACAAAGAAATAGTGGTTGCTGGTGATTTCAATGTAGATTTCCTTAAAGACTCTCCCAATAAGAACTTATTTGAGTTAGTAACACCATCATTCAACTTAATACCCACTGTAAAGTTCCCCACTAGGATAGCCACTTGCTCACAAACAGCCATTGATAATATCTTTATAGAAAAGTCCAATGAACAAAATTATATTACAAAACCAATAGTCAATGGCCTCTCAGACCATAACATGCAGTTCCTTCTGTTAAATGTTAATACTGCACAGGATATAAAATCTGTTAAATCTGAGCTCAAGAGGGTAATCAGTAAGCCAAAAATTGATTATTTTAGGACACTCCTCAGAGACATTCACTGGACTGATGTTTACAATGCTCATGGCATGAATGAAAAATATAACATTTTTGCTAATAAAGTGCTTACCTTATTCGAACACTGCTTTCCCCCAAAACTTACCAAGGTTAGAGCAAAGTCTACAAAGAAGCCATGGATTACTCGAGGAATAGGGCTATCTTGTAAAACAAAAAGAAAACTGTATCTGTCAATCCGAAACATTTCCAATGTTGATGCTATAGCACATTATAAGAAATACTGCAAAATATTAAAGACTGTAATACGGATGTCAAAGCAAATATATTACAAGGAAAAGATAGTCATATCAGATAACAAAATACAGACAATATGGGATATAGTGAAGGAGGAGGCCGGTAGAACCAGACATGAAGAGGAACAAATAGCATTAAGAGTAAATGATACATTGGTGACAGATGTGTATAGTGTTGCAGAACTTTTTAACAAACATTTTATAACTGTTACTGAAAAGATGGGGTTGTCACGTTCGGTAGATGCTGCTATGAATTACCTTAGACCAGACATTTCTAGTAACTTCCATAATATGAATTTGACCCTCACTACCCCAACAGAAATAATGTCCATCATACAATCTTTAAAATCAAAAACATCTAGTGGGTATGATGAAATATCAACAAAGTTAATTAAAGAATTTCATTCTGAGCTAAGTAACATATTAAGCTATCTGTGTAACCAGTCGTTTATCAGTGGAATATTTCCTGAATGGCTGAAATATGCTGAAGTTAAGCCACTGTTTAAGAAGGGAAATAAAGAAATAGCATCAAATTTCCGCCCAGTTTCACTGTTGCCAGCATTCTCAAAAATTTTCGGAAAAGTAATGTACAGTCGTCTTTATAACCATCTTATCTCAAATAACATACTGTCAAAGTCACAGTTTGGATTTCTAAAAGGTTCTGATATTGAGAAGGCTATCTACACTTACAGTGAAAATGTGCTTAATTCATTAGACAAAAAATTGCAGGCAACTGGTATAATTTGTGATCTGTCAAAGGCATTTGACTGTGTAAATCACAATATCCTTTTAAGTAAACTAGAATATTATAGTGTAACAGGAAATGCTGCAAAATGGTTAAAATCTTATATCTCTGGCAGGAAACAAAGGGTGTTATTAGGAAACAGACATGTATCAAGCTATCAGGCATCATCCAACTGGGAACAAATTACATGTGGGATCCCACAAGGTTCCATTTTGGGGCCCTTACTTTTTCTTGTGTATATCAATGACCTTTCATCAGTAACATTACCAGATGCCAATTTCGTTTTGTTTGCCGATGATACAAACATTGCAATAAATAGCAAATCAAGTGTAGTCTTAGAAAGATCAGCCAATAAAATATTTGTGGACATTAATCACTGGTTCCTAGCCAATTCTTTGTCACTAAACTTTGAAAAAACACACTACATGCAGTTCAGAACTTGTAAGGGGTGTCGCAAGATGACAAGAAGATAGAAGAAGTGGATAGTGTTAAATTCTTGGGATTACAGCTTGATAATAAATTCAACTGGGAGGAGCACACCACAGAACTGCTGAAGCGTCTTAACAAATCTCTGTTTGCAATGCGAATTTTGTCAGACATAGGGGATATAAAAATGAAAAAGCTGGCAAACTATGCTTACTTTCATTCCATAATGTCATATGGGATTATTTTTTGGGGTAATTCATCAAGCCAAGCTAAAGTTTTCCGGGCACAAAAACGTGCAGTAAGAATTATATGTGGTGTGAACTCAAGAACATCCTGCAGAAGCCTGTTTAGGGAACTAGGGATACTAACTACTGCTTCCCAATATATTTATTCCTTAATGAAATTTGTCTTTAAAAATATATTACTTTTTCAAACCAACAGCTCAATTCATGGAATCAATACTAGAAATAAGAATAATCTTCACAAAGATTTAAAGTCACTTAGTCTTGTACAAAAAGGTGTACATTATTCAGGAACACACATTTTCAATAATTTGCCAGCAGCCATAAAAAGCTTAACAACCGATGAAATTCAGTTTAAGAGAAGCCTAAAGGATTTATTGGTGGCCAACTCCTTCTACTCCATTGATGAATTTCTTAGTAAAACCAATTGATTTGTATATAAGTACAACTAAACTTCTGCACAATTTCAGTGCAGTAATGTGTTCATTGAAAATTTGTGTGTCTGTGTGTGTGTGTGTGTGTGTGTGTGTGTGTGTGTGTGTGTTAGTATAATCTAACTTCTGCACCATTTCAGTGCAGTAATGTGTTCATTGTAAATAAGTATTACAGTAGTTGTATTACCTTATAAATAAATAGAAAACTTTTTTATTTTAAATTCAGTGCATTAGTATTTGTAAAATGACTCTTAGTGTTCATTAAAAAATGACGATCATTCCACTTGGGACCTGTGGAATGGTACATTAGCTTATTTGTTTTAGTTGTAAATATTTGTCATGTATTGTTGTTTTTCTGACATGTTCCACATCCTGGAGGACCTCCTCACTACGGATCAATTGGAATGAAAGTAAATCTAATCTAATCTAATGACGTGCAGCTACTTCCCTGGTCTTGTCTCTAATCGAGAACGTGTGGTATATGATGGAAGGAGAAGTGGCTCGCGCGACTCGTCAACCAACAACTCTTACAGAACTACATGAACAGGTTGAGCAGGCAGTGCGTAACGTATCCCAGGACAGCATTCGCCTTCTGTACGACCGACTGGATGTCAGAGTCTGCCCCTGCATTGCCGCTCATGGAGGCTACACCATTTATTAATATGGGAGTTTCAGCATGGGTCGATACCTAATACCTCAGAAGCGCTTCTGCTATTGATTTGTAAATGTAATCATTTCATGCACTCCATAGGTACGTTGCATTAAGAAATCCTGAGTGAACTGGAAACTTGTAAAAGGGGTGCTCGCAGTTTACATGTAAGAAACAAATGAAATTCGCGAAACGAAAAACTATTCTCTTAATAAATTTATGCTATGGAAAATGATTTCTTAAGTAAGGAAATAAGACAATTTTTAAATAATACCCTCCGAGATTAAAAAAAAAACCAGGCACTACGCAAAAGTTAACCGAACGGGACGAAAATTGATAGATGTGACGTACATATAGAGACAAACAAATGATTGTGGATGACGTATTCAAGAAGGAGAGTTTCACAAATTGAGCAAGTCAGTTATGCGTTGGTCCACCTCTGGCCCTTATGCAAGCATTTACTCGGCTTCGCATTGATTGCTATAGTCATTGGATGACATTCGAGGGATATCGTGCCAAAGTATGTCCATTTGGCGAGTTAGACCGTCAGAATCCCAAGGTGGTTGGAGTGCCCTGCTCCAAACGTCGTCATTTGGAGAGAGATCCCACCACTTTGCTGGCGAAGGTAGGCTTTGGCTAGTACAAAGACAAGCGGTAGGAACACTCGCCGTATGCGGACGGGCATTATCTTGCTGAAATGTAATTCCAGTATGGCTTGCCATGATGGGCAACAAAACGAGTAGAATATCGTGGACGTAAGGGTACCACAGATAACAACCAAAGGGGTTCTGCTATGAAATGAAATGGTACCGCAGACCGTCACTCATGGTTGTCGGGCTGTATGGCAGGCCACAGTCAGGTTTGTATCCCATCGCCATCCAGGGCGTCTCCAGACATGTCTTTGATGGCACCGGCACTCAGTTCGAAGCTGATCTCCTCATCGAAAACAATTCTACTCCAGGCAATAATACTTCAGGTCGAATGTGCTTGACACCACTGTAAAAGCGTTCAGTCCCCTTTCTGTTAGCCGCCTGTTAACGGTCCTTTTGACCACTGAAGCACCAGTTGCACGTCGGATGGATCCGGGGCTCTGAGAGCCTCTCTAGCGATTGCTCCGTCCTCGCGTTGTATCTGCTCTCTAGGCCGATCGCTTCCTTCTTGACGCTGTGTTCGGCCATGGTTCACCCGTTTCTGGCAACATTGTTGAATAGTGCATCGCTCCTATTCAAATGTCGAGGGATTCGCAGATTACTTAAACAGCTCTCTTTGAGCCCAGCTACACCTCATCTCTCAAATGCTGACATCTGCGTATATCGTCCACGGGCCTGTCTGTGAGTCGCAACGTAACTGCTCTTGAAAACAAAAAAAATGGTTCAAATGGCTCTGAGCACTATGGGACTTAACATCTGTGGTCATCAGTCCCCTAGAACTTAGAACTACTTAAACCTAACTAACCTAACGACATCACACACATCCATGCCCGAGGCAGGATTCGAACCTGCGACCGTAGCAGTCGCGCGGTTCCTCTTGAAAACAGGAATAATACTGGAACTCAATACTTCGTAGCATATCCCTTTGACATTATAACCGCTTCCAAAAGTTCTTGCATGTTACTGTTTTTTACGGTGCACTCAGGCCTAATTAGTTCCCATTCTTTCTTCAGCTCCTTTTTCATGTTTTATTTCGAGTTGGCTGTAGTACTCCTGAGTTCGTGTGATAAAAACTGTATGGATTAAGTTCTGATAACTGAGATCGTGTCTAAATAATTTACTTACCATTATAAAGAGACCATTCTTTAGCAAGGTATGAAGAGGAACATTTTGGGAGTAAATCTAATTCACAATTTCTTCACGATTCTCTGTAAATACTTTTGGATGCTGAGATATTGCTTCCTGTCGGACATAAATAAATTCCGTCGCATCTTATGACAAATGCACCTCCTTACCAAAAAACTTTCCCCAGCCAAGTTTTACAATAGGTTGCAAATCTTTAGCCTGTAGCGCATTTGGATTTCGCTGTATCACAGTTCTTCTGTCTGTCTCAAAGGCTTTGGATTTGCTCTCATCTGCTATTGTAAAGCATCGTTCCCCCACTCTGGTCCTTCATTAATGGGATCCCTTTCTTGAACCTTAAGAGAAGATCACCATGCTTTTTCTTGATATGAAAATATCAAAACCAAATCAAAATTTGGCTTCAGTTTTTACAGAAAACCTACTGGTACAGGCACAACTATACAAAGCCCACGAATTCCCAGTTCATCATACAGAACTCGAAAAATAAATAGAAACCATAAAATGAACCGCAATAAACAATGCACGCGATCCTTTACTCTTTAATAAAATGTCACAACAGATAAAAAAACTGAAAAACAACATCAAACTACATTCAAAACTGACAGCACCCCAGCAGTTAAATAGGTAAAATTTCCATATCTTGGTATAATATCTCACAAATTAGCAGACTATTCAAAAACACAGATGTAAATGTCAGCTTCGGCACCAGCAACAACTTCAATAAAATCGCCAGATACAGACAGATCTTGATGCATCTGGCATTTAAAAAACTACCTGCAGCCAATGCATCAAATATTACATGGGCCAAACAGGCAGAAATTTCAGAACTCGATTTAAAGAACGTATAGACTGCTACCGACTGCTAGATAAAGGTAACAATCTGCAATAGAAACACACGTTAAAGACTAAGATCACCCTTTAAAAATCGAACACAACTTTGAAATTTTGCACAAAAAAGAAAAAAGTAAAAGAATGGATATCATAGACGAATTGAAAATTTTCTTTCTCAATACAAAAAAGGGAGATAATATTCTTAATGAGTTAACCGAATTCAAAAACTCAAAATTCTTCAGCAGCCTTCAGCCAGTTCTAACGCAACAGATTTAAGATGTGCCAATGTGAAACAAACGACCTCAAGACTCTCATTATCGCGAATATAGCTACAAATTCGATAGTCGGTACACATCCACATATTGCAAGGCCTCCGTATTGTATTAAGTGTATAGTGTTTACGTGTATACAGAGAAATATGTGCAATGAATTAGGTCAAGAAACAGTGCCCAAACAAAGAGTGCACTTGCGTAATGTTACACAACAGCTCTGCCAGTGTACCAATAATGCAAACGACGCTTTGGGATGCCAGAATCGTGAGTGAACAACTGCCGTATAAAAAAAATGTATCATACGATTTTCGCACCATAACTAATGCAAAACTATCTGCATCCCGCAAAGGCTATGGCATCAGTCACAATAAATAATGATACACAGATCCACACTAGAAGAAGGCATCACTGTACATCAATTTCTGATCAACAACTGTCCCCCCCCCCCTCACACCCCTCCCCCCCACCCGAAAAAAAAAATTGGCTACCACTCCAGCAGCGTAAAGCGAACAAAACGCTTATGTCAAAACAGGGAAATTTATTATTAAGTAACAATTTTCTGTATGCATAAACGCCTGAAAACGGGCACAACAGGCTCCAAATGAGTTGCAATATGTTGAATTAAACACAGAACAAATAAAAGTCACTGGTGGCAGAAAATACAAATAAATAACTATTTCACACAGTCACGGTTCCAAAACGCAGCCAGTATGACCACAATTAATAAAACTGTTTATTAATTCAAAGTAATGGGCACTGCCTTCATGGAAAAAAGTTTGCGGTTATCTACGGAGCTATGATTGTTCAAAAATGGTTCAAATGGCTATAAGCACTACGGGACTTAGCATCTGAGGTCATCAGTCCCCTAGAACTTAGAACTACTTAAATCTAACATCACACACATCAATGCCCGAGGCCGGATTCGAACCTGCGACCGTAGCGGTCGCGCGGTTCCAGACTGTAGCGCCTAGAACCGCTCTGCCACTCCGGGCGGCAGCTATGATTGTTCCCAGGCGTGCACCTCTTCGTCCGAACCAAATCGACGGCCACGGATGTCTGCCTTCAGGGTCTACCCACATGTTGCCAAGGTCGTTTTGAGTAATGCAGAGGTTTCGCTGGGAGCCCTTATACATCCTCTCCATGTATGTCCCGATCGAGTCCTTACACAGATTCCATACAAGTCCCGATCTCTCCCCTCTTCCAATGCGATTTTCATATTTTTGGAACCCTTAAGAAAGATGTTCATGGCTTCGGAGGAAGAGGTGCATGCGGCATGTCTCGAAACTGCTAAGTTTGTACAACGTTCGCGTGCCGCCGTGATGGCAAAATGGGGCCATCCAAAACGGGCGCGAGGCTCTGTGGTGTACCACATGCCAATGATGACAGGGGTGAACGACGGCTGCGGATATGTGTACAGTAAACAAATGTGCAGCTGTTGAGCACTGACCGCTCAGATGAACCAAGGGGCTACCAACAGGCTCTCCTCAACGATCGTTCAGCGACGTTGCTGCTTATGGGCCTCTGCAGAAGGCGCCTGGTTCGAACACCCATGGTGACATCTGTTCATTGGCGACGATGGCTGGAATTTGCACATCACTGCCGCAAGCGGACGTCCACTGGTTGGTGACAGTTGGCGTTTTCAGATGAATCACATTTTATGTTCCATCGGACAGATGGCCGTTGGCGTGTACGGCGAGAAACGTCTGAAAGCAAACACCTTACAACAATCGTCGGAAGGATTCGGGCAGGAGGAGGGAGTGTTTATGGTCTGGCAGGCCTGGCTTATCTCATCATTGTGGAAGGCAGAATGGATCAACACAAGCACGCATCTATCCTTGCGGGCAATGTGCACCCCTACAAGGAGTTTGTTTTTCCTCGGTCCGATGGATGGCATCTACCAGCAGGACAATGCAACGCGCCACACAGCTCGCGGTGTGCATGCTTCGTTAGAAGGGAACCAGGATGATTTTACCGCATTCAGCCTTGCCAGCCAACTCCCCGGATTTAAACCCAATCGTCGGCAGGGTTGACCGAGTGGTTCTAGGCGCTACAGTCTGGAACCGCGTGACCGCTCCGGTCGCAGGTTCGAATCCTGCCTCGGGCATGGATGTGTGTGATGTCCTTAGGTTAGTTAGGCTTAAGTAGTTCAAAGTTCTAGGGGACTGATACCTCAGAAGTTAAGTCCGGTAGTGCTCAGAGCCATTTGAGCCATTAAACCCAATCAAGTCTCTGTGGGACCACCTCTATCGGGTTGTTAGCGGCATGGGTCCTCAAACGAGAAACCTAGCGTAGCTGGCGGCGCCACTGCAGTCGGCGTGGCTCCACATCCCTGTAGGTTGTCACATTAATGTGACCGGACAGTGTAAGATAATTGACAATACTGTCTCACGTACGGTGTGAGAATAACTTTTGTTTACACGCTATTTTAGCGGTACAATTTCGTATGTGTGCAAAAGGACCAAGCCCAAGTCACTAAGCTCTCCAGTTGCCCGTCCAATTCCGTAAGTGTCAGGGATGAAATGACGAAAAAAATAAATATTTTTACAACCTGTGCCACAGAACCTAACATGATTCACGAATCTCACGGTGCTGGTATCCGGTGCGCACCGCATCCCTCCCGCCCCTTTAGCTGCGCCACTGAGCAAGACAGAGCCTGAAAGATGATATAGACATCCTTCGTGAGCGAGGTTAAGCTCGAAGTAAGCAGTGTATATTGGTTTGTCATGCTTCCCCGTCCCATTATAACTCTGTACCGGGCTGGAAAGCTGTAAAAAGAAAAAAAATCCACACACAAAAGGAAAAGAAAAGAAAGAAAATTAAGAGAAGAACACGCTTTTTCTTCTGACGACATCCGCGTCGAGAGATCCCAATAGCACCTTCGCGCTCAGAATCTCTTAGCCAAGAGAAAACTATTATCATCCAAAAATACGGTAGAATGCAAAACACGCGGATGTAATAAATCACAGTTTTCGCAAAGAACTGCACCGTTACACGGAGCCTCAACAATTTGTGGAATAACGTGAGGCAGAGGAAGATGTGCGCGTGTGATTCTCGGCGTAGCGTGCGCTTGTCGCATTCCGTGGAACAAGTGCCTCGCATGACGTCAGCCTTCAATTGGGCGTCGCTTCCTACAGCTCAGAAGCGCCGCTGCCTGGCAAACACGACTGAAAAGTCTAGGAGAGGTCAAACTCTCAGCAACAAGCGACACAACAGATTTCATATGGCTTCTGTAGCACCGCTCGAACGGACTTGTGTCAGTAAATGAGTGTTTCACGTGGCGGCCCGCCCCTTTCGTTTCTGTTGAACAATATTTACAGCTGTTCTCACATGAAAAAAGGTTAGTTAGTGGCAGAGGCGTCGCTAAGAGCAATACCGCCAACGGTAGACAAAATTCAAGAGGGGCGAAAGGAGAATAGTGCGTATTCGACGATGACATCATTAGAGACCGCGAACTGGAGGATTGCAGAAGGAAATCGGACGGGTTCTTTTCAAAGGGACCATCCCGGAATTTTCTTCACAGAAAACGCAAATTTGAATGGTCGGACGGGGATCTGAATCGCTGAGCTCACGAATACAAGTCCAGCGCCTTTACCCGGCACCACTGTTCTCGGTGATTAAATCCATGTTCACGCAATCTTGTCACATTTTCTCGACTTCTACATCGAGTAGCTAATGATGCAGGTTCATGATAGTGGGACACGTGTACTACAGAACCGGTAAAGTATCTTTATCCCTTTCAAGGTCTCTGTTTTAGCACGCTTCCTATACGCTCACTGTTGTTGCAGTTTTCGCACAGAACACCAACACCTGCACTCCGCAAACCATCGTATGGCTTGTAGCGAGGGAGGTACACAGTCGACCTGTATATCATCTCCTCATCCCCCAGCCCTCCGTCCTTTTCCTATCCCATTCGTGGATGTAACGAGAGAAGAAACACTATCCGTATCCCAAAGTCCTGTGGAAAATTTTCCCAATTTCGGCGTCTCTTCTATTACGCGAGATGTAAGGCGTAAGAATCGCATGGGTAGAGACCTCCCACTTGAGTTGGAGTAACATGCGTTACGACATTTGCGGTATGGGCACATGCTTATCATGAAGCAGCAACACTCCTTGGTGCACCATTCCACATGCTACCCCATACACATTCTTCATTACCCGACGTATGTCTACCGATGTTTATCCTTCAACAGGCAAGAAAAGAATAACAGCACGGTCGTCCTGTTTGGACACATTTAGTAATAACGTCGCCTTGGTCCCCGTTTCTGCGTTCACCGCATACACGTCGGAAAGACAGGAACGCCGCACTATTTGCTTCTCTGTAGGTTCGGTGCTTATATGCCTGCATCGGTGTCGTGTCGTGTTGTGTGCTACGTTGCAAACATCGTGCAGCAACGCCCTCAAATGGAAAATTTTGGATCACTCCTTATATGTGCGGAGACTGGATGTACGTCCTAAGCTGTAGTAGCCACAGCAATTGTGTCAGGACGCAAATTTTGGCACCAAGTCGCGAATTCGCCCGCTTTGTAGATATGGAACTCAAAATTATAATAAACCATATTGTTGTTGTTGTTGTCTTCAGTCCTGAGACTGGTTTGATGCAGCTCTCCATGCTACTCTATCCTGTGCAAGCTTCTTCATCTCCCAGTACCTACTGCAACCTACATCCTTCTGAATCTGCTTAGTGTATTCATCTCTTGGTCTCCCCCTATGATTTTTACCCTCCACGCTGCCTTCCAATACTAAATTGGTGATCCCTTGATGCCTCAGAACATGTCCTACCAACCGATCCCTTCTTCTGGTCAAGTTGTGCCACAAACTTCTCTTCTCCCCAATCCTATTCAATACTTCCTCATTAGTTATGTGATCTACCCATCTAATCTTCAGCATTCTTCTGTAGCACCACATTTCAAAAGCTTCTATTCTCTTCTTGTCCAAACTATTTACCGTCCATGTTTCACTTCCATACATGGCTACACTCCATACAAATACTTTCAGAAATGACTTCCTGACACTTAAATCTATACTCGATGTTAACAAATTTCTCTTCTTCAGAAACGCTTTCCTTGCCATTGCCAGTCTACATTTTATATCCTCTCTACTTCGACCATCATCAGTTATTTTGCTCCCCAAATAGCAAAACTCCTTTACTACTTTAAGTGTCTCATTTCCTAATCTAATACCCTCAGCATCACCCGACTTAATTCGACTACATTCCATTATCCTCGTTTTGCTTTTGTTGATGTTCATCTTATATCCTCCCTTCAAGACACCATCCATTCCGTTCAACTGCTCTTCCAAGTCCTTTGCTGTCTCTGACAGAATTACAATGTCATCGGCGAACCTCAAAGTTTTTATTTCTTCTCCATGGATTTTAATACCTACTCCAAATTTTTCTTTTGTTTCCTTTACTGCTTGCTCAATATACAGATTGAATAACATTGGGGAGAGATTGCAACCCTGTCTCACTCCCTTCCCAACCGCTGCTTCCCTCTCATGCCCCTCGACTCTTATAACTGCCATCTGGTTTCTGTACAAATTGTAAATAGCCTTTCGCTCCCTGTATTTTACCCCTGCCACCTTTAGAATTTGAAAGAGAGTATTCCAGTCAACATTGTCAAAAGCTTTCTCTAAGTCTACAAATGCTAGAAACGTAGGTTTGCCTTTCCTTAATCTATTTTCTAAGATAAGTCGTAAGGTCAGTATTGCCTCACGTGTTCCAGTATTTCTACGGAATCCAAACTGATCTTCCCCGAGGTTGGCTTCTACTAGTTTTTCCATTCGTCTGTAAAGAATTCGTGTTAGTATTTTGCAGCTGTGACTTATTAAACTGATTGTTCGGTAATTTTCACAGCTGTCAACACCTGCTTTCTTTGGGATTGGAATGATTATATTCTTCTTGAAGTCTGAAGGTATTTCGCCTGTTTCATACATCTTGCTCACCAGATGGTAGAGTTTTGTCAGGACTGGCTCTCCCAAGGCCGTCAGTAGTTCTACTGGAATGTTGTCTACTCCGGGGGCCTTGTTTCGACTCAGGTCTTTCAGTGCTCTGTCAAACTCTTCACGCAGTATCGTATCTCCCATTTCATCTTCATCTACATCCTCTTCCATTTCCATAATATTGTCCTCAAGTACATCGCCCTTGTATAGACCCTCTATATACTCCTTCCACCTTTCTGCTTTCCCTTCTTTGCTTAGAACTGGGTTGCCATCTGAGCTCTTGATGTTCATACAAGTGGTTCTCTTATCTCCAAAGGTCTCTTTAATTTTCCTGTAGGCAGTATCTATCTTACCCCTAGAGAGATAAGCCTCTACATCATTACATTTGTCCTCTAGCCATCCCTGCTTAGCCATTCTGCACTTCCTGTCGATCTCATTTTTGAGACGTTTGTATTCCTTTTTGCCTGCTTCATTTACTGCATTTTTATGTTTTCTCCTTTCATCAATTAAATTCAATATTTCTTCTGTTACCCAAGGATTTCTATTAGCCCTCGTCTTTTTACCTACTTGATCCTCTGCTGCCTTCACTACTTCATCCCTCAAAGCTACCCATTCTTCTTCTACTGTATTTCTTTCCCCCATTCCTGTCAATTGTTCCCTTATGCTCTCCCTGAAACTCTCTACAACCTCTGGTTCTTTCAGTTTATCCAGGTCCCATCTCCTTAAATTCCCACCTTTTTGCAGTTTCTTCAGTTTTAATCTACAGGTCATAACCAATAGATTGTGGTCAGAGTCCACATCTGCCCCTGGAAATGTCTTACAATTTAAAACCTGGTTCCTAAATCTCTGTCTTACCATTATATAATATATCTGATACCTTTTAGTATCTCCAGGGTTCTTCCATGTATACAACCTTCTATCATGATTCTTAAACCAAGTGTTAGCTATGATTAAGTTGTGCTCTGTGCAAAATTCTACCAGGCGGCTTCCTCTTTCATTCCTTAGCCCCAATCCATATTCACCTACTACGTTTCCTTCTCTCCCTTTTCCTACACTCGAATTCCAGTCACCCATGACTATTAAATTTTCGTCTCCCTTCACTGTCTGAATAATTTCTTTTATTTCATCATACATTTCTTCAATTTCTTCGTCATCTGCAGAGCTAGTTGGCATATAAACTTGTACTACTGTAGTAGGTGTGGGCTTCGTATCTATCTTGGCCACAATAATGCGTTCACTATGCTGTTTGTAGTAGCTTACCCGCATTCCTATTTTCCTATTCATTATTAAACCTACTCCTGCATTACCCCTATTTGACTTTGTGTTTATAACCCTGTAGTCACCTGACCAGAAGTCTTGTTCCTCCTGCCACCGAACTTCACTAATTCCCACTATATCTAACTTTAACCTATCCATTTCCCTTTTTAAATTTTCTAACCTACCTGCCCGATTGAGGGATCTGACATTCCACGCTCCGATCCGTAGAACGCCAGTTTTCTTTCTCCTGATAACGACATCCTCTTGAGCAGTCCCCGCCCGGAGATCCGAATGGGAGACTATTTTACCTCCGGAATATTTTACCCAAGAAGACGCCATCATCATTTAATCATACAGTAAAGCTGCATGCCCTCGGGAAAAATTACGGCCGTAGTTTCCCCTTGCTTTCAGCCGTTCGCAGTACCAGCACAGCAAGGCCGTTTTGGTTATTGTTACAAAGCCAAATCAGTCAATCATCCAGACTGTTGCCCCTGCAACTACTGAAAAGGCTGCTGCCCCTCTTCAGGAACCACACGTTTGTCTGGCCTCTCAACAGATACCCCTCCGTTGTGGTTGTACCTACGGTACGGCTATCTGTATCGCTGAGGCACGCAAGCCTCCCCACCAACGGCAAGGTCCATGGTTCATGGGGGGGGGGGGGGGGGGAATAAACCATATAGATCTGATAATTAGATTCTTACCTCATAGATAAAGTTGAGACTTAATATGTCTCTGAAACATATAATTTATAATAAACCATATAGATCTGATAAATTATATGTTTCAGAGACATATTAAGTCTCAACTTTATCTATGAGGTAAGAAGGGAAACATCAAGATGGGCTGATGCTGAACTGGAGTTTGTATTGCTAGCGTATTCCGTGCAGTTGTGTTAGCTGCAGTGCCAGCCAGGGTGGCGTAGTAGTTACCTCATCTGACTAGTGAACAGGAGACCCACGTTCGAATCCCGGCCTCGCAATTCCTACAGAATATGAATGAAAAAAACTTTTGCTATCGTTTTTTGTTTTTAATGTTGATAAACATTTTTCGTTTTTTCGGTACTTTTGTGTTAACTGCATTAAGTGGCTTTCTGAACTACCAGTTCTTGAAAAGGCAAAATACAACTGACTACGCGAAAAACACTGTGATCGCAAACCAGTTCCAAATTATTTGAATGTTTGCCCTTGAGGCTTGTTTGTTGTTATTACAACGAAACTTGCTGTCGAATGGAATTGAAGTTGCTTGGAATGAATAGGTAAATGTATTGGGATCATTGGCATACTGGCCATGATAGAGACTCTCCACCCATGATAGTAGCTTCACTTAAATTATCTCGCTTACTTTTAATCTGTGAACGCGTAGTATCACAAAGTTTTGGACGTTTTAGGTTGCGTAGTAGTATTCTAATTGTAAGCCCACAAACCATAAATATGATTTTCCTAATATTCAAGTTTTCTGTTGAAACAGACTGCGAGGAAGAAAACAAAAGAGCAGATTATTGTGTCTACAAATTTTTGTATAAAGTTATATATACAATGATTAAAACTAATATTATGGGCCGGCCGGTGTGGGCGACCGGTTCTAGGCGATTCAGTCTGGAACCGCGCGATCGCTACGGTCGCAGGTTCGACTCCTGCCTCGGGCATGGATGTGTGTGATGTCCTTGGGTTAGTTAGGTTTAAGTAGTTCTACGTTCTAGGATACTGATGACCTCAGATGTTAAGTCCCATAGTGCTCAGAGCCATTTGAACCAACTAAAATTATGACGTATTTAGCCTTGCATATATTAAAATTAATAAAATGTCCATACGGCTAAATATGATCTAGTTTTTAATGTCACAATTTTAATTTTAACGTTTTAATGAAGTTTAGCATGATGATGTTCATTCAGGATCGCGCACCCTCCTTGTGCAATAAATGATTGAAAGTGTTCCCGGACTTTATGTACACCCTGTATTTTATAACAAGTCCTGTAGCACAGTTCTTCGCGCGACCGCTACGGTCGCAGGTTCGAATCCTGCCGTGGGCATGGATGTGTGTGATGTCCTTAGGTTAGTTAGGTTTAAGTAGTTCTAAGTTCTAGGGGACTGATGACCTCAGATGTTAAGTCCCATAGTACTCAGAGCCATTTTTTAGCTTAGTTCTTGCGATAATTTTTGAATCATGTATGTGTTACTAACAATGAAACAGTTCCTTGTTTATTTCCTGCAGCAGCCACAAAAATGCAAAGTATTCTATAGGATGACGAAAACAAACATTTTTCTGACATATCTGATAAGAGAAAAATTAATGCATTCACGCACTTCACAGTAATTACTAGTTTCATTTCGGCAGGATCAGTGGAAATGGCAGTGACCGTTGTCCTGCATATTGTGCTTTGCATCAGGCGTACCTGATCAAATTCATAAAACTTGCTGATGCAAACTGACAATGCACAAATGACTGAGCTTTATCAACACCGCTCTAATGATAAACCTAAAATGACGGAGAGCTATCGGAAATCATACTGACCGAGAACTTTCTGAAGAGCGCTTAACACTGTCGAAAAATTTCTTTTATCGAGAGGCAGAATCGCACTATTAGTTCCAGGTACAATCTGAATTATATTAACAATCTTTTCGTTGTCCTCCTAATGACAAAAAAGAGGTATCATTATGTGCACCGCAAGAGTCCAACAAAACCAATTAATTATTTTCTACAACTGATAAGAAGAAGTTTCGGATGTAATATTGAAAATTATTCTCTCCAATTTTCCAGATTTGACCACGTCAGTTAAAGGATTTTTGTAAGTAAACATTTCTTTTTTTCATTGGCTTTGTCGTATAGCATTCATAGTCTGCACAAGTGACTCCCTTTTTTTCGCCCGAATCGATAAAGTGTGATTTGAAGGCAGTTGTTGCACAAAACCTGACTGATTTGCTTTATAAACACCATTTGAGGTGGTAAAAAGAAGCTTCATCTTCACGTCAGCTGCGAATTTCTCTATAGTTTCATCTAATAACATCTCCTATTCCATGGTTACTTGAAGTGAACATAGTAATTTACCGACATTCTTTTTCAAAAAATGCAACGAATTGCAAAATGATTTAGACAAGATATTATATGGTGTAAAACAGTGACAATTGACTCTAAATAAAGAAAAGAGTGAAGTCATCGATATGAGTACTAAACGGAATCCGCTAAATTTCAGTTACACGACAAATCACACAAATCTAAAGGTTATTATCTCAACTAAACACATAGGGATTACAATTAGAATAACCGAAACTGAAACGATCACAAAGATAATGTTGTGGGGAAAGCAAACCAGAGACTGCGCTTTATTGGTACAACAATGAGAAAATGTAACAGGTCTGCTAAAGAGAATGCTTACACTAGGCTTGTCCTCTTTCTTCAGCAGTACTGCTCTGCGGTGTGAGATCCGCATCAGTTAGACTGGCGGACGACATCGAAAAAGTTCACCGAAGGACAGTTCGTTCTGTATTATCGCGAAATAAGGGAGAAAGTGCCACGGATATGATACATACAAAGTTTTTCGCAGTGACAAGACCTTTCCATGAAATTTCAATCATCAGCTTTCTCAGGTCTGTCTGCGAATTTTTTTTTTCTTTTTTTGTGCCCACCTACATGGAGAGAAATTTTCATCATAAGAAAACTCACGAGCTCGCACAGAAAGATTTAAGTGTTCTTTTCCCCGCGTGCTGTTCGAGAGTGGAACGGTAGGGAAGTAGCTTAAAGGCGGTTCGATTAACCCTCTGCTAGGCACTTAAATGTTAATTGCATAGTAATAGTGTAGATGCGGATACGTGTTTTCTTCGGGCTAGGAAAGGTATGTATTTTTGTTCTGGAATTTTATTAGCGGAACAATCATTGTTCGAAGACAGTTCACAGACTCGTCAGAGTTATTTCGTTTCTCCTAAGTTTTCACAATTCCTAGCGAAATGTCTACATGTTTCGAACGAATGTCGCATATATGTAGGTCTTCACGAGAATTACATGATTTCGACTGCAGACCACCTTCTTTATATTTCATTTTTACAAGGTTGAAAAATTAGTTGGATTCCACGTTACTATGAAACTCTGCAGAAAGACAGATGCTATAATGAGGCATATATGAAGAAAACACAAAGAAAATTAATTCATTTTCATCCCCATTGTTAACACCTAGTGACACCGGAAAGGCAACTGGTAATTATCATGGATATTAAGTGACCTGCAAATCAGACCAAATAGTAACTGTGAATGTTGTGTCAAAGTAACAATCAACGGAAATTGAAGTTCGCTTTATAAATGACGATTACGTTGTGCCGCGTTGCCTGTTTACCAAGGTGTCGTCAACAAATGAAATGTGCATGCTAAATTGCGCATGCGCTGTCTACTACAGATCGGTTAGCAGTGTACATTTTTACAGCCCAATGGCGAGCTACGAATTTGGCAATTTTCAACATTTGTTTTTCAATTACAGGTTCTTGTAGGGCACCTTAGCAGCTAAATTTTTAACATAATTTTTCTTTCGATGAATACTTAGTCTATAAAAAAATTTCATGGCAGGTTTCGACATACCCGACTGGATTTCCCTTGTACGAATGGGTCTGTCTTACAGTAAATCAGATGCCAATCCTCTTCAGTCATGTTGTGCACAGCATGAATGATTTTTGGGACAAAAACCGATTTTCATCAACCTTCATGGAAGTCATCCTGACAGAAGCAGACCACCAGGAAATTCTGCAAACCAATTGCAAACAGTCTTTACCGAAGGTGATTGGTTACAAATTGTAGGAAGCGATGCGAGGCATTGTTGCAGTGTTAAGCACTTACCAACGCCATAAAGAATATCCAACGATAGCCAATACGAGAAATGTCCACTTTTTCAGAGCACTGTTCCTTTAAACGCTTGTTGTACAATGATGCGACAAAACTCACGGGATACCTCCTAATATCGTGTTAGACCTCCTATTGCCTAGCTTAGTATAGCAACTCCACGCGGCATGCACTCAACAAGTCGTTGGTCCCCTGAGGAAATATTGAGCCAAAGCCTCTGTAGCCGTCCTAATTGCGAAAGTGTTGTCAGTGAAGGATTGTGTGCACGAACTGACCTCTCGAAAATGTCCCATAAAAGTTCGATGGGATTCACGTCGGGCGATCTGGGTCGACAGATCATTCGCTCGAATTGTTCAAAATGTTCTTCAAACCAATCGCGAACAATTGCGGCATGTGACATCGAGAAAATTCCATCGTTGTTTGGGAACATGAAGTCCATGTATGGCTACAGACGGTCTCCAAGTTGCTGAACATAACCACTTGTAGTCAATGATTGGTTAAGTTGGATCAGAGGACCCAGACCATTCCACATAAACATAGTCCACGCCTTTAGGGAGTGACCACCATCTTGGACAGTGCCTTGTTGACAACTTGGGTTCATGGCTTCATCGGATCTGAGCACTAATAGAACCCTCCCATCAGCTCTTACCAAATGAAATTAGGAGTCATGTGACAAACCACGGTTTTCCATTCGTTCAACCGATAGGGTCACGAGCCACAGAACGGCGCTGCAGGCGATGTCGTGTTATTAGCAATGGCGCTCGCGTCCGTTGTCCGCTTTTTTTCTTTTTTCTGGTTCGTTTTAGGGCGCAAAAACAATTGAGATCATACGTGCCCACGTCATAACCTTAGATCATCAAGAAGTAAAAGAACTTAAAAACGACGATCGTCAAGCCCAATCGACGGAAAGAAAGCGAGCTAAGAACAAAGACTTCTCAGAGGAGAGAGGTCCAAAAAATACACTGTAGAGACAGCAGAGATGCCGAACCAAAGATTAAATTCCTTTGGCATATTGCTAGGACGGATAAAAAGTAAAAACGAGGTCGACAGCCTGCGCATCGTTCGCTAAAACAGCCGTTAACTCAAGACGGCAAACATACATTAGAACGTAAGTTGTTAAAAAAAGAGCATTCGGTCAGGAAATGGCGAACCGTCAAAAGATGAATACAATGAGCACTAAGTGGCAGGGGATCACCCCTTAACAAATGGCGACGACTAAAACGACAATGCCCAATGCTCAACCTAGCTAAAACGGTCTCGCGGCTAGTGGGTCGGGATGAGATCGGCCAAGCCAGGGAAGAGTTTTAATTCCTCAGGGTTTATTCCCGTGAACAGAAGACCAGTGGTGACGCCCAAGTAACACCACCTGCCGAAAGGTGGTAATACAGATCATCCGAAGGGATGGAAGAGCTAACAGACCGGGTTAGGAGGGCTGCAGCCTTGGTAGCAGCGCCAGCAGCCTCATTTCCCGTCAGACCGACGGGGCTAGGAACCCACATGAACATCACAGTAGCTCCCTCCACAGCGAGCAAGTGGAAGCTTTCTAGCACAAGTTGCGCTGCGGGATTGACTGTGTACAGCACACAGAGGCTCTGAAGGGAAATGAGAGAATCGGAGCAGATGACACAATTAAAAAGCCTGGGTCACTGGATGTACTGCGTGACCTGCACAGACACTGATTTCTTCGGTTATTTCACGCAGTATTTCTTGTCTGTCAGCAAATACAACGCTGCTCTCGGTCGTTAACTGAAGATTACCGGCAAATGCGTTGTCCTTGGTATTCTCGGCAGAGTCTTGGCACTGTGGATCTCGGAATATAGAATTCCCTGACGATATCCGAAATGGAATGTCCAATGCGTGTAGCTCTAATTACCATTCCGCGTTCAGAGTCTGTGAATTCCCGTCGTGCGGCCATAATCACGTCGGAAACAGTTCCAAATCACGTCGGAAGCGGTTTCAAATGGTCACCTCATTACAAATGACAGCTCCACCAATGCACTGCCCTTTTATACTTTGTGTACTCGATACTTGCACGGTCTGTGTATGTGCTTATCGCTAAATGGTTCAAATGGCTCTGAGCACTAATGGGACGTAACATCGGAGGTCATCAGTCCCCTAGAACTTAGAACTACTTAAACCTAACTAACCTAAGGACATCACACACATCCATTCCCGAGGCAGGCTTCGAACCTGCGACCGTAGCGGTCGCGTGGCTCCAGACTGTAGCGCCTAGAACCGCTCGGCCACTCCGGCCGGCTACATATCGCTACCCCAAGAATTTTGTCACCTCAGTGTAATTCCATTCTCTCCTCTTTCATTAACCTTCCCACTTTTTCTAATACCAGACAAGGCTTCAAAAGTGCTAAACTAATCAATATAATTCTCAACGCCTCCGTTAGTTTGTTATTATTATCAGCGTAGCCATTACTATTTTTTTATTTGCGAATTGACCACTTAGGATCACTCTAGCATTTTATTTCTCCTTTGTCTGAAGTTTCCTCTTTCTACAGAACTCCTTCATATGGACGTTGTGCTGTTGCTTCTGTTCATCCGTCCAGGCTCTTCCAGCCCTCTTTCGACTTGAAATCCTTCCAAATTTTGAATCACGGTCCGAAATGTATCCCTATTTAATATCTGAACTTCCTGAATGTTGAACCTTTCCAGATCTTTACGAGCTTGCTTAATCCATGTCGTCGTTGTCTTCTTTTTCCACAGGTAGCCGAATATCCTTTTGGTTGGCCTGGTTTTGTCATTCTGTAGAAGTGTCCTAGAAATGATAACCCCCTCCTGTTCATGGTCTCCGAGATTTTCCCCACCTTTTTGTAGATTCCATTATTGCTCCGAAGTTTCCAGCTAGTTTCAACCTGGGTTGGACCCATGATTTTCCGTAATATTCTTCTTTCTGCTATCTCCAGTTTTTCCAACTTGTAATTCACAGAGAGGCATTCGCTGGCATACAGGCACTCTGTTTTTACCACAGCATTGGAGTGCTTTATTTTGGCATTCCAAAAGATGCACTTATTGTTGTAAATGTTTTTAGTTAATCCGTAAGGTGTCTTCATTTTTGAGATCCGATCCCCGACAGCAGCCTTCTCCAGTCCGTTCTCTTGTATGGCTTCACCAAGTTATTTGAATTTTTTTACCCTCTCAATTCATCCAATCTCTACTTCAAGTAATTGTCATCCACGTTTCTCACTTGTCACGAATTTTGCCTTCTCTTTCAAGATCCTAAATCCTGTCTTGCCAGCGATCCTATATAATAGGTTGACCTGTATGGCCGCTTCTTCTATGTTCTGTGAAAGTATTGCAAAATCATCATCGAAAGCCAAGCAGTTGACTTTGATTCCTCCCGATTTTCTTCCTAGACACATTGGGCTAATCCCTTGATTTTCAAGTTCGGAATTCCAAATTCTCACAGTCTTCCCCCCAGAACACAGTTAAATAGCACTGGTGACAATCCATCGCCTTGTCGCACACCTGTCTTTATTTCAAATGGTTGGGACAGTTCTCCCATGCACTTCACTTTGGAAGTCGTGCCTGTTGAAGTTTCTCTGAATAATGTTTGCTAGTTTGTTTTTGACCACAAATTCTCTGACAATCCCACCTAGGATCTCTCTACCCACCGAGTCAAAGGCTTTTTTGAAGTCAATGAAAGAAACCACTATATTTTTGCCATTCAGCATTCTGTGTCGGATTATTGATTTCAAATTAAAAATTTGTTCGGACAGGAGCGGCCTATCCGGAACCCACTCTAGTACTCTCCAAGTTGTCTATTGTTATTATTTATTATTATTATTATTATTATTATTATTACTATTATTACAGGAAATTATTACTTTTTACTACACTACTGGCCACTAAAATTGCTACACCGCGAAGATGACGTACTACAGACACGAAATTTAACCGACAGGAAGAAAAGGCTGTGATATGCAAATGATTGGCTTTTCAGAGCATTCACACAAGGTTGGCGCCGGTGGCGACACCTACAACGTGCTGACATGAGGAAAGTTTCCAACCGATTTCTCACAAACAAACAGCAGTTGACCGGCGTTGCATGGTGAAATGTTGTTGTGATGCCTCGTGTAAGGTGGAGAAATGCGTACCATCACGTTTCCGACTTCGATAAAGCTCAGATTGTAGCCTATCGCGATTGCTCAAAAATGGCTCTGAGCACTATGGGACTTAACATCTATGGTCATCAGTCCCCTAGAACTTAGAACTACTTAAACCTACCTAACCTAAGGACATCACACAACACCCAGTCATCACGAGGCAGAGAAAATCCCTGGCCCCGCCAGATCGCGATTGCGGTTTATCGTATCGCTACACTGTTGCTCGCGTTGGTCGAGATCCAATGACTCTTAGCAAAATATGGAATCGGTGGGTTCAGGAGGGTAATACGGAACGCCGTGCTGGATCCCAACGGCCTCGTATCACTAGCAGTCGAGATGCCAGGCAACTTATCCGCATGGCTGTAACGGATCGTGCAGCCACGTTTCGATCCCTGAATCAACAGATGTGGACGTTTGTGAGACAACAACCATCTGCACGAACAGTTCGACGACGTTTACAGCAGCATGGACTATCAGCTCGGAGACCACGGCTGCGGTTACCCTTGGCGCTACATCACAGACAGGAGCGCCTGCGATGGTGTACTCAACGACGAACCTGGGTGCACGAATGGCAAAATATCATTTTTTCAGATGAATCCAGGTTCTGTTTACAGCAACACGATGGTCGCATCCGTGTTTGGCGACATCGCGGTGAACGCACATTGGAAGCATGTATTCGTCATCGCCATACTGGCGTATCACTCGGCGTGATGGTATGGGGTGCCATTGGTTACACGTCTCGGTCACCTCTTGTTTGCAATGACGGCACTTTGAACTGTGGACGTTACGTTTCAGATGTGTTACGACCTGTGGCTCTACCCCTCATTCGATCCCTGCGAAACCCTACATTTCAGCAGGATAATGCACGAGCGCATGCTGCAGGTCCTGTACGGGCCTATCTGGATACAGGAAATTTTCGACTGCTGCCCTGGCCAGCACACTCTCCAGATCTCTCACCGATTGAAAGCGTCTGGTCAATGGTTGCCAAGCAACTGGCTCGTCACAATACGCCAGTCACTAATCTTGATGAACTGTGGTATCGTGTTGAAGCTGCATGGGCAGCTGTACTTGTACACGCCATCCAAGCTCTGATTGACTCAATGCCCAGGAGTATCAAGGCCGGTATTACGGCCAGAGGTGGTTGTTCTGGGTACTGATTTCTCAGGATCTATGCACCCAAATTGCATGAAAATGTAATTACATGTCAGTTCTAGTATAATATTTGTCCAATGAATACGCGTTTATCATCTGCATTTCTTCTTGGTGTAGCAATTTTAATGGCCAGTGGTGTGATAATGCACATTATTCATTGAGTTTGTTATGTAATAACTACTTAACATAATTCTTAATTCCTCCATTATTTTATCGTCATTATTAGTGTTACCATTAGTATTATTGCCAATTATTATGTTTATTAATAACGTAAATCAATGTTGTTGTTATTATTATTATTATATGTTGTATTTGTTGTTCCTGGTCAGATGTAAGAAAGTCCCTTAGGTCGTAATCTGGCAAAAGTGAATAAGCAATAAATAAATAAAATTGTCTGAGTTGCCATTGCTTTAACAGTAACAAATGCCAATGTTTAAAACAGTAGTAACGCCACAGCTGAGTAGCAGGTCGTCAACACACTGACGCCCCATCAGGCAGCAGAGCGGCGCGAGGCCGTGCTACTCACATCTTGTCGTCGCCGACCAGCTGGTAGGCGGTGAGGCTGAAGGAGGCGGCGGGCGCGGCGCGCGCCTGCTGGAACACCCGCAGCTCCGCCCCCAGGATGCGCTCCTGCAGCGGCACCTCCGACACGTCGAACGACAGCAGCCGGCCGCGCTCGTGCCGCATCCCGTGGTGTCCTGCACACACACCCGACACTCTCTCACACCGTGCGGCGCTGCTGCGGCGCTTTCTAGCATCAACAGCTGATGTGCGCGCAACCAGTTAAACACTGTAGGTGTACCACAGCGACCGATATTGGATCCGATCTTGTACATTATGTACAGGGTGGTCCATTGATCGTAACAGGGCCAAATATCTCACGAAATAAGCGTCACACGAAAAAAACTACAAGGAACAAAACTTGTCTAGCTTGAAGGGGGAAACCAGATAGCGCTGCCATAGGTCAAACGGATATCAACTGCGTTTTTTTTAAAATAGGAACCCCAATTTTTATCACATATTAGTGTAGTACGTAAAGAAATACGAATGTTTTAGTTGGGCCACTTTTTTCGCTTTGTGACAGATGGCGCTGTAATAGCCACAAACATAAGGCTCACAAATTTAGACGAACAGTTGGTCACAGGTGTTGTTGTTGTTATGGTCTTCAGTCCTCGGACTGGTTTGATGCAGCTCTCCATGCTACTCTATCCTATGCAAGCATCCTCATCTCCCAGTAACTACTGCAACCTACATCCTTCTAAATCTACTTAGTGTATTCATCTCTTGGTCTCCCTCTACGATTTTTACCTTCCACGCTGCCCTCCAGTACTAAATTGGTGATCCCTTGATGCCTCAGAACATGTCCTACCAACCGATCCCTTCTTCTGGTCAAGTTGTGCCACAAACTTCTCTTCTCCCCAATCCTATTCAATACCTCCTCATTAGTTATGTGATCTACCCATCTAATCTTCAGCACCGCATTTCGAAAGCTTCTATTCTCTTCTTGTCTAAACTATTTATCGTCCACGTTTCACTTCCATACATGGCTACACTCCATACAAATACTTTCAGAAACGACTTCCTGACACTTAAATCAATACTATGTCAACAAATTTCTATTCTTCAGAAACGCTTTCCTTGCCATTGCCAGTCTACATTTGATATCCTCTCTACTTCGACCATCATCAGTTATTTTGCTTCCGAAATAGCAAAACTCCTTTACTACTTTAAGTGTCTCATTTTCTAATCTAATTCCCGCAGCATCACGCGATTAATTCGACTACAGTCCATTATCCTCGTTTTGCTTTTGTCGATGTTCATCTTATATCCTCCTTTCAAGACACTGTCCATTCCGTTCAACTGCTCTTCCAAGTCCTTTGTTGTCTCTGACAGAATTACAATGTCATCGGCGAACCTCAAAGTTTTTATTTCTTCTCCATGGATTTTAATACCTACTCCAAATTTTTCTTTTGTTTACTTTACTGCTTGCTCAATATACAGATTGAATAACGTCGGGGAGAGGCTACAACCCTGTATCACTCCCTTCCCAACCACTGCTTCCCTTTCGTGTCCCTCGACTCTTATAACTGCCATCTGGTTTCTGTACAAATTGTAAATAGCCTTTCGCTCCCTGTATTTTACCCCTGCCACCTTCAGAATTTGAAAGAGAGTATGCCAGTCAACGTTGTCAAAAGCTTTCTCTAAGTCTACAAATGCTAGAAACGTAGGTTCACCTTTCCTTAATCTAGCTTCTAAGATAAGTCGTAGGGTCAGTATTGCCTCACGTGTTCCAATAGTTCTACGGAATCCAAACTGATCTTCCCCGAGGTCGGCTTCTACCAGTTTTTCCATTCGTCTGTAAAGAATTCGCGTTAGTATTTTGCAGCTGTGGCTTATTAAACTGATAGTTCGGTAATTTTCACATCTGTCAACACCTAATGGAATGTTGTCTACTCCCGGGGCCTTGTTTCGACTCAGGTCTTTCAGTGCTCTGTCAAACTCTTCCACGCAGTATCATATCTCCCATTTCATCTTCATCTGAATTCCCTCCTATTTCTATGATATTGTCCTGAAGTACATCGCTCTTGTACAGACCCTCTATATACTCCTTCCACCTTTCTGCTTTCCCTTCTTTGCTTAGAACTGGGTTCCCATCTGAGCTCTTGATATTCATACAAGTGGTTCTCTTTTCTCCAAAGGTCTCTAATTTTCCTGTAGGCTGTATCTATCTTACCCCTAGTGAGATAAGCCTCTACATCCTTACAGTTGTCCTCTAGCCATCCCTGCTTAGCCATTTTGCACTTCCTGTCAATCTCATTTTTGAGACGTTTGTATTCCTTTTTGCCTGCTTCATTTACTGCATTTTTATATTTTCTCCTTTCATCAACTAAATTCAATATTTCTTCTGTTACCCAAGGATTTCTACTAGCCCTCGTCTTTTTACCTACTTGATCCTCTGCTGCCTTCACTACTTCATCCCTCGAAGCTACCCATTCTTCTTCTACTGTATCTCTTTCCCCCATTCCTGTCAATTGTTCCCTTATGCTCTCCCTGAAACTCTGTACAACCTGTGGTTCTTTCAGTTTATCCAGGTCCCATCTCGTTAAATGGCCACTTTTTTGCAGTTTCTTCACTTTTAATCTACAGTTCATAACCAATAGATTGTGGTCAGAGTCCACATCTGCCCCTGGATATGTCTTACAATTTAAAACCTGGTTCCTAAATCTCTGTCTTATCATTATATAATCTATCTGAAACCTTCTAGTATCTCCAGGTTTCTTCCATGTATACAATCTTCTTTTATGATTCTTGAACCAAGTGTTGTGCTCTGTGCGAAATTCTACCAGGCGGCTTCCTCTTTCATTTCTTCCCCCCAGTCCATATTCACCTACTACATTTCCTTCTCACCCTTTTCCTACTACCGAGTTCCAGTCACCCATGACTTAAATTTTCGTCTCCCTTCACTATCTGAATAATTTCTTTTATCTCATCATACATTTCTTCAATTTCTTCATCATCTGAAGAGCTAGTTGACATATGAACTTGTACTACTGTAGTAGGCGTGGGCTTCGTGTCTATCTTGGCCACAATAATGCGTTCACTATGCTGATTGTAGTAATTTATCCACACTCCTATTTTTTTATTCATTATTAAACCTACACCTGCATTACCCCTATTTGATTTTGTATTTATAACCCTGGATTCGCCTGACCAGAAGTCTAGTTCCTCCTGCCACCGAACTTCACTAATTCCCACTATATCTAATTTTAACCTATCCATTTCCCTTTTTAAATTTTCTATCCTACCTGCCCGATTAAGGAATCCGACATTCCACACTCCGATCCGTAGAACGACAAATTGTCTGCTACCGATGTGAGGATTAGCCGCGACAGCAGCTAAAACACCTACTTGGGCATCATCATTTGTTGCAGGTCGTGGTTGACGCTTCACATGTGGCTGAACACTTCCTGCTTCCTTAAATAACGTAACTATCCGGCGAACGGTCCGGACACTTGGACGAGGTCGTCCAGGACACCGAGCAGCATACATAGCACGCGCCCGTTGGGCATTTTGATCACAATAGCCACACATGAACACGATATCGACCTTTTCCGAAATTGGTAAACGGTCCATTTTAACACGGGTAATGTATCACGAAGGAAATACCGTCCGCACTGACGGAATGTTACGTGATACTACGTACTTATACGTTTGTGACTATTACAGCGCCATCAGTCACATAGCGAAAAAAGTGGTACAACTAAAACATTCATATATCTTTACGTGCTACACGAATATGTAATAAAAAATGGGGGTACCTATTTTGAAAAAACGCAGTTGATATTCGTTTGACCTATGGCACCGCCATCTAGCGGGCCAACCATAGCGCCATCATGTTTCCCCCTTCAAGCTAGACGAATTTCGTTCTTTGTAGTTTTTTCGTTTGATGCTTATTTCGTGAGATATTTGGCCCGGTCGCTATCAATGGACCACCCTGTATACTCTAAGGAAGGGGAAAAAAAACGACGGGCTGAAACTAATTATCCGATTGGGACGGAAATCGTTTATGTGATCTACTGACAAACAAATGATTGCAATTTCAGAAAAAAAAGAACTGGTCGATTTATTCAAGAGAAAGAGCTTCACAAATTAAGCAAACCAATAACGCGTTGGTTTATCTTTGGCCCTTATACAAGCAACTACTCGGCTTGGCGTTGATTGATGAGAGTTGCTGGATATCATCCTGAGGGATTCGTGCCAAATTCTGTCCAACTGGCGCATTAGATCGCCAAAAACCCGCTACCCATTAGCGAGAAACCCGGCGACCTTGCTGGCCAAGGTAGGGTTTTGCAGGCACGGACACTAGCAGTAGAAAGAAACTGTCACCTAGGGCGGGTGCGCATTAGCTTGCTAAAATGTAAATCCAGAATGGCTCGGCATGAAGTGCGACAAACGGCGCGTAGAATGTCGTCGATAGACTGCTTATGGCAAGTGGAAGAGAGACAGCGCGCCGTATAGTTAGTGAGAAGGGTTTTCGTATATATGATAAGTCCCTTCCCTCGAAAATTTCCTTCCTTCATACCTCTCCCATGTTACCACAGATGATGTTCACCGAACTCATTTGTGCTAACAAGGGAACCTCCCCATCGCACCCCCCTCAGATTTAGTTATAAGTTGGCGAGTTGTATGGAACTATGAAAAAAAAATAAGCAAAATATACAAACTGAGTAGTCCATGAGAAGATAGGCAACATCAAGGATAATGTAAGCTCAGGAGCGCCGTGGTCCCGTGGTTAGCGTGAGCAGCTGCGGAAGGAAAGGCCTTTAGTTCCAAGTCTTCCCTCGAGTGAAAAGTTTTAATTTTTTATTTTCAGACAATTATTATCTGCCCGTCCGTCGATCCGATGCGATCACTTTTTTGGGAGTGATTATCACATCGACAAGAAAACCTAAATCGGGCAAGGTAGAAGAATCTTTTTACCCATTCGCCAAGTGTACAAGTTAGGTGGGTCGACAACATATTCCTGCCATGTGACGCACATGCCGTCACCAGTGTCGTATAGAATATATCAGACGTGTTTTCCTGTGAAGGAATCGGTTGACCTATGACCTTGCGATCAAATGTTTTCGGTTCCCATTAGAGAGGCACGTCCTTTCGTCTACTAATCGCACGGTTTTGCGGTGCGGTCGCAAAACACAGACACTAAACTTATTACAGTGAACAGAGACGTCAATGAACGAAAGGGCAGATCATAACTTTGCGAAAATAAAGAAAGTAAAATCTGCACCCGAGGGAAGACTTGAACCAAGGACCTCTCGTTCCGCAGCTGTTCACGCTAACCACGGGACCACGGTACTGTCAATCTAACATTAACCTTGTATTGCTTATGTTGCACATGGACTACTCAGTTTATGTATTTTGCTTTTTTTCATAATTCCACATAACTTCTTCCTGTTTTCTCGATTGATCTGTCTTCAGTTTTTCAAGGCCTATCCACTGTACCAACTTATAACTAAATCTGAGGGGGGTGCGATGGGGAGGTTCCCTTGTAAGACTGCAGTACACGCGAGGTGTCCAGTTGCTTCCACCGCTTAGAGTGGAATGCATAAGTTCTGAATAACGTTCACCAACCTGCAGTCTTCTGTAGTAGTTGTCCCCTGCGCAGAAAACAGCACGTAGCTCGTGAATCGATTATCTCGAAGCTGTAATAAACTCTTAACGAGGAACTGATATTATACGAATAATTAAATTTTCAGTTAGTTTGTTTGTACGGGATGCCACTCGCTTTTTATTAGCAGAAGTGGAGAAAATGCACAATTATATTACACTTTATGAATTACAAATAATTTCCATTCTTCACGGTTTCACAGAAAATAAACAAAGTAATGAACTCTTGGAAATGAAATGGCGTTTGGCCTCTTGCGTGGCAGGTCCGGCCGCCTTGGTGCAGGTCTTATTACATTCGACGCCACATTGGGCGACCTGCGCGCCAGATGGAGACGAAATGATGATGAAGACAGCACAACACCCAGTCCCTGAGCGGAGAAAATCCCCGACTCAGCCGGGAATCGTACCCCGCCCGTAGGACGGGAATCCGTCACGCTGACCACTCAGCTAACGCGGCGGACAATGAACTCTTAACTAGCGTAATTACTTTCAAACTGCTCTCAATTACATGTCCAAATAATCACAGATTGCTAATTAAGTTATTAACTGATACCGACAGCGACAGACAACATGTCTCTCCTCCGAGACTGACGAATCAGCTCTGATCTTACAGCCGAACCACTTCGCCTGCCATCCAAGTTAGGCGCGATCTGAAGATCTCCGAAGTGCTTCGTCTGCCTTTTTGTTTAGCTGTTGTTTATTATTCTGCTGGTAATTAACACTTTTCAAATAATGGAACGATAGCCTGCTACTTTTCATAAGAAAAGCTAGTAAATTGACCGTTTAGTTTTTCTAAACTGTAATACCTGAAAGATCGTATTCTTGGCACACTTTTAAGGTGGCAGAATAAATGAAGGTCAGACTCGCACCTTACATGAGAGCTTTATACTTCGCAACAGGAAGGTGAATTTAGCACCTAACTTAATTTGGTGGTAACGAGCAAATTTGCGTAGCAGTATGTAATGCAAAAAAGGATGACATTTAATCCAAGGTTAATTAACACACCATTCCTATAATGCATGTTTGAGCGGAATGTGAAACAAGCAGCGAGAGGAGTTTTGGTTTGGAATTCAGAGGGACGACGCATTGGCAAGGCCGCACTACAGGGGGTACCACAGAAACCACTTAAAGGGATGTCCCAGGTGGAAAGTCAACCACTGACCAGGTGACTCAGACGGGGAGAGTGAGTATAACGACACATCTGAGGGAGGACAGGAAAGAAATCTTTTAGAAATCTTCGTTTTGGAATTCCAAATGGATACGAAACAAGACCAGTGTCGCATTTTGGATCACGTGTCCAGCGAGTGGTACACACGTGAGAGAGTCAATGTACGTATTTAGGCGTCTGGAACGGGCACAAAACGTCCGATTGGCGGAAACGCGCTGGGAAGGAGAAAAGAGCCAAAGTTTCGATGCAATTTAATAGTAGGGGCCTTGCGATTGGTAGAGAGAGTTTCCACAAAATAAGAGGAACGCTCCTGTTGTTCGAAAAAAGCCGTGACGTGAAGAACGAAAGAACCCAGGTGGGAAGACAGTTCGGCTGTGAGTAAGACAAGTCGGAAATTTTCGGGGACTCTTCTCTGAACTGGAGTCAAGTGCAGAACGGAGCGCATAACGCTCTGTACGGCGCAGAGGAGTAATTTGTGTGAACGCTGCGTTCACAGCGGCTGATATCCAGCTAGAAATTAGCTGTAGCGTCGTTTAGCTCCAACTGTGGAGAAATGAACCAGCCAATTAGTTAACTGTTCTTGTGAGAACTGAGAGGGCGTTATAATACACACACTGCTCCAACCATGCGTGTGTATATCGCCACATTATAAGACTAGGGATGAGTAAATGTTCTCTCACATAACGAGAGACATAGGGTAAGTTTCTGCTGGAAAATTCAGCAAAGGTGTAATTAGTTTTACAGGAATTTCAGCGGAAGAGAGCGGCCTAGCAGACGACAGCTCATCGCAGCTTGAGGTGAATACCGCGCGCACAGGCTTAAACTTGTTGGTTCACAAGGTTGCGACCACTGTAAACTTGAGTGACCTTCGGTAATCTTTTACTCAATTTGTCACATAACTAACGATCCACTGTAGACTTTATTGTCATCCTAAAAAAAGTACCGAACTTTGAACCGGAATCCGACGATTTTTGTAGTACTGACCAACATCATAACGTAAGTGTAGGAACTATTTTGTAGAGAAACTTCTAGTTAAACTTTAATATTGTCGTGTTTAGGAAAATTTAACCTTCTGAAAGTTAATATTTAATATTGTTGTGTTTAGGATTATTTCACTTTTTGATGCTGACGACTGTTTTTTGTTGTCACATTGAAAACTGTGTAAAAGCGTGTATTTTTGTGCTAATATTGCGACATTAAACATGTCATTTCAACTTACACTGTTGTCTTCAATCCTAGAATAAGCAAACCAAAAATACTGCACCTTACACACTCGTGACACTGTTGATCTCAGAATATTGAATTCTCTAACGATTCCGAAATGGACTGTCACATGCATTTAGCTCCAACTACCATTTCGCGTTCAAAGCATGTGCGGCCACAATCACGCCGAACACATTTCCACACGAATCACCTGATGACGAATGACAACTCGCCAAGGCACGGCCCTTTCATACTTTCTGTACGCGATACTACCGTCACCTGTAAATGTGCATATCGCTATCCCATGACTGTTGTCACCTCCGTGTAATTCCTGCCGTCAGGCTGCTAATTCTGGTGACACAGTTCAGTTCCGCGTCGCCAGCGCGGCATACTAGAATCCGCTCTCTAACAAGGGAACCTTCCCATCACACGCCCCTCAGATTTAGTTATAAGTTGGCACAGTGGATAGGCCTTGAAAAACTGAACACAGATCAATCGAGAAAACAGGAAGAAGTTGTGTGGAATTATGAAAAATATAATCAAAATATACAAACTGAGTAGTCCCTGTGCAAGATAGGCAACATCAAGGACGATGTGAGCTTACGAGCGCCGTGGTCCCGTGGTTAGCGTGAGCACCTGCCGAACGAGAGGCCCTCGGTACAAGCCTTCCCTCGTGTGAAAAGTTTAATATTTTATTTTCAGACAATTATTATTTGTCCGTCCGTCCGTCCGATGCGAGGTAACTGCGCCGTAGTATAGGGACGTTGTATGAAAACGTTAAAAACATATGTTTTGACAGAGGACAGGGTAAACTGTGCGACTGTGAAACTGTTGCATTCATTTGTTGCAGTTTATGTGATAAACTCTTATGTTTTCATCACGTTTTTGGGAGTGATTATCACATTAACAAGAAAACCTAAATCGGTCAAGGTAGAAGAATCTTTTTACCCATTCGCCAAGTGTACAAGTTAGGCGGGTCGACAACATATTCCTGTCATGTGACGCACATGCCGTCACCAGTGTCGTATAGAATATATCAGAGGTGTTTTCCTGTGGAGGAATCGGTTGACCTATGACCTTGCGATGAAATGTTTTCGGTTCGCATTGGAGAGGCACGTCCTTTGGTCTACTAATCGCACGGTTTTGCGGTGCGGTTGCAAAACACAGACACTTGTTACAGTGGACAGAGACGTCAATGAACGAACGGACAGATCATAACTTTGCGAAAATAAAGGAAGTAAAATTTTCGCTCGAGGGAAGACTTGAAGCTGGGACCTCTTGCTCCGCAGCTGCTCACGCTAACCACGGGACCACGGCGCTCCTGAACTTGTAGTATCCTTGATGTTACCTAACTTGCACATGGACTACTCAGTTTGTATATTTTGCTTATTTTTTTCATAGTTCCACAGAAATGCTTCCTGTTTTCTCGATTGATCTGTGTTCAGTTTTTCAAGGCCTATCCACTGTGCCATCTTATAACTAAATCTGAGAGGGGTGCGATGGGGAGGTTCCCTTGTAAGTAGCTGATACTGTGCCGGAAGAACTGGCAAAACTATACTGCGTAAAGAATCTCTTCGGTACCACGCGAATCATCCTTGGTTATGTGAGCAAGGCGTCAATATGGAAAAGCATGGCCACAAATTATTTCTGCAGGTGAGCGCAATGCAGACAAACTTTAGATCAACCTGACGTAGTAAAAGTGCAGGCACAAAAGGCCAAGGCAAATTACATAGACCCGACATGATGACGTGCTTCACATTTTATGTCTACTTATGACAATAATAAATATGTGCCACTACTACACCAATATAACCCGAGAAGAAAGATTTTAGACGAAGTTTCTTTTAGGTGGCAATGTTATTGAGTGAAACAAATGGCTCTGAGCACTATGGGACTCAACTTCTGAGGTTATTAGTCCCCTAGAACTTAGAACTAGTTAAACCTAACTAACCTAAGGACAACACACACATCCATGCACGAGGCAGGATTCGAACCTGCTACCGTAGTGGTCTCGCGGTTCCAGACAGCAGCGCCTAGAACCGCACGGCCACTTGGGCCGGCTATTGAGTGAAACCTTCGAAACGAGACGTGCACATAACCTTGTAGTAACTACGTGCGGGGAATGCACCCTAGCAAAAGAAAGGAAGTGTTCATTCTTTCCAAAGAAGGCAGGGTCTCTGATGAGACAGCAACGCCGTCACAAGGTTTAAGTCGACATCTGAAGCTACATCCTGCCTATCTAAGAGTGAATTGGTGAGGATACATTTCACTTTTCTATATATTAGGGTTTGAACCCGTTCCGTTGATAGATGAGGACGGCTAGAATGACTGCTTGTACACCTCCACGCGAGATGTTATATGCATAATTTCATCCACACCGTCTCTATAGGCTGAATTTGTAGGCTACGAAACCTTCCCACCCCATTAAAGAGAGTGAAAATGAAAAATGACGCTAGTTAGTTATCTCTCCCCCAAGAAACGACGCTAATTAAAATATACACAACGGAGTTAATAAACGCTAATTTTCAGCACAGCAATGGATCAATGGGTGGGGGTAGTCACACAGTATCCTTAATTAGCACAGGGGTGACTAGCTGTCAAATGAAATTCGTATGTAACGATAATAACAATAAACACAAAAGAGATAAAATTGAAGTAACCGATGGTTGGCAAAGTTCAGGAAGGGAAGCACGTGATAGTAAGTTTAGCTCTCTTAACATATTAAATGCGAACTAACACAAAACCGCGACTCGAGTACGGTGATTACATTCATGCTTGGAGTATAAGAGAAATCGTGCAACTGTGCCAACCCCAATGGCCAGGTAGAACCTAACCGTGAAGTTATTGTGGGTTATTAAATTCATCGTAACCTATACCGAAGGTGCTGCCCCTAAATCTCACCTTGGTGTATGATATGCTGCCTGCGGGAGGTTTTCCACTGCAATAAACGCAGACATGGAACAAAGACTTAAAAATTCTAAGATTCGCTCAAACTTTTGCATTATACTTTCCAAGATAGATCAAATCAAAAATCAAATAAAATAGCTAAATAAAATACGTAAAATAAACTTAATTAATCCCCTTTCGACCCTTTTATCGAAAATTGAGGGACTGAATACCACAAAAAATTCGCCAGTATTGTCCTACTCATTCTATTTTTTTTTCATCTCTGCTCAAAAATCACGTTGTAATCGAGAGTTTTATTTAAAAATCCAAAATTTTACCACCACTGCTATGGAAAACTGACAGTTCAGTTTTACATCCGGTTATCAGTAAAAAATAAAAATACTTGTTACAACCGAGACGGAACAATTACCGTAAAATACTGATTACTCAACTACAATACCGGTATCAGTTTTAACCGGCAAGTTTTTCCCATCCGTACTCCCGCATCGTCGTCGGACGAAGTCAGAACCAAGAGTCCGCTGGGCGAAGTCTCCGCCTGCAGCATCCTGACTGATATGTGTTCCAGCTGCATGTGGAACTCGAAGTGTCCCCTCTGCGAGCAGAGCCTAAAGTCACTCTACTCAGAGCAGAATCCGAAGAGAAATTAAAAGCGCAGAGAACATCAGTTCTGTGGACGTTTCCCGCCTCTCAAACAGCAGTTACCATTCTTGTTCCGCCAATGAATAGATTAAGCAGAAGCCGCGTGTACTCCCACCACCATATGAAGATACAGCCCTACCAATCAAGTGTACTGAAAGCCCTCTTCCAGAAACTTGCGTCTAAAAGTTTTATGTCACGATACTCTTGCCAATCCTGGGCGCATTTTGCGCTGTTTTCTAGCGCCGGAACATAAAAACACAAAAAAGGGAAAAATTTTGGGATAAATGCTGAACAGGCGGCCAAAGCGTGTGACCGTCATTCCCAGGGACTGGCTGTGTCCTTTAGAAACCTTTCATGATCGGTATCTACTTTAGAAGGCCTTCTTTTTCTTAAGAACGGCTCAAAAAACTGGCCGTGTTATTTACCGCATCCTCTTTTCATCATGGAATCGTTTCGCTGATTGTCTTTAGCAGTAAAACGATACGCAGTGCGACTGACTGACATAGTCTCTCCAGGAAATAGATACAGCACAGTGATGGGCACCTCCAACATCCGTCCTTCCCTACCTGACAGTGAGTCAGCCACTTGGGGTGTGGGGTGGGGGCTGACGCTCTACCTGTGTGCTTCAACCAGCGGGGTTTGGGATTGTTCTTCTGTTGACATTCCTTTTTTGCTTTGTAGCTGGCACGACACGCAGTAATCGTCTTAGCCTGTACCCAGTACAGGCAGCGGAATATCTACAAGTGTCGAGATGGAAGAAATGAAACAAATCACCTACACAATTACTGTTGTTATATTGTCTACCCAACGGGAGGCCCTAGCCACACGACATTTCCATATTGTAATTGAAAATGGACGTTTCCGCAGTCTCCTCGATTAAATTTTAAATATAATTGATCTGCACACCAGACTGACTCAATCTGCATATGAAATGTCGGTAGTTCGCTTAATAAGTACTGCGGAATAAAAAATGACGAGGCCTAGTGGTTCGACGCTTTTCATCTCTATGAGATGGTTCTTAGAATACCCCCCGCATAAGTCTGTTCAACATTTCTGTTTTACACTACCTCGAATAAGGCTGCAACGACTTGCGCCGCCTTCCCTTGTATAAGGTCGATGTCTGCTGTTAGTGTGCAATATTTAGAAATTCCATTATTTATGGAAAATGTAATCTTTGTAATCTTCGTAGTAGACAAGTTTTATTAGCCAGATCCCAATAATAGATATATAGACAGCTAATTTAAATCGTTAAATTGTGTTCTTCAGATCATCTAAATACATCAACTATTCTGCCATTCAATGTAGTGCACTGTCAGCTAGTCATTAACATAGCTAGGAGCAAGTTGTTGAAGAAGACGCGCCAGTGTGCCGTCAGCTATCAATATAGACACAGCAACAATACCCTGTGAACCAAATGTATTCTACCAGAAACGTATGTTTTCATATGACTTTAGGCTGGTGCGTCTTCTTCAAGAGTTGCTCCCAAATATGTTTATGAGTAGACGACAGTGCACTACATGAAGTGGCATAATGATTGAAGTATGTAGATGAAAAAATTGTCGAAGCTAGTTGTCCGTAAATGTATTTATAGCTATCTGGGCTAATAAAACTTATCTAGTAACAAGACTGCATTTTTTAAATTGAGAAAACGCTCTCCCGCTGACAATGTCAGGTAACCATCCCCCATTTGTGTTTCAAACTGAGATAAAAATTAGTACCTGAGATACACTGCTAGTTTCCCGCATGTCGCAATGGCTCTACTGTCCATATACAGCTTTCTTTTGTAACAGGGTCTCAGTTTTTGATTGTACGAATTTCCTCTCGGTTAAGTCGGAAGTAGTTTTAAAATGGAAGTCAGACGTTTTGCACGTGAACGCAAACTCTCCATGAGAACTGTGGTTTTTTTTCTGGCACTTGCCTTGCCAAACGCTCTTCTTAGAATATGAAAGGCCGTATGTAGGAGGGCCTGCGCCGTGTTCACCTCTGTGAGCCAATACAGTATAAACTGTTTATAGCACCGCCAGTCAGAAAAGAAGTACGTGGTACTGCAGTTCGTCTCATGAGCCATAGTGATACGAGAGCAGCAGATGGGAAACAACGCGATGCAGCAAGTGAAGCCGCTGAAAGCGCAGCTGGCGGACCGTAAATATTTAGAGCGCGCTGCTTGGTGGGGCAGCAACGGGGGCCCCGTGATGGCCACGACTGCAGATCAAAGATACAGTAAGTACTCACACGCCTCACGTCGTTCGTAAACAGCTACAACACAGAATGCAGAATGCAAAATCTGGCAGTATTGTTACGTCACAGAAGAGGAGGAGAAATCGAATCCATACAAATTGTAAAAACGTACGTATGTATGTACAAGGTCCGGCAGAAAAACCTCCCCTTTAAGGAAAGCTAATAAAAACAAAACCAAATAAGGTAGAACAATTTTATTTATACTAAATAAAAGTACATATTATGCCATTTTAGAAAATACTCTTATGGTCTTACTTTTTAAATAAAACATCCCTTAAATGGCTTCCTGCACTGTCGACACACTGATTGAGTCTTTCCCTGAAGTTATTCATTACTCTTTGGGTCATTTCAGGTGGAATAGCTTCAACCTCTTGTGTAATTGCTTCTTTCAGGGCTCGTAAAGATTGTGGACGTTGTTCATAAACTTTTGCTTTTAAATAGCCCCAAAGAAAGAAATCACAGGGCGTTAAGTCCGGCGATCGTGGGGGCCAGCCAATGTCTCCACGCAACGAGATCACATGTCCAGGAAACATTTCCTTCACCAATGCCAGTGACTGCCGCGCTGTGTGGGCTGTAGCACCATCTTGCTGGAACCACACGTTCTCTATTTCACCAAAAAGCTCCCTTAGTTGCGGTTGGAGCAAGTCGCGGAGCATGGCACAATAGCGTTCACTGTTGACGGTTAAATTCCTGTCATTTTCTTCGAAAAAGTAAGGACCGATCACTCCGGAATTGTAAACAGCACACCATACTGTTACTTTAGGGCTATGAAGTGGTCGTTGATGAAGTTCTTGGGGATTGTGTTCACACCAGTACCTGCAATTTTGGCTGTTCACTGTTCCGGCAAGGTGAAAGTGTGCTTCATCAGAAAATCACAATATCGTTGGGACGAATGTTCCGAAGAAGGTCTTGGCACAAACTTACACGGACACCACAGTCTCGTTCACTCAGTTCCTGCGTAGTTACAAGTTTGTAAGGATGCATTTTAAGATCTCGATGCAAGATTCTTCTCACACTTCGATCATATATCCGTAATGCTGCCGCATGCTTTTAAGCGGATCGTCGAGGAGATTGTTGAACTGAAGCTCTAACTGCATCAACATTTCCGGGGCCTGTTGCAGTCCGTGGTCGTCTAGCTGGTTTCCTTTTTAATGCGGAACCTGTCTCACGAAAGTTAGCAACCCAAGAATAAATTGTTTTCTTATCGGGAACAGGGTCCCGTCGTCCGAGCGCAAAGCGAACGCGAAAAGCACGTTGAGTATTAATAGGCGATTCGCCATTTTGAATAAAATCTTCCACTACGAAGGCACGATGTTCATCAGACCACGCCATGGCGTACACTGAAAACGGCACGTAGGCAGCTACGTAACGACGCGCCCCCCACTACTCTGCTCCTTCTACTGTCCGCTGCACGTTACTTTGTAATCGGGGAGATTTTTATGCCGGACCCTGTATAATGACGGAAAAAAAATCACAACTCTAAGAGGAAGGTGTGCGACGTAAACAGTAGTGTATAAGCGTGTTTCTTGCTTTATATACACGCGATTGAACGTAGTGAGTTGCTGTTAATAAAAAATTCATTTAAGGCGACGAAGACACCATTTCCGCACCTGTCTGATATTGAACGAGATCGTGTAATAGGGCTGCGAGAAGTTGTATGACCCTTCTGAATTATTGTAGAAATACTTGGCAGGAATGTAACCACTGTACATGACTGCAGGCAGCGGTGGTCACAAGAATGTACGGACGCGGGAAAACAGGTCTCCAGCCGGCCACGTGGCAGTTGTGTTCAGTGTATGGCTCTGGCGCATTGTACTACACCTGCAACGGCAATTTGACCAGCAGTTCAAGTGGTGCCAAGCAAAAGTTCATTGGAGGGCAGGTTGGAGGTGCGTTGTGTTTTCTGATGAAAGCTGGTTCTGCCTCGGTGCCAGTGATGGGCGTGTGTCGGTTAGGTGGAGACCAGTTGAGAGCCTGCAACCAGTCTGTCTGCGTGCTAGGTACATGAACCTACACCTGGAGTTATGGTTTGTATGACAGCAGGAGCACTCTCGTGGTTATCTCACGCACCCTCACTGCAAATTTGTGCGTCAGTCTGATGATTCGACATGTGCTGCCATTCACGTACATCATTCCAGGCCGAGTTTTCCAACAGGTTAACGCTCGCCCACAACCGCTGTTGTAACCCACACTCTACAGAGTGCCGACATGTTACTTTGGGTCCGCCACTCGTGGTCTCGCGGTAGCGTTCTCGCTTCCCGAGCACGGGGTCCCGGGTTCGATTCCCGGCGGGGTCAGGGATTTTCACCTGCCTCGAGATGACTGGGTGTTTGTGTTGTCCTCATCATTTCATCATCATCCATGAAAGTGGCGAAATTGGACTGAGCAAAGGTTGGGAAATTGTACGGACGCTGATAACCACGCAGTTGAGCGCCCCACAAACCAAACATCATCATCATCATGTTACTTTGGCCTGCTCGATCACCAAATCTGTCCCCAGTCGAGCACATTTCGGACAACGTCGGACGACAACTCCAGTGTCATCCAGAAACAACATTAAACCGTCCCTGTATTGACTGATGCCGAACGCTGTGGCCGAGCGGTTCTAGGCGCAGTCCAGAACCGTGCTGCTAGTACGGTCGCGGGTTCGAAACCTGCCTCGGGCATGGATATGTGTGATGTCCTTAGGTTAGTTAGGTTTAAGTAGTTCTAAGTCTAGGGCACTTATGACCTCACATGTTAAGTCCCACAGAGCTTAGAGCCATTTGAACCATCTTGTATTGACTGATCAACTTCAACAGGAATGGAATTCCATCCCACAAACTGATATCCGGCACCTATGCAATACGACGGATGTACGTTTCATGCTTCCAATCAACATTCTTCCTGTGTTAGTCACTTAGACATTTCACCTAGACAAATGCATTCCCCAAATATTATTACCCTACATTTTCTGTGTGTGTTGCGATTTTTTATCCGTCAGTCTATGATGTATATACGAGTATGTGTGTTTGTATGTTCCAAAATGTTCAAATGTGTGTGATATCTTATGGGACTTAACTGCTAAGGTCAAAAGTCCCTAAGCTTACACACTACTTAACCTAAGTTATCCTAAGGACAAACACACACACACACACCCATGACCGAGGGAGGACTCGAACCTCCGCCGGGACTAGCCGCGCAGTCCATGACTGCAGCGCCTCAGACCACACGGCTAACCCCGCGCGGCTATGTATGTTCCACATTTCTTCCTAAACCACTGGATCGTTTTTAACCAAACCTCGCACACATATCACTATTTGTCCGGAAATAATCACGGTGGTGGAAAAAAATTCCCACCTATCAAAAGGGTGGAGTGGGGGTGAAAAAGCGGTTTGACCCACGATGCGCGAAAACTCAAACTCCAGTCATCCAATACTTAGGAGTGTGAGCACTTAGGGACTTGCAACAGGCGTCACACGTAATTTCAGACCTTTAAGAATCTTTTTCTCGTTGAAGATCCCAGTAAAATGATGAAAGGAAAAAGTTCTTCATTTACGACATTTTCGCTGTTTATGCAGTAAGACTGCCGGATGAAGCAAGACGTTCTAATTTATAACTTCCTTACTATTACCTGTATTCGTGATACATTTTGCAAATAGTATTCGCATATACCAGTGAATGTACCAGAAAATTTCTATTACTTAGTTCAGGAGATACCTCATAAACACTGAGATTTGTGAAAAACTACCGAATCGTGCAAGACGTTTTAATTTACTACTTCGTTGCTACACACTTTATTCGCAACATTTTTCGCAGGCTATCCACATGTGCTGCTGAATGTACCTAGAAAAATATATCATATTACGTCGCTAAGTAAACTTAGATGCGTGAAAAACTGCGCCATCATGCATGAGGTTTTAATTTATTACTTCTTTACTAGTAACTCTATTCACAACATATTTCGCGGACACTAGCCACATATAATACTGGATGTACCTACACAATTATGTCATTGTAGAGCGCACAGTTCAGGGGATACGTCGTTATATACACTCCTGGAAATGGAAAAAAGAACACATTGACACCGGTGTGTCAGACCCACCATACTTGCTCCGGACACTGCGAGAGGGCTGTACAAGCAATGATCACACGCACGGCACAGCGGACACACCAGGAACCGCGGTGTTGGCCGTCGAATGGCGCTAGCTGCGCAGCATTTGTGCACCGCCGCCGTCAGTGTCTGCCAGTTTGCCGTGGCATACGGAGCTCCATCGCAGTCTTGAACACTGGTAGCATGCCGCGACAGCGTGGACGTGAACCGTATGTGCAGTTGACGGACTTTGAGCGAGGGCGTATAGTGGGCATGCGGGAGGCCGGGTGGACGTACCGCCCAATTGCTCAACACGTGAGACGTGAGGTCTCCACAGTACATCGATGTTGTCGCCAGTGGTCGGCGGAAGGTGCACGTGCCCGTCAACCTGGGACCGGACCGCAGCGACGTACGGATGCACGCCAAGACCGTAGGATCCTACGCAGTGCCGTAGGCGACCGCACCGCCACTTCCCAGCAAATTAGGGACACTGTTGCTCCTGGGGTATCGGCGAGGACCATTCGCAACCGTCTCCATGAAGCTGGGCTACGGTCCCGCACACCGTTAGGCCGTCTTCCGCTCACGCCCCAACATCGTGCAGCCCGCCTCCAGTGGTGTCGCGGCAGGCGTGAATGGAGGGACGAATGGAGACGTGTCGTCTTCAGCGATGAGAATCGCTTCTGCCTTGGTGCCAATGATGGTCGTATGCGTGTTTGGCGCCGTGCAGGTGAGCGCCACAATCAGGACTGCATACGACCGAGGCACACAGGGCCAACACCCGGCATCATGGTGTGGGGAGCGATCTCCTACACTGGCCGTACATCTACATCTACATCTACATTTATACTCCGCAAGCCACCCAACGGTGTGTGGCGGAGGGCACTTTACGTGCCACTGTCATTATCTCCCTTTCCTGTTCCAGTCGCGTATGGTTCGCGGGAAGAACGACTGTCTGAAAGCCTCTGTGCGCGCTCTAATCTCTCTAATTTTACATTCGTGATCTCCTCGGGAGGTATAAGTAGGGGGAAGCAATATATTCGATACCTCATCCAGAAACGCACCCTCTCGAAACCTGGCGAGCAAGCTACACCGCGATGCAGAGCGCCTCTCTTGCAGAGTCTGCCACTTGAGTTTGTTAAACATCTCCGTAACGCTATCACGGTTACCAAATAACCCTGTGACGAAACGCGCCGCTCTTCTTTGGATCTTCTCTATCTCCTCCGTCAACCCGATCTGGTACGGATCCCACACTGATGAGCAATACTCAAGTATAGGTCGAACGAGTGTTTTGTAAGCCACCTCCTTTGTTGATGGACTACATTTTCTAAGGACTCTCCCAATGAATCTCAACCTGGTACCCGCCTTACCAACAATTAATTTTATATGATCATTCCACTTCAAATCGTTCCGCACGCATACTCCCAGATATTTTACAGAAGTAACTGCTACCAGTGTTTGTTCCGCTATCATATAATCATACAATAAAGGATCCTTCTTTCTATGTATTCGCAATACATTACATTTGTCTATGTTAAGGGTCAGTTGCCACTCCCTGCACCAAGTGCCTATCCGCTGCAGATCTTCCTGCATTTCGCTACAATTTTCTAATGCTGCAACTTCTCTGTATACTACAGCATCATCCGCGAAAAGCCGCATGGAACTTCCGACACTATCTACTAGGTCATTTATATATATTGTGAAAAGCAATGGTCCCATAACACTCCCCTGTGGCACGCCAGAGGTTACTTTAACGTCTGTAGATGTCTCTCCATTGAGAACAACATGCTGTGTTCTGTTTGCTAAAAACTCTTCAATCCAGCCACACAGCTGGTCTGATATTCCGTAGGCTCTTACTTTGTTTATCAGACGACAGTGCGGAACTGTATCGAACGCCTTCCGGAAGTCAAGGAAAATGGCATCTACCTGGGAGCCTGTATCTAATATTTTCTGGGTTTCATGAACAAATAATGCGAGTTGGGTTTCACACGATCGCTGTTTCCGGAATCCATGTTGATTCCTACATAGTAGATTCTGAGTTTCCAAAAACGACATGATACTCGAGCAAAAGACATGTTCTAAAATTCTACAACAGATCGACGTCAGAGAGATAGGTCTATAGTTTTGCGCATCTGCTCGACGACCCTTCTTGAAGACTGGGACTACCTGTGCTCTTTTCCAATCATTTGGAACCTTCTGTTCCTCTAGAGACTTGCGGTACACGGCTGTTAGAAGGGGGGCAAGTTCTTTCGCGTACTCTGTGTAGAATCGAATTGGTATCCCGTCAGGTCCAGTGGACTTTCCTCTGTTGAGTGATTCCAGTTGCTTTTCTATTCCTTGGACACTTATTTCAATGTCAGCCATTTTTTCGTTGGTGCGAGGATTTAGAGAAGGAACTGCAGTGCGGTCTTCCTCTGTGAAACAGCTTTGGAAAAAGGTGTTTAGTATTTCAGCTTTACGCTTGTCATCCTCTGTTTCAATGCCATCATCATCCCAGAGTGTCTGGACATGATGTTTCGAGCCACTTACTGATTTAACGTAAGACCAGAACTTCCTAGGATTTTCTGTCAAGTCGGTACCTAGTATTTTACTTTCGAATTCACTGAACGCTTCACGCATAGCCCTCCTTACGCTAACTTTGACATCGTTTAGCTTCTGTTTGTCTGAGAGGTTTTGGCTGCGTTTAAACTTGGAGTGAAGCTCTCTTTGCTTTCGCAGTAGTTTCCTAACTTTGTTGTTGTACCACGGTGGGTTTTTCCCGTCCCTCACAGTTTTGCTCGGCACGTACCTGTCTAAAACGCATTTAACGATTGCCTTGAACTTTTTCCATAAACACTCAACATTGTCAGTGTCGGAACAGAAATTTTCGTTTTGATCTGTTAGGTAGTCTGAAATCTGCCTTCTATTACTCTTGCTAAACAGATAAACCTTCCTCCCTTTTTTTATATTCCTATTAACTTCCATATTCAGGGATGCTGCAACGGCCTTATGATCACTGATTCCCTGTTCTGCACTTACAGAGTCGAAAAGTTCGGGTCTGTTTGTTATCAGTAGGTCCAAGATGTTATCTCCACGAGTCGGTTCTCTGTTTAATTGCTCGAGGTAATTTTCGGATAGTGCACTCAGTATAATGTCACTCGATGCTCTGTCCCTACCACCCGTCCTAAACATCTGAGTGTCCCAGTCTATATCTGGTAAATTGAAATCTCCACCTAAGACCATAACATGCTGAGAAAATTTATGTGAAATGTATTCCAAATTTTCTCTCAGTTGTCCTGCCACTAATGCTGCTGAGTCGGGGGGTCGGTAAAAGGAGCCAATTATTAACCTTGCTCGGTTGTTGAGTGTAACCTCCACCCATAATAATTCACAGGAACTATCCACTTCTACTTCGCTACAGGATAAACTACTACTAACAGCGACGAACACTCCGCCACCGGTTGCATGCAATCTATCCTTTCTAAACACCGTCTGTGCCTTTGTAAAAATTTCGGCAGAATTTATCTCTGGCTTCAGCCAGCTTTCTGTACCTATAACGATTTCAGCTTCGGTGCTTTCTATCAGCGCTTGAAGTTCCGGTACTTTACCAACGCAGCTTCGACAGTTTACAATTACAATACCGATTGCTGCTTGGTCCCCGCATGTCCTGACTTTGCCCCGCACCCGTTGAGGCTGTTGCCCTTTCTGCACTTGCCCGAGGCCATCTAACCTAAAAAACCGCCCAGCCCACGCCACACAACCCCTGCTACCCGTGTAGCCGCTTGTTGCGTGTAGTGGACTCCTGACCTATCCAGCGGAACCCGAAACCCCACCACCCTATGGCGCAAGTCGAGGAATCTGCAGCCCACATGGTCGCAGAACCGTCTCAACCTCTGATTCAGACCCTCCACTCGGCTCTGTACCAAAGGTCCGCAGTCAGTCCTGTCGACGATGCTGCAGATGGTGAGCTCTGCTTTCATCCCGCTAGCGAGACTGGCAGTCTTCACCAAATCAGATAGCCGCCGGAAGCCAGAGAGGATTTCCTCCGATCCATAGCGACACACATCATTGGTGCCGACATGAGCGACCACCTGCAGATGGGTGCACCCTGTACCCTTCATGGCATCCGGAAGGACCCTTTCCACATCTGGAATGACTCCCCCCGGTATGCACACGGAGTGCACTTTGGTTTTCTTCCCCTCCCTTGCTGCCATATCCCTAAGGGGCCCCATTACGCGCCTGACGTTGGAGCTCCCAACTACCAGTAAGCCCACCCTCTGCGACTGCCCGGATCTTGCAGACTGAGGGGCAACCTCTGGAACAGGACAAGCAGCCATGTCAGGCTGAAGATCAGTATCAGCCTGAGACAGAGCCTGAAACCGGTTCGTCAGACAAACTGGAGAGGCCTTCCGTTCAGCCCTCCGGAATGTCTTTCGCCCCCTGCCACACCTTGAGACGACCTCCCACTCTACCACAGGTGAGGGATCAGCCTCAATGCGGGCAGTATCCCGGGCAACCACAGTCGTAGTCCGATCGGGGGATGCGTGGGACGAGCTGGCCGTCCCCGACAAACCCCCATCCGGACCCCCACAGTGATGCCCATTGGCAACAGCCTCAAGCTGTGTGACCGAAGCCAACACTGCCTGAAGCTGGGAGCGAAGGGATGCCAACTCAGCCTGCATCCGAACACAGCAGTTGCAGTCCCTATCCATGCTAAAAACTGTGCAAAGAACGTCTGAACTAATCTACAGAGAGCGCAAACAAAACGACACAAAATTGAAGCGGTTATTAAAATACAAGATTGCCTAGTAAATGCAGTAATGCTGCCACTTGTGCACTGCTGACACACTGCTCGGCGGCGGAAGGAGACTACGCGATTTAACACTATTCGAGTACTAAAACGTGATGCTACAACTCTCAAATACTATAATACGCCCGAAATTTATGAATTAAACAATGCAAGTACCAAAAACACGCAAAGAAATTAAGAATTAAACTATGTAACAAATGAGTGAGCTAGGAGTATACGACTTGCTGCTGCAGCTGCTTATCCAACGGCGGCAGGGAGCACACTGGTGATCGTCGAGGGGACACTGAATAGTGCACGGTACATCCAAACCGTCATCGAACCCATCGTTCTACCATTCCTAGACCGGCAAGGGAACTTGCTGTTCCAACAGGACAATGCACGTCCGCATGTATCCCGTGCCACCCAACATGCTCTAGAAGGTGTACGTCAACTACCCTGGCCAGCAAGATCTCCGGATCTGTCCCCCATTGAGCATGTTTGGGACTGGATGAAGCGTCGTCTCACGCGGTCTGCACGTCCAGCACGAACGCTGGTCCAACTGAGGCGCCAGGTGGATATGGCATGGCAAGCCGTTCCACAGGACTACATCCAGCATCTCTACGATCGTCTCCATGGGAGAATAGCAGCCTGCATTGCTGCGAAAGGTGGATATACACTGTACTAGTGCCGACATTGTGCATGCTCTGTTGCCTGTGTCTATGTGCCTGTGGTTCTGTCAGTGTGATCATGTGATGTATCTGACCCCAGGAATGTGTCAATAAAGTTTCCCCTTCCTGGGACAATGAATTCACGGTGTTCTTATTTCAATTTCCAGGAGTGTAGATAGAGGTGCGTGAAAATGAAACTGTACGGTGAAATTCTCTAGGCATATAGGTGAAATGAGTGTACAAATACATGCGAAATATATGTGAAATTAATTTGATTTGTGCGTATGCGAGCAAGGCCACAGGTAAAATGCTCATCCTTAAACCGCAGAAAGATTTGAATCAAAATTGGTACACAAACTAATTGCAATCTGGAAAGAAATACTGTAAGGGCAAAACCTGCCAGTCTTATATTGGAGTGAGCGTGATAATGTGGAGAGGTGAGGGGGAGCAGGAGATGGTCAGACAGCGACGGGGAAAGCGGAGACGGGGACTGATAGGAGGCGGAGAAGGTGTTAGAGGGGAGAGGAGGAGTTGAAGAGTGTCAGGGATAGGAAGCGATAGGCAGAGAGACAGGGAAAGAGGAGAGGAACAGGCTGAGGGAGAGGAGGATGTGGACAAAGAAAGGGAGGAGGAGGGGATGGGCAGAGAGAGGGGAGAGTACGAGATGGACACAGCATCTGCCGTGTAACAGTTACACTTTTCAATATATTTATACAACTTCAGCAGCTGCAATAATGATAATAATAATAATAATAATAATAATAATATGCATAACTTGTCTGAAAAAGAAAGAATAGCTCTTGTGGAATTTTGTTGTTTTGTACATAATTATGTACAGTTTATGGCAAGAACGACATAATGTTTAAGCTTTCGCCGCTCTCCGTTTCGCATTTTTATTAAGTGGAAGTTTTCGTGCTTTTTTTATACAAATGTACAAGATCCCTCATTCATGTATTGGTTAACGAATTAACTTCTGGACTCAAAAATCTGGCATTCTTACGTTGCACTCACATAACGCCTTATGCTTATTATAAACTTCTTTCTTAAGCGTTCGCTTGTAATCACGCTTATTAGATTTCGTCACTTTCTCAGACAACGCATCTGGTCCGGAATGCCCTAGTTTCTTTGCGGCTAACTTTTCCTGGTAATTTCCTTTTCTGTTAGCGCTTAATACAGGTTCAACAGAGTTCATGCTGACACTCCATAGGAAAGCTGATTCCCGCTCAGTAGGCAACGAACTACTGTACAAAAACATACTGGCGTTTGCGGAAATGATCAAATTCAAGTAGTACTATCTTCCAACAAGGTTACCATACTACAATACAAATGAGGCGCTGAGAGCCATAAGGGCCAAAAGCACCCTGTCTTCACCTCCCCCCCCCCCCTTATTTAAGTGATTATCAGAGAAAACAGCGAGACAATTTCTCGTGAAAATTCAAATATATGTACAATGTGGGCCTACAGTACAGATAAACCATAAGACCAACAGGTGTCAGAAACATGAATAAATGCTGCAGTCTCACAATCAACCATGATGATGTCTTTTCTGGTTCTCGGCACCTCAAATGGATAAAATCCAAAACTTTATGTAGCATATCTCATTCAGAATCCCACAAAATAGATTTTTCTGTCAGTATAACTGTAACAAGTACTGAATATATAGTGTGTAAATTCGCATATCGATGGAGCGTGTTACCACCTAGCGGGATTTATGGCGACCGTACATAAAACTCTGCTGCAATGTGGTACCACCCTGTCCCCCAGGTGGATCCTCTACGATCTGATTCCTTTCCCCTATCTGCTCCTATTCCTCGAACATACCCTCGTACTCTACACCTCCCGCCGCCTTGATCCCCCTCATCCCCTGGTTGCTCCTCTTCTCTCCAACCCCCGCCCTCTGACGCGCCTTCACTGTTGTGTCCCCCCTACCCTCCATCTCTACACCCTTCATCTCCTTTCCCAAGGTGGCTTCCATCAACTTCCTCTCCCAGATAATGCCCTCTCTCCCTCCATTTATCCCTCGTATCAACTCTTGATCCTCACCTCCCCCTCCTTTCCTCAATCCTATTCCCCTGGACTCCCTCTTCCCGCCCCTTCCATCCTGTTTTTCCCTGCCTACCCTCTCTCTGCCTCCCTTCTCTCCCCTGAGTCCTTTCTGCTCTCCCCACCACTGACTTTCCCACTCCTTCTCGTATCCGCCCACCCCCTTTTTTATATCCCCTCCCTCCATCGGCTCACCCCTTTTTCTTTTCCTCTCCTTCCCCCTTTTCCCTGTCATAGGTCCGGGTCCTCCCCCCCCCCCCCCATCTGCGGCCTGTCACCTGTATAGTGTTGTTATAAGTGAGTGTTCTGAGTTGTGCGCCCCTGTCAGTGTTGCAAATAGCTGCCAAACTGTCCTGTCGCTAGTTGTGTTTTTTTTCTCATGCGAACTGAAGCCAGACTGTCGCTGTGTTTCTTTAATTGCGCCTGTCTACTTCTTCATCCGCATCGTCACCACAGTGTTTTTATATTTTAAATTCCACAATTTACCGCCATTTTACAGTTTTTTACAATGTCACCGTTTTGTGCCCCGTTTTATTGTTTGTTTGTATTCTCATTATGTTTTTTAACTTTTCTGTAGGCTGCAGAGCAGCATATTACGCTGCTGCCAGCACACCTCTGAGGGGAAGGGGGGGGGGGAGGAATTGAACTCCAATAAAGGAAAAAGAAATGTGGTATCACCTGGTGGCAATGAGTAAACTAGCAGTAGCAGTGCATGCCACGCCACGAACCGTGCACATTGTTTATCAAATCCATATGTATTTGGCCCGAAGGCAATTGCATTACGCATGTGCAGAAGCTCCTTAAACCGTGCACAAGTGAAGGGGTGCTCACGAACCTGATGGTATGTTCCACCGAATCTAGTGAAGCAATACGCACTACAGCGCAGTTGATTTAGTGCCGTGTATTTCAAATTACCGCATCTACATTAAACAACATTCAAAGAAAAATAGCCAATAAATCCGCAAGATGTCAAAAGTTAGGGTGTCCACGTGCTGTTGTACTCTTACACAGCAGCCGCCACTGATTGGTTTTAATTCGGTGAAACGTTTCGAGCACTGCATGTGCTCCTCAGGACGCACAGATGCAGAGCTGGGTGCTGGTGAGCGGCCACGAGATGAAAGCTGTTTGTGGTAGCCAGCCAGCCCGCCGGCCACCTGCCCGCCTGTGCACGTGCGCGAAGGATCAGGTAGAGTGGGGCCGGCGGGCAGACAGCGGCGCGACCCGTCTGGCAGGTTGCTGGGCTCACACACACACACACTGCCCCTCTAACTACGCTCTCTCGTTGCTCGTCTCTTCACATCGCTCGACGCTTATACACTTCTGGCCATTAAAATTGCTACAACACGAAGATGACGTGCTACAGACGCGAAATTTAAGCGACAGGAAGAGGATGCTGTGATATGCAAATGATTAGCTTTTCAGAGCATTCACACAAGGTCGCCGCCGGTGGAGACACCTACAAAGTGCTGACATGAGGAAAGTTTCCAACCGATTTCTCAGCTGACCGGCGTTGCCTGGGGAAACGTTGTTGTGATAACTCGTGTAAGGAGGAGAAACGCGTACCATCATGTTTCCGACTTTGATAAAGGTCGGATTGGAGCCTATCGCGATTGCGGCTTATCATATCGCGACATTGCTGTTCGTGTTGGTCGATATCCAATGACTCTTAGCAGAATATGGAATCGGTGGGTTCAGGAGGGTAACACGGAACGCCGTGCTGGATCCCAACGGCCTCGTATCACTAGCAGTCGAGATGACAGGCATCTTATCCGCATGGCTGTAACGGATCGTGCAGCCACTTCTCGATCCCTGAGTCAACAGATGGGGACGTTTGCAAGACAACAACCACATGCACGAACAGTTCGACGACGTTTCCAGCAGCATGGACTATCAGCTCGGAGACCACGGCTGCGGTTACCCTTGACACTGCATCACAGACAGGAGTGCCTGCGATGGTGTACTCAACGACGAACCTGGGTACACGAATGGCAAAACGTCATTTTTTCGGATGAATCCAGGTTCTGTTTACAGCATCATGATGGTCGCATCCGTGTTTGGCGACATCGCGGTGAACGCACATTGGAAGCGTGTATTCGTCATCGCCATACTGGCGTATCAGCCGGCGTGATGGTATGCGGTGCCATTGGTTACATGTTTCGGTCACCCCTTGTTCGCATTGACGACACTTTGAGCAGTGGACGTTACATTTCAGATGTGTTACGACCCGTGGCTCTACCCTTCATTCGATCCCTGCGAAATCCTACATTTCAGCAGGATAATGCACGACCGCATGTTGCAGATCCTGTGCGGGCCTTTCTGGATACATCAAATGTTCGACTGCTGCCCTGCCAGCACATTCTCCAGTTCTCTCACCAATTGAAAACGTCTGGTCAATGGTGACCGAGCAACTGGCTCGTCACAATAACTCAGACACTACTCTTGATGAACTGCGGTATCGTGTTGAAGCTGCGTGGGCAGCTGTACCTGTACACGCCATCCAAGCTCTGTTTGACTCAATGACCAGGCGTATCAAGGCTGTCATTACGGCAAGAGGCGGTTCTTCTGGGTACTGATTTCTCAGGATCTATGCACCCAAATTGCGTGAAAATGTAATCACATGTCACTTTTAGTATAATATATTTGTCCAATGAATACCTATTATCAACTGCATTTCTTCTTGGTGTAGCAACTTTAATGGCCAGTACTAAAGCTTATCATGCTTAGTACCAGAGTGCGAACGAGCGGATCCATCATTTGCCGACAGATGTCAGCAATCAAGTTGTTAATTTCAACTGTGAACTTTCTTTTGCGTGGAGCTCGGAACACCACTGAGACTCGTATTATACTGTAAAAGACTTTTGCCCGCACTCGAAAAAACTAAGGTCACTCACACCTTTTATAGAAGACCTAATAATTGTACTCCAGCACGATGAAAAATTTTACCAACGACTCTCTATAAAATGGTATTTGCCTGGATTGTTTTTATGTTACGTAAGCTGGAACACGCGAGGCAATACTGACCCTACCACTTATCTTACACGATAGGTTAAGCAAAGGCAAACCTTCGTCTCTAGCATTTGTAGACTTAGAAAAAACTTTTCACAATGTAGACTGGAATACTGTCTTTCAAATTCTGCAGATGGCAGGGGTAAAATACAGGGAGCGAAAGGCTGTTTACAATTTTTACAGAAACGAGATGGCAGTTATAAGAGTCGAGGGGCATAAAAGGGAAGCAATGATTAAGAAGGGAGTGAGACAGAGTTGTAGCCTATCCCCGATGTTATTCAATCTGTGTACTGAGCAAGCAGTAAAGGAAACAAATGAAAAATTTGGGGTAGGAATTAAAATCCATGGGGAAGAAATAAAAACTTTGAGGTTTGCCGACAACATTGTAATTTTGTCAGAGACAACAAAGGACCTGGAAGGGCAGTTGAACGGAATGGACAGTGTCTTTAAAGGACGATATAAGATGCACACCAACAAAAGCAAAACAAGGCTAATTGAATGTAGTCGAATGAAATAGGTGATGCTAAGGGAGTTAGATTAGGAAATGGGACACTTAAACTAGTAAATGAGTTTTACTATTTGGGAAGCAAAATGACGGACGATGGTCGAAGTTTTTGAGAATATAGAATGTAGACTGTCAATGATAAGAAAAGCGTTTCTGATGAGGAGAAATCTGTTAACATCCAGTATCGATTTAAGTGTCAGGTAGTCGTTTCTGAAAGTATTTGTATGCAGTGTAGCCATGTATGGAAGAGAAACATGGACGATAAACAGTGTAGACGAGAAGAGAATAGAAGCATTCGAATTTTGGTGCTGCAGAAGAATGCTGAAGATTAGATGGGTAAATGACGTAACTGATGAGGATTAGGAGGTACTGAATAGAATTGGAGAGAAGAGGAATTTGTGGCACAACTTGACTAGAAGAAGGGATCTGTTGGTAGGACACGTTCTGCGGCATCAAGGGATCAGAGGGCAGCGTGGAGGGTAAAAATCGTACAGGGAGACCAAGAGAGGAATACATTAAGCAGATTCAGAAGTGCGTAGATTGCAGTTGTTCTTCTGAGATGAAGCGGCTTGAACAGGATACAGCAGCATGGAGAGATGCAGCAAACCAGTCTCTGGACTGAAGACCACAACAACAACAAGCTGGTTTCCACATGTAAAGATTTAAAAGGCCAATAAAAAAATAAAAATACCAGTCTAATAGCGAATCAACTCAAAGCTAAAAGCTTTCCTTTTTTAATTCTTTTCTTTAGTGTACCTTGCCTGGTCATCCGAACATTTAGCGATCGGTTGGGACTGTGTCTTCCGGTACGAAAGAACTTTGTCTTATGGTTCAAATGGCTCTGAGCACTATGTGACTTAACATCTGAGGTCGTCACTCCCCTAGAACTTAGAACTACTTAAACGTAACTAATCTAAGGACAGCACACACATCCATGCCCGAGGCACGATTCGAACTTGCGACCGTAGCGGTCGCGCGGTTCCAGACCGTAGCGCCTAGAACCGCTCGGCCACCCCGACCTGCACTTTATCTTAATTCCTCCGAAATCGGAATACTGCCAATCCATTACCAGCCATCGACCTATCGATCCAAGCTCCGTTTGTCATTGATTTTTCTTATGACACGGAGCTAGAGAAAGTGATATTTGTCGCCAAGCAATTAGAGAGGTTGTCCGAGGGTAGCTATTTCCACCCCTGAGTACTTTTCATTATTCATTCTTATTTATTAAATCGGACAACAATAACTGGCTTTATCAGTAAAATTATCGGTTTCAGCTGTAAGGCAGTTATCTTCAGATCTGAAGATAACGTTAGCTTATTATACAGTTATACACTACTAGGCGCATGCATTATTACATTATTTATCGGTTAGGTTCAACTGTAATCGGCAGTCATCATCAAACCTGAAGGTAAGTTATAGGTTACAGTTGGAACCAGTAACTGTACGACTAAGACCTGAGATTGTCATTCAGTTAAATAATAGAGAGAGAACTCTTATAAATAAATACAGAATTCTGAAAAGCGACAGTTAAGTTCTATGTAACTTCAGCAGATATCCGAATAGCAATTCACAATGCACCTACTTTTTAAATGCTTTCCAGGGTTTTCAGATTCCACAATGTAAAAAAGACACTGATCAAAATAATGTCTGGCCGCCCGGTACGTATACCCATATTTAATCTATTATTAATTATTAGTGGTTTTTTCGTTTGTAGCTTACTGCAAATGAAGATCATTTTCCATCAGATGCGTTTCACTTTTACTTAAAAAACATCTTCTGCGGTCATTTTGGACACATGGATGCATAATATGCTCCTATATTTTGGCACTCCCTTATACAACTGGAGTGTAATTTACTTACGGTGTTTTTGCCTCTTGTTTACATATTCTACAAACTATTGCTTTTTTCTTCATTGCTAGCGGAGGTTGAAGTCGAAAGAAACTTGGTTCCATATTCACTCTTGGCAATATTTCGCCTTATTTTAACCAACTTCTTCTTACGTTGCATTGGTGTTATTACCACTTCACCTCACTTGTTTGAAACTTAACAAGAGAAATTGTACTCTAATTTATGTGTTCCGCACTCTGCGGTGTTTACGTTTATTCATTTGTTCTCTGTGATGGATCTGATTGTTGCCCCCCCCCCCCCCCCCCCCCGTAGACCGGCCTGAGAATGATTATAACAGCTGCTGCAAAAGATGGCCACTAAAACAAACATATCTTTTACTGTACGAATATTTGTACCCGTTACTTCCATCTCCCCCCCCCCCTCCCATGAACCGTGCACCTTGCCGTTGGTGGGGAGGCTTGCGTGCCTCAACGATACAGATCGCCGTACCGTAGGTGCAACCACAACGGAGGGGTATCTGTTGAGAGGCCAGACAAACGTGTGGTTCCTGAAGAGGGGCAACAGTCTGGATGATTGACTGATCTGGCCTTGTAACACTAACCAAAACGGCCTTGCTGTGCTGGTACAGCGAACGGCTGAAAGCAAGGGGAAACTACAGCCGTAATTTTTCCCGAGGGCATGCAGCTTTACTGTATGATTAAATGATGATGGCGTCCTCTTGGGTAAAATATTCCGAAGGTAAAATAGTCCGCCATTCGGATCTCCGGGCGGGGACTACTCAAGAGGACGTCGTTATCAGGAGAAAGAAAACTGACATTCGACGGATCGGAACGTGGAATGTCAGATCCCTTAATTGGGCAGGTAGATTAGCAAATTTAAAAAGGGAAATGGATAGGTTAAAGTTAGATATAGTGGGAATTAGTGAAGTTCGGTGGCAGGAGGAACAAGACTTTTGGTCAGGTGAATACAGGGTTATAAATACAAAATTAAATAGGGGTAATGCAGGAGTAGGCTTAATTATGAATAAAAAATAGGAGTGCGGGTAAGCAACTACAAGCAGCATAGTGAACGCATTATTGTGGCCAAGATAGACACGAAGCCCACGCCTACTACAGTAGTACAAGTTTATATGCCAACTAGCTCTGCAGATGATGAAGAAGTTGATGAAATGTATAATGAGATAAAAGAAATTATTCAGGTAGTGAAGGGAGATGAAAATTTAATAGTCATGGGTGACCGGAATTCGACAGTAGGAAAAGGAAGAGAAGGAAACGTAGTAGGTGAATATCGATTGGGGCTAAGAAATGAAAGATGTGGAGTCTGACCACAATCTACTGGTTATGAACTGTAGATTAAAACTGAAGAAACTGCAAAAAGGTGGAAATTTAAGGAGATGGGACCTGGATAAACTGAAAGAACCAGAGGTTGTACAGAGTTTCAGGGAGAGCATAAGGGAACAATTGACAGGATTGGGGGAAAGAAATACAGTACAAGAAGAATGGGTAGCTTTGAGGAATGAAATAGTGAAGGCAGCAGAGGATCAAGCAGGTAAAAAGACGAGGGCTAGTAGAAATCCTTGGGTACCGGAAGAAATATTGATTTAATTGATGAAAGGAGAAAATAAAAAATGCAGTAAATGAAGTTGGCAAAAATACAAACGTCTCAAAAATGAGGTCGACAGGAAGTGCAAAATGGCTAAGCAGGGATGGATAGAGGACAAATGTAAGGATGTAGAGACATATCTCACCAGGGGTAAGATAGATACTGCCTACAGGAAAATTAAAGAGACCTTTGGAGAAAGGAGAACCACTTGCATGAATATCAAGAGCTTTGATGGAAACCCAGTTCTAAGCAAAGAAGGGAAGGCAGAAAGGTGGAAGGAGTATATAGAGGGTCTATACAAGGGCGATGTAGTTGAGGACAATATTATGGAAATGGAAGAGGATGTAGATGAAGATGAAATGGGAGATAAGATACTGCGTAAAGAGTTTGACAGAGCACTGAAAGACCTGAGTCGAAACAAGGCCCCCGGAGTAGACAACATTCCATTAGAACTACTGATAGCCTTGGGAGAGCCAGTCCTGACAAAACTCTACCATCTGGTAAGCAAGATGTACGAGACAGGCGAAATACCCTCAGACTTCAAGAAGAATATAATAATTCCAATCCCAAAGAAAGCAGGTGTTGACAGATGTGAAAATTACCGAACTATCATTTTAATAAGTCACAGATGCAAAATACTAACGCGAATTCTTTACAGACGAATGGAAAAACTGATAGAAGCCGACCTCGGGTAGATCAGTTTGGATTCCGTAGAAATGTTGGAACACGTGAGGCAATACTGACCCTACGATTTATCTTAGAAGAAAGATTAAGGAAAGGCAAACCTACGTTTCTAGCATTTGTAGATTTAGAGAAAGCTTTTGACAATGTTGACTGGTATACTGTCTTTCAAATTCTGAAGGTGGCAGGGATAAAATACAGGGAGCGGAAGGCTATTTAAAATTTGTACAGAAACCAGATGGCAGTTATAAGAGTCGAGGGGTATGAAAGGGAAGCAGTGGTTGGGAAGGGAGTGAGACAGGGTTGTAGCCTCTCCCCGACGTTATTCAATCTGTATATTGAGCAAGCAGTAAAGGAAACGAAAGAAAAGTTCGGAGTAGGTATTAAAATCCATGGAGAAGAAATAAAAACTTTGAGGTTCGCCGATGACATTGTAATTCTGTCAGAGACAGCAAAGGACTTGGAAGAGCAGTTGAACGGAATGGACAGTGTCTTGAAAGGAGGATATAAGATGAACATCAACAAAAGCAAAACGAGGATAATGGAATGTAGTCGAATTAAGTCGGGTGATACTGCGGGAATTAGATTAGGAAATGAGACACTTAAAGTAGTAAAGGAGTTTTGCTATTTGGGGATCAAAATAACTGATGATGGTCGAAGTAGAGAGGATATCAAATGTAGACTGGCAATGGCAAGGAAATAGTTTCTGAAGAAGAGAAGTTTGTTACCATCGAGTATTGATTTAAGTGTTAGGAAGTCGTTTCTGAAAGTATTTGTATGGAGTGTAACTATGTATGGAAGTGAAACATGGACGATAAATAGTTTAGACAAGAAGAGAATAGAAGCTTTCGAAATGCGGTGCTGAAGATTAGATGGGTAGATCACATAACTAATGAGGAGTTACTGAATAGAATTGGGGAGAAGAGGAGCTTGTGGCACAACCTGACTAGAAGAAGGGATCGGTTGGTAGGACATGTTCTGAGACATCAAGGGATCACCAATTTAGTACTGGAGGGAAGCGTGGAGGGTAAAAATCGTAGAGGGAGACCAAGAGATGAATACACTAAGCAGATTCAGAAGGATGTAGGCTGCAGTAGATACTGGGAGATGAAGAGGCTTGCACAGGATAGAGTAGCATGGAGAGCTGCATCAAACCAGTCTCAGGACTGAAGATCATAACAACAACAACAACAACTTCCATCTCACTCCCTCGTAATTTTAGTTTCTAATTATTCTGAATACAGGGTGTTCCAGCACAACGTACAGAGTCCGTCGCTACGTCGGAAACAGTACGTGGGAGACAGGTTGTCATCCCCGCAATACGCTCTGGAACGTTCCTCGGACTGTGATCAGTAGACTGCCGGTTTTGTCCGAATCAAACGAGTTAAAGAGCAGTGGCGTGAGGGATGATCCCCGGTAGCTGACAGTGCTGTTAGCGAAAACCTTAGTCTTCTGCAACAACACTGAAGTATGTATACAAAATTGCCCTACGTAAACGGTTAATGTAGACGCACGAAGCAGACGCGCCAGACCCACCGCAACTGTTAGTGATCTTCCCTCACTGACTCTACTATACTTTGATTAAAATAATTTCGTGATGTCTAGTGAGGGGAGCGGAGTTGCCATTAGTAAGCCTATGGAGTTGCCGGCTGATAAGCAACATGACACGTGCTCATGCAATAGGCTGTTGCACACGCACCAATAAAAAGGAAGAAATATCCAGTGCTGCTCGCTTTGCCTGCGCCCCCCCCCCCCCCCCAACCTTCGTCACCTGCGGCGACCAACATTTGATCTTGGTTTCAAGGGAGACGACCAAAATCTGACCATGATTTTAAGAGAGGTTTAAGGGAGCTATAATCGTAGCAAATTTAAAGCTGCAAAATACATCCCATTTTCTTGGAATCGATAACATCCTAGATATAAAAATAAAAACACTGCCATACTTCGTTTTTCACTGCGAGAGCACACGGAGAAAATTTATTCACTTTAAAAGCTAATGAAGAAACAAATGAAGGCTTAACAATGTAGCGGGGGTACGATTGCGGAAAGAAGGCTACAGAAATCGGTACACTTTGTGAAGAACGTCCTCTGTTTTCGATTGCGGCCAAATTGAAGTGTTTTATCTCTCTTTCGAAGCGTTACGAAATGCTGTGTTGTGTGAGTCAACTGAGAAATAAATAATGTAGTGTGTGTTTAAACGTGAATGTCTCTAATAGCCGCTTTTGCGAGTCCTTGTTACTTCCGTGTGTCATTTCTCCTATAGCTGCTGATCGGTAGGGGGCAAGCGCATCCGTGGGTTGCAAGTACTGGCCGTGAAACAAGTAAACATTCCCCCTCTCACGATCCCCCTAGACACGTAGGCCACGTCATTCTTTCTCCGCTCCTCGCATTTCCTTGAGCCAAAACGTCTTCTTTCAGCAGAAAAAATGGTTCAAATGGCTCTGAGCACTATGGTACTTAACATCTCAGGTCATCAGTCCCCTAGAACTTAGAACTACTTAAACCTAACGAACCTAAGGACATCACACAACACCCAGTCATTACGAGGCAGAGAAAATCTCTCACCCCGCCGGGAATCGAACCCGCGAACCCCGGCGCGGGAAGCGAGAAAGCTACCGCACGACCACGAGCTTTCCGCAAAAAGCACAAACAGAAAACAAATTATAGGCCGACAATGGTGTTGACTATCATATGAAAACTTTTCGAGATTCGTCGGTCAGGAAAATTGAACTATCGATAGTACTTCGCGGGATTAATATTTATAACAAAGAACGCTGACGAAATATGTGGGAAAGCCGGATGGTCAACAAGAAAGCCGGAAAGATTAAAAGAAAATTGCTGTATACGTGAAATCCCGGAAAATTTCACCCTGCAAAGTTTTGCAGCTTGTGCCTACAGAAGAAGCAAGACTACAAACACCTGGAGCCCAGAAAACAACTGCGAATGGCTGATGCTCGGCCCTTAATCAATCACAAAGCTATATTTATCGAAGTATATACGAGCAGCCTTGGAAAGACGTCGGGCAAATCGTAGCGCCTTCGCCACTTCACACATGGTGTCGTCGTAGTGTCTGCTCACAAAGTACACACTGAGAGCAACCTTACAAAGAAACGATTGCGCATAGACTGACCATTTGAGATAGGGCAGTTCCTCTCATCAAAGTCACCTGGCAAGACTGTCGTCCCATCGACAGTGTTCGCTCTTTCTTGCATCTTTCTGCACGAAATAGCTGTACGTTATTTTCGTTAGCCGTCAGTTCGGCGAAAAAAAAGGTTGCTGTCTTATTCACGTGCTTATCAGAATTTAGACCGGTGTTACACTATCAAATTTCGTTTGACAAGGAAATGTGACCAAACATACATCATATTTTCTTTGATAAAGATATTTGACGTGGCGCTAGTAGGGGTATTACACAATGTATTTACATTTGGCAGAGGAGCAGAAGGAAAATAAAATGAAAACGTACTTGGCTGAAGTCGTGAGACGCTAAAAGCATCCAACATCATCTGTTGCGGAGAGCTGCAAGTTAAGGACGTAAAGTCATACTTTGGAATGGACGAGAGAACATTTCAGTACACCTTCAAGAAAGTGGCTCCTCATATTACGAAGCAGAACACTAACCTCAGAAATGCTATATTCGCAACAGGCAGGCTTAGCGTAACATTGCAATTTCTTGCAATAGGAGCCAACTACTCTTGTTTACAGCTTAGCCCTCGAATACTACAGTCCACACTGACGAAAATAGTATCAGAATCGTGTGAAGCAATTTATGAAGCACTGAAGGGGGAATATCTGAAGGCAAATAAATGTTTTGTATATATTATAGCCATTAAGATATATTTTTATTACTATAAAACTTTTAGAATTTCTACTTTTTTTCCTCAGGGGTACATCCTGGCCGTACTTGACGGCTAACGGAGTCCACAGTTTTTCTTTTTTAACCTCTCGCGTCTTCTTACTCTGTTTTTTATTCGGGATGCCTCATGACATACAGTGCTTCATATGCCCCGTACATTTCTACAATTTCATTGTAGATGCGACACAACATATGATCATGAAGTCATTTTGATAAACATTAGATGTCTGATAGCTGCCGCGATGCTAACGCTCCAAGCGGTTACATTCCTCCACACAGTGAACAGACGACGAACGGTTTATTGGAGCAAATCATCAAACCCAAGGTGAGGCCCAAGATTATATCAAAGCAAATTTGACCGACGTCTAACTGTGAAAAACTTTCTTATTACACTATCAAATTTTATTTGAGAAAGAAGCTTTGTCAAAGAAGATTTGGTTGTGTAATACCGACCTTACCTTTGTGAAAATAAATCCTTCCGATAATTCGTGGTGAACTAATTGAGTACGACACGTTCGCCAGGACGTCATGCAGAGACTCTTGATGTAAATAATAACGATTTTTCAGAAATCAAACATCAGCTGCTCTACGATGATACGTTCCCCCTTAAATTCAGCCATGTTTAATCAGAAAAAAACGAGCATTTCAGAATCAACTTCTCATCACGCACGGGCTACAATAGGCAGTTTCAGTTGTGACTTTCAGCAACAGTATCGGAATTGATCGATCGATGCACTAAAATGTGTGTGTGTGTGAATTCCTAAGGGACCAAACTGCTGGGGTCATCGGTCCGTAGACTTAAACACTACTTAAACTAATGCTAAGAACAACACACACACCCATGCCCGAAGGAGGACTCGAACCTCCGGCGGGAGGGACCGCGCAATCCGTGACATGGCGTCCTAGACCGCGCGGCTGCTCCACACGGCTCGATGCACTGCCACCACTTTGTAAGTTCTGTGGGTAGGCTGTTTAGGTTTTTATGTTGGTGACGCCACGTAGCGCTCTGTATGAAAATCGCTGACTGCGCTGTGTGCAGTCTGTGGCTGGTTGGACTCATCGTTGGAATATTCGCTAGTGTAGTGTTGGGCTGTTGGATGTGAACAGCGCGTAGCGTTGGGCTGTTGGAGGTGAGCCGCCAGCGGTGGTGGATGTGGGGAGAGAGATGCCAGAGTTTTGAGATATTAATATGAGCGGATGATCTGGATGTGTGTCCGTCAGTAAAAGGAAATTTGTAATTCGATTAACGAAGATTTTTGTGAGATAGTTGATTGATGAAGGGTATAGGTTGTTGTTAGTCAGGGCTATTCTTTTGTAGGGATTGTTAACCGTCAGATTTCGTTGCGCTAAATTATTGTGTGTCAGTTTAGAAATGGTCAGAATAAGTAAAGAGAAAACCATTTGAGTACGTTCAGTTTTACTCAGCTGTTTCTGTATCAAATAACGTAGAAATTTACCAGCACAGTCTTCCTTTACACTCAAAGGGGAAGTTTCAGTTCTCAGTATGATTTGTGCAGACCTCTGTGAGCTGATACTACTTTTACAATGTCCAGCCAAATTAATGTGACCACGTGGAAGAAGCTTGAAGAAGAGTGTCAGTGAGGTTCTGGAAGGTACCATTAGGGATGTGGATCCATGACTCCTGTGTTGTGGCCAGCTGCACTAGGTTTCAGAATTGAGGATCCTGATGCTAACAGTCCGATCGAGATGGTCCCACAGGTTCTGGGTTTGAAGCCGGGGAGTTTGGTGGCTAGGGTAGTACGGTGTAGTCATACTGGTGCTCTTGGAACCACGCACGTACACTACGAGCTGTGTGATACCTTGCATTGTCTTGCTTGTAATGCCATTGTTTGCTTTCTTGCTGTTTAGGTTGGGTTGGGTTGTTTGGGGGAAGAGACCAAACAGTGAGGTCATCGGTGACATCGGATTAGCGAAGGACGGGGAAGGAAGTCGGCCGTGCCCTTTCAAAGGAGCCATCCCGGCATTTGCCTGGAGCGATTTAGAGAAATCACGGAAAACCTAAACGAGGATGGCCGGACGCATGTTCAAACTGTCGTCCTTCCGAATGCGAATCCAATGTGCCAACCACTACGCCATCTCGCTCGGTCAACACCAGTTGTTCAGCTATGTGGATGAAGATGTAGAGTAAAAGTAGACAGAATTCAAAATTGTTGTACAATCTGCCTTAAGTCGTTGGTACATAAGACAAGGCACCTAACGTTGATGTGCATGCAGATGGGATATCCATCGTCTCGAGACACAGCGCCGTCAGCACACGGGACGATATGGTTGAAGTGATTTTGCGCTCTCAGCGCTCTCCATACGCAGTTGTCGGCTTTATTTCGCTCGCAAACAGTACTGATTGTTGATAAAAATGGAGGAGCATAAAAGTTCTACGTTAGCTGCATTTCCTCTGTTGTCCATATGCTATTCATTTCGTTCTGTCCGTGGTACACATAAATAAAAACTTCAATATCTGTGAACATGTAATACAACAAAAAGAAAAGATACATGTCCAGACAATAAGGCCATCATTTCATAAAAGTTCACAAAATCGAACAAAGTCACTCCTGATAACCTACTTATGTTTACGTAAGATCAAGTGGCCCTGAGCACTATGGGACTTAACATCTATGGTCATCAGTCCTCTAGAACTTAGAACTACTTAAACATAACTAACCTAAGGACAGCACACAACACCCAGCCGTCACGAGGCAGAGAAAATCCCTGACCCCGCCGGGAATCGAACCCGGGAACCCGGGCGTGGGAAGCGAGAACGCTACCGCACGACCACGAGATGCGGGCTAAGATCAAGTATTACAGAAATTATTTTTATTAATTTCGTAAGAAAGACCCATAACTTTCTGGAAAACAAAGATCAAGTATGACACATATTATAACTATTAATAACTATTAATTTCTGGAAAGCACGACAGTGACGAAACAAAAAAACTGACAGCAGGATCCGAAACCTCTGCCGACCTAACCACTGTTCCGCAATGTCGAGCATCTACCAGCTACGATTTTTTTATCTTACATCCGCAGCTCTGTCATAAAAGACTTCACTGTCATGTTGCCTTAAAACGACTTACTCACATAACACTCCCGAATGCGAGTCCGGTGTATGCCATCGTGCCGAGGGGAAAACAAACTGTATGTAGCGGTGAACACGATCCGCAAGGATAGCTGCATACTCATGTTGATCCATTGTGCGTTTCAGAACGACGAGATCACCCAGGAAACGCCACAAAACATCCCCCGGGTCATAACGCTCCCTCCTCCAGCCTGATCCCTTTGCTTTCGGATGTTTCACGCCGTACACGCTGCCGGCCATATGCCTGCTGGAGCATAAAACGTGATTCATCTGAAAAGGCCACCTGTCCCCTGTCAGTGGACGTCCAGTTGTGATAGTGGCGTGCAAATTCCAGTCTTCGTCGCCCATGAACAGCAGTCAGCATGGTGCATCAACCAGGCGCCTTCTGCGGAGACCCATAACCAGCAATGTTCGCCGAACGGTCATTCAGGGCTGTTGGTAGCCCCCTGGTTCATCAAGGTGCTTAACTGCTCTACAGTTGCACGTCTATTCGCCCGTCTGCAGCCGTCGTTCGCTCGAGTCATCTATGGTGCGTGGTGCATCACGATTGTCTCGGGGCCGGTTTGGAGAGCGCCATATTGCCATTCGCGGTATACTTTAACTATAGCCGCAGGCGAAAAGTGTATAAACTTAGCCGTTTCGAAAATGCTTTTATCATTGGCCCGAAAGTCGATCATCACGTCCGTTTGGGAACCAGATCAATCGCTCCATTTCCGCATTATGACAACGATTGCACTGCGCATCATCCCGACACGCCTTATACAGGGTGTTACAAAAAGGTACGGCCAAACTTTCAGGAAACATTCCTCACACACAAAGAAAGAAAATATGTTATGTGCATCTGAGCACTATGGGACTTAACATCTGAGGTCATCAGTCCCCTAGAACTACTTAAACCTAACTAATCTAAGGACATCACACAAATCCATGCCCGAGGCAGGATTCGAACCTGCGACCGTAGCGGTCGCGCGGTTCCAGACTATCTTATCTGGATATGTGTCCGGAAACGCTTACTTTCCATGTAAGAGCTCATTTTATTACTTCTCTTCAAATCACATTAATCATGGAATGGAAACACAGCAACAGAACGTACCAGCGTGACTTCAAACACTTTGTTACAGGAAATGTTCAAAATGTCCTCCGTTAGCGAGGATACATGCATCCACCCTCCGTCGCATGGAATCCCCTGATGCGCTGATGCAGCCCTGGAGAATGGCGTATTGTATCACAGGCGTCCACAATACGAGCACGAAGAGTCTCTACATTTGATACTGGGGGTGCGTAGACAAGAGCTTTCAAATGCCCCCATAAATGAAAGTCAAGAGGGTTGAGGCCAGGAGAGCGTAGAGGCCACGGAATTGGTCCGCCTCTACCAATCCATCGCTCACCGATTCTGTTGTTGAGAAGCGTACGAACACTTCGACTGAAATTTGCAGGAGCTCCATCGTGCATGAACCACATGTTGTGTCGTACTTGTAAAGGCACATGTTCTAGCAGCACAGGTAGAGTATCCCGTATGAAATCATGATGACGTGCTCCATTGAGCGTAGGCGGAAGAACATGGGGCCCAATCAACACATCACCAACAATGCCTGCCCAAACGTTGTGTTGATGACGTGATTGCACAATTGCGTGCGGATTCTCGTCAGCCCACACATGTTGATTGCGAAAATTTACATATTGATCACGTTGGAATGAAGCCTCATCCGTAAAGAGAATATTTGCACTGAAATGAGGATTGACACATTGTTGGATGAATCATTCGCAGAAGTGTACCCGTGGAGGCCAATCAGCTGCTGATAGTGCCTGCACACGCTGTACTTGGTACGGAAACAACTGGTTCTCCCGTAGCACTCCCCATACAGTGACGTGGTCAACGTTACCTTGTACAGCAGCAACTTCTCTGACGCTGACATTAGGGTTATCGTCAACTGCACGAAGAATTGCCTCGTCCATTGCAGGTGTCCTCGTCGTTCTAGGTCTTCCCCAGTCGCGAGTCATAGGCTGGAATGTTCCGTGCTCCCTAAGACGCCGATCAATTGCTTCGAACGTCTTCCTGTCGGGACACCTTCGTTCTGGAAATCTGTCTCGATACAAACCTACCGCGCCACGGCTATTGCCCCGTGCTAATCCATACATCAAACGGGCATCTGCCAACTCCGCATTTGTAAACATTGCACTGACTGCAAAACCACGTTCGAGATGAACACTAACCCGTTGATGCTACGTACTGATGTGCTTGATGCTAGTACTGTAGAGCAATGAGTCGCATGTCAACACAAGCACCGAAGTCAACATTACCTTCCTTCAATTGGGCCAACTGGCGGTGAATCGAGGAAGTACAGTACATACTGACGAAACTAAAATGAACGCTAACATGGAAATTAAGCGTTTCCAGACACATGTCCACATAACATATTTTCTTTATTTGTGTGTGAGGAATGTTTCCTGAAAGTTTGGCCGTACCTTTTTGTAACACCCTGTATACCCTCCTCTGGTAGTGCTGCCATCTGCCGTCTGTGAATGGTTATTTGCACGTTGATGTCGAACAGACGCGCTGGTCACATTAATGTGACTGGACCGTGTACGTGCGGACTTTAAATATTACGGCTTTCTGCTGGTCTCTGTTTCTATACTGTGGATGGTAAGACCGATATCTGAATTTTGGTGTATACACAAAATCTGAATGGTGTTCCTCATAATCGCATTCAGTGAAGGAGATGGCCAATGTAATACTACACAGTATCGACCGTGAGCGTCAGCTGGTGGTTAACCCTGAGGTGGCCCGCTGGGGTGGAACCTGAAACCGGCCCACCGCCAGCTGTTCCGGCAAAGGTCTGAGCAACATCTTCGCCCCACATCACTATCAGCCGGAGGATTTACACTGCACTTTTATCTCCCGTGTTCTCGAAGCTCTACCTATCTACTACTGTTCAATTTATTACCGCAAAGAACTAGATTTATCCGATGAGCTTAACACAGATTCCGAATGTGAAATAAATGATACGTTTGAAGATACGCCAGGTGGGCTACACACGGTTATCGGATACTTTTATAGACCACCTGCCCAGAAGCCGTAGTGGCACAGCACTTTAAGGAAAACTTGACAGAATATCGCATACTACGATAATATTCTCAGTGGAGAGAAGTCTTCCGAAGTAAGAGTGATTTCAGTTGTGCCGCAGGGGAGTGTCGTAGGACCGTTGCTAATCACAATATAGATAAATGACCTTGTGGATGACATCGGAAGTTCACTGAGGCTTTTTGCGGATGATGCTGTGGTATATCGAGAGGTTGTAACAATGGAAAATTGTACTGAAATGCAGGAGGATCTGCAGCGAATTGACGCATGGTGCAGGGAATGGCAATTGAATCTCAATGTAGACAAGTGTAATGTGCTGCGAATACATAGAAAGAAGGATCCCTTATCATTTAGCAACTGGAAGCAGTTAATTCCATAAATTATCTGGGAGTACGCATTAGGAGTGATTTAAAATGGAATTGTCATATAAAGTTGATCGTCGGTAAAGCAGGTGCCAGACTGAGATTCACTGGAAGAATCCTAAGGAAATGCAATCCAAAAACAAAGGAAGTAGGTTACAATACGCTTGTTCGCCCACTGCTTGAATACTGCTCAGCAGTGTGGGATCCGTACCAGGTAGGGCTGATAGAAGAGATAGAAAGATCCAACGGAGAGCAGCGCGCTTCCTTACAGGATCATTTAGTAATTGCGAAAGCGTTACGGAGATGATAGATAAACTGCAGTGGAAGACTCTGCAGGAGAGACGCTCAGTAGCTCGGTACGGGCTTTTGTTGAAGTTTCGAGAACATACCTTCACCGAGGAGCCAAGTAGTATATTGCTCCCTCCTACGTATATCTCGCGAAGAGATCATGAGGATAAAATCAGAGAGATTAGAGCCCACACAGAGGCATACCGACAATCCTTCTTTCCACGAACAATACGAGACTGGAATAGAAGGGAGAACCGATAGAGGTACTCAAGGTAGCCTCCGCCACACACCGTCAGGTGGCTTGCGGAGTATGGATGTAGATGTAGATAATAGGGGGAGACTGACTTGCCATTTATAGAATGTGAGAGTCATGGAATTCAAACTGGTGCCAGATTCATAGATTTGTGGGAGATTGCTCTAAATTTCTTGTCTGAAAATTATTTAGAATAGATGCAGTAAACAGTCGTGAATGAAACGTCTTAAACCACCTAGTAACTAACACATCAGAATTTTACTACGGTTATTATTGCATTACAGACTGCGGGAGTTATAAGGAATGCTCTGAAAAGTAACAATATACACTGGTTTGCAAAACTTAAGGATGAAAGTAAGTGTCGCATGATGTGTCACTGCCAAGTAACATAGCTCGACAAGACTTGAGACTTGTACCATACAGCGACAGTGTAGTGCAGAAGGAACCGAAAGAAATACACAATAAAACGAAAACGACACTTTAATTCAGAGACAATAATTACAGTGAAGTCACCGCGATTTACGATGGTTTCCTGGACATTAACGAAGGAGTACATGGTTCTTAAAGGACCACGACGGACAGCAATGTATGTTCTGCTATGTGTTCCTACGCTGCCCGCAAAGCAGGTAACGAGGTTATGGTAGAAGAGTTTACACACATCAAAAAAAGTTTTGCATCACCTCGGTTCCGAGACTTCCGGAACCTGTACAGAAAATTGGGAAAGAGATCAACATAAACGTCATTTCCGCCCTTTTTATTACTCATGAAAGCCACACATTGCATGTTGTACTACCATGCAGCGAGACCTTCAGAGCCGGCCGGTGTGGCCGTGCGGTTCTAGGCGCGTCAGTCTGGAACCGCGTGACCGCTACGGTCGCAGGTTCGAATCCTGTCTCGGGCATGGATGTGTGTGATGTCCTTAGGTTAGTTAGGTTTAAGTAGTTCTAAGTTCTAGGGGACTGATGACCACCGATGTTGAGTCCCATAGTGCTAAGAGCCATTTGAGATCTTCAGAGGTGGTGGTCCTTACTGCTGTACGCACCGGTACCTCTAATACCCAGTAGCACGTCCTCTTGCATTAATGCATGACTGTATTCGTCGTGGCATACTATCCACGAGTTCATCAAGGCACTGTTGGTGTAGATTGTTCCACTCCTCAACGGCGACTCGGCGCAGATCCCTCAGAGTGGTTGGTGGGTCACGTCGTCGATAAACAGCCCGTTCCAATCTATCCCAGGCATGTTCGTTAGGTTTAATTCTGGAGAACATGCTGGCCACTCTAGTGGAGCGATGTCGTTATCCTGAAGGCAGTCATTCACAAGATGTACACGATGCGGCCGCGAATTGTCGTCCACGAAGACGAATGCCTCGCCAATATGCTGCCGATATCGTTGCACTATCGGTCGGAGGATGGCATTCACGTATCCTACAGCCGTTACGGCGTCTTCCATGACCACGAGCGGCGTATGTCGGCCCCACATAATGCCACCGCAAAACAGCAGGGATCCTCCACCTTGCTGCACTCGCTGGACAGTGTGTCTAAGGCATTCAACCTCACTGGGTTGCCTCCAAACACGTCTCCGACGATTGTCTGGTTGAAGGCATATGCGACACTCATCGGTGAAGAGAACGTAATGCGGTCCATTCGGCTTGTTCTTGGGCCCATCTGTACAGCGCTGCATGGCGTCGTGGTTGCAAAGATTGACCTCACCATGGACGTCAGGAGTGAAGCTGCGCATCATGCAGCCTACTGCGCACAGTTTGAGTCGTAACACGGCGTCCTGTGGCTGCACGAAAAGCATTATTCAACATGGTGGCGTTGCTGTCAAGGTTCCTCCGAGCCATAATCCGTAGGTAGCGGTCATCCACTGCAGTAGTAGCCCTTGGGCGGCCTGAGCGAGGCATGTCATCGACAGTCCTGTATCTCTGTATCTCCTCCATGTCCGAACAACATCGTTCCGGTTCACTGGGAGACGCCTGGACACTTCCCTTGTTGAGAGCCCTTCCTGGCACGAAGTAACAATGCGGACGCGGTCGAATCGCGGTATTGACCGTCTAGGCTGAACTACAGACAATACGAGCCGTGTCCCTCCTTCCTGGTGAGATGACTAAAACTGATCGGCTGTCGGAACCCCTCCACTTAATAGGCGCTGCTTTTACATCTTTGGGCGGGTTTAGTGACATATCTGAACAGTCAAAGCGACTGTGTCTGTGATACAATATCCACAGTCAATGTCTATCTTCAGGAGTTCTGGGAACCGGGGTGATGCAAAACTTTTTTTGATGTGTTTTCTTCTCCACTAGGGCCGTTCATAACGGCTCTCGATTGCTGTTGCTGCGTGGTGCTGCAGTACACCTCCCAACCGCATCCCAAACGTGCCCGGTGGGATTTAAGTCTGGGGAACGGACAGGTCTGTACATATGCCAAATATATTCTCGTTGAAGAAGCTCCTCCGGCTGCGCTGTTCGGCGGGATCACACGTTATCATCAATATAAATGAAGTCGGGCCGAATCTGCCGCTCAAAACACGCACATGGTGAAGAAGTACAGTGTCACAACAATGCTGTCCCTTGAGTGCACAGGGTTCAAGGATTTGGAGTTCAGTACACATGCAACATTATGCCTCCCCGCAGCGTTACACCTGCACCACCAAAACGGTCGTGTTCAGCAATGTTCCTGTGTGCATTACGTGCTTCCACCTCGTGCCTTATGTGGGTACGTCGAGCATTGTCGAAAACGATCGTTTTGGTGGTGCAGGTGTTATGGCGCGAAGAGGCATAGTGAACCTCCAAATTTGTGAATACGGTACCCTCACTGACCAGCGTCATTGTGACACTGTATAACTTATCCATGTTTGTGTTTTCAGGCGTGCATTCGGCCTTGATACCATTTTTGTGGATGACAGTGCGCGTCCGCATCGAAAGGCGCAGTTGGACGAGCTCTTTCGATGAGAGGAGATTCGGCGAATGGATTGGCCAGTCCGTTCCCCGATTTAAATCCCACCGAGAAGGTGTGGGATGCGTTGGGAAGAAGTGTTGCACCACGTACAAATGCACCAACAACCATTCAGCGGGTATCGAGCGCGTTGATGGAGGAATGGAATGCTTTGGCACAAGAACCAACCAACCTTGTGGACAGAGTGGGAGCATGTTGCAGAGTACGCACTGCCGTTCGTGCTGACCACACACCCTATTAAGAAACGTGACCAGCCTTTGTAATGTCCAGGGGATCATATGAATTGCGTGACTTTAGTGTAATTATTCTCTTTGAATGAAAGTGTCATTTCTGTTCGTCTCATTGCATAATTCTTTAAGTTACCTACTGTACTATACTATAGCAGTCCCTCCTATGTATGGTCCAAGTTCCATCGAGCTTATGTTACTCAGCAGTTGCGAAAGTGACTTTCGTCCTTTAAGTGTTGCACAACAGTATATTTTTGCTTCATAAGTGTGACAGGAAAGAAATTGCTGTGTATCTGTGTGTAGTTGGTTAGTTGATTTGGGGGAGGGCACCAAACAGTTCACTGCGCGATAACAACGGTGAAGTCACTGATGACAGTGCCACTACAGCAGAGTTATTAAACACGGTTTTCCGAAACTCCTTCACCAAAGAAGACGAAGTAACGATTCCTGAATTCCACTCAAAAACAACTGCCAAGATGAGAAACATAGAAGCAGATATCCTCGGTGTAACGAAGCAGCTTAAGTCACTCAATAAAGGCAAGGCCTCCGGTCCAGATTGTATACCAGTCAGATTCCTCTCAGAGTATGCTGATAAAATAGCTCCATATTTAACAATTATATACAACCACTCGCTCACAGAAAGATCCGTACCCAAAGACTGGAAAATTGCTCAAGTCACACCAATACCCAAAAAGGAAAGTAGGAATATTCCACTGAATTACAGGCCTATATCACTGACGTCGATTTGCAGTAGGGTTTTGGAACATATACTATATTCGAACATTATGAAGTACCTCGATGAAAACGATTTATTGACACATAGTCAGCACGGATTCAGAAAATATCGTTCTTGTGAAACACAACTAGCTCTTTATACTCATGAAGTAATAAGTGCTATCGACAGGGGATGTCAAATTGATTCCATATTTTTAGAATTCCAGAAGGCTTTCGACACAGTTCCTCACAAGCGTCTTCTAACCAAATTGCATGCCTGCGGAGTATCGTCTCAGGTGCGCGACTGGATTCGTGATTTCCTGTCAGAAAGGTCACACTTCGTAGTAATAGACGGAAAGTCATCGACTAAAACAGAAGTAATATCCAGCGTTCCCCAAGGAAGTGTTATAGACCCTCTATTGTTCCTGATCTATATTAACGACATAGGAGACAATCTGAGTAGCCGTCTTAGATTGTTTGCAGATGATGCTGTCATTTACCGTCTTGTAAAGTCATCAGATATCCAAACGACTTGCAGAATGATTTAGATAAGATATCTGTATGGTGCGAAAAGTGGCAATTGACCATGAATAAAGAAAAGTGTGAAGTTATTCACACGAGTATTAAAAGAAATCAGCTAAATTTCGATTACGCCATAAGTCATACAAATCTGAAGGCTGTAAATTCAGCTAAATATTTAGGGATTACAATTACAAATAACCTAAATTGGAACGATCACATAGATTATATTGTAGGTAGAGCAAACCTAAGACTCCGATTCATTGGCAGAACACTTAGAAGGTGCAACAGGTCTACTAAAGAGACTGCTTCCACCACGCTTGTCCGCCCAATTCTGGAGTATTGCTGTGCGGTGTGGGATCCGCATCAGATGGGACTGACGGATGACATCGAAAAAGTACAAAGAAGGGCAGCTCGTTTCCTATTATCGCGAAATAGGGGAGATAGTGTCACAGACATGATACGTGAATTGGAGTGGCAATCATTAAAACAAAGTCGTCTTTCGTTGTGACGGGATCTTCTCATGAAATTTCAATCACCAGTTTTCTCCTCCGATTGCGAAAACATTCTGTTGGCATCCACCTACAAAGGGAGAAATCATCATCACGATAAAATAAGAGAAATCAGGGCTCGCACAGGAAGATTTAAGTGCTCGTTTTTCCCGCGTACCGTTCGTTAGTGGAATGGTAGAGAGACAGCTTGAAGGTTGTTCATTGAACCCTCTGCCAAGCACTTTATTGTAAATAGCAGAGTAATCACTAGATGTAGATGTAGAGGTCATCGGTCCCATCGGATTAGGGAACGATGGGGAAGTAAGTCGGCCGTGCCCTTTCAAAGGAACTAGCAAGGCATTTGCCCGAATCGATTTAGGGAAATCACGGAAAACCTAAATCAGGATGGCCGGACGCGTGTTACAAACAGTCGTCCTCCCGAATGCGAGTCCAATGTGCCAACCACTAATCCACCTCGCTCGGTCAACACCAGTTGTTCAGCTGTGTGGATGAAGATGTAGAGTAAAAGTATACAGAATTCAAGATCGTTGTACAATCTGCCTTAAGTCGTTGGCACATAAGACAAGGCACCTAACGTTGATGTGCACGCAGATGGGATATCCAACGTCTCGAGACACAAGCGCCGTCAGCACACGGGACGATATGGTTGAAGTGATTTTGCTCTCTCAGCGCTCTCCATACGCCGTTGTCAGCTTTATTTCGCTCGCAAACAGTACTGTTATGTTGATGAAAATGGAGGAGCGTGAAAGGCCTACGTTAGCTGTATTATAACGCACATTTCCTCTGTTGTCCACATGCTATTCATGTTGTTCTGTTCGTGGTACACATAAATATAAACTTCAATATCTGTGAGCATGTGATACGACAAAAAGAAAAGATACATGTCCAGTTAAAAAGGACATCATTTCATAAAAGTTCACAAAATCGAACAAAGTCACTCCTGATAGAGAACCTACTTATGTTTACGTAAGATCAAGTATTACAGAAATTATTTTTTTTAATTTCGTAAGAATGACCCAATACTTTTTGGAAAACAAAGATCAAGTATTAACATATTATTTCTATTAATTTACTAGGAAAGGCCCATAACTTTTTGGAAAACGCGACAGTGACGAAACAAAAAACTGACAGCACGATCCGAAACCTCTCCGACCTAACCACTGTTCCACAATGTCTAGCATCTACCAGCTACGAATTTTTTATCTTACATCCGTAGCTCTGTATATTTTACATTATAGTCTTTTACGGTCTTTAATCGCCGAAATGTTATTAACTTACATTTAATTATAACAAATCCCAACAAGAACGACAGGTTTTTCATGAATCTTCACTGTCATGTTGCCTTAAAACGACTTACTCTCATAGCATGTGAGCTATAACGCGATAATAAGTAAATATTAAAATTCTTTAACCACCTACATGACGTTTCCCGCCGTTTTATTACAACAAATCGCACGAAGAACGATTCGTTTTCGAGACATTCAGTATGCTGGTACTTAAGCAACAGCATAAATTCATGCGGTGTAAGGTATAGTATGGGATTCTACTCAACACGACGAATACAATACGGCGTCTTGATTTGTGCGGGTTTCAAGCTTTCTGCTTGTGACGTAGGGTATGTTCTCACTTTCTATCGGTTCTACTTCACGTAACACGTCGCCGAAATATCGCAGAACCTATTTTGTGTTTCGCATGACGAAACGGCTATTCATCGTGAAATAGCAGGAAGTGAACCTTAGCTAACTCGTCCCGTGCGCCGACGGCTTTACATCAGCATGATCAGCGTGTACCGAGCAACGTTGTTAGGGATGGGGATGACACACTGTCGATGAACAGGCGTGTTTCCTACAAAAGAAAAAAAGAGCTTTGCCACAGATTTAAGCTACGTCAGTGTCAAGTTGATAAAAAAAATGCCGAAAGAAACCGAATGAGCGCGTAAGAACAGCAATGCGTGAAGCGTTCCATGAATTCGAAAGTAATGTTCAGCCAACCGACCTCACTAAAAATCCTAAGGTGTTTTGGTCTTAACGTGAAGTCAGCAAACAAGTCGAAATATCATTTTGCCGCTCAGTGGCCATACTGCCAACGAAATGGGAGGCGATACAGAGACTGCCGAAAACATGGATTCGACCTGTTATTCACTGCAGAAGACCGTAATACGGTTTCTTCTTGCAGGACCAAAATCTCTTCGATAAAAATCAGCATTAATTTCGCAAAAAAAGAGAAGTTCCAGAAGGCAGTAGCTACCGGTACCCAGTTTGATGCCGTGCTCCGGAAGGCACTTGATACTGTTCTGCACTGCCGTTTACTCAGCAAAATACAAGCTTACCGAATATCGAACCAGATTTGTCACTGGATTCAAGACGTGTCTAGAAGATGGGACTCAACACATTATGCCTAACGGGATGAAATATGCTGATGTGTCGAGAGCTTGGTGCAGGCTTTTCCCAGTCTATAAGGAGACTGCAATGCCAGGAGGCTACAGGGAAACCTGCAGGGGCCCGACGACTGGTGCGGGGAATGGCAGTTCACCCTGAACGTAAATAAATGTAACATACTGAACATAAACAGATGAAGATATTCATTTCTGTTCGATTACACTACTGGCGATAAATCTAAGACCGTAACAAAATAGAATACCTAGAAGCAATCATCAAGAGCGACATGAACTGGAATGACCACGGGAAACGATCAGTAAGAAAAGCCGGCTGAGATTCTCTTGAAGAATAACAAAGAAATATTATTTATCCACGAAACAAGTCGAGTTATTCCACAGATTCTTGAGTATTCCTCATCAGTCTGGGACTCTTACAGCGTTTTCTTTCTTTTTTTAAAATTTATTTAGTGATCTTTGGCACAGACAGGAAAGGATTCGAGGAGATAATGGGACCAGAGGGCTGGGGGAACCGAAATAGAGAAGGAAAATTGTTGCTGGAATTCTGCAAGAGGAATGGGCTGACGATCGCAAATTCCTGGTACAAGAAGAGAAGTAGTCACAAAATAACTTGGTACAGTGGGGACTGGTCCCAAACTTCAGTAGTAGACTATGTACTAGTGGATAGGCAGATGATGAGCAGCCTCACAGATGTTAAGGTCGTTCCATCTGAGGCCTTAGACAGTGACCATCGGCTGTTGGTAGCCACCCTGAGAGAGAAAAAAGATAGGAGGGCAACAGATATACAGGAGAAAAGGTTGAAGCTGCCAAAGGAAGATCAGAGAACAGTGGAAGAAGAATGGGGAGATTTTAAGAGGGCCCTAGTTGAGGCAGCTGAGATTGTGTGCGGAAGAACTAGCACAAAGAGGAGAAGTAAGGAAACCCCATGGTGGAACAACATATGTAAAGAGGCAGTACTTCGAAAGAACAAAGCCTTCAGAGAATGGTTCCAGACCCGAACAGAGGAAGCTAGGGTAAAATATAAGGAAAGCAAGAAAGCGGCACAGACCATAGTAAGGGCGGAGAAGAAGAAGTGGATGGAAAAATGGACAAGAATGTTAGAAGAGGACAGTGAAGGGAACAAAAAAGTACTTTACACCATGGTAAGAAATAAGAGGAAGGACAGAAGCGAGTGCCTGAGGATCATGGATAATAATGGAAGAGTTGTGGAGGAAATGCATGAGCTCAAAAAGATTTGGAAGGAGTACTTTGAAGATCTGTTGAATGCCGCCAAGCGGGTAACTAACAGCGATGGAGAGCCTAAGGCAGCAGACGATGATAATAGGGGGGAAATTGATGATCTAACTTGGAATGAAGTGGAAGAAGCCATAAAGAGGATGAAAGGGGGCAAGGCACCAGGTTGGGACGAAGTAACAGTGGATATGATACGAGCAGCAGGAGAAGTAGGAACCCAGTGGCTATACAGAGTGCTGAGGGTGGTGTGGAAGGAGAACAGAATTCCTGAGGATTGGAAGAAAGGAATTACAGTCCCGATCTTCAAGAAAGGGGATAAAAGGAGATGTGAGAACTACAGAGGAATCACCCTGCTATGCCACTGTGGAAAAATCTATGAAAAGATCCTGGAGAAGAGAATAAGAAGCAGTATTGAAAGTAGACTGCAAGAGGAGCAGTATGGTTTCAGACCGGGAAGATCAACAACGGACCTCTTATTTGCGGTAAGGCAACTGCAGGAAAGGCACTATGAGTACGGGAAGGACTTAATCATGGCCTTTTTAGATATTGAGAAGGCGTATGACAGTATCTGTAGGGACAAGCTCTGGGATGTGCTGAACGCAAAAGGGATAGATGAAGAGATAACACGAAAAGTCAGAAAAATGTATGAGGGAAGTGAGAGTTGTGTGAAAGTGGGGAGGGAATGTACTGCATGGTTCAAGCTGGAAAATGGGCTGCGACAGGGAAGTGCACTTTCGCCTTTATTGTTTATTATTGTTATGGATGAAATCCTACAGCAAGTGTCAGATGCAATTGGAGATCATAAAATGAAAGCAGTGCTTTTTGCCGATGACCTGATGTTATGGGGAAATTGCGAGAAGGAGGTGCAAGAGCAGTTAGATGCATGGGAGGCAACGGCAGCACAATATGGAATGCATTTCTCTGCAAAGAAAAGTAAAATAATTGTCACAACAAGGAAGACGAATAGGCCAAATGTGGATATAACTTGTGGAGGGGAAAAACTACAAGTGGTAGAGAACTTCAAGTACCTGGGAAGCGTGATTGAAAGTAAGGGGGGAAACGCAATGGAAATAAATGAAAGGTGCAGAAAAGCAGGGCAGTTCTACAAATGCATTAGGGGGCTTATTTGGAGCAAGGAGGTGCCACAGAAATCCAAGGGAATTATATACCGAACCTACTTTGTCCCCATATTGGCATACGGAAGTGAGACATGGGTAATGCACAAAAGCGACAAAAGTAGAATACAGGCTAGCGAAATGAAGTTCCAGAGGAGCAGGTTGGGTGTAACAAGACGAGACAGATTGCGAAATGAGTATGTGAGGGAAAGACTAAAGGAGGAACCAGTACAGGACAGGATAGAAAAATCAAGACTGCAGTGGTATGGACACATGAAGAGAATGGATGAGGGAAGAATTCCTAAGAGGATGTTTGATCTGCAACTGGAGGGGAAGAGGCCCAGAGGAAGACCAAGAGATAGATGGGTGAAGGGAGTGAAGGAATGTGTGACGAGAAGAGGAGAGAACTGGACGAAGGTGGAAGAGGGGGAATGGTGGAAAGACAGAACACGATGGAGAGGCTTGTGTTCCCGACAGACCCAGCCAGTGGCTGGAAACTGTCCAAGATGATGATGATGATTTAGTGATCTTTGAGTACACCAATATAGCCAGTCAAAAATGCACAGTGCTGTCTATCCTTTGAATGAATGGAAGTAAAATGAACCGCAGGATCTTATGTACAGTATTTACTCAGGCAGAAAAAATCAAAATTAAAACGTGTTTGCAACAGTGTCACATTAGCGCACCAAGACGACCCCAACGTTCGTAGTCAAAAAATCAAACACCTGAAGAAAAAAATGGTTCAAATGGCTCTGAGCACTATGTGACTTAACTTCTGAGGTCATCAGTCGCCTAGAACTTAGAACTAATTAAACCTAACTAACCTAAGGACATCACACACGTCCATGCCCGAGGCAGGATTCGAACCTGCGACCGTAGCGGTCGCTCGGTTCCAGACTGTAGCGCCCAGAACCGCACGGCCACTCCGGCCAGCCACCTGAAGAAGGGATGTCCTCAAAACAAATAAAATAGTACATCGGCGTGAATAGTGTGGTGACGCACTACGAGGGAAAAACCATGGGTAAGTAAAATAAACGAAAATGAAATACATAAATAAGGAAAACAAAAGCTGGGGGCCTCCAGCGAGCTAAATAACCAACCCCCCCCTACCCCCCCCCCCCCCCCCACCCAGACGACTTGTCCCACCATCCTCAGATCGTTATGAATAAACGTCAAGACCTTGAGACTCATTGAGCAACAAGAAGACACGAGATAACGGAGAACTCTAAATTAAGCCGCAACATTTTGACATAGTTACTGGCACATAATTTTTTTTTTTTTTTTTTTTTTTTTTGTTCAGGTCGACTACATCAATTTAAAGGACACCTAACCATGACAGAAATTTAAGATAATAGGTTAGCAAAGGACTAAGGTAACTTGAAGTAACATAAAACGACACTCTATACATACCCTGTGGTGGTTGTAATGGTACAGCACGGATACGCTCATCGGTGTGTTCAACTATCAGCCTCACGGTCTTACATTTATCCATGCGGTTGGGTGGGTGCGGGGGGGGGGGGGGGGCTAGTTTTGGCTATTTCGTCGCTAGAGGCCCGATTTTGATCTTCCCTTATTTATGTTCATCGTTTTCACTCATTGTACTTACATATGTTTTCTTTTCCCTCATAGTGCGCTCCGATGTCCTTTTTATTTTGAAGCCTTTCCCTCTTCACGGGTTTGATTTTTTTACTACGAATGGTGGGGACGTCTTGGTGCGCTAATGTAACTCTGTTGCAAGTACATTTTAATTTTGATTTTTTTCTGCCTATTTAAATACTGTTCGTAAGATCTATAAAAAATATTTTTTTAAATTCTCGGAAGAACTTCAAACTTTTTAATTTTTTTTTAAATTTCTTATACCATTTTGATCTTAATGCAGCGCCGCGCGGGATAGCCACGTGGTCTAGGGCGCATTATCACGGTTCGCGTGGCTCACCTCGTCGGAGGTTCGAGTCCTCCCTCGGGCATGGGTATGTGTGTTGTCCTTAGCATAAGTTAGATTAAGTAGTGTGTAAGCTTAGGGACCGATGACTTCTGCAGTTTGGTCCAATAGGAACTTACCACAAATTTTCCAAATTTTTATGCAGCGAAACCGGTTGTAACAATAAATAAATCACCAATTACGGCAGTCTTGGGGTTCATTTTTCCTCCGCTCATTATGAAATTTAATGGATGTGGCTGCCCGCATGACAAAGTGCTGTGCTATCCTTGGAAGGCATTATTCTTATCTTTTCTGCAATTGCCGCGCGGGATTAGCCGAGCGCTCTCAGGCGCTGCAAAAAAAATGGTTCAAATGGCTCTGAGCACTATGCGACTTAACTTCTGAGGTCATCAGTCCCCTAGAACTTAGGACTACTTAAACCTAACTAACCTAAGGACATCACACACATCCATGCCCGAGGCACGATTCGAACCTGCGACCGTAGCGATCGCGCGGTTCCAGACTGCAGCGCCTAGAACTTTACTTACGAATGATACTTCGGTACCCTTTATTTGTAGCTCTGATACAGAAGCAGCTATCTTGAATAGTAAGCAGCAACTCCTTTTATCTTTACCAACTGATGTCAGTGTTTGCAGACCGAAGAGCGAGTCCATGCCTTACAAGGTTGGATTGCCTGAAGAGACAGAGAAGATCGAATGAACAAAGAATGCAGCATTTCGTCACAGGATCGTTTAGTACGCGCGAGAGCTACGGAGGTGCACAACAAACCGCTGTGGTAGTCACTGCAAGGGGACCATTGTGTGTCACGGAGAGGTCTGTCGAAATTCGAGAGTTTAGATTACAAAAGGAGGCCGGCGACACATCACTTGATCCCACTTATATCACGCAAAATGGCCACGACGAGTAAATCTGTGAAATTAGAACTCTCATCGATAATTTTTCTTCTCATTCGTTATTCATTGTTCCATAACTGCAGTACCAGATCGGATACGTCCAGCAGCTTGGCTTTATCTTTGAACTACACTAGATCTTTATCAATTTACCTTCTACTTTCATCCATACGATTCTGTAATTAACTACCCTCTAACTTGTGCCTTATACAAATACCATCCTGCTTTCAAGAAGAAATTAAAGCTTTATCCGTTATTATCGGCATGAGTTTCCTCTCGGCATACCCACATGTCAACTATTTTATACACTCCTGGAAATTGAAATAAGAACACCGTGAATTCATTGTCCCAGGAAGGGGAAACTTTATTGACACATTCCTGGGGTCAGATACATCACATGATCACACTGACAGAACCACAGGCACATAGACACAGGCAACAGAGCATGCACAATGTCGGCACTAGTACAGTGTATATCCAGCTTTCGCAGCAATGCAGGCTGCTATTCTCCCATGGAGACGATCGTAGAGATGCTGGATGTAGTCCTGTGGAACGGCTTGCCATGCCATTTCCACCTGGCGCCTCAGTTGGACCAGCGTTCGTGCTGGACGTGCAGACCGCGTGAGACGACGATTCATCCAGTCCCAAACATGCTCAATGGGGGACAGATCCGGAGATCTTGCTGGCCAGGGTAGTTGACTTACACCTTCTGGAGCACGTTGGGTGGCACGGGATACATGCGGACGTGCATTGTCCTGTTGGAACAGCAAGTTCCCTTGCCGGTCTAGGAATGGTAGAACGATGGGTTCGATGACGGTTTGGATGTACCGTGCACTATTCAGTGTCCCCTCGACGATCACCAGTGGTGTACGGCCAGTGTAGGAGATCGCTCCCCACACCATGATGCCGGGTGTTGGGCCTGTGTGCCTCGGTCGTATGCAGTCCTGATTGTGGCGCTCACCTGCACGGCGCCAAACACGCATACGACCATCGTTGGCACCAAGGCAGAAGCGACTCTCATCGCTGAAGACGACACGTCTCCATTCGTCCCTCCATTCACGCCTGTCGCGACACCACTGGAGGCGGGCTGCACGATGTTGGGGCGTGAGCGGAAGACGGCCTAACGGTGTGCGGGACCGTAGCCCAGCTTCATGGAGACGGTTGCGAATGGTCCTCGCCGATACCCCGGGAGCAACAGTGTCCCTAATTTGCTGGGAAGTGGCGGTGCGGTCCCCTACGGCACTGCGTAGGATCCTACGGTCTTGGCGTGCATCCGTGCGTCGCTGCGGTCCGGTCCCAGGTCGACGGGCACGTGCACCTTCCGCCGACCACTGGCGACAACATCGATGTACTGTGGAGACCTCACGCCCCACGTGTTGAGCAATTCGGCGGTACGTCCACCCGGCCTCCCGCATGCCCACTATACGCCCTCGCTCAAAGTCCGTCAACTGCACATACGGTTCACGTCCACGCTGTCGCGGCATGCTACCAGTGTTAAAGACTGCGATGGAGCTCCGTATGCCACGGCAAACTGACTGACACTGACGGCGGCGGTGCACAAATGCTGCGCAGCTAGCGCCATTCGACGGCCAACACCGCGGTTCCTGGTGTGTCCGCTGTGCCGTGCGTGTGATCATTGCTTGTACAGCCCTCTCGCAGTGTCCGGAGCAAGTATGGTGGGTCTGACACACCGGTGTCAATGTGTTCTTTTTTCCATTTCCAGGAGTGTATTTGCTGCCAGAAAATGGTCACCTCCAGACTTCCGCTTGTGTCACATCTTCTGCTACACACAGCCAAGCATTTTAAACTCACCACACTTTCAATCAGGTCGCCGTCTCGGTCTTTTTTTTTTTTTTTTTATTTCTTGAAATCCAGCAGAGAAGTGCCTCTGCCCATCTACCACTGCGTGGCTGGCTGCCTACGTGTCTCGCTGACCTTCATTTCATTTTCATCATGGTGATACTTATTTCTTATACATAACTCTGTTCGCCTATTAGTTTGTTTTCTTGTCACTCATGGTAATTCCAAATACGAATCTCACCATTGCACACCGAAAAACCCCGGTTTTTTCAATTAACTTTCACATTGGTTGCAAACGTTCCTTTCTATCTAAATTTAGGGTTCCTTTAAAAACCGTACTTAATTTCACTAAAAGCACTTAAGAGACTGTTAAAGCACTGATTATTCTTTTTTTTTCCTGTTCACCAAGTTGTCTTCTTCAACTGCCTCTAATACAAAAACTGCACAACGGGTTCTGCGACTTCTCTGTTAATTTGTATAATTTTGCTTTCTATGTTTGTCGAAATTGTCATTCTGCATTTGGCAGAAACCTGGCTGGCTTCAGTTAGCGACGAAACTGCATGTTCAGTCTTCTCTACAATGATCTTATTGTCAGATAACAGGAAACTTATAAGGTTGGTAGTACTAGTACCGTTTCTTGTTTTCGTAAATTTTTTGCATTACCTCCGAAGTGTACTGTATACAATTAAAAGTTCGGAAGGAAGCGGACACCTTCGCCGAAGTTCTTGGTTTATTTACAGAAACTGTTTCACTCTCATTATACTATTCACGTACAGGAACTGAAATGCCGCAAGTAGGTAAGCTGAGTGGAGGACGTAAACACCGCGTACTACTTGGAAAACTGTTGGCCACGGAGTGTCGCGGTTTCTCCTCGCGTCCTGACACGCTGGAGCTGGCATTCCAAGGCTGCGCCTCTGCATACCATCTGCATACTAAGGGCACCCGGTCCCCTGCTGACTTCATCCACAGCGCAGCCGTCAACCGATGTTTACTGCGCAGGCGCCCTCGCCGCCTCACTGGTTGACTAGGCCAGCTGTGCTCTCGGCCGATAATACACGACACACCTATCGTACTCAAGTCTACACCAGTGCCCCAAGCGTGCAAGTCTGGAACAGCCAACTTTTCCGTTAGGCCTATTGCACGATACGCCCAACGTATAAATCTGCACCAGCGCCACAAGGGTACATATTCGGTCTCAGGCTTGTTTACGGTGTTTTCGTCGTTGAATGCAAAAGTTGATAATTTTGTTCAAATGGTTCAAATGGCTCTGAGCACTATGGGACTTAACTTCTGTGGTCATCAGTCCCCTAGAACTTAGAACTACTTAAACCTAACTAACCTAAGGACATCACACGCATCCATGCCCGAGGCAGGATTCGAACCTGCGACCGTAGCAGTCCCGGATAATTTTGTACCGCTGCTAACTACTCATATTGAAACTTCTGAGAGGTCTAGGTTCGTATTTATGAAGCACTAATTCTTATCTTGTGAAGCTAGTACGAAATTAGGTTATGATTATATAGAATCATGGACTAAAGTGTTCCTTTTATGTCATGCTGGTGAAAGTAAATGATTATCTATGTTTGCTTTTGTCAGCATTGAAGGCATGGAGGACGCAATTATCCACGCAGATTTTGCCGTGACAGTGGTCCGCCTCTGTCGTTAGAGTGCGTACACATTAGGCGACTGGTTTTCAAATTGTCCCCCCCCCCCCCCAACCAAAGGCGGACTTGTGGTGTATAAAAATGGGGGGGGGGGGCGGAGGCCACTAGCGCATTGCGTTATTAAAATGTAGCTACATAAGGAAGGTAACTGTGTTAGTACTTACGACGAACTGTCTGCTGGGTACCCAGTATTTCCTCTGCACTCTGCAATTCATTTCGTCTTAGGTCGTCAGCGTGAACGTAAGCGAAGTAACTGACCGTAGCCAATCCGACATCCAAATCTACATCTACATTGATACTCTGCAAATCACATTTAAGTGCCTGCCAGAGGGTTCATCGAACCACCTTCACAATTCTCTATTATTCCAATCTCGTATAGCGCGCGGAAAAAATGAACACATGTGACTTTCCGTACGAGCTCTGATTTCCCTTATTATATCTTGGTGATCGTTCCTCCCTATGTAGGTCGGTGTCAACAAAATATTTTCACATTCGGAGGAGAAAGTTGGTGATTGGAATTTCGTGAGAAGATTCCGTCGCAACGAAAAACGCCTTTCTTTTAATGATGTCCAGCCCAAATCCTGTATCATTTCTGTGACACTCTCCCCCATATTTCGCGATAATACAAAACGTGCTGCCTTTCTTTGAACTTTTTCGATGTACTCCGTCAGTCCTATCTGGTAAGGATCCCAAACCTTGCAGCAGTATTCTAAAAGAGGACAGACAAGCGCCGGAATTCGTAGCGTACGAGTACAGTACACGAGTGGAAACTTGGCCCATCGTCGCACGTCGGCCGGGTGGCTTAGTTGGACCGAGTTGTTCAGTCAGTATCGATCAAACAAGCAGTTTTGTCGTGAGTACTTTTGATGTGAAAGTGAACTATCGACTTGTATTGCTACGTTTTTTCTTTACTTCGTCTTGAGTTTGTTCAAGAAATGGAAATACGATGATGATTACATTACATACTGTTTTGTTGCTGTACAACACAATGGTGTCGACCAGCCGCAATGTGTTATTATTTATTATGAAGTACTGAGCAATGATACCATGTGACGTTGTCGTCTCGAGCGGTATTTGTGGAATAAACATAGCGCTTTAAAAGGGAAGCCCATTCAGATTTTTGCTGCAGAATGTGCGAGTATTAAACGTATGAAGTTGGATAGTACTGGTCAATTACGGCCTTGCCGCAATGGTAACACCTGTTCCCGTCAGATCACCGAAGTTACGCAATGTCGGGCTGGGCTAGCACTTTGATGGGTGACCGTCCGGTCTGCAGAGCGCTGTTGGCAAGCAGGGTGCACTCAGGGAGTGCGGTGCGCTGACCACATGCCCCTCCGTATCCGCATCCAGTGACGCTCGTGGGCTGAGAGGATGACGCGGCGGCCGGTCGGTACCCGTTGGGCGTTCCCATGCCTGTTCGGACGGAATTTAGTTTTCAGTCTTCTGAAAAACTGATCCTAGCTTCCTACGAGTTATCACTACTCATCGCAAAGGCTAAGAAAAGTCATGTTGTCGGAGAAACACATGTCAAATTCTGTTTGTTGAAAGCAGCTGATATTGTTCTCGCAACAGTAAGTAAACAAAAACTTTCACAAGTACCGTTTTCTGACAACACTGTGAAACAGATGAATATTTTATCCATAAGGGTCGGCATTATGAGGTCTACGACAGTTGGTCAATACAAATAAAAGAGCTTGTACGTCAGTCGCTTGTTTATTTTGCCACTACGCGTTTATATTGTTCACACCACATCTTCAGGTGGAGAACCGTTTATTTACATGTCGCCGGCCGTTGTGGCCGAGCGGTTCTAGGCGCTTCAATTTGGAACCGCGCGACCGCTACGGTCGCAGGTTCGAATCCTGCCTCGGGCATGGATGTGTGTGATGTCCTTAGGTTAGTTAGGTTTAAGTAGTTTTAAGTTCTAGGGGACTGATTGACCTCATATGTTAAGTCCCATAGTGCTCAGAGCCATTTGAACCATATTTACATGTCTGATGTTGGTGACGAATACAAACGTATTTCCACAGTCGCAGATCAAGGACAGTGTAGGTTATTTTGCGTCTTTTAAGGGACGGCAGAGTTGTTAAAGGTCTGAATACTGATATCTGATGTAAGCCCCCTCCTCTGTACATTATATTTATATTATCGTTTCAGAGAACTTCTTTGGGCTGAGAGCAAATGTTAGGTTCTAAATTTGATCATCTCATAGTTCAAGCTAAACTCGGAATGTTGTAGTTGGATTATTATACACAGAATCATGTACCTTTCAGCCACTGCTCCAATGAAGTTCGCACAGATCGCTGCTCAGTTGCTACGGCAAAACAAATTTACTTTTCCTTCTGTCGTTCGCCATGTTTCAATAGCAGTGCCCGAATATCTGCTTTCTAGGGTGATGTCCCGATATTCCTCAGTTGTGATTCTGTAAATGCCTCCATGAATACACGATAATCCTAGTATAACACTCTTCCCTACTGTGACAAAAGATGGAAGTAAAAGAATTACAATGCCAGGCTCATTGTCCAGTTACATGTCACGGAATTACTTAAAAATGAACAGCCTTATTAGGATGTGACAGTAGGGTATTTGACTGTCTTCTGGAAATCATATTTAATGGTTAATAATGTCATTTTATGCCCATAACATGCTTTTTTTCCCTCATGAATTGCAGTGTTTAAAACATAAAACAGGAACGAAACTCAAATAATTTGAGAAGTCACTAAAACGCTCCTCTTGTGTCGTGTGATGGCTGTGATGTCGCTGGCTAGCACGCTGCTCCTACTGTCTAATGCTTTCACAGTTACATTTTGTTTTGGAATTTACGTTTTGGAAAGTTAATTACAAATGGTGTGTAGCACTACGTTGCACAACTACATCTAGAAAAACACCTCGAAAATTTGTGTGTGGTATCTGTTCTTTCGGACATGTGTGAAACTACAGGTACCATTCAGCCATATACAGCGTGAGTCAGCTGCCCATGGGTTTTATACAACCTGCAAGACCATCAAAAACCCGCTCAAGATTTTCACATTCTCTCGTTCACTATGCACAAACTATTAATCCCACACAAAAATGAACAGCATACGTTTTCGCTAGACAACATCGTTTTCTAATTATTAAAAAAAGGTACAAATTTGACCTTCAAACGCGTTTTTCTTGAACAACAGGAAAACATTGGTCTCCAGCGACAACGTATCCCAGTACAAAATATAACTACATTAAATTTCTTACAAAATGGACCTGTTCATTGTTTTTCTGTAAGACTAATAGTTTGTGCGTAGCGAGCGAGAGAATATGAAAATTTGAGGCGTGGTTTGTGCAGGTGTTGCAGACAGCATAAAACCTATCGGTAGGGGCAGCTGAATCGTCCTGTATACAGGGTGGTCCATTGATAGTGACCGGGCCAAATATCTCACGAAACAAGCATCAAACGAAAAAACTACACAGAGCGAAACTTGTCTAGCTTGAAGGGGGGAACCAGATGGCCCGCTAGATGGCGCTGCCATAGGTCAAACGGATATCAACTGCGTTTTTTAAATAGGAACCCCCATTTTTATTGCATATTCGTGTAGTAATACGAATGTTTTAGTTGGAACATTTTTTTCGCTTTGTGATAGATGGCGCTGTAATAGTCACAAACGTATAAGTACGTGGTATCACGTAACATTCCGCCAGTGCGGACGGTATTTGCTTCGTAATACATTACCCGTGTTAAAATCGACCGTTTACCAACTGCGCAAAAGGTCGATATCGTGTTGATGTATGGCTATTGTGATCAAAATGTCCAACGGGCGTGTGCTATGTATGCTGCTCGGTATCCTGGACGACATCGTCCAAGTGTCCGGACCGTTCGCTGGAAGTGTTAAGCCACATCTAAAACGTCAACCACGACCTATAACAAATGATGATGCTGAAGTAGGTGGTTTGGCTGCTGTCGCGGCTAATCCGCACGTCAGTAGCAGACAAATTGCGCGAGAATCGGGAATCTCAAAAACGTCGGTGTTGAGAATGCTACACCAACATCGGTTGCACCCGTACCATATTTCTATGCACCAAGAATTGCATGGCGTCGACAAGAACGTCGTGTACAGTTCTGCCACTGCGCACAAGAGAAATTACGGGACGATGACAGATTTTTTGTACGCGTTCTATTTAGCGACGAAGCGTCATTCACCAACTGCAGTAACGTAAACCGGCATAATATGCATTATTGGGCAACGGAAAATCCACGATGGCTGCAACAAGTGGAACATCAGAGACCTTGGCGGGTTAATGTGTGGTGCGACGTTATGGGAGGAAGGATAATTGGCCCCATTTTATCGATGGCAATCTAAATGGTGCAATGTATGCTGATTTCCTACGCAATGTTTTACCGATGTTACTACATGATGTTTCACTGCATGATAGAATGGCGATGTACTTCCAACGTGATAGATGTCCGGCACATAGTTCGCGTGCGGTTGAAGCGGTACTGAATAGCATATTTCATGACAGGTGGATCTGACGTCCCCGGATTTCTTTCTGTGGGGAAAGTTGATGGATATTTGCTATCGTGATCCACCGACAACGCCTGACAACATGCGTCAGCGCATTGTCAATGAATGTGCAAACATTACGGAAGGCGAACTACTCGCTGTTGAGAGGAATGTCGTTACATGTATTGCCAAATGCATTGAGGTTGACGGACATCATTTTGAGCATTTATTGCATTAATGTGGTGTTTACAGGTAATCACGCTGTAACAGCATGCGTTCTCGGAAATGATAAGTTCACAAAGGTACATGTATCAAATTGGAACAACCGAAATAAAATGTTCAAACGTACCTACGTTCTGTATTTTAATTTTAAAAAACCTACCTGTTATCAACTGTTCGTCTAAAATTGTGAGCCGTATGTTTGTGACTATTACAGCGCCATCTATCACAAAGCGAAAAAATCGTCCAACTAAAACATTCATATTTCTTTACGTACTACACGAATATACAATAAAAAAATGTGGGTTCCTATTTAAAAAACGCAGTTGATATCCGTTTGACCTACGGCACCGCCATCTAGCGGGCCAACCCTAGCGGCATCTGGTTTCCCCCTTCAAGCTAGACGAGTTTATTCTTTGTAGTTTTTTTCGTTTGATGCTTATTTCGTGAGATATTAGGCCCGGTCACTATCAATGGACCACCCTGTATGCATGACTCAAATTGAAATTCCGATATTAGCCGCAATCGTGCATCGAAACAAATTCAATGGCGACAAGTGAAAATATATGTTGGGCCATGACTCGAACCCATGTTTCCCGCTTACCAGCACGCTTCCCAAATTCCCAACCTGCTGTACACTACAAATGATGTAGCACCCCTCGTCTATTAGCCTCGTATCCTCACGCTGATTCCCGCAAGACGTCGGACGAAGAGTGAATGATCATTATTTGTCGTCAAGACGCATACGTGTGGTGTCTGTTCTGCAGCATTGTTTATAGACATACATATCTGGAGATTTAAATTAATGACCTGGTGGAACATAAAAACTACTGTGTGTAAAGCAGTGAAGGCAAATACAATAATTTAATTTGATCCATGTTTTGTAGCTTCAAACGTGACTATTCAGTACACTGGAGGTATGAATTACAAGACGCCTTCAGCCACAACTTTTCGTGTTTTATTACGTACACGATGCATTTCGGACCCAGTGGGTCCATCATTAGGTGTAATTTGTCTTAATATACGTTTTATTTCTTCTCTTGAACGAGGTAAAATGCATATTCCTGTCACGAAAAGGTGATGCTCTGCAGTTCCCCGCCAGTTTATTAAGCTGTCTAAAAATTTTGAATATTCAGAAAAATTGCACTTGGAAAACAGCAATAGTTATGGCAACAACCACACCAATTAACAGTTACAATTATCTTCCGAATGAAAAAGTTTCCACTGTGTTTCATAGCGCGGCCTATGACTAGTTGCCCTGGAAAAATCTTCTCAACATGATCTGAGCAAATAATCCAGTTCCAATTCGCTGCTTTAAAATAATTCTGCGACTAATTGCTGTGTCACAATACTTCTGTCGCAGTTGCCATGCAAAGCCGTTCTGACGTTTCTTATTTCCGGAACGTAAAAATCTGGGTTGCCTTTGAAGAATGAAGAGCCATAAACGCAGCAACAGCAACTTTGAAAGGTTTCCACGATCAGCCATAACAAAATTGCTTTCCATTATTACTTAAAAGTTGTACATAAATGCATTTTCCATCACTAAATAACTAAACTGTTTACAGAAAAGTACGGAAGAAAACTAGTAATTTTGGCTAACACTCTTGTAATACACTTTATGCTTCCTCTTATAAATCTTGAAATTTAATGATTTTTGGGCTTTAATTACATAAAAATAATAGATATTTTGTTAGAATATTGACAGAAAATGCTATTTGAATGTCATAATTATTTGGAATAACATCACCGAAACCATATTTCTATCAAAGGAGAATACCTACTTCGCTATAACTAACTATTCGCCTATAAGTTTAACTGTCAGTGCATAGGAAGTTGTTGTCAATACTAACTCAAGGGCATACGGGAAAATATAAAACAAATATTCACATTATTTCTTCATATACGCTGATGGACCTGCGCTAATCTTAAAACGACTACGTGCGATGTGCCTTTTACTGCACATTCAGGAGTGTACAGACAGTCTTAGCCAGGAGTCTAGAAACAATATTAGTTAGCAGATGAGACTGGGGTCACCATACGTCTCGATTAATCGGAATTGTCAATTTTTTCAGCCTAAAAAATGTTCTGACCCTTTAAAAAAACTAGCAGTTTTTCCTGATTTTCAAAGAATTATTTTCAAACTAGTTAAAATACAATTGCACAATAAATACAACTGTACTGATTTCTATTCATACATATTAGGCAAACCTGAGCTGCTGAATGAAATTTCATCTTTAAAGAAATATAACTGCAGTATGGAATTCATATGAACGTGAACTCCTAGTGTTCATTCAAAACTTTTTTTCTGTGTAACACACTTTATGCTTCCTCTTATAAATCTTGAAATTTAATGATTTTTGGGCTTTAATTATAAAAATAATAGATATGTTACCGCACATTCTGTATTATGAATGTTACATTTCTTAATAAATAAATTTCGGAAATCTTGAAATGTTCTTCTTTACAGTTTTTCCACTGCTTATATACACACATGCACCAGATTACCATTACTCATTTCAGTGAAGGCTACACTTTCAGAGGGAGAGGAAATGTTAGAATTAAAAGCGACTTTTAATGAGGTATTAAAAATTGTCCCACTTCTTGAGTAGGAAAAGGTATGAAACTCCCACTCTTGTCAGAGAAATTATGGTTACCCTACCTGAGATCTAAATTTTTACTGCTTAATAAGTTCCTACTCTTGAAGCATTGAGGTACACAATTCCAAATAAAATTCTGGTAGCCAGCCACTGATTCTTTGTCCCCATTTAAGCCAATATCAACGTCGAAACTGGAGAATATATGCGAATAACTTTACCATCAACACAACAAAGCAGTACCCATAACGTAACAGGAAAGGGAAACGGATTGAAATGACTTGAGCGAAAGCACACGTCAGGGATCAGACACGACGCAGGGGTACATGTACTTCCGAAGTAAGCAGCACTTCCAGGGACATCTTCAAATATAAAATAACCCAGTAGGGAATCTCAAACATCATTGTGTACTACATGAAACTTCTTTGGAAAGATAGTCGGTTGTAGTGGTAACGAAACAGCTGGTGAGGTGCTAATGAAAAGCTGGCGTTTTCAATCATCTCCATTTTGCTAGCGCCCTGCTCGTAATTCAGCAAGAAGAGCCAATGAAGGACTTAATGAATGAACATGCACCTCTCCCTATGTACAGCATTAGTTTATTGGGATGAGAAGTATTTGCCATCATTGAAATGCTGACAAAACATTTCAACAACAGCAGTTTGTACATACAGCGCACGTTGATGACACTTGTATGAAGATATACACTGATAACAATACATAGACAATGGACCATAACTTTGTAGAATTGCTGAAGTGTTTATGACACATATCTTACGACAGCTATAATTATTCTCTTCAGCTTAACACTTGCTTTTAAATCCTCTTCGCTATTACTTGACCTGTTTAGTACCTTAATTACACTTATTACTCTCAGTGTGTATTTTATGTAAATGTGTTCGCAGAAGATGGTAGTATGGTCAAATACCATGTAAAAAATTGTCAATCAAACCTACTTCCGTCCCTTGGTCACGAATGATGACGACTTCCCTTATGTACCAGCCAGCTGAGCGTTATTATACAGGGTGCGGCAGCGTTCATAGTAGGATATTAAAAACACAGCATCAGGCAGTAACTGTAATTTATTTATTACCTCTTATGTCAATTAATAGTTAAAGGTATGCCATTTACTAATGTGTAAGTCATTGCCAATTGCGTGGATTACTTTTTGAATGTGACTCCTGTCAAATGATGCCTCCTCTGCACAGCACATTCATGTAGGCGGCGTTGGAAGCTTTCCATAGCTCGGTGTAACGTATTCCCTGGGGCATTGCTGACGGCATTTCTGATGCGACCCTTCAACTCAGGAATGGTGGCCAGAATTTGCATGGATTTCGTGCGACAGACATTTCCCGGAAGAGTAATTTCCCGTTTTGGTGACAATTCCTGGCCGCCTCGCTCACCTGACCTTCCGTGTGCAGACTTTTTCCTTTGGGGCTGCCTGAATCAAGAAGTGTTCCGAACACGTTGTGCCACCATTCCTGAGTTGAAGGATCGCATCAGAACTGCCGTCGGCAATGTCCCAGGGAATACGTTACGCCGAGTTATGGAAAGCTTCCAGCACCTGCCTAATATCGTGTAGGGTCCCGCGAGCACGCAGAAGTGCCGCAACACGACGTGTCATGGACTCCACTAATGTCTGAAGTAGTGATGGAGGAAACTGACACCATGAATCCTGCAGGTCTGTCGATAAATCCGTAAGAGTAGGAGGGGTTGGAGATCTCTTCTGAACAGCACGTTGCAAGGCACCCGAGATATGCTCAGTTTTGCTCATGTCTGGGAAGTTTGGTGGCCAGCAGAAGTGTGTAATCTTATAAGAGTGTTCCTGGAGCCACTCCGTAGCAATTCTCGACTTGTAGGGCGTCGCATTGTCCTGCTGGAATTTCCCCAGTCTGTTGGAATGCACAATGGACACGAATGGATGCAGCTGATCAGACGGAATGGTTACGTAAGTGTCACCTGTCAGAGTCGCATCTACACGTATCATGGGTCCCACATCACTCAAATTGCGCACACCCCACACCACTGCACAACCTCCACCAGCTTGAACAGTCCCCTGCTTAAGGGTCCATGGATTCATGAGGTTGTTTCCATACCCGTACACCTCCATCCGCTCGATACAATTTAAAACTAGACTCTTCCGACCAAGCAACATGTTTCCAAAAGCCCATACCGATGACTTTTTGTTGAATGGTTCGCACACTGACACTTGTTGATGGCCCAGCTCTGAAATCTGCAGAAATTTGCGGAAGGGTTATACTTCTGTCACGATGAACGATTCTCTTCAGTCGTCGTTGGTCACGTCCTTGCAGGATCTCTTTCCGGCCCACCGATGTCGGAGATCTGATGTTTTACCGGATTCCTGATATTCACGGTACACTCGTGAAATGGTCGTACGGTAAAATCCCCACTTCGTCGTTACCTCGGGGATGCTGTGTCCCATCGCTCGTGCGCCGATTATAGGACCACGGTCAAACTCACTTAAATCTTGATACCGTGCCAGTGTAGTAGCAGTAACCGATCTAACAACTGCGCCAGACATTTGTTATCTTATATAGGCGTTGCCGACCGCACCGCCGTATTCTGCCTGTTTACATACCTCTGTATTTGAATACGCATACCTGTAACAGTTTCTTTGGCGCTTCAGTTTATATGGACATCATCTGCCAAGTAAAAGAATTTAGAAACTTCCTGGCACATTAAAACTGTGTGCCGGGCCGAGACTCGAACTCGGGACCTTTGCCTTTCGCGGGCAAGTGCTCTGCCAACAGAGCTACCCAAGCACGACTCACGCCCCGTCCTCACAGCAGAGCACTTGCCCGTGAAAGGCAAAGGTCCCAAGTTCGAGTCTCGGCCCGGCACACAGTTTTAATCAGCCAGGAAGTTTCATATCAGCGCACACTCCGCTGCAGAGTGAAAATCTCATTCTGAAAAGAATTTAAGCATTGCCCTCATTATCCAGCTCTTTCGTGAACTGACCGTCGGCGGCGCACACTCCGCTGCTACTGAAGACACACGAGCCGGCCGCCTCAACGAGCCTACAGACGGCGCCGTGCCAGGCACAGCAGTGCTGAGCGGGGGCCAGCCAGATGTGCCCGGCTGCAGTTAAACTCAGCGACCCCAGCGTCGCCTAGCGTCGCCTCGCCGTATCTCGCCTACTTCAGAGTAGAGTTGGGCAACACAATTCTTTTTCCCGATTCGATTCCCACGATTCAATCTGACATTGCGAATCGATTCCTACGATTCGTTCACGATTCATTCTAGTCTGCGATGGTACGATTCCTACGGAATACAAAAAGTTCTACATCTTACTCACAGATGGCAGGACATGTCTGAAATTGACAATGGGGTTAGAATCGAACTGTCATGATAAGATACGACAGAAAAAGTTCATTTATGAGTAAACATGCATATGACGTTACAAGTGTGATTCTCGATTTATACGTGTAATGCCTTAATTGATGAAAGGTCACGTTTGATTTGATTGCATCTATTGTTTTATTTCAGTATGCCAGGAAAGAGGAGTTGATTTGTGCGAAAGGTGGTGCAAAATTACGTGGTATGCCAGTTTGGTTGTGTGACTTGAACGTATCTAACTACAGACGTCTGTTTTATAGTAACAAAATCTAACAGTGAGGCAGACGTGGTTTGGCTCATATCGTCCTATGTTTTTCTGTGCTAAGATGTCTTTCCAAGTCCACATCACCCTTGTAATTCATAACGCAGCTAACAGCCCTCTCACAAGGCAAATTTAGCTTAACTTTCATTTCTTCTAAATTCAAAGCATAGGTATTTTGCTTTTAATTTGTCTGAGAACTTGCCGCTGTCACTACTATTTACGTGAGAAGACGACACCGCCAAGTGTCAGCTTGATTTTCACGAGTAATATTACGGCCCACGAACTTCGTTTGCTCGTTCCGAGCTTCATTTGTTCACACGCATCCTCCACTTGACTGCCATCTGGCGGTCGTAATCATTCGGCACGACTCGGCATGATTCGGAAGTTGCCTTCGAAGCATAGCGTACCAACTTGTAAGAATCGATGAATCGTTGGAACTTGGAATCGTCACGGCTCGGAAACACACAATCGTTCTTACGATTCTTTTGAACGACGATTCGTCGGTATCACGATTCGATTCTTGCGATTCTTTATTTAGAGTCGTTCAAATGAACGACTCATTCACGAATCGCCACAACTCTACTTCAGAGGAGTCCGCTCCGGCCAGGGCAGCAGGGCCACACTTGCTGCACACGCTTTCTTTATTGTCGTCGTCACCTGCCTGCTAATGATCAACGACGATAGGTAATCGCACTGAGGGTGCATGCTTGCGTCTGCGTTATGTACCGAGAGGTCTCTGACAACAGTGTGCGGGAGACAACATACGAGACGCCTACCTCAGTATTTGTTCTAATCTGGAAGTTGTGCAGAGGAACAATCTGGAAATACCATGTGAGGACCTCCTCGCTGTGAGTATGCACACTGCGTGAATGAGTAATGGACGCGATTACTGTGTGGGCGCTGAAGGGAATGAAGCAGAGGGGGAAGGTGAGGCCGATGCCGGTACACAGCTTGCTCCCCTGGAATAGCACCACCACCGCCAGTGTCAAATGACGTCACTCTGTGAGACACTGTGGGAAGACCTGGAATCTAATTTAATACACTAACGCATACAATGAGGTGACGAACGTCATGCGATAGCTATATGCACTCATACAAAGGGCGGTAGTGTCGCGTCCACAAGTCATTGACGGGCAGTGCATTGGCGGAGCTCTCATTTGCACACAGCTGATTCCTATGAAAACGTGTCCGACTTGATTATGGCCGCACGACGAGAATTAACAGACTTTCAACGCGGTATGGTAGTTGGAGCTAGACGCATGGGACATTACATTTCGGAAATCGGAAATCAATATTTCGAGATCCACAGCGTGAAGAGTGTGCCGAGAATATCAAATTTCAAAGCATTACCTCTTAGCAGTGGCGTTAGCGTATAATTGACAGGGCTAACAGACAAGCAAAATGCTTGAAATCACCACAGAATTCAACGTGGAACGTACGACGAACGCATTCGTTAGGACAGTGCGGTCAAAGGTGTCGTAAATGGGCTACGGCAGCGGACGACTGTCGCGAGTGCCTTTGCTAACAGCACATTGCCTGCAGCGCCTCTTCTCGACTCGTGACCATATCGATCGAACCCTACACTGCTGGAGAACAATGGCCTGGTCAATGAGTCCAGATTTCACTTGATGAGAGCTGATGATAGGATTAGACTGTGGCGCACAACCTCGCCCCCCCTCCCCCCCCCCCCCAACCCAATCATGCAGCCAAGTTGTCAACACAGCAATGTACAAGCTGGTGGTGGTTCCATAATGGTGTGGGCTGTGTTTACATGGAAAGGACTGATCATTGATTGTAAATCATTATGTCCGGCTACTCGGAGAGCATTTGCAGCCATTCATAGACACGTTTCCAAACAACGATGAAATTTTTATGGATGACAATGCGCCATGTCAGAAGGCCACAACTGTTCACGACTGTTTTGAGGAACATCCAGGACAATTCGAGCGAATGGTTTGGCTACCCAGATCGCCCGAGATGAATCCCATCGAACATTTATAGGCTCTTGGCACTATGGGACTTAACATCTGAGGTCATCAGTCCCCTAGACTTAGAACTACTTAAACCCAACTAACCTAAGGACATCACACACATCCATGCCCGAGGCAGGATTCGAACCTGCGACCGTAAAAGCAGCGCGGTTCCGGACTGATGCGCCTAGAACCGCTCGGCCACAGCGGCCGGCACATACATAGGAAGTAACCGCGAGGTCAGTTCGAGCACAAAATCCTGCACCGGCAATTATGGACGCCTGTGGAGGCAGTGTGGCTCAATATTTCTGCAGGGGACTGCTAACGTCTTGTTGAGTCCATGACACGTCGATATCACTAACTCCTAGCCGGCCGCGGTGGTCTAGCGGTTCTGGCGCTGCAGTCCGGAACCGCGGGACTGCTACGGTCGCAGGTTCGAATCCTGCCTCGGGCATGGGTGTGTGTGATGTCCTTAGGTTAGTTAGGTTTAAGTAGTTCTAAGTTCTAGGGGACTTATGACCTAAGATGTTGAGTCCCATAGTGCTCAGAGCCATTTGAACCATTTTTTTTCACTAACTCCAAGTTAAGAACTTCAGTTGTTGCCGATGCTACTTTTCAAAAACAGCGCCGCAACTTGACTTTCGATTATAGACCTTGTTTGGACATTTATTATCGGGCTAAAGTGTGACCATTCATAGTAGTGAATCATAACAAAGAAACTGTGTTAATAAAAACCGAGTTAAGGAAAAACTACAGGGTCCAACGATTTCGAACAGAGTATCACGAGAAGTGAACCATGTATTGGATTATCGCTAGACAATAATAATAATAATAATAATAATAATAATAATAATAATTTATTCCACATTAATATTAAAGGGAATACTTTTCAACAACAAACCATCGTGCTTTGTTAAATGAACCCTGTGACTTTTGAAGGAATTAATTCGGTGTACACGTGCTACGTGAATCAAAGATACAGGGTGTTTCAAAAATGACCGGTATATTTGAAACGGCAATAAAAACTAAACGACCAGCGATAGAAATACACCGTTCGTTGCAATATGCTTGGGACAACAGTACTTTTTCAGGCGGACAAACTTTCGAAATTACAGTAGTTACAATTTTCAACAACAGATGGCGCTGCAAGTGATGTGAAAGATATAGAAGACAACGCAGTCTGTGGGTGCGCCATTCTGTACGTCGTCTTTCTGCTGTAAGCGTGTGCTGTTCACAACGTGCAAGTGTGCTGTGGACAACATGGTTTATTCCTTAGAACAGAGGATTTTTCTGGCGTTGGAATTCCACCGCCTAGAACACAGTGTTGTTGCAACAAGACGAAGTTTTCAACGGATGTTTAATGTAACCAAGGGACCGAAAAGCGATACAATAAAGGATCTGTTTGAAAAATTTCAACGGACTGGGAACGTGACGGATGAACGTGGTGGAAAGGTAGGGCGACCACGTACGGCAACCACAGAGGGCAACGCGCAGCTAGTGCAGCAGGTGATCCAACAGCGGCCTCGGGTTTCCGTTCGCCGTGTTGCAGCTGCGGTCCAAATGACGCCAACGTCCACGTATCGTCTCATGCGCCACAGTTTACACCTCTATCCATACAAAATTCAAACGCAGCAACCCCTCAGCGCCGCTACCATTGCTGCACGAGAGACATTCGCTAACGATATAGTGCACAGGATTGATGACGGCGATATGCATGTGGGCAGCATTTGGTTTACTGACGAAGCTTATTTTTACCTGGACGGCTTCGTCAATAAACAGAACTGGCGCATATGGGGAACCGAAAAGCCCCATGTTGCAGTCCCATCGTCCCTGCATCCTCAAAAAGTACTGGTCTGGGCCGCCATTTCTTCCAAAGGAATCATTGGCCCATTTTTCAGATCCGAAACGATTACTGCATCACGCTATCTGGACATTCTTCGTGAATTTGTGGCGGTACAAACTGCCTTAGACGACACTGCGAACACCTCGTGGTTTATGCAAGATGGTGCCCGGCCACATCGCACGGTCGACGTCTTTAATTTCCTGAATGAATATTTCGGTGATCGTGTGATTGCTTTGGGCTATCCGAAACATACAGGAGGCGGCGTGGATTGGCCTCCCTATTCGCCAGACATGAACCCCTGTGACTTCTTTCTGTGGGGACACTTGAAAGACCAGGAGTACCGCCAGAATCCAGAAACAATTGAACAGCTGAAGCAGTACATCTCATCTGCATGTGAAGCCATTCCACCAGACACGTTGTCAAAGGTTTCGGGTAATTTCATTCAGAGACTACGCCATATTATTGCTACGCATGGTGGATATGTGGAAAATATCGTACTATAGAGTTTCCCAGACCGCAGCGCCATCTGATGTTGAAAATTGTAACTACTGTAATTTCGAAAGTTTGTCCGCCTGAAAATGTACTGTTGTCCCAAGCATATTACAACAAACGGTGTATTTCTATCGCTGCTCGTTTAGTTTTTATTGCCGTTTCAAATATACCGGTCATTTTTGAAACACCCTGTATCAATACATTTTGAAACGCGAATCGGCCGCCTAGTAACTGTTAATAAGCATCTTTGGCGGCAACCGGTAGACACAGCAGCCAGGCGATAGTAATAATTTGAATCTAAACTTATCAACGAAAGAGTCTGACTGAAATTAGAGCAAAGAGCCGACATAATCAACAAATATTGACGGCAGTAACATATAGTTTTCTGTCGCCGCGCTTTCACATACCTCGACGCTGTGGATAATACTGGCTTGGCGTACAAAAAGGACTTTACACTTTCGCTGATGGTGGGAGTGCCAGTAGGCAGCACTTCTGTCACGTTGAACGATTTTCAGTCGTCGTTGGTCCCGTCGTTGCGCAGGATCTTTTTCCGGCCTAGCAACATCGGAGATTTGATGTTTTACCGGATTCCCGATATTCACGGTACACTCGTGAAATGGTCGTACGGGAAAATCCCCACTTCATTGCTACCTCGGAGATGCAGTGCCCCTTCGCTCGTGCGCCGATTATAGCACCACGTTAGAACTCAAATCCTGATACCCTGCCATTGTAGCAGCAGTAAACGATCTAACAACTGCGCCAGACACTTGTTGCCTTATAGCCGGCCGCAGCGCCTTATTCTGCCTGTTTACATATCTCTGTTTTTGAGTACGCATGCCTATACCAGTTTCTTTAGTGCTTCAGTGTAAATCAGTATTAATAGGGGTGGCCCAATTAAGCTTGATACACATTGATACCACAACACTCACATAGACATATTAATGGGAGGGATCTTCTAGCTAAGAACGGAAACAAACGGACACTGCTACAAACAGATTTCATAATTTTGAATATGAAGGTTACTCACAGACACCTTAAAAAGAACCGTTAACAATCGGATAAGGGGATACAACTCAAAGTTATCTTTGGACAGTTGGGTACGGAGGATAAAGCACAGTTGCGTTAAAAATTCACGTCACGTTCAGAGACTGAGGAAGTTGTTAATTAGATGTAGAAAGTACACGGAAAGATAGGAGCGAACACCACGGATATGCCCAAATGGGAGAAAAACGGGCAGCTACCATTCTTGAATGTTCTGGTACGGAAAAAGCCTGATGGTACACTAGGACACAGCGTCTACCGGAAAACAACCCACACGCATCTGTACCTTCACGCCTCCAGCTGTCATCACCCATCACAAAGAGAAGGAGTACTAAATACATTGGTTCACAGAGCCCGTGTGATCTCCGACGAAGAAAGCTTAAAACTGGAACTAGATCACCTCAAACATGTGTTCCAGAAGAACGGCTATAGTGACCGCCAAATTCGACGCGCCTTCAAGCAGAAGACCACACCACAGCCGACACCTGATGATGATCCACCGAAAGCGACAGCCTACATACCATATGCGGGCAACGTATCTGAAAAAATAGGCAGGATTCTAGGACGTCATAACATCAAATGCGTCTACCGCCCGCCGCCAAAGATCAAGTCCCTTGTAGGGACAGTGAAGGACGATTTTGGATTCCGGAAATCTCGAGTTTATTTCATACCGTGCGAGTGTGGGAAAGCATATGTGGGGCAAACCATTCGCACCATCGAGGAAAGGTGTACTGAACACAAACGGCACACCGATCTCCAACAGCCTACAAAATCTGCCATCGCAGAACATTGCCTAGAGACAAATCACTGTAAGGAATACGAGAACACAGAAGTACTGCACAACACATCCCGCTTTTGGGACTGTGTATACAAGGAAGCAATTGAAATACGCCTGCACGAGAACCTTATTAACAAGGACAACGGATTTCAACTCAGCCAAGCGTGGAATCCAGCAATAAAAGTTCTGCACGAGCAGCGGAAACGGGGCACCACACCCGCCGAAGGCGGCATGCGTACTGCCATCTCGTCAACGCAAGCTACCCCCACCACCGCGGCCTGCACATCCCTCGGTCCATACGCGGAGTCAGTGGAGGGGAGAGGCGACAGGTATATGTACCACACCACCCGCCAGCCTAGGACGTCAATCAACAGGAGTAACCTGATGATGATGGCACGTTACGCCGTCGAAAATTCGTTCAACAACGACCAGTCAACCAGGCTGCATGCCCGAGAGACCTTCAAGCACCTCATTCGCCGGGAAAATCTACGAACACATTCAAAACGAATGCTTCTCCGAAGCATCGTAGTGTGCATTCACACACCCTTAGGGAAGCCACCGTTGCCTAGAGATCTCTTACCTGGCTAAATGATATTTGCGAAGAATTCCACATTTCCTTCGACAGAGGAATGTGCGTTCCGTAACCCCGATAGCGAGGTGGGGAAAAGATAAGGCTAGCCCCGCTACCTGTGGCCGGACGCCGCCCAGAGTACAGTAGCTCTATAGTGGCAGAGTTCTCTTAAAAGGACCCTTATCTCCCTCATCCAACTTGTAGGCTTTCAGGGCTTCGGAACCTCTACCAACTACATATGAAAGGCAGAAAAACAAATAATAAAGCGAAAACAGTCACTGGCAATTCACTATACCACACTGAAATTTTGCACAAGTTTCACTGAGTTTCCTTACGATATTGCAGAAACACACGCCCGTACAACACAGCATCGCCAGTAAACAGCCCGATACTGCTTTCGGCCCTGTTTCCTGAATCCTTGATGTATTAATAAGAACATTTGAGAACGTTTTCCGCTTCCACGGGGCAAACCGGAAGAAATTTTCATTTCTGCTGGACATTTGCCGTCGAGTATAACGCACTGCGTTCTATTAGTCAAATAAGGCACCAAGTCAGTCGCAAATTTGTGAAGACATTCGGCATGATCGTTATTAGTCAACACCCTGATGGCGTTGAAAACCTTTACAATGTGTAGGAAGACAGAATCTACCTGGTTACCAGGTGCCGATGGTAGAAGTCGCTCTCATCAGCATTACTTTGCCAGCAAAGTGAGAGGTGGCTGATTACAGCTCCAACGTTGTGACGTTCTGCGTAGTAAAGACATTTTTCTTAAAGAATCAGTACGAAATTTAGGAATCACCACAGGTGTGAAACAAAAGTTGCTTCTTTCACACATACGTTGCGAGCAGTAGATACACTCCGGAAGGTGCAGTCTGGCCGCCCCAGGTAGCGACAGCTCCTGTTGTGTGACGCACAGAAGGAGCAACAGTGTCCAGGATCACGCACATACCTGCCGGACTCCGCGGCAAAGGAACACCTATACGTGCAGAACTTCTACGTCTGTTTGTTGAAGGACCGACTGAATAATGTCTTCTACTTTATGCACGTTTAGATGCGATTTTAATTCTGGGCACTGTACCAGTGTCACGCAGCGTACTGGACACCCGAGTAAAAACTCTTGAATCTGGTAGCCTGCGGTTAGGAAATCGTACACCGTATTCTCTACAAGCAGCAACAGCGTTTCCATTACAAAGCCCATACGCAAATAACATCTCGGCATACTCAGCATGTGTAAATACGTGCGGCATGTTCACACGATACAGAACAGCAGATTTGGCCGACAAATCGCAATGAAAACTTCACAACGTAAACATCACCACTCTACACGCGAAACCAAAATGCATTCAACTCGTATATCTCGAACAACCCTATATATACAGGGTGTTTCAAAAATGACCGGTATATTTGAAACGGCAATACAAACTAAACGAGCAGCGATAGAAATACACCGTTTGTTGCAATATGCTTGGGACAACAGTACATTTTCAGGCAGACGAACTTTCGAAATTACAGTAGTTACAACTGTCAACAACAGATGGCGCTGCGGTCTGGGAAACTCTATAGTACGATATTTTCCACATATCCACCATGTGTAGCAATAATATGGCGTAGTCTCTGAATGAAATTACCCGATACCTTTGACAACATGTCTGGCGGAATGGCTCCACATGCAGATGAGATGTACTGCTTCAGCTGTTCAATTGTTTCTGGATTCTGGCGGCACACCTGGTCTTTCACGTGTCCCCACAGAAAGAAGTCACAGGGGTTCATGTCTGGCGAATAGGGAGGCCAATCCACGCCGCCTCCTGTAAGTTTCGGATAGCCCAAAGCAATCACACGATCATCGAAATATTCATTCAGGAAATTAAAGACGTCGGCCGTGCGATGTGGCCGGGCACCATCTTGCATAAACCACGAGGTGTTCGCAGTGTCGTCTAAGGCAGTTTGTACCGCCACAAATTCACGAAGAATGTCCAGATAGCATGATGCAGTAATCGTTTCGGATCTGAAAAATGGGCCAATGATTCCTTTGAAAGAAATGGCGGCCCAGACCAGTACTTTTTGAGGATGCAGGGATGATGGGACTGCAACATGGGGCTTTTCGGTTCCCCATATGCGCCAGTTCTGTTTATTGACGAAGCCGTCCAGGTAAAAATAAGCTTCGTCAGTAAACCACATGCATATCGCCGTCATCAATCCTGTGCACTACATCGTTAGCGAATGTCTCTCGTGCAGCAATGGTAGCGGCGCTGACGGGTTGCCGCGTTTGAATTTTGTATGGATAGAGGTGTAAACTCTGGCGCATGAGACGATACGTGGACGTTGGCGTCATTTGGACCGCAGCTGCAACACGGCGAACGGAAACCCGAGGCCGCTGTTGGATCACCTGCTGCACTAGCTGCGCATTGCCCTCTGTGGTTGCCGTATGCGGCCGCCCTACCTTTCCAGCACGTTCATCCCTCACGTTCCCAGTCCGTTGAAATTTTTCAAACAGATCCTTTATTGTATCGCTTTTCGGTCCTTTGGTTACATTAAACCTCCGTTGAAAACTTCGTCTTGTTGCAACAACACTGTGTTCTAGACGGTGGAATTCCAACACCAGAAAAATCCTCTGTTCTAAGGAATAAACCATGTTGTCCACAGCACACTTGCACATTGTGAACAGCACACACTTACAGCAGAAAGACGACGTACAGAATGGCGCACCCACAGACTGCGTTGTCTTCTATATCTTTCACATCAGTTGCAGCGCCATCTGTTGTTGAAAATTGTAACTACTGTAATATCGAAAGTTTGTCCGCCTGAAAATGTGCTGTTGTCCCAAGCATATTGCAACAAACGGCGTATTTCTATCGCTGCTCGTTTAGTTTTTATTGCCGTTTCAAATATACCGGTCATTTTTGAAACACCCTGTATATGTATATACACCTGTAGAGCCAAAGAAACTGGTACACCTACCTAATATCGGTGTAGGGCCCCGCGAGCACGCAGAAGTGCCGCAACACGACGTGGCATGGGGACTCGACTAAAGCCTGAAGTAAGTAGAATTATATACTAATGCCTTCAGCTGCTGATGGACGTTGATATATATCAACGTTGACAGGTGAAAAATGTGTGTCCCGACCGGGACTCGAACCCGGGATCTCCTGCTTACATGGCAGACGCTCTATCCATTTTTTTTCTTTTTTGCTCGATATAGTTCGTTGCGTTTGGTCTGGGCGGACGTCACACGACATCTGTTCAAGTTGATCGTTGATTCTTTGACTCAGTTTTTTTTATTAAAGAGAGCACGAAGCCCTCTGACCGAACACGCTGAGCTACCGTGCCGGCATCCATTACAAAGCCCATACGCAAATACCATGTATCCATCTGACCCACCGAGGGCACAGAGGTTCAAATTGGTTCAAATGGCTCTGAGCACTATGGGACTCAACATCTTAGGTCATAAGTCCCCTAGAACTTAGAACTACTTAAACCTAACTAACCTAAGGACATCACACACACCCATGCCCGAGGCAGGATTCGAACCTGCGACCGTAGCAGTCCCGCGGTTCCGGGCTGCAGCGCCAGAACCGCTAGACCACCGCGGCCGGCAAGGGCACAGAGGATAGTGCGACTGACTGGAGGGACTAATCTCGCGCACGCCTCCCGCGAGACCCACATTCTCATCTTATATGTCCACACACTACATTCGCAGTGTCCCTACCCAACATACTCATTACCCGTGGAAGACATTCTTATTTTAGAGTTGGGGTAATATGTGTGCATCCACACAGAAGAGGAAGGTCATGGCCAGTATTGCCAGAACTATATACTTATGTGGATATGGTGTCTGTTCTTTCAAGTATTATGTCTGAAGCAATGCTGGAGGGAACTGACACCATGAATCCTGCAGGGCTGTCCATAAGTACAAGGGGTTGGAGACCTCTTCTGAACAGCACGTTGTAAGACATCCAAGATATGCTCAATTGTGTTCATATTTGGGGAATTTGGTGGCCAGCGGAAGTGTTTAAACTGAGAAGATTGTTCCTGGAGCCACTCTGTAGCAGTTCTAGTGAGGTGTCGCATTGTCCTCCTGGAATTGCCGGAATGCACAATGGACATGAATGGATGCAGGTGATTAGATAGGATGCTTACATACATGTCACATGTCAGAGTCGTATCTACACGTATCAGGGGTTCCATATCACTCCAACTGCACACGCCCCACACCATTACAGAGCCTCCTCCAGCTCGAATAATCCCCTGCTGACCTGGAAGTTCCATAGATTCATGAGGTTGCCTCCATAACCGCACACGTCTATCCGCTCGATACAATTTGAAACGAGAATCGCCAGAGCAGGCAACATGTTTCCAGACATCAACAGTCCAATGTCGGTGTTGACGGGCTCAGGCGAGGCGCTAAGCTTTGTGTCGTGCAGTCATCAAGGGTACACAAGTGGGCCTTCGGCTCCAGAAGCCCATATCGATGATGATTCGTTGAATGGTTCGCACGCTGACACTTGTTGATAGCCCAGCATTGAAATCTGCAGCAATTTGCGGAAGGGTTGCACTTCTGTCAAGTTGAACGACTTTTTCAGTCGTCGTTGGTTCTGTCCCTGCGGAATCTGTTTCTGGCCGCAGCGATGTCGGAGATTTAATGTTTTACCGGATTCCTGATATTCACGGTACACTCGTGAAGTGGTCGAACGGGAAAATATCCACTTCATCGCTACCATCCCTCGTGCGCCCACTAATACCACGTTCGAACTCACTTAAATCTTGATAATCTGCCATTGTAGCAACAGTAACCGATCTAACAACTGGGCCAGACACTTGTTTTATTATTTAGGCGTTGACGATGGCAGCATTGTATTCTGCTGTTTACATACCTCTGTATTTGAATACGCATGCCTATACTAGGTTCTTTGGCGCTTCAGAGTATATATTTGGATCAGTCAGTTCCACGCAACTCTAGTTTTCCATGAGCATGGTCTTTTCTTCGGTGGCCGATGGGGCAGTGTTGTGTAATGCTTGCTTTCCACTTGCGCGGCCCAGATTCGATTCCTTCCATGGTAATTTTTTAGAAAAAAGATGCATGTTGCATGAACATTTGGATGAAGTGTAAAATACAGAGAAATGAAAACAAATTTAATTAGATAATTTTTTAATTAAAATAGTGTTAACATTTTTTTATAAAAGATATATAATAATTTCGTCGAAAGCTGTTTGCAGGTCGACAAATCCAATGAACATGTCTTGATGTTTTTTTAAATCTTTCTTCCATTATCAATCACAACGTCAGAATTGCCTCACGGGTACCTTTACCTTTTCTAAAGCCAAACTGATCGTCATTTAGCACATCCTCAATTTTCTTTTCCATTCTTCTATATATTATCCTTGTTAGCAACTCTGATGCATGTGCTGTTAAGTTGATTGTGCGATAATTCTCGCACTTGGCAGCTCTTACAGTCATCGGAAATGTGGATGATACTTTTCCAAAGTCAGATGGCTTGTCGTCAGACTCATACATTCTACACACCAACGTGACGAGTCGTTTTATTGCCACTACCCCCAATAATTTTAGAAATTCTGATGGAATGTTATCTATCCGTTCTAACTTATTTGATCTTCAGTCCTCCAAAGCTCTCTTAAAGTCTGGTTCTAATACTGGGCCCCCTATCTCTTCTAAATCGACTCCTGTTTCTTCTTCTGTCACATCAGACAAATCTTCCCCCTCACAGAGGCTTTCAATGTACTCTTTCCACCTACCCTCCTTCTCATCTGCATTTAACAGTGGTATTCCCGTTGCACTCTTTATGCTACCATCCTTGCTTTTAAAATGTCACCAAAGATTGTTTTGGCTTTCCTATATGCTGAGTCAGTCCTTCCGACATCACTTCTCTTTCGATTTATTCACATTTCTCATGCAGCCACTTCTTCTTAGCTTCCCTGCACTTCCTATTTATTTCGTTCCACTTTTCAAGCAAAATTTAATGCAAATTCTTTGATCCATTGTTTTAGAAAGCAAAATTTATCAGAGCACTCGAAAACACGTCATGTAACCTTTCCGACTGTCAATAATAAACAAAATGTTCAAAACAGCTGAAAATGGAAACATGCGTACCAACAAGATAAAAAATTTGAAAATCAGATGTACAAAGTCCGTGAAATTAAATAGTTCCCCTTACTTTTTGATCACGCCTCGTTTATAATTTGTTGCCAGGCTTCGGATGCTGCTGACTTCATTTTGTTTTGTGCTCAGGGAACATCAAAAGAAATCTGTGTACGTACGGACAAATGGCAGCCCAGAGATATTAGCCGTAAGCGTGGACTGCTGACTGCTGCAGGCAGCGCCTGTGCAATGCTTTTCGCTGTGTCTGTAACCGGGCCGTCATCGCCTCAGCTAACAACCAGGAGCAGCACACCTTTTTCCCCGTCGGCTTCTTTTTTTATTATTTTGAGGGCTCCATTCGGAACCCGCCCCCGCTCCTGCAGTTAGCCTTGTGTTACAGCGACCGCGCCTTGGGGGCCGAACGATCGACCACACACAGGTGGCCGCGGCGAAGCGGAGGTCGACGACATTCCTGAGCTGATAAAAAAAAAAAAAAAGGAAAAGCAGATGAGGTGTGTTTGTGTGTGTGTGTGTGTGTGTGTGAGCGCTTGCCGACGCGGCCATGCAAATTGCGGGCCTTGGGCAGCGCAGCTGACTCCTAACGAAGACTTTGCCCCCAGATCACATCAGCGTCGTGCGTAATGCACAAGCGGAATTCTCCATGCCCTTTCTTATACTAACTGCAACTGCCTCCCTCTCGAAGGCTGTCAACTCGTCTCTTATTTTTCCCTATCTTGTCTGCTGTAATCTACGTACCTCCCGCTCCTCTGCTTATCAAATAACGGATACTATAGGTACTTTCCTGTCTATTCTATTCGAAACATACAACTCAAATCCCGAAACTTAACGTGTGCTACTATTAGGAGGTAACGTACGCAAGTAACTTCTGCAAACATTTGCAGAGGTGTTTACATCGGGACTTCCGCCAGTCGCTTCGGCAATTTCAGGAACTGTCGGTAAGTACAGTACCTAAAGAAGTGCTTCCTCTAGAGTTACGTCTCGACAGTTTATACTGTCGTGGTTAGAAACAGAGAACTCGCCGGCGTTGTTGTATTATTATTGCTGACCAAAAATCGTTACGAAAAGCACAGTTAATAAAAAATAAATGAATTAATTCGCATGACCTGTACGGGACACATTCTTATGGGGCTGATGGACAATCTTACTTTGTACAGTCACCTGTGAAAGACGGTTCTATGCAATGTTTCCCGAGACGTGCGTCGTCTTTCTTCGAGTGTCAGCCGGTAAACATTTTTCAAATAATTTTATCATATCACAGTCTCAGCTGCACTATGCTTTCTGTTAATAGAATTAGTCATTTTTTTATCTTGTGAGCAGTTGTAGACAAATACAGTACTTCACAAGCCATAGGGAGACACCAGTAACTAGAGGTAGCATACAAGAAGATGACACAAATGTGCCGAAACAAGGATAATTGCCACGGCCTGAAGCCCCTATAACAAAAACTTACAAGCACGTAAGCACCGCCAACGAAAACCTGCACTGTACAGGGAGAAAACCATAAACTTGTTTAGACCGCAATACAATGGCGTTCAGGAAGTCGAGACGAACGATCTTATACCGGCAAAATGGTTCAAATGTCTCTGAGCACTATGGGACTTAACATCGATGGTCATCAGTCCCCTAGAACTTAGAACTACTTAAACCTAACTAATCTAAGGACATCACACAACACCCAGTCATCACGAGGCAGAGAAAATCACTGACCCCGCCGGGAATCGAACCCGGGAACCCGGGTGCGGGAAGCGAGAACGCTGCCGCACGACCACGAGCTGCGGACTCTTATACCGGCCACTTGCGCTATGTCAAGTAGGGTAACTACCTCTATTTGGCCTACAAAAATTAACTAAGTAACAGTGCTTGCGCCTCAAGGGAGATTTTCACATTCTCTCGCTCTCTACGCACAAACTGTTAGTCCTACAGAAAAATGAGTAGGACCTTTCCTGTTGGAAACTTAATGTAGTTAAATTTTGTACAGCGATACGTTTTCGCTAAGGTTCAATGTTTACGAGTTATTAAAGAGAAACGTACAAAAGTGACCTTGAAACGCCCCCTCAACCCGACATTCACCCCCAATGGTCATGGTTTTTAGTATGTTGTTCATGGCACTCCATCCTATCACTGAACTGAACTTTGCGGTTACACGAATTATTTTCCTACTCGACCTTTTTTTTTTTAGTGCTCATGGTCGACCCTCACTTTCCAGTGAACATGTTTTCCCGGATAAAGACTGTATCATCACAGACGGAAAGCACAGTATTCGCAGTAGGTCGCAATGGGTCGTTGAGAATCGTCGCGCTATACTTGGAATGAAACATCAACATAGGTTAACACAGAACTTGCGGGCGAGCATGCCAATATTTAACTTCATTATATTACACATTTTCCTGAGAGAGGTACTCCGCAGATTTTTTGAAGAGATCCACATCATCTTTGTACAAATATACACTACCCGCCATTAAAATTGCTACACCACGAAGATGACGTGCTACAGACGCGAAATTTAACCGACAGTAAGAAGATGCTGTTATATGCAAATGATTAGCTTTTCAGAGCATTCACACAAAGTTGGCGCCGGTGGCGACACCTATAACGTGCTGACATGAGGAAAGTTTCCAACCGATTTCTCATACACAAACAGCAGTTGACCGGCGTTGCCTGGTGAAATGTTGTTGTGATGCCTCGTGTAAAGAGGAGAAATGCGTACCATCACGTTCCCGACTTTGATAAACGTCCGATTGTAGCCTATCGCGATTGCGGTTTATCGTATCGCGACTTTGCTACGCGCGTTGGTAGAGATCCAATGACTGTTAGCAGAATATGGAATCGGTGGGTTCAGGAGAGTAATACGGAACGCCGTGCTGGATCCCAACGGCCTCGTATCACAAGCAGTCGAGATGACAGGCATCTTATCCCCATGGCTGTAACGGATCGTGCAGCCACGTTTCGATCACCGAGTCAACAGACGGGGACGTTTGCAAGACAACAACCATCTGCAAGAACAATTCGACGACGTTTGCAGCAGCATGGACTATCAGCTCGGAGACCACGGCTGCGGTTACCCTTGACGCTGCATCACAGACAGGAGCGCCTGCGATGGTGTACTCAACGACGAACCTGGGTGCACGAATAGCAAAATGTCATTTTTTCGGATGAATCCAGGTTCTGTTTACAGTATCATGATGGTCGCATCCGTGTTTGGCGACATCGCGGTGAACGCACATTGGAAGCGTGTATTGGTCATCGCCATACTGGCGTATCACACGCGTGATGGTATGGGGTGCCATTGGTTACACGTCTCTTTCACCTCTTGTTCGCATTGACGGCACTTTGAACAGGGGACGTTACATTTCAGACGTGTTGCGACCCGTGGCTCTACCCTTCATTCGATCCCTGCGAAACCCTACATTTCAGCAGGATAATGCAAGACCGCATGTTGCAGGTCCTGTACGGGCCTTTCTGGATACAGAAAATGTTCCACTGCTGCCCTGGCCAGCACATTCTCCAGATTTCTCACCAATTGCAAACGTCTGGTCAATGGTGGCCGAGCAGCTGGCTCGTCACAATACGCCAGTCACTACTCTTGATGAACTGTGGTATCGTGTTGAAGCTGCATGGGCAGCTGTACCTGTACAGGCCATCCAAGCTCTGTTTGACGCAATGCCCAGGCGTATCAAGGCCGTTATTACGGCCAGAGGTGGTTGTTCTGGGTACTGATTTCTCAGGATCTATGCACCCAAACTGTGTGAAAATGTAATCACATGTCAGTTCTAGTATAATATATTTGTCCAATGAATACCCGTTTATCATCTGCATTTCTTCTTGGTGTAGCCAGTTGTGTAAGAGGCGCTCAAAAAGTTTCCGTTTGAAGACGATGCTGCAGCGTATCTGCAACCCTGCACGACAATGATGCGTTGCACCGACTGTAGGCAAAAAGTAAGTGTGGCAAAAAATTTGTACACCTGGAAAACCGACGTCGATTTTGATCGAATGACGGCGTGTGCCATCTGGGGGATACTAGATGTGCTGATAATGGTTTCAACGACGTAATGGCACAGCTACCCGAGCGCCATTTGTGGTTACCCTTTATTAGGGAATGCTTACAGCTAGGAGGCTCAATGCGGTGCACACGTGTGAAGCAAGATGGCAACCGTCCCACGAAGAAGCACTCGCGCTTGCTGCAGCCAACTGAGTGAGTTTGAAAGGGATGAAACTGTGGCCTTCCGTGTGTTGGGAGGTCCTTTCGGAGAAATGCCACGCAAGTTGGAGGTACTGCGTCATTTATGCAATGATGTTGATGTCAGTGGTAAAGTGACCATCGTCTGGACGTCCACACAGCACAGACGCCCGCCAGGATCGACGTATTGTATTGTACGGGCAGCGGTGGCAGATCGTACAGGTACCGCAGCACTGGTAAGAGTGCTTGTGAGCCCAGACTCTTGCGAATCGGTTACTAGCTGTGGGACCACGGGCACACACATCTATAGCCCGTCTTCCACTCAAGCCACGTCGACACGCACGGCTCGACTGGTGTCAGAGAATCATCTGAGAGCTGGAATGTCGCGCCTGTGGTCTTCAACGATGTAAGCAGATCCTATGTGTATGCAAGTGATAGTACGACGTACGAGGTACACCTAGTGAGCGCTGTGCATTCGTTCAAGACAGCTGGCCCCACCCCTGTCTTTATGGTCTGGGGTGCGAAAAGCTACAACTCTCCTTGACCTTTGATGTTTCTGGAGGGGACGCTAACCAGCGCTCGATACGTGCAGAATGTTGTTAGACCCGTTCTTTTTTTCGTTCTTGCAATAAGTAGGTGTTGTGTTGTTGAAAAAATGGTTCAAATGGCTCTAAGCACTAAGGGACTTAACATCTGAGGTCATTAAGTCACTTAGACTAAGAACTACTTAAACTTAAGTAACCTAAGGACATCACACACATTCAAGCCCGAGGTAGGATTCGAACCTGCGACCGTAGTACGAGGTGCATTCAAGTTCTAAGGCCTCCGATTTTTTTTTCTCCGGACTGGAAAGAGATAGAAACATGCGCATTGTTTTAAAATGAGGCCGCGTTCATTGTCAATACGTCCCAGAGATGGCAGCACCGTACGGCAGATGGAATTTTACCGCCAGCAGCGAGAATGAGAACTGTTTTAAATACTTAGAATGGCGACGTTTTTCTTACTTGAACAGCGTGCAGTGATTCGTTTTCTGAATTTGCGTGGTGTGACACCAATTGAAATTCGTCGACAGTTGAAGGAGACATGGGGTGATGGAGTTACGGATGTGTCGAAAGTGCGTTCATGGGTTCGACAGTTTAATGAAGGCAGAACATCGTGTGACAACAAACCGAAACAACCTCGGGCTCGCACAAGCCGGTCTGACGACATGATCGAGAAAGTGGAGAGAATTGTTTTGGGGGATCGCCGAATGACTGTTGAACAGATCGCCTCCAGAGTTGGCATTTCTGTGGGTTCTGTGCACACAATCCTGCATGACGACCTGAAAATGCGAAAAGTGTCATCCAGGTGGGTGCCACAAATGCTGACGGACGACCACATGGCTGACCGTGTGGCATGTTGCCGAGCAATGTTGACGCGCAACGACAGCATGAATGGGACTTTCTTTTCGTCGGTTGTGACAATGGATGAGACGTGGATGCCATTTTTCAATCCAGAAACAAAGCGCCAGTCAGCTTAATGGAAGCACACAGATTCACCGCCACCAAAAAAATTTCGGGTAACCGCCAGTGCTGAAAAATGATGGTGTCCATGTTCTGGGACAGCGAGGGCGTAATCCTTACCCATTGCGTTCCAAAGGGCACTACGGTAACAGGTGCAGCCTACGAAAATGTTTTGAAGAACAAATTCCTTCCTGTACTGCAACAAAAACGTCCGGGAAAGGCTGCGCGTGTGCTGTTTCACCAAGACAACGCACCCGCACATCGAGCTAACGTTACGCAACAGTTTCTTCGTGATAACAACTTTGAAGTGATTCCTCATGCTCCCTACTCACCTGACCTGGCTCCTAGTGACTTTTGGCTTTTTCTAACAATGAAAGACACTCTCCGTGGCCGCACATTCACGAGCCGTGCTGCTATTGCCTCAGCGATTTTCCAGTGGTCAAAACAGACTCCTAGAGAAGCCTTCGCCGCTGCCATGGAATCATGGCGTCAGTGTAGTGAAAAATGTGTACGTCTGCAGGGCGATTACGTCGAGAAGTAACGCCAGTTTCATCGATTTCGGGTGAGTAGTTAATTAGAAAAAAAATCGGCGGCCTTATCACTTGAATGCACCTCGTAGTAGCGCGGTTCCGGACTGAAGCGCCTAGAACCGCTCGGTCACAACGGCCGGCTGTTGTGTTCTTCCAACAGAATAATGCTCGCCCACACACTGCCCGTCAAACTCAACGTGCTCTGCAAAACGTGCAGCAACTTCCCCGGCCAGCAAGATCTCCGGACTTGTCTTGAGTCGAGCACTTGGATATGCTGGGACGAGAAATAACTCATGCAACTCGTCAGCTAACAACTCTTACAGAACTATGTGAAAAGGCCTAGCAGTCGTGGCGTAACATATCCCAGGACAGTATTCACCACATGTACAATCCACTGGACGCCAGTGTATGCGTCTGCATTCCCGCCCGTGGAGGCTATACCCCGTACTAATATGAATGTTTCAGCACGGGTCGATACCTGATATCTCAGAACCGCCTGTGTTATTGGTCCGTAACCGTAATCATTTCATGTACTCCATATGCACCGTTGCAACAATCAATCTTGAGAAAAATGGAAACCTCTAAAGGAGTGTACAATTTTTTTTCTAATGATGTATGTCATTAGTACAAGTTACAAACCGCAGCACACTTTGTATGACTCGCTTACGTACAGCTGCCTCAGAAGTTCCTTAAAAGAAGTGCTAGGAGGAGGAAGCACTGTTGCGATGATGATGTTTGGCTTATGGGGCGCTCAACTGCCCGGCCATCAGCGCCCGTACATTTGTTTCGGCCATCTATCTTTCCGACGCTAAAATCTTCATATTGGTACTGAACACACAGAACTTTTGCAAGTCTGAGAAAAACTTCCAGCAACTATCAACTTTGGCAAGTACTTCCAGCAAGAAGAAAGGCAATGTTTCCACTAACTTGCAGAAGCTATTCCTGCAAGTTGGCGAAACCTGCGGAAGTCGACGTGTTGGGGGTGTTACCACTTGAAAGAACTTCCAGAAGCAGCTTCTCCAAGCGACTTGCGGAGGTTTACTTGGGACATACGCCTGGAGCACTGGTGGGATGTGGTAGGTCACAGCCTGCAGAGCCACGTGGTATGCGAGCGGCCGCGGGCTCTTGAAAGTGATTGAGGGGGGGCCAGCGGCTGTGGCAAACAGGAAAATCTGCCGACGCCCGAGCAAGTTACGTCGCTGATAAACTGGAGAAATAACTTGGTTTCCCCAGAGTAACTGGACTGAGAAATTAAAAAAGGCATATACAGTTCAATCCATTGATCATCAACTAACCCGGATGTGGTGTGAGCGTAATAAATGATATGTGACTGCATTAATAGCAAATATTGTATAGATGGATATTTACGGGCCAGAAGGATATAAAGTGTTGCACACTGATTGATGATTTACGTGATTCCGACGACGGATCATCAGGGCAGGAGATGAAAATGACGCCGGCCGCTGTGACCGAGCGGTCCTAGGCGCTTCAGTCTGGAACCGCGCGACCTCTAGAGTCCTGCCTCGGGCATGGATGTGTGTGATGTCCTTAGGTTAGTTAGGTTTAAGTAGTTCTAAGTTCTAGGGGACTGGTGACCTCAGATGTTAAGTCCCATAGTGCTCAGAGCCCTTTGAACCATTTCATGAAAACGATGAAGATGAGGTTAATTATAGTTATTACATGGGAAAAGATGGTTCTACTGAATGGAGAAAAGAATTTCCACGCCCTAATGTTAGAACAAGGTCACACAATATTATTACCGATCTTCCAGGCGTAGTTGCTGAGACCCAACAATGTGCTTCACCATTAGAGTGTTTATATCTTTTTACATTTGTATTGAACAAACTGTTCTGTTTACAAATAAGTGCATACATAGAAAGTTACAGAGAGAAGTATTCACAAGAAAACATATTAAAATCTTCAACGAAGCACGAAATGATAGCAATGGGCTCCTGTATTTGGCAGGAACCTACAAGTCAAGTAACTTGAATTTTGAATGCCATTGGCCATCTGATGAAACTGACATACAAAAATTTCGGGCTACTATATCACTCGAAAGACTCCAAATACACTTGTGATGTCCTCGTTTTCACGAGGATACTCGAGCAGCCAGGACGGAAGTGGAAAAAATTGGCTCCAATTAGAGATGTTCTTGATCAATTAGCGACTCACTGTAGTAAGAAATACTTCTGAGTCAGTGGATACGTTAACATTAGACGCGAAATTAGAAGCGCTTCGTTGGAACTGCACCTTCAGATCGTAGGAACCCAGAAAGCTGGCAAAGTAAGGTTTTAAAATCTTTGCTTTAGTTGACCGTCAGGACCTATTACACCGTGAATTGAGAAGTCTCTGTACGTCAGCAGTCAGATAGCCCTTCCAGAGTTAGCAATAAAACATATGACTTTGTTAAATTAATTATACAACCTCTTTCGGATTCTGGTAGGGATATTACAGCAGTTGCAGCTTTGCCTCCAAATTCTACAGGAAAATAAACTTGCAAAAATGGATGGTACAATGTGGAGAAATAGGAGAGTGATTCCACCATCATTGTTAAACACACAAGGTCGAAGAGATCACTCCACCATTTTCGGATTTCATGGGGACAAAACGTTTTTACAGATTGTGTTGTTCATGTTGTAACTGAAGTTCCTGCCTCCTATAATGTATCGACGAACAGCAGGCAACGGCGGGAATGAATGTAGCAGGAATTAATGTACAAATAATTTGATTTTAATCCCAAAACCAAACATATACGTCGGGGTTTCTACAACAATTTGTCTCTAGAACTTATTAGGGGCCAAGCGAATCGAAGACAAAATGTGAATCTCCTTAGAGAATGACCGAAATGGTCTGACGGCAGTCGACGAAACTATTACCTCAAGCACTACCGGTTTGAGACTCATAATAAATAAATAAAATTGTGTTTTGTTATTGTCACGGTATATTAATAATGCATAATAAAATTAATCTATAGTAAGTACTTACAGTTGGTTAAATCACTAGTTTCAACGTTAAATCACGAAAAAATAACTACATAGTGTGTACCACACCTCAGATTCCAACAGCGATAGAATTCAAGGCCAAACCACTGCCGAGTTACACTGATAAAAAAACATTTCTTTAAATAAGGTAATTATAAGAAAGAAGCTCAAAGGTGGCATTTGTTCTCCTCCTGTGCTTACGGTTAGGAAACTAGGATCCGTCGGGTTCTTCATTCTGTAATAGTATCGTAAACCACCTAAAATAAAGTGTGTAGATTTCCTTTTGTCGTGCTTCATTCGCTTGCTTGTATTTTTCCCCGTACATAAGCAACAATATCTATCTTTCCCACGACGTGAATTCCTAGTTTTTTTGTTCAGACGTCGGACATCATCAACACGTTTCTGAGAGTAGACTTGCTAACAACAGCACCAGAAACGAAGGACTTCCACCCACAGACACAGACTGGCTCAAGAAATATCGCCATCGATCAGGATATGCCCAAGAGCGTCTTATTTCCGCAAATTTTGCGCTCGTACAATCCGAGAATTTGTAGTGATGGTGAGCACTCTACATTCAACGACTACAGAGTGGTAATTATGCAGCGAACTTTGCGCACTGCTGCAGGGCAGCTTTAATGCAGTCACACAAACAGGGAAAACCCTAAATCCACCGACGAAATGTTGGAGACTGGTCACGGATATTTTGTGAGCGTAGTATAAACATGGGACCCGGGATTTCCGGGGACCCGTTACAGAGTAATAGTGTAAATACAATTTAAGCAGTTTGCTATCCCAGTTACCTTCGTTTCTGTGAAAACTCCTTCACAATAATGGAAGACCCTGTAACCTCGACTTGCGCCATAGGGTGGTGGGGTTTCGGGTTCCGCTGGATAGGTCAGGAGTCCACTACACGCAACAAGCGGCTACACGGGTAGCAGGGGTTGTGTGGCGTGGGCTGGGCGGTTTTTTAGGTTAGATGGCCTCGGGCAAGTGCAGAAAGGGCAACAGCCTCAACGGGTGCGGGGCAAAGTCAGGACATGCGGGGACCAAGCAGCAATCGGTATTGTAATTGTAAACTGTCGAAGCTGCGTTGGTAAAGTACCGGAACTTCAAGCGCTGATAGAAAGCACCGAAGCTGAAATCGTTATAGGTACAGAAAGCTGGCTGAAGCCAGAGATAAATTCTGCCGAAATTTTTACAAAGGCACAGACGGTGTTTAGAAAGGATAGATTGCATGCAACCGGTGGTGGCGTGTTTGTCCCTGTTAGTAGTAGTTTATCCTGTAGTGAAGTAGAAGTGGATAGTTCCTGTGAATTATTATGGGTGGAGGTTACACTCAACAACCGAGCTAGGTTAATAATTGGCTCCTTTTACCGACCCCCCGACTCAGCAGCATTAGTGGCAGAACAACTGAGAGAAAATTTGGAATACATTTCACATAAATTTTCTCAGCATGTTATGGCTTAGGTGGAGATTTCAATTTACCAGATATAGACTGGGACACTCAGATGTTTAGGACGGGTGGTAGGGACAGAGCATCGAGTGACATTATACTGAGTGCACTATCCGAAAATTACCTCGAGCAATTAAACAGAGAACCGACTCGTGGAGATAACATCTTGGACCTACTGATAACAAACAGACCCGAACTTTTCGACTCTGTAAGTGCAGAACAGGGAATCAGTGATCATAAGGCCGTTGCAGCATCCCTGAATATGGAAGTTAATAGGAATATAAAAAAAGGGAGGAAGGTTTATCTGTTTAGCAAGAGTAATAGAAGGCAGATTTCAGACTACCTAACAGATCAAAACGAAAATTTCTGTTCCGACACTGACAATGTTGAGTGTTTATGGAAAAAGTTCAAGGCAATCGTAAAATGCGTTTTAGACAGGTACGTGCCGAGTAAAACTGTGAGGGATGGGAAAAACCCACCGTGGTACAACAACAAAGTTAGGAAACTACTGCGAAAGCAAAGAGAGCTTCACTCCAAGTTTAAACGCAGCCAAAACCTCTCAGACAAACAGAAGCTAAACGATGTCAAAGTTAGCGTAAGGAGGGCTATGCGTGAAGCGTTCAGTGAATTCGAAAGTAAAATACTAGGTACCGACTTGACAGAAAATCCTAGGAAGTTCTGGTCTTACGTTAAATCAGTAAGTGGCTCGAAACATCATGTCCAGACACTCCGGGATGATGATGGCATTGAAACAGAGGATGACAGGCGTAAAGCTGAAATACTAAACACCTTTTTCCAGAGCTGTTTCACAGAGGAAGACCGCACTGCAGTTCCTTCTCTAAATCCTCGCACCAACGAAAAAATGGCTGACATCGAAATAAGTGTCCAAGGAATAGAAAAGCAACTGGAATCACTCAACAGAGGAAAGTCCACTGGACCTGACGGGATACCAATTCGATTCTACACAGAGTACGCGAAAGAACTTGCCCCCCTTCTAACAGCCGTGTACCGCAAGTCTCTAGAGGAACGGAAGGTTCCAAATGATTGGAAAAGAGCACAGGTAGTCCCAGTCTTCAAGAAGGGTCGTCGAGCAGATGCGCAAAACTATAGACCTATATCTCTGACGTCGATCTGTTGTAGAATTTTAGAACATGTGTTTTGCTCGAGTATCATGTCGTTTTTGGAAACTCAGAATCTACTATGTAGGAATCAACATGGATTCCGGAAACAGCGATCGTGTGAAACCCAACTCGCTTTATTTGTTCATGAGACCCAGAAAATATTAGATACAGGCTCCCAGGTAGATGCTATTTTTCTTGACTTCCGGAAGGCGTTCGATACAGTTCCGCACTGTCGCCTGATAAACAAAGTAAGAGCCTACGGAATATCAGACCAGCTGTGTGGCTGGATTGAAGAGTTTTTAGCAAACAGAACACAGCATGTTGTTATCAACGGAGAGACGTCTACAGACATTAAAGTAACCTCTGGCGTGCCACAGGGGAGTGTTATGGGACCATTGCTTTTCACAATATATATATAAATGACCTAGTAGATAGTGTCGGAAGTTCCATGCGGCTTTTCGCGGATGATGCTGTAGTATACAGAGAAGTTGCAGCATTAGAAAATTGTAGCGAAATGCAGGAAGATCTGCAGCGGATAGGCACTTGGTGCAGGGAGTGGCAACTGACCCTTAACATAGACAAATGTAATGTATTGCGAATACATAGAAAGAAGGATCCTTTATTGTATGATTATATGATAGCGGAACAAACACTGGTAGCAGTTACTTCTGTAAAATATCTGGGAGTATGCGTGCGGAACGATTTGAAGTGGAATGATCATATAAAATTAATTGTTGGTAAGGCGGGTACCAGGTTGAGATTCATTGGGAGAGTCCTTAGAAAATGTAGTCCATCAACAAAGGAGGTGGCTTACAAAACACTCGTTCGACCTATACTTGAGTATTGCTCATCAGTGTGGGATCCGTACCAGATCGGGTTGACGGAGGAGATAGAGAAGATTCAAAGGAGAGCGGCGCGTTTCGTCACAGGGTTATTTGGTAACCGTGATAGCGTTACGGAGATGTTTAACAAACTCAAGTGGCAGACTCTGCAAGAGAGGCGCTCTGCATCGCGGTGTAGCTTGCTCGCCAGGTTTCGAGAGGGTGCGTTTCTGGATGAGGTATCGAATATATTGCTTCCCCCTACTTATACCTCCCGAGGAGATCACGAATGTAAAATTAGAGAGATTAGAGCGCGCACAGAGGCTTTCAGACAGTCGTTCTTCCCGCGAACCATACGCGACTGGAACAGGAAAGGGAGATAATGACAGTGGCACGTAAAGTGCCCTGCGCCACACACCGTTGGGTGGCTTGCGGAGTATAAATGTAGATGTAGATGTAGAACATACAATCAACAGTACATACAACACAAAACAGTGGATAATCTAACAACTCTCACACAAATTCAGAAGTACTGCGATGTGGTTGCCGTCGCTGAGGGAAAAGCAGGGCATAGCGTCGTTATGCCGCTTTTCCACTGCTGTCACTGAAGCCATACACGAGGTGCGACTGTCTTCGTTAGAGAACCTTTTCCTACATTACAGTTAATATACAACTAACGCAGCTGAAAACAGAAACCCGAGACAGAAGCAAGCAGTACTGAATGCAAGCTTTGAGGGTGAGGGATAAAGTGGGCATTGCCTTTGTCAACGGTAAGTACTGTCAACCAATAAAACACATTTGATTACAAACAAAACACTCAGTGTGTACTAATGACTTGTCAACAAAATAGATATAGAATTAAACGACGCACTGAGCATAGTGACAAAGATCCAGAGAACATGAAACATTGAACAATTTACTGCACACTCTCCTAAAATCTGCCGGCCGGAGTGGCCGTGCGGTTCTAGGCGCTACAGTGTGGATGGAACCGCGAGACCGCTACGGTCGCAGGTTCGAATCCTGCCTCGGGCATGGATGTGTGTGATGTCCTCAGGTTAGTTAGGTTTAAGTAGTTCTAAGTTCTACGGGACTGATGACCTCAGAAGTTGAGTCCCATAGTGCTCATAGTCATTTGAACCATTTTTTTCTCCTAAAATCTAGAGAACCCATCTAGATAAACAATGGCCACCTCGCCCCAAAAGCTACAATCTAAGAGAAGACTGGAGAATTCAGCGGACATCCTTCCACGGTCATGAGAAGATACGTAAAATAGAACCGACCATCCAACCACGAAATGTTTGGAGCTTCCTGAACAGTGTCAGAACTGTCAATGTCATGCCCAAAACAATACTACATAAATGGCGAACGACCGATGATAACCAATCCGACTGCAGAACATCGCAAGAAGCACTGGACCACATTTTGCACGATTGCCCAAAAAGAAAATTCGTGAATACCTGGAAAGACGTCGCTGAAGCAGCACATGCAGCAATCAAGTGGCTGGTGTCTTTGGCTCTCCAATACGTATTAACAGGAACGATAAAACGCGAAGAATAATCAGTACTGCAGCAGCGACCGAGAAGCGCTGCTACATAACAGTAGCAGTTAGCACGGACGAAGCCGGTGCTGTCGCTGCTACAGTACCGGTTCTTCTTCGTGTTTTACGACCCCGTTTAATGCTTGTCGATAGAACGAGTATCGCACTAAACTAACATGGCACCGCTCCATCGAATAGGCGCGTAAAATCCCGGTTAAATAATAATTGTTTTTGTAACGACAAACAAATCGATGCTTTCTATCGACACTGGACGTCGCTCGAAAGACGTGACGAGGGCTCCCAGCTACACTTTTGTTAAACGAAATGGCAGACATCTGCAGAAACACCAAAGAAAATGCGCTTAACGACTTTCAGGAGAATCTTGTATCAGTATGACGTATGTACTTGTGACTGTAATTATGTAAGCCATACGCTATATAAACAATCGCCATTCACATTCTTGTGCGAATACGCTCTAGGGGAAAAAAATCAGAAAATTAGGATGATTTATTGAACAGAATGGGCTTCACAATTTGAGCAAGTCAGTAATGTGTTGACCCACATGGAGCACTGCGAAGGCAGTTACTTGGCTTGGCACTGATTCACAGAATTGTAGGATACCCTCCTCAGGTATATAGTGCCAAGTTCTGTGCAAATGGCGCGTTAGACGACAAAATCCCAGACTGGCTGGAGGGCCCTCGCCAAAATGCTTTCTCAACGGGGGAGAGATCGACGACCTTCCTGGCCAAGGCAGTGTTTGACTAGCACGAAGAGAAGCAGTAGAAAGTCACGCCGTATGTAGGCGAGCATTATTTAATCGAAACGTAAGCCTAGGATGGCTTGCCATGAAGGGCAACGAAATGGGCCGTAGAATATCGCCGACGTACCGCTATGCTGTAAGTATGGTGTGCGGACATTTGCCTCGCCAGACATTTGTCACGATTTTACCAGCTCAGAAGTGTTGGGTCCCTTGTCTCCCTCTCCTCCTCCTCGTCGCTGTCGTGCAGTAAAGGTACTTGCTGAGCCTTTCCGCTGGTTTACTTAACATAGGACCAGAATCTCTTGGGATTTTCCGCCACATTTCTAGAGAGACTTTCGTTGTGGAAAGTATTAAATGCATCTCGCATTGAAATCCGCACTAAATTTCGAGACTCAGTAAAACTTCGCCAGTCGGAGATTTTGCGTTCGTCTAAATTATACGTGCCTTTTACGGTGCTCCTGCAGCAGCTTTCTATCGTGTTTTGTGTACCATGGAGGATCAGTTCCGTCTCTTATTAATTTATTTGGTATGAATCTCTCGAGTGCTATTGATACTATTTCTCTGAACTGAAGCCACATATGGTCTTCACTTACGTAGTTTGGAAGTATTGAAGACTGTCTCTTAGAAGTCAAGCGAATTTTTAGCTGCTTTTATAAATAGATATATTTCGCGTTTAGTTTTGGTGAATTTCTTTGTTACGGAATTGAGCCTCGCTCGACTGTGTGTTCACTAATCCCTGTACCCGTCGTGATGCTCATGATTATTTTTGGCTAAGAGATCAAGTGTGTTTTGGTAACCATTTACAATTTGAATCGCCTCATGAACCAATTGTTCAAAATAATTTTGAAAAAAGCATTTAGAACAATTACGGAAGTTGTTTTCTATCTACAATAGGGTCTGAAAATGTATTTTTGTCAACATACGGAAGGTAGATTGAAGTCACTGCCGAGGGTACCTCTTTGTGATAAGACTCTAGTTTTCTTTGAATTGTTCAGCAACTGTTGCACTGAGACCACGGGTCGGTAAAAGGAGCCAGTTATTAATTTATTCCGGTTGTCGAATATAACCTCTGCCCATTCTAAGTCACAGGAACTATCTGCTTCAATGTCACTTGTGAGCTGAAACATACATTACATTATTTTTCCTGAAGTTGTGCTTCTTGTTTCTGTTGTAGTACAGACCATTACAATAACGGCTTTTCCCTCCAAAACCTAGGATGCTTTCTCTGTGACCCTGTAAACACCAGAGCTAAACAAAGTAGAATAACAAGGTACATTACAAAAAAATGGTTCTAATGGCTCTGAGCACTATGGGACTCAACTGCTGTGGTCATAAGTCCCCTAGAACTTAGAACTACTTAAACCTAACTAACCTAAGGACATCACACACATCCATGCCCGAGGCAGGATTCGAACCTGCGACCGTAGCAGTCGCGCGGCTCCGGACTGCGCGCCTAGAACCGCGAGACCACCGCGGCCGGCGGTACATTACAAGCATAGCATTGTGAATTACTTCATTTCCTTATTTCTAACATTTTAAAATTGTACATCGACTTTAGATGACATGTCAATCATAGATGTTCTTATCTCTATTTAGTGAACGTATTTTCGGTCATGTTTTGAACATTGTCCCGCTACACTTTATTAACTAATGTTTCGCCGCACGGGATATGGGATTTTAGAGAGTAAATTAATATGGAGTATGTCGTTCTTATTTCAAACATTCACATTCCCACTTCTTCTTTCCTTATTCTGTTTTGGGCATGCAGTTGTAGTAATTAAAGTAGGCACAAATGCAGTGATCAAAAAGAAATGATTAGCGTACATTCGCATTCTCTTTACAACGTTCCTTTCTTGTCGCTCCTCTGCCGATGGACTAAAAAACGGTTCAAATGGCTCTGAGCACTATGGGACTTAACATCTGAGGTCATCAGTCCCGTAGAACTTAGAACTACTTAAACCTAACTAACCTAAGGACATCACACGCATCCATGCCCGAGGCAGGATTCGAACCTGCGACCGTAGCGGTCGCGCGGTTCCAGACTGAAGCGCATAGAACCGCCCGGCCACTCCAGCCGGCCTCAGCAAGATAATGCCCGTCCGCAAACGGCGACTGTTTCTACTGCTTGTCTTCGTGCCCGCGCGGCCGCTACGGTCGCAGGTTCGAATCCTGCCTCGGGCATGGATGTGTGTGATGTCCTTAGGTTGGTTAGGTTTAAGTAGTTCTAAGTTCTAGGGGACTGATGACCTTAGAAGTTAAGTCCCATAGTGCTCAGAGCCATTTGAACCATTTTTTTGTCTTCGTGCTTGCCGAACCTAACTTGGCCAGCTAGGTCGCCGAATCTCTCCCCACTTGAGTACGGGTAGTGGCCTCCCCACCATTTCGAAAGTTTGGCAATCTAACGCGCCAATTGGACAGAAGTCTCTGTATGTCCATCGTTTTAGTGATGGTTGCGAGGCTCGGCTTTTCGATACTGGATGTCAAATTAAACGCCTTCCAGCCGTCTAGTTTCCAACCTCATTTTATTTGGCAACCAGTTTCGCCATTTTACTACGCCATCTTTAGGCCCCTGACCGACGTGTCGGCAGATGATGCTTGAAGGGGAGCGCCATAGCAAAAATCTACTGATACCAGTATTGCTCGCCCCTGTTTTGATCACAAACGAAGTAGAATCTTCCTACACGTCGGTCAGGGGCGTGAAGATGGAGCAGTAAAACGCTGGAACTGGTTGACGAATAAAATAAGGTTGGAAACTAGACGGCTGGAAGGCGTTTAATTTGTTGTTGTTGTGGTCTTCAGTCCTGAGACTGGTTTGATGCAGCTCTCCATGCTACTCTATCCTGTGCAAGCTTCTTCATCTCCCAGTACCTACTGCAACCTACATCCTTCTGAATCTGCTTAGTGTATTCATCTCTTGGTTTCCCCCTACGATTTTTACCCTCCACGCTGCCCTCCAATACTAAATTGGTGATCCCTTGATGCCTCAGAACATGTCCTACCAACCGATCCCTTCTTCTGGTCAAGTTGTGCCACAAACTTCTCTTCTCCCCAATCCTATTCAATACTTCCTCATTAGTTATGTGATCTACCCACCTAATCTTCAGCATTCTTCTGTAGCACCACATTTCGAAAGCTTCAATTCTCTTCTTGTCCAAACTATTTATCGTCCATGTTTCACTTCCATATATGGCTACACTCCATACAAATACTTTCAGAAATGACTTCCTGACACTTAAATCTATACTCGATGTTAACAAATTTCTCTTCTTCAGAAATGCTTTCCTTGCCATTGCCAGTCTACATTTTATATCCTCTCTACTTCGACCATCATCAGTTATTTTGCTCCCCAAATAGCAAAACTCCTTTACTACTTTAAGTGTCTCATTTCCTAATCTAATTCCCTCAGCATCACCCGACTTAATTCGACTACATTCCATTATCCTCGTTTTGCTTTTGTTAATGTTCATCTTATATCCTCCTTTCAAGACACTGTCCATTCCGTTCAACTGCTCTTCCAGGTCGTTTGCTGTCTCTGACAGAATTACAATGTCATCAGCAAACCTCAAGGTTCTTATTTCTTCTCCATGGATTTTAATACCTACTCCGAATTTTTCTTTTGTTTCCTTTACTGCTTGCTCAATATACAGATTGAATAGCATCGGGGAGAGGCTACAACCCTGTCTTACTCCCTTCCCAACCACTGCTTCCCTTTCATGTCCCTCGACTCTTATAACTGCCATCTGGTTTCTGTACAAATTGTAAATAGCCTTTCGCTCCCTGTATTTTACCCCTGCCACCTTTAGAATTTGAAAGAGAGTATTCCAGTCAACATTGTCAAAAGCTTTCTCTAAGTCTACAAATGCTAGAAACGTAGGTTTGCCTTTCCTTAATCTTTCTTCTAAGATAAGTCGTAAGGTCAGTATTGCCTCACGTGTTCCAGTATTTCTACGGAATCCAAACTGATCTTCCCCGAGGTCGGCTTCTACTAGTGTTTCCATTCGTCTGTAAAGAATTCGTGTTAGTAATTTGCAGCTGTGGCTTATTAGCGTTTAATTTGACATCCTGAATTGGACAGAATGTGGCACGATATTCCTCAGGAGGACATCCAACAATTCTGGCAATTTTGTCTTAGTGTTTATATCCAGTACGATACAGATTAAAAAAACAAATGAAGGGTAACAAATTAAATAAAACGCAATTACTCTGTAACTTCGGGTCCTTTTATGAAAATACCGTGAAAATATCCTTTAACAATCTCCGAACTTCTGTCAGGTATACCCTTTGTAGTCAGCGGTAAACTGCAGGTTACTGGCTAAACTGTGTTCTTACCCTGCTCCATGCGCGAACGGATTAGGCAGGAAGTCGCTAATACAGGTGCAAAAAGGCATCCATTATGTACTGTACAGTGGCTTGCAAAACGCACACGCCGTTGTATATTTTGTAAAATCGTCTCACTTTTATTTTATTTGCAGAAAATCAGTTTCATTAGATGTGTTGAGTGGGAAAACTTGTGTGTGCTACGCAGCACGTTTAGGCGAGTCACAGCTTACAGCCGGTGGCGGCAGGTAAACGCGATGTGCCGATGGACTAAGTGGACGCTTTCAGAGGCACCTGCGCCGTTAAAAGGGGAGGCCGACGAGATAGCGGTAAGCGAGGGAACAGCGGCAGGCAGTTAGGCAGGTATAGGGGTCGGGGGACCATCTATTGTATAAGGGCTGGGGTGACGGAGAGAACAAAGCCAAGCAGGCCCACGGGAATAGCAGGGAATTCCTGGTCGCGCTACGGGACCTGTTGACTGTCGACTGTCGAACGTTCAGCGTCAGCCACTATCAGAGGCTTTGAGGCCATTTTGAATATTTTTCGACCGTAACTGCCTCAAGAAATATGTAAAGGTTTAAAAAAAAAAATTACCGCAACCAGTCACAAAGACTGAGACATAGCATACTTCGTGTTGGGTTACATCTCTGTGAAGCCTAAAGCACCATAGTTGATGTATTTAGCCTTTAAACTTGCCTGTGAGAAAACAGTGCACTGCTTTCACCCAGCGACGCGTTAAATGTCTTGCAGACACATTTAGTCTGTCGGTACGACCCAATACGAAAATGTCGCTGAACCTGACGCCGCAAGTTTCGAGGAAATTGCGTCTGATTGAACAAGTTTCTGTCGAAACAATTTCATATTTCAAACGCGACAAAAAAGAAAATTACCGTCCCATCTTGGGTTCGTTGTTAATAGGAAGGATGGGAGTTTGTGCTTCATCTCTGGGAGTTTCTGCTTCATCTCACGGACAGTGAAGACGGCCGAATGCCAACTAAGCACACACAATGTGAATATATGATTTTCTACTTTACGGATTTGAAACGCATATTCAGCCTGGTGTGCAAGATGTACAAGACAAACAAGAAATCCTCAAACTTCAAGAAGAGGGTAACAGTTACAAAGCAGGTTCTGATAGGTGTTAATATAACCGAACTATCTATTTAATAAGTCATGGTTGCAAAATATTGACGTAAACTATTTACAGAAAAATCTAAAAAACTGGTAGAAACTGATCCCGGTGAAGATCAGTTTCGGTTCCAGAGAAGTGTAGTGTGAACGCTGATTGAACGACTTTTCTTAGAGGATAGGTAAAAGACAGGCACCTACGTTTATAGCATAACAGATTTAGAGAAAGCTTTCGACAATGTGGACTGGACTACACTCTTTGAAAAATAGCAGGGATTTAACACAGAAAGCAAAAGGTTATTTACAACTTGTACACAGGCACGACTGTAGTTATAAAGATCGAAGTGGATGAAAGGGAAGCTGCAATTGAGAAGGGAGTAAGACAAATTAGTAAGCTATCCCGACATTATTCAATTGAACATTGAGCAAACAGCAAAAAAAAGTAAAGAAAAATCTGGAGAAGGAATTAAAAGTTCAGGGAGAAGAAACCGAAACTTTGACATTTGACGAAATAAGTGTTCAAATGGCTCTAAGCACTATGGGACTTAAAATCTGAGATCATAAGTCTCCTAGACTTAGAACTACTTAAACCTAACTAACCTAAGGGCATCACACACATCCATACCCGAGGCAGGATTCGAACTTGCGACCGTAGCAGCAGCGCGGTTCCGGACTGAAGCGCCTAGACCGCTTTTTTTCTTCATTTTGTTCGGTAATGTTTGTTGCGTTTGGTCTGGGCGGACGTCAGATGACATCTGTTCAAGTTGATCGTTGATTCCTTTACTCAGTTTATTTTATTACGCTGAGCTACCGTGCCGGCAACCGCTCGGCCACGGCGGCCGGCGACGAAATAGTGTCTTGGAAGGAGGATACAAGAGAAACATCAACGAAAACAAAGCATGTGGACTGAAATGTAGTCGATTTAAATGACCTGATGCTGAGGAAGTTTGATTAGGAAACGAAACACTAAAAGTAGTAGATGAGTTTTGTAACTTGGGCTGCAGAATAATTAATGGTGGCTGAATTAGAGAGGATACAAACAGCACGCTGGCTTTATCAAGGTAAGCATTTATGAAAAAGAGGAGTTTGATAACATTTAATAGAAATTTGACAGTTAGGAAGTCTTTTCTGAAGGTATTTGTCTGGAGCGTAGCGTTGTAAGGAAGTGAAAAATGGACGATAACAGTTGAGACAAGAAGAGAAAATAAGCATTTGATGTGTGGTGCTACAGAACAACGGTGAAGATTGGATGAATAGATTGCGTAACTCATGAGGAGTTACTGAATCGAAATGGGGATAAAAGAAATTTGTGGCAGAGACTGACTAAAAGAAGAGATAGGCTGATAGGACCCATTCTGAGATGTCAAGGAATCATCAATTTAGTACTGGAGGGAAGTATGGGATATGAAAATTGTAGAGGAAGAACAAGAGATGAAAACTCTAAGCAGGTTCAGATGGATATAGGTTGTAGGAGTTATTCAGAGATGAAGGGGCTTGCAGAGGCTGCAGTAGCACTGAGAGTTGCATCAAACCAGTCTTCGAACTGAGGACCACAAAAGCAAAAACCACATAAAGGAGACTCTATTAATTAGCCGATCAGAGTCGAACGAATTTTGTTTTGAGGAGTGGGGCATGTATTAGAACTCATGGTGAGACACGTGATTAGGTAAAAAAAAATTAAAAGAGATAAGCGGCTGTGAATTCGAAAAAGACAAAATTTCGTACTCCTTCATCTACAATCGGAAAGGTACATTACGGTGCGTGGCGGGGGCAACTTCTGTCGCTACTGTCTTTCCTGCTCTCCTTTACCAGTCCATACTGATGCTCGGAAACCTGTTGTTAAGCCTCCATCCATATTGGTGCTCAGAAACAACTGTTGTTAAGCCTCCGCACAGGTACGGCCGTCCTCAGCGCGAAGGTAAGTTTGAACACAATAGTGCTTTAGTAGGCATGGTCCTACTGGAGGTGCTACGCCGGTGCCTTCCTCTGTAATTCGCACTGTGTTACCTTGCCAGTTACGGAGGAACCAGCAATCTAATGTGGACTACGAACAAAAGTGTCTCTCGCCTTTTTGCACATTAACAGACGTTGTCAGAGGTAAACGTAGTGAAAAGTGACATAAAAATTGTGGGGCTGACCAGGGACAGAACCCGTTACCTTTGGATCAGTAACATGGCACTTTCTGAACTGTAATTTCTGTGATTGTCCCGTCGCGGTAATTTCGCGAAACATATTTGAGAGGAAGGAATACGTTACATGACTCTTCTTATAACTTACACTTGAGGAATTTTCAGAGTAATCCTTTCCATGTTGCTCAACACCTCTCCTGTAGCGTCTACCATTGCAGTTGGATGAGCATCTACGTAATGCTCTCGCGCTTAGTAAACGAATCCGTGACGAAACGTATCGCTCTTCTTTGTGTTTTCTCTATCTCTGCTATTAATCCAACCTAGGAAGGTTCCAGATTATCAATACACAGCTATTAGTCGGACGACTGTGTTCTAAGCCACCTCTTTCGCGGGTGAATTACGTTTCTTTATGATCCTCCCAACGAACTTCAGACTGGCTTCTGATTTTCCTGTTTTGTGGATAATTTCTACTATCCTTTTTGTAGACGGGTATGAGCTCTGTTTTTTACAGGAACTGGGCACTATATTTTGTTCGAGGCACGCACGATAGATCACAAACAGAAGAGGGGATAACTCAGTGGCAAATTCGGTACACAATCTGACAGGTATTCCATCGAATCTTGGGGATTTGTTCTCTTGTAACAATTTCATTTGTTTCTCTATACCACTGGCACTAATACTTATTCCACTCATCTTTTCAAGGTACGAGGACTGAATTGGGGCAATTCTCCCGGGTTTTCCTTTGTAAAGGAACATTCGAAAACGGAGCTAAGTATTTCAGATTTTGCTTTGCTACCCTCAACTTCGGTTCCTGTCTCATTCACTAGGGATGGGACACCAACTTTGGTGACACTAATAGCCTATCCATACGACCAGAATTTCTTTGGGTTTTGTGAAAGACCATTTGACAATATTTTGCTACGATAGTCACTGAAGGCCTCACGCATTGCTCTCTTGACAGCAAACGCGTTTCATTCAGTATTTCTTTCTATCTATAGTCTTACGCTTTGTTTTATACCGATTATATAGTAATCTCTGTTTCTTTAGCAGTTTCTTTATAGTGATTGTGTACCAATGACGATCCCTCCCATTATGAACTGTTCTCCTGCGTATATATCTATCCATTGCAACGTCAATTATTCTTTTAAACTTGAGCCATTGTTCCCCTACATGTTCCTGCCCTGTGCCGAAAGTTTCAAGTTCTTTACTGGGATATGACACTTCTGATTTTTTTATCTAGTTCACTGAACATACATATCTGCTTATTTTAGTTGTCCTTTGTACTTTGGCAACCATTGTTGCCTCAACCGCGTCATGGTCACTGATACCAGTTTCGACGTGGACATCCTCAAAGAGGTCTGGTCTATTCATTGCCATTAGATCCAACATATTTCCATGATGAATGGAGTTCCGAACTACATGTTCTAGGTAATTTTCAGAGAAGGCATTTAGTAATGTTTCACATGACAACTTATCACGCCCACCACTAACACGACTGCAATTTTCCCAATTGATTGTTGGATGATTGAAATCTCCACCGATGATTATAGTGCGACTGCGGAACTTACGTACAAGTGAACTGAGGTTTCCTCTAAAGCTTTCGGTTACATCAGGAGATGAGTCTGGTGCGCGATAGTAGGATCCAGTTATCATTTTATGCCCACCTCTGATACTCAGTTTTGTCTAATTAGCCGTCAACATAACGTAAATTTACACAATACTTAATTTGAATCATAATTCTGAAGCAGGGCTTGTCTGACCCCATGGGAACTAGAATAAAAGCAACGGCCTCCGCTTAAGAAAGCACTTTTTGGCAGGAGGGCTGTGTGGGCGGTTGTTGCGGTCACGGCCTTGGCAAACGCTTTAGCAAACGACAGATCTGCATTTATTTCCAAGGCTGCATATGTTTCCAGAAGGCTTTTAACACTGCACTACACAAGCGGCTTGTAGTGTAAATTGCGTGCTTATGGAATATTGTCTCAGTTATGTGACTGGATTCGTGATTTCCTGTCAAGAGAGGTCACAGTTCCTAGTAACCGACGGAAAGTCGTCGAGTAAAACAGAAGTGATTTTTGGCGTTCCCTAAGGCAGTGTTATAGGCCCTTTGCTGTTCCTTATTTACATAAACAATTTGGGAGACAATCTGAGAAGCCGTCTTACGTCGTTTGTAGATGACGCTGTCGTTTATCGACTAATAAAGTCATCAGAAGATCAAAACAAATTGCAAAACGATTTAGAAAAGATATCTGAATTATGCGAAAATTGGCAGTTGACCCTAAATAACGAAAAGTGTGAGGTCATCCACGTGAGTGCTAAAAGGAATCCATTAAACTTCGGTTACACGATAAATCAGTCAAATCTAAAGGTCGTAAATTCAAGTAAATACCTAAGAATTACAATTACGAACAACTTAAATTGGAAGGAACACATACAAAAAGTTGTGGAGACGGCTAACCAAAGACTGCGTTTTACTGGCAAGACAATTAGAAAATGTAACAGACCTACTAAGGAGACTGCCTACACTACGCTTGTGCGTCATCTTTTAGAATATGCTGCACGGTGTGGGATCCTTACTAACCTAGATAGGATTGACGGAGTACATCGAAAATGTTCAAAGAAGGACAGCACGATTTGTATTATCGCGAAATATTGGAGAGAGTGTCACAGATATGATACATTATTTGGGCTGGGCATAATTAAAACAAAGGCGTTTTTCTTTGCGACGGAATCTTCTCACGAAATTCCGATCACCAGCTTTCTCCTCTGAATGCGAAAATATTTTGTTGACACCGACCTACATAGGGAGAAACGATCACCACGATGAAATATGGGGAATCAGAGCTCGTACGGGAAGATATAGGTGTTCGTTCTTTCCGCGAGCTATACGAGATTGGAATTATAGAGAATTGTGAAGGTGGTTCGATGAACTCTCTATTAGGCACTTAAATGTGATTTTCAGAGTATCTATATAGATGTAGAAGACAGCATTGCATCTAGAGTGAAGGAGACAACGCTCACTCACTGATACAGCAAGACATTTTTGTGCCTCGATCCCAAGGCATGGTTTTTGTACAGAACGATAATAAACCAAGTGCATTCGAAAATTTGTTTGTCATTTACATAGTTAAAATATCATCTAAGCATATATATGATGCTGTTGACCTGCAATTCTGGACTACAGACTGCAAGATAAGTATAACTAAGGCAGTTATGGATATGGGAATCCACAGAATTAGTGGGGAATCAAATTATAGGTATTTGTAATAAACGATAAGTAGAGCTCAACATGGCACGTTGTTCTTAAAGTACAGAAATCTCCAGACGTAACAGTAACTTCGGGCCTATGCAAGGGAGAATTATAGGGCCACTACTGTTCACAGGGTGAGTAAGCTGCCCCTAACGATGTAGTTTTAGACAACTCGCAATGTTTTATCTGGCCTACAAAATGGACGCGCGAGATTTTCATATTCTCTCTCTCGTTACGCGCAAACTATTAGTCCTATAGCAAAAAATGAACAAGACCTTTTTCTAAGAAATTTGATGCAACTAAATTTGGTACTGGGTAAGTTTTCTAGAAGCGCTAGTTTTCGAGTTATTCAAGAAAAATGTACAAAAGTGACCTTCAAACGAAAACACAATCCCACACTCAGCACCTGTTAGTCAGGACTTCTAATATGGTGTTGACTGAGCTCCCTCCTACCACTTAAGTAAAATTTGCTACTGCACGAATTATTTCACACATTCGACCTTTTTAATCTTCACTGAGTGGCTTAGTACGCCGCCGGCTTGGTCGAACACTTACATATTGTAAAACTGACGTTTGTGAAAATTTTACTTCACAGTTTTATGAGCTTTAACAGCATAAAATAAATAATCACATCGTTGTATTCGACAGGCCTTCTGACTACGAAACTACTGTGCTTGTGTAAGGGTTCAAAAATGGCTCTGAGCGCTATGGGACTTAACTTCTGAGGTCATCAGTCCCCTAGAACTTAGAACTACTTAAACGTATCTAACCTAAGGACATCACACACATCCATGCCCGAGGCAGGATTCGAACCTGCGACCGTAGTGGTCGCAGCGCCTAGAACCACTCGGCCACAACGGCCGGCTTGTGTAAGGGTTAATTTTGGATCAAACTGTCCACGCACTTAGTTTTAGCGTAACGTTTACAAAAATCGTATATCTTTCATTACGCTCAAGGGCACGTTAAAATTAATAATGTTAACGAAATGGCTGTCTATGCTGCTGGCGTAATAGCCCAATCAATAGAGATAAAAAATGATCGAGTATCGGGGACAAGGAATGAGTGTGAGGGCGCAGGTTCGTTTGAAGGTTGCTGTTATAGTTTTACTTGAGTAACTCGGAAACCGTGCCTACAGCGAAAACGAACCCTAGTACAAAATTTAACTACATTAAATGTCCCACAAAAAGGTCCCGAATTTTTTTTTCTGTATGACTACTAGTTCGCGCATACCACGCCAGAGAAAGTGAAAATCTCGCGCGTGGTTTTTTAAAGGCCTGATATAATGTTGCGGATTGCATAAAACTACAGCGGTAGGGACGGATGAGTCAGCATGTATGCGTATGTATAATGACTTCATGCTTAACGTCGGAAGCTCCATGAAATTGTTAGCGGATGATGCTCTTGTATGTAGGGAAGCCGCAACGCTAGAAACTCGTAGCAAAATGTACTGCACATTAAAACTCAAGAAATTGCAAAAAAAAAAAAAAAATTGTTCAAATGGCTCTGAGCACTATGGGACTTAACAGCTGTGGTCATCAGTCCCCTAGAACTTAGAACTACTTAAACCTAACTAACCTATGGACATCACACACATCCCGAGGCAGGATTCGAACCTGCGACCGTAGCAGTCGCGCGGTTCCGGACTGCGCGCCTAGAACCGCGAGACCACCGCGGCCGGCCCAAGAAATTGCAGAAAGCTACGAAATTTCAGTGATAGAACTTGGATAAATTGAAGTAATCAGAGGTTGAGCGAGTTTCATGGGGAGCATTAGGCAACAATTAATGGAAATGGAAAAATGAAATGACACAGAAGAGGAATGGGTACCTTTGAGAAATGAAATAATGAGGGCACCAACGGATCAAATAGGCAAAAAGATAAGGCTCGGCAGAAATCCGTGGATAACACACGTGAAACCGTATTGATTTTAATTTCGAAAGGAGAAAATATAAAAATCAAGCTACTGATACAGGCAAACAGAACTATACAACCATGTTTAATAACTACACAAACGAGTCGCAGATGGGTAGCCATATTCTCAACGTCACTGATCGCACTTCGTGTTGTATATTAATGACCTTGCACACTATGTTAATAGTAAAATCAGGCTTTTTGCAGATGACGAAGTTATCTATAATGAAGTATACTATCTGAGAGAAACTGGCCGGCCGAAGTGGCCGAGCGGTTCTAGGCGCTACAGTCTGGAACCGCGCGACCGCTACGGTCGCAGGTTCGAATCCTGCCTGGGGCATGGATGTGTGTGATGTCCTTAGGTTAGTTAGGTTTAAGTAGTTCTAAGTTCTAGGGGACTGATGACCTCAGATGTTAAGTCCCATCGTGCTCAGAGCCATTTGAGAGAAGCTGCATAAATATGCAGTCAGACCTTCATAAGATTTCACGTAGTGCAGAGATTGGCAGATTGCTTCAAATGTTCAGAAACGTAAAATTTTGCACTTCACAAAACGTAGTATCCTATGACTATAATACCAATGAGTCACTGCTGGAACCGGCTAACTCAGGGTGTAATACTTTGTAGGGATAAGGTTCAGTCATGAGTAAAGCAAGTGGTAGACTTCAGTTTATTGGTAGAATACTGGGGAAGAGCAATCAGTCTACAAATGAGATCGCTTACAAATCACTCGTACGATCGGTTGTAGAATATTGCTCGAGTGTGTGGGACCTATACCAGATAGGACTAACAGGGTATATTTAACGTATACAGAGAGGGGCAGCACGAAGGAACACAGGTTTGTTTAATCCATGGGAGAGCGTCACAGAGATACTGAAGGAACTGGATTGGCAGACTCCTGAAGACAGACATAAACTATCCTGAGGAAGTCTATTAACAAAGTTTCAAGAACGGGGCTTTCAATGATCGCTCTAGGAATATACTGCAACCCCCTACGTGTCGCTCACATAGGGATCGTGAGGACATGATTAGAATAATTAGCATGCGTAGAGGCATTCAAACAATCATTCCTCCCGCGCTCCATACGTGAATGGAACAGGAAGAAACCCTAATAATTGGTACATATCCTCTGCCATGCACCTCACGGTGGCTTCCAGAGCATAGACACAGATGCAGACGTACATGTAGATGTTCGGATAAATTACAGATCGCACCGATCGATTGTTGATCGCTCGCAGTTGCCATACAATCTGATGAACTGCATGCTAGAGTGTGACACTATGGCTGCGACTAGATGTTAAGCGTGGTTGTATAGTTTTGTTTAGTTTCTCTTTGCCCACCTTGAGTAAGAACTATAAGTACAACTACATGCATAATGGAAGTTTTTAACTTCTAAACAGAATGTCGTAGCGTACTTCTAAGTGACAACATTTCTGTAGATGCAACTCTGGTCGGTCGGCCGATAAATTGATGCGTGTGTAAGCCCTCAAGAAGATTCTTGGCATGGTGACTGACGGAAGTAACAGTTTCGACAGAGGCCGGAATGCGAGCGAAATTCATCTCTTTCCGATAGCTACTGACGTTACCGTCCAATACTGTCAGCTTACACACTGACGTTTTTGTACGTAGCATATTGTTTCCGTGTAAATGTCGTTCTGTGATACTGATAACTAGACCACGGATTTTTAGGTCGTAAAAAAGTGTGTTCTAGGCACCTAAAATAGGCTCTTTCAGTAGTTCATTTAGGCTATATAACACCTAAAATAGACTCTAATAAAAATGATGCAGAGAAAATAAAAATAAATTAAAATACACAGTGTTCACAGTATGAACATTTTTTTAGTCATTAAAACAAGGAGAATGAATATTTACACCGTTACAGAGCACAGCAATCTACAACATTAATGTTGAACATAACTCCAAATTTTTTGAGTTCCTGCAAGATAAATATCTCCGTAAAAAAGATGTGGCAATGGTTTAATTAATAAATTCGTTGTTTCACACATTCTGACCATAGTTGGCTTCACAATAAATAACCAAAATCTTTTCTAGGTTTTCTAGTGAAAAACTGTGGCGCTTGACAGTCAGAATCTATTTATACGCCTGAAAAAGAACGTTCTACATCAACAGATGTGACAGGGGCGTACTTCATTTTCGACACATGTTGGACAGGAATGCTGCAGTCAGGAGTGGTGGATTTTCCAAAAGTATGTCGGCAGCTGCACACAACTCCTTCAGGCCAGTGTTCTGCAAAACCGTTTGCATTTTTGCCCGTACTTTTTCCCCTACTTCACCTGGCGCTTCATTAATTTTCATTTTGACTTCTTCAAGCAAAGAAATATTGTCGTAGATAGGTTTCCCTGAGCCTTCCAATTGTGAATTTATTCTTGCCATAAATGTGTAGTGGGCCCTAATGTAAGATAAGTCCCGTTTTAAAGAAGAATCTTTGAGTAACTCCATTAACCCTCCAGTATATTTTCAACCGCCTTCTGGACAGTTGAGAGATGCGTACTATAGTATTCTGCTGTTATCAGTCACGTGCCCCAGCGGGTGACAACAGGCTCTGGCGGCAATTGGATATCTGGAAGCTGTTCTTTGAATGCCTGTATTCTTGATGGTAACTTAACAAAAATTTTCTTCACCATAGATATTACTTTATTTACTTGAGGAAATTGTAGCCTTACTTGCTCTGCTATGCGGTTGATCCCATGCACTACACAAGTTGTGTGCAGCATCAATGGGTAGAATACTTTTAATAGTTGAAACGCTTCTATCATACAGGGTGTTTCAAAAATGACCGGTATATTTGAAACGGCAATAAAAACTAAACGAGCAGCGATAGAAATACACCGTTTGTTGCAATATGCTTGGGACAACAGTACATTTTCAGGCGGACAAACTTTCGAAATTACAGTAGTTACAATTTTCAACAACAGATGGCGCTGCAAGTGATGTGAACGATATAGAAGACAACGCAGTCTGTCGGTGCGCCATTCTGTACGTCGTCTTTCTGCTGTAAGCGCGTGCTGTTCAAAACGTGCAAGTGTGCTGTAGACAACATGGTTTATTCCTTAGAACAGAGGACTTTTCTGGTGTTGAATTCCACCGCCTAGAACACAGTGTTGTTGCAACAAGACGAAGTTTTCAACGGAGGTTTAATGTAACCAAAGGACCGAAAAGCGATACAATAAAGGATCTGTTCGAAAAATTTCAACGGACTGGGAACGTGACGGATGAACGTGCTGGAAAGGTAGGGCGACCGCGTACGGCAACCACAGAGGGCAACGCGCAGCTAGTGCAGCAGGTGATCCAACAGCGGCCTCGGGTTTCCGTTCGCCGTGTTGCAGCTGCGGTCCAAATGACGCCAACGTCCACGTATCGTCTCATGCACCAGAGTTTACACCTCCATCCATACAAAATTCAAACGCGGCAACCCCTCAGCGCCGCTACCATTGCTGCACGAGAGACATTCGCTAACGATATAGTGCACAGGATTGATGACGGCGATATGCATGTGGGCAGCATTTGGTTTACTGACGAAGCTTATTTTTACCTGGACGGCTTCGTCAATAAACAGAACTGGCGCATATGGGGAACCGAAAAGCCCCATGTTGCAGTCCCATCGTCCCTGCATCCTCAAAAAGTACTGGTCTGGGCCGCCATTTCTTCCAAAGGAATCATTGGCCCATTTTTCAGATCCGAAACGATTACTGCATCACGCTATCTGGACATTCTTCGTGAATTTGTGGCGGTACAAACTGCCTTAGACGACACTACGAACACCTCGTGGTTTATGCAAGATGGTGCCCGGCCACATCGCACGGCCGACGTCTTTAATTTCCTGAATGAATATTTCGATGATCGTGTGATTGCTTTGGGCTATCCGAAACATACAGGAGGCGGCGTGGATTGGCCTCCCTATTCGCCAGACATGAACCCCTGTGACTTCTTTCTGTGGGGACACTTGAAAGACCAGGTGTACCGCCAGAATCCAGAAACAATTGAACAGCTGAAGCAGTACATCTCATCTGCATGTGAAGCCATTCCGCCAGACACGTTGTCAAAGGTTTCGGGTAATTTCATTCAGAGACTACGCCATATTATTGCTACGCATGGTGGATATGTGGAAAATATCGTACTACAGAGTTTCCCAGACCGCAGCGCCATCTGTTGTTGAAAATTGTAACTACCGTAATTTCGAAAGTTTGTCTGCCTGAAAATGTACTGTTGTCCCAAGCATATTGCAACAAACGGTGTATTTCTATCGCTGCTCGTTTAGTTTTTATTGCCGTTTCAAATATACCGGTCATTTTTGAAACACCCTGTATATGCAGCAGCATCAGTGCCGGCCAGAAGCACCTTATTCTCATCCACTCCGTTTGCGTATAGCACCTTAAGCCCATTGTTCACAAACTGTGCTATCGTTTGTTGGTTAGTTTTTGCAAGCTGTTTTGAGTAATCAAATGAGCCCTGGATGGAGCATCTGGATCTAGCTTGCCAATAATCAGGTTTGCAATGTAACGGCCAAGACTGTCAGTAGTTCTTCCATAGAAATCCATATACAAGATTATCCAACATCATCTCGGATTCTGTGCAATGCATCATTGTAAGCTGAATCCACATAATTCTTACGTAAAGTTGACTCTGCAGGAATAGACTGATGGCAGTACTTCTCAAGAAAACCTCTGAAAATAGGGTTTTCTAGTTTCCGAAAGGAGATGTTTGCTGCCACAAGTGCATGACACAAAGCACTGCAGAACTTGTTTTTTTCGGAGGATTCACCAGAGTTATTGGTTAAAAGAGTTTGCTTCAATTTTGACTTTCGTTCAACATTAGCTTTATGTGCGATTCCATCTGCATGCTGAGTTAAGTGAGATTACTTAACACTCGAAATCTAATACGAGAGAAAAGGGAAATGCAATTTCGAATCGCATATAATGAGTATTACGTATTACTAAAGGATAGCGATAAAAAAGAATCCTAAGTGACAGGAAAATAAGAAGTCTCAGAAAAACATCAACTAACCTCCGAGTTGCATGCTTGGCAGAAAATAATTTTCCCATTTGTTGTATAATGCGGAAAATCTTGAGGCCACTGCCTTATATAAGTAGACTTTGAACTAGCTCTTTTCGGCATGGCGTAGTATTCTCATACAGAAACTAGAATTTATTTTGCACTTAGAACGTCAGTAACACTTAACACGTCGGTCGCTACACAATGTACTGATTTGTTTTTGCTGGGAAAAAGTGAACGATGACTTGCTTTTTTTTTCCTTTTACTGCGTTGCATGAAAGCGGGAGGGGAAGTACCGTACTCGTTGCTGGACATATGGCACCTGACAGATGGCCGCCCCTTCTGAACAAGCGAATGGAATCTACCGGTGCTTCAGATGAAAACATCTCACTACTGGCAAATTATTTTTGGAACCGGAAAATTCACGTATAATACCTTTCACGAAACAGAGTAGTGTGATAGGACTACCGGTAGGTAGCAGCGAGAAAATGCGCGAAGGGAAGTAATTTAGCTATAGAGGGCGTCTACGATTAACATTGTGATTTTTTAATCCGTGCTCAGCTTAAGGCCTATAAACCGTTTCTTTGCAAAAATACACAGCTGGCCAGAATCCTACGAACGAAATATTTTCAAATATAACATTTAGTACTCTCACGTTCGATTCTAATGTGTAACTCAAATCTTTGACCGGTTCCCATTCGCTCACCGAAGTTAAGCACTGTTGCGCTCGGCGCGTACTTGGATGGATGACCATTCAACCGTGCCGAGTGCTGCTGGTAGTAAGGCAAGCAAAGGAATTGTAAACAGTCTCTAACGACCTTCGCCTTCGACGAGACGTAAAGCCCTAAGTTTACTTCCTTCTTCTAATCTTTGAAAACACAAGAACTCTATGTCAGCTTAACGAAATAGGTACTTTTTAGGATTTTGGTGCCGAAATAGGCAAAATCAGGCGTCAACGTCGAAATACGCAATTTTAGGTCCTATAGAACTAACGGTATTCAGTTTAGTTAGTCACGAAACGCTTAAGTTCAAAATGGTTGAAATGGCTCTGAGCACCATGGGACTTAACATCTGAGGTCATCAGTCCCCTAGAACTTAGAACTACTTAAACCTAACTAACCTAAGGACATCACACACATCCATGCCCGAGGCAGGATTCAAACCTGCGACCGTAGCAGCAGCGCGGTTCCGGGGTGAAGAGCCTATAACCGCTCGGCCACCACGGCCGGCAAACGCGTAAGTACCAACTTATATGCAAATTGGAGCTTAGGAAAAAAATAGGTTTTAACCTAAAGATTCGTGATCTATTTTTTACATATGAATAATAAAACACCTATAAAGAGTATTTGGTATTAACAGGGATAGCGATGTACAAAAATAAAAAAAGACCGAAGTGTTAGGCAAATACGAAGCATGAGCGCATATCAACTAGCCTCCTTGCTGCACGCTGGGCAGAAAATATTTTTTCCATCTGTCGTATAGTGCAGAAAAACTTGGAGCCACTGTCTTATATGATGAAATAAGCACTTTTTAGGATATTAAAGCCGAAATAGGCACTAACGTCGAAATAGCCTTTTTTAGGTCCTATAGAATTAACGCTATTAAGTGTAAATAGTCATGAAACGCATAAGTAGAAATTTTTATGCAAATAGGAACTCAGGAACAAAATAGGTTTTTACCTAAAATCCGCGGTCTACTGATAACATACCCTGTACACCCGACATACGCTTTCCAGTGTTTGATACTAACAATATAGTTTGTTTACGAGTAGGCAGACCCTCTGAATGCTGTATCATTTGCTAGGTGAAGCTGATTAATCTGACCTGCGAAAATGTATCTGTGGCTATCTCCAGTTACACAAAGGCTACTGTCACAGTCTCTTTCGTCCAAGTATCATCAGACAGTAACGACTACCTACCGAAAAGACGTCTGTCGCTACTTTATTTATGTGACGACAGTGCGGTTGGTTCGCACTGCTGCCACCTAAAGCGCTCGCTCATTTTTATCAACGGAGTTCCTGCTGCTGCTTCGTGTGCTGTTTATTCCACGCTTCTGATCTTTGCAGATTTCTGATGGCTGACGATTGGAGAGGGAAGCGACGGTAGAGGAAGCAATCAAAAAAGTTTGAGGAGATAAGTAATTTACGTACATAAAAAAGAATTCCAGAATAAGTTTTCTCTGAGCGATTAACTACATTTGGGAGCTTTAGTCGTGCTAGTTTTCCGTTGATATATTCAGATCTCTTTTGAACCTTCGTGTAAACAAACATGTGCTGCCCTTTGTCATAGGATGCATTACTCGAGAATGTGATTTCATAGGACTATTGGAAGTGGGTCCTTGCTTATGTATTAAGTCCTTTCTTGTTGATCTAGCGCTAATTACAATCTGGCACACGCTAATGCACTGAAATTCTTACGTGTCTTTGATAATTGCTGTACTAACTGTGTAAACAGAGTAGTTCTTGTATCAAATCTCACTGAACAGGCAGTTCGAAGTGTCTGCCAATGGAGCCCTTAGGGATGCGTTATTCGCAAGTGCTTATCAGAGCGAACCGCGATGAGGTGAGTAGCCCTATTGCCAGTTACATGTGCCATCAATTAGTGGGTTTGTTTTACCATTGCCGATTCGTGCATCACTTTTATATATAAAAAAATAGGTTTTTAGTTGCAGCTACACCCGCTTACACATATGTCACCTACCGCAAATATCCTTCCCTATCCAGTTCCTCCTTTGCCCCTCCAGCCGCCCTCCATCTCTTTCCCCCCTCTATCCATCCAACTCCTCCTGCCACCTCTCTGACCTACTCCAATGCACTCACTCCCATCCATCCAGACTCCATCCTCTCTCCGTCTACCTTGTCCTCCCCCTCTCCCCTTCCCACCTATATGACAAACTACTCCGGCCCCCTCTCTGTTTTTCTCCTCTTCACTCACTCACTCACTCTCTCTCTCTCTCTCTGTCCATCCCCACTCCATCATGTCTCTGTCCATCTCCACCTCCCCATCACTCTTTCGACTTCCTCCTTTTCCTTTTTATCTCTCCTCTGTCCATACCTTCAGCCCTGCACTCTTTCTGCCCGTCTCTACCTCCCTGCGCTCTCTCTTTCCAACTCTTCCTCTCCTGCTTGTCTCTTTCCATCTCCTCCCATCCTCCTCTCTGCCCATCTCATACCATCTCCCCATCTGCCCAACTCCTCTTGCTCTCTTGCGCCCTTCTCCTCCTCACCCTCTTTCTATCCATCTCTTCCTAACTTCTCCCTTTCCACTCCTCCTCCCCCTCTTTCTCCATCTGCCCTCCTCTCTGTCTTCAACTCTTCCTCTCCTCCCTCTCTTGTCCATCTCCTCCTCCATCTCATCTCTCTTCGTCCATATCCTCCTCCACATCTCCCTGTCCACATCCTATGTCAGCCCCTCTTCATCCTCACACCCACTCCAAAGTGCTGTGGTTGTTACCCCTACAGTACTTCTTTCCATATCATACCACATTTGGTTGAAGGCGATCCAGTGGTTTACCATGAGATGCAGAAGTACATACACATACATCCATTTTTATATGTATATGATTATAAAATTTACTAAAAATGTGTAGAAAAAAGTGCAGAAAGATAGTTTACAGGTTGTGCTGCAGGGGATGGGGGTGTAGGTTTGGCTGGCTCTGGGTCTATGATACAGTACTTTGTCTATGCTACAGTGTGATTTAAGTTGGGTAGTATCTAACTCTGAGGTCCAAAACTGCGATGTTTTCGCAACAAGTACTGCCTTCAGACAGCCATCACAGCATCCTGGATCCACGGGGAGAGAAATACGCTTTAAAGTTTTTATCTACCACAAAAATCACGCAAGGAATCTGAAATTCACGTACAGTACAGAGCTCCATAGCGTGTCTAAGTACGTCAAAATGGTTTTCTTGATTTTAATTAGGGCTTCGCGTTACTTCTGCTATGAAATAGACGAAATTTTTTTGTCCACGAATGTTTCATATTTCAGAAGTGGCAGTCACAATGGTTTGTGCACAGGAGGCAGTGGGAGCAGACAGTGCCATGTTCCCACTGGCGTGTTGTTAGCAGCAGCAGTCTAGCCCGCCAACTGTCAAATGTCAATTACTTTCTATCGGAGTACAGCAGGACAGCGAGATAGGAGGGAACTCACTCTGGCTGATGAAGCTCATGATGGCGTCGCTGGTGTCGATGGCGCTGAGCTCCTGCCCGCTGAGGCGGAACTCTGAGCGGGAGCTCCTGGTGGCGCGCGGCTCGAGCAGCGACTGGTAGACGTCGAGCATGAAGCGGGGGGCGGCGCTGTGCAGCAGCTGCGGCGCCGCGGCGCGCGGCCGGCGCGGCAGCCCCAGCAGGCTGAGGATCTCGCGCTCCACCTGCCGCTTCTCGGCGCGCGACATGGCGCGCTGGATCACCGTCTGGTCCAGGCCGTTGTCCGCGTACAGGCCCGACAGCGAGCCGCCGCCCCCGGGCCAGCACGCCGCCGCCAGCGCGGCCAGCAGCAGCAGCGCGCAGCGAGACCGCATCACAGCAGCACAACACGGCACTTCACTGGCACAGCACGGCGCACCGCGTCTCCTCTTGCCTCTCTGGCGGGCGCTGACGCACTGACCGGTCAGGCTCGCGTCTCGCCTGCAGACTGCGGGGAGGCTGTTGCCGCGCCAGACGGGCCGCCGCAGGGTTGCCAACCTGCCGGCGCGGTCCGCTCGAGCCACTGCTGTTCCGTACACCCTATGGCAAGGGAAGCATTCATTTCACGCTAGGTGAGGAGAGCCCTACGTCAACGTGACGTAGGCACGCGTCATCATGAGTTTCACGAGTTGTCCTACCGACTGTTGTGTGCATTCTGTATACATCGACTGTTGTGTGCGTCTCGAATCTGCACTGTTCTTTGTTCTTAGTTGATTTACAAGATGAAGGCAAAATTAAATGGAACTAGATGGTTTAATATTTACAGCAACATTCGGAATTACTTCCAACTTCAGTTTCTCAGTTTAACTTTTCTGTCCACATGAATTATGTACAATGCATTGGCTTTTATAAAAATACGAAACACTTTAATTTCTCCCTATTTCACGTTTTTATCCACATGATTTATGCACGATTTATCAGACTAAAAAATGCCTAGACACTTTCGTTATAGTTATGATTCCTTCTTTCAGATATTCGTAATGTTCATGAAACACACAATAACATCCCACATTCTTTGGATTGCAGCTTAATAATTAATTATTTCATGTTTCTGTCCACAGGATTTAGACACGATTCATCGGATTTTTTTAAAAAAATGGGGTAGCATTCATTTAAGGATAGAAAAATAACAAGACACTTTCCTTATGGTTATGATTCCTTCATTCAGATATTCGTTATGTTCATGAAGCACACAGTAGCATCCCACATTCTTTGGATTGCAGCTTAATAATTAATTATTTCACATTTCTATCCACACAATTTATGAACGATTCATCGGATTTAAAAAAAATTGACTAAAGGCTTTTTTTTTACTTTCGTTATGGTTCCTTCGTTCAGACATTCATTATGTTCCTGAAACACATAATACCATCCCAAATTGTTGGGATTACAGCTTAATAATTAATTCAGCTGGGATGAGCGTAACAGATTACTCCTGTCACTTCGTCTGTACGCATGTATTTACATTTATCTTTGACGTTATCGGTACAACCGCAAAGATCGATATACGCACTCATGTAGTCGATTTAGGTTATTTACGTCACGATTACGTAGTGTTACGTCGCTACGACGTAGTGTTCTCCTCACCTAGCGTGAGATGAATGCTACCCCTATGACAACAACCGATACACCCACTGCCACAGTCGCAACACAGCGTCTCTTTTTCGTTATCCACTGTCACTGCAGAGCGCCAAGCGGCCAGTAAGTTACACTGTTGAGTTCGTCGAGATCTTGTGAAAGTGAAAGCGAATTGTTATTGTTTATATTGGTCTGAAGAATGGTTTTTGCGAACTGGAGCGTCTTTAGCGCAATAAATTGGTGCAACAACAAGAAGAAGGCACCACATTTGCCTTTTTTTAGGTTTCCTAAACGAACGTAGGAGACTGGACTCCTGCATTACACGATTGTTTATTTAAGATTTTCTTGTAACATAAGGTTTTTCACTAGAGAATCTCGTGTTCTTCAAGAACAAAAAAGTTTCTAGTAAACAGCAAAAGACCAATTTTTTTGCAGAAAGGCGTCGTATACCTATTCAAAAACGTAAAGTTTTCATCGCTACACTTCCAGTCAAATCAGTGAATGTGCGACATAGGTAGCGTGTATGGAATGCAATAACTACATTATTTAATGTAGCAGATAAGCTACCACAACTGTAGCTGAAGAAAAAAACACACGGACGTGATAATAAAAGAACAAAAGCAATAAAACCGTTTCCCAACACAGAAGAAACCATTTCCACAATCGTTGCTGCAAGAATCTTCAGAACAGCCGGCCGTTGTGGCCGAGCGGTTCTAGGCGCTTCAGTCTGGAACCGCCCGACCGCTACGGTCGCAGGTTCGAATCCTACCTCGGGTATGGATGTGTGTGATGTCCTTGGGTTAGTTGGGTTTAAGTAGTTCTAAGTTCTAGGGGACTGATGACCTCAGATGTTAAGTCCCATGGTGCTCAGAGCCATTTTTTTTTCTTCAGGGCATTCGCTTTTGAAACAAAAGTAATTACAGTTACCAAAATATTTATCTTTTACAAAGTAGAGTGAAGTGTAAGAGTCTGCAACAATTTAGGCCCTCTACAAAGTTATGTGTCAAGAAAAATGCCTGTCATAATAATAACAGGTAACAAAAGAAATACATTCGTCTCATGTCTGAAATATGTGTTTATATTCTCTTGTTTTCAGTTGAGAGCGCTGCAGTAATACACATGTTGGAAAGTATTTCTTCAGCATTAAGTTGTAGCTAAGGTCATTGAATCTAGTAGATTCAGTGGTTTTTATACGTATTTCATGGTCAATCGCCTTTTGACAATTTAATAAAGCTAGGAACGAAAAATTAAATAATTATTTCGCTAATTAACTAGAAAAATGAATAAAAACAATTTCAATTTTACGGCTGCTTTCTCGTCGCTTGGGGCGTTAGAGTCGCAGCAACTGTCAGATGGTAATTTTCACAGCAATACGTTCAGACCATAGAGTATGTATATCCAAGGTGTGATCATAGTCTACTGTGCATGTTCTCAGCAGCAAACAGTGCTAGTCGCGTGATTTGGACGACACTGCAATTTGCGGTAACAGCGAAACTTAAATATTACGTGTATTCGCCTTGTTTTGTATACATTTTTGCATGTTTGAGATATAGTGACAGTTGTGCTGAAGCACTGTCGATGGCTATGGCTCTTAGCACTATGCGACTTAACTTCTGAGGTCATCAGTCGCCTATAACTTAGAACTAATTAAACCTAACTAACCTAAGGACATCACACACATCCATGCCCGAAGCAGGATTCGAACCTGCGAGCGTAGCGGTCGCTCGGCTCCAGACTGTAGCGCCTAGAACCGCAAGGTCACTGCGGCCGGCCACTGTCGATGCTACGGATGTAAAGAGAAATATGTAAAAGGAGGATCAGTAACTTCTGATACGTATGTACAACCGATGTATAATTGTAAATGTCATATTGATATGAGGCACTTTATATTTTGAAAAGTATCGAGCCACGGTATTATAAAGTCTTGTATTATAGAGATAATTTATGCGATTTTATGGCCATGTGTTTACGAGACAAGGGCTAGATAAATTTGAGAGTGTGAGTAAACTGCCAGTCAGTATACACATATTGGTGCTATCTTCATACACGGATAAATTTATACACGAGAGTTTAATTCATTTTCTCCATTCCATGGAGGTTCTCGAACCCATGTGTGTATCGAACTATTTTTGCATGAGACAATCTTCGGCAAGTGAAAGAGAGAGAGAGAGAGAGAAAAAGAGAGAGAGATAGAGAGAGAGAGTAGCGATAGGGATTTACGTATGATAAATCCCATCCCTCAAAAATGTCTTTCTTCATACGTCCTCTGTGTTACCACAGATACGTATCACTAATCTCATTTGTATTAAGGCTGCAGTACACGGAAGGCACCTAGGTGCTTCCGCCGTCCTGGGAGGAATGCATAATTTCTGAATTATGTTCACCTACCTGCAGTGTTGTACACCTGCTGTCGCCTGCGCAGTAAACAGCACTTATGTCGTGAGTCTGTTATCTTGTGCTTGTTATAAACTGTTAGCGAGGAACTGCTATCGTAAAAATGATTCAATTTTGAATTGGTTTGTTTAAGAGGGATGCCACCGGCTTTTTTTTTTTTTTTTTTTTTTTTTTTTCTTTTGCTAGCAGAATACGAGAACTGCAGAATCATAAACAACTTCACGAATCACAAACAATTTCCACTCTTCACACTTTCACAGAAAATAAGCAAAATAATGAACTGCCTGTTTACATAATTACTATCAAACTAGTTCTCAATTAAAAGTCTAAAAAACCAGAGACTACTATTTAAGATCTTAATAATCGATGCCTACAACGACAGAAAACGTGGTTGTCCTCCGAGACTGGCGATTGAGCTTTTATATTTAAAAATTAGAAATTGCTAACTAGGTCTTAACTGAGACCGACAGCTGCAGACAACATGTCTCTCCCCCGAGACTGAAGAACAAGCTCTGATCTTACAGCCGAACCAACTCGCCTGCCATCCAAGTCAGACGCGATCCGAAGACCTCCGAAGTGCTGCGCTTGCCTTTATTTATTATTTATTTATTATTTATTATTCTTATTTATTATTCTGCTGGTAATTACCACTTTTGAAATAATGGAACCGCAGCCTCCTACAGAGGCTATATGAAATGTAATTAAAGTCACTGTTTAATTTTTCTAATATTAATAACAGAAGTTTTGGCCCGCGACTTCCGAACGCAACAGCCAATCGCGGAGAAGGAGCACAATTTAGGCGGTCTTCCTCACGATACACGTACCGAATAAACAACCGGTAACTCACACCACATTACATCTTCCCACTGCTGCCTTCTCAACTGCTCCAACAAGAGCTTCTTGGAACTGAACATGATGTCTGTACAGCCAGAAATATTACATATCTCCTATACAGTGTCACTGCAATTAATTAATTAGAACAGATTCGACAATATGAAACAGTGCAATACAAAACCTAAAAAATTTTGTTGGCAGTCGCTTCTTTTATTACTCCAAAATTCGAGCATTGATTTTGTACTTTTTATTTGTTTGAACGTCATGTATAGTTTTACGTTTCTGATGAGATGGCGAAAAAAATGTTATTGATATTTTACTTCGCTATAACAAGTAGAAGTGTAAATAAAGAAAAGCTGCAAATAATAATGGACGAGCAGTGGTGCAAATCGCTTACCGCATTTACTGTAACAATTTCATAGCTCTAAATGCGTTCTTTGTTCGTGACACTTTGGCACCGTCTACAGCGCCATTGTAACGTAATTAATTAGAACAGATACTCGACAATATAAATAAGTGCAACAAAATGGTTCAAATGGCTCTGAGCACTATGGGACTCAACATCTGAGGTCATCAGTCCCCTAGAACTTAGAACTACTTAAACCTAACTAACCTAAGGACATCACACACATACATGGCCGAGGCAGGATTCGAACCTGCGACCGTAGCAGTCGCGCAGTTCCGGACTGAAGCGCCTAGAACCGATCGGCCACCAGCAGCCGGCTAATAAGTGCAACAGAAAACATGAAAACATTATTGGCTGTCACTTTTTATCCTGTTACCGGAAAAAGGTAAATAAAATGGAATTTGAGCTATGATTGGAGTATTGCTGTGCGGTGTGGGACCCGCATCAGGTGGAACTGACGGATGACATCGAAAAAGTTCAAAGAAGGACAGCTCGTTTTGTATTATCGCGAAATAGGGGAGATAGTACCACAGACATGGTACGTGAATAGGAGTGGCAATCATTAAAACAGAGGCGTTTTTTGTTGCGACGGGATCTTCTCATGAAATGTCTTTCTCCCCCGATTGCGAAAACATTCTGATGGCACCTACCTACATAGGGAGAAATGATCATTGTGATAAAATAAGAAAAATCAGGGCTCCCACAGAAATGTAAAATTGTTCGTTTTTCCCGCGCGCCGTTCGAGAGTGGCACGGTACAGAGACAGCTTGAAGGTTGTTCATTGAACCCTCTGCCAGACACTTTATTGTGAATAGCAGAGAAATCACGTAGATGTAGATGATACTGTGGCGAAAAGGCACAATATCATTGCTCTTCACGTCTTTAAGCCAACTTTTGTTCCCGGTATCCAGTTGTTAAGAAGTCTGTAAAACGAGTATGGTAGGCTGACCAGATTTCCAAATCAAAATACGGGAGACTTATGGGTACCAAAGATTGCGATACCAAACCTGGAATTTGACCCGTGACTTTATCAACATGGCGGTAAACCCTTAGAATATGGCCGACCGTGACGTCATTCATTAATGCAGGTAGACACAAACACAGGGATTAATACACACACACTAGAAAATGGGGCTTTTGAGTATAAAACGATCACAACATAAAAAATATTTAATTGGAGAAAGAACACCAAACCAACGGGACAAGCGCAGGAATTAAGGGGTTTTGGGCGGGGGCAAACTAAATATAAGGCAATCCCAATAACGAAGACATACCAAATCAGTTGCTAATGCAAAAGTTAATCATACATACTAGCACTAAAAAACTCGAAATGACTTGGATTACTAATTACCATATCTGACATCTCCTCTCTTCAAATTCCCAGTTACAATATTTTTTGTCTTGGTGAAATACTGAATGAAAAATGGATTTTTATGTTTACTTGCGTCGAAGCTAATGCAATAAAACGAGCAACTTTGAACTTAATTACGAATGAGTTCAACTGAAAGCGGTGCAAGAACTTGCCTAATCAAACATGTTGTTTTCATTCTATCTGAGGCGTCCTGAGTGGCAATTTATGAGTTACTAACTTATTAAGGCAGTCTGCAGAAGCAAAGGAGTGATGTGTTTTGAATACATGATAAGCAAAACACAATTCTGCTACAGTAATTTTATCTCTTTCCAAACTATAGTGCGTTACAAAATAATTTCTGAGAGTTTTATTTGTGCTTGAGGATGATACGTTGGATTTATGTTTCTCTTTTCCAACACAATCCTTCATATGTACAATATCTCCATGACCAATACTTAAATATGTAATACAGAATACAGGTTCGCAGGAGAGCTTCTGTAAAGTTTGGAAGGTAGGAGACGAGATGCTGGCAGAAGTAAAGCTGTGAGACCGGGCGTGAGTCGTGCTTCGGTAGCTCAGATGGTAGAGCACTTGCCCGCGAAAGGCAAAGGTCCCGAGTTCGAGTCTCGGTCGGGCACACAGTTTTAATCTGCCAGGAAGTTTCATATCAGCGCACACTCCGCTGCAGAGTGAAAATCTCATTCTGGAAACATTCCCCAGGCTGTGGCTAAGTCATGTCTCCGCAATATCCTTTCTTTCAGGAGTGCTAGTTCTGCAAGGTTCGCAGGAGAGCTTCTGTAAAGTTTGGAAGGTAGGAGACGAGATGCTGGCAGAAGTAAAGCTGTGAGACCAGGCGTCAGTCGTGCATCGGTAGCTCAGATGGTAGAGCACTTTCCCGCGAAAGGCAATGGTCCCGAGCTCGAGTCTCGGTGGGGCAGACAGTTTTAATCTGCCAGGAAGTTTCATGTAATACAGAGTTTGTAGAAGGCCTCATATCCTGTTCTGCTTTTCTTAATATAGTGATATTTCTCGCTGTATTTGAAAAATTTTCACTTTCTCTGTGACATTTTGGAGATGGCTAAATGACTATAAAAACAGTGTTTAGAAACTTCCTGATTAATCTAATAAAGAACTGTACTTCACATACTGCACGACAACTTTTTAAAGAGTTCGCGCTATGAGGGGGGGGGGGGGGTGAAGGGGAAGGGGCAGTGAAAGGTGATCAAGTTGACATATCTTCTGCATTGCTGGCGATGTAAACTCTGCCCGAGCATCCGCTACGCTAGAAATGTCACACGCAAATAAGGTTTCGCGATTGCGCACTGTAAGGACGCTCACATTCAGATATGGTATTATTGGTAATAATAAATACTAAATAAAGTAAATTCAAGTGGCAATGACTCAGCCTTCCGAAATGCCTTCACAAAAGAAGACTTAGTAAATATTCCAGAATTCGAATCAAGAACAGCTGCCAACATGAGTAACGTAGAAGTAAATATCCTCAGAGTAGTGAAGAACTTATATCACTTACTAAAATTAGTCTTCTGGTCCAGACTGTATACCAATTAAGTTCCTTTCAGAGTATGCTGATGCATTAGCTCAATACTTAATAATCATATACAACCATTAGCTCTACGAATGATCCGTACCCAAAGACTGGAAAGTTGCACAGGTCACACCAATATTCAAGAAAGTTAGTAGGAGTAATCCACTTAATTACAGGCCCATATCGTTAACGTCGATATGCGGCAGGATTTTGGAACATACACTCCTGGAAATTGAAATAAGAACACCGTGAATTCATTGCCCCAGGAAGGGGAAACTTTATTGACACGTTCCTGGGGTCAGATACATCACATGATCACACTGACAGAACCACAGGCACATAGACACAAGCAACAGAGCATGCACAATGTCGGCACTAGTACAGTGTATATCCACCTTTCGCAGCAATGCAGGCTGCTATTCTCCCATGGAGACGATAGTAGAGATGCTGGATGTAGTCCTGTGGAACGGCTTGCCATGCCATTTCCACCTGGCGCCTCAGTTGGACCAGCGTTCGTGCTGGACGTGCAGACCGCGTGAGACGACGCTTCATCCAGTCCCAAACATGCTCAATGGGGGACAGATCCGGAGATCTTGCTGGCCAGGGTAGTTGACTTACACCTTCTAGAGCACGTTGGGTGGCACGGGATACATGCGGACGTGCATTGTCCTGTTGGAACAGCAAGTTCCCTTGCCGATCTAGGAATGGTAGAACGATGGGTTCGATGACGGTTTGGATGTACCGTGCACTATTCAGTGTCCCCTCGACGATCACCAGTGGTGTACGGCCAGTGTAGGAGATCGCTCCCCACACCATGATGCCGGGTGTTGGCCCTGTGTGCCTCGGTCGTATGCAGTCCTGATTGTGGCGCTCACCTGCACGGCGCCAAACACGCATACGACCATCATTGGCACCAAGGCAGAAGCGACTCTCATCGCTGAAGACGACACGTCTCCATTCGTCCCTCCATTCACGCCTGTCGCGACACCACTGGAGGCGGGCTGCACGATGTTGGGGCGTGAGCGGAAGACGGCCTAACGGTGTGCGTGACCGTAGCCCAGCTTCATGGAGACGGTTGCGAATGGTCCTCGCCGATACCCCAGGAGCAACAGTGTCCCTAATTTGCTGGGAAGTGGCGGTGCGGTCCCCTACGGCACTGCGTAGGATCCTACGGTCTTGCCGTGCATCCGTGCGTCGCTGCGGTCCGGTCCCAGGTCGACGGGCACGTGCACCTTCCGCCGACCACTGGCGACAACATCGATGTACTGTGGAGACCTCACGTCCCACGTGTTGAGCAATTCGGCGGTACGTCCACCCGGCCTCCCGCATGCCCACTATACGCCCTCGCTCAAAGTCCGTCAACTGCACATACGGTTCACGTCCACGCTGTCGCGGCATGCTACCAGTGTTAAAGACTCCGGTGGAGTTCCGTATGCCACGGCAAACTGGCTGACACCGACGGCGGCGGTGCACAAATGCTGCGCAGCTAGCGCCATTCGACGGCCAACACCGCGGTTCCTGGTGTGTCCGCTGTGCCGTGCGTGTGATCATTGCTTGTACAGCCCTCTCGCAGTGTCCGGAGCAAGTATGGTGGGTCTGACACACCGGTGTCAATGTGTTCTTTTTTCCATTTCCAGGAGTGTATATGCCATGATCGTCATGCTATAAAAATCACCTTAGACCATCTGTTTGTCTTTCTGGAGACGTTATACATACTGCATAGCTGATCGACTTCTGATTTGGTTGCATTATAAAAGGTTACCATATATGGCTTTTCCTTGTCACCAGATGCGGCATCAGTTGCATTATGGAGATGAATTTTGGAGAGTATCAGAACTGCCTTGTTTTTCTTGGGGACGCATGACTATAGAATTGAGTTTTACTGAAACCAAAAACAGTGTTGTTCCCACCTCCCGGCTCGTTGTTCGTGTAAACTCTGGGGATGTTTCTGGTTCACTCTTCTTCATAGTTCCAACCAGAGTAACACTGTTTTGAAGCAAGAAATCAGCTATTTTAAGAAGGTGAACTAATTACCAATGGTTATACGATGGCTATTCGGAAAGAAAGCAACGATACGTCGTGAAATGGAAACCACAGTGAAAATCAAAACTGTTTTATTTGCAATACTTTGCTACACCTTCCGCTACTTCTCTACACAGTCACCACTCAGACTTAGACATCTGTCGTAGAGTTGTACCAACTTTTCAATTCCCTCGTTAAAGAAGACAGCCACCACTGCTTTTCGACAATTTTCTGCTCTGGACTGCAGCTCGTTGTCTCTGTCAAAATATTGTCTTCATAGCCAGTAGTTCATTTGGGCAGAGATGAACCTCAGGGGTAAACCAATTACGGGCTGTATTGTGGGTGATCAAACACTTCTCATCGAAAACGCTGCAGGAGCATCTTCGTTGCCCATGCAGAGTGCGGCCGTGAATTGTCGTGTAGAAAGAACCGCATGACAGTCATGGTAAGAGGATTGCAGAGCTTCAGGCGAAATCTTTCGCCAGGCCCTCATACTTTGCGGGAGCCGCTAATTTCTAGCCATCGTTACATTCTCACTATGAGCTCAGAACTGAAAAGAGCGACGTGATGCGATCGATGGGAGTACGAGACACAGTGCCCATCGCATCTATGCAAAGCTTCATCAGATTTTCACTGTATTTTCCGTTTCACGACCTATCGTTCCTTACTTTCCGAATAACCTTCGTATTACGCCCAGTCGCTGAGATCACAGAAGTGAGACGTTTCACCATATCTGTTGTTTGTTACTAATTGCAAAAGCCCTACAGGCTGTTTACCAGCATCTGTTTCCAGATTTGCGGTGTAATACATCCTAGCATCCATATTTAATATTTTTAGCGTATGCTTACTCGGTTTGCTAGTGACGTACTACCTGAAAAAACAACTATCGCTGAAAGCTTCTAGCTTTTCAGTAATAGTGCAATACTTCCCAACTGAATAATCATTTTTACAATTATTCACAAAGGACGTAAACACTTCATGTATAGGGGCTAAGTTATCAACCTTCTTTCATTCGTGTCAGTATCCCTGTTGTCGAACCTCAAACAGTATAAGGAATGTAAATCGTCTTTCAGTCTTTACCAGACGACATAACTCAATTCCCATTTTGTTGGAGGCCCGTGTATCTTGGGTGTATTCATGGCTGTCTTTTCTTGCTGCATATAAATACAGTATTCCAAACAGAGCTTTTATTTCAGTTCTCTCGTTCAGACGAGCATACCTTTCTCTGAAATAATGTGCCTGTACTTCATATATCTTTTTATTAGTGTACTCAACAATGCTAGAGAGCAACTCGTTGTTGAAAAAGGATTCCCAACATTCCATTGGTGTTGTGGCGTTCTTCGAGACACCTTTCACTCCTGGTAAATGACTGTCAGTGTTTTGTGCTCAAGTACGAACATTTTCGATAGAAACACTTGACCGTTTTGTACAAGTGTTTCTCCTTAGGAAACATTCGTAACATGATTATCACAATCATGATCACTGCGGTACCTTTCTTGCTCAGTGTCTGCATTTTCTTTTGTTTCCACACGGTTTTCTTGCACTACACTATAAATACCAAAGTCTTCAGCTGCTTCATCCTCTTCTTACAACAGCCAGAGTACGATTTCCCTGTCAAACGCATTTTCCAGATTGTAGATGTTGAACATCTGTGAGGTCATATTGGATCTGAAGATAAATAAATACCTATTAGCAACAGCTATTACCGACAAATATTAAAAACTACAAGATTATATCAAAACGAAGTATTTAACTTTAGTAACGGCAAAGGTCGCGGAGAGATGCGGCACTCAGTTTACTTAAATCACGTTCAAAAACATCTCAACGTTCTCTCCGCTCATAGATAAGTGCCTTTTGTGAGGCTTTAACCAAGGATTTCGTCTTACCACATTTTCATTCCTTGAACTTCTTTGCGTTTTATTACAACTTCTGCTGGATTTGAATTTCTGTTCACTGCTTTATTGTTCGACGGCGCCGGGAAAAAGAGGTAATGCGGTGCACAGAGTTCGTGGGTGTGTACCGCCTAATGTTGCCATATCAGCTAATTCTGGCTTCGCGTTTTTTCACAATCATTTTGCTTTTTTTCTGGCTTTTTCTCTTAGCTGTGTGAAGGCATTATAATTCACTTTGGTTATAAGAAAATTATTTGCACTGAGCTGAGATTTCAAAACACGCTTTAATATCCCATTAAAATGTATTATTAGATCGAATTAAAAATCACAAAGCTGTGTTGGAGTGTTTAATGCGGTCGTCAGAATACACATGCAAAAGACCAAAAACATAACCACGAAATATAAACTGTGGAGAGCGTTATAGGAAAAGCTGTTGCTAAGTAGTTTCGCAACTTCACAGTAATGAAGGAACCTATCCTACGAAAAGCAAAATTTGATTTATGCGGGATGGATAAGAATAAACAATGAGCCAGCGACTGAACTGGGGAAAGGAAGATGGAATTTCTTTTCAGTGCAGTAGTTAGCTACGTGTAAGAAACAATGTAACTAGTGTGATACTACGAAGTTTGTCCTGTAAGTACATAGCAGAAACATTGTTTATATTTTTGTGATAAAAAGAAAGTTTTCCGAAAGAAACTGATGTGAAAATGTTTATTTCATTACTTTTTGCGTCAAATTGTAGAGGTATTAAAAATGATCTGATATTTTATATGCATATCGTAGAAACAAAATCAGTATTCCGAGTAAATTACTTTTCAAGAACTTGATTCCAAAATAAAAAAAATATCTATCACAATATACACTCCTGGAAATTGAAATAATAACACCGTGAATTCAGTGTCCCAGGAAGGGGAAACTTTATTGACACATTCCTGGGGTCAGATACATCACATGATCACACTGACAGAACCACAGGCACATGCACAATGTCGGCACTAGTACAGTGTATATCCACCTTTCGCAGCAATGCAGGCTGCTATTCTCCCATGGAGACGATCGTAGAGATGCTGGATGTAGTCCTGTGGAACGGCTTGCCATGCCATTTCCACCTGGCGCCTCAGCTGGACCAGCGTTCGTGCTGGACGTGCAGACCGCGTGAGACGACGCTTCATCCAGTCCCAATAATGCTCAATGGGGGACAGATCCGGAGATCTTGCTGGCCAGGGTAGTTGACTTACACCTTCTAGAGCACGTTGGGTGGCACGGGATACATGCGGACGTGCATTGTCCTGTTGGAACAGCAAGTTCCCCTGCCGGTCTAGGAATGGTAGAACGATGGGTTCGATGACGGTTTGGATGTACCGTGCACTATTCAGTGTCCCCTCAACGATCACCAGTGGTGTACGGCCAGTGTAGGAGATCGCTCCCCACACCATGATGCCGGGTGTTGGCCCTGTGTGCCTCGGTCGTATGCAGTCCTGATTGTGGCGCTCACCTGCACGGCGCCAAACACGCATACGACCATCATTGGCACCAAGGCAGAAGCGACTCTCATCGCTGAAGACGACACGTCTCCATTCGTCCCTCCATTCACGCCTGTTGCGACACCACTGGAGGCGGGCTGCACGATGTTGGGGCGTGAGCGGAAGACGGCCTAACGGTGTGCGTGACCGTAGCCCAGCTTCATGGAGACGGTTGCGAATGGTCCTCGCCGATACCCCAGGAGCAACAGTGTCCCTAATTTGCTGGGAAGTGGCGGTGCGGTCCCCTACGGCACTGCGTAGGATCCTACGGTCTTGGCGTGCATCCGTGCGTCGCTGCGGTCCGGTCCCAGGTCGACGGGCACGTGCACCTTCCGCCGACCACTGGCGACAACATCGATGTACTGTGGAGACCTCACGCCCCACGTGTTGAGCAATTCGGCGGTACGTCCACCCGGCCTCCCGCACGCCCACTATACGCCCTCGCTCAAAGTCCGTCAACTGCACATACGGTTCACGTCCACGCTGTCGCGGCATGCTACCAGTGTTAAAGACTGCGATGGAGCTCCGTATGCCACGGCAAACTGGCTGACACTGACGGCGGCGGTGCACAAATGCTGCGCAGCTAGCGCCATTCGACGGCCAACACCGCGGTTCCTGGTGTGTCCGCTGTGCCGTGCGTGTGATCATTGCTTGTACAGCCCTCTCGCAGTGTCCGGAGCAAGTATGGTGGGTCTGACACACCGGTGTCAATGTGTACTTTTCCATTTCCAGGAGTGTATAAGCGTTGATTACTTTTTTGGCTTGGAGTTGCACAAAATTTGATCGAACTGTTGTTCGTACGGTTGGACTTATATAAAGTCTACCCCCCACCCCTTAAATACCTTACATATGCGCTGCAGTAAAATATAAATCACCGACGATAGCTTCTTTATTGTTTGCGGGCTTGTAACCACTGAGTGTTCGAAATGCCTCGACAAGTACCTTACACAAGAAATTCTGCAGAGTGGCTTAGAGAGGAAGGATAGGCTTGCTGAAGTTGACGCAGCAAAGTGTTATTGCAAATTGTGTCGATGTGGACTCCTAACAACGCTCTGCTATGAAACCGTTCTCATCCCCGAGGAAACTAGAATACCAGCCCATTATTAAGCATGAGAAAATAAGTCATGCTGAGGGAACTCATGTACTGTTTGTATGCGCACATATGGCTATAACAGCAACTCCTCATTTTGGTGAAATTTGCCGTTCTGAACTCTCCGATAGCAACACAGCCCAACATATTCACATGCTGCGTACTAAATGTAGCGCTGTTATTAAGAATGTCCTAGCAAGCAACTTGCGTTTATACGGCGTCTCTGCTCGCATTTATTACATTTCGTTGCTATGTTTTAACGCACAGTATAGGTAGATTATGTTATGTGAGGTATAACGGATCTTTTGCGTTAGGATAAATTTATTTTATTTTTTGTTAGATGTTTTCGTTAAATAGCTGAATAAATTATAATTAGGAATAATTTAATTAAGCAGAGTGGAAAAGATAAAGTCAAAGAGATGTTCATTGGGCGGACATTGTCGTAATGTAACGTCATTGCGTTGTTCGGTTGTTAAAACAAGTCGTTTGTGTTCCGTTCTGCTGTTCGGTCGTGCGCTTATCTGAAAGGAGTTAATTCGCGGATTATAATAAACTTTCACATAATAGTTACGATTCGATGTTCCGACAAAAGGGGTTAACGTCAGTGTTAATTTGAATTGTGGGCGACAGATACGTGAAAACGGAGGTAACGAAAGTTGTTCGCATATCATCCTTGAACGTGACTTTTTATTTAATTAACGATTGCGGGCTCATTAAACGCTATTATCTCATGATTAGGATCAATCTCTCTTTCCTCCTAGATAGTGATCATTCATTAACATTTACGTCATAAGAAAAAGGATTATTAATAAAAGTGATGTTAAATGACAATTTCGTGTTATTCCGTTAGTGTGGAACCGACGTAATATCTCTGAAATGACATTGATATATAATTTGTGCTAAATACTGAACTGAGATAGGAAGTAAATTGAAATTAGTGAACATTTGATACTAATTTGCAATACATTATGTATTGCAAAGACATTAGCATTTCATACTTATTTTGACGACGCGCTGTTAAACAAAGGAACGTTGAGTCTCTGTACGAGTAATAAAATTAAATTTAAAAACATAATTAATAACGGCGAACTCGGCTTTAACAAACTTTATTGCGTGTCGTCATCGGGCAATAACTGCTGAAATTAGAAGTCGGGCATATAAAACAAACTTAAAAATCCATTCAAGCTTCAGTGGAGTCGGCACAACACGACGTGGGCAGTTATAGAGGCTAGCTAGTTGGTAGGATCACAAAGCAGACTCATAGAAGACGCGCCAAATGGTCACATAGCGTGAGAAACAACGGGGAGAGCAAGAGCGGTATCGTACTGGAGCAGAGAGACTGGGGATTACCCTACCACGCTGGGCGCTAAGAAGCGAATCCTCTATGATTTATATTCACTGTTGATATACAGCTCCAACCGTTCTGATGAACTTACTTGCCTTTAGAACTTGTTAATAACAATTTCATTATCACTCAATTCATCAGGAAATGCTAATTACAAAATTTAGTTACTGTCACTGTTCTGTATGTGCTCAGTGAAGTGTATCCTCATATCACAAAGCACGATATTCACTTAAGAACTGCTACATCTGCAGAAGACAGGCTCACTGTTACACTCGCGATTCCTTGCTACAGCAGAGGGTCAGGTCAGGTCAGGTCTCCAATCTTCTTAAACTATTTTGTATTCAGGGTGCCTCACGTTGTAAAGCGCCTCATCAGTATCATACATCTCTATTAATTTTGTAGTTGTCGGCACACACCAATTGCATTTACTGGCAATGTTTATAAAAACACTACAGACGACAGAACACTGCAGCGATGCTAGCGCCTCATGTGGTAACATGTCACATTGCAGTGAACAGAAGACAAGCGACTTCTTTGATCAAATCTACAGCGAGGCCCTAGATTTGATCAAATATTGGACGACATTTGACAAAGTTCCCTATTACACCATCAAATATCTTTGACAAAGATTTTTGACAAAGATATTTGACAAAGAAATTTGATAGTGTAATACCGGCCTTACTGATAGACAACATGGACCAACCACAAGTGCGCCATCAAAGGACAGGCGCCAAATTGCGAAGACAGCTCACTTCCGGTTTACGATCGATTTTCGAGGTGGCAACACGTGATGTAGAGTGTAAAGTGCAACTCCGCGTAGATACATAATTAATTGTTAAAGTTGCCTCGGAAGAAAATATTTGTGCGCTCTCATGTTGGTTCTAAGATTGTGTGAAGCATTTTTGTGACTTTCGCGATGCTTGGGACTAATGATTAACGACCTGAAGTCTTGTTATAGATATTAATCATAGACTGGCTCTAGAAATCGTTTTACTAATTTTGCGACTAACGAAATAAAACCAAAATAGCTGGCATGCTGACATTGTACGATTCTTATTACGCATAGCGTTTAAACCTACCACTTGTCACAATATTATGCACTGTGTACGGTAGAAGTAGAGCTGGCGACCGACGTAGATGAAACAAAGTGGGCCAACGGTTACGGGACATCTGTAGAAAATGTGAAGTAAGCAAGTTGCTGCCAGTTGTGCTACAAAAAGTGACAGCAGACATTTCCAGTTGAAATCCACCGTGTTTGTTAAGTTCCATTTACTGTAACACACTGTGTACCTTATGGGGGTCAGATCAGCCTTTACAGTGAGACTACATTTTAGCACCGACCCTAATTAATATTCTTTACACTTGGCATCCCTTGTGTGGGGGAGAAATGGGTCTAAAAAGCGCTTACAATGATAGTAAACATTAAATGCTCATAATATTCCTTGAAACTTCAGCGAGGATCCCTGCAAATGATTAGGTGATAGGCCATTTAGTTTGTGTATTGAAGAGTCAACAGTCATTTGCTTAGGCAAATACCGGGTGATAAAAAAAAAACAGTATAAATTTGAAAACTTAATAAACCACAGAATAATGTAGATAGAGATGTAAAAATTGACACACATGCTTGGAATGACATGGGGTTTTATTAGAACAAAAAAAAAAGTTCACAAAATGTCCGATAGATGGGGCTGGACAGCAAAACGTCAGTGATTGCGCATGACAATCGTGTATAAAAGGAGCTGTAATGAGAGAGAGAATCAGATGCGCCAGCAGTCGTAGTATGTTGACGTTACCTGAAAAGGCGCTTTTAGTGAAGCTGTATTATCAGAATGGGGAATGTGCTAGTTCAGCGTTGCGATCCTATCGCCATAGGAAGGGGATTCGAACGGGTAAAGGTCCGTTGACAAATGCAGCTGTGGCGAAGCCACGGGTTGTTTAGACGATAGACCCCGTAGTGGCCGACCGAGCACAAGCCGTAATGCTGCTGAGACAGTTCAGGAAGAAATGGAGACTGTAGCGGATTCGTCTATGCACGGGGAAGTCAGCGCTCGTGCAGTCGCACGTCGCACCGGCATTCCATGAACTACTGTTTGTTTGGCACTGAAGCGTATCCTCCGATGCTATCCGTATAAGATCCATCGGCATCATGAACTGTTACCTGGCGATTTAGTGAAGCGGAGGGCATTTGCGGTGTGGGTGTTTCAAAAGATGGTGGAAGATGACGATTGGTTGAGTAACGTGATGTGGACCGACGAAGCTCATTTCACGCTCCAAGGGTCTGTCAACGCCCACAACTGCAGAATTGGGCTACCGAAAATCCTAGAACTGTCGTGGAAACTCCATTGCACGAAGAGAAAGTCACGGTATGGGTTGGATTTACCACATCTACCGTTATCGCGCCTTTTTTCTTCGAGGAAATGCGTGATTCTGGTTTTGTAACTAACTGCTACCGTGACGGATGAGAGGTACGGCGATATGTTACAGAATCGCATCATCCCCAGCCTGGCTGATAAACACCTGCTGGAACGTACAATGTTTATGCAGAGTGGCGCTCTACCCCATATTGCTAGACGCGTGAAAGATATCTTGCGCGCGTCGTTTGGTGATGATCGTGTGCTCAACCGCCACTTTCGTCATGCTTGGCCTCCCAGGTCCCCAGACCTCACAGTCCGTGCGATTATTGGCTTTGGGGTTACCTGAAGTCGCAAGTGTATCGTGATCGACCGACATCGCTAGGGATGCCAAAAGACAACATCCGACGCCAATGCCTCACCATAACTCCGGACATGCTTTACAGCGCTGTTCACAACGTTATTCTTCGACTACAGCTATTGTTGAGGGATGATGGTGGACATATTGAGCATTTCCTGTAAAGAACATCATCTTTGCTTTGTCTTACTTTGTTATGCTAATTATTGGTATTCTGATCAGATGAAGCGCCATTTGTCGGACATTTTTTGAATTTTGTATTTTTTTGGTTCTAATAAAACCCCAAGTCATTCCAAGCATGTGTGTGAATTTGTACCTCTCTATCTACACTATTCCGTGATTTATTCAGTTTTCAAATTTATACTGACTTTTTGATAACCAGGTACTTGGGTACAGTTCTTCAGTACTCCAGTGAGAACTATGAAAACACTTTTTTATCTTTTCTGGAACTATCTGATCTTGAAAAAGGCAATGCTACTGTATTTAGCATTAAGAACACGTTAACTGAATACAGTCCTAAATCGTGTAATCTACAAGCACTTTGAGCCGATAACACTACTGTTAATGTAGGCATTGTTGATGGAGTGTATCAGAAGTTGAAACAGTACGTGCCGAATTTAATTTTAGGAAAGCGTGTGTGCCACTCATTACTGCTAGCGGTATCAGCCATATCTGAAATTGCGCTTCCACTTCATCTTGAATTCATTGTTCATGAAACTTACAACTGGTTTTCCAAATCATCTATTAGGCAACCCCTTAGAGAGAGATTTATGGTTCAATTAATAACGGCAATAGCCCCCTGAGGTTCTTAAGAGCTTGTACAACAATGTGGCGATCAACGGAGTCTGTGGTTAGCAGAATTTTAGACCAGTGGCTGGAATTGCGAACTAGGGTTGCCACCTTTGGCAAGTCGAAAGTCGCGGCACTTCACACAAATTGTAGCACTTAATATTCGTACTAAACTTCGTCAGTTTTTACTCTTGCACCGACACAGGACAATTATAGAAAAGTTGGGAGGGTCTCGACAAAATCGGGACACGTGGCAACTCTAACTGCGAATCCATTTCGGTATCGGAAGGCAAAAAGAAAAATGTTACACAGCAGAAGTAGTGTACCACCTATATACTGATGGAGGAGGATGCCGGCCGAAGTGGCCGCGCGGTTCTGGCGCTGCAGTCTGGAACCGCGAGACCGCTACGGTCGCAGGTTCGAATCCTGCCTCGGGCATGGATGTGTGTGATGTCCTTAGGTTAGTTAGGTTTAACTAGTTCTAAGTTCTAGGGGACTAATGACCTCAGCAGTTGAGTCCCATAGTGCTCAGAGCCATTTGATGGAGGAGGAGGTTAGATTTTAACGTCCCGCCGATAACGAGGACACTGTGCATTTCTTATATGTGTACATTCTGATTTAAAGGAATTACAGCATGTAATGAAAGCATTTCAGTCTAACACCGTCGATCCCACAAACCTGTTGTCTAGCAACAGATGTTTACTTCAGCATATATACTTTATCTGAATGGACAGCGATATTTTATGGAACAGAAAACAATATGACTAGGACGAGAAAGGAACTTGTATAATGTTTGGACATGGATATTTAATAACGCTTATTTTAACTTTGACAACATGAGTAAGAGAGTACCTTCGTCAGTTCCTCGTGTTTTCTTTTGCCTTGCTTGTTTTACTCTTCTCTTGTTATCTGTTCTTAGTTATGTCTGTGTGGATGTGGCCTAAGTGAATCAGTTATTTCTCCAATAATAACTTTAAATCAAAATGAATCTACTGTATTTTGGTTTTATTCGTTTTAACCACAATACTGCATTTAACAGCTCATCTGAAGGAACAAGCGGTGAGCTTTTGTAACCAGAATTAGCCGGCGTGGTCGCAATCCGTTCAGCCGCCATTTCGTTCAGCTCAGTCACATAATAATTATTACTTACCTTTGTCTCACAGGGATGCATATTTTATTTGACGAACTCCGATGCGAAAGTGGGTAATTTCCAAGAATGTTTGCCTATCGAAGCCGCTGGCTCCAAACGATAGATATCGAGCGTGCGATTCTAACTCAATCACGCGACTGTGGTGGCGGACGTTATGAACACGTTTATAGCGGTCACTACCGGAACGACAAAAGAATAGCGTTACTGAAATAGTTGTAATTACAAAGGAAAAGACTTACCTAGCTCGTAGTAGACTTTGTCGTCATGAAAAAGTCCATTTGATGTGTATGCTACGGGAAGCATTCCCTTTTTGCCGTAACCTGGGCAGACTCTGATAATGTCACGCTCAAGTATGGGTATAGTGTCACATTTCCGACAAAAAAAAATCCAAACAATTTTCTCCATTGCGTAAGCATGTAATTAGCTTCTTCCACGTGTGGCAATCGGTCGAAGAAACGTCTACAATGCCAGACATCCCACTAAGCACCGACTTAAATCGTTTGGGTTTTCCTAGCAACTCACAAATAATTTATCATAACGCCCGCCACCACAGACGCGTGATCGATTTAGAATCGCACGTTCGGTATATATCGTGTGCAGCCCGCGGCTTCGATAGGCAAACATTCTTGGAAATTACCCAAAAATGCGAACAGAAATTGACACACGTATTATTTTAATTTTCGCGGCCATTGAATTCTTTAAACCAAGCCAGTTACTTCTAAAGAAACATTTCGTTTTCCTTTTCTTTCACGAAGTTGATAGGGAAACAATATTGTTATTACTATGGGATGAATTAACTCAATTTTCTCTCTCTCTCTCTCTCTCTCTCTGATGTGACGGCGTATTTAATGAGATCTAGAACATGGTTCGCTACTGAACCAGTCCCACATTGGACATTGTTTAAACGTAACGATTCTTTGCAATTCTTTTACTTCTCAGATCGCGTATATGCGCCGTTACAAAGTGAATGTAGTTGAAACGAAACTTCGCCATAAGCTGAGTTTGTAGTGCAGTTTTCTATGAGGCAATGCCATCTGGTAAAATTTGCAGTTATGTCTGGACAAAATATCAACTTGGTACAGACTGGCAACCAGCTCCAAAGAAATCTGGAGCTGGTTGCCAGTCTGTACCAAGTTGATATTTTGTCCAGACATAACTGCAAATTTTACCAGATAAGTTATGGTTACAAAATACCAGCACGAATTCTTCACAAGAGTTTGGAAAAACTGGTAGAAGCTGCCCTCGGGGAAGATAGTTTGGATTTTGGAGAAGTGTAGGAACACGTGAGGCAGTGCTGACCCTACTATTTATCTTAGAGGATAGGTTAAGAAAAGGCAATTGTAGCAGCTTTTGCTGTTGCTGATCAAGCTGATCAAGCCAATATATATATATATATATATATATATATATATATATATATATATATATATATATATATATAGGCTTCTCACGAAGTGCCAGATGTATTTAAATTCACCATCTTGTAATAGATAAGTAAATAATCGAGGGAACACGTCATTTTTAATAAAAAAAACATGCTTACGTTGGTAACCAAAAGGCCGAAACCTGCGATGTACTTAAATAAACAATAAGACAGTAAATGCCGATGTATTCCTTTAAAAAATACGTTTCTAGAATTTGTAGGATAGAGAAACCTTCTGACAATGTTAACCCTAGATTACGAAACCTATTCCTATAGTACAAAAACACATATCCCCGATAATTTTACGACTTTTTATTACTTCCATAAAAAAAAAACACTACAATAAATTGAAGATATAACGAAAATTGTATAATGTAAAACAAAAACATCTCTTTAAGCTTTTTATTGCACTTTTACAGTTTTATTGTTTCATTTACAGCAGTTTGTGCACAAGTTTGCTCGGTGTCCTATGCAGTAAGCACGACGATATTCTCTGCAATATGTGACTGTCATTCTCCTTGTTTTTTTGAAGAGCAGGTGTGACAAACAGTTCTCTTGCCAGTCGTAGGTTGTTCTTACCTTTGCGATGGTGAGACTTTAGTTAGGACATCTTGTTTGGCTATTCGAAGGTGTGTTTGTAGACTGGGAGTTTCTAGCCTCTTCGTCATCCAGCGTTTAGCGAGTTCTTCAGTTAGGCGTATAAGAAAGTCCTTTCTTGCAATCTGTTGGCTCTCTGCTGCTGATTATTGTGTGTATGGATAACCCAAGCAATCACACACCCAATATATAGTGGCCATCCTCTGATTTACAGACTACATGAATACGTTGCGCACGTCTATGCCAAATCTGATATCATTGTAGTCCTCCGTTATGTGTGATTTCTTACTGCTGTCATTGATAGTGGGCTGATCGTGAGCGATTGACAGCTGGACAACCATTATATTTGGTTTTGCTTTGTATGAAACCAGGGTTTTTTTCTTTGTCAAAGTAAAACATAGACGTACCTACATTCCTGTTTTTCGTGGACAGAAGCTCAGGTGGTATTTCAGGTTTGTTGGAACGAAGTGTCAACCGATGTGAGTTTATACTTCAAAAGGTCATCTGCCAGTTTCACTGAGATAAACCAGTTGTCTATTGTGCTATTTCTATTTGACCCTCGAAGAGCCTTGGTCATTTCCTTTACATAAAATTCCCCAAGAGGCATTTCGTTTGTCTCTGTGCATTTCCTTCAGTAAGGTTGACCATAAAGTGTTTTTGTGACACAGGCCATATTTACTTGGTTTATTTGGGATATACATGCGGAAAGGACATCGCCCACGAAAACCCAACAGTTGCTTATCTACAGCAACACATGGGCCTGGCTTATAACGGGTTCTGCAGTTATGAACAAACTGCTCGCAAATTTCGCGTGTTGGTTCGAAATAATCGCTTTTTCTTCTTGCTTGACGACTTTTTGTGTTATCAAATATCGAGCATGAGACTAAAAATTCGAGCTTTTCGGAACTCGTTGTGGCTTTGTACAGAGAACAGCATAAATCTGTCTTGAAAATTTATCTTACGGACAGATGGTTGTTTTTCAAAGATGCTGTTATTAGGAAGATTCAAAGAATGCCTTTTAACTATGCTATGCGGGTTTGGTTTTGTGTGTGTGTGTGTGTGTGTGTGTGTTGTTTTGTATAGTGATTTTCTCCTATCTATTTTTTCATTGGTATGTGCTACTACAGCGTTTACCACCTCAGTCGTGAAAAACAAAGAAAATGTCTCCCGAGGAGTCTTCGCTGCCTTAGCCTGTCCAATGGGCGCCTGAACGAAATGGATGTTTCTGCTTGGTGTGCGACAACTTCAACGACTGGTAGATATTGCAGACCAGCGGTAATTGTTCTTATCTTTAGAACCTTTCTTGGTGGCAACACAATACGTGTACTTCTTGGTGGTGAAGAAATTCTATCATCTTCTTCACTTTCAGATATGGATTCGTTAGAATTTTCAGATTCAAGGTGCTTCCGTTTTCGTCCCACAAGATTGTCTCTGGGACTGCTTCTACTTCCGTCAGTATTTGGTCCTGGGATCTTCACGATCTGAATCAGCCAGCAAAATGACTAATGATGACCGAAGTAGGGAGGATATAATATGTAGATTGACAATGACAAGAAAAGCGTTTCTAAAGAACGAAATTTGTTAATATCGCATATAGACTTAGTGTTAGGAAGTCTTTCCTGTAGGTATTTGTCTGGAACGTAGCCATCTATGGAAGTGAAACATGGGCGATAAACAGTTTAGACAAGGAGAGAATAGCACCTTTTGAAACATGGTACTACAGAAGAACGCTGAAGATTAGATGGGTACATGTAAGTAATGGGGAGGTACTGTGTAGAACTGGGAAAGAAAAGAAACCTGTGCGACAACTTGACTAGAAGAACGGATCGGTTGATAGGACATATTATGAGACATCAAGGGATTACGAATTTAGTACTGAAGGGAAGTGTGGGGGGTAAAATTGTAGAGGGAGACCAAGAGATGAATACAGTAAGCAGATTCAGAAAAATGTAGTATTCAGTAGTTATTCGGGGATGAAGTAACTTGCACAGGATAGAGTAGCATGGAGAGTTGCGTTAAATCAAGGTTCGAACTGAGGACCACAATAGCAACAGTGGGATACAGGTAAACTGCTGTTTCTCTAGAAATGAGACTGTGCGCAGAATACTTGTACCACCCACATCTGAATGTTGTTCGAACGTATGGTGCCTAAAACAGGCCTGAATAATAGGGGATAATGACTGTGTACAAAGAAGTGCGAAGTGAATGGTCGCAGGCGTGTGTCAGTAGCAGGAGATTGTTGGATAAAAGATGAAAATACTAAACGTACAGACACTGGAAGAAAGATGCCATATACCTCGCGTAAACCTGCTTAAAAAAATCTTCAGGCCCCTGTATATCCAACCTGCAGGGATAGTGCAGATAAAACCAGGAAAACAAATAATCGCACCCACACATACACCCTCTGCTTCCAGTCTCCGTCCAGTAGATGGGACAAGAAGAAACGTAAATGAATTGTATAATAATTACCCTTTGCACACACTTCACTTTAATTCGCAGATTTTGGGTGTAGATGTAGAGTTGATACACAGAATCACTTGCATGGAAGCTTCATTTTTTCTTGCTGGCATGCAGTATTTCCTTAATTTTTCTCTCTTTATCTACGTATTACTGAAGTAATTACAGTTCGCAGCTTTCTTACCTTGTGCAATGATTTTCACGTATATGTGAATATAAGATGATAAGGTGCGTGTTTCAGGGCGTTTACTGTGAGTGAAACATCATCAAACCAAGAACTGTTTTATTAAAAAAAAAAAAAATGTTGTGTGGTGGAGTGGCACCGACGCCAAGCTCTGTTCCAGCATTGACTGCGCCGCGAGAATGTCAGCTAATTGTTTGCTCTGAAGTTCGTCTTCTCGAAGGTTTGCTTTCGCAATTAATGCCGATCGTTATAGATCTGTCATGAGTTAGCGCTTCGGTTTCCCGAATTGTGATTTGTGATCCTTTGTTGCGGTTTCCCGACGATTTGAGGTTTTTAGCGTCTCCAACTCCGCGAGCGACATGTGTCAACAATCTCAGCGGTGCCTTGGTGCTTCTCCAGAACTCGATGACGACACCGCGGACGTTTCTGAGCTCTTGTAACGACCGCATCTGTAGACTTGTTACAGATCTCTCCCACACAACGGCCTCCCAGTAGCTTGGATTACAGGAGTGCGCCACAACTCCCAGCCGGCAGCATCTACCTTTGAACCGGGTGACCTGTCGTGTCCGCTTGTCCGAGCTTACTACTCTTCCCCCCGTTCACATTTTTCATGACGTTGTTGTCATTTTTATTATTATTAACTCCACAGGGCCCACTTACCAAGTCAATCTCGCTGGGTAAAAATGGCATTAAGTTGAAGTAGTAAAAATGTAATACAAAATAAAAGAACTATAAAACATTCAAAACCGGGAATGACAAAGTTTTATCGACCAGACAATATTTTCATGTCATAATAATAGAACAAAGTGTGTTTCTTAGAGTAAGGAAATCCTTTCCGTTCCACTTGGCTGCATCCGTTATTACCAGCTACAACTGGCGGGAACTATGCAAGTGACACGGAGCACGGCGTGTCGGTTGAAACCTTGAGGGTTGCCGTGCTTACAGTTTCGGCGGGTAGGTGGCGGGCGTGACGACACGCTACCAGAACTTTACACGCTACCCTGCAGAGTCGTTTGATCGTTCGCATGGGTAAGCAACGATATGCTTGGGCGTCGTTTTCAATACGTTTTAAAATGGAACTTGTCCATGCATAAGATTCAGTTCTTTTTTCACAAGTTTAATGAACCATCATCATCCTCTAAATAGGTTTACCAGGTAATTTTAAAGTAACGTAAGATGTTGACAGGGACCTGAAAGTGTAACATCCTCTATGTCGAAATTAGCAACTGTTTTTGGAAATACCTGGGCGTATAATCTAAAAGAGTATTGATCTCTTTCTGTTAGAAGTGTATGTTACAGCTTGTAGTTGACAAATGCTTCATTACCTATTACACTTTCCTCAGATCCTATGAGGAAAATAAAACTAATAGGCTAATTTACGACAGACTTCTTTAATATGTATTTTTATTGCTTAAAATGTATGTACATCTCCGAGCGTTGCATTCTTTAAGGCTGCCGTTGCTAGTGTTTTGCCCAAAAATGACGCCTCTGTTTTTTACTACCATCGGTCTCCCCGATATTCCCCCCTCACCTCCTTCACCAACAATATCCAACGGCACAACAATGCAAAGCTCCTGTTATACTTTTAATCATTGAACTCAGATGACCAGAAGTCCTCATTTTCTGGAGACAGTCCTCACTTTTCATGCTTTGTCCTCAATTCCTTTAAAACTGATTGAGAACAACAAATATTCTCAATTTCTTATTTTTTGTTCTCAGTTTTTGAAATTTCCAAAAATAATTGAAATAGGAAAAATGTGCTGAACATTTTAAACTAAAACTCAGTTGAATATACCAATGCAGCATCTATTATTTATTTTATTTTATTGCAGAAAGCTGGACTAATATAGGTATGGAACTATTTTCTGGCGCGAGTGAATTTTTTCTTGAATTTAGAAATTGTGCTATACTGACGGCAGACATACCGAAGCATCACATTTGGCCATCTGGATAATAGTGGTGTTATTTCGTCTCTGTTTTAACTGAAACTGAGGAATAAAGCTCATCCTCTCCAGGATTCACTTTCTTGCGATAAAATAAATAAATAACCCTTTGTGTGTATTTTCTACTGAGAGTTCTACAACTTTTATTACCCGGCGCAGTGGTGTAAGCGCTTGGCTTCTGATCATTCGTTCGAGATGGGTCCGAGTTGAAACCCGGTGAGGCATGGATGTTGCGTTTGCCTAAAGGCTCTGGCTCTTTCCCTACACTAGTCAGTGGCCTTAAATTAGGGACGGGAGACTACTAATAGCTTATTGAGTTGCTCACGGTGGTCGTTATGCCCAACAAAAAATTTTTTCTTAAGTACATTTTTTTCGTTGAAATTTTCAGAAATTTATCTTGTATAGAATCACAATAACATTTCAGTGCGAAATCAAAATGTGCTGCCCCACTGAGTAACATTTAAAATTTATCTGAACTAATACTCTGAAGGATAGTATTTTATACTTATTTTATACGCATTTCTCGTGAAAAGTCACTCAGATGCAATAGAGTAAGTAAGTAAAGACTAGCATTGTCAGATTTTTTTTACTCTGTAAGGGACAAGTGTTCAGGTGGGAAAAAAAACCAACGGGATTACATTTTTTTACCCGGGACAAGTGAAAAGCAAAAATTATTTTCTTGTTTTATTGGTCTTTGTTATATTTTAATGAAGTTTGTTTAATAAGTTTTAACATGCTTTTGTTTGATCTTACATATTTAAAAATATCAGTAAAGCTATAATTATAGTTGAAAATTGTAATTAATTCATTTCTTTATCAAACTCGGGGTACTTTTATTTCGTACATCAGTGTATTTTAAAGTAATTGTGAAAAAACCCTTGCTACGAAGCAGTTGGAATCAGAGATAGTAAAGCTGAACAATAAGACGTGCAAAATATTAGGGATTTCATTCTTGGAAAACCCTACCATGATTTTATTCCATTTCTCAGTCCCACCCTTATTTTTATCATCAAAACACTATGCCATCTCCAGGCGTATTTTAATTATTTGAAATTCATCATTTAAGGTATCAATGTTCAGTTGATCGGCCCTTAAAAGATCCGCAGTTTTTTGAAAATAGTCTTCATGTATTGGTGATTTTAGGTTTAAAAGCAGTATCTTGGAAAGGATGTTGTTTTCTGAGAAATCATATCGTGGAAACAAATATCCTACCAAACTGGTGTAGAACAGTAGACAATCGTTCCGAATAGATTCTTTTGTGTTACTGCTTAATTCATCCATTATTCCGCTTGACTTACTTCCGAAAAAGTCGTATTTTATTCTTTTCTCAGTCTTTTCAAGAATCCCGCGCATTTCAGCATTCATCTCAACAACCGACACGGAATCTGATTCAATCATCTTAATTGTTGTTTCTATCGAAAACATTACATTATGCAGAAACGACGAATACGCCAAAGTTTTTTCTCTTCTTCTCTTCACATGTGATTATCTTTTCTGCTAGACGAGGACATTCAGTGCGGAATTCGAGAAAATGAGATTTTATTACAGGCTATATTTTTGGATTGGCGTCCAATGATTGATGGCCCTTAAGTTCTCACCTGCAGACAGATCTGGTGACCCGCACTACTATTTTCTTATTCATTATTAACCCCACATATGCATTACCCCTATTTAATTTTGTATTTATCGAACTTCACTAATTCCCACTATATCTAACTTTAACCTATCCATTTCCCCTTTTAGATTTTCTAACCTACGTGCTCCGCGATTAAGCGATCGGACATTCCACGCTCCGATCCGTAGAAAGCCAGTTTTGTTTCTCCTGATAACGTCATTCTCCAGAGCAGTTTCCACCCGGAGATCCGAATGGGATACTACTTTACCTTTGGAATATTTTATCCAAGAGGATGTCATCATCATATAACCATACAGAAGAGCTGCATGCCCTCGAGAAAAATTACGGCTGTAGTTTCCCCTTGCTTAAAGTGAGATGGATAATAAACAAATGGAAGAATGTAAAACAAACAGGCAGAGGCAAACAGAGACACGCGGCTCCGGGAGAGAGGGTGGAAATCGGTGAATATCGGCCAAGCCCGGCATTAACATAGACTAACAGTTGAGCTAAGCGTATCTTCATGCGGCGCGTGCGTAGATAATTGGTACTTGCCAGCTAAGGGCGAAAGATTTCGCAACAGTAATCGAACAAGGTTGAAATACGGGACAGAGTTTGTCCCGGCAGAACATTTAAAATTATGCCGGAAATACGGGAGGTCTGGCAACACTAACTACAAGCCAAAGTGAGACAGTAAACGTATTCGCCAGAATATATGTGAAAATCTCTATTAAATTGAAGATTACAAAATAAGGTATCATGACTAGTAAATGTGCTTGGAATTGTGGAAAATGTAAGTCAAAGAAAGACTCGCATCGAAACGTATGCAAAAAGCCTAAAAAAAGTTCAGTGCCTAAAGAATGCGAGCTTCGAAAACGAAAATAAAAGACGGCGCAAAGCGATTACGTATCTGGCCCATCGGGCATAGCGGTTAGCAAAAGTCCAAGCTTGTGATATAGCTATTCCGTAACCATTATACTACTGTGTTACAATTGTATTAAAGAGTTTGATGATTAAACTACCTATTAATACGAACCATTTAATTATGATTTTATCCAGGCGTTTTCACGGTAAATATACAGCGCGTACCCGGACTGCTCACGCACAATATTCTTTTCTGGTACTTTCGAACACCAGCCTTCTCTGTAGTTAGTCTAAAAATGATCTGCGATAAAACCAAGATCACGATGAGTGAATGGACACCGAAGGAAATAAAATTGTCGGAAGTAAGCAACTGCAAAGAGTCATAACATATATGCATCTGCATCAACTTGTAAATACACTACTGGCCATTAAAATTGCTACACCACGAAGATGACGTGCTACAGACGCGAAATTTAACCGACAGGAAGAAGATGCTGTGATATGCAAATGATTAGCTTTTCAGATCATTCACACAAGGTTGGCGCCGGTGCCGACACCTACAACGTGCTGCCGTGAGGAAAGTATCCAACCGATTTCTCATACACAAACAGCAGTTCACAGGCGTTACCTGGTGAAACGATGCTGTGATGCCTCGTGTAAGGAGGAGAAATGCGTACTACCACGTTTCCAACTTTGATGAAGGTCGTATTGTAGCCTATCGCGATCGCGGTTTATCGTATCGCGACATTGCTGCTCGCGTTGGTCGAGTTCCAATGACTGTTAGCAGAATATGGAATCGGTAGGTTCACGAGGGTAATACGGAACGCCGTGCTGGATCCCAACGGCCTCGTATCATTGGCAGTCGAGATGACAGGCATCTTATCCGCGTGGCTGTAACGGATAGTGCAGCCACGTGTCGATCCCTGAGTCAACAGATGGGGACGTTTCCTAGACAACAACCATCTGCACGAACAGTTCGACGACGTTTGCAGCAGCATGGACTATCAGCTCGGACACCATGGCTGCGGTTACCCTTGACGCTGCATCACAGACAGGAGAGCCTGGGATGCTGTACTCAACGACGAACCTGGGTGCACGAATAGCAAAACGTCAGTTTTTCGGATGAATCCAGGTTCTGTTTACAGCATCATGACGGTCGCATCCGTGTTTGGCGACATCGCGGTGAACGCACATTGGAAGCGTGTATTCGTCATCGCCATACTGGCGTATCACCCGGCGTGATGGTACGGGGTGCCACTGGTTACAGGTCTCGGTCACCTCTTGTTCGCATTGACGTCACTTTGAACAGTGGACGTTACATTTCAGATGTGTTACGACCCGTGGCTCTACCCTTCATTCGATCCCTGCGAACCCCTACATTTCAGCAGAATAATGCACGACCGCATGTTGCAGGTCCTGTACGGGCCTTTCTGGATACAGAAAATGTTCGACTGCTGCCCTGGCCAGCACATTCTCCAGATCTCTCACCAATTGAAAACGTCTGGTTAATGGTGGCCTTGCAACTGGCTCGTCACAATACGACAGTCACTACATTCGATGAATTGTGGTATCGTGCTGAAGCTGCATGGACAGCTGTACCTGTACACGCCATCCAAGCTCTGTTTGACTCAATGCCCAGGCGTATCAAGGCCGTTATTATGGCCAGAGGTGGTTGTTCTGGGTACTGATTTCTCAGGATCTATGCACCCAAATTGCGTGAAAACGTAATCACATGTTAGTTCTAGTATAATATATTTGTCCAATGAATACCCATTTATAATCTGCATTTGTCCTTGGTGTAGCAATTTTAATGGCCAGTAGTGTATGTTAGATTGCTACATAAGTTCATAGCGTTTTTGCGTTACTTGTTAGTATTGCGGTTGCTGGGGGTTTATTTATCATTTGTCATTTTTTTCGTAGCTCACTATTCGTATTTCAGTTTATATATTGTCATTTTGTCATCTGAAGTGGGGCTGTGGATGGCAGAAAATGGAGTTCAGTTGTATCAATCGGAACATTTTCGATATATTCTTCTAAAAAATGGCTCTGAGCACTATGGGACTGAACATCTATGGTCATCAGTCCCCTAGAACTTAGAACTACTTAAACCTAACTAACCTAAGGACAGCACACAACACCCAGTCATCACGAGGCAGAGAAAATCCCTGACCCCGCCGGGAATCGAACCCGGGAACCCGGGCGCGGGAAGCGAGAACGCTACCGCACGACCACGAGCTGCGAACGATATATTCTTCTGTTTGAGTTTAATAGAAGAGTGACAGCAGCGGAGGCAGCGAGAAGCATTTGCGTCGTGTACGGGGATAACGCCACTCGGCAGAGCACGACAAGAAAATGGTTATCTCGTTTTAAGGAGGATCGTTTTGACATTAGCGACTCTCCATCTTCAGGAAAAACCTTTGGAGTTCCATGAAACTAATTTAAATGCATTAATCCAGAATGATCCACGTCACTTACCGTAAAAGAGTGTAAAATCGATCAGATTTTACAGTTTTTTAAATTAATTTTGAGGTTATGTTACAAAGTCAGATGACTTAAACTATTTTAAAAGAGTGTCATTAAAAAAAATGATCGAAGTAACCCGCCTAAATAGGTTAAAGTCGGTCACGGATTAAATATAGGGTAAAGTCGATGACTGATTAAATTTAATGGAAGATCGACTTTAGAATAATATAAGACTGAAATCGACCAGTAAAAATGAATAAATGTATTAGTTATCTATATTTCTTGAATTTCATTATTTATGTTTAATTAATTATTTAATTACAGTCACATACAAAAAGAATATCTTCGTATTTATTTTAATACAGCTGACATGGTTACAACTGTTATTCATATACACTGAAGAGGCAAAGAAACTGGCACACCTGCCTAATATTGTGCAGGGCCCCCGCGAGCACGCACAACTGCCGCAACACGACGTGGCATGGACTCGGCTAAAGTATGAAGTAGTTAGTGCTGAAGGGAACTGACACCATGAATCCTGCAGGGCTGTTAATAAATCCGCAAGAGTACGAGGGGGTGGAGATCTCTTCCGAACAGCGCATTGCAAGGCATCCCAGATATGCTCAATAATGTTCATGTCCGGGGAGTTTGGTGGCCAGCGGATGTGTTTAACTCAGAAGAGTGTTCCTGAAGCCACTCTGTAGCAAATCTGGACCTGTGGGGTGCCCTGCTGGCATTGACCAAGTCAGTCGGAATGCACAATTGACATGAATGGATGCAAGTATCAGACAGAATGCTTACTTACGTGTCACCTGTCAGAGTCGTATCTAGACGAATCAGGGGCCCCATGTCACTCCAACTGAACACGCCCTACACCATTACAGATCCTCCACCAGCTTGAACAGCCTGCTGGCATCCAGGGTCCATGGATTCATGAAGTTGTCTCCATACCCTTACACGTCCATCCACTCGATACAGTTTGAAACAAGACTCGTCCGACCACGCAACATGTTTCCAGTCATCAACCGTCCAACGTCGGTGTTCACTGGTCCAGGCGAGGCGTACAGCTTCGTGTCGTGCAGCCATCAAGGGAACACGAGGGGGCCTTCGGCTCCGAAAGCCCATATCGATGACGTTTCGTTGGATGGTTTGCATGCTGACACTTGTTGATGGCCCAGTATTCAAATCTGCAGCAATCTGCGGAAGAGTTGCACTTCTGGCACGTTGAACGATTCTCTTCAGTCGTCGTTGGTCCCGTTCTTGCAGGATCTTTTTCCGGCCGCAGCGATGTCGGAGATCTGACGTTTTACCTGATTCCCGTTATTCATTGTACACTCGTGAAATGGTCGTACGGGAAAATCGCCAGTTCTTCGCTACCTTGGATATGCTATGTCCCATCGCTAGTGCACCAACTATAACATCACGTTCAAACTCTCTTAAATATTGATAACGTGCCACTGTAGCAGCAGTAACCGATGTAACAACTGCGCCAGACACTTGTTGTCTTATATAGGCTTTGCCGACAACTGCGCCATATTCTGCCTGTTTACGTAACTCTGCATTTGAATACGCATGCCTATACCAGTTTCTTTGGCGCTTCAGTGTAATTAACGAGAAATCATTAATAAAATGAACAAAAATTATTGCTAGCTGTTAATATTTTACACATTATACAAAAAATAATTACTCTTAATGGAAATGAAATGGCCACAAAGAAAGTTTTTCTTATTCAACATCTTTTAAATTAATCTTACCAATGAGTTGAAATCTTCCTTGACTTATTTCCCTAACTGCCACTCTTTTCATAATCTCACTTAGGTTGACAATTGTTTCATCAATTGAGGTGGGGGTACAGAGAACATGTTCTCTTCTTCCTCAGAAAACTCATCTCCTGTCATTGCAGTTATTCTGGCAATGGAAGGTTTATTTTGGTCTCTTTTTTTTTGTTTTTAATGTGACCAAAACCAAGTTGCCAACCTCATACATATTTTTTTTCCTGCAATTGTTGATTTCTTTCTGCATCACTGGAATCTAAACTTTCGCCTCCTTCATCTGTTGCTTCTGAAAACTGATGATCTTTATCAGGTTCCTAGCACAGAGGGCTATAAATTCTTCCATATTCTCCGTTTTTGACATCAAAAGCCAAGAAACCCTTTCTCAGCACAACTTTTAACCTTTTTTCCCGTTTTTTTGTTTCACTTGTGGATATGTTTTCTTTTTGGATCCTTTTAAAATGTTCTCGGTAAAGATTCTTAAGCGGGAAAAGACTGCAGAGGTGTCCTTTTCCTTTTCATCAGGAATTTCACTTGACTCCTTGTGTCGATTGAAGGGAACCACGAAATCCCTCCTTCACAATTTCACGAGTCCTGGTACCAACTACATCGAAGATCGATTTTAGCATGCGAGGGAACTCGGTCTTTGGCAGTGTCCCTCTATTATTCAACTTCCAAGTGTTCAAAACTTTCCGCCATGCAGCCTTCAAAGGGCGAAAAAATACCACATCAAGGGTCTGGCAAATATATGTTGTGTTTGGCGGATGTAGCACAAAACTTATGTTGTTTTCTTCGCTGGAACGGACTATGTGAAAGAACACGTGGTTTGATAAGGCAGCAGAGTTGGAGATTTTCTCCGCTCTGGGACTGTATGTGTCGTCTTCATCGTCGTCATTTCATCCTCATCGACGCGCAAGTTGCCGAAGTGGCGTCACTTCAAAAGACTTGCACCACGCGATCAGGTCTAACCCGCCGGGAGGCCCTCGCCACACGGCACTTTCATCACCAATAATGACCTTACGGCCATCCTTTCGTTTTGCATATGGTAGGAGAATCTTGATGAACCAATCAGTGAAAATTATCATGCCGAAACAGCCATTTGAATTTCTATTGAATGCTGAACCTTACATCCCTCCTTCACGCCACCCAGGGTATAAGTGTTTGGCTTTATAAACCGTATATGGAGGGAGAGGATTCGCCAGCAGCTGCAGCCACCACTACACTCGTGCTAGCCATTGATGTGTCTACGATCCTTTCAGCACGCTTTACACCACGCTGAAGGGAAGATATGCGCGAAATCGGCTCAAAAAATCGAAATTTCTTTTACGGTCAATTCAAATGCTTTGTAGTTTTCTTTGTAAAATGAGCTTTGTTTCATGCAAATCTGACAACAATTTTCCGAGATATCGTCAATTTTACAATACGTTTCCTGTCAAGTGCCACACCTATTTTCGTATTACTGTAATATTCGTGCATATGACCTCGTGGTATGTCCTTGTGATGTTACCTTTGATTTACATTTAAGTTGTTTTCCAGACTGTAATAAGGGTGACAATTGAACGTCGTTTGACAACAGACGGTGATCACTTTGTTTTGTTTATTTACACACGTGAACTGCTGTTCTGATTCATTTCTGCAAAGGAAATGCCGGAGAATAAAGAAGTTTTCACCAAAGACAAGATTCAGAGGAAATCAATACACGAGTAATAAAAGCAGCAAGCAAGAAGAATGTCTGCCTTCACGTACTTCAAACAAGCAACCCGTAAGTGCATCAAGAATGAAGTTGAAAGTAAAACTTGATTCTATGTTTGACTGTCACATAAACCTTCAAAACAGAGAAAACTATGGAATATTATAACTTACTTGAAGATACTGAGTGAATTTATCAGTTCACATAAACGATGTAAAGAGTTTGGTGGTATTATATCTTTGGCGAGAACAGAAATATTCGCAAGGGTATTGTGAGTCAGCTAGTTTTAGAATGTGCTAAGTGCAAATATACTGCGGCAACAATGACGTTTAGCTCAGGTCCAACGAAGTTACATGACAATAATATACGCCTTGTATATGGATTCAGATCAATAGGTAAAGGTATGCAGGCAGGAAAGACTTTCTGTACACTTTTAGATGTTCCTCAGCCTCCCACGGGATTTTCAGTTTATTATAAAGTCATTGGTTCAACTGCCAGTGAGGCCAATGAAAGAAGCAGCTCAGCAAGCGATAAATGAAAACACCGAAGATTCCACACACCTAACAGCTTGTTTTGATGGCTCATGGCAGAAACGAGGGCACACGTCTGCCAATGGCATCGTTTCTGTCACATCTTTTGACACTGGAAAAGTTTTAGATGTAGAAGTGATGAGTAAATTTTGCTTTGTTTGTCAAAATGACCCAGGAGCAAAACACATCCTTAAAAAAATTATAGTGGACCAAGTGGGGGTATGGATGTGTCTGAGGTACGATAAATATTTCAGAACTCTGTCAGTGCAAGAGGTGTCATGTACACGAAATATCTCGGTGATGGAGACAGTAAAGCCTTCGCAAAAATCTGTGAAGAGAAGCCACATGACACTGCCTTTCAGATTACAAAACTAGAATGCATAGGACATGTTCAGAAAAGACTTGGCTCAAGGGTGAGTAAGCTTCTAAAGAAAAAGGCAGGAAATAAATTAGAAGATGGAAAAAAGTTGGAGTAAAAGGACGTCTTACAAACTGCGAAATAGAGAAGCTGCAAGTTTACTATGCGTTAGCCATAAGAAGGAACTGTAATGATTTGGAAAAAATGAGAAGAGCTGTATGGGCAATATTTTTCCATAAAGTATCAAGTGATGAAGACTCACAACACAGGCTTTGCCCAAACGGTCCTGAAACTTGGTGCAAATATAATTGGGCATTATGTTCTGGTGAAAATTATAAACACAAACACTCTTTACCTCTAGCAGTTATGAGTGCAATAAAACCTATTAGGGACTTAGCTAGTACTGATCTACTCAAGAAGTGCTTACATTGAAAAACTCAAAATTTGAATAAAAGTTTGAACTCTGTAATTTGGAATCGCCAACCGAAAACGGTCTTTGTACACTATGAAACTTTAAAATTTGGGGTATTAGACGCAGTTTTGTGTTTTAATGATGGAACGTCAAAAATAATTCAGGTACTGGAGAGACTTGGAGTAAATGTAGGTGCAAACACTTAGACTGGCATTGCGTAATATAGATTTTTCAAGAATTCGTAAAGCGGACATAGCTGCTCTCAATTCCACAAAAGAAGAGAGAAAAAGAAGAGGAGCCAGGAATAAAAGAACGGAAGACGCCTACAATTCAGATGATGCTGAATATGGTGAAGGAAAATATTAATTGTATGTACTGTAACAAAAATTTGTAAATAATATACAAATAAAACTTTAAACCAAGTTTTCTCAAAACTACGTTTTTTATCCTGTACGTACCATTATTTCCTGAATGTTTTTTTTCACAGAACGTTGAAATTTTGTGCAGTTGTTCCAAGACAACAAATGAACAAACACATGCACATTTGGCATTGTGTATTTATTTTGAAGTAGGCCAATATATATAAAGAAACCAAATGTTTGAAAAAAATGTAAAACGGGCTCTACTAACTCGATGTGCCTGAATTTGCACTAGATTAAAGCAATTATTACTGAAAATATGCATACCAAGTTTCAAGGTTCTATGTTTAATAGTTTGTTCGGAAACAGTATCTGAATACCTCGGAAATGTGCATTGCCGGCAGAGGGAAGATGGTTCGCGTCTGTCTCCCCTTAACTAAGACTTTTGTGGGCACAGGATCATCAGAAAAGTTAGTTTCGTCAAAATTTATTATGTTTTCTGGGGGCACTCCATCAATAGATTCTTGAAGGTTGTCAACGTAGTTTTTCATTTCTTTTCTAGTTATAGCGCATCTTGATCGCTTCACATTCTTAGACATTGTATGTTAAAGCTGCTTGTGATGTCGGAGGAAACTTTTCATTCAATCTTTGCCAGGTCTATTATCTTTGAAACGCTTCTCGCGCCTACCCTCACGATTCAGATAGTACTGGACAATATGTGCAACATCTCTCTAACATGTGGAAATCCCCATGCTGCACTAAGCATGATACCTTCAACTAAATTGTTATCGTCTTCAACATTAAGTACAGTTTGGCGGCCATTACTAAGGAGATGTCTGTTGTGGATTCTGTCATTCAATATTGTGTATGGCACGCATACTGAACTGATGCTCGCCTGATACTCATTCTACCAGACTGAACAGCCTTGAATGTCAGTTCCAGATACTTGGGATAATAATTTATTTTTCCTGCATGTCCAACCTTGTTTTTGTAATTCGATGGCATAATCGACTTGAAAACACGACTCTCTGTGCTGCGGTTTGATTTCGTCTTATAGATGATAACTGAAAATACTGTTTTAACTGTGTGTCAGTGTTGCCATCTAGCGAAATACTAAAATTTATCGAACTAACAGACTCAACATAAAGAAAGTCGCAAGTAATCGATTTTACCCTCTTGTACAGTACTCGAGAACTGGAAAATATGAAGTGTTATCATTCCACCATCGTGCGACATTTGAATGCTATGGGGGAGGTTCAAAAATCAGGTGTGTGGCTACCGCACGCTCTAAGCGGAAATCATCGGTGGGTTGCCATATGTGCATCTCTGGCTCGTGAACATTAGTGACCATTTCTGTTCTGTATCGTTACTGGTGACGAGAAATGTCTTTATGCTAACACGAGGGAAAGAAAGGAATGGATTAGCCCAAACAAAGCAGGAACTTCCCGCACAAAGATCTGCGTGCATCCACAAAATATAATGTTAATGATTCTGGTGGAACAGCGACGGTGCGATGTACTACGACTTGTCAAACACAGACGTCTTGCAGACGCAGTCCAAGAACAACAACCAGGAAGACTGCGTGAAGTGACACTGCTCCACGATAACGATTGCCAAAACGCTACGTAGGAATTGGTTTGAGAAGGCATTCCGCGCCTACCTTATTCGCCTGATTTTGCACCCTCAGATTTTCACACTTTCCACTCTCTATCGAACAACCTTTGAGGAACTTCCTTTCCGGGTGAACATGCACTCCGAAAATGGCTCGACGCGTTCTTCGCCCAAAACCGCGTGATTTCCACAGTCACGGAATCGGAAAGCTACCCCAGCGTTGGCAGACTGTTGTAAATATTAAAGAATATACTGTTGGTGACTGAAGTCTATGTTATGTGCATCTGTTGTGTGAACTTACGGAAAAACGCTACGGGCTTTTAGGCCAAACTAATTAATAAACTTTCGGTTCTTGAGAGGGTCCCCTGAAAAACGAGTACTCGTAGGACAATGAAACTTCACGGAAACATTTCTAAGGACACGCAGAAAAGAAATAACGAATTGAAACATCTACATACATACTCCGCAATCCACCATACGGTGTGTGGCGGAGGGTACCTCGTACCACAACTAGCATCTTCTCTCCCTGTTCGAACTCCCAAACAGAACGAGGGAAAAATGACTGCCTATATGCCTCTGTACGAGCCCTAATGATCAAACCCACCAGTAACAAATCTAGCAGCCCAACTCTGAATTGCTTCTATGTCCTCCCTCAATCCGACCTGAGGGATCCCAAACGCTCGAGCAGTACTCAAGAATAGGTCGTATTAGTGATTTATAAGCGGTCTCCTTTACAGATGAACTACATCTTTCCAAAATTCTACCAATGAACCAAAGACGACTATCCGCCTTCCCCACAACTGCCATTACATGCTTGTCCCACTTCATATCGCTCTGCAATGTTACGCCCAAACATTTAATCGACGTGACTGTGTCAAGCGCTACACTACTAATGGAGTATTCAAACATTACGGGATTATTTTTCCTATTCATCTGCATTAATTTACATTTATCTATATTCAGAGTTAGCTGCCGTTCTTTACACCAATCACAAATCCTTTCCAAGTCATCTTGTATCCTCCTACAGTCACTCAACGACGACACCTTCCCGTACACCACAGTATCATCAGCAAACAACTGCACATTGCTATCCACACTATCCAAAAGATCATTTATGTAGATAGAAAACAACAGCGGACCTACCACACTTCCCTGGGGCACTCCAGATGATACCCTCACCTCCGATGAACACTCGCCATCGAGGACAAGACACACATTTTAATTTCCTGATGAGAGGGTAATATTTGTTACTTGTGTAACATGTTTATGTTTCGAGGGTACAAACGTACCTCAATATAATGACCATCAGCCCGACCATCGCATGGCACCGTAGAAGAAAGAACGATATCACAATTGTTCGCTGCACCTTCCGAACGGTGGACCAAGGAATGTTCAGCTATTGTGACACAGCTCGTGCACTGCATGAAGATCGCACGTTGCGTCCGCCAATCTCTTCAACAATTTGTGGCGCAATTGGCCGTCGGCCTCTCCCAGGAACAATTCCCAAGTCACCAGTTAATTTGAACTTTCGAATGACGTTCTTCAATCCTGGTGAGTAAAGAGGACCTCTCCAGACCCCTTAAATGCGTCGGTACTCGCAAAGAGCAGCAGCACTATTACTGCTGTTTTGAGAAAACAACCCTGCTCAGCTTGTCCATGCCCATGTTGACAGTCCGCAGTTGTAATGCAATCTGACACTTTTATTTCAACCCTACGTCACTATCAGCACCGGCGCCTAGCGGCACGTGATGACACCAACACTACTAACAACGCAAATCTTGCAGGGCACGATTCCTATAAGTTGTGTACCCACACAGTAAATAGTTTTTCGTGCACATTGTCCCAAGTAACGAAAGATTGATTATAACCACTCTGCATATAAGGTAATTCTTAAGCTAGTCAAACATCGTTTTTTTAAAGGAAAGTAATTGTTAACAACACTTATTTACGTTAATCACATTACTGCCCGATGCCAGAAACAGTGCTTCGCCGAGAATTGAGAACTTCCTGTGCACTTATATTCGGAAAAAATTCTACGTATGTTTGTAACGATTTCTCTGGGATCCTTAACAAATATTATGTCACTGAGTTCCTCTTTCTAAGGTTTCGAGTGTACAGGTCAGGATGTCGAAACCGTTATCGGCAAGACGTAGTATGCCAAGAGGGCCGTGAGTTGTTATATTAACCAATTCGTAAACACTTGTGTGGACCGATATATTGAAGCAGTTACAGGAGCTTTTAATGGAACGATACATATTTTTACAACGTATATCAAATCATTTGAATAGACGAGTAAAGTGATATAAGCCGCTTTCTAATATTGCCGATGAAGCTTTTGACAAAAACAGAAAAAAATGAGAAATGAACTGCAATGGAGAGGCAAGATAACCAGAATATGCTGTTGCGGTGCAAATGTTTCTCAAATTTACTTTCGGGAAAAAGTTTCAGCACTAGAGTAGCTGACTAAAAATGTAGAATATGTGCTCACACCACCCCGAGCTGTTCAGTTACGTAATTGCTACCAATAACTCCACGCGTAACTACTGTGGACTACACGTCCAACCTCTTATCTGTTACTAGGCCTATGATTTTAGATGTAAAAATATGACGAAAACGGTGTAAAAAAAAAAAAAGAGCGTCGTGTTGACTAAATAGTGTGCTAAGAATGTTCCGATTCCAAACGCGAAAAAGTACTTTGCAATGCTTATACAAGTCACTAAATCACAAGCCGCTCAAAAGAATCTACTCAAGTACTGAAAAATCTAGTGAATAACGTCACTGAACAAAGCTCACCTATTACAGTCACTCGTTTAGAGAACTGTTGAAACAAATAACATTCAAGACTTAATTTTTTTGAAGTGCGATCACTTATCAGATATTTGTAAACAAGGAAGTTCTACATCAACAAATGTCAGAGTTGCTTATTTTGTTTTTAAACAGTAATCAGTGCTCTTGTTATTACCACGTTTTTGGCTAAACTTGGTTCGTGCCTTTGTTTTCCAGTGTCATCCTTCATGTCTGTCACAATGATCCACTGTGTTGCTTTCTCAAAAAAATTTCTCTTCCAACTTATATTTGTCTGTTGTTGGGAAAGAATGTCTTTCTCGGTTACCGCATACTTCTCTGGCCACTTTTACCGCTTAAGTATAATCTGGCAAGACATCTCACAATCTGCATCAATTAAGTAATCGGAGAAGGTGGCAAAAGGAAGGCTTGTAATTTGTATGTACGTTTGTACCTTACGGCCGACGGCCTTGCCGAAGTAGTAACACAGGTTCCCGCCAGATCAACGAATGTAAGAACTGTCGGGTCTGGCTACCACTTGGATGGGTGACCGTCCAGTCTGCCGAGCGTTGTTGGCGGACAGGGTGCACTCAGCCCTTTTGAGGCAAATTGAGGAGCTGTTTGATTGAGAAGTAGCGGCTCCAGTCACGAAAACTGACGACGGCCAGGAGAGCTGTGTGACGACCACACGTCCCTCCATATCCGCAGCCAGTGACGCCTGTAGGCTGAGGATGACGCGGCGGTCGGTCAGCACCGTTCCGGTCTTCAGAGACCTGTTCGGACGGAGTTTAGTTTAGTTTTTGCACTTTAGGAGTAGTTTCTTTTCAGGATTTTCTTGATGAAAGCTACTACAAAATTAATTGACGTATAGGTATTCCTCTTTTAATACCTCAAAAACTCAATGATTAGTGTGCATATGGCAGATCACGTTTTGTAAGTTAAAGAGCATAAACTTTAGATAGTAAAATGCAAGACTATTCCAACGGCGAAAACTTCATGGATCACGATCTGTGAGCACTATCTATACAAAACATGCATTGCTGAAATTTTGCATCACGGTGGCCTAGTCTTAACAAAAGCATGTGTTCCACTTTTTTCTCCATTCAGGTGTCCCACTACTCTACAATATAAAGTGTGGTCAGAAACAGCACGAAAAGCTTGTAAGACTGTTGCAGGGGAGGCTGTGCTGAAAAATAATAATTATGAAAAAAAATGGTTACGTTGCTCTGTTTCCGAGTTGTTTATCATTGAAATTAGCCAATCTGGTCGTTGCGCGCGCAAACTCACGCACTTGCACGCGCTAACATGCGGTAAAGCACAGACATCTGAGAGTCCTTGAGTTACCACTTGTTGAAATGCTCATTATTAGCTAATATGTGACAAAATTTAAGCGAGGTGAACAAAAGCTATGTTTGTTCGGTTTGATGAAACAAAACGAAAACATGTTTGGCGACAGTGTCTCTGGCAGGCTGCTTGAATTTGCGCGCGTGACGGCCTGATTGGCTAACGGCGCCAAGTAACAATTTTTTTCTTGACAATTATTTCTCAGCAAAACCTATCCTGCGACACCCTTACAAACTTTTCAGACAGTTTCTGAGCACAGGGTCTCAGGAGGAAGGTCAGTATTCACGGATATAACAGAAACGCTCATATGAACCTATTCCAAATGGTTTCCGAGATACAACGCATTTCATATCGCTTTTGTACGTTTTCCTTGAATGACTCAACTACGGCCTCTAGCGCAAAAATGTTTGAATACAAAATTAAAATTCATGAAATTTCCTACAAGGAAGGTCCTATTGCTTTTAACTTTAGGACTAATACAATGACAGAAAAACAATCGCAACACTAGAAAGTTATTAATGTAGTGTAACAAAGTTCCTCGAATACATTTGTCTGGGTAAAATATTTAAACGAGTAACATTGGAAGTGAACAGGTTAATGTAAGCGCAAAATAAGCCATTGCAAAAGTGAAATGCTGGTATATTAATAACTGGTGTAACCGCCAGAATGTTGAATAAAGGCATGCATGCATTGTGTTGTACAAGTGGAGAATGCTACTTTGTGAGATGGAGTTCCATGCCTATTGTGCTTATTTGGTCAATACAGAGACAATTAATGCTGTTTGTGGAATACGCTGGAGTTGTGGTCCGATGATGTTCCATATGCGCTCGATCGGAGACAGATCTGGTGATCAATCGTGCCAAGCCAACATATTGATACTTTGTAGAGCATGTTGGGTTGCAACAGCAATATGTAGGAAAGTGTTATCCTATTTGAAAACACCCCATGGAATGCTGTTCATGAATGGCAACACAACAGGTCTAATCATTAAACTGAAGTATAAATTTGTATTCAGTGTGTGTGGGGTAACAATGAGAGTGTTCCTCTGTCATACAAAATCGCACCCCAGACCATGACTCCAGGTGTAGGTCCAGCGTGTCTAGCCCACAGAAAGATTGGTTGCAGGCCCTCAACTATCCTCCTCCTAACCAACACATGGCTATCACTGGCACCGAGGCAGAACCAGGTTTCATCAGAAAACACAACACACCTCCACCCTGCCCACCAATGAACTCTCACTTGACACCACTGTAGTCGCAAATAGCAGTGGTTTGTGGTCTGTGGAATGCACGCTACAGAGTGCCCGACTCGGAGCTATCGTTTGAGTAGGCGATTTGTAACAGTTTGTTGTGTCACTGTGATGCCAACAGCTGTTCAAATTGCTGCTGCAGATGCAGTACGATATGCAAGAGCCATACGCCGAACACGATGGTCTTCCCTCTCGTAGTGCCACGTGACCGCCCGGAGAATGCTCTTCTTTGGACCACACTTTTTCGTGGCCACTACTGCCAGCAATCATGTATGGTGGCCACATGCCGGCCAAGTCTTACTGCAATACATAGTTCAAACTCAGATGTTGTTAATGGTGTCTGTCACCTCAAAGACAATCTTAACAATTCACAATCTCAGAGGTAATTAGCGCTCATGACCGTTACAGCGTAAATTTAAAACAAATGTGATTTGCGTCCTCATATTGGTGGTACTAGTGCAAGACTTATGGGACTGGTGCTGAATTTGAATAGGCTTCTTTCAGGTGTAGAAACACGCCTACCAACTTCCGTTTTCTTGGTGCTGCGATTTTTTTCCACTAGTGTAGTTTGCATGAAGAGAACTACAGAATACTGAAAATCTCTCGCGATGCGCGTGCACTGTAGCTTAGGAAGTTTTTGTGGGCAGTTTGAGGTAGTTTCCTGATCTGACAAACCAGAAGTGTCCTCGACTTCCTCTGCTCTCCTCTGGTACATTGAAATTGATGATATTGTATTTCTTTTTTTACCCTTAGGAACTTAAAGGTTGTTAAGCATCACCCATCTTCTGACTTGGAATTTTGGCTGTTTAGTTTCCCCTTTTTGTGCACTTTGTCATTCTAGAGCTTTGGTATTTGCCTTCCGTACCTGACACTACCCATCTCAATATTTAAAAAAAAAAAAAAAACTTTGGATTGCTGATATCCACAGGTGGTGTCAACATAGCTCTAAATGAAAGATTTTCCAGTCATGGACAACCTCAACCTCATAAAGTGACAATCCTGCACTCTGATGCACCTTTAAGTTGTAAGCTCCTACTACATGTGGCAGAGAAGTGCCCCAGTAGCTATGGTAACTAAATACTTTACCTACTGTCTTGTGCACTGTATTTGTTCTCCTCTCAAACTTCAAGATTCAAAGGTTAATTATTGCTTCAGACACTATTTCGACATCTGATTTGGTACCGCAACCATAGATACACAGGACGAGGTGTAGACAATGATTAAAAGAACCTGATTCACGATTGGTTTTTGCATGAAAGGTTGAAGAATATCCATACGTATCATTTGGAATGGTCTTTGGTACACTCTGCAATGATTCTCACTGACGTCTCAATCTCTGGCCTTTGTGCACGGGATACACAGTTCTTCGCGTATTACCCAACATCCAACTTGTGTGCCAAAGCAGCAATAGTTCTCTGCAATACTGTGTTATGTAGTGGTAATCCATGCCCTGCCAAGACAATCGTGGGCCTGCCCCAAAGCTCATTGCATAAACTCTGTGGTATCACTATACGTTGTCCATACTTGGTCTACTTATACAGTATCCCTTTGTCAGTATAGCAATGTTTTTGCATTGCAAATGGCTGACAGTCTCCGTCAACAACCTGCACCTTTTGCCATTCACCTGCAAAAAATGCCAACACACTATTGCATGCATTTTAAGACTCAGGTCACTGGGATTACGCTGAGATTTCTTGGGGTGGTGTGTAACTTCAGTCAAATTCACTAAGCTGTAGTGCTGATCAGGTCAAGCGGCTAGTCACAGATAGGTACAACTAAAATACTGTAACAAAGCTTTTGGCCAGTAAGGCCTCCGTTGAAAATAGACGAGACACACACACACACACACACACACACACACACACACACACACACACACACACACTGCAGTTCGTGTGTGTGTGTTTTTGGACAAAGGTCTTACTGGTCGAAAGCTTTATTCATGATGGTCTTTCTTCTGTAATCCCATCATGGAGCTGTTGATTCATAAACTCTTCCACTACTGAATGAAAGGTTATGTAGAACACTATATGGAATCTTTTACACTGGCACTTCATTACCAGTGGGAATCCTATGCTGTGTTATGGAAATTCTAAGAATTTTTCCATTTCTTCCCTGTCACTTCCTGGTAAAAATTACAATTGCACAGTGCCAATAAGTTGGAAGATTGTTCTGGATTAGAGTATTCTATTTTAAATTCCCTATCTAAACGGGCCTCCTCCAGTACATCTAGGTTGGCTACCAGCACATCTTGTGGTAGCTCTGCCTCTACTAAGCCAAAATTTTGCATGTTGATGTGCACTATCTGGCTTCCATCAGCACTGTGGTGCACATAGTCTACAGTGGCTGAGTGTGTAGCATAAAAGCCTTGTAATCGGCACAGGTTTGAATCTTGCTAGTGCCAATTTTTTTTTAAATTTAATTCCATATTTATCAACAAATATAAAAGTTAATTAACAAACACTGAATCATTTTTCAAATAAAAATTCTGTGTATTTTTAATTACTAATCAGATGAAAATTACCACCACTCGAAACTTGGTGTGAAAATGCCAAAATTAAAATAGACAATAGAACACTATTTATAGGGAGTGAATAGTATTATTTTGTGCATAATTTTTTCAGTTAATAATAAAAAGATTTTATTCTTGTTAAAATCATGAATTAATATTTGTCAATTAACATTTCCCTTTGTTAACAAATATAGAACTTAAAAGAAGAAAAAACTTAGTGCTAGCATGATTTGAACCTGTGACTTTACATATACAAGACTTCTACAGTATGCATTCTTTCCTTTCTTTCTTTTTATTTTGAGAATTCTTGTTTCAACCCATTGCTTTAAGAAATTTATGTTTTGGCACTGACCTTTAAATCATACAAAGATGAAAGTCTAAGAGCGCTAGTCCATAAGGTCCCCTTGTACGACTGGAGGCACACCAACTTCAACTCTGGTAGACACTAGAAATATAGGAGTTGGGTTCTGTGCATATGTACCACTATCTTCAGAAAGAATCTCTACAATAAAACTACCTCGATGTAATTCTTAATTTTTCTGTAGTTGCTTTATAATTATTGAAGATATTTCGAATACCTCTTTGCAACTGCAATTACTTTCACAGCTTGAAGCAAGAACCTTCATAAAAGATAGAAAAAATTTCTACCCAAAAAAGGTAGTATTCAAGGCATGCATCATATGATGAACCTACTGTGACCCACCTTAATTTGGGATTTTGGGTACTTTCTTAATAATCTCCAATCCATTCCTCAGCTTTTCAGGTGAATGAAACGGAGGTTTCTAATACAAATGCTAGATTTTGTTCTACCTACATCTTCCTTGTAAAGATTGGTTATGCCAGTCTCTCGTACGCGTGTGTGCACGCACCCCTCCAACAGTGCGCTCTCGCATGCATGTGCGCACCCACGTGCATTGTGCTTGTTAGTATACTATGGAATCATATAAGCTACTGAATATTCTTGACCCTGGTATTGTTCTCGGGGCAGTGATGGGATGGCGAGGCGCGGCGACTCGAGCGCACCGAGAATTTATTGAACCTCTAGTTCTCAAGCAATTCTCGAGAAGCTCACGAGAAATGGCTCGGCGGCGTGTGCCACTGCGCGCCAATTGGCTGCGACAACATACGCTGCGCCGCTGTTTTATGAATTGAATGCCGCCGCTAGGCAAACACGCTCGCTGTGCTCGTAACTAGTATGTCTCAGGTTTCATTCGAGTAAAGTTGTTATTCAAATCAATATGGACACTCAAAAACGAACGTCATTGTGCTGGCAATACTTTACGGAGGATGGAGATAACGTTACTTGCAACATTTGTCGTAAAAATCTCCGTAATGTATCAAAAAATACAATGGGCATGGTTAGACATCTTAAACTGCACAATTTATCGAGCAATAAAACAGCACGTCTGTGGATACAGAGGCTCATTCTTCCAATAGTGCGAGGCAGACAAAATATCCAGGTATGTATGGTACAAAAGGTGAATTCCGTGCAAAAGTTCGGATAGTGTCCGAAGTGGTCCACCACGCTTAAAAAAACATTGATTTTTTTAATCGTACTCCGATAACATACAACATACCCCAAAATCAAACCTATACTATCCTAGCTTTTGCACGATACGATACGTAATTTTATTGGACTAGTTTCGAGCATAACGTATCCCCTCGCAGGAGCACTGATCTAAATCTTACGTTTCTCTTCATAGAGGGAAGTAAATGGCAACAACAGCTAGATGAAGTGCTAGTGCCCTTGATATCAGACGATTTTCAACCGCTTTCAATCATGGAGGACACTGGTTTTCGACATTTTGTTTCACTGTTGGACCCACAATACTCGATACCAAATCGAAAAAAGTTGTGTCTCATGATTGAGGACGATTACCATAAACAGAAAGAGGCTGTAAACTTGGCGGTGGAATGCTCTACTTGTGTTTCTTTAACGACCGATGTTTGGACCTCACTCAATAGTGAGGCATATATTGCGTAACTGTTCATTTCATTAACACTAATTGGTGCCTGCAAGCTTCAGCTCTCGAGACATTCCATTTCCCGGAAAAGCATACAGCGCTAAATATTAGTGAGGCGTTAGATAACGTGATTTCAAAATGGAACATTGAAAACAAAGTTGTAAGCATCACAACTGACAACGCCAGTAACGTGAGGGCAGCTGTACAACTTATTCACAGTGGTAACAGATATGCAACATGTGCCTTGTTTAGCACACACCATCAATTTAGTTGTGAAAAGTTCGTTGAACAGCAACAGTGATCTCTGCATAATGTGGGAAAAGGCCAGAAAAATTGTTAGCTATTTTAAAACAAGTTGAAATGCTAATGAAAAACTCCATGAGATCCAGGATCCACTGAAAAAACCTGTTCATAAATTGATTAAGGAAACCGAAACCCGATGGAACAGTACGTTTTATATGCTACAACGTCTAGTGGAGCAAAAGGAATGCATTGCAGCCTGTTTATCAACTTTGTATTCAGGTGTAGAGAACCTCACAGCTGACGATTGGGCGAATTTTGAGCGAATGTTTATATTTACTAGAGCTATATGTACTAGAAGTGTGCTACCACGACAGCGCAAGAGCTACAGCAACATCTGCACAACTCACTAATAGCCCGGCTAGGATTAATAGAAACAAACTAAGTACATGCCGTTGCCACAGTTCTCGACCAAGGATTCAGAACGTTACCATTTACAAATCCCATTCATTCAAAACATGCCATTGCAAGCCTAATTGCAGAGTGCACAAATGTGGTAGAGACTGTATGATCTACTCATTCGGCTGCTAACGACACTAGCCACGAGTATCATTTAGTACAGAACGCCAGTAGTTCCTTATGGGATTCTTTCGATGAAGAGATTTCCAATAAAAATCTAATGCAAAGCAGTTGCAATAGCATAGACCTGGAGGTACAATGATATTTGGAAGAACTGTACCTGTAATGCACGGGTAATCCTTTACACTACTGGAGAAAAAATGAAAATAGTTACCCAGATCTAGCTGTCGTGCCAAAAAAATATCTTGCAGTACCTGCAACTACTGTTCCCAGTGAAAGAATATTTTCGAAAACAGGACTACTTATAAACAAGAAGCAGACTAAAAGGCCAATTGGTTAATAAAATCATATTTCAAAACAAAAATCGATGGCAGTGTAGCAATGGGATGTAAAAATGCCTTCTGCTGAACAACTTTTGTTTCCTTTCTTTCTTCAGTAAGTAAACGCATGTACGCAGTTTCTGTATATAAAAGGCTATAGCACTTCTCTTTTACGTTTAAGCATGCATGCATGCAGAATGTACAAGGTAATTTATTTTGTAAGAATAAAGCTTCTGTTTTATGCGAATTTTGTGCTTTGTTTTAAACAACAATTTTATGATTTTTGTCTTATGAGACATATACTAATACTTCAGTACACATTAATAACAGTAGTACAGTTGATATCAACCACAGAATTTCAAAGTTTTCCGAGCACGTACGTATGACGAGTACGACCGCTGCGCCTCAGCGCTTTGTGTACTGAAGGTTTGCGCAATTTCTCAGAGAGCGCAGCACTGTCAACTTCTCGAGCGTACCCGAGAAATTCTCGAGAAATTGCCTTCGCATTGTGCGTTTCTCGAGTGCGATCATAGCTCATGCCTATCTCGGGGTTGCAGGTGGTTTGACACCAGTACATGCCATGCTTTATTTGTTCAGATAAGTGTACACATGTCTTGAGCCGTGTGTTAGTTGTATACTGCTTTCCATAAAGTCTTGTGTCTGTAATGCAGCAATATCACATGATTAAAGACTGTCATTTTAGACTGATCTCTAAGCTACACAGATGTAATATATATAAAAAAGGTAAAGAATGGATAATCCAGGTTGGAATATCAATTACTTAGTAAAAAGACAGATTTGTACTTACTGCAAAGATGACCTGTTAAGTTGCAGACAGGCACAATTGAAAGGCACTTACACATAAGCTTTCTGCCATAGCCTTCACCAGAAAAAGAAATGCACACTATTCAGTCCATGGCATTCTGGTCCAAGCTGCCGGAATTAGTGGTCACATGTGTGTGAGGTGTGCTTGCCTGTATGAATGGTGTGTGTTTTTCTTTTTCTGATGAAGGCTGTGGCTGAAAGCTTGTGTGTAAGTGTCTCAATTGTGCCTGTCTGCAACTTAACATAACAAAGTTGGGAATAATATTCACTTCAGTGGCTCTGCAGGTGTCCGACTACAAACCCAAAGGTGTAAGTTTGATATCTTCAGTTGGTCTTAGGATTTTTCATCTCTATACATTACTGTGTACACCTGGCAATGATTTGTTAATGTGATAAATACAAGTTCTATTGTGCTTCAGTGTCCAAATTAAATTATAGTTTGCCCTGTAACTGGCCATATAAGTCAATTTGAAGGTTAGAGTAAGGCAAGTGCATGCCGATTCCAATAGGACCATGCCTGTAGTCATGTCAGCGTAAGAAAATTCTTAACAGCTAGCAGTGCTGTTCCAAGTTTTGAATGCGAAGCACAAATGGCTGCAGGTGAAAAAAGAAGTCTTATGTAGAGCTGCAGCAACACTGAGGCTTTGCCACTGACATTTACAAAAATAAGTTAAGTGATTGGCTGAGATAGATGAGTGACGCTGCCAAGCCCAGCCCACTACAACTGTCAGGAGGCTTCTTACACTGACAGGACTACAATAAAGCATGAAATTTCAAGCTTACCTTTGGGCAGAGGATAGCTTTACTTACCGTTGCTGCATAATAATAACCAGTAGGCAGTTACAATTAGGCAATATTCAATTAACTGCAAGCTGATAAAAGAGTAGACTCATAATTTGTGGTAGAAACAGATGTAATAAAACAAAATCAGTGTCTACAAAAGTGAGGATTTGAAAAATAAATCCTTCATAAACTTATAAATAACTATTTCTTGTTTGTAGAACAATGATTTAACTTTCGTTATTTACAAAATAAAAAACTCAATCAAAACACACACACACAAACTATTTCTACCATACTCCTCAATATAAATTAATACTGTGATTTCACAACAGAAGGAATGTTGATATGTTATTCATTTGCTGCAGTCTACCAAGATCTATACTTCAATTCCAGCATCTGACCGTTTACCCGCTTTCCGTAATCTGTCTTCACCACTAAGAACAGGTTTTTCTGTCCTTGTGTGCCACACATACACCTGCAATTTAAATACTTTAATTACTTTCACAACTCAGAGCCACAACACATAAAATGAATAATTCAAAAGGCAGGCAGCAAGAAAACAACACTAGGGTACAAAGTATGTGTTAACAAAAACGGAATGCTACCTTCAAATGCATACTTAGGTCAACAGTTTACATATCTCAGTGAACAGTGGGTGATGCAAAGGGAGAACATGCTGTTTTTAAAGAAGTCCAAACTTACGGCATTCATCTATCAATGGTGCACAATCGCTTTCTATATTAGAGCCTGAACCAAGTACTGCCATATTCAATTACAGCTTACAAAGCTGGTTTGGGTGTTAAAAGTTGTAAATTATGAAAATATGCTGTTTCAAGACACCGACATTAAAGATAGAAAAAAAAAGTGTTGTTTGTCATATGAACACGTTATGATATGGGATGTGTGCTACGATAATGCTGCCATACCCCTAGTGTAAAGGCAGAGGGTGAAAACATGAGCCACTCCAGGCATTTTGTTCCCTCAATGGTAAAATCAAAGTGACTGCAGAGTTGGCTACTTCTTGTATTTATAAGAAAATGGTCCAAAGGCATGATTCATTGCTGAGCTAAAAGTTACGAAAACTGATATGCATATCTGGCATGTTCGATTAGACCTCTTTAACTCTTGAGAAACGATCAAAACACACAAAAACGAGAATTTGAAAGGTTTGAAATTCAGTGATGTCAATCTCGCTAGATACACTACTTGTCTTGAACGAAAAATTAATGGGAAGGGAACTCAAAATTTCTGAGTTCATCAGCTTTGGGCTAACAAAAGAAACATCTCAAGGTGGTGCAAAACTGTTTGTGACCTTTGTAGATGTGCTGTCTGTTTCCTTTGACATAAAGGCAAAGTTGTAGGTAAATTCGTTCAATTCAAACACCTAGTTCTGAATCAAATGGTTATAAAATAAATTAGACAGCAGAAATGAGTACTGTGATGAAAAAATTGACCCATCCTTCTAATAACAGTTCCATACACGCCCCTGCAGAATGATGTTGCAAAAAACCACCACCACCACTGCTGCTCATTGGTCAAAGTGGCTCACTGCATACTGCTCAAGTCAGGACAACTACCATCATTTTGCGTCAAAGTCATCAAAACAGCTGACTACATCATCAGAAGTTGCTGCTTAACTACAGGACTGTTATGAAACTCACATGAGAAGTGACCAAAGAAAAAAAGCTGACTAATTCCATCTTCATACATTTGGTCAAGTGATTGTCATCATAGATAAATTGCCAAACAAAGAAGAGTTCTATTCTAAAAGCAAAGAAGGGGTTTTTGTAGGCTATTCTGTTAAAACACCAGTTGTGTGTGGGTGCAAAGAGAACACAGGATTCGCGCATCAAAAAATGAAAGATTACTCGATCACCAAAGAGGCAGCATCAACATCAGTCCCATGAGAGGAGATTTCAATGGTGATACAAACAATGAATCTCAGGGCCATTGTCAGGTGATGAACCATTCTATGGCTTTGCAGACTTTTTTCTGCCTACACACAACAAGATCAACAAGACAACAAAATTGGGATGTGGCAGACGCAAGCTAGAGCGAACAAGAAAAACAGGGTGCCCACATACAGTATATGAGCTTCTTGGTCACTCCAGGTGAAGGATTCATCCTCAATGATTATTTATGTGATGTATAATTTTTCTTCTTTAGGGCCAGCAGCATAATATATGTCTGATAACGGCATGATTATTACAGTAGATACAGAGAATAGCTGCTTATAATAAGTAATCTTTATTTATGACTGGCTGTTTCGGCTTAATCACCATTATCACATACTTGCAATTATAATTTTGGTGAGAACAGGTGTGGATGCCAATGTCATTCATACTAAAGTAGCTGTCTTGCACTCGCATCTAGATTGATGTGTTGTCTATATTGTGTCGTTAGTGGACTGTTTTGTAACTGTCGCTGCTTTAATAAGATCATAAATGATGTTGAAAATAAAATGTTAATTACGACATGAAGCAGTTTGACAGTTCCAGTCTTACGATGCTATATGTTTACAAAGATTGTGCACAGAACAGCAATTTATTTTAATAACTAACATTTGTTACACTTATCTTTGGTTGTTGTATGTGTTACTTCCGATTTATCCATTTTCGCGTTCTACAAGTTCAATAAAGTTCTTGAGGTAGTACTTGTGTCTAAATTCTGTATGCTCGTTTAATATATTTCGTGGGTATTTTCTCATGTACATATAAATTTTTAATTCCTCAAGAGTCCGCCGCTCGTGGTCTCGCGGTAGCGTTCTCGCTTCCCGAGCACGGGGTCCCGGGTTCGATTCCCGGCGGGGTCAGGGATTTTCACCTGCCTCGAGATGACTGGGTGTTTGTGTTGTCCTCATCATTTCATCATCATCCAGGAAAGTGGCGAAATTGGACTGAGCAAAAGATTGGGTAATTGTACGGGCGCTGATAACCACGCAGTTGAGCGCCCCACAAACCAAACATCATCCTCATCATCACAATTCCTCAAGAATGTTCACTGCAAAACCTTTTGGTATTCTGTGCAGAGAGCAAATATAATTAGTTGAGCTTCTTTCTACACTTGAAAAATCAAAATCACACTGCTGATATGATCGAAAATGCAGTACAGATTCAGCACTGAGTACAAGACATCTACTTTAATATGAATGACATTGGCATCCACACCTGTTCTCACCAAAATTGTAATTGCTGGTACTTTAAACTGGCGATTCATCTGAAACAGTCTGTCATAAATAACGATTACTTATTATAAGCAGCTACTTCTTCTATCTACACTAATAATCAGGTGATGTAAACAACAATTCTACATGTGTCACACTTGCTCAACAGTTTGTGCCAGATCAGGTATTTCAATTCATGATGTTAACTTCATTGCAAATGCAACAGATGTCACTATCAATGATTTATTACATGCTCCATATCGAGAGTGGTTTGATGCTTTATGATGAAATCAGGTAACCAGTGAAAAATAATGCCTGGAACATTGTAAACAAGCAAACAAATGAAAGAGTAATAGATATTTCGATGTTTTGAGGATTAAAAAAGTACTGCTGGATCTTTGCTGAGATGAAATGCAAGAATAGTTGCAATAGGACTCAAATAACAGCCTGGAGTTAACTTCATGAAATGTTTTCTCCAGTTCAAGAACTGGATCATTTAGACTATTCATGACTGTCCGCCAAATTTGACTTGTGTGTTTCACAAATGAATATTCACAGCTTCATTTCGCAATGGCAAAATTGACAGTAATATTCACGGAATAGCTGGGCTCACTGGGTGAATTCTTATAAAAGAAGAGAAAGGGAGGAAGTTAATCATATAGTCAAGAAGGTAAGCGACATGCTCCAAACATTGAAATCTGACGATGAATTGTGTAAACTTAGAAAAGCCATTTATGGGCTGGACCAAGCTGATCTACAGTGTAAGTCAAGATGAATGCAACCCTAACATCAATTGGATTGCAGCCCAGAAAATTCAGATCCATGTGCCTTTGCAGACAATGTACAGAAACATTAAATTTTCTTACTCATTTGTGTAGATGAAGATATAATTGTTTCAGCAGACCAAGAAAGGACGAAACAAATAAAGGATGAGTTATCTGTCAAGTTAAATATCAAGGATCTCATTGCCATAAGATGGTATCTGGGTATTGACATAAATCAATCTGTTGACAAAATTAAAGAATGGAAACTCCAGATCCTCCTGTCCCACACCAGATTTTCTAAACTGCGCAGATTGGAGTTATCCTTGTAACACGCTCTCTGCTCCCAAAATTATCCTGGCTTCAATCTAAGGTAACCTACCGTCTCCATACCCTCAACTGAACAGTTTCCGCCCCTCTGTCCTCTCTCCTCATTGTGTGCTGCCCTCTGCCAGTGCATCTGTCTGTCTTTTCCCTTCCCTGCTCTCCAGTCACCCTCCCCCCCTCCCTGCCCCACAGCCTCCTGACACTGAACCTGAAGGCAGCCTTATGCCTCCTGCTAGTCCCTGCACGTAGTGCCAGACAGCACTCCCCACCCTCTGCACCCTGTCATTCATTCCTCTTCCTCACCCCTCCAGATTGCTGCTACCATGCAATGTGACAATTCTGGTCTGAGCTACCGAAGTCAGTGGTCAAGTGTGCATGAGGTCTGCTTGGTTGTGTGAATGACTCTGTGCGTGTTTCCTGTTCTGAAGAATAGTTTTTCCTAAAGCTAAATGGTTAACATTCTTTTCATTGTGCCTGTCTGCAACTCAACATTTCACCTTTATGGTGAGTAGCAATCTTTCTTTTCCTATTTTGTTGACAAACTACATTATGTAAAGTGGTTATACTAGAAGATGACTACAAGCTGGTATGGAAACCACTGGAAACTGGGAGCAAGTTGGATGCAACAGCTACAAATACAGAAAGTAGCACTCATTATCCATTCAGAAAACTGGTTGGAGCATTGATGTACATTGCCATCAGTACCTGACCCGACATGAGCTATGCAGTCAGTAAGCTAAGCCAGTACAATAATAGCCATAATTTTGTTCACTGGGTTTTCAGATGCTGACAAAGTCATATACATGTACCAACTTCTTATCTAGATCAGCAATCTCTCTGTGTTCATACTAGCGGGGAGCAACTGATCTTTCACCAGGTGAAGCCAAGTTCATGAGCCTCTCTGAAGCGGTGGAGAAAGGAATTCACCTGTTAAGGCTCTTCATCCACTGAAATACGAGAAACGTGTTGATGGACTTTGACTTTGATATTAGCATCATAAACTTATGACTTAATTATTGATTTACAACTGTCTGAAAACTGAGATTAAAACTTTGCTGCTACACAATGTCATTGGTGTCTGTGTGTTACAATGCAAAGGCTTTCAAGACTGCTGTCCACAGTTTTATGTCATCCTTCGTACAATAAACTATGAAAAAACATTAAGTAGCCAGAATGAGACTTTCACTCTGCAGCAGAGTGTGCGCTGATATGAAACTTCCTGGCAGAATAAAACTGTGTGTTCCGGACCAAGACTCAAACTCCAGAGTTCGAGTCTCGGTCCGGCACACAGTTTTAATCTGCCAGAAAGTTTCGTAGTTCAAGTAATTTTGTGTCATGGCTGTATTTTCAAACTGCAACCCAATATATCCCACACAATAAGCTGTATTTTTTAACCAATTAAATGGCTTGGAATAGCATATAATATCTACTAACAAAGTGTCACTGCCACCTGTGAAAACACAAAGCAATCATTGGTTAAGAAGTAATGGATTTGAAGTTTTCATGATCTGCTTTACTGTTCTACCTTTTTCAGGTGTGTACTATTAATTTTCTCAGAACAGAAAATTGAAAACAATAATTTGCTGCTGTACAAATTTAAAATTAAGAATCAGTATGGAAAAAGAACATTTCATTTATCCACAGGTACATAATTATTATTATTATTAAATATTAATGTCATTTTAGTTTTTCCCTGCAAACGCAAATCTTTAATATTTGTCTGGTATTCTGCCAGGTGGCAGTGTCCACAATGAGTGATATTTCAGCACAAGCCAATCTTTTGGCATTCTCAAGTGTTCCTAATGACTTACTTTTCTGCTAGGCACCTTCTCCATATTCTCCACCCCCTCTGCCCCCAGGCTCCTGCCAGCTATCTCTGGGGGCACACCTGTTGCAGTGGGGGGTGGGAGGGTGGGAGTTTGATGCTGAGGGTTGATACATGGTACTCGGTAAAGCTGTGGCCAGTGCAAAATGCAGCTCCCTGCTGCTGTGGTGACAATGTGTCATCTTCTATTGCCACAACAGGAGCAGAATTCCTTGTAGATGGCTATCGTGCTTTGATTCTGATGAATGTCAAGTCCCAGGATTTGCTAATTGAAAACCAATATCTTTATTTATTAGGTCACAATGTAGTCTGACTTCTACAGCCTCCTGTAGAATACAATCCCAGAAGGTGTTTGATTGTAATAACATGGTTCTCTCATAATTCATGGCTTGAATGTAGGTCATGCACTGCTTGCCACAGCAGACTGTCAGCTAATGGTTGTCTGTGTGGCATTTATGCTCAGTGCATCTCTCCTGTATTGTCCCTATAATCTGACCTACATATATTTACCCACACTGGCAACGGTGGCATGAGACTTCTGGTTCCTGGAGTCCTAGGTCATTCTTCACTGATTCCAACAAGCCCTTTGTTTTGGCTGGTGGGCGGACCACCCATCTGATGTTATGTTTCCAGGGTATTATTCTGATTTTTACCGATGTGTTCCAGACATATGGGATAGTCACCATCGCAAGAGGTTTCTCTTTGCCTTCAGCAGGCTGTGGTCTTGGCTTCTTCAGCCTTAGGCACACTTATCTGGCAGTTGCTGTACTGTATCTACAGAGCATAGCCCACAAGTGCTACAGTTCAGCTTTCAGATGGCCACAGTCAGAGGTTCCACGTGCTCTGTGGAGTAGTGCACTTAGGACACCACCTTGTGAAGGAGCATGATAGCTGGTAGCATGTTAGTACAAAACTGTATTTGTCGGTATGCAGTAGACTACGTCCTAGTGTGTCATCTGGCCTTTGCGTGATGAGCATGTCTGGAAATGAAAGTTGATTGTTTTCTTCTATCTCCATCGTGAATTTGATGTTCTGGTGCAGTGAATTCAGATGATTTAAGATGCCTTGTACGAGATGTCCAGATTACAAATTTGGCATCTACAAATTGAAAAAAGCACGAGGGTTTGTAGACTGCCAACTGCAAGGCTGCTGCTTCTAACGTCTCCATTAACATATTGGTCACCAATGGTGATAGTGGGCAGTACATTGCTGCTCAGTCTACTTGTCCATAGTAATTTCCATTGACAGAAAGTAGGCTTATGTAAGCATGAATTCACACAGTTCTGTTATTGCTGACCCAAACTTCTCTCCTATGAGGTTTAGGGAGTCCGAGGTACTTTTGTAAAGAGAAATATGACATCAAAGCTCACTGCAATGTCTTCTTGGTCTAGTCTGAAGTTCGGGAGCTGCTGGATGAAATGCACGGAAATCCATATGCGATGCTGGCATTTGCTCACAAAGTGGCTGAGCACCACTGTCAGGTATTTTGCTAACACATGTTGGTGTGCTAATACTGTCAACAATTGCGGAGCTGCATTCCTTCCTTGTGGACAGTAGGTAATTCGTAAAGTCCAGGATGCACAGCTGCCCATGGACGAAGTCTCTTCTCTCTTCTTATTTGGGAATGTGTGTGAGCAGCTCTATGGTCTTCCTCTGCACTCTGTTAATAGGACCATCTTCAGTTTCCCTGTAGGCATTGTCCTCTAATAGGTCACACATTTTTTGCTTGTATACTTAATCTTTCAACTCCAACATCGAGTGGCACTTAACACCACGAATTTTGTTTTCTGCTCTGATGTCAAGCTTCATTCGACATGATTTTTCATAGGTATCACATGCTCAATTCTTGATTCTGTCTGTACTAGTCTTCAATGGTGCTTAGTGCTGCGATCTGTGTCAAACTGTTGCAGTTGTGTTGAAAGAAATGTTGGAATTATTACATTCAAGTTTGCATGCGCACTATGGCTCATTCATCACGTTCAGTTCTTTCTGAGAAAGATTTTACAGCTTTTAGAGGAATCTCTAAGTGTCAATGATAGTGAGAGTGGTTTTGATGATGCGAGATGTTCATTTCTGAACAGCAATAGATTCATGGCGAATGTGGTGCGAAAATGACCAACTTTACAGATTTTTCTTTTGATGATTCAAAGTGTGGTTTTATCACTGAAACTGGTAATGTCCCACCATTGACAGCTGGTTTCTTTCAGTTAACTTTTATAGACAACCAATTTCAACAAATAGCAGACCAAACAAACAGCTATGCTACAGCAACAATATGTTAAAGTGACACCACTTGCAGAATGTTCTATGGTGGGCCTGGAGAAATGTTACCAAGAAATGAAATGCTTCCATGGTGTGCTATTGAATACGGCATTACACAAATGTAAGAACTAGCAGGACAATTTTTTTTCAAGAGAATGGTTACAATCGTCTGACTTCTTTTCAAACCGTTTTACTTGCACACGGTGTATGCAAATACTCAGAGCACTTCATGTTTCTAATCCAGAGAGTGCTACACATGTGAACATTCAGGTTGAGTCATGTCTGAATGAAGTGAAGAACGTGTGATTATTTTCTCGAAATTTATCGACCTTATAGGTATTTAGTATCATTCATTCAAGAGTCGTGTTATTCAAAATGTATATAATCCTTAAAAACCAACAAAATGGGGATTCAGATTTTATACGATTTCGGATTCATCAAACTGTTACATCTGCAGTTTGATACCGTGTTTTGGCATTGTAAAAACAGAGTCATTTATTTCTCCAGACTAATTTTTCTGAGAGATTGGTTCTTCAGTTGCTCGCTAATATCAGAAATGCTACAGGGCAATCAGGGTGTCATTTGCACACTGACCTTTTCTTGTAAAGGTGTTGCTTTAGCTGATGAACTGTTGAAATAGAATGTGCATCTCATAGGAATGATTCAGGTCAATCAATAAAATGCCTCTACAATAACAGAATGATGGTTCCAGCATGGCAAGATAAAATAACTTGTCCAAAGCAAATAACTCAGTGTCATTTACAGAAAATAGAAACAGCAAAGGTAGGGAAGGGAAGAAATAATGAAACCAAATGTGATTTTTGATTATACTTCGAAATGGGTGGAGTTGATCAATCTGACCATTTTATTTCCGGTTATGGTTTTCTAATGAAGTCTGAAGTGTTGGTGAAAACTGTACTTCTGGTTGTTAAACAGCTATTTGCTACACAAGAATCACTGCAAGAGAAACAAATTGAAAAAAAAAAAGTCTCACAAAGTATTCCATAAAAGTGTTTTAAGCGACTTATTTGGTGAAGAAAGAAACCCAGGGCAAAAAAAGAGGAAGTCGTTCAACTTTTGATGAGGAATGCTTGAATGGAAAGCTGCACATTCAACAAGCTTCCTGGGAACAAGCATAAGGATTGTGCTGTGTGTTCAGACAGAAAAAAAAAGGTGGTAGGCATGAAACTGTGTATTACTGTGAAACATGCACATGAAACCCAGCTCTCACCCGGATGATTGTTTCAAAAAATATCACACATTGAAAAGTTTTGTACTGTAATGTTTTGGAAATTATTTGAATGAAAGCTCATTTTTTATGTCTCTCCTATCTTTTGGTCAGCAGCCTCATTGTTTCCACAAAGAGACTGTGCAATTCTATGTGGTGTGCTCGCCACCCGCACAGTGGCAATTTAAATAAGAGTGCGCAGAGCTGCCCTGTGTCAGCTTATGGAGGGCAAAAGGTTAACATGACAGCAAGACTGTACAATTCACTTGATGGCTGGCAAGATAACTGTCAGAAACTTCTTGGGGCCACTTAGGTGCTTTCCTCTCTTCACTGGTAATGTTTGGCTCTGGTGGAACCCCCCTAGCAAGAATATGTCACACTTCACGTCTTATTTCCTCTGCAGCATCTCATTTAAGTGCATGTTTCATGATGCTAATACATTTTGCAGTAGGTAGTATCACTGGAGTTTTTGCAAAATTTAGCCCCTTTTCCTACTACAGATAAGGCAACATTGTCAATTATGTACCCTGAATAATACATTTATTAGTAATAGGTTTAACCACAAGGTGCTCATATTTCTAAAGCTTATCTGCAAGCTGCCAAAGGCCATGCTCTGTTAGCTTGAGACACACTAATTGCATCTAAGTCAGGAGAGAATGTTGATGCTAACTACAGATAGTTTGAAGAGTTCTTGTTGAGCCTGTATCAAGTATACCTGATCCTCTTCTTGGCCAGGGACAGGCTGGCTCTTCTGGTGATCTGGCTGACATAGTCCTGATGCGATGAACTACGTTTGCAAAAGATGGTATAATTCTGTCCTCTTGGAATCTCAGCAGAAAGTCATGGTATGCCACACAGCAGTCCTTCCTGTTCCGAAGCTTGTCAAATTGTACTGTGCATCTCCTCCTTGTAGTGGTACATTATGTATTATTTTTGGTTTCCACAGCATAGGAAAATATTTAATATTTCTTGGGTATTCAGCCCACTAGCATTGTCCAGAAGGCACAGAATTTCCACAAGCCAACTTTTTGTCATCCTCAGGCAGTCCTGATGACTTTTCTGGTTGGCACTGTCTTCATATCCCCCCATGCGAAGCCTCAAACTGACTATCCCTGGGGGGTGACCTGGTGCATTGGTGGTGGAACCACGACTTCGAGGAGTTAGAAGAAAATGATCAACTTCAATTTCTGGATGGGGTCATCATACTCTGTCATACTGTGTCTACCATAAACCGATACAAAAACTTGCACTTGCATGCTTCCAGTTGTCAAGCTTTTTCACGATGAGAAACATTGAGATGATGTCCGCAGGACACTGTTCCTCAGAGCATGTGAATTCTCTGACATGACCATCTAACAGCTAAACTGTGGCACTTATGGCCCAGGTTCTAGATGTATAGTTACAGCAACTGCCAGACACAGTGTGCCTTGGGACTGAAGCAGCCAAGACCACAGCTTGCCGAGGACAAAGAAAAAACTGTTGCAATGATGGACAAAGAAAAACCTGTTGCGATGATGATTATCCCATAAGCCAGGAAAACATAAGCAAAAGTTTGAAGAATACTCTGGAAACATAATGTGAAGTGCTTGTTTTGCCCATCAGCCAAAACGAAAGGCGTGTTGAGATCAGTCAAGGATCAGAACTCTGGAAACAATGTGTCTAATGCATCACTTGCCAGTGCACGAGTATGTAGGCCAGACTATATGGACAATACAGGAGAGATGCACTGAGCATAAATGCCACAGTACCATCAGCCGAAAAAGTTACCTATGCACATGCCATCATTTATGACACCACAAAGTTATTGCAACAATCCAATACTTTCTGGGACTGTATTCTGAAATACGCATAAAAAATCCGACTACATGGAAAACTAATACACAAGGGCAGTTAAACAACACCTGAGACCCAGTCTTGTGCACAATCAAAGCACAGCGGCAATTTACATGGCAATCTGTTCCTGTAATGGTAACTGAAGAAGACGAGGACACATTGTGACCAAAGTGACATGAGACCCACATCCAGCGATGGTTGCAGCATGACAGTACCTTGTATTGACACCCGCATCGTCATCAGAAACCCTGAGGAATTAATGTTGTTGTTGTTGTTGTTGTTGTTGTTGTTGTTGTTGTTGTTGTCGTCTTCAGTCCTGAGACTGGTTTGATGCAGCTCTCCATGCTACTCTATCCTGTGCAAGCTTCTTCATCTCCCAGTACCTATTGCAGCCTACATCCTTCTGAATCTGTTTAGTGTATTCATCTCTTGGTCTCCCTCTACGATTTTTACCCTCCACGCTGCCCTCCAATACTAAATTGGTGATCCCTCGATGTCTCAGAACATGTCCTACCAACCTATCCATTCTTCTAGTCAAGTTGTGCCACAAACTACTTTTCTTCCCAATCCTATTCAATACCTCCTCATTAGTTATGTGATCTACCCATCCTATCTTCAGCATTCTTCTGTAGCACCACATTTCGAAAGCTTCTATTCTCTTCTTGTCCAAACTAGTTATCGTCCATGTTTCACATCCATACATGGCTACACTCCCTACAAATACTTCAGAAACGACTTCCTGACACTTAAATCTATACTCGATGTTAACAAATTTCTCTTCTTCAGAAACGCTTTCCTTGCCATTGCCAGTCTACATTTTATATCCTCTCTACTTCGACCATCATCAGTTATTTTGCTCCCCAAATAGCAAAACTCCTTTACTACTTTAAGTGTCTCATTTCCTAATCTAATTCCCTCAGCATCACCCGACTTAATTCGACTACATTCCATTATCCTCGTTTTGCTTTTGTTGATGTTCATCTTATATCCTCCTTTCAAGACACTGTACATTCCGTTCAACTGCTCTTCCAAGTCCTTTGCTGTCTCTGACAGAATTACAATGTCATCGGCGAACCTCAAAATTTTTATTTCTTCTCCATGGATTTTAATACCTACTCCAAATTTTTCTTTTGTTTCCTTCACAGCTTGCTCAATACACAAATTGAATAACATCGGGGAAAGGCTACAACCCTGTCTCACTCCCTTCCCAACCACTGCTTCCCTTTCATGCCCCTCGACTCTTATAACTGCCATCTGGTTTCTGTACAAATTGTAAATAGCCTTTCGCTCTCTGTATTTTACCCCTGCTACCTTCAGAATTTGAAAGAATATTCCAGTCAACATTGTCAAAAGCCATCTCTAAGTATACAAATGCTAGAAACGTAGGTTTGCCTTTCCTTAATCTAGCTTCTAAGATAAGTCGTAGGGTCAGTATTGCCTCACCTGTTCCAGTATTTCTACGGAATCTAAACTGATCTTCCCCGAGGTCGGCTTCTACTAGTTTTTCCAGTCGTCTGTAAAGAATTCGCGTTAGTATTTTGCAGCTTATTAAACTGATTGTTAGGTAATTTTCACATCTGTCAACACCTGCTTTCTTTGGGATTGGAATTATTATATTCTTCTTGAAGTCCGAGGGTATTTCGCCTGTCTCATACATCTTGCTCACCAGATGGTAGAGTTTTGTCAGGACTGGCTCTCCCAAGGTCGTCAGTAGTTCTAATGGAATGTTGTCTACTCCCGGGGCCTTGTTTCGACTCAGGTCTTTCAGTGCTCTGTCAAACTCTTCCACGCAGTATCATATCTCCCATTTCACCTTCATCTACATTCCCTCCTATTTCCATGATATTGTCCTCAAGTACATCGCCCTTGTATAGACCCTCTATATACTCCTTCCACCCTTCTGCATTCCCTTCTTTGCTTAGAACTGGGTTTCCATCTGAGCTCTTGATATTCATACAAGTGGTTCTCTTTTCTCCAAAGGTCTCTTTAATTTTCCTGTAGGCTGTATCTATCTTACCCCTAGTGAGATAAGCCTCTACATACTTACATTTGTCCTCTAGCCATCCCTGCTTAGCCATTTTGCACTTATTGTCGATCTCATTTTTGAGACGTTTTTATTCCTTTTAGCCTGCTTCATTTACTGCATTTTTATATTTTCTCCTTTCATCAATTAAATTCAATATTTCTTCTGTTACCCAAGGATTTCTACTAACCCTAGTCTTTTTACCTATTTGATCCTCTGCTGCCTTCACTACTTCATCCATCAAAGCTACCCATTCTTCTTCTACTGTATTTCTTTCCCCCTTTCTTGTCAATTGTTCCCTCATGCTCTCCCTGAAACTCTGCACAACCTCTGGTTTAGTCAGTTTATCCAGGTCCCATCTCCTTAAATGGCCACCTTTTTGCAGTTTCTTCAGTTTTAGTCTATAGTTCATAACCAATAGATTGTGGTCAGAGTCCACATCTGCCCCTGGAAATGTCTTACAATTTAAAACCTGGTTCCTAAATCTCTGTCTTACCATTATACAATCTATCTGAAACCTGTCAGTATCTCCAGGCTTCTTCCATGTATACAGCCTTCTTTTATGATTCTTGAACCAAGTGTTAGCTATGAGGAATTATTATTATTATTATTATTATTATTATTATTATTATTCTTTCTTTTTCTCAGACGTTATGTCTGGTCAAAAATGGAAAGTGACGCAGACCTTAATCAAGCGTGACTTCCTTTTAACTGTACGGTATATGTTATATTGCATTTAGGAACTTTCAGGTAATTGAACATGTATCAATAATTACGGATTTCTGTAGTTGTATATATACGTTTGGATGCAGCTGTATTGCATTGACGTACTGGTAGATATTGTGTGGTATGACTCCTGTAGTTGATAGTATAATTGGTATAATGTCAACTTTATCCTGATGCCACATGTCCTGTACTTCCTCAGCCAATTGGATGTATTTTTCAATTTTTTCTCCTGTTTTATTCTGTATATTTGTTGTGTTGGGTATGGATATTTCAATTAGTTGTGCTAATTTCTTCTTTTTATTGGTGAGTATGATGTCAGGTTTGTTACGTGGTGTTGTTTTATCTGTTATAATCGTTCTGTTCCAGTATAATTTGTATTCATAACTCTCCAGTACATTTTGTGGTGTGTACTTGTATGTGGGAACGTGTTGTTTTATTAGTTTATGTAGTATGGCAAGTTGTTGATGTATTATTTTTGCTACATTTTCATGTCTTCTGGGGTATTCTGTATTTGCTAGTATTGTACATCTGCTTATGATGTGATCTACTATTTCTATTTGTTTGCAAAGTCTGCATTTATCCGTTGTGGTATTGGGATCTTTAATAATATGCTTGCTGTAATATCTGGTGTTTATTGTTTGATCCTGTATTGCAATCATGAATCCTTCCGTCTCACTGTATATATTGCCTTTTCTTAGCCATGTGTTGGATGCGTTATGATCGATGTGTGGCTGTGTTAGATAATACGGGTGCTTGCCATTGCCATGTAGTGTTTTCTTTTACCAATTTACTGTCTTCATATCTGTTGATGGTATGTGATCTAAAGGGTTGTAGAAGTGGTTATGAAATTGCAGTGGTGCAGCCGATGTGTTTATATGAGTGATTGCTTTGTGTATTTTGCTAGTTTCTGCTCGTTCTAGAAAGAATTTTCTTAAATTGTCTATCTGTCCATAATGTAGGTTTCTATGTCGATAAATCCCCTTCCACCTTCCTTTCTGCTTAATGTGAATCTTTCTGTTGCTGAATGTATGTGATGTATTCTATATTTGTGGCATTGTGATCGTGTAAGTGTATTGAGTGCTTCTAGGTCTGTGTCACTCCATTTCACTACTCCAAATGAGTAGGTCAATACTGGTATAGCATAAGTATTTATAGCTTTTGTCTTGTTTCTTGCTGTCAATTCTGTTTTCAGTATTTTTGTTAGTCTTTGTCTATATTTTTCTTTTAGTTCTTCTTTAATATTTGTATTATCTATTCCTATTCTTTGTCTGTATCCTAGATATTTATAGGCATCTGTTTTTTCCATCGCTTCTATGCAGTCGCTGTGGTTATCCAATATGTAATCTTCTTGTTTTGTGTGTTTGCCCTTGACTATGCTATTTTTCTTACATTTGTCTGTTCCAAAAGCCATATTTATATCATTGCTGAATACTTCTGTTATCTTATTATTATTATTATTTATTATAATTATAATTAACAATAATAATAATAATAATAATAATAATAATCCCCGTGGAGGTCCGGGAAAAGAATAGGCCTCCGGTATGTTCTGCCAGTCATAAAAGGCGACGAAAAGAACAAACCACTAATAGGGCTAACCCCCCTTTTTGTGTGATAAGTTGGTTCAGGACAGAACTAATGAAGCCTCGGACAAGCGCCGTCATGGTCGGAAACGACACATTACCCTTATGCCCGTCCACAATGGTAACGACAGTGCTAGCCCCACAGCAAATGATTTAAATCCAAATAGAGGTGTTTTGCAGGATATGCTTCCTGCAACCACTCTAGAAGGAAAACAAAGAGAGGATGAGATGGTCAGATGAAGTTAACCGACACCTCATGTTCTGTTATTACCAAGCAACAAACTTGGGAACAAACACAACTGGATACAGATCACAAGTATACACCACATTTATTACCAGATAACCAGAATTAAAATTTTTAACAGAACAACCACTAGCTGATCAGATTCGTGTAATAATCAAAAATAACAGGATACCCCAGTCAGAATTAGAAAACATCAAACAACAAGTACAACAAATACTGGAACAAAATAATGTGCAATCAGAAGAAGAAGAAAATACAGTAATGGACTCAAACATCCCAGAGCAAACAAACAAAGAACAATACGCATCAATTAAACAATCAGAGGAAAACGAAATCTTAAGACAGCCACCAGAACAAGCACAAATAGAACACGAAGTGACACACATGTTAGATATAGAAGAAAAATTTCAGTTGACATATATAGAATACAAAGACACAAATACAAACATTAGACCATTCTTGGATAGACCACCAAATAACCCACAAGTCGAAACAACAACAATAACAACTATCAACACAATCGTACACAACAAAATAAATGAAAATACAACTATGGAAGAGTTACAACTACTGGTTTATGTAGAAGCACTCAATACACTAAATATACACACTAGGCATAGATCAGAACCAACCAACACACAGAAGAAACCCACAAAACCAGCATGGCAACACAGGCTACAGATCTGAATAGAAAAACTGAGGAAAGACATCGGACAGCAAACACAATTTATAAGAAATGAAATGAAGCAGAAATTGCAAGCATTGGCCAAATGACTTAGAAGATACAAAAAAAGTGAAAATAGAAGAAAACATACAACACAAACCAAAAGAAATTTTACCATACAATAGATAACACACACATTAAAATAGACAATCCACCACACATAACAGACATGGAACACTTCTGGAGCAACATATGGTCAAACCCAGTACAGCAGAACAGGCATGCATGGTGAATACAAGCAGAAACAGACCCATACAAGATGGTACCACAAATGCCTGAAGTGATAATTTTGCAACATGAAGTCACCCAAGCAATAAATTCTACGCACAATTGGAAAGCCCCTGGAAATGATAAAATACCAAATTTCTAGCTAAAGAAGTTCACCTCAACACATTCACATCTAACTAAAATATTTAACAATTACATTGCAGACCCATACACAGTCCCTGATACACTTACACACAAGGAATAACTTATCTGAAACCTAAAGATCAAGCAGACACAGCAAACCCAGCTAAATATCGCCTCATAACATGCCTACCAACAATATACAAAATATATAATCTTATGCAAACCTTATTCTTTCCAATGAGAGCGCAAGGGAACAATAGAACAACCATAGACAACATTTTTGTTCATTCCTCATTATTAGAAGGGCATTCTGTTAGCAAAAAGGTGAATGGCCTTTCAGATTATGATGCACAAACTAACTCTAAAAGATTTTTGTGCTGTAACACATGTTAAATATAGTTATCAACTGTGTAGGAAAGCTGATCCAGTTGCTGTAGAGACCTTTGTAAACCTTATCAAGGAACAAGAGTGGCAAGATGTCTATAGCGCTGATACAGTCGACGATAAATATAACGCTTTTCTCAAGACTTTTCTCGTGCTCTTTGAAAGTTGCTTTCCGTTAGAACGTTCAAAACAGGGTACTAACACAAACAGGGAGCCTGGGTGGCTGACTAGAGGGATAATAATATCTTGTAGAACAAAGTGGCAATTATATCAAAATGTTAGAAACAGTCAAAATCTAAATGTAGCAGCCCATTACAAACAGTATTGTAAGGTGCTTAAAAATGTTATTCGGAAGGCAAAAAGTATGTGGTATGCAGATAGAATAGCTAAGTCTCAGGATAAAATTAAAACCATATGGTCAGTCGTAAAGGAAGTGGCTGGTCTGCAGAGACAGGATGAGGATATAGAATCGGTGCGCAGTGGGAATGTCCGTGTTACTGTTAAGTCGCATATATGTACAGTATTTTTCTGAATATAGCAGGTGAACTAAATAGAAACCTAGTCCCAACAGGGAATCATATAGTGCTCGTAGAAAAAAGTGTTCCGAGACTGTTACCTGAAATGCTCCTCCACGATACTGACAAGAGGGAGATTGAGTTAATAATTAAATCACTAAAGACCAAGAACTCTCATGGATATGATGGGGTATCTAGCAGAATACTGAAGTATTGTTCTGTGTATGTTAGCCCAGTACTTAGCCATATGTAACTTTTCCTTTAGGACTGGTCGGTTTCCTGACCGATTAAAGTATTCTGTAGTGAAGCCACTTTATAAAAAGGGAGACAGGGATAATGTTGACAACTTTAGACCTATTTCCATGCCATCGGTGTTTGCTAAAGTTATCGAGAAGGTTGTATATACAAGGTTACTGGAGCATTTAAATCCACATAATTTGCTGTCAAATGTACAGTTTGGTTTTAGAAATGGTTTAACAACTGAAAATGCTGTATTCTCTTTTCTCTGTGAGGTTTTGGACGGATTAAATAGAAGGTTGAGAACGCTAAGTGTTTTCTTTAATTTAACGAAGGCTTTTGACTGTGTTGACCACAAAATATTACTGCAGAAGTTGGACCATTATGGAGTAAGGGGAGTAGCTTACAATTGGTTCGCCTCTTACTTTAAGAACAGAAAGCAGTAGGTAATTCTCCGCAATATTGAGAGTGGTAGTGATGTTCAGTTGCAATGGGGCACTGTTAAGTGGGGCGTTCCCCAAGGGTCGGTGCTGGGGCCACTGCTGTTTCTTATTTATATAAATGATATGCCTTCTAATATTACAGGTGATTCAAAAATATTTCTGTTTGCTGATGACACCAGCTTGGTAGTGAAGGATCTTGTGTGTAATGCTATAACAGTATCAAATAATGTAGTTCATGAAATATGTTTGTGGCTTGTGGAAAATAATGTGATGCTAAATCACAGTAAGACTGCGTTTTTACAGTTTCTAACTCACAATTCAACAAGAACCAATATTTTGATCATACAGAGTGGGCATATTATAAGCGAGACAGAACAGTTCAAGTTCCTAGGCGTTCGGTTAGATAGTAAGCTGTTGTGGAAAGCCCATGTCCAGGATCTTGCTCAGAAACTAAATGCTGCTTTATTTACCATTAGAACAGTATCTGAAATAAGTGACAGTTCAACACCAAAAGTAGTCTACTTCGCATATTTTCCTACGCTTATGTCGTATGGTATTATTTTTTGGGGTAATTCTTCTGATTCAAAAAGGGTATTTTTGGCTCAAAAACGGGCTGTTCGAGCTATATGTGGTGCACGTTTGAGAACCTCTTGTCGACCCCTATTCAATAGTCTGGGAATTCTGACATTGCCCTCACAGTATATGTTTTCTTTAATGTAGTTTGTTGTTAGCAATATTAGCCTATTCCCAAGAGTTAGCAGCTTTCACTCAGTTAATACCAGGCAGAAATCAAATCTGTATGTGGAATGCACTTCCTTGACTCTTGTGCAAGAAGGAGGGCACTATTCTGCTGCATCCATTTTCAATAAGCTACCACAAGAACTCACAAATCTTAGCAGTAGCCCAAAGTCCTTTAAGTCTAAAATGAAGAGTTTCCTCATGGCTCACTGCTTCTATTCTGTCGAGGAGCTCCTGGAAGAGCTAAAAAATTAAGCAAATTCCAGTGTTACATTGTTGATTTTCTTTATTTAAACTTACGACTTGTCGCCTGAATATGTATTTTATATTTCATTCCATCTGTTTCTACTATCGTGTTATAATTTCATGTATTGACTCGTTCCATGACCATGGAGATTTCTCCTTAATTTGGTACCACGGAACAATAAAAAAATAAAGAAATAAATTAACTTCAGTCATTACACAGAAATTAATGACACATACAACACAGAACAAAATTAGAAATGAAGAACAAAAAGGCTCCTGCAAAGGAGCACGAGGATGTAAAGAGCAACTGATAATAGATGCAGAGGTGACATATCAAGCTAAAACTAAAAGGTCGCCGCACTACGCATACATTGATTACCAAAAAGCTTTTGATAGTGTACCCCACTCATGATTACTACAAACATTGGAAATATACAAAGTAGATCCTAAATTGATACAGTTCCTAAACATAGTAATGAAAAATTGGAAAACCACACTTAATATCCAAGCAAATTCAAATAATATTACATCACAGCCAATACAGATTAAGTGTGGAATATACCAAGGAGACTCCTTAAGTCCTTTCTGGCTCTGCCTTGCTCTGAACCCACTATCCAACATGCTAAATGATACAAATTACGGATACAATATTACTGGAACATACCAACACAAAATCACACATTTGCTATACATGGATGATCTAAAACTACTGGCAGCAACAAATCAGCAACTCGACCAATTACTAAAGATAACAGAAGTATTCAGCAATGATATAAAAATGGCTTTTGGAACAGACAAATGTAAGAAAAATAGCATAGTCAAGGGAAAACACACTCAACAAGAAGATTACATATTGGATAACCACAGTGACTGCATATAAGCGATGGAAAAAACAGATGCCTATAAATGTCTAGGATACAGACAAAAAATAGGAATAGATAATACAAATATTAAAGAAGAACTAAAAGAAAAATATAGACAAAGACTAACAAAAATACTGAAAACAGAATTGACAGCAAGAAACAAGACAAAAGCTATAAATACTTAGGCTATACCAATATTGACCTACTCATTTGGAGTAGTGAAATGGAGTAACACAGGTCTAGAAGCACTCAATACACTTACATGATCACAATGCCACAAATATAGAATACATCACATACATTCAGCAACAGAAAGATTCGCATTAAGCAGAAAGGAAGGAGGAAGGGGATTTATCGACATAGAAACCTACATTATGGACAGATAGACAATTTAAGAAAATTCTTTCTAGAACGAGCAGAAACTAGCAAAATACACAAAGCAATCACTCATATAAACACATCGGCTGCACCACTGCAATTTCATAACCACTTCTACAACCCTTTAGATCACATAACATCAACAGATATGAAGACAGTAAATTGGTAAAAGAAAACACTACATGGCAATGGCAAGCACCCGTATTATCTAACACAGCCACACATCGATCATAACGCATCCAACACATGGCTAAGAAAAGGCAATATATACAGTGAGACGGAAGGATTCATGATTGCAATACAGGATCAAACAATAAACACCAGATATTACAGCAAGCATATTATTAAAGATCCCAATACCACAACGGATAAATGCAGACTTTGCAAACAAATAGAAATAGTAGATCACATCATAAGCAGATGTACAATACTAGCAAATACAGAATACCCCAGAAGACATGAAAATGTAGCAAAAATAATACATCAACAACTTGCCATACTACATAAACTAATAAAACAACACGTTCCCACATACAAGTATGCACCACAAAATGTACTGGAGAATGATGAATACAAATTATACTGGAACAGAACCATAATAACAGATAAAACAACACCACGTAACAAACCTGACATCATACTCACCAATGAAAAGAAGAAATTAACACAACTAATTGAAATATCCATACCCAATACAACAAAAACACAGAAGAAAAAATTGAAAAATACATCCAAATGGCTGAGGAAGTCAAGGACATGTGGCATCAGGATAAAGTTGACATTATACCAATTATACTATCAGCTACAGGAGTCATACTACACAATATCCACCAGTACATCAAAGCAATACAGCTACATCAAAACGTATATATACAACTACAGAAATCTGTAATTATTGGTACATGTTCAATTACCTGAAAGTTCCTAAATGCAATGTAACATGTACCATACAGTTAAAAGGAAGTCACGCTTGATCAAGGTCCGCGTCACTTTCCATTTTTAACCAGAAATAATGTCTGAGAAAAGGATATTAATAATAATAATAATAATAATAATAATAATATGTATATACATGCTTACAACAAAAGATGCTTTATTAAATACCTTTGTACATCTGTCTGCTTTGGGTTCGAGCTCATCCCAGGAATTCACTAGATGTCTCAACAGTTCACTTTCTTGAAACCCTCTTTCCACATTGTAGGAGAATTTTGCTTGAGGTTTGCTGAGGAAAAACCTGAGATTAACACCAAACCCTGCCATGTCGACTGGGAAGGGACGGTCTGGCCGCCACACGCTGTTCCATCCGACTACACGGCCCGTCTCGTTGAGAAGAGGCCGCTCCACCATGAGACCTCCCACCAGGCCCACCGGCCACACACTCACACGCTCAGTGTGTCGCATCTGAAACAGTGCCAACAAACCTCTATCATCACAACTCCACATCCCTAGAGTAAACTAATATCATATTTTTTTGAAATTTACTTTCATATTACAATTTTGTAGTAGATGTTGAAATCACTTTACAGGCTGTTTTCAAATTCTTACTATTCTGAAAGTAATTTATGTTTTGTTAATTCCTAGAGTGTAGTAAGTAGAAGAATCAGTATTTGAGTTAACAAACTACTCTGTAACTAGGGAGTAATTAATTTGACAAACTGAATAAACTGGATGACAAACTGGCACAATAGCAATCATGATGATTTAGCCCTGAACTGGTCACATCTGTTCTGTATGACATAAATGCTTATTCTTTTGTTATTAACTTGTCTTATGCTCTTTTAGGAAATTTTGATGTTTCTCATAGGCAAGGGAACTGTGGCAGAGGTGCTATGAACTGATCAAAAGCCTGACAGCCAACTAACATTTAAAAATAAATTAGAAGAATTTCTAGATGACAACTCCTTCTACTTATTGGCTGAATTTTTAGATATAAATTAAGGGAAAAAATAACAACAACAGCTTAAACATTAGTGTCAAGCAATATTTTGTGTAATGTAATATCTTGTAGACACACCTTTTATTAACCTGACACGTTCCACATCATTACGAAGTGTCGTATTCATGATCTATGGAACAAGTATTAATCTAATCTAATCTAATCTCTAATCTGAATAGCCATTCTGATGAATATCAGAAGATAGAGATGACAAAGTTGAAGTAAGTGAATGTAATCCAAACCCAGATGTGAGTGCCTCCTCTACTAACAAATCTTCAAGTTCATTTGTTACTAACACTTGCCACATAAGGAATGATGGGAAGACTATATGGTAAATGGAACCAATTAGTCATGAGGTGAGAAAGAAAGACTATCATTTCTTATGAGTCTGGTACATTATGACTGGCTAAAGCAGTCAAGTTTCCATGGACTTTGATGATAAATTAATGGGTGGCACTGTAATGTATGGATACACTCTTGACTAAAGTTTGTGGACAGTTTGTCGGGTCTCTTCTGCTATGTGCGGGACTTTACAAAGCATGTGAAGTATACATGGACATGACATTAACCGTTACAAATCCATATGGAAGATTCCTGGTTTTATAGCTCCATATTTGCTCTGATTATTTAACGTTAGAAAAAAAAAAAGATGACAAGTTACCTGCTGCGTGTAAAGGTATTGTGCTATTGCGAGATTGATATTTGAATGTGCATACTGTTTGAGATTATGAGCCAGTGAACTAGCTGTTCATTAAATTTTGGGGACAGTGTGTACAGCATTCAGAAGTTTGAGATAAGTGAGAGACTGTTAAAAAAGACAAAACTGTTCAGATGAGTTTTGATGACTCATGCACAAGACAAAAAGAATACCATTAGATGAGTGTTAACCAATCTAATCTGTTATGTACTGTGGATAGCTTAAGGCATGTAGAACAAGGATGTGCACAGTACTACAATTCACTATTTAACATAAAAATATGACTACACCATTGAACAAAGAGAAAGCTAATGAAACTTTTAATAGGGTAAACAGAGGCTTAACTGGCTATGAACTGAAACTAACTGCATACAATTAACTGTGTGATAGAAGCTGACAAGAAACTAATCTCAAGTGAGTTTGAACAATACATCAGTCATCTTAATGAAATCATTCAGATTACCTTTTCATTAAGATAATGCACACTAATGAGAGAGCATGAACAATCTAACTGAAAGTGACCTGTTTGAAAGCTATCTTTTTTTTCCTTGTGCCTTTCTCCTGCAACAACACCACAGAACTGATGTGGTTATTAAGGGTGTTGGCATACATGGTTTAATAGATGGTTGGATGCCCTCCTTGTTGACACGCTTTTTACTCCCCTGGATAGAATGTGTGTACCCTAACAGTTTGCATGAAGTTTCATGTGAAGGGGGGGGGGGGGGGCATTGAAAGTTTCCTAAATGTTTGTGCCCATTTTGGAAGTGGCACTTTAACACGCACCCCACGCATGGCTATCCACATGAGTTCCTGTTACTGAGCTACCTATTTTATTAATTCTGATGCCTTGCAAACTGATGTAATCAGAAGTGAGTGGTACTTCCACTTGTACCATTTCCTTTCTGTTATTTCCTGCTCCCCTATTGTACATTCATTCTTTTTCAGCATGCACATTAGTATATAAAGCAACTGGATAAAAGAGATTTCTGAACTAATGAAAGAGTTACAATTTATCACCTCATCAAAGATCTCCAAACTGTAAGTGTTGTCGTCATCAGCAAAGAAGAGAACACCACTTTCATTAGTAGCAGCCAAATTGTTACGGATCCACTCCAGTGCTGTATTGCGCTGCAAGACACCACGATGCTTCTTCCAGTTGGGTTCCTAAATTCATAAAAGTAAGTGATATAGTTTCAATTTTAATTACAATATAGGCAGTGTGTTTAACATAGGGCAGCATGAAAGAGGAGATAACAGTATGAAGATATCCTCTTGCAAGCAAAGTAAAAATTTAAATGTGGTTTCCAAATTTATAAACATTCCTCTCTCTTTAAATAGTTTATATACCTTTTGCTTCCATCGAGTAGGAGTTGAAGCTGCTAGATGTGTGTAGGGAATACCAGTCTTCATAAGAAAAACTTTAACAAGGTTAGTTTTATGATCAGAGTCTTCAATTACAATCCAATGAATGCGAGGAACAAGCATTAGAGTATGAGAAAATCTGCAATAAACAAACGGATATTGTAGTATGCACAAATAAAGGAAATAATGTTTTCAAAAGAGAAAACCCAACTCTGCAGCTACACTCCACAAGAACTAGCTACCTATGACCCTTCCTTAGTTAACAAGCTTGCAGTCTATACAATGATAATGAAAATTATAAAAGCTGGAACAAAGACTAGAAATTACAATCATTTACAGTCTTCCAATCGAAAAAATAAATAAATAAATAAATTGAAACTCATAATGTAACTATGAATGATCTCAAGAAGGGAAACTGCATGACACTGGTAATAAGATGATAAAACAGTGATTGATGGACTGAAAATTAGTGTAGGTTCTCTAAAGATTGCAGATTACTCTTTACTGATAACTATGTCCAGTTTTGAAAAAGTTAGAAGCAATTGAAAAATATAATAGAAAATTGTGTTCACATTTTTTTAAATCCAAATTTGTCATCACAAACTTTTACCTATGTCTCAAACCTAGGACTAGAAATATTCTGATTTATTCACAACTTACCGTGTTAATTCAGCCTTCTGTACAGGTCTTGAGTATGTTGGAGTAATCACATAAATTATTGGCAAGTCTGATTTTCCATCTGAAGAGCGTTTTACTGCAAGTTGTGTCAACTGCAATTATTTGCACAAGATAAACAGTTAGTGAAAGACTGTCATAACTAATGATGGGAAATTGTTTCATGCAGCATAATGACAAATAAGTGGGGCCAACAATCTCAGTCAAAGGCAGATAACAGAGTATCAGTTTTATGAAAGGAAGGCCTACTTCTTTCAACATCAAAGAAATAACTGGTAACAACTGAAATGATTAGAAATGTGAAAGCTAATAAATATGAACTGAACCAAAGTCCCACGCAAAGACAACTGTCAGAAGTGTCTTTTTAGGAAATGTTAAATAGTCATTTTTTAAGTTATCTCTGTCTCAGAACATTCACAGAATTTGTGGAACTGGTGTATAAGTTTATATTCTAATTCCAGCACAATTTTCTTCACTCTTCATTATAATTGTGCAGAACAAAACAATATGTACCATTCCATGATGAGCTTGAACTTTAACAAGTAGTGCTGTTTTTATTATGAAGAAGAAAACTTTTACAGGGACATGCGAGTTCTTGTGATAGCTGTGAGTATGATGCAATGATATTCCAGTGATCATATTTGCCTCTTTTTATGAATAGAGCAGAATGTCCATTTGCAATCAGTTAACTCTTTGAAATGGACACTGCTCCATTTACCATAATGAGGGCTCTCCGTTTTCTATGTAGCACGGGAAATAATGGAGAAATTTGTAAGGGCACAAATATCAATACCACTATAATGTATGAAATCTTACCCTTCACCTATCTTTCTGGACCCAGAATCACTGTGTGTGTGTGTGTGTGTGTGTGTGTGTGTGTGTGTGTGTGTGTGTGTGTGTGTGTGTGTGTGTGTGTGTGCGCGCGCGCGCATAAGTCTACTGAAATAATGATGCTTTTATTATGGAGAGGAAAAACTTTTACAGGTACATGCTAGTCTTCTTACGGACATTTGTAAAGTAACAATTTTTGCAAGTAGCTTTCAAATTTCTTGTTAGCCAACGCTCAGGCAGTGGTAATGTGTACAGTTTCACAGCAGTTTATTTAACCCTGTGGCGCATAGCATCCACTACAGTGGACAGCTGTTAATGGTTGCTTCTTTGGCATTTTCAGTCAGTCCTGAGGCTGCAAATTGAAAACACTGTAGAATTGACCATTGAAAGTTGTCCACTGCAGTGAAATTCATGCAATGCAGGGTTAAAACATCTGTGATATTTGCTGTCTGGCATACTCTACATCCACAGTATTTCCATTTCTGGTACTGAAGCCATGAGCAGTGCTACTCCATGTCACACTCTGAGCATAATTTTTTACTGTAAGAAGGCAGGCTTTAATGAAGAGCAAATATAATGATTTCTTTGAAAATTGTGACAAGTGCCAACTAACTGTAAAGCCTGTGGTGGTTTTGAGTGCTTTCCTTTGTCACATTATTTGACTTAGCTTCACCATAACAATTTCAGATTTCACTAGCAAATGACTTCAATATAAAAGCCAAAATCGAATGTGAAGTAAAATAAAGACTTTTTGCAACTGGAGAGGTTATTCATCAATACAATACACAGACATGGAGCAGCAGCACTTTCCAAACATGGGGAAACTAATTGTTCAAGTGAATTTCCAGAAGTTTTACAGGATCATACACATGAACTTTTTTTGACCAATGTATGGGCTTAGAAATAAATTTTGGTATAATTTATGATCGGTTTCTTGGCATAGAGCCAGTTCACAGACTTTTGACCATTGTTTGTGTTATTTTCTTTATTGGCTCCAAACTACGATCAACGGCCACAAGAGTTTTGTTATCAGCATACGTAATACATTTTGTTGCAGAAGAGGTGGTAAATCATTCACATAGGCACATGAAGAATAAAAAATGCCCAAGGACAGAACCCTATGGGACCGCTCATTTGTCTGGATTTGTTTATCATGACTATGTCACCTGTTACATAAGTAAGTTCTGAGTAGAGACAGGTTAAAGTGTCTGAGACCATGTCTTAAAAGCTTAGCTATTTGTATTGTTCTGTTCTTAAAATACATATACATCCAATCACCCTCTGATTTTACAAAGATAGAAATGAAAAGGATGCATGGAACTATGATCAATATACTAGTCACTACTCACTTTCTACTTCACATCTGCAAAGCAATGATATCAGAGTGAAATGTGGTAGAGAAGCAAAATAGTAACTGTATTAATAAGAGTAGTGTTCTTGACTAGACACAGAAATCAGCCTTTGAGGTAGATGCCAGTAGATTACATGGATTGCCCAAGATTTCCAGCCAAAAGAAACAGTGCAGTGGGGACTAAAACCAGATCAGTTGGAACAGCACCTCTTATATAAGTATATGAAGACAAATATATTACATTTACTGTCACTGCACACTGAATGATGTATGCTTATCTGTTCAAAGAAGGCTGTTTTGTCAGTACAAATAAACACCCCCATTCCCAAAAAAAGCTATTAATTAGTTGAAGTACTGTCCTCTCAGAAATGGTTTGCTTGCTTGCCTAACACACTATCCCATCTGCATATGAGCAATGTGTGTGTGTGTGTAGCTGTCCACAAGCTAGCAAGTTCTCAGTTTTGTTGATGTACCTATTTATGACTTAATGCCTCTACTACCAGGCGAGTGTTACCTTTGTTCCTAAATTAATTTACATTTCTTTAACACACTGAAATTTGCTGATAACTATGCTTGAAAAGTGTATCTAAATACAAATGCAGGGAACATTCTTGAAGAAGGCTGTACGAGTCAAGATTAAATCAGCATTTCTCTACAGCATGAATGTGTAAATTATGTATTTGCATTTCGAAAACATCAATGTACAATACACGGAACGTCTACAATTCAGTCCTGTGGCCAATATTTTCCTATCTGTAGTTTCCCAACCATATACTGAAAGGACAGGAATCAACTTTGAGATAATCGAAGGGTGCAAGCTGCAAGTATAATTTCACTGATATTACTTTGCAGACAATATTCCTCCAAACAAATGCAAGGGACAGCATTATGTGAACAACCAGCTTCAATGTTAAGGATAATGTGATACTTCAACTGTTTAATGAAAAGATGGACTAAAATGAGTTCAGTTACTGACAGACTACAATGGTTCCCACATGCAGTTGCAAAAATAATGTAAATCTTATTACAATCCAAATACTTCTATTACTCACACTTCTTTGCAGTGCTATTGGCTCTCCCTTTTCAGAGTTTACTGGTGCTGATGCTGCAATAGGAAACCAAATAACTACTTCAATTAAAAATAAAGAGCTTCTGTTGTCTGTATCTGCAATTAAATGTGTCATTTACAAAATGAATTAAAATGAGCAGAAGTGCACATATTACAGGACATAAAATAATTATTACCATACATGACATCATCCTCCTCTGCTTCTTTCCTATGCATTTTAGTGCACCACACATTTAATAATTTAATTCACTTTGTGATACTGTAAAACAATGTGACACTTATAACACAACTACACTGTATGTCTTGACAAATTTTTTGCCTGTGCGAAGTTAATTTATATTTGAAATAAACATGTTGTTAATATTGTTCTGTTATTGAGTTTATAGACATTGATCCTATTTTAAGACACTGACCACAATGTGTGTGTATTTCAACATTATGCTATGATGTATTTTAGTGTCCTGTGTACGCTGGTACAAAACCTGCATATTGCTTGCATGATTTTCATACTAGGTACAGAACTTCCCATCTGTGACTAAGTTATTACGCCACTTCAAGGCAATATGGTACAACATTTGAATTTTCCTTTTTGTGTAGTGCAAATTACATTTGGTGTTTAAGTACATACATGTTGTACACTCATCTAGTATGATTGTGTTGTATTATTAATAAGGAGACCATTACATGACTTTCAAACATTGCCATGTGGATCATGACATATTGTAAGCATCGATAACAATTTTTATTTACAACAATAGACAACAAATTTAACATGGATAACAACATCCTTAATAGCTCATAAGAGTAATACTAGCTTGACGAAAATGAAACCAAGAACAGTATACATAATTTAGGAGTACAGGAAGCCACTAACTGAATAGCATTTACAAGACACACAAGAGAAAGAAAACTTTCTAGCATTCTGAATAAATGTAAACCAGAGCACACTGTAGAGATGTAAATATACATACTACTTCTGAGCTAAGTACATTAATCGGTCAAAGGTCGGTCTCTCTCTCTCTCTCTCTCTCTCTCTCTCTCTCTCTCTCTCTCTCTCTCACCCCCCATTGAAGTTTTGAAGTTAATACAATGTGCTGATGTGTTTGAAATGGAGCTCTTGTGTGTCAACCACAATCTTCACAGGCTGCATCATTCATACAGTCTGACTTAGTATCTTCAAAACATATGCATATTAAACATTCCATAATATGTATTATATGTGGAAATTACTCGTCAAATGCAACTGCAATGTGATGACAACTGTTTATTGTGAAGCTAGACTGACGAATGGATAGAGCACTTCAGTGATACGGAAAGATCGGGAAGGTCATTGACATCAACAGCTGATGACATTTGGACAAAAACTGTGCCAGTCAGAACTAATGTGATGTGCTGTGAACTAAACTGAAACCTGCAATCAGTTCCAAACATTGTGAAAGGTGTGTCCTACAGCAAGATAACACTCTTGCCACATTCTTCCACACAGGCAGCTGAAACAGTAAGGGAATTGGGATTTGAATTGCTGGAACACCTGTCACACAGTCCAGACATAGCTCCAAGCAATTTCCATATGTTTGGACCACTGAAGGAAATGTTCAGGGGAAGATGATTTGCAGCTGATGCAGAAGTCATTGATACAGTGCAACCAAAAACCTGTTTTCCAGCAGAATAAAAAAACTTTGGACAAAGTGCGTTTAAGTGCAGGGAGGTTACGTAGAAAAATTATGTATGTTTCAGTTTTCTATCATTAAAATAAATATTCCTTTTCTCAATAGTCCTTTTACTTTTTGACTTCCCCTAGTATATAGTCTTGAAAAGATGTTATATAATAAAGAGCAACAAAAGCAAAACAAGGTTAATGGAATGTAGTCTAAGCTAATTAAATTAGATGATGCTGAAGGAATCAGATTAGGAAATAGGACTTTGAAATTAGAAGAACGATTTTGCTATTTGGAGAACAAAATAAATGACAGCGGCAGAAGTTAAAAGGGTATAAATGCAGACTGCCAATAGCAAGAAAAGAACTTCTACAAAAGAGAACTTTCTTAACTTCAAAAATAAATTCACGGTGGGGGGGAATGAGTGTGTCTGGAGTGTAGACTGTACAGTAGTGAAACGCAATAAGCCAAAGCACTGTCATGGTGTAGCACCCAACTCGTCTTTCCACAATGCAGGCCTTTTCTTTCGCACCTTTTCGCGCAGACGCTCAAGGACACATTTGTAGTATTTCTGGTTAATTGTCTGTCCTCTACAGGTAAATTAATGATGGACAGTACCAGTAGAATTGAAAAAAAATCACCAACATTGTCTTCACCTTTGACCGTCTTTGCTGTGCTTTTTTCGGTTGTGGTGAACTTTGAGTCTTCCACTGCGAAGACTGCACTTTGGTTTCAGGATCATATCCATATACACACGATTTGTCACCTGTAATTACCCTATTTAACAAATGTGGGTCATTTTTAGTCTGATTAATCAGTTCTTGGCACATTTCAAGTCGGTATTGTCTCTAGTCACTTGACAACACTTTTGGAATGAATTTTGCCGACACTCGACGCATGTTCAGATCTTCAGTTAGAATTGACTGAACTGCATAGAAACTTAAATTAAGTTCATCATCCATCTCCCTAATAGTAAGTCTACGATCAGGGAGCACTAAGTCATGAACTTTCACAGCATTTTCATTCGTTTTTGAGGTGGAAGGATGGCTGGACCATGGTTCATCTTCAAATGATTCGGGCCATTTTTAAATTATTGAACCAGACAAAAACATTTGACTGGCTCATACAATTGTCTCCAAAAGCTTTTTTAATAGTTCATAAGTCTCGGAAGCCGATTTCCCGGTTTTAAAACAAAATTTCACACAAACTCGTTGCTCCGTTTTTATGTCCATTTTCACGCAGACAGAATACGCAAACAAGCCCTAACAGACCCGCATTCAACCAGTTGCCACAATGAACTGAATAAAGGAAATGCAGTTTCCTGTCAGATGGTGTTCAAGGACAAGGCAATGACTCCCTCCCCACCCTCTGTGTACCTGCCCACCAACCCAGTAAGCAGTAGCAGATCCATTCTTCAAACTTTGCAGTCACACCTGTTATGTCTGAGAAACTGCACAATTATGGCATAAGACAAAAATAAGTCAGTATTACAAAACAGATAGTGGTATGTGGAGATAAAATGCAGTATCAGAAAAAAGTGTAACTTAATTTCAATGAGATGAAGTAAAACACATCATTATGATCGATACTTCCTGCAACTGAACAATGCTCCTGTGTAAACCATTTTATATAGTCGGTCTTCCTTTTCTCTCCCAATTCAATTATCTTTCTTTCTCATTGACAGTCTGCTGTATCTCTTCAACCACCATTGTCTCCTCTCCCTGTGTCCTTGGGGATGGTTTGCTCAGGGCTTTGAGCTCTAGACCAGCAAATTTTAACACATGGGTATAGTGGATGGGGGCAAGTGGGCGAATTTTTTCGCATTAAAGTTCACCAGTCTGATGGGGGCCAGACCCGACATGCCTACATATCACTGCCACTCTTTCTCACTGACCATCAATCTCTCTTCCACTGTCACAGTCTCTCTGTTACTATTTCAGCACAGGAAGTGGAAGAAGTGACAGCATTTTAAAGAGAAGCATATTTGCCTTTTTTGCACTCCGACAAGAGCATGTTTCAGCTGACTCCCTTCTTTTCCCTGTTATAGGACGGGCAGTCAAATGAAAACTGATCACCACCACAACACGACCATGGCACGATTCCATCCAACAGTAATCACCACACTCATTTAGAAATTTATCCCACTGGGAGACAAGATGACCAAGTCCTGTTTCGTAGAATGTGATTACCCGCTGACAGCACCACAACCACACCCATTCTTGCATTTCCTCGTCAGACTGAAACCAATGTTCACCTAAGTCTTTATTCAGGTCGCTGAATATTTGAAAATCACACGGTGAAAGATCCGGACCGTATGGAAGATGTTGCAGTGCTTCCCAATTAAATCACTGAAGTGTACCCTTTGCCCAATTGGCAGTGTGGGAATGGGCATTATCATGCAACAGGATGATTCCATCTGACAAAATTCAGACAGCCTGAGGGCAAATGGTAAAGCCAACAGTGGAAACTGTGCCACATTCCCCCTCCAGCCCCTTCCCCACAAAAAAACCAAAGCTGTTCACAAAAGTTCTGGTAAGGTCATGATAACCTCCTCCTTTGATTGCAGAGTCCCTATGCCTGTTGAGATCCTCGAGATATTTTAATGCATGTGGTGATTACTTTTGAATGGAACCATTCCATGGTTCCACTGTGCTAGGTGTTCAGTTTTCATTTCACTGCCCCTTACACCAGAGAGTGCTGCTAACATATATCAAGTTCTGAAGGTCAGTGAAGTTTTGACAGCTTGTCTATATACTCTGACACACACGAAGAAAAAATAAGCATGCATTGGATAGGGTTAAAACAAAACTCTCTCATCCAATTCAAGGTCATTTTACACTACTTTACACAGAAATGCACAACATTTTTAGGCTACACCTACAGTACAAAAAAAAGGTGTTTGATTTGCAAATATAAAGAATCTCATATGACAAAATAATTTTTTTGGAAGGAGTTTACACTACCAGGGGCCACCATCGAATAATTTCCAGGTCCGGAAAGCTTGTATAGACATGAAGTGCCCATAATACAAAAAAGCATACCAAAGTTTTACTGGTGTAAAAATGGCTACTGAAAACACACTATGCATCTGACTGGATACTGCATGCACAAGTATGGTAACTTCGAATCTCTGAAGCTTGGCAATAGATAATGATATCTAAGTAAGTTTGCATGGTTCTCTAACATCTTAAGAACATATGGTAAAAAACTGTGACAATCAGCCATGAATAGAAATTACCGATGTGGTCATCCCCTTAAATGGTACAATTCATTACAGAAGTCATGGTTTTTTGGGTTTTCTCAGGATCCACCCATGAACAAACAGTCCTTTTATAAGATGCCTACCCTAGACCAACGTAATGCAAAAGAACCAATTGAATTGCTCAATTTGTGTGGGCTAGAAAAAGAGTCTAATGTTTAAATTTTGAGCCTGACACTATAGGGTAGCTACAGTATGACAGTTCTTCCAATAGGCATACAAATGGTCGCTAGCCCAAGGGCTATCTAAAATGATTGACCCACCTCTCATCAATAGAATATGACAACCTGAAAAATCTCTTTTGCATGTGTGACTTTTTAGATCATATTTGGACCAATTGTATTTGCGAAAATGACCTGCCAAAAGCTGGAAATGTATAAAGTAGTAAAATATATATGCTGCTGTCATATCTTAAAGAAACAAGTGAAAGGTATAAATGATATTTCTCGATACAACAGTAATTAAATTCATTTGTTCATTGTGCTTAGTCCACTGTATCAAGAAGTAGGATTTGTTGTTGTTGTTGTTGTTGTCTTCAGTCCAGAGACTGGTTTGATGCAGCTCTCCATGCTACTCTATCCTGTGCAAGCTGCTTCATCTCCCAGCACCTACTGCAACCTACATCCTTCTGAATCTGCTTCGTGTATTCATCTCTTGGTCTCCCTCCACGATTTTTACCCTCCATGGTGCCCTCCAGTACTAAATTGGTGATCCCTTGATGCCTCTGAACATGTCCTACCAACCGATCCCTTCTACTAGAGAAGTTGTGCCACAAACTCCTCTTCTCCCCAATTCTATTCAATACCTCCTCATTAGTTATGTGATCTACCCATCTAATCTTCAGCATTCTTCTGTAGCACAACATTTTGAAAACTCCTATTCTCTTCTTGTCCAAACTATTTATCGTACACGTTTCACTTCCATACATGGCTACACGCCCAACAAATACTCTGTGTGTGTGTGTGTGTGTGTGTGTGTGTGTGTGTGTGTGTGAGGGGGGGGAAGGGGCACCAGAAAATATATAGGAGGAGCCAGGGAAACAAATAGATACATATATCAAATCATCTGTTGATGAACACACTTAAGTTACAAGGAGAATGATGTATCTATTATTCATTATTAAGCATTTAAATGCAGCTACTATTTTCTGCACAGAGACAATATACACTTATCAATACATAAGCTCACTGGACAAAATATTAGTGACTCCCTTAAAGGGGCAGACTAGTAACTTTGGAGCACTCAAGATGGTGTAGAACTGGAACGAGGCAGTCATGTGGCCGACAAGTCACGATAGTCAAGCCGTGTGTATGTGCCAGATGGTTGTATGGAATCAGTTCAATAAGATGTGTTGATGTGGAGACGTGGCAAAATAGCAGACAGGAGGTATTGTGCTTGGATGTTCCCAAGACCTTAATGTGAAAGAAGTTGCCCGATTTGCCAGTGTATCAATATGGACTGTTCAATATATCTACAAGGAGCTGTGTACCACTTGGAGAAATGTAACAAGATGTAAGGAGAGTGGTCATAAAAAGATCCTAAATTACAGCGAGCAGAGAAGAGTGTTACACCTCTTCAATGAAAGCTGGTTTCAGACCCAACAGGAACTGTTGTTGTCAGTGCACATGTATCGATCTGAATGAGTTTCCAAGTTAATACAGCAGGAAACAGCATGTAGTGGGCATACGGAGTTTGGTACCTCACAACAAGCAACTGCTCATATTGGTACCAAGCTGCATGTCTGTAATGGACTGAACAACACAGAAACTGACTGGAGGTGTGTAGTGTTTACTTAGGAGCCACAAATTCACCTATTTTGAAATGATTCAAGGTGCTTGGTGCACCAGTGGCCCAACAAGGCACTTAACCCACTGCATGTAGAGGGTGTGTTTCACACTGGATGTGGTTCTGTGACATTTCAGAGGTGCATGAAAGTGAAATTCAGTATTTCCTGCAGCATCCTGGGTGACCAAGTTCTGCTCTTTCTTCTACATCTTCATGATACGCAGTGAGCACTCCACTCTTCAAAGATGACAAGATATGCTCACTAGCCTGCAAGTAAACATTTATGTTTTGACTTGCCTGCTAAATAATCCAAATTTCATGCCACAGGAAATGTCAGCAGGGGGGCGAGACATACCAATCGACACATCTACAATCTGGTACTGCTATGCTGTCTAGTCAATGAGAAGCTTCAGTTGGACATGGCACACCTTGCCTAACTGAGCCCACTGTCAGGGTGGAGTTACATTGTCTGTACATTACGAAAAAAAGATATGGTAGGATACATGTCCCCCACCCCCGTTAGCCATGGACCTTGCCATTGGTGGGGAGACTTGCACGCCTCAGCAATACAGATAGCTCTACCGTAGGTGCAACCATAACGGAGGGGTATCTATTGAGAGGCCAGGCAAATGTATGGTTCCTGAAGAGAGGCAGCAGCCTTTTCAGTAGTTGCAGGGCAACAGCTTGAATGATTGACTAATCTGCCCTTGTATCACCATCAACAAAATGGCCTTGCTGTGCTGGTACTGCAAACAAAGTAAGGGGAAACTACAGGCTTAATTTTTCTCAAGGGCATGCAGCTCTATTATATGCTTAAATGATAATGGCGTCCACTTGGGCAAAATATTCTGGAGGTAAAATAGTCCCATCTCTGGGCAGGGTCTACTCAGGACAACGGCATTATAAGAAGAAACAAAATTGGCATTCTACAGATCAGAACGTGGAATCCCTTAATCCAACAGGTACGTCAGAAAATTTAAAAAGGGAAACGAATAGGTTGAAGTTAGATGTAGTGAGAATTAGTGAAGTTCAGTGGCAGGAGGAACGGGACTTCTGGTCACGTGATTACAGGGTTATAAATACAAAATCAAATAGGGGTAATGCAGGAGTAGGTATAATAATGAATAAAAATAGGAGTGCGGATAAGCTACTACAAACAGCATAGTGAACGCATTATTGTAGCCAAGACAGGCACGAAGCCCACACCCACCACAGTAGCACAAGTTTATATGCCAAGTAGCTTCGCAGATGAGGAGGGGGAGATTGGGGAACTGTATGATGACAAAAGAAATTATTCAGGTAGTTAAGGGAGAAGAAAAATTAATAGTCATGGGGGACTGGAATTTGATAGTAGGAAAAGGAAGAGAAGGAAAAGTAGTAGGTGAATATGGACTGGGGGGAAGGAATAACAGAGGAATCCACCTGGTAGAATTTTGCACAGAGCATAATATAATCATAGCTAACACTTGGTTTAAGAATCATGAAAGATTCACAGTTAACATGTGGTTCCTCAAGAAAGGTTGTAAGTGTGGAAGATACCTGGAAACACTGTAAGGTTTCAGTTGATTATATAATGGTAAGACAGTGATTTCAGTACCAGGTTTTAAATTTTTAAGACATTTCCAATGGCATATGTGGAATCTGACCACAATTTATTGGTTATGAACTGTAGAAACTGCAAAAAGGCAGGAATTTAAGGAGATGGGTCCTGGATAAACAAAGAACTAGAGGTTGTAGTGAGATTCAGAGGGAGCATTAGGGAACGATCTACAAGAACAGGGGAAACGAATGCTGAAGAAGAATGGGTAGCTTTGAGAGATGTGAAGGCAGCAGCAGAAGTACGAAGCATGTATCACTAGGAGGCAAGATAGTTGCTACCTATAGGAAAATTAAAGAGACCTTTCCGAAAGCCTTAAGTTGAAACAAAGTCCTGGGAGTAGACAACATTCTGTTGGAGGTACTGATAGCCTTGGGTGAGCCAGCCATGACTAAACTCTTCCATCTGGTGAGCAAGATGTCCAAGACAGGTGAAATACCCTCATACTTCAAGAACAATATTATAATACCAATTCCAAAGAAAGCAGGTGTTGACAGGTGTGAAATTTCCAAACTATCAGTTTAATAAGTCATGGCTGCAAAATACTAATATGAATACTTTACAGAAGAATGAGAAAACTCTTAGAAGACAACATCGGGAAGATCGGTTTGGATTCTGGAGAACTGTAGGAACATAGGAGGCAATACTCATCATACGACTTCTCAGAGAAAATAGGTTGAGGAAAGGCAAACCCATGTTTATAGAATTTTTAGACTTAGAGAAAGCTTTTGACAATGTTAACTGGAATACTCTCTTTCAAATTCTAAAGGTGGCAGCAGTAAAATACAGGGAACGAAAGGCTATTTACAATTTGTACAAAAACCAGAAGACAGAGTTGAGGGGCACAAAAGGGAATCAGTGGTTCAGAAGGGAGTGAGAGAAGATTGTAGGCTATCCCTGATGTTATTCAATTTGTATATTGGGCATGCAATAAAGTACACAAAAGAAAAAAATTGGAATAGGAATTAAATTCCAGGGAGAAGGAATGAAAACTCAGATTTGCCGATGACATTGCAATTCTGTCAGAGACAGCAAAGAACTTGGAAGAGCAGTTGAACAGAATGGACAGTGTCTCGAAAGGAGGGTATAAGATGAACAACAACAAAAGCCACATGAGCATAATGGAGTGTATTCTCATTAAATCAGGTGATGCTGAGGGAATTACATTAGGAAATGAGACACTAAACAGTAAATGAGTTTTGCTATTTGGGCAGCAAAATAACAGATGACGGCCGAAGTAGGGAGGATATAAAATGGGTTGAAGTAGGGAGGATATAAAATGTAGATTGGCAGTGACAAGGGAAGTGTTTCTGAAGAAGAATAATTTGTTAACACTGAGTATAGATTTACGTGTAAGGATGTCCTTTCTGAAAGTATTTGTATGGAGTGCAGCCATACGTGGAAGTGAAACGTGGACAATAAACAGATTAGACAAGAAGAGGGTAAAAGCTTTTGAAACTTTTTGCTACAGAAGAATGCTGAAGATTAGATGGGTAGATCATGTAACTAATGAGAAGGTACTGAACAGAACTGGGGAGAAGAGAAATTCATGGCACAACCTGACTAGAAGAAGGAATCAGTTGGTAGGACACATTCCGAGACATCAAGCAGTCACTGATTTAGTACTGGACAGAAGCATAGGGGGTAAAAATCTTAGACGGAGACCAATAGATGAGTACATTAGACAGTCAGAAGGCTGAAGGTTGCAGTAGTTACTTGGAGATGAAAAGGTTTCCACAGGACAGTAGTATGGAGAGCCACATCAAACCAATCTTTCGACTGAAAACAACAACAGCAGCAGCAAGATACATGTAACTGCCCATTGTTATCACTAATGCTTTTACAATTTTTTCACTATAGAGTACATGTCCAACAATAGGCCTACACATACAACATGAATGGTATTACCACAAAAAAGTAATAGTTAGGACAGTTTTTAAATTCTGTTATTGTACAAATCGTCTTTTTCATGCAGGGTATATAAACACACTTTGTGACAACATATGCTTGTGATGGAAACATGTTAGATAATTGCAAACCCATGTATGTGTAACAAAAACAGACACTGGCAGCAGGTGAATTATTGCTGTTGCTTAAACTATTCCTTGCTATACACATTAAAAATATAATCTTAAATGGTGTTCTCATACCACACATCTCTAAATCGTAAGAATTCATTGCAACACTACTGTTGAAACTAGACCGTATACTCTGCTTGTGAATTTTCATTGAGGTATGGTACATTTTATGTTCACAAAACAACGGGCAATTTTAAGAACAATGAACGAGCAAGCGACAAGAAACCATGCGAACTTTTCTCTAATGATCTAAAAATCCTACCCCTTCCCTGCATTTATATATCAGACATAGTTACGCACACACTTTTACTCAAAACAAAACTGTCCACGATTACAGTAACAGGTCAAACAGTGACATACATGTTAATCATTGCAACACCACACTGCACCAAAAATGTGCATATCAGGCAGGAACAAAACTAAACAACAGATTATGCACGCACACACAGAATCTGCATATTTTATTAGCATTTTCGTGAGTTTTTGGCTTAATGCAACAAGAGTGCAGTTCACAACAGTTTGGAGGGTATGGATGTAGATGATAGCAAAGATGTGGCCTACTTATAACTCAGCACGAAACGACTTTTAGTAAGAGTAAGATTAAAAAATGTTTACATTTGACCGGCTTTAAACGCAAATACAATTAAATGAATATAAAATGCATGGGCTATGTTGCATAGGTTCGATTCTAGGCCTCATCATAAAATGAAGTATAATTCGATACGACCAATTAAAAAAAATCAAAACTTTTGACACCTATCCAGCAGAAGCTAGTAATTGCCATTGGAACGTAATGTAACACTCATCGTGTTCCGTGGTCCATCACGAAGAACTGCCACCGAACGAGCAAAGATACACAACACAGAGAATCAACAGTGAGATAAATTCTGCACGGTGTATTAACACTTACGTATCACCAAACTGTTTTTGCTTACACAGTATACAATGAACTCTGTAACAGTAGCCAAAGGGGTGCCCCTTCTTAATAAGTTACATATATGTATATTTACTACTGCTTGCTTAAAATTTACACGGATAAAAATGATATTTATCAAAGAACTGCGGTTAGTTACATCCTATAAGCATAGGAATCTCTTTTAAAGGAGCATTATCAAATGTCATTTCCTTAGCAAGCGTTTTGATCAGAATGGAAGCGTCCAATTAAATATGAGCACAACCGGCAAAGGTTTTTACCACATTGCCTTGTTTCCAATGAAATGAATACTTAATTAAATTGTGGCTGGAACACAAACACTTTAATACAACATAATTTCCTTACGACCGCTACAACGGATCGTGTCTGAAATACATACCTCTACTACTACTTCCAATGAAATATAGTACGAAGGCAAAGCACGCTATGCCTGTTAATATCCTCCATGCCCGCTGCTTTAGGCGGGATGTCATGACACAATTAAAAGAGCCTGTAGCAATGATTTTCACATAAAATTAGTGTTTGTACCACAACCTCCGCATGACACTTCCTCACCCGCCTCCTCCGTTGTCGAGCCTGCACTGACTGGTGACTACTGAAGCTAGTGTCTCTGGAAAAACCAGCTGCTGAGTATGCGCGTCAAGTTTCTGCGCGTGCCCACAGATGCTGCATTACCACGGTGAGCATAGATGATATGTACACGCACACGCGCACACACACTTTTTTGTCTAGCACCTGACGTGCAACAATCCACGGAGTTGATCCCTCACGAAAAGAACCGAAGTTGTTTAAACGTCTATGTGCTTGCTGTAATTAATATAATCTTATCCTCACGATTCCTATTGGAGCGATACGAAGGGCGTTGTAGTTTATTTCTAGAGTTATAATTTAAAGCCGCTTCTTGAAACTTTGTTAGTACAGATAAGCAGTATTCTGGGATAGGTCGCGCGAGTGATTTGTAAGCAAGATCCTTTGTAGACTGACTGCATTCCCCTAGTATTCTACCAATAAACCGAAGTCTGTACCGACGACTCAGCCTATTTGATTGTTCTGCTTCATATCCGCATTAAGCGTTACACCCATATATTTGTTGAGTTTACTGATTCCAGCTGTGACTCACTAATATTCAGCAGACGCATTGTTCAGAAGGTAGCTGCCTGACCCCTAGTGGCGCACGTGGTCTATTTTGTAATTACCAATCGAGTGTGTAATTTTCGTTGCCGTCGCGTTAAATTTTTGAAATGTGGTAAAAGTGTGAAGATTTTCTCCTTTTTGAACTAAGCCAGTACCATCAGAAATAAATGAATGAAGTTCAGAATACGGAAGAAGTTATGATTATAACAAGAATCCGAGGAAATAATGCACTGTACCTCAGGCACCTCCAGGAGAGTTAAATGATATCGGTCCACGATTAAGGCGCATTTTTTAAAATATTTGTGTAGTTTATATGCAAATAGTTCAAACAGGAGCGCAATTTAAAGTGCCACGAAAGACACGCACATCCATTGAAGACTAATTGTATCAACATTAAATGTCCAAACTGCGATATTTTGGTCCTTTCGAAGAAATGCTATTATGATCACTTATCAAATGAAACATGACGCGTCACTCGCAAGTGTTGCATAACTTACTGAACTCCCCTCGTATTACTTCCTTCCATATAAATCTCGCGTAATGACCGTAACGAGAAAATCCAAAGTATTAGAGCTATTAGAAAGAATTACCGATTATCATTCTTGCCATGCGCAATTCGCAAATGGAACAGGGAACTGTGTGACTGGATTGAAGAGTTTCTAGCAAACAGCACTCAGCATGTGATACTGAACAGAGAGAAGTCTTCAGACGTAAAAGTAGCTTCGGGCGTGCCCAAGGAAGTGTTATAGGACCATTGCCTTTGACGATATATATAAATAACCTAGTATATAAGGTAGTAAGTTCCATGAGGCTTTTCGTGGATGATACCGTTGTATACAGAAAAGTCGTAACGCTGGAGAACTATAGCGAAATGCAGGAATACCTACAGAGGATCGACGTTTGGTGCAGGTATTGGCAGTTACTTCTATAAAATACCTAGGAGTATGCACACGGAGCAATTTGTAGTGAAACAACAACATAACATTAATCGCGAGTAAGGCAAATACCAGACAGAGACTGATTGGAACAATCATGAGGAAATGTGATTCATCGACAAAGGAAGTAGCTTACAAACCACTCGTTTGTTCAGTGCTTCAATATTGCCCTGTACCAAATAGGATTGATAGCGGAAATAGAGAAGATCCAAAGAAGAGCAGCACATTTCGTGAGAGGTTCATTAGTAAGCGCGACATCGTTACGGGGATGCTCAGAACCTCCAGTGGCAGACTCTGAAAGAGAGGCGTTCTACTGTGAAGATTCGAGAGCGCACATTCCTAGAAAGTCAAGCAAAACATTGCTTCCTCCTGCGTATACTGTATTTGGCGAAAAGACCATGAAAATAAAATTAGACAGATTCGAGCCCGCACAGAAGCTTACCAGCAAATCGTTCTTCCCGCGAACCGAGCGCGAATTGGATAGGAAAAGGGGAAAGTGACACTGATTCACAAAGTACCCTCCGCCAGACACCGTGGTTTACGAAATGCAGATGTAGATGACACCCTTCCCAAGTGAATGAGTGCACGCATCCAGGCCAGAGACGGTGCGACGTCTTAGTGATAATTTTTATTTTTAGTTAGATTCGATACTGTTGTTGTTGCGGTCTTCAGTCCTGGGACTGGTTTGATGCAGTTCTCCATGCTACTCTATCCTGTGCTAGCTTCGTTCATCTCCCAGTACCTACTGCAACCTACATCCTTCTGAATCTGCTTAGTGTATTCATCTCTTGGTCTCTCTCTACAATTTTTACCCTCCACACTGCCCTCCAGTACTAAATTGGTGATCCCTTGATGCCTCAGAACATGTCCTACCAACCGATCCATACTTCTAGTCACGTTCTGCCACAAACTCCTCTTCTCCCCAATTCTATTCAATACCTCTTCATTAGTTACGTGATCTACCCATCCTATCTTCAGCATTCTTCTGTAGCACCACATTTCGAAAGCTTCTATTCTCTTCTTGTCTAAACTATTTATCGTCCACGTTTCACTTCCATACATGGCTACACTCCATACAAATACTTTCAGGAACGACTTCCTAACACTTAAATCAATACTCGATGTTAACAAATTTCTCTTCTTCAGAAACGCTTTCCTTGCCATTGCCAGTCTACATTAGATATCCTCTCTACTTCGACCATCATCAGTTATTTTGCTCCCCAAATAGCAAAACTCCTTTAGTACTTTAAGTGTCTCATTTCCTAATCTACTTCCCTCAGCATCACCCGACTTAATTCGACTACATTCCATTATCCTTGTTTTGCTTTTGTTGATGTTCATCTTATACGCCCCTTTCAAGACACTGCCCATTCCGTTCAACTGCTCTTCCAAGTCCTTTGCTGTCTCTGACAGAATTACAATGTCATCGGCGAACCTGAAAGTTTTTATTTCTTCTCCATGGGTTTTAATACCTACTCCGACCTTTTCTTTTGTTTCCTTTACTGCTTGCTCAATATACAGATTCAATACCATCGGGGAGAGGCTACAAACCTGTCTCACTCCCTTCCCAACCACTGCTTCCCTTTCATGTCCCTCGACTCTTATAACTGCCATCTGGTTTCTGTACAAATTGTAAATAGCCTTTCGCTCCCTGTATTTTACCCCTGCCACCTTCAGAATTTGAAAGAGAGTATTCCAGTTAACATTGTCAAAAGCTTTCTCTAAGTCTACAAATGCTAGAAACGTAGGTTCGTCTTTCCTTAATCTTTCTTCTAAGATAAGTCGTAGGGTCAGTATTGCCTCACCTGTTCCTGTATTTCTACGGAATCCAAACTGATCTTCCCCGAGGTCGGCTTCTACTAGTTTTTCCAGTCGTCTGTAAAGAATTCGCGTTAGTATTTTGCAGCTGTGACTTATTAAACTGACAGTTCGGTAAATTCCACATCTGTTAACACCTGCGTTCTTTGGGATTGGAATTATTATATTCTTCTTGGAGTCCGAGGGAATTTCGCCTGTCTAATACATCTTGCTCACCAGATGGTAGAGTTTTCTCTGGACTGGCTCTCGCAAGGCTGTCAGCAGTTCTAATGGAATGTTTCGATACTGTAATCACAGAAATAACATCACATCCTCTCAACCAGAGAAGTTTCGTTCTTATCTTCCTCCCCTTGCAGGTGCTTTACTTTTTTTTTATCAGACAGCGTATATTATGTCCATTTGTTTACTGACGCGTTCCACATCCTTGTGAGACTCCTGGTTGTGGATCCACGGATAGAGCGGATATCTAATCTAATCTACAAACTCTGATCTTTTGCGGTGCTACGTGTCAGGGACAGCTTGTGTAAATGTTCCACACATTTCGTGTCCACTTATTCTGCCTCTGGCGTTGTAGTACTCTGACAAGGGAAGGCAGAGAGAACTCGCTCGCTTATGCAGTATGATGTATCAGGCAGCGTAACTTGCTGTGACAGTGCGAGAGACAGAGAGAGAGACAAAGATATTGTTTATTGCTCTGTGGCGGTCAGCGCTCATATAATTATTCTTAGGATATAGAGCTTTTCTTCTTCTTAAGAGTAATTTTACAAGAAGAGAGCCATACTTGTGAAATAAAAATCGACGCCATTGCGAGTTTTTGATTCACATTCTAAAATATATGTGTATATGGAAGGAAATCAGTTAACAGAACAATAAAATATTGTTCATTTCAAGGAGGTACGTGTTATTCTGCACCCAGCGTATACTTCTATTGTGATTTAATAATAAATACCAGCTTGAAAACGGGCCGGCCGGGGTGGCCGATCGATTCTAGGCGCTACAGTCTGGAGCCGCACGACCGCTACGGTCGCAGGTTCGAATCCTGCCTCGGGCATGGATGTGTGTGATGTCCTTAGGTTAGTTAGGTTTAAGTAGTTCTAAGTTCTAGGGGACTGTTGACCACAGATCTTAAGTCCCATAGTGCTCAGAGCCATTTGAACCAGCCAGCTTGAGAACAGTTCCGACGGGAGCGTTCATTTCTAGTGAAATAGTTCGATGTTTTTTTCGGAAAAGAAGTCACTTCATGGATCATTCAAATCCACAATAGTACCTAGACATTTCTCAGAACTGAAAGCAATCTGATTGCTATGCAAAAGAGCTCCGAAGAATATTTCTCCCTACCCTGGTCACCACTTTCAGCTCGACACGGTATCTGCAGCATCTGGAGCAGATTTCTACAACAGCGGAAGCGTGTAATCGCTATCAGTTTCACACATCGCCCTGTGTACGCTGTATGTATTTACCCACAACAGTGAACATACAGTTACTCACACACATAGAAAGACAATACAAGGTGGTGTGGGAAACATTTCAGTATAAAGGTCCTGTAGAGCTAAACAATAATTAGTCTAGTAGTAGTAGTAAACAATTTTTTTTTTTTCAAAGGAGCCTTTATAGCAGGCAGGCTGACTTGGGGAAACAGCGCCCTCGCGCTGTGCAGATAAAACAAGTGTTCCCAGGCTGCTGCTCGGGGTCATTGCACTGCCGGCCGACTGCAGCAACTGCCGTGTGGGCTCGCTATGCACACCCTGCCGTCGCTGCAGAGGCAGCCGGAACGTACAGCGTACGCTCCGAGAAGTCACGCTGCATACTACTTCCCCACTTACACCTCGCGAAATGACCACGAGGGCAACCAACACGCACAGAAACGTTGCTTGCCCAGTGTAGAGAGTATTCCTCATTAACGTTTGAAAACTTCCGAATATCGGTGAGACAAGCCATTTATAAATTTACGAGACATGGGGCGCCTTGTCACGGTTCGCGCGGCTCCCCCGTCGGAGGTTCGAGTCCTCCCTCGGGCAGGGGTGTGTGTGTTGTCTTCACCGTAAGTTAAAGTTAGGTTAAGTAGTGTGTAAGCTTAGGGACCGATGGCCTCGGCAGTTGGGTCCCACAGGATCTTACCATAAATTTCCATAAAAATAAGACACATGAGGCCACAAATATGGAGAATACCCCAAAAGTGTATGAGAAATGTTGAACATGTGACGTTACATCACGTACCTCACCTCATGTGCAGCAGTTGAGCCTATCGCACCTGCTCGTCCCAAACCAAATCAAGTAAAAGTATCTACCTTGGAGACGCCCTGGGCCTACATGAGCGACTTCAGCGGGTGGAGCACAGGTTCGAGTCTTGCGTCTGGCAGGCAGTATGTTTCATTGCGTCAGACACTTATGTGTTTACACAGAGGTCAGATTTATTATTTTATTTACTGGTCACCCGGTCTCCGCTGATCAATTGCAAAGTACAGTACAACAAAAACCTGCCGCACTACATCACAAGTACGTGAGTATTAAACTTCGGAACTGCGTCATTATCAGTAAAAGACCTACGTTTTCTTTACTATATAATATCTCTGTGTAAAGAAAAGAATGGGGAAAAGAAAAAAAAAACACAAACTAAGAACAGCTTTTACTTGGTTACAGCAGGGACAATAATTTTATAACTTGTACGTTTATAACACATCACATTTACAAAAGGCGTTAGAAATCTGCACCGTTTGTTCGAATGCAAGTATTGCATCGCTCAATATCTCTTCACATTGTTATATCCCTTCCCCAAGTTAATTTCAATAATGTACTAATTCTCTCTTGAATGAATGTGTACTGGACTCGGCGACTGTGCAGATAAAAAAAATGAAAAAAGGAGAATATTATAAATGTTTGTGAAGTTAATTGCAGGACTTTTCCTAACAAAAATCTTGAAGATTCTCCGAAAATAATAATAATAGTTGTTATTGTGTCTCCATAAATAGAGATTTGCTGGAGGAAGAATTCTTCTTCTGAATCTCGGCGATGTCGATCCTGGGACTCCACAGCTGCGGATGGTTCTGCACAATCTTAAAGAAAAAACGGGAGGAGAATGAAAATGTCAGCAGATCCTTAATCGTTGTAGCGAGAATAAATCCCCGACCGGGCTATTGATGTTACTTTTGAGTAAAGACGGCAATGTCGCTCGTCGCTGGTTTTGTCCGTGTCGTTATAAATTCGATGCAGGCTCTTGAAATTATTTTCGCCACAGGATGTAAATCTTGCTGGTGAAACTTAAACATATATAATGTTCAATGTGAAGTGTCGGGTTTTTAACAGAATTAATTAATTAATTACCTTTTTCTGTTTTGTTGTCTTTGACGGCGATTATATTCGCCTTTTATTCATCAAGGATGAGCTCTTTCGAATTACATTGGTTTTTAATCTTTCCACCTTTTCTATATAGACACCAAACATTAACTTCACAATTCTGATTGCAATCGCGTACTATCTTTTTCATACAATAATATATATCTGCCCTAAAAAAAAAACCGTCGTAGTATTTTACATATAACATTTTGTACAGTTTTATGAGTTGTCCAGACCGGACGTAGGCAAATCCAATTAAGTATGAGATTTCAAAGCAAACTCAAAGTAAACATTTGGCTACTACTAGCTTTGAACAAAATTATAAACATTTCCACCACGTTGACACCTTCGCACACGCGTCGTAAGACAGAGAATGCAATGAAATATCGAATTCTCTCTACTACAACGATCAAGCCCAACGACTGTATGTGCGGCGAGATCCGGTACATCCTCTGGTGACGTCACGTGGTGAACATTTTTCATCCACTCTTACGGTAGTTCCCGACATTTGAGACGCCATGCGTCTTATGTTAAATTACTTGTCTCAGCGGCATGTACATCGTTTCTGGGGCTTTTAATCATCATCATGATCATCATCATTTAAGGCTGATTATGCCTTTCAGCGTTCAGTCTGGAGCATAGGCCCCTTATAAAATTCCTCCATGACCCCTATTCAGTGCTAACATTGGTGCCTCTTCTGATGTTACACCTATTACTTCAAAATCATTCTTAACCGAATCCAGGTACCTTCTCCTTGGTCTGCCCCTACTCCTCCTACCCTCTACTGATGAACCTATGAGTCTCTTGGGTAACCTTGCTTCTCCCATGCGTGTAACATGTCCCCACCATATAAGCCTGTTCGCCCTGACTGCTACATCTATAGAGTTAATTCCCAGTTTTTCTTCGATTTCCTCATTGTGGACACCCTCCTGCCATTGTTCTCATCTACTAGTACCTGCAATCATCCTAGCTACTTTCATATCCGTAACCTCAACCTTGTTGATAAGGTAACCTGAATCCACCCAGATTTCGCTCCCATACAACAAAGTTGGTCGGAAGATTGAACGGTGCACAGATAATTTAGTCTTGGTACTGACTTCCTTCTTGCAGAAGAGAATAGATCGTAGCCGAGCGTTCACTGCATTAGCTTTGCTACACCTCGCTTCCAGTTCTTTCTTTCTTTTAAACGTTATTAAATAATCACCCTGTGTACAGGGTGGTCCATTGATCGTGACCAGGCCAAATATCTCATGAAATAAGCGTCAAACGAAAAAACTACAAAGAACGAAACTTGTCTAGCTTGATGGGGAAAACCAGATGGCGCTACGGTTGGCCCGCTAGATGGCGCTGCCATAGGTCAAACGCATATCAACTACGTTTTTTTAAAATAGGAACCCCCATTTTTTATTAGATATATACGTAAAGAAGTATGAATGTTTTAGTTGGACCACTTTTTGAGCTTTGTGATAGATGGTGCTGTAATAGTCACAAACATATGGCTCACAATTTTAGACGAACAGTTGGTAACCGGTAGGTTTTTTAAATTAAAATACAGAACATAGGTACGTTTGAACATTGTATTTCGGTTGTTCCAATGTAATGCATGTACCATTGTGAAACTATCATTTCTGAGAACGCATGCTGTTACAGGGTGATTACCAGTAAATACCACATTAATGCAATAAATGCTCAAAATGATATCCGTCAACCTCAATGCATTTGGCAATACGTGTAACGACATTCCTCTCAACAGCGAGTAGTTCGCCTTCCGTAATGTTCGCACATGCATTGACAATGCGCTGACGCATGTTGTCAGGCGTTTTCGGTGGATCACGATGGCAAATATTCTTCAACTTTCCCCACAGAAAGAAATCCGGGGACGTCAGATCCGGTGAACGTGCGGGCCATGGTATAGTGCTTCCGCAACCAGTCCACCTGTCATGAAATATACTATTCAATACCGCTTCAACTGCACGCAAGCTATGTGCCGGACATGTATCATGTTGGAAGTACATCGCCATTCTGTCATGCAGTGAAACAACTTGTAGTAACATCGGTAGAACATTACGTAGGAAATCAGCATACATTGCACCATTTATATTGCCATCGATAAAATAGGGGCCAATTATCCTTCCTCCCATAACGCCGCACCATAAATTAACCCGCCAAGGTCGCTGATGTTCCACTTGTCGCAGCCATCGTGGATTTTCCGTTGCCCAATAGTGCATATTATGACGGTTTACGTTACCGCTGTTGGTGAATGACGCTTCGTCGCTAAATAGAACGCGTGCAAAAAATCTGTCATCGTCCCGCAATTTCTCTTGCGCCCAGTGGCAGAACTGTACACGACGTTCAAAGTTGTCGCAATGCAATTCCTAATGCATAGAAATAAGGTACGGGTGCAATCGATGTTGATGTAGCATTGTCAACGTTTGTGAGATTACGGATTCTCGCGCAGTTTGTCTGCTACTGATGTGCGGATTAGACGCAACAGCATCTAAAACACCTACTTGGGCATAATCATTTGTTGCAGGTCGTGGTTGACGTTTCACGTGTGGCTGAACACTTCCTGTTTCCTTAAATAACGTAACTATCCGGCGAACGGTTCGGACACTTGGATGATGTCGTCCAGGATACCGAGCAGCATACATAGCACACGCCCGTTGGGCATTTTGATCACCATAGCCATACATCAACACGATATCGACCTTTTCCGCAGTTGGTAAACAGTCCATTTTAACACGTGTAATGTATCACGAAGCAAATACTGTCCGCACTGACGCAATGTTACGTGATACCACGTACTTATACGTTTGTGACAATTTCAGCGCCATCTATCACAAGGCGAAAAAAGTGGTCCAACTAAAACATTCATATTTCTTTACGTACTACACGAATATGTAATAAAAATGGGGGTTCCTATTTTAAAAAACGCAGTTGATGTCCGTTTGACCTATGGCAGCGCCATCTAGCGGGCCAACCATAGCGCCATCTGGTTTCCACCTTCAAGCTAGACGAGTTTCGTTGTTTGTAGTTGTTTCGTTTGACGCTTATTTCGTGAGATATTTGGCCCGGTCACTATCAATGGACCACCCTGTATAGTGGCTGGACAAAAATATAGACACACCGAGAGAATGCCTGCTTAAACATAAATGCAAATGCTAGGCTAGCCTAGCCTGTAGGTTCGGTTTTTGCATTTGACCACGAACAGCGCCGTGCAGTGTCTTCAATACTTAAGAAGTGTCAGTCGTGGTCAGAACAATGCTCTGCATAGTTGTGTGAGCATTATGTCGGAGTTAAGTGAATTCGAGCGTGGGTAAGTTGGTGGCGCTCGTATCGTTGATGCTTCCGTAAACAAGGTAGCCGAAGTGTTTTGTGTTTCAAGAGGCAACATATAGAAGATTTACACAGCATACAGAGAAAGCGGGAAAACGTCACGCTAAGTCACAAAGCCGACGAAAGCATGTGCTAAGTGATCGTGACAGACGGCGACTGAAGACGAGTGTGACGAAAAAATATGAGGACAACAGTCGAAAAAGTCACTGCAGAACTGAATGTCACAGTCGTGAACGCTGTCAGCCAGCAGCAAAACAAACACGAAGGGGGTTCGAGAACTTCCTTCGCTATGTGTGTGTGTGTCTGTGTGTGTGTTGTCCGTAACGTGAGTTAGTTTAAGTTAGATTAAGTAATGTGTAAGCCTAGGAACTGATGACCTCAGCAGTTTGGTCCCACACAACTTACCATAAATTAAATTAAATTAATTGTTCGAGAAGCAAGGGACTGCAGCGTTAGCTGGAGTTCCAAATCCACTCACCAGTGATGCAAATACCTGAAATAGGAAAACTTGATACAAAAGCCTTAGAACCTGGACTGTGGAGTATTGAAGAAAGTCATTTGATCGGATGAGTCCTGTTCCAAAAAAATGGCTCTGAGCACTATGGGGCTTAACTTCTTAGGTCGTTAGTCCCCTAGAACTTAGAACTACTAAAACCTAACTAACCTAAGGACATCACACACACCCATGCCCAAGGCAGGATTCGAACCTGCGACCGTAGCGGTCGCGCAGCTCCAGACTGTAGCGCCTAGAACCGCTCGGCCACTCCGGCCGGCAGTCCCGTTTCACACTGCTTCCAACTCTGGCAAGATTTTCACCCCGAGAGTGAAACACGGGGTTCAGTGATGATTCGGGCAGCCATATCCTGATATTCCATTAGATCGTTAGTTGCTCTGTTAGGTCACATTACTGCTAAGGATTACCTGATCACGCTGGCTCATCATGTCCATCCCACGGCACGATCTTTGTCTCCCAGTGGTGTTGCTGAGCTGCAAGACGACAACGTCCCTGTCACACAGCTTACATCCTCCAGAACTGGTTTTGTGAACACATGAGGGACGGAAAGAACAACTGTGGTTAGACAGCCGTGTTGGAAAGCTGATACGAAAGTAAAGAGAGCTTCAGTCAAGCGTTTGGTTGGTTGATTTGGAGGAGGGCACTAAACAGCGAGATCATCAGTCCTATCGGATTAGGGAAGGATGGTGAAGGAAGCCAGCCGTGCCCTTTCAAAGGAAACATCCCAGATTTAGGGAAATCACGGAAAACCTAGTCCACAGCTCGTGGTCTAGTGGCTAGCGTTGCTGTCTCTGGATCACTGAGTCCCGGGTTCGATTCCCGGTCGGGTTGGGGATTTTCTCTGCCCGGGGACTGGGTATTAGTGTTGTCCTCGTCATTTCATCGTCATCATTCGTGACAGGGGCTAGATTCGATTGCGTTAAAATTGGACTGTGCAAAAATTGGGACTCTGTACAGGCGGTGATGACCGCGCAGTTGAGCGCCCCACAAACCAAACATCATCACGGAAAACCTAAATGAGGATGGCCGTACGCCGGTTTGAACCGTCGTCCTCCAGGATGCGAGTCCACTGTGACAACCACTGCGCCACCTCGCTCGGTCAGTGTAGCGTTTCCAAAGCCTCACTGACAAACAAAAACTGGGCGAAGTCAAAATTAGCGCAAGGAGAGCCATGCGGAAAGGTTGAGCGAATTCGAAAGTAAGTTCTTGCCAACGACTTGACAGAAAATTCCAAGAGGATGAATTGTCGCGTCTCCCCTCGCCACCACAGTAACCAGATCTCAGTATTATTGAGTCTTTGTGGTCTAGTTTGGAGAGAAGAGAGCATGACCGCTATCCACGGCCGTCATCGTTACCTGATCTTGGTACAATTTTGCAGGAAGAATGATATAATATTCCCTTGAGAACCATACAGGACCTTTACTTATCAAAATATTCAAATGTGTGTGAAATCTTATGGGACTTAACTGCTAAGGTCATCAGTCCCTAAGCTTACACACTACTTAACCTAAATTATCCTAAGGACAAACATACACACCCATGCCCGAGGGAGTACTTGAACCTCCGCCGAGACCAGCCGCACAGTCTATGACTGCAGCGCCCTAGACCACTCGGCTATTCCCGCGCGGCTTTACTTATCCATTTCGAGACGGCTGGAAGCTGTTTTGAGTGACAACTGTCTTCCTACACCATGTTAGGCATTGCAATATGTTGTGTTTTTGGTGTTTCCATATTTTTCCCACCGCCTGTATGTAAGCTCACTGCACAAAATGTTAGTGACCCTTTAAAACGCACACTCGTCGCTTTTGAGCGGTCACTACTTCTGGTTTTTGCTACCATACAAAATCCGCTCACAAAATGCAAATGCGCTAGAAGTTACGCAAAACCTTAGAATAAGTTAGCATACACTTGTCAGCACAGGAAGATACTAAGATACACTGATGCAACTAGGTTTATCGCAGAAGCGTGTGAAAACAAAAACTAAATCCTCATAACAGAAAGAAACTGCTGTGGCTGCTGGTGCGTCCGCTTTCCTCCTCGGCTGCAAGCTTCAATGGACCAAACAACACAGGAACTAGAGAGCAGCTGACTGGAAACGTTTAGCGTGGGCCGACGAGCCGCGATTTGCCTGTTTTAAATGATGCAAGGCATCGAGTGCACCGATGGGACAATGAGACGCTTAATCGGCAGTGTATGGGGGGCGTACTTCAGGGCGGCAATGGTTCCGCGACGGTTTCAGGGTGTTTCTCGTACCGTGACTTGCGTCCACCTACTTACGATACAGTGAACACGAACCAGGATTTTTGCTTTTACATTCTTGACGACCAAGGGTTTGTCCTTTCTTCTACATCTTCATGATCAGTTTGCTGTGGACACTCCCGTCTTCCAAGACGACAACAGTAGTGTTCACAGGGCTGCACACGTACTTTCTTGATTTGGTGAATACTCGGGCTTCGCATCGCATTTCCACTGGCCTGCTAAATTACCCGAGCTTATCACACCGATAACGTCTGGAACTGCGGCTGAATGTGGTATGTCTGGAAAAAAAACAGAGAGAGAGAGAGAGAGAAAGAAAGAAAGAAACTTATGGTGGCTCTTCCTCGTAAGACTGAAGGCGATGTTCCGCAGTATTAGTGTAAAATCTTTTGGAGGTGACCAATATTTCGTCTGGTGTGCCTACATCTACATCTACATCTACATTTATACTCCGCAAGCCACCCAACGGTGTGTGGCGGAGGGCACTTTACGTGCCACTGTCATTACCTCCCTTTCCTGTTCCAGTCGCGTATGGTTCGCGGGAAGAACGACTGTCTGAAAGCCTCTGTGCGCGCTCTAATCTCTCTAATTTTACATTCGTGATCTCCTCGGGAGGTATAAGTAGGGGGAAGCAATATATTCGATACCTCATCCAGAAACGCACCCTCTCGAAACCTGGCGAACGAGCTACACCGCGATGCAGAGCGCCTCTCTTGCAGAGTCCGCCACTTAAGTTTGTTAAACATCTCCGTAACGCTATCACGGTTACCAAATAACCCTGTGACGAAACGCGCCGCTCTTCTTTGAATCTTCTCTATCTCCTCCGTCAACACGATCTGGTACGGATCCCACACTGATGAGCAATACTCAAGTATAGGTCGAACGAGTGTTTTGTAAGCCACCTCCTTTGTTGATGGACTACATTTTCTAAGGACTCTCCCAATGAATCTCAACCTGGTACCCGCCTTACCAACAATTAATTTTATATGATCATTCCACTTCAAATCGTTCCGCACGCATACTCCCAGATATTTTACAGAAGTAACTGCTACCAGTGTTTGTTCCGCTATCATATAATCATACAATAAAGTATCCTTCTTTCTATGTATTCGCAATACATTACATTTGTCTATGTTAAGGGTCAGTTGCCACTCCCTGCACCAAGTGCCTATCCGCTGCAGATCTTCCTGCATTTCGCTACAATTTTCTAACGCTGCAACTTCTCTGTATACTACAGCATCATCCGCGAAAAGCCGCATGGAACTTCCGACACTATCTACTAGGTCATTTATATATATTGTGAAAAGCAATGGTCCCATAACACTCCCCTGTGGCACACCAGAGGTTACTTTAACGTCTGTAGACGTCTCTCCGTTGATAACAACATGCTGTGTTCTGTTTGCTAAAAACTCTTCAATCCAGCCACACAGCTGGTCTGATATTCCGTAGGCTCTTACTTTGTTTATCAGGCGACAGTGCGGAACTGTATCGAACGCCTTCCGGAAGTCAAGAAAAATAGCATCTACCTGGGAGCCTGTATCTAATATTTTCTGGGTCTCATGAACAAATAAAGCGAGTTGGGTCTCACACGATCGCTGTTTCCGGAATCCATGTTGATTCCTACATAGTAGATTCTGAGTTTCCAAAAACGACATGATATTCGAGCAAAAAACATGTTCTAAAATTCTACAATGTGTATGTACAGTCACAGACGTTTCGCTTTTGTCAGATTTATTAAATCTCAATAATTGCTTGTAATTTGTTTGTCAACCATGTGTGAGTTACCTACATCTATATCTATATTCACGGCCAGCGGTCCTGCCGCCGTGGTAACACCGGTTCCTGTCAGATCACCAGAGTTTGATGCTGCTGGGCTGGGCTAGAACTTGGATGGGTGATGACTACCCTGGTCTACCGAGCGCTGTTGACAAGTGGTGTGCACTCAGCCCTTGTGAAGCTGATTGAGGAGATACTTGACTGAGAAGTAGTGGCTCCGATCTCGAAAACTAACAATCGCCGGGAGAGAGGTGTGCTGGACACATACTCCTCCTTACCTGCCTACAGTGATGCCTATGACACGGCGGTCGGTCGGTACCGTTTGGTTTCCAATGCCTGTTCAGACTGAGGTACCTATGTTCGTACTCTGCAAAACACTGTGAAGTGCATAATAGGTAGTACTTCTCATTGTACCGGTCATGAGGTCTACTGCCCCTTCCATGCACGTGTGGAACGCAGAAGAAATGATTTTTTAAACGCCTCTGTGCGCACTGTAATTAGTCTAGTCTTGTTCCCACGATCGTTAAGGGAGTGGTAACTTGGGGGTTGGAGCCTATTTTTAGATTCATCACTTAATGCTAGTTCAAAATGATTCAAATGGCTATGAGCACTATGGGACTTAACTTCTAAGGTCACCAGTCCCCTAGAACTTAGAACTAATTAAACCTAACTAACCTGAGGACATCACACACATCCATGCCCGAGGCAGGATTCGAACCTGCGATCGTAGCGGTCGCGCGGTTCCAGACTGTAGCGCTTAGAACCGCTCGGCCACCCCGGCCGGCTTAATGCTAGTTCTTGAAACTTTCAGTAGGCTTTCTCAGAATAGATTGTGTCTATCTACCACCATCTTTTTGTTCAATTTCTTCAACATGTCCATGACAATTTCCACCAAACAAACCTGTGACCATTATGCTGCCCTCCTTTGTATACGTTCAATATACCCTGTAGTCCTATTTCCTTAGTATTCTTCCAATGAACCGAAGTAAGTTACTAATCTCTCTACTGCTTTAAAATTGTATCAACTTCAGACTGAATATTTGTGCCGTTGAGACAGTCCTTCATTATATATAATCACGTCATCTGCAAAAGTTTGAGGTTACTGTTTATATATTATACAAGGTCGTTAGTATTTAACATGAACAGCAAAGGTTCTAGCAAACTTCCTAAATTTACTTCTACATCTCTGATGATTCTCTATATCTACGTAATGACTAAATAAGCCACATGACGTTGTGTGAAGGGTTCACATCTCCCGATGAGAAGTCTACTGAAACCATTTGGATGTAGTGGTCCCTGTAGTAGCAAAACGTTTAGATGATTTATCTAGCTACATGCATAAGGGCCTTGATGATGATGCCAAATGAGGCACCGAAACTGGTTACTCAATCAGTTTAGTGAATCAAATTACGGTTGTTGGTATCTACACTAAAGAGCCAAAGAAACTGGTACACCTGCCTAATATCCTGTAGGGCCTCCGCGAGCGTGCCGCAACACGACGTGGCATGGACCCGATGCTGGAGGGAATTGACACCATGAATCCTACAGGGCTGTTCATAAATGCGTAAGAGTACGAGGGGGTGGAGATCTCTTCTGAACAGCACGTTGCTAGGCATCTCAGATAATGCTCAATAATGTTCATATCTGGGGAGTTTGGTGACCAGCAGAAGTGTTTAAACTCAGAAGTGTGTTCCTGTAGCCACTCTGTAGCAATTCTGGACGTGTGAGGTGTCGCATTGTCCTGCTGGAATTGCACAAGTCCGTCGGAATGCACAACGGACATGAATGGATGCAGATGATCTGACAGGATGCTTACGTAGGAGCCACCTTTCAGAGTCGTATCTAGACGTATCAGGTGTCCCATATCACTCCAACTGCACACGCCCCACACCATTACATAGTCTCCACCAGCTTTCATAGATCCCTGCCGGCATGCAGGGTCTATGGGTTCATGAGGTTGTCTCCACGTCCGTACACGTCCACCCTCTCGATACAATTTGAAACGAGACTCTTCCAACCTAATATGTTGCCAGTCATAAACAGTCCAATGTCGGTGCTGACGGACCCATGTGAGGCGTAAAGCTTTGTGTCGTGCAGTTATCAAGGGTACATGAGTGGGCCTTCGGCTCCGAAAGCCCATATCGATGATGTTTCGTTGAATGGTTCACACGCTGACACCTGTTGATGGCCCAGCAATGAAATCTGCAGCAATTTGTGGAAGGGCTGCACCTCTGTCATGTAGAATGATTCTCTTCAGCTGTTGTTGGTCCCATTATTGCAGAATCTTTTTCCGGCCGCAGCGATGTAGGAGATTTGATGTTTTACCGCATATTCACAGTACACTCGTGAAATGGTCGTACGGGAAAATCCCCACCTCATCGCTACCTCGGATATGCTGTGTCCCATTGTTTGTGCGCCGAAAATAACACCATGTTCAAGCTTGCTTAAATCTTAATAATCTGCCGCTGTAGCAGCAGTAACTGATGTAACAACTGCGCCAGACACTTGTTGACTTATATAGGCGTTGCCAACCGCAGTGCCGTACTGTGCCTGTTTGTTATCTCTGTATTTGAGTACGCATGCGTATACAAGTTTCTTTGGCGCTTCAGCGTATTTTCTTCAAGGATGTCGACATCTGTCATTTTCTCGTTAGTGTGGCAGTTTAAAAGAGGAATTACGGCATGTTGTACCCTCCCCTGACGCAAGCTGGTTCACAGCTGTTGTAACTGCTTCTTGATATCCCGGATACTGGCTCTGGAGTGGAGTGGACGTCTGAGCTGATCCCACACATGTTCAGTTGGAGACAAATTTGGGGATTCTGTTGGCTACGGGAGTATCTCAACATAACACAGACAGTTCATAGAGACACGCGGTTGAAGAGCTGCGTTCGAGCACCAAAAATTTGAGAAATTAAGCACTGGCCTATTTGATATGTGTCGCATTCAAAATGGAATAGTTTTATCAAGGCTGGATCTCCCAGTGGTCTCAACAATTCTGATGGAATGTCGTCTACCCCCGAAACCTTGTCTCGACGTAATCCTTTCAGTGCTCTGTCAAATACTTCTTGCAGTATCATACCTCCCATTTCATCTTCACTTACTTCCTCTTCCCTTCCTGTAATATTGCCTTCAAGATCGTTTGCCTTTAATAGACCCTCTATGTACTCCTTCCACCTTTCCTTCTCTTGTCCGTAGTACAGGTTTGCCATCTGAGCTGTTAATATTCATACAAATGTGTCTCTCTTTTTGCTAATTCTCTTTATTTTTCGTGTACGCCACATCTACCTTTCCCCTAAACATGCACGCTTCTAAAGCTTTGTATTTCTCATATAGTCATTGCCGCATTACAGCTTTGTATTCCCCAAAGCCTATTTTATACTATCAGCTTTCTTGTCTCAACTGACTACTCGAGGCAAGTGAGTCTACTGAAGCGCCCCTGGAGATTTATTCCTATACTGTGTCCCGTCTGTCTAGCCGGCCGCAGTGGGCGAGCGGTTCTAGGCGCTTCAGTCCGGAACCGCACTGCTGCTACGGTCGCAGGTTCGAGTCCTGCCTCGGACATGGATGTGTGTGATGTCCTTAGGTTAGTCAGGTTCAAGTAGTTCTAAGTCTAGGGGACTGATGACCTCAGATGTTAAGTCCCATAGTGCTTAGAGCCATTTGAACCATTTGAGCCCGTCTGTCTCGAGGGGTCATTTTTGTTGCGTATGTTGTAAAAGCTGTTTGCTATGCAGTTTGGCAACTGAACAAGGAAAGTGAGGTTATGAGGGACTACCTTTTTTACGGAAAAATCGAAGTATAGTGACAAAATAGAGGAACAAGCAGTGATAATAGAGTTAATTAATAACCGAAGCAAAATTTCTACTGGATGTTCTTTTGAAAGGTCTAGTATTAAAATCCCTATATTCCTTAGGACTGATAGAATAGGAAGGGTGACGTCCAATCATTTCAAAACATACACATTTATTTGTTCGAGAAAATACACACTTCCATGCCCATTAAACAATAAGTAGAACGCACTGAATAGTACATTTTCATTTTATCCTGTATCTCTTTCTACTTTAAGTGGCAAATAGCTTTTTAAATGAAAGAAACTTTATTAACGTTCTATATATTTATTCTCCGTGGATATATGCACCGACGGAAAAAAATCGCAACACCAAAAAATAATAAATGAAATGCTGGTACATTAATAACCGGTGTAACCGCTAGAATGTTGAATGCAAGCGTGCAAACGTGCGTGCATTGTTTTTTACAGGTGCCGAATGTCAGTTTGTGGGATGGAGTTCCATGCCTGATGCACTTGGTCGGTCAATACAGCGACGGTTGATGTTGCTTGCTGTGATGATGGAGCTGTCGTCGATGATATCTCATATGTGCTCGATTGGAGAAAGATCTGGTGATCGAGCAGGCCAAGGCGACATGTCGACGCTCTGTAGAGCATGTTGGGTTACAATAGCGGTACGTGGCCGAGTGTTATCCTGTTGGAAAATACCTCCTGGAAAACTGTTCATGAATGGCAGTACGACAGGTCGAATCATTAGATTGACGTATAAATTTGCAATCTGGGTGCGTGTGGTAACCATGGTAGAGCTCGTGCTCTCATACGAAATCGCATCCCAGACCATAAGTTCAGGTGTAGGTCCAGTGGTCTAGCATACAGATAGGTTGGTTACAGGACTCAACTGCCCTCCTTCTAACAAATACTCGGCCATCGCTGGCACCGGGAGAGAACCAGCTTTAATCAGAAAACATAACAGACCTCCACCCTGCCCTCCAATGAGCACTTGCTTGACACCACTGAGCCGACCGCGGTGGCCGAGCGGTTCTAGGCACTTCAGTCAGGAACCGCGCGACTGCTACGGTCGTAGCTTCGAATCCTGCCTCGGGCATGGATGGGTGTGATGTCCTTAGGTTAGTTAGGTTTTAAGTAGTTCTAAGGGACTGATGACCTCAGATGTTAAGTCCCATAGTGCTCAGAGCCATTTGAACCATTTGACACCACTGATGTCGCAAATGGCTATGGTTTGGGATAAGTGGAATGCACTCTATAGGGCGACTAACTCGGAGCTGTCCTTGAAGTAACCGATTTGTAAGAATAAGTTTATTGCAGCCAAATAGCCATACAAGTTCAAAGTACAATGATAATAATACATGACATTTGAAATTTTACATATTGTGGTTTGCATAGTCACTCATTGGAGGTGTCCTTTTGGTATAGAGTTGTATATAGTAGCATTTGCTTAATTGATGACACAGTTTACACTTACACGTTGCGTTTGGTTCATCATATTACGTGTTGCTGCAAATAAGGTGGTGGAAATCATGGACTGCCATTCTGGTGACCATGTGTCTCATTTCGAAGTTTTCCTTTGTCAATGTTCGGTTAATCATGGCGCCTGTGCTGAAAAGTTCTGGAGGTTTGTCTTCCCTTTTTTCCTTCAATGCTTTTAGTAGACTTTCCGAGGCGCTGGTGTTGGGTACCATCAGGTTTGTCCGTAAGTATTCAATGAGGAAGGTATACAAGTCGGGTTCGTGTAACAGTTTATTGTGTCACTGTGGTGCCAGAGGCTGCTCAGGTTGCTGCTGTAGATGAAATACTATGCGCCAGAGCCATTAGTGGGCTCCGAACTGCAGCCTGTAGCATGGCAGGGTGTAACGGAACTATGTCCGCGTGCTGTAATCGATTTCAAAATGTGAATAGTTCGCCCACACATGAAACCTCTTCTTTAGCATGACAATGCGTGACCACACACGAGCACTGCGACCCTCTGCAACGGTCTGACGCCTTGGATTCATTGTCGTCGATCATCTTCCGTACAGTCCCGCCTTGGTTTCATCCGATTTTCATCGGTTTCCAAAACTTAGTGTGTCAAACATTCTACAGTAACAGTGTCAACAAACTGGTCTCTCAAGGCATGAAGTGTCCGCAGCTCGCGGTCTTGCGGTGGCGATCTCGCTTCACGCGCACGGGGTCCCGGGTTCGATTCCTGGCGGGGTCAGGGATTTTTCTCTGCGTCGTGATGACTGCGTGTTGTGTGTTCTTCTTCATCATCATCATTGACTCGCAAGTCGCCGAAGTGGCGTCAACTAAAAGGAAGGACCTGCAATACGGCGGCCGAACTTCCCCATATGGGGCCTCCCGGCCAACAATACCATACGATAATTTCATTTCATTGCGTGAAGTGTGTTCGTCGCCCGGGTGAACTTTTTTGAGAAATAAGTAATTACACATGAAGAATAAAGATGTAGAACGTCAATAACGTTCACTCTATTTAAAAATCTTTAAGGGTTTTCAAGTAATAAGATCGGATGCATCACTTTTCAGCAAGCCGTCGTAACATCGACAACTATTTTTCTCGTCAAATAATTCGGCTTTTTCACTGTTGAAATTATTTTCATTAAAACTCGTTGTAGCAGAACACTAGTAGGAAAAATGCCTGGACGTCGTGCAATCTTTTCAGCGTGTCACGAAAACAAAGCAACGAACACTATAAAGATTACGAAGAAACGAAAGCACAAATATCCATTTCTATGATAGGAGGAAGCTCGGCCGGAACGGGTAAACTTATGATGACAGGAGACAGCGCCGTATTCCCTTGTTTCTGTGCATGCGCAGTACAACTCGGAAATTTAGCAGTCTACCCTCGTCACAATCCATAGATCACTCACGGCAGTTGTCTGCTAATTTACACGCAGGCATGAAACGTGCACGCACTTCGACGACTCGATTCTGACCCGAAAGTCGCTCGTGTAAAACGGCCTTAACAAAGATTTCGTCAGGGACTGACGCCTTGTTCGCCAACTTAAAGACGGGACGCGGATGAAAGGAATCCGTGCAGCACCTGCCAATGGAGTCGCCGCCAGACACTTGTGGGGCTTGTCCTTGACTGAATACGGCTTATGCAGTCACGCACATATGACGCACCCGTGACATGTCACTTTAATTTCCGACACCGCCGCCCTATTTAGAAATGGATGGCATTGTTCTCTAACACGGAACAGGTGTTCGGTCGTGCCTGAATTACTACAGGTGTTGCGTGCAGTACGAAGGGCGTTAAATTAGTAACGCAACACATTTTTTTCTCGCCCAGTTTCCGTTGAAAAAATGCGGAACTTGCTGTGGGACATCGTGGAATATTCACGCTTCTTCGCCTATACTTCCGTTATGTTCAAAATGGTTCAAATGGCTCTGAGCACTATGGGACTTAACATCTGAGGTCATCAGTCTCCTAGAACTTAGAACCACTTAAACCTAACTAACGTAAGGACGTCACACACATCCATGCCCGAGGCAGGATTCGAACCTGCGACCGTAGCAGTCGCGCGGTTCCGGACTGCAGCGCCTGGAACCGCGTGGCCACCGCGCTCGGCCTTCGTTATGTTCCAATAGGTGACAGCGCTATAGGTAGCGTTCAAAATGGTGTCTGTAACGAAAGTGCGTTCCAAGCAAAGAAAGAAAGAACTATCATGGAGTTGCTTTTGGTGGAAAACCAGAGCATCGCAGATATTCATAGACCCTTGCAGAATGTGTACGGAGACCTGGCAGTGAACAAAAGCACAGTGAGTCATAGGGCGAGGCGTTTGACATCATCGCGCAAACCTGTCCGGCCTCCCGCTTGCCGGCCACACCAGCTCTCCTACGAGGAAACAGTTCAAAGCCACACCCTAAGCCGGTAGATTCATGGCGACTGTCTCCTGGGACTCTGAAGGGGTTATTATGTTTGATGCCCGCCCTCATGCTGCAACTACACTACTGGCCATTGAAATTGCTATACCACGAAGATGATGTGCTACAGACGCGAAATTTAATCGACAGGAAGAAGATGCTGTGATATGCAAATGATTAGCTTTTCAGAGCATTCACACAAGGTTGGCGCCGGTCGCGACACCTACAACGTGCTGACATGAGGAAAGTTTCCAACAGATTTCTCATACACAAACAGCAGTTGACCGGCGTTGCCCGGTGAAACGTTGTTGTGATGCCTCGTGTAAGGAGCAGAAATGCCTACCATCACGTTTTTGATAAAGGTCGGATTGTAGCCTATCGCGATTGCGGTCTATCGTATCGCGACATTGCTGCTCGCATTGGTCGACATCGAGCGACTGTTAGCAGAATATGGAGTCGGTGGGTTCAGGGGGGTAATACGGAACGCCGTGCTGGATCCCAACGGCCTCGTATCACTACCAGTCGAGATGACAGGCATCTTATCCGCATGGCTGTAACGGATCGTGCAGCCACGTCTCGATCCCTGAGTCAGCAGATGCGGACGTTTGCAAGACAAAAACCATCTGCACGAACAGTTCGACGACGTTTGCAGTAGCATGGACTATCAGCTCGGTGACCATGGCTGCGGTTACCCTTGACGCTGCATCACAGACAGGAGCGCCTGCGATGGTGTACTCAACGACGAACCTGGGTGCACGAATGGCAAAACGACACTTTTTCGGATGAATCCAGGTTCTGTTTACACCATCTTGATGGTCGCATCCGTGTTTGGCGACATCGCGGTGAACGCACATTGGAAGCGTATATTCGTCATCGCCATACTGGCCTATCACCCGGTGTGATGGTATTGGGTGCCATTGGTTAGACGTCTCGGTCACCTCTTGTTCGCATTGACGGCACTTTGAACAGTGGACGTTACATTTCAGATGTGTTACGACCCGTGGCTCTACCCTTCATTCGATCCATGCGAAACCTTACATTTCAGCAGGATAAGGCACGAGCGCATGTTGCAGGTCCTGTGCGGGCCTTTCTGGATACAGAAAATGTTCGACTGCTGCCCTGGCCAACACATTCTCCAGATCTCTCACCAATTGAAAACGTCTGGTCAATGGTGACCGAGCAACTGGCTCGACACAATGCGCCAGTCACTACTATTGATGAACCGTGGTATCGTGTTGAAGCTGCATGGACAGCTGTACTTGTACACGCCATCAAGCTCTGTTTGACTCAATGCCCAGGTGTATCAAGGCCGTTATTACGGCCAGAGGTGGTTGTTCGGGTACTGAGTTCTCAGGATCTATGCACTCAAATTGCGTGAAAATGTAATCATATGTCAGTTCTGGTATAATATATTTGTCCAATGAATACCCGTTTATCATCTGCATTTCTTCTTGGTATAGCAATTTTAATGGTCAGTAGTGTATCAACACCGAAGTGTAATTTGCTCACCTCAGGATGTTGAAGAAACGACTTCAGCGAATTCGTTGCTGCAAAAATACAAATGAACTTCTTCTCCATGACGACCCAAAGACCTCATACAAGTATGCGCACCCAAGAGGAGCTCACAAGACTTCATTGAACTTTTTTTTCTCATCAACCTGAATCTGACACCTGCTTTCTTCGATCTGTTTGGCTCAATGAAGGCTGCATTCCGCGCAAAGCAGCACAGGTCACACCAATATTCAAGAAAGGAAATAGGAGTAACCTATTGAATTACAGACCCATATTACTGACCTCAATTTGCAGTAGGATTTTGGAGCACATACTGTACTCGAACATTATGAATCACTTTGAAGAAAATGACTTATAGATACATAACCAACACGGATTCAGAAAATATCGCTCTTGTACAACACAGCTAGCTCTTTATTCCCATGAAGTAATGAGTGCTGTCGACAAGGGATCTCAGATCGATTCCATATCCTAAAATGGTTCAAATGGCTCTGAGCACTATGGGACTTAACAGCTATGGTCATCAGTCCCCTAGAACTTATAACTACTTAAACCTAACTAACCTAAGGACATCACACACCACCCAGTCATCAGGAGGCAGAGAAAATCCCTGACCCCGCCGGGAATCGAACCCGGGAACCCGGGCGTGGGAAGCGAGAACGCTACCGCACGACCACGAGATGCGGACGAGACCGTTCCTCACAAGCGACTATTAATCAAATTGCGTGCATGTGGAGTATCGTCCCAGTCGTGTGACTGGATTCGTGATTTCCTCTCAGGGAGGTCACAATTCGCAGTGATAGATGGTAAATCATCGAGCAGAACAGAAGTGCTATCTGGCGTTTCGCAAGGTAGTGTCATTGGCCCTCTGCTGTTCCTGGTTTACATAAATGATCTAGGTGATAATCTGAGCAGCTCCCTTAGACTGTTTGCAGATGATGCTGTAATTTACAGTCTAGTAAAATCATCAGACGATCAATTCTAATTACAAAATGATCTAGAGACAATTTCTGTATGATGCGAAAAGTGGCAATTGGCACTAAAGAAAGTAAAGTGTGAGGTCATCCACATGGGTACTAAAAGAAATCCGATAAATTTTGGGTGTACCATAAATTGAACAAATCTAAGGGCTGTCAATTCGGCTAAATACCTAGGAATTACAATTACGAGAAACTTAAACTGGAAAGACCACATAGATAATATTGTGGGGAAGGCGAAACAAAGACAGCGCTTTGTTGGCAGAACACTTAGAAGATGCGACAAACCCACTAAAGAGACAGCCTACATTAGACTTGTCCGTCCTCTGCTGGAATATTGCTGCGCGGTGCGGGATCCTTACCAGGTAGGATTGACGGAAGACACCGAAAAAGTGCAAAGAACGGCAACCCGTTTCGTGTTATCGCGCAGTAGAGGTGACAGTGTGTCTGGTATGATACGCGAGTTGGGGTGGCAGTCACTGAAACAAAGGCGGTTTTCTTTGCGGAGAGATCTATTTACGAAATTTCAGTCACCAACTTTCTCTTCCAAATGCGAAAATATTTTGTTGACAACCACCTGCGTAGGGAGAAATGATCATCATAATAAAATAAGAGAAATCAGAGCACGAACGGAAAGATTTAGGTGGTCCTTTTTCCCACGCGCCATTCAGAGTGAAACGGTAGAGAAGTTGTATGAAAATGGTTCTATGAACCCTCTGCCAGGCACGTAAGTGTGAATTGCAGAGTAACCATGTAGATGTAAAAGCAGTACGTTGATGATGGGGAAGTTATTTGACGCAGCAAGACATTTGCTCCGACATCGACCAGTAGAGTATACAGGCCTTCCCAGTAAGGTGCTGTTGTAAGTAGGCTGTTTATATTTTCATATTGGCAACGTTACGTAGCGCTCTGTATTAAAATCACTGGCTGTGCTGTGTGCAGCCTGTGGCTAGTTTGCATTGTTGTCTGCCATTGTAGTGTTGGGCAGCGGCAGCTGGATGTGAACAGCGCGTAGCGTTGCACAGTTGGAGGTGAGCCGCCAGCAGTGGTGGATGTGGGGAGAGAGATGGCGGAGTTTTGTAATTTGTCATGAACTGCTATATATATTATGACTATTAAGGTAAATACATTGTTTGTTCTCTATTAATATCTTTCATTTGGTAACTATCCCTATCAGTAGTTAGTGCCTTCCGTAGTTTGAATCTTTTATTTAGCTGGCAGTAGTGGTGCTCGCTGTATTGCAGTAGTTCGAGTAATGAAGATTTTTGTGAGGTAAGTGATTTCTGAAAGGTGTAGTTTAATGTTACTCAGGGCCATTCTTTTGCAGGGATCTTTGATAGTCAGATTGCGTTGCGCTAAAAATATTGTGTGTCACTTTAGTGAATGTTTGAGTACGTTCAGTTTTGCTCAGCTGTTTGAAAAGCAAATAGTGTAAGAGGTTTATCAGCACAGTCGTGTATAATTGTCTTAAGGGGACGTTTCATATGTCGACCCTTAGCCGAGGATACCTCACTGGAATCTTCTGATTTTTTCTTGTAGTTTGTGTAATTAGTGTAGCTTTTGTTTATTCCTAGCGCGTAATTATAGAGAGAATTTCCTTGGTAGTTGTGGTTTTTCATTGTTGCACAGTAAAACAGTTGTGGTATGCATGTAGATTTGCACCAAGTATTTCGCAGCTGCAATTAACTAGATATTATTTTCAGTGCTATGTTAATGTGTTCTCTTATTTTTGCTCTTCAAATTGTGTTTTTCTGTGTTATCATGTGAAATATTGTCACAATAATGGCGTGTGAAAAACGTAACACTAGGTTCCAAAGTAAACTGAGAAATAATAGTGACGACGAGTGTAGTGTAGTGAATTAACAGACATTCCAAGTAGTAATTTGGTAATTGTGCATAGGGAAATGGAGCGGGCGGCAAATAATGGTGTAGACAGTGAAACAGCTTGTGAACAGGGAAGCATTATCGATCGATCGGTCGGCAACAGCTCGCCTCAGGAATCCGAAATGACAGGACACAATTTTACAAATACTGTAGATTCAGGTTTTGCGTCCTCACCGTTTTCTCAAATAAGTCAAGACACATTTTCAGCTTGTCAAAATGTGAATGTTGCCGGTGCAAATGCACTGCCGAAAAGCTTAGAGGAACAGATTCCAGACACTAATGCATTGTTATTACAACAAATGGAACAAAATCAGAGAGCTTGTACCTATCCCGAATACACGTAAACTTCGACACAAAGACATAATTGATTTGGCTCTTAAAAATATAAAATCTGCAGCAGACAAAAGGAGAAAACTACACGGTAAAGCAAATGCAAAGAAATTATATATTGATCAGAAAGTTCTCATTAAAGCTCATTCATTGTCACATAAGAAGAAACACTTGAGTCACAAATTCTTTCTAGTTTAGAATGGACCTTACAGAATCCGACGTATACCACATGATAATTGTGTTGAAATTGAAACTCTACGTACTAGGAAGAGTAAAGGTTTACACCACATTTCACATGTAAAACCATTTATTGACAGATAATCTGCTTTTTAACTTAGTCTTTGCAATTTTCACTTCACGCTACTTGTACAATTTGTCACACTGAGAAACTGTTAGCATGCAACAATGTTTTGAAGGTCAATATCCACTCAAGAACCAAGAGAACTTATTTAAACAGAAATTACGACTGCATTGTTATTGCGAACAGACGACACAGAGTTATTGTGTGTGTACATTCTTGCTTGTTAGTTGCACGATTACGTAACGACTATAAGGCTCACATACTTAGAACATTTACCAGTACTGCTAATGGGATTCTATTGCAACATTTTGGTTTACTTGAAAATACATTCCGGATTTAAAGTACTTTCTGAGAGATACCAGATGACACAGTGGTTAGTTTATGTGACAGCTACACGATTATATCACGACGTTACTAATGTGTGACACAATTTACATTGTTGCTTTTGCGGAGTATCTGTTTTATATCTGCACGGTTTTTCTGAATTCTTCTGGAAAGCAAAACATGTTTTAGTAGTAACTTTTGTGGTATAGCTACAAGGAGACAGCCTTTTCTGTAGCACAACAATACGTTACAGCACAGTACTTTCTTCATCACGGCAATAAGCATAATAAGTAAGATATCTGTACGCAAAGCATTTCACTTTTGTTTATCATGAGGTAAGTACATTGACTTCTGCAGAACTTAGCTTTTGGAGGACGATAACTACGACACTTCCACAGAGATTATCTTACAGCAAGACACACATTTAGCGCTACAGGACACGTATTTGAGTGATTAATTTTGTACTTAAAACATTTAATATTAAAGATTTTTGAATTACAAAGAAAGTTTTTTGTGATACATTTCATTCCATTGCTGTAATCTGTAACACCTGAGGGTATAATTACAATAATCCTCAGGGGGGTACATGCCTACTTTGTGTACCATGTGTTTGGCAAGCACAAGGAGCCCTAGCTAATATGGTATTTGCTTATACAACTTTACACATTGGTACCATATTTCTCTAACACAAATTACACAGCTATCTGATCATTTAACTGAGAGAGACAAACTTTTTTATTATGTCAGTGACAGATGTTTACGTGATTACACCATTGGATAACTTCACACTTACGAAATTGTATTTTGTCTGTACTTTGTAAACTGTTCATATTTTTTTGGACCCATTGTGATATTATGAGAGCTTTGAATGATATATTTGGTATGAGATCATGATTTTTAAAGTACGTTTGAGGTAGATGACACTACTGAAATGAGCAGAGAATTTTCTTTAGGTTTTGAAATTATTGCAAAAGGCTACGACGTTTTTGAGATTTGACTGAGGTGTTATGATGTTATTTTTACGATGACGATGTGTATTATGCTGTTGAGGTATGTTTATGATCAATAAGCCGATGTTATATGAGGAATTTGATTATGCTACATACTTATCAAGATGAAATATTGAAAAAGTGTCGACGAATATGTATATGTGTAGTAAGGTAAGGAGTAATGAATAGTGGTTAGGGACTCTGATTTATGAAAAGGATGTTGGAAACCAACAATCGTACTTTAAGAGTTATGAAATGTGTGTAAATGCGTAAATGTATCACAATGCCGACAAAAATTTTTTGGACACTGTTATATTCATAAGATTTTGTTTCTACACATTTGCAACGCAAATTCTCGACCTGTGAAATTTTTATATGAGACTGCCACCGTAGCGGAAACTCCTGTCGTAAATATTTCAGTAAGAAAGGTAAGTGACCTTGACGTAATGCGTTTTGGGCGCCCAGCTGAGAGGTAGTCGTCTGACAGAAGAAAGCCATTAGGTGGAGAAAAAAAAGGGAGGCCATTATCCTCGCTATTGACGTTCCTTTGTAGAAAGCATCGCAAAAACGACATGGTCGAACTTGAAAACATATGATTACACTGTGGAGCTCTTCATTTATGATATTTACTGAAATGCCTAATGAAATGACGAGAAATATTTTTATGTCTATACACCTGATTATGACTACTGTCTCTGTAGTTGAGAGATTTTTCTACTAACTTATGAAATGCCTCATGACTACTGAATGATGTTCTTATGCTTAACTTTGTACATAGTTGCTTATTTCATTTGATATCTGGTTTCCAGCTGTCTTGCAGCATTGGTTTCATAAAATAAAATTAAATGCATTTGCTAATGTGAACACTTTCTGTAAACAGATCTATAAAATAATTATTTTATGATCCACATTCTTCGAAAAAGGAGCTCTTGGAATGGAAAGAACAATAAGAAGGGACTAGTAACAGTAACTGCATACATAATATTCGTTTCAAGTACATGGTAATATTTCTTTTTACAGTAAGTTGTTGTGGTGCACTACTTTAATTACATAGACATTAAAATGTGAATATACATTTCCCTTATCTGCATTGTTGTTTTTACTCTAATATTTTTTTCTGCTTGCGCTATGTCATGTTTAGGTATAAGTTTCTGCTGTTTGCCAGGCATAGTGTTATTGAATTTGACTTTGTATTATTCTGTTAAGCCAGTTTTACTAATGATTTATTTTTATTGTTTGCTGCACATTGCCTTATATTAGTTGTAATATTACAATTGCTTTGTTAATTTCTTAATGCTGCTTGCTTCGCAAATTTGCGTTTTTTTCATTGCTGTTTATATTAATTGTTTTATGTGTTGCTGCATTGCCTCATCCCTTAGTTTAGCATCTGAGCTCAGTAGATTTAAGTTAGCTTAAGAGGGGGTAGACTATATAAGAAACTAACTATGATGAATTGGAAGAAATGCATTAAGAAGCTATAAGAAAATGGTTTGGCAAAAAAGGAGTGTACAGTGGAGAAAAACTATTTTTGAAAGAGGATGTGAACAGAATATAGAAAGCATGCTTGGATAGGATTTTTTTAGGTGGAAACAAATGCTGAAATAAGAGGAAAGATCTATGAAATGACGTTTTGGGTTGGACTGCAGTACCAAATGTTACACTGAAAACGAACCCTGTCCTTTCCTTTTGTGTTATCCCACTATGTGTTTGTGTACCCTTGTGTATTTGTTTTCTTCCTGTCTCTGTGTAGTTTCATAGAATTTTTTCTTTTAATATTAAGCTACATTCACTATGATGAGGAATACTGTTCTCCTCAAATATAATTGACATTAATAATATGTTATTTACCTTGTAAATATGCTTAGACATTATTTATTCTGTTTTGTTTTAATGTTCTTGTGTAAAGTTGATGTTTCAAAAGTTATTCTCATCTTTTATGTATTTACTTATGTCATAATTCCTGTAACACTGACGTATATGTTTACTTCTATTCTGTTGTAAAGCCTGTACTACAAATATTATCTGTATTGTTATGTTTTTAATGATGTATTTTGTACCTTTGTAATTGTATTCTCATGTTATAATATTGTAATTGACACCAGTTCATCAAATTAAGTAACTTGTAAGCATTCATTTCACTGCACACATTTCTGTTGGTCATAGTAATGCACAATATGTGAGAATTTGGGACTGTTAGTGTTTGCACGTGTGTTGATAATTCAGCAAGGGACTGGATAACAGCATTGCTGGTTCTAAGGACAATTCCAAAAAATTTCTTGAGTGGATGAGTGGTGGTTTATGGACTTGCTATATCGTCTGGAAGACTTCTAAGGACAATTCCAAAAACTTTGTGAGTGCACAAGTGATGGTTATGGACTTGCTATGTTCTCTGCAAGACACTTCGATGGTGATTGTGTACCTGCACAGTCGCAGCAGATGGCTGCCCGCCATCTCTACAAGGATTACAGTGGGTCTGCATCTCTGATGACCCACCATTACCATTATCTCTACAAGGACTACAGTGGGTCTGCACCTCTGGTGGCCCACCAATACCACAATCTCTACCAGGACTACAGTGGGCCTGTCCACTATTTATACAAGGACTGCAGTGGGTCTGCACCTCTGGTGGCCCACCAGTACCACAATCTCTACCAGGACTACAGTGGGCCTGTCCACAATTTCTACAAGGACTACAGTGGGTCTGCACCTCTGGTAGCCCACCAATACCACAATCTCTACCAGGACTACAGTGGGCCTGTCCACTATTTCTAGGACTGCAGTGGGTCTGCACCTCTGGTGGCCCACCAACACCAATACCACACTCTCTACCAGGACTACAGTGGGTCTGCTCTGTGATGACCTACCTACCAATCCTCTTCAAAACTTCGACTGACTCTGCTGTGGGTTTGCTCTGTTGTGGCCCATTACCTGTCTGCATGTCAAGAGTCAGCAGTGTCTTTCCATTGGAAGGACAACACAACGTTTTCAAGACTGCATGGAAATCCACTACTTCCGTCTGCATTTTCTTTTACTTCTCAGACTTTGAGAAAAACACCGCAATTTTACTGTGATGAATGATAAGGACTGTCTTTATGGACTGTGAGAAAATTTTAGCTTTTGACCAACATTGTATAAATAAGTGTGTGCATTTGATATCTTTGTTATTGTAATTATGAAAAATTTTTTCAAATCTGTATTGGCCACTGCCCAAAAAAATTTGTAAATTTTTTTGTGGGGAGCATGGGGACTATGTAAGTAGGCTGTTTATATTTTCTTATTGGCAACGTTACGTAGCGCTCTGTATGAAAATCACTGGCTGTGCTGTGTGCAGCCTGTGGCTAGTTTGCATTGTTATCTGCCATTGTAGTGGTGGGCAGCGGCAGCTGGATGTGAACAGCGCGTAGAGTTGCGCAGTTGGAGGTGAGCCGCCAGCAGTGGTGGATGTGGGGAGAGAGATGGCGGAGTTTTGTAATTTGTCATGAACTGCTATATATATTATGACTATTAAGGTAAATACATTGTTTGTTCTCTATTAATATCTTTCATTTGCTAACTATCCCTATCAGTAGTTGGTGCCTTCCGTAGTTTGAATCTTTTATTTAGCTGGCAATAGTGGTGCTCGCTGTATTGCAGTAGTTCGAGTAATGAAGATTTTTGTGAGGTAAGTGATTTCTGAAAGGTGTAGTTTAATGTTACTCAGGGCCATTCTTTTGCAGGGATCTTTGATAGTCAGATTGCGTTGCGCTAAAAATATTGTGTGTCAGTTTAAGCACAGTCTCGTATACAATTGTTCTAAGGGGGACGTTTCAGTGTAATGCCATCGCATTGAACGGAGATTATGTTGAAAAATAAGGCCTTGTAGGTAAAGAGTGGGGAATAATATGATGTGTTGGAATCCTGAATAAAACGAACCTGGTTGCACTTGCAGCAGGCATTCAAAACATCTTCTGCGAAGTTTTTAATTTGATATTATAACTGTAGCGTGCGTACAGTTTATTTAACCAAAATTTGAACAAATCATTCTAATCTAAACACGTAAGATAAATCTTCAAAATAAATGTGACATGTTCACTTTCGTGTAGCAGATGATAACGTAACTTTTGTGGCGAACTGATACAATTCTAGAATGAGATTTTCACTCTGCGGCGAAGTTTGCGCTGATATGAAACTTCCTGGCAGATTATAACAGTGTGCCGGACCGAACTCGGACTCGGGACCTTTGCCTTATCGCAAGCAAGTGATTCACCAACTGAGCTATCCAAGCACAACTCACGCCCCGTCCGCACAGCTTTACTTTCGCCAGTACCTCGTCTCCTACTTTCCAAACTTTACGGAAGCTCTCCTGCGAACCTTGCAGAACTAGCACTCCTGAAAGAAAGGATATTGCGGAGACATGGCTTAGCCACAGCCTGGGGGATGTTTCCAGAATGAGATTTTCACTCTGCAGTGAAGTGTGCGCTGATATGAAACTTCCTGGCAGATTAAAACTGTGTGCCGGACCGAGAATCGAACTCGGGACCTTTGCCTTTTCGCGGGCAAGTGCTCCACCAACTGAGCTACCCAACCACGACTCAGGCCCCGTCCTCACAGCTTTACTTCCGCCAGTACCTCGTCTCCTACTTTCCAAACTTAACAGAAGCTCTCCTGCGAAAAAAGGCAAAGCTCCTGAGTTCGAGTCTGGGTACGGCACACAGTTTTAATCTCCCAGGAAGTATGATACAATTCTAGGCGCTTCATTCCGGAACCGCGCTGCAGCTTCGGTTGCAGGTTCGAATCCTGCCTTGGGCATGGATGTGTGTGATGTTCCTAGGTTAGTTAGGTTTAAATAGTTTCTAAGTCTAGGGAACTGATGACCTCAGATGTTAAATCCCACAGTGCTTAGAGCCATTTTTTATACAATTCTAATGTTTAATTTCTCTAAATTGGGGCTAAAACCAGTTCAAGGAATATATCAACATAAAACATACAAAATGTTTCACAAGCAGGAGAAGAAATTAAAACTAAATTTATGTTATTTGACTATAATTTATTTTCTTTGTGAATACACTTGGACACACTCATTGTCACTGTTCTAATTCTGTATCTCTTTGATTTAAATAACTGAAGATTGTGTTGATAATCGTTAAGTTTTGTGTCAAGATTTGTACAACTGTGTAACTTACTGTATTTCATCACAAAAAACACTTGTCCCAATTAATCTACGCGGAAGTTCCAAAACGCCACACACTCCATTGACGAGTAAAAGTTTCTTTCTACACTTGCTCAGCTAGATATCTGCATGTTGCACAGCTCGTAGTTGTGATGACTCACTATGGTGCGGAACTTGTAAGTTAGTTGTAGTTGTAACGTACTGACAATGTACATGATTGTCTTTTAGGCTGATGTGGAGTAAGGCTTTCCTCAGTCCGAATATTGGTTCTTTGCTAGGTATTGTCATATAGGAGGTGGTATGCCCTTGCTGTCACCAGACGTCTGAACTGACTTACTAGCCAGTTATAGGGAGACGAACAAATCTAGAAATGAAACGTGGACGACAAATAGCACAGCCAAGAATAGAATAGGAGCTTTAGAAATGTGATACTACAGAGGAATGCTGAAGCTTAGATAGGCACATACGATAAATTATGAAGAGATAGTGAATGGGATTGTGGAGAAAAATTTATGGCACAACTTGAATAAAAGAAAGAATAGATTGACAGGATAAATCCTGAGCATCAAATGGCTCTAAGCACTATGGGACTTAACATCTGAGGTCATCAGTCCCCTAGACTTAGAACTACTTAAACCTAACTAACCTAAGGACATCACACACATCCATGCCCGAGGCAGGATTCGAACCTGCGACCATAGCAGTCACGCAGTTCCGTACTGAAGCGCCTAGAGCCGCTCGGTCACAGCGGCCGGCCCCTGAGCATCAAAGAATGACTAACTTCACAATGGAGGGAATTGCGGCCGGAAAAAAATGTAGAGGGTGACCATAGCTTGAGCGCAGTAAACAGGTTCAAGTGGATGTAAGTTCCATTGGTTATGCAGAGGTGAACAGGGCTGCACACGATAGAGTAGCGTGTAGAGTCGCATCAAACATGTCTTCGAGCCGAAGACCACAACAACGGCATCAACGTTGACAACATCAACTTACATAAACCTATGACCAACATCTCTCTCTCTCTCTCTCTCTCTCTCTCTGTTATCTAGCTAACTTCCTGCCTCTCCGCGTACACACACACACACACACACACACACACACACACACACACACAGACACACACATTATAATATTACGTAGTGTGTTCTGACCACTAGGCATGTCCGTGACTGTAAATTCAGCATTCTTCAGTCCTCCCAGTTTTCCGCCATCCTCTTCGTAGCTGCGTATGATACATTTATCTTGATGTCGTCAATTATCTGGTATGTTCTTCTGGCTGGTCCTTCTACTTCATCCTTTGTTATTTAATCTCATCTCATCCAGTATCACAGCCAGTTTACTTTTTTCCTTATATTTGTTTGCATTATTTGTCTTTTCTCATTCAGACTGTGTAATACAACCGCATTACTTACCTTATATCTCCATTTCACGACATTCCATTCTTCTTCAATTCGCATCTCAAAAGCCTCTAAGCATTCTCCCCTCTTTTCGTCGCAGTGTCCGTGTCTCGGCGCCATACAGGTCAACACTAAAACACTTCAGTAATAATTTCCTTAATTGTTTGTTTAATAGACCACGGAATATACTCCTCATGCAGTGAAGTGTTTGTTTCACAGTAGCTATCCTTGTTTTTTTGGCCTAGGAGACTGAACTCATAAAAAATTTTCACTTTTATCGATTTCCTTGTAAATACCACCGCCTTAGCCTTCTTCACAGTTATCCTCATTCCATATTCCTAACACCTGGTGTCCAGATCTTTTAATATTTTGATAACTCCCTTTCCATTTGCACTTAGCACTACCATTTCATTAGCAAATCTGATAAGCTAGCCGGGCAACGTACTAGTCATCACCTTAAAACACTGCACTGGTCGTTTTGGAGCGCTGTGGACGCTGCAGAACTGCTACCCAACGGTCATGTAACCCGTCATCGCTGACGTAAATCGTCATAGTAAATTGCTGTGTGTGCTTCAGCCGGTAGTGTGGAATTAGTGCAGTAAGACGGATCGAGACGGAGGCGTGACAGAATGGCAAAAACGCGCTGTTGTGTTTGGACATACCTTGATTACTCTGGAAATAAAATTAGCGGATTTGTTAGTATATCAGCACGGACTGTACAATACGTCTGCAAATTAGGGTGTAGCGCTCGCAGCGATGTAACACGACACGAGAATGGTGGTCGTCAAAACATCATGACCTAGGGGGACTGGAGACCTGTGTCACGCCTTGTCGGTAACGATCGGTTTCCGTCGGGAGTTGCTGCTGTCAGTTATGCAGGTGCATCTCAACCAGTTTCCGAGCGGTCATTGCGAAGCGAACTGCACACAGTGGGCATTTCATATCGGGAATCTCGCAAAACGCCTTAAGTTTGCTCGTCTTCAGTGGCCCAAACAACAAAGAAACTGGGCATTTGCGGAATGGTGGTTTGTAGTGTTGTCAGCTGAGTCGCGATTTTGCCTCTTTTTAAACGATATAAGGCGTCGAATGTTCCGACGACCAGAGAGACATGTACTGGGTGGTTAAAGCTAAACTGGCGGTTTTCTGAGTGCTGTAGTGGGGGTTGTTTAAATTGCAGTACGCTGAAACATCTTAGGTCTCTTCATTAATCGGTGCGCCCGTGGAGTACGCTAAAAAAATAATAATTCCACTTTCTGACACCAGGTGAAAATAAGGCTATATAAGCTGTCAGAATGTAACATGGGTACAGGAGAAGGGGAAGAACAATGAAACACGTGACAGTGGTAGCTCTGACGCCTTTATTAGGATACGGTCATAAGTTAAAAAAGTATTCAGTATGGTCTTCCGACTCAGAAACGTGCTGAATCCGTAATACGGCGTGGTTGACTGTTGCTCGCAGCAATCCAGTGTAATCAGAGCGATATGTTGTCATATGCTTTCCTCCAGATCAGGAAGAGTCCGGGTACATCCTTGATAGACACCATTTTTCAAACATCCACACAATTAGAAGTCACATGGGTTTAGGTCGGGGGACCTAGAAGGTCACATATCTTGAAATTGCCTGGAGATGATTCAGTCTTTACCGAAGGTTTCACGAAGCAGATCTTTCACCTAGGAAGCGATATGTGGTGTTGCCCCATATTGTATGAAAATAATGATATGTACACTGTTGTGTTCTTGCAAAGCTGAAATCTCGTGTTGCACAAAGGGATCCTTATAACGGACATATGTCACTGTACACCTAACAGGCCCGCGAGGTTTTATCTCCTCGCAGAAAAACGGACAGTGACATAAGCTGAGTGCAGTGGCTGTTCCTGCACAACATGTGGCAGAGTAGAATGCCATAAGCGATAGTTCTGTGCTTCCACGGCACCTTGAAGAGTAAAATGTCGTCTGTCCAGAGAATATTCTCCAGCCACGTGTCTTCAATTTCCCTAAATGCCATAAAAAAACAAAGGGGTAAAGTCACGGCATTGTAGCCTGTCTTTGGGCTTCATTTGGTGCACATTCTGAATCTTGTAGTGATACCAGTATAAAATGAGCCGAAAAATCTTTCAACTGGTGACCAGCGGAGAGACAATAACAGTGACAGCTCGAGCACTGGCTGCAGAAATTGAGGCATCTGCAGCACCTGTCGGCTATAGCTACAACTTCAGCTACCATGGGAATGGCCCGCCTCCCTCTTCTTGTTGCAGTTTCTTCAAGTTTTTTTGATCATGTTTTTCAGCCCATTTATTGACACGGGGCCTCTTCGCAGGCTTCTGTCGGCGATATTCCCGCAATGCAGCGCTGCTGTTCCGATAAAACAACTTGACCAGCAGTGCATGGTCTTTCTTCGCAACAGCCACTGCGTTTAGTACGTAAATCTTCATTCAGTCTTCTTAACCATTTATACCAACAGTTACTACACAAAAGGAATCAAACAGTGTCCCCGAGCGACAAAACACGAGAAAGTTCACATTCTGACTGCTTACAGCGCCATATTTTCACCTGGGGGCAGAAAGTGAAGCTATTATTTTTTCAGCACACTTCCCGAGCGCAGCCATTAATGAAGATACCTATGATGTTTCAGCGTGCTGCGATGCATTCAGCCCGCACTACAGCACTCAGAAAACAGTCGGTTTAATTACAATCATTCAGTACATTGATGGTCTAGCTCAGTTCTGTTTTGTGTTGTGTGTTCAAAAATGGTTCAAATGGCTCTGAGCACTATGGGACTCAACATCTTAGGTCGTAAGTCCCCTAGAACTTAGAACTACTTAAACCTAACTAACCTAAGGACATCACACACACCCATGCCCGAGGCAGGATTCGAACCTGCGACCGTAGCAGTCCCGCGGTTCCGGACTGCAGCGCCAGAACCGCACGACCACCGCGGCCGGCCCTGTGTTGTGTGTGTTTTTCTTACAGATACTACAGCCCATTCATTTATGATACCGTGAACATGAACCAGGATGTTTATTTCAACATTATTGGTGACCATGTGTTGCCTTTTCTTCTGCATCTTCACGATGCGTACACTGTTGACGCTCCCGCCTCTCAGTACGATGACAGACGTCTTCACAGGGGTCGCGTGTACATTCATGGATTCACGAACACTCAGGCATCTATTCGCAAAATGACGGCCTTATAAATAACCCGATATTAATCCTATAGAAAATATCTCGGACTTTTTAGAAGAGTGATGAAAGGGATCCGTCAACGTCCCCGAAATTTTGCGATTGTACGCTCTACGTGATCTAATGATCAACGAGTGGCTTCATTTGGATATGGCATATCTTTTGGACTCTCTTCCTTGTCGTTGTTAAGAACAGAGGCCTTCTTACAACGACTTAGTTTGGTGTGACAAAGTTTCTCTCGAGGGTGCTTACGTTTCATTGTCCTTCCTCCTACTATCACACATTTTTGTTGGAAGCAGTTTTTATCTAAATCATCAAAATAGATATTAAAGAGACTATGTGGAAGACAATACCGTTATCTGACAACTCTCGCAAATTTAATTGCTCTCCTTATCTTATTCCCTATACTTACTTCTATAGATAATATAAACTGCTGATGAGTCTCCTTTCTTCCCAGGTAGTTTCCATCTACTTCAGGACATCATGAGTGCAGTCGGAACATCGTTTCCACCAGTTGTTTTTTCGTATTGTTTCCTGTACCACCATCTCAGCTTGTCTCATAAAGATTGGAATTACTTCAGTCTCCTCGAGTAATAGGTCTGTATCATCCGTTATCGAAGCACCTAGCGGAGATCTTGCCTCATGTAATTCTAAGTACATCTTTCATTCATTCATCATTCTTGCACTTCTTTAATAGTCATTACGTTTCTAATCTTTCATTATTAACCTACCTCTTTCTGAACTTCACATTACTTCTTTCTCTGTACATTAAGTTGTACATGCTCTTCCCTTTCACATTGTTTCGTAGCCATTCTGGTCTAACTTTATCAGCTCTTATTTGTTATATTATTTATATCACCAGTAAATGATCAAATATTTTTATCGCTGAATACCCCCATTGCTTTCAGTGTACACTAACGCTGAGAGTAGACACGAAGTCATTTCCCCTAGTAGCATTGCGTTTATGAAGGATATTGTCGTTTTCGAACGACAGTTAAAGGTTGGTAAGAACCTGCGCAATCGAGTAAATGAACTGTAAGGTTATTCTAGACCGGGCACTATGTCTTATACTTGTAAAATGCTTCTCTGCAATGAAAAGTGAGGCATTATCGAATGGAAATAGGCAAAGAAAAGCAGCTATTTGACATCTTCGTCCCCTAAATCCCCTGTCACCCACAGTGTAAAAGTTGTGGATCCTAGACACTTAGGGTTATTTTCAATATAAATTGTAATTTATTTAGAACATTTGATTCAATTATTGCTTCTCGATTATGCATTACTTCTAGTGGTGTGCACATACCCCATACTTTACAGAATTGTGTGAATTGTGTTTTATACGTACAGTAAGAGACCATCTGCACAGAACAAATTGATAATTTTCGAGAAAATTTCATTTACATTTTCGATAGGGTAGTTTTCTGGTCTAAGTGTGATAATAATACTTGCATCGTTAGCAAAAAGTATTATTTCAGCCCTCTTGGATATACAATGGCAGATAATTTATATACAACGTGAACAAGAGCGGACTCAATATACAGGGAGATCAAAAGGTCAGTATAAATTCGAAAACTTAATAAACCACGGAATAATGTAGATAGAGAGGTAAAAATTGACACACAGGCTTGGAATGACATGGGATTTTGTTAGAACCAAGGAAAAAAAAGTTCACAAAATGACCGACAGATGGCGCTGGACAGCAAAACATCAGTAACTGCTACCGTGACGGTGAGAGGTACGCCGATATATTACAGAATCGCATCATCCCCAGCCCGGCTGATAAACACCTGCTGGAACGTACGATGTTTATGCAGGATGGCGCTCCACCCCACATTGCTAGACGCGTGAAAGATCTCTTGCGCGCGTCGTTTGGTGATGATCGTGTGCGCAGCCGCCACTTTCGTCATGCTTGGCCACCCAGGTCTCCAGACCTCAATCCTTGCGATTATTGGCTTTGGGGTTACCTGAAGTCGCAAGTGTATCGTGATCGACCGACATCTCTAGGGATGCTGAAAGACAACATCCGACGCCAATGCCTCACCGTAACTCCGGACTTGTTGAGGAATGATGGTGGACATATTGAGCATTTCCTGTAAAGAACATCATCTTTGCTTTGCCTTACTTTGTTATGCTAATTATTGCCATTCTGATCAGATGAAGCGCCATCTGTCGGACATTTTCGATCTTTTTTTTTTTTTTGTTCTAATAAAACTACATGTCATTCCAAGCATGTGTGTCAATTTGTACCTCTCTATCTACATTATTCCGATATTTATTCAGTTTTGAAATTTATACTGACTTTTTGATCACCCAGTATATCCCTGTGGAACACCAGTAGTGATTAGTCTCCACTCTGAATATGCTCTTCCATTGCATACACTCCCTTAGTTTTTTAATGTGACACTCTGCATTCATTTAGTTAGATAGGATCCTTAACGCCATATTCCAAGCATGCTACTGACGTGAATTATGACCAAGTTTATACTGATAACAGATGCAGGTTACTGTCAGGCGCCGGAAATCGCTAAAGATGTGAGAAGTTTGGTAGTTTGTGAGGTACGTCGAGAAGAATTTGCAATATTATACAGGGTAGTTAGAAACAGTCTCAAAAGCTTATAAGGGTGTTGCAGGGTAGGTTGTGCTGAGAAATAACCGTCAAGGAAAAAATTCGATACTTTGCACAGTTTCCGATTTAATTAGCACTGAAGTTAGGCAATCAAGTTGTTATACCGCAAATTCAAGCAGCCTCCTAGAAACGGTGTTGGCAAATGCGTTCTTCGTTTGATTTCCTAAAACTGAACAGGACACCGTTACAACAATTGGACATGGGAAGGTAGTAAGGCTCAGCAGCCTCGTGCGCTATCATCTAGGCTATGAGAAGAACTGACGCTAATTGTGCCTGGCGGGCTTCTTGAATTTTCGCGCGCAACGACCTGATTGGCTAACTTCAAAGTTAATTAAACCAGAAACAGCGCAACGTACCCAACTTTTTCCTGAACAGTTGTTACTCGGTACAACCTACCCTGCAACACCCTTACAAGCTTTTCAGACTGTTCCTGGCCACCCTCTAGAAGAGGAGGTGGATAAAGTTGGGGGGTGCGATGAGAGGTAGTTGGCAGAGAAGTGAAAGACCGAATCAAAAAATGGCACCTGGACTACACGACATTGTGGTTCAAATGGCTCTGAGCACTATGGGACTTAACATCTGTGGTCATCATTCCCCTAGAACTTAGAACTGCATAAACCTAACTAACCTAAGGACATCACACACATCCATGCCCGAGGCAGGATTCGAACATGCGACCGTAGCAGTCGCGCGGTTCCGGATGCGCGCCTAGAACCGCGAGACCACAGCGGCCGGCTATACGACATTGTCACAGAATTTTTAATGTCCTTGGGAGAATCAACAACGACGAATCTATTCCACCTGGTATGTAATATGTATCAGACAGGCGAAATACCCCTTGCCTTGAGGAAGAATGTGATAATCCCAATTCCCAAGAAAACAATTGTTGATAGGCGTGAGGAAGAGTATCAGATGAAAAAGACAGTTTTGGAAAATACCCACACGAGTTATCTGCAGAACAATGGACTCGGCGGGAAGATCATGTTGATTTCCAGAGAAATGTAAGAAGACGCGAGGCAATCTGGCTTTACGACTTACAGTGTATTAGACGGAAAGATGACAAATTCTTCATTCATAGTGTTCGTACGTTAAGAAAATGCTTTACACAATGCTGAGTGGAATACAGTCTTCAGCATTTTAAATGTAGCAGGGACAAGACTTTATTTCTAGGAGTAGAAGAATGAAAGAAAGCCATTAGTTGAGAATGAAGAGAGAGGGAAAGGAAATTAAAATTGATGGGCAGGAAATAAAATTGCCAGTGAGGATATAATTCTTCCAAGGATAGGGATAGGCTGATAGTATAGGCGGGCGCACGAAAACCGGCCCCGAGCACAGACTGCTCGCCAGTTACGAACCAATTGTCGCCCGGCATGAACAGACATAAGAAGAAATAGATAAACAGGTAATAATGAGGTAATAATAAAATAACAAATAAGCTAATGCAGAGTTCTATATTTTTTGAACTTATCTTGTCTTCCATCACATTAGGTGCTGAAAATGACCTTGTGCTTCTATGTACTTTTGCGCGCGCTCTAATATGTGAATACAAACTTAGCGCAACTCTGCCGCACCGATTCTCAAAATTTCACTACGAATATTATCCTTCAGGTCTTCTAACGTTATTGTGTTGTTTTCTTACACTTTTTTTAGACTACCCCACAGATAAAAGTCACAAGTGGTTAGGTCTGGCGAAAGCGGCGGTCACAGTCCGTAAGTAAAAGTTCTTTTCTTCTGTGAATATTTCATGAATTTTTGAGACTGACTCGAGTGATATGTGGTAGGTCACCCCGTCCTGTTGAAAGACAGAGTACGTACGTTCATGTGGGTCAACTGTCCGTAAAATTCATCAAAGATTCTCATATACACAGCAGCGTTTCTTGTTGTTTCAAAAAGTATGTGACACACAGTGCGACTTGCTGACGTGGCATACCACACTCCGATTTTTTTCATCACTAAGAGATTCCTTATTAATCGTATAGGGATTGTTTGTTGGCGAATGTCTGATGTTCTGGAAGTTCACGTGTTCTGTCAGATGGAATTACTCATGAAATGCTGTAGTGGATCCATAATTCCACTCTTAGTTGTTTGACATAGCCACGTACAGTAATTCACACATTTAACTTATCTTCCTCCTTCAGTTCTGGGACACATGTCATTTTGTAGGGTCTCATGTCAATACGGTGTAAAACACGTTGACAAGACCCACGCGAAACGGTCACCTGTTGCGACAATTCGCGTGTCGATTTCTTCGGACTCTGGATCATTCGTGCTCGAATATTCGCGATCACAGCAAGTGTGCGAACAGACGGGGTTCGATTCTGTTTTGCGGTTGCATCGGACCCTGTAGTACGACACTTTACGAACGAATCCTGTATAATGGTCCTTACTGGTATGAAAACGCCGGGAAACTTCTTTGTAGAAGTGTCCCTCGTTTCATTAAGTGAACCAATAGGCACGTACGCCTTCACTATTGCGATTCTTCTTGAAGAGGATACATCCTAATGAATTATTTACTTCATACCGTCTTAACCAAGTCGCAACGGATTTCGTACTGACAATGCAACAGCTTCGAAACAATCGACGACAATTATTGGCGGGCGACATTCACTGCGTATACATGCGACACATCTTCCGAAAGACGATAATCGAATTTCGAAAACCGTTTTTCGCTGTCGTGTTTACATGTTAAGGTCTGAAGCTGATTTGCTAGCCCGGTTAAATATGGCGCCTGGAAAACAGCTGTTACATTTTCTGATCTAGTCAACATAATCGTTATTTCTCTTCAGTGAGACAAAGTGTAAACAGCTTCAGTCCATTATTTCTACTTATCCTTCACTATACAAAAAGCCACTCCGTCCATAGTAGGCGAAAATTATTGAAAGCAAGACGAAATCTGATAGCCCAAACGCGCTTCAAAACCGGTGCGTTTACATGGGAGCGAAAATAGATTGCGGAATTGGAAAACCGGCAACCAGAAACGGATTTCCAGAATCGACTTTGACGTGTTTACGTGACCACCCAGAAGCGGTATTGTTAAATCGGTTTACGAAATCCGGTTTTGGGAGCCCCATGAAAACGAGTGACTGTGCAGTCCAGTATTCGGGGCCGTTTTTCGTGCACATACGACATATACGAACAGTTAAGTTGGTAATGACGCACAGTGAGGGGCTGAAATATCTAGAGGAGATCGAGGCTTGAATGCAGTAAGCAGGTTCAACTAAATCTCGGTTGCGAAAGTTAACCGAGAGTCTCTCTGTGGTAGAATGAGTAAACACCAAGAAGGAGATGGTTATTTCCAGACACTTATTCGTCACCATCAGTGTGTGGCGCTGTGATAAGCAAACTAATCCGCAAGTGAGTCCACGTTGAACAGCACTTACGATTCTGCTCAGGAACCATCGACATTCTGCTGCTCTCTACAGCAGACGCGTTGCAGCTGGCCTTGCCTCTGTTTGTTCAGCACTGAGCAGCGGCCTTTTCCTTCGCGCGTGTGGAATGTCCACAGTCAGCCGCAAAGCATCGCTTTGTGTCGTCCCGCCGACCCCGAGTTATGTTGCCTTGGTTTTCGCGGTACCTCACCGTTTGCAAGAGACTGCATGGAGCGTCAAACACTCTCCCAAAACACCGTTGCTGGAAAAGATTTTCTGTTGAATCATTTTGGTGGGGAACTTCTAGTTTTCGCAGTGATGTACCCGTGGGAAGCAATGAAGGACGTAAAATAAAATTTCGGAAGAGCAACAGCAGCGTGAGGGATACAGATGCCAATGGTAAGCTCCGCAGGCAATATACCAAGGAATGGGCAGAACACTAAGCACAGGATATAATTCAGTTTGTATCCATTTAGGAAACTAGTTTTCCTTAAAAGATAATTAAATGTAATAACGGTTAATCATTAAAGAAATATTGGATCAGTACAGATATTGGAGGCTCTTCACAACGAAACAAAGACTTGTACAAAGTAGCCAGAAAAAGTAATGATCCAGAAATATTCCCTTATTATAAACAGTACTGTAACGTATTAAGAATAGTAGTAAAAAAGTCCAAGAGTATGTCCATCTAGTCTGAAACCGACAGATCAGATAACAAAATAAAATCAATGTGGAATATTATTAAAAAAGAGACATGGAAAGAAGCCATTGGTGCCAGTGCTTCATCCGAGACTATATTACTTTCGTAAAATAAAGAACAACCGCCTTCACTTGCAATCGTGATTATACTGCAGTGCACTGAAATAGAAAAGAGATCACATTTATGACTGAAAACGGTTATTCTTTATTTTACGACATTATTTCTGTTAAAGGGAATGGAAGCATCGAAAAAGACAGTTCATCTGCAGGAGATACTTATTAATAAAATATTGCTATTTAAAAAGAGGTCAGAAAATTGTTGCAATTAGCTCAGCAGAGGAAGTAAAACAATACACAGAAGAAACAATACAGAGCACATTTAGTGAATTAAAAGTAATCTCACAGCGCCATTTGAAACAAGGAAGAGCACCACGACTAAAAAGTAAAAGTCCATACAGGATGGGTAAGATATTCAACAAAATATTAAAAAGTTGTGGCCCTATGATATGTAATATTCTTACTCGGTTATGTAATGTATCATTAACTCAGGCTATTTTCCAAAAAATATTGAAATGCGCCATTGTTGGGTCTTTCTATAAAAAGCATGACTCCACTGCTGTCTACCATTGATCTCCCCCCCCCCCCCCCCCCGCAGAGTTGCTCCTTAAATAATGCTCCAAAATTTTTAAGAAGGTAATGTACTCCTGGGCTGTCAATGGCTCTGAGCACTATGGGACTTAACATCTTAGGTCATCAGTCCCCTAGAACTTAGGACTACTTAAACCTAACTAACCTAAGGACATCACACACATCCATGCCCGAGGCAGGATTCGAACCTGAACCTGCGACCGTAGCGGTCGTGCGGTTCCAGACTGTAGCGCCTAGAACCGCTCGGCCACACCGGCCGGCCACAGAGCAGTATGGGATGACACATTATCATGATGCAAAATCCAATCATCAGCAATGTTAGCACAGACACGAAGAAATCTTTTATGAAGTCTTTCTAAAATTTCTTTGTAGTAATATTGGTTAACTGTTTGTCCGGGAGGCACCCACTCTTCATGAACAAGCTGACATCCGTCCGTGAGGTTGATGGTCGTCCACTATGGCCTTCATCTTCAACATTTGTTCTGCCTTCACTAAACATTTTATGGCAATGAAAAACTTGAGCTCTTGAAATAACCTCCTCTTCAAAAGCCTTCTGAAGCTTACCTTAAGTTGTCGTCACGTTTTCACCCAATTTAACGCAAAAAGAAATGGCATCCTGTTGCACATTATTATGCGGTTCCATTTCCGTGACGAGAGACACAAATACATGTCAACTTATTACAGCACAACTCACGACTGAGCAGTTGCATCGATGTGCCGCTTGGACTAGAAGCAGCTTACAGATAAAGTTCAAAGATATTGTGCCTACGCAAGCCTGCAGGGTTGTCACACCTTAAAAGAAAATCAGTCTCATTACTTTATTGTCGCACCTCATATTTACAAAATGGTCGACACAGCCGTTTCGTTTCGACACCGTTCCGTTAATGAAATTCTCGTAAAGGGAAAAAATCTGCTACAAAAATTCAGTTCAGCCCTCAGCGTGCGTATTTGTAGATGGGCATTCTTACGTTTATATGGGACACAATTTCTGGAAGACGAAAACAGAAATTTCTGAAACCATTTTTCGCTGTCATGCTTACTCGAAGCGGTTTTGGTACACCGGTGAAAAAATGGTTTTCTGATTGTCAATTGTGCTACACAAATAGCCTCTGGAAATCAGCTGTTCTAGTTTCCGATTTAGTGAGCATACTAGATGTTTCTCTGCAGTTCAATATTGATGCTAGACAACTTTGTGCTCAGCCTAATATTTCTACTTGTCATCCACTGCACATTAGTCACTGTGTCTAGATTAGGCAAAATATTAAAAAAACAAGATGTAACATGAAAACCCAAGCACGTTTCAAAAACGACTGTATGTCTACGTGTGAGCGAAAACTGATTGTGTAAGAGGAAATCCGGCAGCCAGAAACGCAAACGCGACAGAAAAGAATGTAGATTAGCCACATACATGGTCTGTATGAAAACAAAAAATTAATTTCCGTAGAAATATTGGAACACGTGAGGCAATACTGACCCTACGACTCATCTTAGAAGCTACATTAACGAAAAGCAAACCTACGTTTCTAGCATTTGTAGACTTAGAGAAAGCTTTTGACAATGTTGACTGGAATACTCTCTTTCAAATTCTGAAGGTGGCAGGGGTAAAATACAGGGAGCGAAAGGCTATTTACAATTTGTACAGAAACCAGATGGCAGTTATAAGAGTCGAGGGACATGAAAGGGATGTAGTGGTTGGGAAGGGAGTGAGACAGGGTTGTAGCCTCACCGCGATGTTATTCAATCTGTATATTGAACAAGCAGTAAAGGAAACAAAAGAAAAATTCGGAGTAGGTACTAAAATCCATGGAGAAGAAATAAAAACTTTAAGGTTCGCCGATGACATTGTAATTCTGTCAGAGACAGCAAAGGACTTGGAAGAGCGGTTGAACGGAATGGACAGTGTCTTGAAAGGAGGATATAAGATGAACATCAACAAAAGCAAAACGAGGATAATGGAATGTAGTCGAATTAAGTCGGGTGATGTTGAGGGAATTAGATTAGGAAATGAGACACTTAAAGTAGTAAAGGAGTTTTGCTATTTGGGGAGCAAAATAACTGATGATGGTCGAAGTAGAGAGGATATAAAATGTAGACTGGCAACGGCAAGGAAAGCGTTTCTGAAAAAGAGAAATTTGTTAACATCGAGTATAGATTTAAGTGTCAGGAAGTCGTTTCTGAAAGTATTTGTATGAAGTGTAGCCATGTATGGAAGTGAAACATGGATGATAAATAGTTTGGACAAGAAGAGAATAGAAGCTTTCGAAATGTGGTGCTACAGAAGAATGCTGAAGATTGGCTGGATAGATCACATAACTAATGAGGAGGTATTGAATAGAATTGGGGAGAAGAGGAGTTTGTGGCACAACTTGACTAGAAGAAGGGATCGGTTGGTAGGACATGTTCTGAGGCATCAAGGGCATTAGTATTGGAGGGCAGCGTGGAAGTTAAAAATGGTAGAGGGAGACCAAGAGATGAATACACTAAGCAGATTCAGAGGGATGTAGGTTGCAGTAGGTACTGGGAGATGAAGAAGCTTGCACAGGATAGAGAAGCATGGAGAGCTGCCTCAAACCAGTCTCAGGACTGAAGACAACAACAACAATAATAGGTTCCCCTTTAGAATCAGAATGATTCTCTTGCATATTGTAACAGCTTGTGAAGTTGTTACCTACAAAAAAGATTCCAGTTGTTCTTTCCAGGCATCCATTAGCAGAGTAATGCTATGATGGACACATCTTCTGGCGTCCATTCCCTGATATTAATGCTAAATGCGTTAACGAAATATGCATGTTTCTTGCTTCCATACGTCTCATGTATCGTATTATAGGCAGTGCCTTTTGGATATGTCCGAAAGAACAGATACCATGCTTTCATGTAATTGATACGCATAGACTGGCAATGTATCAACCTTCTTCAGTGCGGATGCACAAATACCTCCGACCGCCTGTGGCAATCTCAAGAGTAGCGAATGGGTGTAAAATGGAAAAGGGGCTGCGGATGGGTGGCGCTTGCTGGGAATGTGGATGGGGTTTGAGGCGCGCCGAGTTGCGACAACATTGTTTCTCTGATGGCCTACTAAGCAGGAGATCCCGGTTACGAATCACGGTCCGGTACACATTTTCACTCGTTGCCTCTGATTCCACTTAATGTCCCGCTGACAGCAGTGATCCTCTTCAATTTTCGAATATAGTGTTGTCAGAGAAGCAGTGACAGCAGAATGGATCAGTCAGCAGAGGTTAGTGATTTTGAACCTCAACTGGCCATAGGATGTCACCAGAGAAAGAAATTCGTGAGCGACATTTCGACCCTTCTAAAGCTGCCCAAGTCGACTTTTAGCGCGCAGGAGCAGCCACAGCTAAACCGAGGTTAGACAGACCTTGTGTGCTGACGGATAGGGACTGGGAGCATAGCGGAGGGTGGACGTAAAACAAATGCACGAAATTAGCGGAAGGAATCATTTGTAATGTCCAAGGTACTAACAGCAGTCCAGATAGCACAATCACTGTGCGTAGGGAGTTACAAAGAATAGATTACAACGATGGAGTAGCTCTTCACAAGCCACACATGTCTGGGGTCAATGCTAAGTGACGCTTGAGGAGGTGTGAAGAGCGATGCCATTGAACAGTGGATGACTGGAAAGTGGTGAAACATGCTGTGCCCTACGACAATCTGATGCAAGCATTTATACAGGGTGTTTCAAAAATGACCGGTATATTTGAAACGGCAATAAAAACTAAACGAGCAGCGATAGAAATACACCGTTTGTTGCAATATGCTTGGGACAACAGTACATTTTCAGGCAGACAAACTTTCGGAATTACAGTAGTTACAATTTTCAACAACAGATGGCGATGCGGTCTGGGAAACTCTGTAGTACGATATTTTCCACATATCCACCATGCGTAGCAATAATATGGCGTAGTCTCTGAATGAAATTACCCGAAACCTTTCACAACGTGTCTGGCGGAATGGCTTCACATGCAGATGAGATGTACTGCTTCAGCTGTTCAGTTGGTTCTGGATTCTGGCGGTACATCTGGTCTTTCAAGTGTCCCCACAGAAAGAAGTCACAGGGGTTCATGTCTGGCGAATAGGGAGGCCAATCCACGCCGCGTCCTGTATGTTTCGGATAGCCCAAAGCAATCACACGATCATCGAAATATTCATTCAGGAAATTAAAGACGTCGGCCGTGCGATGTGGCCGGGCACCATCTTGCATAAACCACGAGGTGTTCGCAGTGTCGTCTAAGGCAGTTTGTACCGCCACAAATTCACGAAGAATGTCCAGATAGCGTGATGCAGTAATCGTTTCGGATCTGAAAAATGGGTCAATGATTCCTTTGGAAGAAATGGCGGCCCAGACCAGTACTTTTTGAGGATGCAGGGACGATGGGACTGCAACATGGGGCTTTTCGGTTCCCCGTATGCGCCAGTTCTGTTTATTGACGAAGCCGTCCAGGTAAAAATAAGCTTCGTCAGTAAACCAAATGCTGCCCACATGCATATCGCCGTCATCAATCCTGTGCACTATATCGTTAGCGAATGTCTCTCGTGCAGCAATGGTAGCGGCGCTGAGGGGTTGCCGCGTTTGAATTTTGTATGGATAGAGGTGTAAACTCTGGCGCATGAGACGATATGTGGACGTTGGCGTCATTTGGACCGCAGCTGCAACACGGCGAACGGAAACCCGAGGCTGCTGTTGGATCACCTGCTGCACTAGCTGCGCGTTGCCCTCTGTGGTTGCCGTATGCGGTCGCCCTACCTTTCCAGCACGTTCATCCGTCACGTTCCCAGTCCGTTGAAATTTTTCAAACAGATCCTTTATTGTATCGCTTTTCGGTCCTTTGGTTACATTAAACCTCCATTGAAAACTTCGTCTTGTTGCAACATCACTGTGTTCCAGGCGGTGGAATTCCAACAGCAGAAAAATCCTCTGTTATAAGGAGTAAACCATGTTGTCTACAGCACACTTGCACGTTGTGAACAGCACGCGCTTACAGCAGAAAGACGACGTACAGAATGGCGCACCCACAGACTGCGTTGTCTTCTATATCTTTCACATCACTTGCAGCGCCATCTGTTGTTGAAAATTGTAACTACTGTAATTACGAAAGTTTGCCCGCCTGAAAATGTACTGTTGTCCCAAGCATATTGCAACAAACGGTGTATTTCTATCGCTGCTCGTTTAGTTTTTATTGCCGTTTCAAATATACCGGTCATTTTTGAAACACCCTGTATCTACCGAAAGCTCTCTTTCCTCTTATCATTTACCCGTATTTAAAGAGAGCTATCATTCAGAATGTTGGCGTATGCCTTCACCAGCACACCGGTCGGCACTAGGAAACGTTGTATAGCAGGAGCTGAACTAGGCGCGCCTTTGACAAGAGAAGACCAAGACAGGCACCCAAGCTACGCGCCGGTAACGCCCCCTGGGAGGGTAACGTGCATATATGCCGCCGCCGACGACCGAGCTGTGTCAGTCTCTCAATCTCAGTACCACACTACGTCGCGTTGCACCTCAATATGCAGCACTGTGCGCTAGTGTTCCACAGTGAGATTCGTCTCCTCGCATCTTACCTAGCTGAGACGGAACGTTAGTCACTGTATTTAGTTGTGATATGGACGCGGAGAAGATTCAAGATTTAGTACACGTTATTTGATTGCTGTTAACTAAAGAACTTCAGATTGGACATAATTGAAGTTAAGTACCCAATTGGTTCCTGTATAAAGAGTATTTTAACGACGTGTGCATTTTGTGGTGTAGTGAGAGGAAACTGGCCACCCACCTATCATACCACCCTCTCCTCATCCAGTCAAGAACCACAGAACATCACAAGATGGCACAGCCATAACACAGAACGTTGTTGTTGTTGTGGTCTTCAGTCCTGAGAGTGGTTTGATGCAGCTCTCCATGCTACTCTATCCTGTGCATGCTTCTTCATCTCCCAGTACTTACTGCAACCTACATCCTTCTGAATCTGCTTAGTGTATTCATCTCTTGGTCTCCCTCCACGATTTTTACCCTCCACGCTGCCCTCCAATGCTAAATTTGTGATCCCTTGATGCTTCAGAACATGTCCTACCAACCGGTCCCTTCTTCTTGTCAAGTTGTGCCATAAACTCCTCTTCTCCCCAATTCTATTCAATACCTCCTCATTAGTTATGTGATCTACCCATCTAATCTTCAGCATTCTTATGTAGCACCACATTTCAAAAGCTTCTATTCTCTTCTTGTCCAAACTATTTATCGTCCATGTTTCACTTCCATACAAGGCTACACTCCATACAAATACTTTCAGAAACGACTTCCTGACACTTAAATCTATACTCGATGTTAACAAATTTCTCTTCTTCAGACACGCTTTCCTTGCAATTGCCAGTCTACATTTTATATCCTCTCTACTTCGACCATCATCAGTTATTTTGCTCCCCAAATAGCAAAACTCCTTTACTACTTTAAGTGTCTCATTTCCTAATCTAATTCCCTCAACATCACCCGACTTAATTCGACTACATTCCATTATCCTCGTTTTGCTTTTGTTAATGTTCATCTTATATCCTCCTTTCAAGACACTGTCCATTCCGTTCCACTGCTCTTCCAAGTCCTTTGCTGTCTCTGACAGAATTACAATGTCATCGGCGAACCTCAAAGTTTTTATTTCTTCTCTATGGATTTTAATTCCTACTCCGAATTTTTCTTTTGTTTCCTTTACTGCTTGCTCAATATACAGATTGAATAACATCGGGGACAGGCTACAACCCTGTCTCACTCCCTTCCCAACCGCTGCTTCCCTTTCATACCCCTCGACTCTTATAACTGCCATCTGGTTTCTGTACAAATTGTAAATAGCATTTCGCTCCCTGTATTTTACCCCTGCCACCTTCAGACTTTGAAAGAGAGTATTCCAGTCAACATTGTCAAAAGCTTTCTCTAAGTCCACAAATGCTTGAAATGTAGGCTTGTCTTTCCTTAATCTTTCTTCTAAGATAAGTCGTAAAGTCAGTATTGCCTCACGTGTTCCAATATTTCTACGGAATCCAAACTGATCTTCCACGAGGTCGGCTTCTACTAGTTTTTCCATTCGTCTGTAAAGAATTCGCATTAGTATTTTGCAGCTGTGGCTTATTAAACTGATTGTTCGGTAGTTTTCACATCTGTCAACACCTACTTTCTTTGAGATTGGAATTATTATATTCTTCTTGAAGTCTGAGGGTATTTCGCCTGTCTCATACATCGTGCTCACCAGATGGTAGAGTTTTGTCAGGACTGGCTCTCCCAAGGCCGTCAGTAGTTCTAATGGAATGTTGTCTACTCCCGGGGCCTTGTTTCGACCCAGGTCTTTCAGTGCTCTGTCAAACTCTTCACGCAGTATTGTATCTCCCAGAACACTGAGTGTAAATACTGTGCAAGTCTTCCGGCTTTCCATACTATCGTTCGGCCATGACCTTTTCCTATCGTTCTGCCTTCTTTCTCTCGCGTGTGTGCGTCCGTGCGAGCGTGTGTGTGTGTGTGTGTGTGTGTGTAAAGGGAGGGGATGTGTCTTAAATGGAATCTTTGGGTCTAAATATTTCGTCCGTAAAGGATGGCTTTGAGAGGGCTGCGACCGTTGATAAATACAAATAAAAGTTTTCAGCGGCGATCACTTACTACTCTTGCCATTATACGTTTCGATCGTTCAGACCATAATCTGCAGATAGAGAATTATTTATTTAAATAGCTAGTGTTGGTGAGAAGTACATACGCTTTTTCTCGACAGCAGATCAAGAGCATTGTAGGTCATGTTGCGCCTTTTGCGGAGGAGCTGAGTCGTAGAAGGTCTGCATTCTGTTACGTGTTGTGTCTTCGCCACTGTACGTTATCTTGTTCCTGAGTGTAAACATAAGGTACAGTGGAGAGAACATACAGCAGGCAGCAGTATGCAGACCTTTTACTCTACTGCCCCGAAAAAGATGTAACATAAACTACATTGCCCTGGTCTGCTGCTGTGAAAAGGCGCCTCTACTACTCTTCGCTAACCCCAGCTACGTAAATAAACAATTCCCCAACTGAAGATGATGATGACCTGAACCATCGAAACGCGCAGAAGCAAAATAAGTGATTGACGCCGAAAACTGTTTTATTTCTATCATCGGGCCTTTGATGAGTTTACAATCACTTCTGCTCCGCATTTCCCTGCATTTAATATCGTCTTCAAAATCTGCCACTATTGGAGATGATTTTTTGGAGCCCAAGAAAATCTTCACTTTGCAAGACGAACAGCCGAAAATAAAAATAAATGGTTAGCAGTATTTCTGGATGTCGGGAATTTCCCAGTGGAGGAGAGGAGCATCTTTCACTTCAGCTTGTAAACTATAACTTGAAAGCTCAAGAAAAGGCATCACCGCGCTAAACTCGCCTTTCAGAGCGCCATCTCGGTCTTTCGTTCACTCGACCTGTCTGACACACTGGACAGTGAATGAAAAATGTCATATTACCACTTTGAGCTGCTGTTAAACTACTTTAATTATACAGCCGGTATCAGTCGTCTGACCATCATCAGGTTCATAAAAGTATTCGCAGCGACATGTTAGGCGAAATATGGTCAGGTAATTTTATATTTCATTTAACTTGAGTCTGCGAATGCTTTTATGAACTTGGTGATGGTCAGACGACTGAAACTAGTTGTGCAAATAAAGTACACTACTGGCCATTAAAATTGCTACACCACGAATATGACGTGCTACAGATGCTAAATTTAACCCACAGGAAGAAGATGCTGTGATATGCAAATGATTAGCTTCTCAGAGCATTCACACAAAATTGGCGCCGGTGATGACACCTACAACGTGCTGACATGAGGAAAGTTTCCAACCGATTTCTCATACACAAACAGCAGTTGGTCGGCGTTGCCTGGTGAAACGTTGTTGTGATGCCTCGTGTAAGGAGCAGAAATGCCTACCATCACGTTTCCGACTTTGATAAAGGTCGGATTGTAGCCTATCGAGATTGCGGTTTATCGTATCGCGACATTGCTGCTCGCATTGGTCGACATCCAGCGACTGTTAGCAGAATATGGAATCGGTGGATTCAGGGGGGTCATACGGAACGCCGTGCTGGATCCCAACGGCCTCCTATCACTAGCAGTCGAGATGACGGGCATCTTATCCTCATGGCTGTAACGGATCGTGCAGCCACGTCTCGATCCCTGAGCCAACAGATGGGGACGTTTGCAAGACAACAACCATCTGCACGAACAGTTCGATGACGTTTGCAGCAGCATGGACTATCAGCTAGGAGACCATGGCTGCGGTTACCCTTGCCACTGCATCACAGACAGGAGCGCCTGCGATGGTGTACTCGACGACGAACGTGGGTGCACGAATGGCAAAGCGTCATTTTTTCGGATGAATCCAGGTTCTGTTTACAGCATCATGATGGTCGCATCCGTGTTTGGCGACATCGCGGTGAACGCACATTGGAAGCGTGTATTGGTCATCGCGTATCACCCGGCGTGATAGTATAAGGTGCCATTGGTTACACGTCTCTTTCACCTCTTGTTCGCATTGACGGCACTTTGAACAGTGGACGTTACATTTCAGATGTGTTACGACCCGTGGCTCTAACCTTCATTCGATCCCTGCGGAACCCTACATTTGAGCAGGATAATGCACGTCCGCATTTTGCAGGTCCTGTACGGGCCTTTCTGGATACAGAAAATGTTCGACTGCTGCCCTGGCCAGCACGTTCTCCAGATCTCTCACCAGTTGAAAACGTCTGGTCAATGGTGGCCGAGCAACTGGCTCGTCGCAATACGCCAGTCACTACTATTGATGAACTGTGGTATCGTGTTGAAGCTGCATGGGCAGCTGTACCTGTACACGCCATCCAAGCTCTGTTTGACTCAATGCCCAGGCGTATCAAGGCCGTTATTACGGCCAGAGGTGGTTGTTCTGGGTACTGATTTCTCAGGATCTACGCACCCAAATTGCGTGAAAATGTAATCACATGTCAGTTCTAGTGTAATTTATTTGTTCAATGAATACCCGTTTATCATCTGCATTTCTTCTTGGTGTAGCAATTTTAATGGCCAGTAGTGTAGTACAGGCCTCACAGTGTAATAACATATTTACAAATTCAACGTAATCGCAGCTCGATTCACTTAGCCACCAAGAAAACTTTTGCAACTATGTGCACCATCTCTGCTTCACGTGCTACTGTCATCTCCTTGCCTCCCCCTCCTCCTTCCCTCCCCGTTCTGTATTTCTGTTGGGACGTTCCGTGTGAGCTCCAATCTCTCTCTTTTTACCGTCTCGACACATCTTTATGAGGAAGCAACGTATTAGTTGACTCTTCTGGGAACCACGCTGTGTTGCATAACACCTCTTGTATCGCGTGCCACCGGAGTTGGATGAGCATCTCCGTGAAACACTCTCGTGTGTAAACGACACCGTTTTGTAAAGAGCTGCTTGTCTCTGCATCCTCTCTCTATACAACAGCACATTGTTCGCGATTAGCCTCAAGAAGCTTCCAAAGTTATCGATAGACCGTTTGTACTTACAGTGAACAGTAACTGTACGATAACTCACACTTGAGGTATGAACGACAGACTGCAGTCTGTTCGCTAGGAACTCCTTAACCCAATCGCAAGACTTGTCTGCTATCCCTTAAGCAGAGTCGGTACCGAACTGTATCGAACGACTGACAGAAGTCAAGGAACACACCTGGGCGCCGATATATATTGCATTTTGGATCTCGTGGACGAATACAAAGAGCTACGTTTCACAAGGTCATTGCTTGCGAAATTTATGTACACAATGTGTCCATAATTGAATTTCCAGCTTCCAAGATTTTCGAGAATGTTTTTATTTAAAGTTTGAAGTCGGATAACAAATGACAATTTTTTTTCCTGTGATATAATTGCAAATTAAAAATTGTGTGACTTTTTTCTTTACTTGCACTGTGAACCCTTTGTTCCTACGAAATTTCATGATTACAAAAAATGGTTCAAATGGCTCTGAGCACTATGGGACTTAACATCTGAGGTCATCAGTCCCCTAGAACGTAGAACTACTTAAACCTAACTAACCTAAGGACATCACACACATCCATGCCCGAGGCAGGATTTGAACCTGCGACCGTAGCGGTCGCTCGGTTCCAGACTGAAGCGCCTATAACCGCTCGGCCACACCGGCCGGCGTTCCAGCTTCAAAACGCTGTAGAAAGAGAACCACTGTTCAGAACGACGTCAGGTTTGAACATATTATTGACGCAGTTGGAAACGTCATGAAAAAAGACTAATAAATGGCGCTGTAAGAATCAGAATATGCTGACACCGCTGTTCCTCAGTTTGCGTTCGAGAGGTCCAGCTTGACTGACTTCATGAAGGATCGCGTGCTCTTGGTAAAGCTCATTTACAAGAACGGTGACCGTGCGCCAGTAGCCCTGCAGAAGTGCTGCGTACTCAAGGGTATGAAAAAGAGCATTGATCCGATGTGTACTAAGGGTCTGGAGAAAGTGATTACAAAACTCGAGAAGACTGGTGCTTTTGAAGTGCCATACGGCAGAGGGAGGAAAGCGATTGATCCATCATGTGTCAAAGTGGGGCTACAGCATTGCAGGAGGGGTCGAGCGGTGGTGCGCAAACATGCAGTGCGCGGGGAATTGTCCGAACGTTGGACATGCCTGCGAGCATAAAATCCTACGAAACAGCCTGGATTACTATCGGTCCCATATTCAGGAATTGCTTCCTGCTAACCTGGCAGTAAGAGAAATTTCTTGCATATAAGTGGACAATGGATGGCCATGGAACATTCTGTGGACAAACAATGCCCGTTTCTTCTCCGAGGACATGTCAATACGTAGAACTGCAGAATATGGGCTACGGAAGTCCGCACGCACGTCAGATGGAACTACTTCATTCTGTAACGGTGACTGGCTGGTGCGGAATGACGGTATCATTTATCTTAGGGCCGTTTTTCTTGAGGAGTTGAGTCCTGCGGGTCTTGTTACCGCTATCGTCACTGGTAAGCGCTATGAGAGTCTTTTGGACACCAACGTCATTCACACTCTTGAACAGCGTGGGTATGTGGGTAGAAAGAAGGAGGGAAGACTGGAGTTAACGTCCTGTCGACATCGAGGTCATTAAAGACGAGCACAAGCTCGGATTGCGTCAAGGATGAGGAAGGAAATCGGCTGTTCCCTTTCAAAGGAATTGCGCCGGGATTTGCCTGGAGCGATTTAGAGAAATCACGGGAGATCTAAATCTGGATGGTCGGACGTGATTTTCAACAGTCGTCCTCCCGAATGTGAGTCCAGTGTGCTAACCATTGCGCCACCTCGATTGGTTATCTGGGTAGGATAATTTTTAAGCAAAAAAAAAAAAAAAAAAATGGTTCAAATGGCTCTGAGCACTATGCGACTTAACTTCTGAGGTCATCAGTTGCCTAGAACTTAGAACTAACTAAACCTAACTAACCTAAGGACATCACACACATCCATATCCGAGGCAGGATTCGAACCTGCGACCGTAGCGGTCACTCGGCCCCAGACTGTAGCGTCTAGAACCGCACGGCCACTCCGGCCGGCTAATTTTTATGCAAGAAGGTGCTCTTCCGCACGTTGCACAGCCAGTGAAGCGACTGTTGCAGAGGCATTTAGAAAATGCAGGAGTTATCACTCCGCTAGAGCCTGTCCGTCCAGATCACCTGATCTTAATGTCTGTGACTGTGGTGTTATCTGAAAGATGATGCGTTCAGTGCTCCAAATACGAACGTAGATGAATTGAAGGCAAGCACTGCGAACGCATTCTGAATGTGATTCCCGAGACACTCCGATCTCTTGTGGAACTTGTTGTTTCTTGATTTCATCTTGTGGCAGGAAACGGTGGAGAGCATACTGAACATGTCTCGCACCACTGTGAATTAGTATCCCACGTCATTTTGCTTTTTATGCGGTTTTTTGACTCAGGGCAAATAAAAACTGATTTTTCCCATCCGCTGTGGTACGACGTTGCCATAGTAAATGGAATTACCTAACAAACAGTGCCGCAAACGTTGACTGCCGAACTTATCCAGTCATGCACATTAAAAAGTACGGATGGTGTAATGTGCAACTCAAACAGTAGTCGTCATATTGCGACTCATCTGTCACTTGCAGCCGCGCCATTGACGTTAAGATCCTCAGACCGCCATCTACTGGTAAAATTTTCGTTAAAAGTCTTTTCTTCTGTTTTTCCTCAAATTAATAACATGCTGTTCAAATTTAACGACATTCAAAGTAGTGGTCCTCTTTCTACATTGTTTTGAAACTGAATCTTCAGTTATGTACACCCTGTATACGACCGTGAGCTTCTTTTCTGTCTACCACAAGCGCTGGAGAATAATTCTTTGATGATGGCAGTAGCCATACTGGCGAAACGCTAGATTATCAACTAAACAGATGTCGGCCGTAAAACCTGAAACGAACCCGACCGGGCAATAATCATTTTGTACAAACAAGTGCCATTGTGAGTGTGCTGCTCCAGCGTTTGATGTGCTGTATATGAGATAACGATGGACCGATCTGATCAAAGTGTCTTCAATAAGGAGACAGATGCTCTCCTCTCCATCTGCTTTTTTTTCACTTAGGCAGAGATTGATAACAACAGTAATCAGTAGCATTGCTAATTTAACGCCCGGCACTGATAGCTTCAAATCCGAGAATGTTGCAGTAGCAACTGCTGTACATGAGACACTTCTTTAAGCACCATTTATTTAAAGCATCAAACAAGGATAGACATCACATATTTTCCATCTGACCGTATCTTTCACAGTCAGTAGGATACATTAGAGGAACGCCTATCTAGACAGTGTACGTACGTACGTACGCGCGCGCGCGCGCGCGTGTGTGTGTCTAACAACATAGCTCTGCAACACCTGAACCCTTGTCAATCAAATTTGGTACTCGTACTGCTATGAGACTGTATGGAGGTAAGACACTTAATTGTGAATAAGGGGGCTGAAAACTGGTAACACGTAAGTGGCGTAACTATCAAACGACTGGCGCAACTTCAGTTAAACTTGCCACGAGAATACGCGAAAACAAAAACGGACTTTTATAAAATAAATTATGAGTTTACCGTTCTCCCAGGATTAAAGCCCGATCGAAAATCTGTTGGACCACCTCGATTGGGCTGTTCGTGCCACGGATCCTCAGTCGAGAAACCTATCGCAACTGGCCAAGGCACTGGAGCGACACCCCCGGGATAACAAGGCCGCCCAACAGTATTAGTGACATCACACTAAGCGGCCCATAGCCGACGCAGCAGTCCACGACACCTCCGTATAGACGCGCCTTATGCTAACGATCTTCTGTCCGTCATACAGAAAGGAGCGATCTAATCGATAATTCGAACCAAAGACCAAATTATATATATATTCTTGTAAACAGCATAAAGGTTCATAACGAAATACCGATTACATATACGGGCAGGAATAGGTTCTTGAACTACTCTGAAAGGTGTTTATCTTCAGTACCAGAATGAACATCAAATTGTCAGGTTTTCTAAATAGAAAAGCACTTTGTTAGTAACAGACAGCAATAATGAGACTTGCAGTTGGTGATTTCTACGTGGAAAAGGAAATAAGCTGTAGAGAGATTGAAAATGGTAAGTAAAGAGAGCCTCAGCCTTTTGCTCACATTCTTACATGTAATGCACTTGGTTGTTTTTCATTTCCTTACCTTTCGTAACATTTTTAATATTGTTTCAAGAAGTGTATCTTCAATAGCAGAGTGAACTTCAAATTGTCAGGCTTTTCTTAAAGGAAAGAGCAGTCCCTTAGTATCACAGTGCAAGACAGAATCTTGTGTTCAGTGATTTCTATGTTAAAAGGAGAATATTTGATATCTATCTTTTGTTTCCATTCTTTATTACTGGGGATACACTTGTAAAAATTCTTGAAAAGAGCTGTCACCATGAACATATGAGTAAATTCACAATAGTCATGTGTTTTATGAGATAAAGCGAACTCTTGTTACCTTATTGTAAACGAAAGTTGTGAGGGTTTTGCAATGTATGACAGTGTTTAGCTTGAAAATGTTAAGTCCTGCTGTCAGTTGGCATTTGTCACCACCTGTATGCGAGTTTTAAAGCTAAATAGTGTTCTGACAATTATAAAATAGTGGCAAAGTTCCCCAATCGATTAAACTTATTCCTGCCCGTATATGTAATCCGTATTCCTTTATGAAACTTTATACTGTTTACAAGAATATATATAATTTGGTCTTTGGTTCGAATTATCGATTAGTTCGCTCCTTTCTGTATGACGGACAGAAGATCGTTAGCATCTGGCGCGTCTGTACGGAGGTGTCCGTGGACTGCTGCGTCGGCTATGGGCCGCTTAGTGTGACGTCACTAACACTGTTGGGCGGCCTTGTTATCCCGGGGGTGTCGACTGGAGTCGATATGGTTCCGCATCCTTTTCGGCACCGTCCAGAACCTCACTGAGTCTCTTGCTGCACGTCTCGCAGATGATCACATTAATGTGACTGGACAGTTTACAATTGCAGTGGGAAAGGCGTCATCGAGATTGGACCAGTGATCAATGGCGAACTGTCGTCTGGTCAGATGAATCACATTTCTTGTTGCACCATGTAGAAGGTACTGAGCTACTAGAGAAATGCACAGCACCACAAACGCAGACCTGTGGGGCAGTATTATGACATGGTAAATATTCATCTGTCCGTGTTACTAGCCAGAATCGTGGTTCGTTGAATATCATAGTGAACTACCGTTGATGTCTGGAGCACCAGATTCGCCTGATGTGAACCCACAAGAACACACATGGGTCGGTATTGGATGCCACCAATAGTAGAGCAAGGTTCGTGCCAGCGCACTCTGCATTGTTGCCAAATTTATTCAAGATGGCGGCGATGACGTCATGCAAGATGGCGGCATGTAGACTTGGCAACAGTGCATGACGTCATACAAGATGGCGGATTTTGGTGGGAAAATAGCCCAATTGTGCTATGTCCACTAACCCAACCTCCATAAAAATGGCGGGAAGTTTGAATTTTGGCGGGAAAATAGACCAATTGGGCTATGTCCACTAACCTAAGCCTCCAGAAAAAAATAGGCGCCAAATTCAAATTCCAACAGGATAATGCATGCAAAACTGTACTTGTCTTTATTATTATTCATTATTATTAATTATCATTTATTATTATTATTATTATTATTATTATTATTATTATTATTATCATCATCATCCTCATCATCATCATCATCATCATCATTATTATTATTGGCCTACCTCCACTAAAAAAATCACTCCAAATTCAAATTCCAGCACGATAATGGCTGCAAAACGTCCAGTGCAAGCGGCCGCCTCACGTGACAGGCTTCGGCAGTGGGTCGACGCACTGGCCGGCGGTGCCAGGGGGTGGCGACAACTTGAACTAATTCAGTTGGAGCACGGACGTCGTGGCGACTGCACTGCGATATCAAAGATGTGTACTGATGGTGTTGGAGAACAAGTGATGACCGAACTGCTTGAAATAAAGACTTCAGTCCCTTTCCCCCTGCAAAATCAAAGGACGTGACTTAGGTTACTATAAGTACACTTTATTATTTGACGCGATTTTGATAGGTTACCAGTGAAAAAAAGATAAGTGACGCCGAAAGTTTGTACGTGTGATAGATTATGGTGTTGGAATTTGAACTTGTGACAGATTTTTTGCTATGGATGTAACGCAAATGGCTTTCTTCCCACCGAAATCATACATCTTGAATAAATAATAAATGATAATAAATGATAATAATAAACAGAAATACAGTGTTCGAGACACTATCGTGTTGGAATTTGAATTTGGTGCAATTTACTGGTGGGGGCAGGCCAAGGATAATAATAAATAACAATAAATGATGAATGATAATGAATAATAATCAATAATAATAAAGACAAGTACGGTTTTGCAGCCATTATCGTACTGGAATTTGAATTTGGAGTGATTCTTTTAGTGCAGGTAAGCCAATAATAATAATAATAATAATGATGATGATTATGATGATTATGATGATAATAATAATGATAATGATAATAATAATGATAATAATAAATGATAATTAATAATAATGAATAATAATAAAGACAAGTACAGTTTTGCATGTTGGAATGTGAATTTCGCGCCTATTTTTTCTGCCAGTCATTTTTTATGGAGGTTAGGTTAGTGGACATAGCAGAATTGGCCTATTTTCCCGCTAAAATCCGCCATATTGTATGACGTCATGCACTGCTGCCAAGTCTACATGCCGCCATCTTCCATGACGTCATCGCCGCCATCTTGAATAAATTTGGCAACAATGCAGAGTGCGCTGGCACAAACCTTGCTCTACTACTACTCCACGCCTACAGACGACCAGGCCGTAATTTACTCAAGTTGCGTGATGTTTGCGTAGCCATCTAGTATACCTATTAACGACTTGTCGAATCCATGCCGCACAGAATCGCTGCTTCATCGGGTTTACGAGGTGGACCAGCACGCTTTTCAGCAGGCGATCATAATGTTTTGGCTCATCAGTGCAGATGTACTGTAGATATGGAATCAGAAACGTTCTCTAATCGTGATAAGACAGAATGTGCCGCAACTCAAGGCATCGCGTACGGATAGTGCCCGGGGTCAACACCATTAAGACCGTTAAGCTGCGATACGGGGATGTCAACCTCGTCCCATCTGTCCCCAGATCGGTCTGCCACTGTGGTTGCCCCGGTTGCTGTCCGCAGTGGGGCTGAGCCCTCGCCTGTGGTTGATTGGGAGGTCGTTCCAAGGCGTGGCAGGCAGCGAAAGACGTCCCCGGAGGCTGATCAGAAAGCCTCTGCGGTGCGTCTGACAAACAGGTTTCAGGTACTGTCTCTGGCTGAGCCAGATGCAGCTGCCTGCCCTGTTTCAGAGGATGATTCTCAGCCTTCAAGGTCCGGGCAATGGCAGAGGGTGGGCTTATTGGTAGTTGGGAGCTCCAATGTTAGGCGCGTAATGGGGCCCCTTAGGGGTATGGCGGCTACGCAGGGGAAGAAATTTTAATTGCCAGTAGTGTAGTAAGACGTTGGCTCCGACGTCGACCAGTAAAGTGATACCACGAAGGCATACAGGCCCTCCCAGTAAGATAGCGAAAGGCCGTCGCATTGAACGCAGATTATGTTGAAAAATAGTGTTTTGTAGCCAAAAAAGGGGAATAATGTGGTGTATTGCAACTATGAATGAAAACAACCTGCTCTCAGAAAAAAGTGCTGCATTGTTTGCTGAACACTACTCGCACATTCATATTGGATGCTTTTTGGAATGCTGTTGTTGGCAGTATATTTTTCTGTACGGCATCCATATATTCTTTGCATATCTTCTTCGTTTGGAACGCGCTGGAACCGCATCTTCCCGGGAAACAGAACGGCTGATGTTACCTCCTGCTTTCGGCAGTGCCACACTACCGATGTAACGAGGCCATTTGGCTGATGTAACACTGCCAGATGAGTCTGTCATCCAGGCTGTCGCCCGTGCAGCTGCTAATAAGAAGACGGAACCTTCTGTTGGTTTTTCCTCTCCAGCCTGCACATAGAGCAAGCAATAAAGGAAACTAAGGAAGAATTGAAAACAGAATTCAAGTTCCGTGGGAATAAATACAAACCTTAAAGTTAAATGATTTTATGTTATTTATTTATCGTACGCTAGCAGCTACAAGTGACGTAAATGGATGGCTGAACTCTATGGACATGGCACTTTAGCAGACACACGCCAAAAATTGTTATAGGAAAACTAGATTGTAATTCAAATATAAAAACATTAATGTACTGCGGATTATGTATCACTGGCACAAAAACCATTCATACATACATATTTTAAAAATATGTATGTTGGTTTATGTGCCGCGAGCGGCAGCTGCGCGGTCTTAGCCGTCTTGTCAAGGTCCGCGGACCTCCCCCCCCCCCCTCCCACTCTCTCACCATCGGAGGTTCGAGCCCTCCCTCAGACATCGGTGTGTGTGTGTGTGTGTGTGTGTTGTCTATAGCGCAAGTTAGATTAAATAGTGTGTAAGCTTATGGACCGGTGACATAAGCAGTTTGGTCCCATAAAATCTTACCACAAATTTACAAATTTTTACATGTATGTATGTTCGTATGTGCGTGTGCGTGTGCGCGTGTGCGTGCGCGTGCGCGTTCTAGGTCTCCTAAAACACTGGATCCATTTAAATCAAACTTGGTACTCATACCCCTTACTGTCAGGCAACAATAGCTGTGGTGGCAAGAAATACCTACCTGCCATAGTTCAGCTGATACACGTCATTAACAATGTTGTTGTTGTTGTTCTGGTCTTTAGTCCTGAGACTGGTTTGATGCAGCTCTCCATGCTACTCTATCCTGTGCAAGCTTCTTCATCTCCCAGTACGTACTGCAGCCTACATCCTTCTGAATCTGCTTAGTGTATTCATCTATTGGTCTCCCTCTATGATTTTTACCCTCCACGCTGCCCTCCAACACTAAATTTGTGATCCCTTGATGCCTCAGAACATGTCCTACCAACCGATCCCTTCTTCTAGTCAAGTTGTGCCACAAACTCCTCTTCCCCCCAATCCTTTTCAGTACTTCCTCATTAGTTACGTGATCTACCCATCTAATCTTCAGCATTCTTCTGCAGCACCACATTTCGAAAGCTTCTAATCTCTTCTTGTCCAAACTATTTATAGTCCATGTTTCACTTCCATACATGGCTACACTCCATAAAAATACGTTCAGATACGACTTCCTGACTCTTAAATCTATACCCGATGTTAACAAATTTCTCTTCTTCAGAAACGCTTTCCTTGCCATTGCCAGTCTACATTTTATATCCTCTCTACCTCGACCATCATCAGTTATTTTGCTCCCCAAATAGCAAAACTCCTTTACTACTTTAAGTGTCTCATTTCCTAATCTAATTCCCTCAACATCACCCGACTTAATTCAACTACAGTCCATTATCGTCGTTTTGCTTTTGTTGATGTTCATCTTATATCCTCCTTTCAAGACACTGTCTATTCCGTTCCACTGCTCTTCCAAGTCCTTTGCTGTCTCTGACAGAATTACAATGTCATCGGCGAACCTTAAAGTTTTTATTTCTTCTCCATTGATTTTAATACCTACTCCAAAATTTTCTTTTGTTTCCTTCACTGCTTGCTCAATATACAGATTGAACAACATCGGGGAGAGGCTACAGCCCTGTCTCACCCCCTTCCCAACCACTGCTTCCCTTTCATGTCCCTCGACCCTTATAACTGCCATCTGGTTTCTTTACAAACTGTAAATAGCCTTTCGCTCCCTGTATTTTACCCCTGCCACCTTCAGAATTTGAAAGAGAGTATTCCAGTCAACATTGTCAAAAGCTTGCTCTAAGTCTACAAATGCTAGAAACGTAGGTTTGTCTTTTCTTTATCTAGCTTCTAAAATAAGTCGTGGGGTCAGTATTGCCTCACGTGTTCCCATATTTCTACGGAATCCAAACTGATCTTCTCCGAGGTCAGCTTCTACCAGTTTTTCCATTTGTATGTAAAGAATTCGCGTTAGTATTTTGTAGCTGTGACTTATTATACTGATAGTTCGGTAATTTTCTCATCTGTCAACGCCTGCTTTCTTTGGGATTGGAATTATTATATTCTTCTTGAAGTCTGAGGGTATTTCGCCTGTCTCATACATTTTGCTCACCAGATGGTAGAGTTTTGTCAGGACTGCCTCTCCCAAGACTGTCAGTAGTTCTAATGGAATATTGTCTACTCGTGGGGCCTTATTTCGACTTAGGTCTTTCAGTGCTCTGTCAAACTCTTCGCGCAGTATTAACAATGAGATGTGTGAAAGCTGCCTCATCATGCATGACTTTTATATTTATACTTCTTTGCTACTAAGTCCATTCGCAACACATTTCGCGGACACTATCCACATATGCCGCTGAGTATACCTACACAAATATATTATTGTATGAGATGTAGTTCAACAGAAGTTCCAAGCTTCTGTAAAGTTTGGAAGGTAGGAGACGAGATACTGGCAGAAGTAAAGCTGTGAGTACCGGGTGTGAGTCGTGCTTCGGTAGCTCAGATGGTAGAGCACTTGCCCGCGAAAGGCAAAGGTCCTGAGTTCGAGTCTCGGTAGGGCACACAGTTTTAATCTACCAGGAAGTTTCATATCAGCGCACACTCCGCTGCAGTGTGTAAATCTCATTCTGGAAACAGTAAAATAATTAATTAGCGAATATTCTACAAAAAATCAAAATGTTGTCATACCACGCCCAACATTAAATGCACCAGGACGTATCTCATTCTATCGGTTAGAAGAGTAACATCTTCAGCTAACAGCAAAATTTACTTGTTCCATCACATTATAAAAAAAAAAAAAGTTTGGCAGAATACACGTTATTCCTATACCCCGGAATGCTATCGCCAACGGTTGCCGTCTCGTACATTTGTCACATTTGACTAAAACGTGTACACCCACACTGAATAATAATTGTTATTTATGTCTTGAGAATACTGTTCTTGGTGATACTTAATTAAAATCTATACCTTGTCAAGATTAAGCACCATTATAAATACATCGTAAAATTTTAGTAATTTAAAAGACAGTGGCGTCCATATCCACCATGGCGTTGCTGTAAGTGGCCGAGCTATTCTAGGCGCCACAGTCCGGAACCACGCGACTTCTACGGTCGCAGGTTCGAATCCTGCATGGATGTGTGTGACGTCCTTAGGTTAGTTAGGTTTAAGTAGTTCTAAGTTCTAGGGGACTGATGACCTCAGATGTTGAGTCCCATAGTGATCACAGCCATTTGAACCATTTGAACCAATACCATCAATATCAATACCTTCTCAAATGAGTGGCACACAAGTTATCCTTTGATGCTACTCAAATGAGTACATCAAAAGCATAGACATCTACTCATATCGATACTTCTAAAATTCTTTTACGCAAGTGATGCAATACTGAGCATGTTCAAATGGTTCAAATGGCTCTGAGCACTATGGGACTCAACATCTTAGGTCATAAGTCCCCTAGAACTTAGAACTACTTAAACCTAGCTAACCTAAGGACATCACACACACCCATGCCCGAGGCAGGATTCGAACCTGCGACCGTAGCAGTCCCGCGGTTCCGGACTGCAGCGCCAGAACCGCTAGACCACCGTGGCCGGCTACTGAGCATGTATTTACTTGCTTGCTTATTTTATGTAATCCAATAAAACACATTAAATATTATTTTTAGTAACTATAATCGTTAAACAAAAAAGCCGCAATGGATCAACAGAGACATTTTGGAAGGTTTCCCGGAAATAACAGTTACTGTATACACTTAGGAGACATCGAATTGGCACATACAATCACAGAAAATGCCAATAGGAAGAAAACAGAACAAAGTCAAGCTGGTCGTTGAGTAAGAATATAGAATCCAAGTAATCATTATTAGGAAGAAAAGTAAATTCAAGAAATTTTTTGTTCTAATCTTATAGGTTTTATGCAAAGTATGAATTTGTGACGTAAATCAGAAAAATATGTAAAACCAAGTTTCACCATGTTTGTTGAAATACGATGCTTCCCAGCACTAGACGATTTAATTTTACTTTCGATGTATTATTTTCTCAAAGAATGTTGTAACTTCGAAAGTCCAAATTTTGGTTAGTCGTAGCTGCATAGTCAATTAAATTCAATTACTGACAAACTTTAAAATAACGACTCATGACCTAGAAGGTAAGCCTGCACAGATATAATAATTTTTTATCAGAGGATGTCAAAAGAGAATTATTATTAGGCTCACACACAACGTTCACTTGTTTTATCAGACACAGATGCAATGCTAACTTTCCGTTGTTTTCTTTCTACAACAGTTTCGTGGGCACTGGAGTGTTCAAATAAATTTGACGCAGTGTCACAAAATTTCACGGTTTTAAAATATTGTTTACACTTTACTGCGGTGTTATTCCTTTTAGTGAAATATGTCCATACTTCAGATTTCGCCAGTGCCATGACACACTTTTGAGAAGAAACGTGCACTGCACGATTGCAAATCACAACAAATATGGCTGACGAACAGATGAACAGTCCTGGCGGACGAAGCGAAGCGTAGCGGGCACAGACACAAGCAGTCGCTACTAACTACTCGGATATGCGCGTAAAATTGATTCGATACTTTTCTTTTGATACCGAGTAACTATCGATATAATGATACGATTCTGTATCGAAACCTAAGTATCGAATACTTACTTGTATCGGAACATCTCTATTTGACACAATTACGAGTAGTAAAATATTCCGGGCTATTATGCCGTGGGTGTATGGATTGTGAATCGGACACTCAAAGAAGTCAAGATCGCCCTGGAAAATGGCCTCGGCGGATGGGGACGAAACGTTTTAATGTGAAATTTATCCGACCACAGCATGATAGCCAGGAGTATTTGATTAACTGTGACATTTTCGGTAGTGAAAGTTAATGTTTTAGAATCCCTAGTTGTGCCGCGAGCGACAGTGGAAGAGACCGCGCAGGAGGGTCCCTTCATCGATGTCAGACGCAGCGTACGTGTTACAGATGTCCCGTCGCAAACGTTCCTTATCTGTCGCCTTGGGTATAAAATGCAACAATCATCATATTAGTAAGTCATTATAAATTATGAAATAAGCATTGTGATCGAATTCGGTGTGTTCATTGAGAATCAGATTTGGATCTTGCTTTTTGTGAGTACAAATTTCAAGTTTCTCCGAGACGTTAAGGCATCGTCCCTTTTGAGCTCTGACAGGGGTAACTCCGCATCGCACCTCCCTCAGATTTAGTGATAAGATGGCGCAGTGGATAGCCCGTCATAAACTGAACACAGATCAAGCATGAGAACAGGAAGAAGGCGTACTGAACTGTGAAAAAAGAAGCAGAACAGAAACAGTGAACGGTCCATGCTCAAGATGAGGAAAATGGAGTGAACTGTAAGAACCAAGGCCTCTTGGTTGTGTGGCCTCGGTGTAGGACTGCAAAGTGGGAGATCAGTGTACAAACCTCCCTCGTGGCCCAATTTTTTTTTTTTTTTGCACAAAATTATGAACTTTCTGTCCAGTCATTTGAGGTGTATGTTCTCCTTCTGCACTCTTGGGAATTGTCATACGATACATTCGTTATAGGATATGAATCAAGTGGTAAGAATATATTATCGTCACAAGGGAATGTTAGAAATAGTGAGAGCAGATGAGGTGCTGCATTGACCTCCCACAGAAATCAAAATAACAAATAAACGAGTGAACTGTGTTACAACAAAGGAATGCAAGAGACAAACTTTCAAAACGGGATGCGAGAGTCATAACATGCGGTACTTGTGTAGAACAAGTAGGAAGTGCGTAGGTCCGGAGGTACTTTCCTTACACATCGCTGTTGCAAACAGACGTTACAGCACGACACTGGCACAAATTTGAGTACAGCGAGCAGACACATCAGTGACCGGACGGACAGATCATAATTTTGTGAAATATATATATATCGCACGAAAGAGATTTGAACACGGATCCAACGCCGTGACGCCGTGGCTACGGAACTTCGCTCGATGTTGCACATCATAGGCTTGGACCATTCACTGTTTCTATTTTGTTTCTTTTTTCACAGTTGAGTACACCTCCTTCCTGTTTGCATACTGGATCTGTAAGGGTGTGTTTGCTCTCTGAATCTGGTTGCGAAATTCCTCCCCGTTTCCCCCATGTGCCTGTTTACTGCAGTGATTGCATTTACTCACGGCGGTTGTCAGCAGACGACTGGCCGACTCGCGGAACAACACCCCTACAGTGACCATATGACGGCCGCGCGGGGTAGCCGCATGGTCTTAGGCGCCTTGCCACGGTTCGCGCGGCTGCCACCTGTCGGAGGTTCGAGTTCTCCCTCGGCCATGGATGTGTGTGTTGTCCTTAGCGTAAGTTAGTTTAAGTTAATTGCAGGAGTCTACATATTCAACGTAAGGATTCGGTTTTAAACATTTCAGAAGAAATAGTAATAATCCGCAGCACTTGCCTTGATCCCTCTGGCAATTTGAACAAGCAAAATGCGCAGTCCTCCTGAATAACTTTTCTTTTCTGAAGCAGCGTCCAGCCTCGGACTTAACATCTGAGGTCATCAGTCCCCTAGAGCTTAGAACTACTTAAACCTAACTAACCTAAGGACATGACACACATCTATACCCGAGGTAGGATTCGAATCTGCGACCGTAGCGGTCGCGCGGTTCCGGACTGAAGTGCCTAGAACCGCTCGGCCACACCGTCCGGCTTCATTTCCTTCTCTTTCAGGTCCCTGATTACTATACGCCATACATGTATACAATTTTTTATCGGGTCAGTGTTTTTTGTGGCCCTCAATAGGCTTAACGAATCTACGGCATAAGCCTGTTTCCTATAGTGAGGTCCGGAAGGTCCACCCAGTTCATTTTACACAGCTGTAAAATTGTACTCTCTTAATAAAAGAAGCATGTTTTCATTTTATCCTATGAATATGGCGCATTATAGTACTGTGGCATTATATGTGCCCTGCCCTCACTAATTAAAAATTTACCTGTCTTTCATGGTGTAAAGTGCCTCTCAGGTCTTATCTAATGTAAACCTCGATTAGTTGTCGACTGTTGGTTAGCAGTTTTAAATTGACCCCACTTTGAATGTGTCCTTTTAATGCTATTGCTGCTAGCTATTAATTGGCATATTACTTTCTGACATTATAGACTGTAAGGTTTCGCTACTTTCCTTGTTGATCAGTAACGAGAGTTTGTAAATAGGAGTGGCACATGTGGATGTTCTTTTAACTGATGACTGTGGCTCGTTGTTCCACGTTGCCACTTATATATCCCCACTAAATTAAAACTTGTTTGCAACTCATGTAAAAGGAAAGTTTCATTGCGCTTTACGGTTTATATAAGTTTATAGAAGCCCAGAACAAGTCAAGTTAGACAGTGCCACCATACCCAGTACTTGCAGTCAAGCACTCTTAACTGAAATAACTAACTGCCGTGGTGCACCACTTCACTATTCTACTCTAGTGAAGTGCCCTACTTCACAGAAACGTGCTCCACAATAACAGCAGCCAGAAAAATGGAAACAAAACGTTACAAAAACCTTTAAACTCAACAAAGCAACACCAATTATAAAAAAGACAATTGATCTCGCATTACCCTGCACTTTCAGGAAGAGTCTGAGCATGCGACAACACACCGCAGGGATGCGTCGATGTTCCACACTACAAGTTTCACCGTTTTGGAAACCATAACAGGGCGGCAGTCCACCAGTTCTTCCCTTTTTTATTAATCCGATAACAACAACAAGATAAAAAATGGAAGCGTTCCACCTTCTCGAGAGGTTACCATTGAATGAGTAACGGTCGTTTCCGTCCGGCAGGTAGGCGTTATAAAACTCTTTTGCAAATAACATGTAAGGTGGTCATGTCATTTTGATTTTTGTAAGTCATTGATATGAACTTCAGAGAGAGAGCAAGTTATCTTTGGTCTTGTCGTGGTACAGTCTTTGCTCTGCACAGTCTGATACATTTTTAGTTGAAGTGTGGTAGGCGATAGACGTATTTAGTAGTGCTGGCTCAAATGGCTCTGAGCACTATGGGACTTAACATCTGAGGTCATCAGTCCCCTAGAACTTAGAACTACTTAAACCTAACTAACCTAAGGACATCACACACAGCCACGCCCGAGGCAGGATTCGAACCTGCGACCGTAGCGGTCGCGCGGTTCCAGACTGTAGCGCCTAGAACCTCTCGGCCACAACAGCCGGCATTTAGTAGTGCTGTGTTGACTTGTGGAAGTATCTGCTAGATGAAGAAAGGACAGCAAGAATGAGTATGATGTATACAATGAAAGGTGAAAGGAAAAAAATATTTTGAATAATGTTATTATTTTTGAAGAGAAGTTTGAGGTAAGACTGCGGCATTGCGCAGCTAGGAATGATTATTGTCAGCTAGTTAACTAGCCCTCCCCCCCATGAACCATGGACCTTGGCGTTGGCGGGGAGGCTTGCGTGCCTCAGCGATACAGATAGCCGTATCGTAGGTGCAACCACAACGGAGGGGTATCTATTGAGAGGCCAGACAAACGTGTGGTTCCTGAAGAGGGGCAGCAGCCTTTTCAGTAGTTGCAAGGGCAACAGGCTGGATGATTGACTGATCTGCCCTTGTAACAATAAACAAAACGGCCTTGCTGTGCTGGTACTGCGAACGGCTGAAAGCAAGGGGAAACTACGGCCGTAATTTTTCCCGAGGGCATGCAGCTTTACTGTATGATTAAATGATGATGGCGTCCTCTTGGGTAAAATATTCCGGAGGTAAAATAGTCCCCCATTCGGATCTCCGGGCGGGGACTACTCAAGTGGACGTCGTTATCAGGATAAAGAAAACTGGCGTTCTACGGATCGGAGCGTGGAATGTCAGATCACTTAATCGGGCAGGTAGGTTAGAAAATGTAAAAAAGGAAATGGATAGGTTAAAGTTAGATGTAGTGGGAATTAGTGAAGTTCGGTGGCAGGAGGAACAAGACTTCTGGTCAGGTGACTACAGAGTTATAAACACAAAATCAAATAGGGGTAATGCAGGAGTAGGTTTAATAATGAATAGGAAAATAGGAATGCGGGTAAGCTACTACAAACAGCATAGTGAACGCATTATTGTGGCCAAGATAGATACGAAGCCCACACCTACAACAGTAGTACAAGTTTATATGCCAACTAGCTCTGCAGATGACGAAGAAATTGAAGAAATGTATGATGAGATAAAAGAAATTATTCAGATAGTGAAGGGTGATGAAAATTTAATAGTCATGGGTGACTGGAATTCGAGAGTAGGAAAAGGGAGAGAAGGAAACGTAGTGGGTGAATATGGATTGGGGGAGAGAAATGAAAGAGGAAGCCGTCTGGTAGAATTTTGCGCAGAGCATAACTTAATCATAGCTAACACTTGGTTTAAGAATCATGATAGAAGGTTGTATACATGGAAGAACCCTGGAGATACTAAAAGGTATCACATAGATTATATAATGGTAAGACAGAGATTTAGGAACCAGTTTTTAAATTGTAAGACATTTCCAGGTGCCGATGTGGACCCTGACCGCAATCTATTGGTTATGACCTGTAGATTAAAACTGAAGAAACTGCAAAAAGGTGGGAACTTGAGGAGATGGGACCTGGATAAACTGAAAGAACCAGAGGTTGTACAGAGTTTCAGGGAGAGCATAAGGGAACAATTGACAGGAATGGGGGAAAGAAATACAGTAGAAGAAGAATGGGTAGCTTTGAGGGATGAAGTAGTGAAGGCAGCAGAGGATCAAGTAGGTAAAAAGACGAGGGCTAGTAGAAATCCTTGGGTAACAGAAGAAATATTGAATTTAATTGATGAAAGGAGAAAATATAAAAATGCAGTAAATGAAGCAGGCAAAAAGGAATACAAACGTCTCAAAAATGAGATCGACAGGAAGTGCAAAATGGCTAAGCAGGGATGGATAGAGGACAAATGTAAGGATGTAGAGGCTTATCTCACTAGGGATAAGATAGATACTGCCTACAGGAAAATTAAAGAGACCTTTGGAGATAAGAGAACCACTTGTATGAACATCAAGAGCTCAGACGGAAACCCAGTTCTAAGCAAAGAAGGGAAAGCAGAAAGGTGGAAGGAGTATATAGAGGGTCTATACAGGGGCGATGTACTTGAGGACAGTATTATGGAAATGGAAGAGGATGTAGATGAAGACGAAATGGGAGATACGATACTGCGTGAAGAGTTTGACAGAGCACTGAAAGACCTGAGTCGAAACAAGGCCACCGGAGTAGACAACATTCCATTGGAACTACTAACGGCCTTGGGAGAGCCAGTCCTGACAAAACTCTACCATCCGGTGAGCAAGATGTATGAAACAGGCGAAATACCCTCAGACTTTAAGAAGAATATAATAATTCCAATCCCAAAGAAAGCAGGTGTCGACAGATGTGAAAATTACCGAACTATCAGTTTAATAAGTCACTGCTGCAAAATACTAACACGAATTCTTTACAGACGAATGGAAAAGCTAGTAGAAGCCGACCTCCGGGAAGATCAGTTTGGATTCCGTAGAAATACTGGAAGACGTGAGGCAATACTGACCTTACGACTTATCTTAGAAGAAAGATCAAGGAAAGGCAAACCTACGTTTCTAGCATTTGTAGACTTAGAGAAAGCTTTTGACAATGTTGACTGGAATACTCTCTTTCAAATTCTGAAGGTGGCAGGGGTAAAATACAGGGAGCGAAAGGCTATTTACAATTTGTACAGAAACCAGATGGCAGTTATAAGAGTCGAGGGACATGAAAGGGAAGCAATTGTTGGGAAGAGAGTAAGACAGGGTTGTAGCCTCTCCCCGATGTTTTTCAATCTGTACATTGAGCAAGCAGTAAAGGAAACAAAAGAAAAATTCGGAGTAGGTATTAAAATCCATGGAGAAGAAATAAAAACTTTGAGGTTCGCCGATGACATTGTATTTCAGTCAGAGACAGCAAAGGACTTGGAAGAGCTGTTGAACGGAATGGATAGCGTCTTGAAAGGAGGATATAAGATGAACATCAACAAAAGCAAAACGAGGATAATGGAATGTAGTCGAATTAAGTCGGGTGATGCTGAGGGGAATTAGGTTAGGAAATGAGACACTTAAAGTACTAAAGGAGTTTTGCTATTTGGGGAGCAAAATAACTGATGATGGTCGAAGTAGAGAGGATATAAAATGTAGACTGGCAATGGCAAGGAAAGCGTTTCTGAAGAAGAGAAATTTGTTAACATCGAGTATAGATTTAAGTGTCAAGAAGTCATTTCTGAAAGTATTTGTATGGAGTGTAGCCATGTATGGAAGTGAAACATGGACGATAAATAGCTTGGAGAAGAAGAGAATAGAAGCTTTCAAAATGTGGTGCTACAGAAGAATGCTGAAGATTAGATGGGTAGATCACATAACTAATGAGGAAGTATTGAATAGGATTGGGGAGAAGAGAAGTTTGTGGCACAACTTGACCAAAAGAAGGGATCGGTTGGTAGGACATGTTCTGAGGCATCAAGGGATCACCAATTTAGTATTGGAGGGCAGCGTGGAGGGTAAAAATCGTAGAGGGAGTCCAAGGGATGAATACACTAAGCAGATTCAGAAGGATGTAAGTTGCAGTAGGTACTGGGAGATGAAGAAACTTGCACAGGATAGAGTAGCATGGAGAGCTGCATCAAACCAGTCTCAGGGCTGAAGACCACAACAACAACAGTTAACTAGCAGAGAGCTGAGAGAAAGACCATCCCATTTCCCTTAATCATAGATTTGCTTATTAATTGATTAAGCTGTTTGAAATTTATAGAAATTCGCTGTTAACTTCGTACCATTTTAAAATTATTGTTCACTTTCTCAAGCATTCCATTGTTCGGACCAATGTTATGTGTGAAGATCACGCGAAGTTTTATTCTGTCATTTTGAATATATACAGGGTGAGTCACCTAACGTTACCGCTGGATATATTTCGTAAACCACATCAAATAGTGACGAATCGATTCCTCAGACCGAACGTGAGGAGAGGTGCTAGTGTAATTGCTTAATACAAACCATAAAAAAATGCACGAAAGTATGTTTTTTAACACAAACCTATGTTTTTTTAAATGGAACCCCGTTAGTTTTGCTAGCACATCTGAACATATAAACAAATACGTAATCAGTGCCGTTTGTTGCATTGTAAAATGTTAATTACATCCGGAGATATTGTAACCTAAAGCTGACGCTTGAGTACCACTCCTCCGCTGTTCGTTCGTGTGTATCGGAGAGCACCGAATTACGTAGGGATCCAAAGGGGACGGTGATGGACCTTAGGTACAGAAGACACTGGAACAGCACATTACGTCCACATGCTAACACCTTTTTATTGGTCTTTTTCACTGACGCACATGTACATTACCATGAGGGGTGACGTACACGTACACACGTGGTTTCCGTTTTCAATTACGGAGTGGAATAGAGTGTGTCCCGACATGTCAGGCCAATAGATGTTCAATGTGGTGGCCGTCAATTGCTGCACACAATTGCAATCTCTGGCGTAATGAATGTCGTACACGCCGCAGTACATCTGGTGTAATGTCGCCGCAGGCTGCCACAATACGTTGTTTCATATCCTCTGGGGTTGTAGGCACATCACGGTACACATTCTCCTTTAACGTGCCCCACAGAAAGAAGTCCAGAGGTGTAAGATCAGGAGAACGGGCTGGCCAATTTATGCGTCCTCCACGTCCTATGAAACGCCCGTCGAACGTGTAATGTTAGGTGACTCACCCTGTATACTTGATTCTAAAATCGGTGTCTTGGAATATCATTTCACTGTTTGTCATTATGCATTACCACATGCAACAGTTTGAATATGTATTTGGAATCAGAAATCTAGCTTGGCCGCTGCCTTCTTGCTCTGTTAGCTGTCGCGCTGTCGAGAAATCTGAAACAGTGTTTTCAAGACGCGATGTAAGTGGAAATCTTGGTTAGAGCCAGATAACTGTTTTATTTCAGTTGCATTCAGGTCAGTTAGAGTTCAGTTCACATTAGATCTGTTCAGTCGGAGATTATCATACGAATGTAAGTTGGATAACAGTTTGTGAAGACATGGTTTTTAGTAATATGTACACTTTTATAGAGTGGGAGGTAAATTTGGGCTACATTCCATACAGAAACAAAATATAGAGAGCACATTACAAATAGACTTACACAACCAATGTCCTTATAGTAATCGACATGGTGGCACCGAACAACTTCTCGAAGGCTGCGTGCAATATCGGAGTTTCCTCCTTGTAAATTGAAGTAACCGTTTTGAGTCGTCTTTCACGGCTTTAAGGCACCGTTAACCACACTGCTGACAACATTGAAGCTACATGCAACAGAAAGTGACCGACCACTGAATAACCACCACTCTGGGCTACTACACTCCTGGAAATGGAAAAAAGAACACATTGACACCGGTGTGTCAGACCCACCATACTTGCTCCGGACACTGCGAGAGGGCTGTACAAGCAATGATCACACGCACGGCACAGCGGACACACCAGGAACCGCGGTGTTGGCCGTCGAATGGCGCTAGCTGCGCAGCATTTGTGCACCGCCGCCGTCAGTGTCAGCCAGTTTGCCGTGGCATACGGAGCTCCATCGCAGTCTTTAACACTGGTAGCATGCCGCGACAGCGTGGACGTGAACCGTATGTGCAGTTGACGGACTTTGAGCGAGGGCGTATAGTGGGCATGCGGGAGGCCAGGTGGACGTACCGCCGAATTGCTCAACACGTGGGGCGTGAGGTCTCCACAGTACATCGATGTTGTCGCCAGTGGTCGGCGGAAGGTGCACGTGCCCGTCGACCTGGGACCGGACCGCAGCGACGCACGGATGCACGCCAAGACCGTAGGATCCTACGCAGTGCCGTAGGGGACCGCACCGCCACTTCCCAGCAAATTAGGGACACTGTTGCTCCTGGGGTATCGGCGAGGACCATTCGCAACCGTCTCCATGAAGCTGGGCTACGGTCCCGCACACCGTTAGGCCGTCTTCCGCTCACGCCACAACATCGTGCAGCCCGCCTCCAGTGGTGTCGCGACAGGCGTGAATGGAGGGACGAATGGAGACGTGTCGTCTTCAGCGATGAGAGTCGCTTCTGCCTTGGTGCCAATGATGGTCGTATGCGTGTGTGGCGCCGTGCAGGTGAGCGCCACAATCAGGACTGCATACGACCGAGGCACACAGGGCCAACACCCGGCATCATGGTGTGGGGAGCGATCTCCTACACTGGCCGTACACCACTGGTGATCGTCGAGGGGACACTGAATAGTGCACGGTACATCCAAACCGTCATCGAACCCATCGTTCTACCATTCCTAGACCGGCAAGGGAACTTGCTGTTCCAACAGGACAATGCACGTCCGCATGTATCCCGTGCCACCCAACGTGCTCTAGAAGGTGTAAGTCAACTACCCTGGCCAGCAAGATCTCCGGATCTGTCCCCCATTGAGCATGTTTGGGACTGGATGAAGCGTCGTCTCACGCGGTCTGCACGTCCAGCACGAACGCTGGTCCAACTGAGGCGCCAGGTGGAAATGGCATGGCAAGCCGTTCCACAGGACTACATCCAGCATCTCTACGATCGTCTCCATGGGAGAATAGCAGGCTGCATTGCTGCGAAAGGTGGATATACACTGTACTAGTGCCGACATTGTGCATGCTCTGTTGCCTGTGTCTATGTGCCTGTGGTTCTGTCAGTGTGATAATGTGATGTATCTGACCCCAGGAATGTGTCAATAAAGTTTCCCCTTCCTGGGACAATGAATTCACGGTGTTCTTATTTCAATTTCCAGGAGTGTAATTACACAAGCCTGTACCTTGACTGTGGCCAACGCAATAACGAGAAACACAGAGCAACAACGTTAGGACTCTTCATAAGACGATGTGCTCACTTACACGAGACCGCAGAGGTCATCAGCACACTACAGCCGAGCTATTGAAACCCACAACCCTGGCCAATACCAGCTCTGCATCGTTGCCGCAGTTGCAAGCTAACGACTTTCTTTTGAAATCGTGACTTTAATAAATGGCAAGGTACTGTTAATCAGAGCACAGGGATAAGTTGTGATCTAAATGAAAATAGATTTATTCAGCATTGACATCACAAGACAACAAAAATGACTAATGAAACGTCACACAAACATTTTTATTTGACAAACGCTTTCACTAGCATGGGGTTTATGGTGGACAAAGTGATCAGCTGGGGATCGACACACGACACTAATCGGAACACTAACGCTTTATCTGACTTCATACACGCGAATCCGGGTTATGGCACAACAACTACACCGCCATCAAACATCTATACTCTACTATCCCCCCCCCCCCTTCAAAAAAAAGAAAAATATGGTTCGAAAGAACAGGGAGCTGAGAAATATATATTGGAGCCCTACGCCGTAGCAGCGAATACTTTACCCTCCTGCTGGTCAGGACGGCACACCATGATGCGTTCGGCGATTGAAGTCATGGACAGCCGCAATCTGTTATTATTGGCGCGCGGCCAAAGAATGCAAGTACGCGGTCTCGCGTTCGGTTAATTCAGAAGGCAGGTACTTCCCTGTCTTCCTTAAGAACATGAAGCGGCACATAACACCGAATCAGAAGTGAGAGTGCCCTGCAATCTCTCACAAACCCACAACCCTAACCAATACCAACTCAGCATCGTTACCGTAGTGCCCCTATCCAACACTGCGTTCGTGAACACGGGCAGTCAGGAAATGAGAGCCGCCCCTAGCGTGAACCACACCTCGCAGCCACCGCAGACGCCTCTGGTCCCACAGCATCGCACCGCGCGCGTCTAGGATGTCGAACGCTCCTCAGAATACAAAAGAATTACAAAAGGTGGCATCAGATTCCAAATTAATGGGGGGAGAAGACCAACAGGAACAACGGAATGGTTAAACTGGTGATGGAAACAAGTGTGTGTGCGTGGAACCTGGGGAGGATAAAAATCATTGAAGGAGACGAAGCCTTGGCTACATTATCGAAATTCAAATGTATTTAGGTTGCTGTAGCTATGCAGGTATGAAGAGACTTGTACAAGACAGAATAGCGTCGACTGTTCCATTGATCTTGTTACTTCTAATCATTACATTGTAGTATCGTAGATAAGCGACAAAGAAATGAAAAGAGGACACCCGTCACAACGGGACAGTAGAATGGTTCATTTCGAAAAGTAATCACCAAACTCTTTAAGAAATTTATCCCACTGGAAGACGAGATTATCAGTTCCTCTTACGAAGAACGCAGTCGGCCACTAATGGATCCACAACTGGCCGGCGTGGGTGGCCGAGCGGTTCTAGGCGCTACAGTCTGAAACCGCTCGACCGCTACGGTCGCAGGTTCAAATCCTGGCTCGGGCATGGATGTGTGTGATGTCCTTAGGTTAGTTAGGTTTAAGTAGTTCTAAGTTCTAGGGGACTGATGAACTCAGAAGTTAAGTCACATAGCGCTCAGAGCCATTTAAACCATTTGATCCACAACCGCACCAAATCTTGCACCCCCTCGTCCGAATGAAACCGATGTCCATGCAGCTCGGATCTTTCACTGTGATTTTCACATCTTTGGTGACCTGAAGAAAGCCGTGCAGTGTTGACACATGTCTTTCTTCAGGTCGTCAGAGAAGTGGCGAAAGATCTGGTCTGTATGGAGGATGTTGAAGTGTTTCCCAATTAAATCGCCAAAGTGTAGCTTTCATCCAATTGGCAGTGTGGGGTTGGGCACTATATTGTGACAGGATGCTTCCATCCGACAGCATTCCCGGGAATATTGACATTACGGTGTGTCGCAGTATCTATAAAGTGTCTTCATAGCGCTGCACAGTGACTGTGGTTCCACGTTCGAGGAACTCGACGATCGGAGGGCCCCTGCAGTCGAAGAAGGCGAATATGAACTTCCCGGAACTTCTGTGAACAGCTTTGGACTTCTTTTGCTGTTTCTACTGTTGGCTTTGCCGTTTACCCTATGGCCTATCGGCATGCCGTCAGACGGAATCATGTTACACGACAACGCCCGCCCCCACACTGGCAATCGGATGAAGACTATCCTTCAGAGACTTGGCTGGGAAACACTGCAACATCCTCCATACAACCCGCGTTTTTTACTGTGTGATTTTCACATCTTTGGCGACCTAAAGACAGACGTGTGGACATCGGTTTCAGTCGGACGAGGAAATGCAAGAGTGGGTGCGGTTGTGGATCTGTCGGTGGCCGACCGCGTCCTCCGAAACAGGAATTGATCAACTCGTCTCCCAGTGGGATAGATGTCTTAAAGTGAGTGTTGATTACTTTTGAATAGAACCACTCCACGGTCCACTTGTGACAGGTTTTAGTTTTCATTCGGCTACGCCTAATACATAGAGTATTATTAACAGCGTTGAAGTGGCTACAGCCGGCTGGAGAGCCGAGCGGTTCTAGGCGCTACAGTCTGGAACCACGCGACCGCTACGGTCGCAGGTTCGAATCCTGCCACGGGCATGGCTGTGTGTGATGTCCTTAGGTTTAAGTAGTTCTAAGTTCTAGGGGACTGATGACCTCAGAAGTTAAGTCCCATAGTGCTCAGAGCCATTTGAACCATTTGAAGTGGCTACAGTGTTCCATCCTGACGCGGTCATTCGTGAGGGTTGTATCTGAACAGTGCGTCTGGGGGAGAGAGAGGGAAGTTCACACCAGCCCTACGAGGAAAGCGCTCTTTCCTCTAGTACCAGGTGCGACACAGAAAACATCTAAGGACGTTGACCTCGGCTGACCCGCACTGTGCTCCCTGCAACACAATGTTATTCGATTCAGCTTAACACTTCAATTCCGGGGAATAATTGCATCTGATGCCACACAAAATAGTGGTATGATGTCATAGGCACAGGTTGTCTGCTTCGCTAGGGAAAGCGACGTGCCTGTTTCCCCTTGAAAGTGGGTACGAACATGTTTAATTACTAGTTTAATCGACAAAACATCATATTACCGCCTTGGGCTACTGGTAAAATTCTTTATTTATGCAACCTGTTTCAGTCGTCTGACAACGATAAGCTTCCTTTTTTTTGTGGTTTTCAGTCCAGAGACTGGTTTGATGCAGCTCTACATGCTACTCTATCCTGTGCAAGCGTCTTCATCTCCCAGTACCTACTGCAACCTACATCCTTCAGAAACTGTTTAGTGTATTCATCTTTTGGTCTCCCTCTGCGATTTTTACCCTCCACGCTGGTCCTCCAATACTAAACTGCTGATCCCTCGATGCCTCAGAATATGTCCTACCAACCGATCCCTTCTTCTAGTCAAGTTGTGCCACAAATTTCTCTTCTCCCCAATTCTATTCAGTGCCTCCTCATTAGTTATGTGATCTACCCATATAATCTTCAGCATTCTTCTGTAGCACCTCATTTCGAAAGCTTCTATCTCTTCTTGTCTAAACTATTTATCGTCCACGTTTCACTTCCATACATGGCTAAACTCCACACAAATAGTTTCAGAGACGACTTCCTGACACTTAAATCTATACTCGATGTTAACAAATTTCTCTTCTTCAGAAACGCTTTCCTTGCCATTGCCAGTCTACATTTTATATCCTCTCTACTTCGATCATCATCAGTTGTTTTGCTCCCCAAATAGCAAAACTCATTTACTACTTTAAGCATCGCATTTCCTAAGCTAATTCCCTCAGCATCATCCGATTTAATTCGACTACATTCCATTATCCTCGTTTTGCTTTTGTTGATGTTTATCTTATATACTCCTTTCAAGACACTGTCTATTCCGTTCAGCTGCTCTTCCTAGTCCTTTGCTGTCTCTGACAGGTTTACAATGTCATCGGCGAACCTCAAAGTTTTTATTTCTTCTCCATGGATTTTAATTCCTGCTCCAAATTTTTCTTTTGCTTTCTTAACTGCTTGGCCAGTACACAGATTGAATAACATCGGGGATAGTCTACAACCCCATCTCACTCCCTTCCCAACCACTGCTTCCCTTTCATGCCCCTCGGCTCTTATAACTGCCATCTGGTTTGTGTACAAATTGTAAATAGCCTTTCGCTCCCTGTGTTTGACCCTGCCACCTTCAGAATTTGAAAGGTTCCTATATACCAAACTAAATAATACATAAGTAACAATACAAGCTTCAACTGTCATGGATTTATTAACTGATGTAAATGATTACAGCACACACACATAATAAATTGTCAGATACTCACGTAAAAGTATTCGCAGCATCGTATTTGGCGACATATAAAATCATTATCTTCAGGTGAATTATATAGTGAAAAAAATAAAAAATAAAAGTATATGTAACGCGTTACTTGTGTTTTGGTTGATTTGGAAGGAAGGACTGGGCCTTAAGATACTGAACATCATTGGTAACGGTTATATGTGTAAACGTTTATTAATACACTCACAATTTTCTTATTACCTTATGGCTGTCTTAGTTAAGAAAATGATTAAGCAAAATGTAATCATTAATTTTAACCAATTAAGGAAGCAACTTCAGATCCTAAGCAAATGACTAGCTCTCTTCGTGCCCCTTTTTTTCTTTTCTTAAAAAAAATATAGAATTAAACAGAAGTTTTGCAGCTTCTTAATATTTCACAAGTTAAAAAGATATTTTGCAGTCTTTTGAAATATCAGTGACATAATCAGATTAATTCATAACAACTTTTACAACAAACATGGCAATTTAAATTACAATAGTAAAATGTGAGGTAAATGTTGCAAATAAGGAAATGCTTGGGACTAGAGGAACCAGCCCGATGTCATCGGAAAATTTCGCGACGCCTTACAACACGGTTAACCTAGAAGAATTGGGAACTTCCGATTCTGCAACACACAGTAAAATATCCTTTAAAGCACAGGCAGCTTAAATATAAAAGGTCAGAGGAAATGTAAGGAATACAAACCACATATCAATTACTAACATATAAGATTTCTTTAGTTCCAGCTCAAGTTTAAGCAACTACAGCTAAGGATAAGTGGTACAAGCCAACAGTCCCTTTAAAATTTGCTTAACAGTGAGCTCATAGAGCCAAACCATTTCCCCCAACATGACCATAGCCTTTAATCCACAACACACAAGGAATCATTAATGAAAATAACTTATTAGGATAAAACGTCAATCGGGCCCCAATGGGAGGAAACAATTCAGCAGTTACCAGATCCAACTTAATCAGCGAGGACAACTCATGAACGTTAGCACTCTTCACTATTTAAAGGCTGCTCAAGGACAAATTGTGCAGGCTTATCGATTGAGAGGCTGAGCCGAGTACGCGGCTCCGACAGTAATTTCAGCACAAAAGAAGATAACACGGGGCAAAAGTGCTCAAGATAACCTGGCACTAAAACCACTCCAAACAGCGACGAATTGACGGACACGCTAACATCACGTGTTCCCCAAAAATCTTGTTAAGGTTAAGCAGCTTGCAAATCACCAAGCAGAACATTAAAATCTGCTAACCAAATGATCAGAGGCTGTGGCGATGCTCAGACCCACAAGTCAGGAGAGAACTATGCAGAGGCCGTAACGGACACAAGCGCTAGGAAGGCACAGTTCACAGCAAGAGGTCACGGCGAAAGACAGCTGAAAACTCCTCTGGGACGGTGCGAGTAATCCATTCTCGGACGAAGTTGCGTCCCTCGCGCTGAAACTTCTTCATTTAAATGAGTGTGTCTGTACATAAATTGCAGAATTACTGAGAAAATGAAACAAAAATGGCTCTGAACACTATGGGACTTAACTTCTGAGGTCATCAGAACTTAGAACTACTTAAACCTAACTAACCTAAGGACATCACGCACTTCCATGCCCGAGACAGGATTCGAACCTGCGACCGTAGCGGTCGCGCGGCTCCAGACTGTAGCGCCTAGAACCGCTTGGCCACCTCGGGCGGCAGAAAATGAAACTTCTACTTTATTTGATTCTGAAACAGCTGAGTAAATCTAAACGTACTGAGCCTACTTCCTCTTTACTTTTTCTTATCATGCCAACACTGACCCACAATATTCTAACGCAACGCAATCTGAAAGATATATATATATATATATATATATATATATATATATATATATATATATATATATTCAAATAATTAATTCAAAAGAATGGCCTGACTAAAAAGAAATTCTAACAATAACCTATACATTTCGTTAAGCACTTACCTCACAAAAATCTTCATTAGGCGAACTACTGCAATACAGCAAGCGTTAATACTGCGAACTAAGTAAAAGATTCTAGCTATTAAAGCCACTAACTACTTATAGGCATGTGGTTAGCAAAGGAAAGATTTTGTTGCAAACCAAATAATGTATTTTTCTACCTTAATAATGTGACATCCAATTCAAACACGAATATAAATCGTCATTGACATCTAGTACAAAGGTGTATAATCGTGAATAATATTCAATCTCCAAGTCGAACATGTACAGATCGTTAGCCTACGCTAACACTTCAGACCTCTACCCTCCATCAATGCTAACTTCTCACATCTAACATCCATCACTGCTGACTGTTCACCTCCAACTGCCGAACAGAAATTCTGTCACTGCTGGCGACTAACTTCCAACTGCCCAACAGTACTGGCGATTAACTTCCAACAACGAGTCCAACCAGCCACAGAGTCTCTTACAAAGAAGGCGCAGTCAGAGATCCAATGCAAAGCGCTACACAGCGCTGCCAACACACAAGTAGCCCACTTACAGCGTACCCATGGCCTGGCCCGCACACTTCGGCTCAGAAACAGACTCCAAACGGGCCAGTGCTAGCGCAGCACAGCCAACTCAGCAAACACGTTGTACCCAGGCCTGCCTCTGTCCTTCTTCCTCCCAAGCCCGCTAACAAGGGAAACGCCCCACCGCAACCCGCTCAGATTTAGTGGCAAAATGGGCCAGTGGATAGACCATCAAGAACTAAACACAGATCAAGCATGGAAACAGGAAGAAGGTGTACTGAACTGTGAAAAAAGTAGCAAAATAGCGACAGTGAACGCCGGAAGCTCAAGATATGCAACATCGAACGAACTGCAAGAACCCAGCCGTGATGCGTGTGTGGTCATGGTCATGGACATGGTGTCCTACAAAGCGTGTTCAAATCCCCATCAAGGCCGATTTGATTTTTTTTCACGCAATTATGAACTTTCCGTCTGGTCATTCACGTGTTTGTTCTGCTTCTGTAGTCTTGGCAATTGTCATACTATACACTGGTTGGCCGATGACATTGTAATTCTGTCGGAGACAGCAAAGGACTTGGAAGAGCAGTTGAACGGAATGGACAGTGTCTTGAAAGGAGGATAGAAGACGAACATCAACAAAAGCAAAACTAGGATAATGGAATGTAGTCGAATTAAGTCGGGTGATGCTGAGGGAATTAGATTAGGAAATGGGACACTTTAGGTGGTAAAGGAGTTTTGCTATTTGGGAAGCAAAATAACTGATGATGGTCGAAGTAGAGAGGATATAACATGTAGACTGGCAATGGAAAGGAAAGCGTTTCTGAAGAAGAGAAATTTGTTAACATCGAGTATAGATTTAAGTGTCAGGAAGTCGTTACTGAAAGTATTTGTATGCAGTGTAGCCATGTATGGAAGTGAAACATGGACGATAAATAGTTTGGACAAGAAGAGAATAGAAGCTTTCGAAATGTGGTGCTACAGAAGAATGCTGAAGATTAGATGGGTATATCACATAACTAATGAGGAGGTACTGAATAGGATTTGGGAGAAGAGGAGTTTGTGGCACATCTTGACTAGAAGAAGGGATCGGTTGGTAGCACATATTCTGAGGCATCAAGGGATCACCGATTTAGTATTGGAGGGCAGCGTGGAGGGTAAAAATCGTAGAGGGAGACCAAGAGATGAATACACTAAGCAGATTGAGAAGGATGTAGGCTGCAGTACGTACTGGGAGATGAAGAAGTTTGCACAGGATAGAGTAGCATGTAGAGCTGCATCAAACCAGTCTCAGGACTGAAGACCACAACAACAACAACAACACTGGTTACAGAATATGAGTCATGTGGTAAGAATGTATTACCGTCGCGGGCAAATGTGAGGAATAGTGAGAGCAGGCGAGATCCCGCACAGACCTCTCACAGAAGTGAAAACAACAAATAAACATGTGTGAACTATGTTACAACAAAGAAATTCAAGAGTGAAGACTTCCAAAACGGAACGCAAGGATCATAACATGTGATACTTGTGTAGGACAAATAGGAGGTAGGGGCCTACGTGCATCTGGAGGTTCCTTCTGTACACCTCGCTGTTGCAAACGGAAGTTACACAATAACGTAGACAAATGTGATTGCGGCAAAGAGACACGTCAATGACCGCGCGCAAAGTTCATAATTGTACTAAAAAAAAAAAATCCTCGGGGAAAACATTCCCCCTTCGGAGTCGAAAGCCGTGATCAGACAAGCACGACGTGGCGGCCATCCAAATACGCTCAAGATACACATCTTGAGCTTGGACCGCTCACTGTTTCCATTTTGCTTTTTTTTTTTCCAGTTCAGTACATCGTCTTATCTTCTTCCTGTTTTCATGCTTGATCTGTGTTCAGTTTTTGGCGGGCTATCCACTGCGCCACCTTACCACTAAATATGACGAGAGTGCGACAGGGAGATTGCCTTATAAGAACCAATTGAGAGCCACGTCCTCTCCTCGCTGCCCTAGACCAATGCCGCCTCGCTTAAGCAAAGATGTCACTTAAAGCTGGACACGACTATCGATGATTGTAGCAGGGCTCATCATAACACTATTATACGACTCATTACGAAAGCGCCATTTCGTAAAAACGTAAATATTTCACATTCGTACAGAGTTACCTGCTATAATATCGTAATATAAACTACAAAAATGGCTCTAACAAGGGAACCTCCCCATCGCACCCCCCTCAGATTTAGTTGTAAGTTGGCACAGTCGATAGGCCTTGGAAAACTAAACACAGATCAATCGAGAAAACAGGAAGAAATTGTGTGGAACTATGAAAAAAATAAGCAAAATATACAAACTGAGTAGTCCATGCCAAGATAGGCAACATCAAGGATGGTCTGAACGCAGGAGCGCCATGGTCCCGTGGTTAGCGTGAACAGCTGCGGAATGAGAGGTCCTTGGTTCAAGTCTCCCGTCGAGTGAAAAGTTTTTCTTTATTTTCGCAAAGTTATGTCCGTTCGTTCATTGACGTCTCTGTTCACTGTAATAAGTTTAGTGTCTGTGTTTTGCGACCGCACCGCAAAACCGTGCGATTAGTAGACGAAAGAACGTGCCTCTCCAATGGGAACCGAAAACATTTGATCGCAAGGTCAAAGGTCAACCGATTCCTCCACAGGAAAACGCGTCTGATATATTCTATACGACACTGGTGAGGACATGGGCGTCACATGACAGGAATATGTTGTCGACCCACCTAACCTGTACACTTGGCGAATGGGTAAAAAGATTCTTCTACATTGTCCGATTTAGGTTTTCTTGTGGATGTGAGAATTACTCCCAAAAAAGTGATGAAAACATAAGAGTTTATCACATAAACTGCAACAAATGAATCCAACAGTTTCACAGTCGCACACTTTTCCCTGTGCTCTGTCAGAACATGTTTTTAACGTTTTCAAATTTTTCCGTGTGTAGACCGTCAAATCCTGCATATGTCCTAGCAAATCTGAACATGTCCTGGAATTTTGGAGAGCGAAGTTGATTATGTGTGAGTGCCTGAACTTTGATAATTGTCTGAAAATAAAAAATAAAATTTTACACACGAAGGAAGCCTTGAACCAAGGACCTCTCGTTCAGCAGCTGCTCACGCTAACCACGAGACCACGGCGCTCGTACGCTCGCATAATCCATGAAGTTGCATATCATCCGCATGGACTACTCAGTTTGTATATTTTGCTTATTTTTTTCATAGTTCCACACAACTTCTTCCTGTTTTCTCGATTGATCTGTGTTCAGTTTTTCAAGGCCTATCCACTGTGCCAACTTATAACTAAATCTGAGGGGGGTGCGATGGGGAGGTTCCCTTGTAAGCACTATGTGACTTAACATCTGAGGTCATCAGTCCCCTAGTCTTAGAACTACGTAAAGCTAACTAACCTAAGGACGTCACACACGTCCATACCCGAGGCAAGATTCGAACCAGCGACCGTAGCAGCCGCGTGGTTCCGGACTAAAGCGCCTAGAACCACTCGGCCACAGCGGCCGGCTGTAAACTACATCGTCAACGCATGAAAACTGTGCTAGGTAGCGCTCTCATTCATGTTAGAATTGTAATCGGTGTTAACATTGTGAACAGATTCATACCACATAGAGCCGACTGCACAGCTAATCACTGTTTACAGGTAGAGCCAGAGATGGTCACAGAGGTCTACATACACGGACAGTGACTAGTGTCTTATAATTAATAAGCTGTATGTCATCTGCTGCGATAATTACCTGTGACACTCATAACAGACATTCTATATGTTGCATCTAATAGCAGCCAGCGTGTGTTGCAATCACAGTTGCGATGACAGAAAACAAAATACAGGGTTATTACAAATGATTGAAGCGATTTCACAGCTCTACAATAACTTTGTTATTTGAGATATTTTCAAAATTCTTTGCACACACATACAAAAACTCAAAAAGTTTTCTTAGGCATTCACAAATTTTCGATATTGCCCCTTTAGTGATTCGGCAAACATCAAGCCGATAATCAAGTTCCTCCCACACTCGGCGCAGCATGTCCCCATCAATGAGTTCGAAAGCATCGTTGATGCGAGCTCGCAGTTCTGGCACGTTTCTTGGTAGAGGAGGTTGAAACACTGAGTCTTTCACATAACCCCACAGAAAGAAATCGCATGGGGTTAAGTCGGGAGAGCGTGGAGGCCATGACATGAATCGCTGATCATGATCTCCACCACGACCGATCCATCGGTTTTCCAATCTCCTGTTTAAGAAATGCCGAACATCATGATGGAAGTACGGTGGAGCACCATCCTGTTGAAAGATGAAGTCGGCGCTGTCGGTCTCCAGTTGTGGTATGAGCCAATTTTCCGCGGGCTACGCGTGAAACTTGCCCGCACGCGTTCAACCGTTTCTTCGCTCACTGCAGGCCGACCCGCTGACTTCCCCTTACAGAGGTCCAGAAGCTTTAAAATGCGCATACCATCGCAGAATGGAGTTAGCAGTTGGTGGATCGTTGTTGAACTTCGTCCTGAAGTGTCGTTGCACTGTTATGACTAACTGATATGAGTGCATTTCAAGCACGACATACGCTTTCTCGGCTCCTGTCGCCATTTTGTCTCACTGCGCTCTCGAGCGCTGTGACGGCAGAAACCTGAAGTGCGGCTTCAGCCGAACAAAACTTTATGAGTTTTTCTACGTATCTGTAGTGTGTCGTGACCATATGTCAATGAATGGGGCTACAGTGAATTTATGAAATCGCTTCAATCATTTGTAATAGCCCTGTACATATGCAAGTAAGTAATGGCTTACATGTACTCATAGGCACTAGTGTGAAACGAGTTATAAGCACATTCATATGTGTACTGCTTCCATCCTACAGAAAGTTCTTTGAGACAGGCCTTACTCTTCCGGAACAGGCCATGAAAGGCCCAACGGTACCGACCGGCCGCCGTATCATCCTTAGCCGACAGGTGTCACTGGATGCCGGTATGGAGGGGCATGTGGTCAGCACACAGCTCTCCCAACCGTATGTCAGTTTCCGAGACCGGAGCCGCTACTTCTCAATCAAGCAGCTCCCCAGTTTGCCTCACAAGGGCTGAGTGCACCCCGCTTGCCAACAGCGCTCGGCAGACCGGATGGTCACCCATCCAGCCCGACAGCGCTTAACTTCGGTGATCTGACGGGAACCGGTGTTACCACTGCGGCAAGGCCGTTGGCAGACAGGCCATGCAGATACATAAAGTGTATGTCTAAATATATGACAGTATAACAGATGTAATACATTCACTTTATAGACAAGTAGAGTTATAACAATATCTCACGTAACACACTACAGCGTCAGTTGCTTGTAACACATGGCCAAGTAAAGATTTTTAAAGCGCCATGTCTATCTGCGTAATACATACTAATGTTATAAATACAAAAGTAATTGTGTCTGTCACGCTTTCACGACCAACTGCTGAACGATTTTAATAAAATTTCGTATGGAGGTAATCTGAAGCCTGGCGAAGAACATAGGATACTTTAGGAAGTGTGTAGTACAACAAATTTATTGATCTGAAGAATTAACGCTAAATATGAAACAAAAATTACTCTTTGAAAAAGCTATTTAATCTCTGACTTTTGAACTTTATAATATTTGCGAGGATGCCTTTATTTTTTTTGGTATGTTTTACATAGCACGATCAACATAGTGAATACAATGCTTATACGCTCCTCTATGTGTTTAATCTATACTTCCGTACTAATATGAGTCACAAACCTGTCACAGTTTAGCAACTGAACGTCATGTGTCTAACTTCTTTGTTGCATTGCTATCTGCAGAGACAGATCGTCGTCATGCTGCTTAACGTTTGTGCGTTGATTTCCCTACTGGGTCGGCCTTTTCTTTTTTTCTTTTTTTTTCTACTAGCATCTGATGTGTTCATTGTCCTCACCATGATTTTATCATCACCGGCGTGCGAATCACCAAAGTTGCGTCAAATAAAGAGACTTGAATCAAGCTCCCGAACATCCCAACTGGGGTCTCTCGTCCAATACAGCCATACGCATATTTCATTTCTTTTTACTGATATGCCAGCAGAGCAAGGGTAACAGCTATAATAAAATGCTTATACAGTCCTCAACGTGTATAACCCATGCCAATCCGCACTTCCATACGTAACTCTGTTACGTTTTCACGAATAAACTGCCGAACCGGTATCGATGAAAACTGGAATGAGATAGCTCGAACCATGATGAAGAAGATAGGCTACTTTCCAAAGTGTATACTACAAGATATTTATTGATTTAAATAATATCACGCAAATTGAGGAAAATATTTACTCTTTGAAAAATCTATTATTCTTTCACTTTTGAGCTTTCTTCATATTTGTGAAAATGCTTCTGTTGGGTGATATGTTCTAAGTAATATGATTCAACGTAATCATACAATGCTCATTCAATTCAGAACCTGTTTAATCCAAATAATATCAGCATTATAAATTGCGAAAGTAGCTCATTCTTTATGTTTTCACAACTCTACCGCTAAACCCATCCGTATAGTCTTTGGTAAGGAGATAGCTTGAGCCCTAAGGAAGACCATAGGCTACTTCAGAAAGTTGTGTATTTTTGAATATTATTAACGTTTTTTAAATATAGTATGTGTCAATGGTGTGCAGGCGACGCTAGAACGATTGTCGACGACTCTTAGTGTCTACAGATTATTCCGTGACAGGGCAAATCGAATGTCACTGTGCGTATGGTTCATGTTAATGAGTTCATACACCAACGCGCTTAGCTGACGAGTTTTGGTGGAGATAACAACAATAAAATCGGAGCCGGCACGGTAACTCAGCGTGTTCGGTCAGAGGGTTAGCTGTCCTGTGTAATAAAAAAACTGAGTTAACCGATCAACAACGAACTTAAAGGGATGTCTTATGACGTCCGCCCCGAGCAGATGCAACGAACAAAAGAGAAAAAAAAAAAAAAGCCGGCACGGTAGCTCAGCGTGTTCGGTCAGAGGGTTAGCTGCCCTCTGTAATTAAAAAAAAACTGAGTTCACCGATCAACAACGAACCAAAACGGGTGTCTTACGACGTCCGCCCCGAGCAGATACAACGATCGAAAGAGAACAAAATGAGATAATAAAAAAAAAAAAAGATGGTAGAGCACTTGCCCGCGAAAGGCAAAGGTCCCGAGTTCGAGTCTCGGTTGGGCACACAGTTTTAATCTGCCAGGAAGTTTCATATCAGCGCACACTCCGCTGCAGAGTGAAAATCTCATTCTGGAAACCTCAGAGCAATCTCATGTCCGCCGGAACTGGGATGCAGAACGTCAGGTGGCCTTAAGAGCTACAGAGACACTGGAACAGTAACAAGTCCTTTTCATTTTAGACGCTGAACGTCACGTCTCTCTTACAGCTTCCAAGACGACTGAAGACACACGACGACGGCGTCATTTAAATTCTGTATGACAAACAGAGGGGCGTACCTTTACATGTGGAACGTCGGAGGCTTTTTATGAGGCCGCATTTCATTATGATCTATTTATTTCTATGTAAATCATAAATTAGTCATCGTAGCGGGATGGATCAAAATTGGAGGCACCATAACGCATTAAAATGGTTGGGAGACAGGGTTAGTATGTATTGCTCTGGTAGCAATATCTCTCATCAAGTACTAGGTGAGCTAGAGGATCCCCTAAAATCTCTACTTCTGCTCTAATGTAATGAATCGAGGCATTTTTTAAAAATAATTAGAAAATATGATGCCTTCTTCGAGGTTCGACTACAGCAGACTAATGGAAACACATTCATTATGTATCTACGTAGATACTGACAATATACACTCCTGGAAATTGAAATAAGAACACGGTGAATTCATTGTCCCAGGAAGGGGAAACTTTATTGACACATTCCTGGGGTCAGATACATCACATGATCACACTGACAGAACCACAGGCACATAGACACAGGCAACAGAGCATGCACAATGTCGGCACTAGTACAGTGTATATCCACCTTTCGCAGCAATGTAGGCTGCTATTCTCCCATGGAGACGATCGTAGAGATGCTGGATGTAGTCCTGTGGAACGGCTTGCCATGCCATTTCCACCTGGCGCCTCAGTTGCACCAGCGTTCGTGCTGGACGTGCAGACCGCGTGAGACGACGCTTCATCCAGTCCCAAACATGCTCAATGGGGGACAGATCCGGAGATCTTGCTGGCCAGGGTAGTTGACGTACACCTTCTAGAGCACGTTGGGTGGCACGGGATACATGCGGACGTGCATTGTCCTGTTGGAACAGCAAGTTCCCTTGCCGGTCTAGGAATGGTAGAACGATGGGTTCGATGACGGTTTGGATGTACCGTGCACTATTCAGTGCCCCCTCGACGATCACCAGTGGTGTACGGCCAGTGTAGGAGATCGCTCCCCACACCATGATGCCGGGTGTTGGTCCTGTGTGCCTCGGTCGTATGCAGTCCTGATTGTGGCGCTCACCTGCACGGCGCCAAACACGCATACGACCATCATTGGCACCAAGGCAGAAGCGACTCTCATCGCTGAAGACGACACGTCTCCATTCGTCCCTCCATTCACGCCTGTCGCGACACCACTGGAGGCGGGCTGCACGATGTTGGGGCGTGAGCGGAAGAAGGCCTAACGGTGTGCGGGACCGTAGCCCAGCTTCATGGAGACGGTTGCGAATGGTCCTCGCCGATACCCCAGGAGTAACAGTGTCCCTAATATGCTGGGAAGTGGCGGTGCGGTCCCCTACGGCACTGCGTAGGATCCTACGGTCTTGGCGTGCATCCGTGCGTCGCTGCGGTCCGGTCCCAGGTCGACGGGCACGTGCACCTTCCGCCGACCACCGGCGACAACATCGATGTACTGTGGAGTCCTCACGTCCCACGTGTTGAGCAATTCGGCGGTACGTCCACCCGGCCTCCCGCATGCCCACTATACGCCCTCGCTCAAAGTCCGTCAACTGCACATACGGTTCACGTCCACGCTGTCGCGGCATGCTACCAGTGTTAAAGACTGCAATGGAGCTCCGTATGCCACGGCAAACTGGCTGACACTGACGGCGGCGGTGCACAAATGCTGTGCAGCTAGCGCCATTCGACGGCCAACACCGCGTTTCCTGGTGTGTCCGCTGTGCCGTGCGTGTGATCATTGCTTGTACAGCCCTCTCGCAGTGTCCGGAGCAAGTATGGTGGATCTGACACACCGGTGTCAATGTGTTCCTTTTTCCATTTCCAGGAGTGTATACACGTCTCTACACCACTATATACGCAGACGTCTCGTAAAATTACTAGCTTGCTTACTCACCATAATTCATCATAACAAAACTACTGTATGCCAGCGAAGCAGCGGGTGAGAGTTAGTAAGTTTGGAAATTTGTGGTAAGGTTCTATGGGGCCAAACTGCTGAGGTCGTCGGTCCCTAGGCTTACACACTAATTAAGCTAACTTAAACTAACTTAGCCATGTATGGAAGTGAAACATGGACGATAAATAGTTTAGACAAGAAGAGAATAGAAGGTTTCGAAATGGGGTGCTACAGGATAATGATGATGATTAGATGGGTAGAGCGCATAACTAATGAGGAGGTATAGAATAGAATTGGGGAGGAGAGAAATTTGTGGCACTACTTGACTAGAAGAAGGGATCGGTTGGTAGGACATGTTTTGAGGCATCAAAGGATCACCAATTTAGTATTGGAGGGCTGCGTGGAGGGTAAAAATCGTAGAGGGAGACCAAGAGATGAATACACTAAGCAGATTCAGAAGGATGTAGGTTGCAGTAGGTACTGGGAAATGAAGAAGCTTGCACAGGATAGAGTAGCATGGAGAGGTGCATCAGACCAGTCTCTGGACTGAAGACCACTACGACGACAGACTAACTTACGCTAAAAAAATGGTTCAAATGGCTCTCAGCACTATGGGACTTAATATCTGAGGTCATCAGTCCCCTAGAACTTAGAACTACTTAAACCTAACTAACCTAAGGACATCACACACTTCCATGCCCAAGGCAGGATTCGAACCTGCGACCGTAGCGGTCGCGCGGTTCCAGACTGAAGCGCCTAGAGCCGCTCGGCCACACCGGCCGGCTATCTTACGCTAAGGAGAACACACACACCCGTGCCCGAAGGCGGACTCGAACCTCCGACGGAGGCAGGCGAGCGAACTGTGACAAGGCGCCTGAGACCGCGCGGCTACCCCGCGTGGCGACAGTCAGTAGCTTATATATGTTATATGATGGACAACTAGTAAACCTACATTAGCTGAACACTTCACACAACATGATTTTAAGTAATATACATATCAACATACCTCTCTGTGCCTGTGAAAAATCCTTAATAGGTCTTGCATTATACTCAACTGCCTGTTATGAATATCACATGTACTTTCTGTAGCAGACGATACACAGCTATTAACTGTAAGATACTAGTCACTATCGATTTATGTAGATCTCTATGACTGTCTTTGGCTGTTCCTATAAACAGTGATCAGCTGTGGTGTGAATCTGTTTACAGCGTTAACGCCGCTTACAGTTCTAACGTGATTGAGTACACTACCTAGCACAGTTTTTAGATGTAAGTTATATTACGATGTGATAACAGGTAACTCTGAACAAATGTGAAACATTGAGAGGCACCCACATGCCTTGCTCATACTGTGGCATCAAGCAGTCAGGCCTGCAAGATGAGTGGTCTGCCAAGCGAGTGGATTCATTCTTATCTATCGAGTAACATGAACTCTCGTACTCACAATTAAGATACAAATTATCCTCCTGTATGAATAATGCGCAACGGAAACGCTCATCTGAATATCAGCAATTTACAGAACTCTGACTGTTCACTACGCACTGGCAATACCACATTTTCTTTCTTTATTTAACGGCTTTTATCAACATGTGGCCATCGCACTGAATATGAGTGGCGCACACATTATAAATTCTGGATATCATGACAACATGCAATTCGAAGGAAAAGGCCACCAATCTTTTTCTTTTCACTATCTTATTTATTCCGATAAATTCTATAACCTAAACACACAAATTCTATAACCTACAACAATAACACATAAGAAATTCCGCCCAGTGGACATGGCTTTACATTGGTGAATCTCTATCTTATGGTCTCGTAATTATTCAACGCTACAGTGCACTTTCTGGATAGGATGGTGGATCTTTTTTGCTATATCTCACACTTCGACTCTCACACGACTCACATCACGAAACTTTCCTCCAGACCGAGCGGTACAAAAGGAACACGCATAACCCACTACCTCTGCAACTACCTAGCTACTCTCCCATGCAAACCACACATATCCAAATTACATGACATACACCACACTACAAGATGAAATACTACACAGGGAATAGTCACAACATTATCACTTTTAGCTTTCCCACTTCAATTAATATTTATCCCAGTTTCACACGACACTGCCCCACTTCGTAATTCTACTCTCCTACTATGAAATCTGGAGACATATGCACGTCTTCCTGTGCAATGCAAGCCAAGTGGCGTTGCTGGATAGACGGCCGACTCACCTTGCTTCTCTCCCAGAGTTTGAATCTAGCGTCACACGGAATCATATCACGCAAAGTAATATTAAGAACATATTCATCACACACGTGAGTCCTCAACTGATACCATGGACGAGTACTTCACTTTATTCTTTGTCTCATACACAGATTGAGACTCACACAGTACTCACCACGTGGAAGTACTCGTCTCTAATTTCAAGTCCTGCACACGCCATTTCTTAAATATTTCAACTTATGGTACACGCGCTATTTCTTAAATATTTCAACTTATTGTACACACGCTAGTAATTCAGCTTAACTTAAGCCCACGGAAGTATTTCAACTTATTGCTACACGTGGTTTCATTGTGACCGTTGGTCGCTTCCGAAGATTACTACGATCCCATTAATATTACCTGCCTGACATTTAATTCTCCCCACAAAAGTTCCTGAAATAGAGAAATTATTATTTCAAACTACTCTTAAATATTCCACATGCATACCATGTCTCCACTCTTTTGTCTTTACGGAGCACAACTAAAACAGGTCTTAACAGCACAAGATCCAGCGGCAGAGTGCTGAAACATGGCCGTTCTTCAGGTTCTCTCGCACCTCTGTCGAAGTGAGGGAGCACCTTGCTACCGTATTGGTCAGCCACATTTCAGGCGCTCAAAGCTCAGGTAAATTTCATCTCTTTGGTCCCACCAAAGGTGGCCAAAGGATCGTCTCAAAGATGATCATATATTCACATTCACTATCTGCGGTTAGCAGAAGACCATACATTCATTCATTTCACAGATCTCACCAAACTGGATGTAGGGATTTATTTTGTGGGAGTGCACATATGATAAATTAAATAAATAAATTGTCATTCTTTCCTACACTGGCATCCAGCTTCGCTGTATTAATTGAAATTGAGTTATTTTACAAAAAAAGTGTTGTTCTGACAAAAATAATGAAGTATGTTGTACCTATTTTCAATGTCGGGCGGTACTGTACCCTTTCAACATTTATGTTTGTATGATACGTGGTTTTTGTAATGAGTCACATCACTGTGTTATGGTATTCTTTTATTTTCAGCTTATTATTCATGGTTTAATCATGTGATGGTAATGACATTATATTTCGCTTAACGTGATGTTATGAGCTATGATCATGTGAATACGTACATTTTATTATATTTGTGTTGTTGTTAACAATTACATCAGCAGACAGATTCGTGGCACTTTAAGCCTGTAATGTTGGATATGTATTATTTAATTAAATGCACAGGCTGAGGTGAGAAAAGCCACGGAATAGCGATGTGCATATATACAGATGGCGGTAGTATAAAAGGACAGTGCATTGACGGAGTACTCAGGTGATTCGTGTGGGAAGGTTTCCGACGTGATTATACCGGCACGATGGGAATTGACAGACATTGAACTTGGAATGATACTTGGATGTAGAAGCATGGGACATTCCATTTCGGAAATCGTTAGGGAATTCAGTATTCGGAGATCCACAGTGTCAAGAGTGTGCCGAGAATACCATATTTTAGGAATTACCTCTCACCACAGACAACACGGCGACAAACGGCTTTCAATTAACTACCTAGAGCAGCGGTGTTTGCGTAGTGTTGTCAGTGCTAACAGACAAGCAACACTGCGTGAAATAGCCGCAGAAATCAATGTGGGATGTGCGACGGACGTATCCGTTAGGACAGTGCGGCGAAATTTGGTGACAATGAGCTATGGCAGCAGACGACCGGTGCGAGTGCCTTTGCTAGCAACACAACATCGCCTGCATCGCGTCTCCTCGGCTCGTTCCTACATCGGTTGGACTAGACCAGGGGCGGGCAAACGTTGCACGCGGCTCATGAGCGCACAGCGCTGCACGTGTGCTGCTCGCGTGCAATCGTCGAACGGGACAGTGCCGACAGCCTGCAGGTTGCGGCAGTGTAGTACCAGGCTAAGCTGCGGACGTTGAAGCGAAGCGACCACTACGTAGTGAACGTTGTATTTCAAGAACCGGAAAATGCAGAGTGAATCAAGGAAACGGAGACGTGGAGATTTGCTATCTTTTAAAAAGGAATGGGAGAATCATTTGTTCTCTGTGGAAAAACGTGAAAATTGGAAATGTATAATATGTGACAGTATTGTCGCTGGTGAGCGGAAGTTTAATATTGAACGCCATTATAATAAATTTCAGTATGTTGCCGTTCTTAGTGCAATAAAAGAGGAATTTCTCAAGCGATTTGGGGATATATCTTACTTATCCCAAGGTTTTGAATAGTTCTCGAGAGAATCTGGTTTCTGTAGATGATATTCATCTCAGTTTGCAAATTGAATTATAGATCTACAGTGTAATTCTCGTCTGAGAGACAAGTTCCTTTTGGCAAGACGTGTAATAGATTTTTATCACGACTTTCCACAGCAAGAGTTTCCTCGTCGCCATCGTGAAGCCATGAAGATAGTCAATGTTGGGCTTGACACACTTTTGTGAGAGATTTTTTTCTGTTATGAAAATTAATAAGTCTCGGTTAAGAGCAAACATCAGTAATGAAAATTTACGTAACTGTTTGCGTTTGTCTGTATGTAGAAATTTTGTTCCAGACATTAAACGTATTGTAAACTCCACCTGTGATAATTAAATAAAACGTATCGTAGGTAATAGGTACTCTTTCAAACCATGATTTCTGTAAAGCACTCCTACTAACCTTATTCCTTCATTTAATAAAGCAGGCCAGGAAACAAAACGCATTACAGAGGAAGAAGCGGAGAGACGGTATGGTGGGGAGGGGTGAGAAGCGGGTGGCCAGCTTGCCCCTGTGTGCACGCAGAACACATGTTAACTGCACACTTGCATGTGCACCGCACATGTGCAGAATTCCTGCCCGCCCCTGGACTAGACGAAACCGTGGCCTGGTCAGATAAGCCCCGATTTTATTTGGTAAGAGCTATTGGTAGGGATCGAGTGCGGCGCATACCCCACGAAGCCATGGACTCAAGCTGTCGACAAGTCACTGTGCAAGCCGGTGGTGATTCCTAAATGGTGTGGGCTGTGTACGTGGAATGGACTGTTCCTCTGGTCGAACTGACCCGTTCATTGACTGGCAATGGTTGCGTTCTGCTATTTGTAGACCATCTGCAGCAATTCAACGACTGAATTTTTATGGATGACAATGCGCCATGTCACCTGCGCACAACTGTTCGCGATTGGTTTGAAGAACATTCTGGACAATACGAGCGAATGGTTTGACCACGCAGACCGCCCGACGTGAATCCCATCGAGCAGTAATAATGGGATATAATCGAGAGGTCAGTTTGTGCACGAAATCCTGCACCGGCAACACTTTTGCAATTATGTAGGGCTATAGAAGCAGCATGGCTGATTATTTTTACAGGTGACATTGCATGGGGGCTTAATTAAATATAAAGAGTGCAAATAATTTTAATCTTAGTAGCTGACTGTTCGGTTACGCAGTCTCGTAACCGGTTAGCCCTGACTAGTATTAGTACGCAATCTGACTGCATAGAATAACAACAAAGAATGAAAGAAAATTTCCGTTAACACAATTAATTAATTAAGTCCCCAGCAACTATAAATCCTAGGAAACAACAAAACACAAGTGTAGCTGTTCTGTGTGTGGAAGTGTGATTCAACGTACACATCTGGCACGGTTCTTCCTCAAAAAGACAAGATATTTTAAGCACCATTTATACTGAAGTAATTAAAAAAAACCAGAAATACTATAATTGCACATAGAAACCAGAAATACAGTCTAATACAAGAACACGAGCCAGATGCTGTGTTGACTGAACCTGTGACCAAGAGGCATTATTGTTTAAGACATTGAAATAATAAAAAAAAAAGGAATTTTTTACCTTCATATATATTGACGAAAAGCACACTCTGATCATTATAGCATCCCCAATCCAACAATATCTGTTGTCTAGCCCATCAAAACAATATGACAACAACTGAACAAGCACTCTCCATTACGACTTCACGACAAGCACTGCCTACCACCATTTCCGAACAAGCACTGCCAGTAGACTTGGCCACTGTTTCTATGTTTCGATACAGTGTATCGATACGTGGAACTGTTTCAGTGTTTCGGAACGGCTACGATTCACTGTTTTGAAACAGTGGTGTTTCATTCCACCCCTGTCTCGGATAACTGGGCCAGATCCGGTCTCGAGCCAGACATAGAAACTGTATCATTGTTTCAAAATAAGGCTGTTTCAGTCCACCAGTGCTTGGAACGGACTAATTGTATCGAAACAGTGATGTTTCATTGCGCTCTGTGTCGGACGAGATTCGAGCTCGGCACAGGTACTGATACACAACATACCACTTCATGAAACACTTTCAAGAGTGTCGAAATCTTTTTGACAAGCAATAGCATGAAGCTCAAGATATCCGAAAATAAAGCTTCGTTTCTGGCTGACTGTCATATTCCGAAATGGCGTAACATCTGCTTTATAAACACTAACCAAGCAATAAAACAACGCATACTATTCACATTCAAAATAATAAATATGTGAAAATCATTCAGTTAAATTACACTTTTTGATAACATACGCTTCTCTGTTCATGTACAGTAATCATATTAAGGAACGTAAGTAAGCCTACAACATTTTGAATAAAAAAAGGCGTAGAGTGACAGTTATTAGACATATACATAAATTTGATGTAGGTATAATTACAAGCAATCTGTTTGACATATCACTGATAGTGTACTGGTGAACGGAAAGGGCTAGGAAGCATGGTGAATTTATAGTAACGGTTTGAAACACCTTGAAAGACAAAATTTTTTCTGTTATATTTTGTTATTTATTCGAATTATTTGGCGTTATTTGTGAGTCTATAGTCACTGTGCCTATTATCCACAATGATTCCCTTTGTGTAGATGGAAATTAGCAGGATGGGTATATTACCCATACTAACGGAATGTGTGTTTCTGCAGTTTGTTCCCACCTCCAGTTCCGTTCGTGGTGGTTCTTCTGTCTTCAGCTATGGCTGTCCTCAGCCAATTGAAAAGTATGAAAGTCACACGACACGAAAGCAGGGCATTTGCTGCAGAAATACGAAACTGCCAAGACGCCTAAGTGATAATTTCATACTTTCTGCGACATGATTAGCGCTCTCGCACCTCATTTGTGCTTATGTGGACATACTTATACAGTAGACAGTCAAGATGATAAAATGTGTACGTTTATTAGATTACAAAACACAAACTGTTTCACTGTTTCGAAACAGCGTATCGAAACATTACATTGTACTGTTTCATTTGTTTCGAAACAGTTACGTGTTTCAGTTTGCCCATCTCTAACTGCCAGTGGAGGCGGCTGAATAATACTCTTTGGCGCAATCTCTGGCGCTGTGACTCAGTGTAGCCACCTTTCAACATCCAACGACTTGTTGAGTCCATGCCACATTGATTTGCTGCAATACGCTTGCCAAAAGGAGGTCTGACACTGTAGTAGGATGTATCCCACAGTGCATAAGAGTTGTGGTGCACGACCTCCTGAAAGCATAATTCAGTGCGTTGGCCTACCTCTCACAGGGTCCCACGTTGTGCTGATGTTCATTGTCAACGCATTGTCTGCCCAAGGCGTTTGACGCTAGACAGTGTGGCTATAGTAGACGACGAGTAACTGTAAGGTGATAACATCGGGACGGTATGCGCGTCTCTTGCTTTAGCTGGAGAGCATCATGCTTTGGTCGTCAGCACTCATCCAGATCCTCTTCAGTGTAAAGGCGGTGAGGTAACTGTGTAGACAAAAAACGTGGAATCACTCGTGTGAAACACGCGATTTGTAGCAACTATTAGATCGATGCTCACAAGTAGAGTGTGTTTTCCTAATTTCCGAAATTTATTTGACAATGTACAAGTTTTATGTAATATTTCACACCCTGTATTTTACCAAGGGTAATGAAATGTAGCCGAATGAAATCTGCCAATGCTGAGGGCATTAGGTTACGAAAAGACGCACTGAAAGTAGTAGATGAGTTTTTATTTTTGGGCAGTAAAATAACTGATGATGGTAAAGAGGATATAAAATATAGACTAGCAAAAAAACTGGTTCAAATGGCTCTGAGCACTATGGGACTTAACTTCTGAGGTCATCAGTCCCCTAGAACTTAGAACTACTTAAACCTAACTAACCTAAGGACATCACACACATCCAAGCCCAAGGCGTGATTCGAACCTGCGACCGTAGCGGTCGCGCGGTTCCAGACTGTAGTGCCTAGAACCGCTCGGCCACACCGGCCGGCTATAGACTAGCAATGAAAAGAAAAGAGTTTCTAAGAGGAGAAATTTGTTAACACTGGATGAAGATTCAAGCGTTAGGAAGTCTTTTTTTGTTGTGCCGGACGAAAACGGATTCGCCGGTACAACGATAGACTCTGGTACATTAAAAATTAGTAAGGAAACGGGATAGTAAAATTTTCTGAGTTCAAACAACAGGCGTTGTTCAATCACGGAAGTATCAACAGTCGCCAACCGGAAAGTGTAAACATTAGATCTCGCCATAAATCTCTCAGGAAGACAGCAATACCGACACTCTTGAACGAGACTGCGATCGAGCTCTGCAGAAAATCTTTAGTAGTGTGCAGACCAAACTGCCTTCGTAGCGCTATGTGATAGAGGCTAGGCAGGACGCAACATCGTCTAGCAGCGTTTTGACTAAGCAGTAAAGACACTGTAACAAATTCGTTAACAGAACCGATTCGGTCATTACGAATGACGTCATAAAGCGGGAGTTCGAGGCCTACGAGAAAGACCGGCCGCGGCGCGTACGTCACGAAGGTAGGCCAAGCTCGCTCAACTCAGCGTTTCTACACCTGTTAACTCGTAGCTAGGTCTGTATTTACAGACGAGAATTGCGTTGCTACTGGAATGCATTATTATGGAATATTACTGTTTTTAGTCCTACAATGATAGGAAGTCCATAGGCCTACTAATAATTTCTTACGGCTGTACTGGGGTACAATGCAATTAAAATCATGCCAAAATGATTATAAGTTGCATAAGACAGCACATCTTCTCTGAAATGAGGACTGTTACGCAGAAGAGTCTAAATGCTATAAACAAGCCGTTATATCATTTATGTCGAGAATAGATTTAAATTTCTTTTGTACAACTAGTAATCAGTAGGACTTCATAATAGCAGATCCCAGTAGAAGATCCAATTCTCGTCAGTACGTACACATACAGTTGCGAGTTTACAGGTTTAGAAACGCATTTTGCCCGCTGAGTTAAGCGAGCGAGCGAGCTCCGGCCTACGCTCGTGACGTACGCGCCGCGGCCTGTCTTTCTCGTGGGCCTCCACATCAAATGGTTCTGAGCACTATGGGACTTAACATCTGAGGTCATCAGTCCCGTAGAACTTAGAACTACTTAAACCTAACTAACCTAAGGACATCACACACATCCATGCCCGAGGTAGGATTCGAACCTGCGACCGCAGTAGTCGCGCGGTCCCGGACTGAAGCGCCTAGAGCCGGCCGAAGTGGCCGAGCGGCTCTAGGCGCTCCAATCTGGAACCGCGCTACCTCTACGGTCGCAGGTTTGAATCCTGCCTCGGGCATGGATGTGTGTGATGTCCTTAGGTTAGCTAGGTTTAAGTAGTTCTAAGTTCTAAAGGACTAATGACCGCAGCAGTTAAGTCCCATAGTGCTCAGAGCTATTTTTTTTTGAAGCGCCTAGAACCGCTCGGCCACAGCGGCCGGCCTCGTGGGCCTCGGAGGAGTATCTCCTCAACGATATAAATGCTCCACTCGCACTAGCGTTGAACACTCTGTAACACCATAACTCTAGTGCTCAACTGATTTATTTTGCTTTTGTATCATTTAATGTTACATCGCTGAGCTTCTGTAAACATGTTTGATTGAATCGATAACCCAAAATTGTATACACCTTTCTTTGTAGAAACTTTGGATGTCATGGTTTGATTCTATGCAATGTAGCATATCTGTCATTTAAATTCTTTGTCCCATTTGGAGGGAACAAAACTTACTATATATAATTGTAATTTCTGTGTGAATAATTTTTTGTAGAAATGTCAATATGTGCAAATGTTCTGTTTTATTTAATGTGTTTGGTTGCTGTTATGTAAGCTGCTGATTCTCACTTAGGGTTCTTAGTTCTTTAGTATATAAAAAGTGTAGTGGTTCCCCTCGGGAACGGAACTGTGTAGCGCGCGCAAATTGTGGTTGGTCTAGGTAGAAAAGGTGGAACAAGAGTCAGTCGAGGACGAGCTACCAAACTGTGCACTGCCCATGTAAAAGTTATATATTGTGCTGGTCCCGAGACAGGCTTTTTCTGCCACTTCCAATGCCTCGGATGGATGGATAAATAGCTGTAACGATTCTGGAATTGGTATCCATCGTCGCCACCAAGAAGAGGCAGAGTCCAGGAATTCTGCCTGCAAATCCACCTACCTAACATGCAGTTGCCGCCACGTTGCTCAATCACTGTAAAGGAGTACTATAATAATGTACAGTGAAGGATCAGCTTATTGGATGTGTTAGTGTGCTCAAATATAAGGTAACTGATAACTAAATTCATGTACCTACCTTGATTTTTTCCCTATTACAACACCTCTCAGGTTCCTCTCCATTTGAACTATGATTACCGAGTGTCCTAGTTTGTGGAAAAAATGAAAGCCTCAAAACATTTTAATGATGTTGTCTGATCTTTGGTAATGAGAGAGTATTCAGGTTTACTGTGGATTTCATGAAATTGTGGGAGGTAGTAAATGCAGTTATGTGAAAGCCTCCCAGTGATGGAAATAGTCCAACTTATAGTTCTGTGGAGTTTCAAAGTCACCTATTTAATCATTTACTTGCAAGTAGAAGACTGTGGTAATAAAGACAATTCGCCGTTTCATTTAAAGATTAAAAGTTCATATAACTGAGGCTTATAAAGTTTTGCTTAGTAAATGATCACATTGATGCCTGTAGTAAATTTTAAAAGGTGAGTCAGTTTCTTGCAGTTTTGTCAACATTGTGTTTCACTGTAGTAAACGTGGAAAACTGCAATAGTAGAAAATTATATGTTGATGATTGCTAAGTGTTTGTCTCTCTTGCGTACTGGAAGTGCATATTAATAGTATAACAGGATCCACAGTTTGTCTATTGTGCTAATGCTAGGTAACAAGTAACGGGAAGACCACTATTTATGAAAACCATAATTTCTTTATTCAAAAGACAGTGAGAAGTAACCTGTTAGTGAATTCCATTTAACTTTCATGCTAAATAGAATAGTATTTAGTTGAGACATATTTAACCTGTGACCAGTTCATAAAAATGCAGTGAATTGCATTTATAATTTTATGTCAGCTAGGACAATATTTGAACAATAATACTGAACCTATGTCCAATTAATGATTCTGCAGTGAATAGTAATAATAACGTTATAAAGACCATTCAGTTTGAATAAGTGTGGTGTCACCGCCAGACACCACACTTGCTAGGTGGTAGCCTTTAAATCGGCCGCGGTCCGTTGGTATACGTCGGACCCGCGTATCGCCACTATCAGTGATTGCAGACCGAGCGCCGCCACACGGCAGGTCTAGAGAGACTTCCTAGCACTCGCCCCAGTTGTACAGCCGACTTTGCTAGCGATGGTTCACTGACAAAATACGCTCTCATTTGCCGAGACGATAGTTAGCATAGCCTTCAGCTATGTCATTTGCTACGACCTAGCAAGGCGCCATTACCAGTTACTATTGAGATTATGAATAATGTACCGTCAAGAGCGACGCTCATCATTAATGGATTAAAGTTAAGTATTCCACCAGCTACGTCCGTTTTTCTAAAGTCTAATTTCCTTGTCCTGTTCCAGACCTCACGCCAGCCTGCGTGAGCTAAAACGCGTGCCTTTCGGCTTCCTCTAGTACCCGGTGTTGGCTCTCCTGCCAATCCACAACAATAAGCACTGAAAGTTAACAGTGTGTTTCGTTATTTGTTATATTTATGCAAATAGTTTGTGCTGCTCTAGATGTTAGTTCCAACCTTAACGTTAACATATGCAAGTGTCAGAGTTCATTGCACTCGCGTGTGGTAAATTATAGGTTGTGTTATCCGTTAAAGTTACTCATACCTAATTTCTTAAACAAGAATGTTAATCATTCTCTTGCCTAATTAGGCTGGCGACCGTTTTATTTACTCTTTAAATAGTGTAGCTAAGTAAAATATTATTTGGTACTTTTTAAATGTTTACGTAATTCTGACTTTCACTTCCGATAAGCCACTTCCGTTAGGTACAACACGGTCTACATAACAAAATTCCTCTCAGAGGGTAACACTGCTCTGTTGCTTTGTACCATAATTACTCTAACAAAATAATTCTGCTTTGCAAACTGCCTCCAGCTTCGAGGTTATGGTATAGCAGTAGCGGACAGTAGTGTTACACGTGACTCTTCCGTGACAGGACTAATTGTTCTGTTGGGGCATCGTACATGCTAAGCCAAACTTGGTATTTGATTGAATAAGCTACGTAAATGCTGTTGGAGTGTTATAACACGATCATGTCGTTCGGATATTGTTCGAGTGTAATCTTCCACTAGCTGCCTTACGAGAAAATCAGCGGTCCATAGCCACGGATAATGCAGTCCGGCATCGAATAATGAAGTCATAACAGCAATGTACGAATGCACCGTTTCGCGGCGATATGAATTAATAAAATTTTCTCGCGCTTCCATCCGCGTCAGGTGGTTAAAATCCCACGAACTTTCAACCGAGCTCTCCCCGGTCATTGTCAAGTGGTAGGACTGTCTTACCATCACTTGACAATGACCGGGAGAGATCGGTTGAAAGTTCGTGGGATTTTAACCACCTGACGCGGCTGGAAGCGCGAGAAAATTTTATTAATTCATAACAGCAATAATCAGCACTTATAGGTAGTCCAGGGGTCTACCAGTACAGCTCTGGTCCAGAGTAGAAGCTGCTCTAAACTACAATGCCGAACGAGTCTGGCGGCGTACCGTACCAGCGGGCCAGGTTCAGCATTCAATAGGACATCAGGGCCTCCGACATCGCAGTCCGCCTTAGGGGACAACACGGACAATGAGCTGGAGGGGCTGAGTATTCCTAGAAACGGCACGTGAATCAAACACACACGTCGCGGTCGGCGCCGTGTCCAAGCAGGGCTACCGACGTGGCGTGCCTACGTCGCCAACTGGCGGCAAACAGCCGAGCTGAGCAGTGTCCTCGGCAGCCGTGAGTCCGCTGACGAATATAGCGGATTCCTGTCCGGATTACGTGGGCGCCAGCCTTCGTAGAAGACACGGCAGGCAAGTGTATTCTGAGAAATAAATGGAATAATTTTGAATACTGTTCCATTGCGTCTAACGACGCTACATAGGTTCTTGGTTTGCGTACTGACAAAACAGCAGCGGTTTCCGGTCCAACAGTGGGCGACCCCTACGGTTCTTTGGTTTGCACTGGGAGGGGGCAGAGTGGATTCTATAACACATAAACCATTACTTCACTTCATTACAACGTAGATAAGAGGAATTATTTAACTTTGTACAATCCATTTTTACAGGAAAATCACGCGTGTTTACAGTTGCCCCTGAATACTAAAGTTTCACAGGGTACAGCCTAAATATACACTATGTTATCAAAAGTATTCGCACCCCCCCCCCCCCCCCCGAAACATACGTTTTTCATATTAGGTGCATTGTGCTGCCATCTACTCCCTATCAGTGACCTCAGTAGTCTTTAGACATCGTGAGACAGCATAATGGGGCCCTCCGCGGAACTCATGGACTTAGAACGTTGTCAGGTGATGGGTGTCACTTGTGTCATACGTCTGTACGCGAGATTTTCGAACTCCTAAACATACCCAGGTCCACTCTTTCCGATGTGATAGTGAAGTGGAAACATGAAGGGGCACGTACAGCTCAAAAGCGTACAAGCCGACCTCATCTGTTGATTGACAGAGACGGCCGACAGTTGAAGAGGGTCGTAATGTATAATAGGCAGACATCTATCCAGACCATCACACACGAATTCCAAACTGCATCAGGATCCACTGCAAGTACTATGAAAGTTAGGCGGGAGGTAAGAAAACTTGGATTTCATGGTCGAGCGCCTGCTCATAAGCCACACATGTAAATGCCAAACGATGCCTCGCTTGGTAGAAGGAGCGTAAAAGTTGGACGACTGAACAGTGGAAAAACGTTGTGTGGAGTGATGAACCTCGGCACACAATATGGAGATCCGATGGCAGGGTGTGGGTATGGCGAATGCCCGGTGAACGTCATCTGCCAGCGTGTGTAGTGCGAACTGTATAATTCGGAGGCGGTGGTGTTACGGTGTGGTCGTGTTTTTCATGGAGGGGGCTTGCACCCCTTGTTATTTTGGGTGGCACTACCACAGCACAGCCCTACATTGATATTTTAAGCACCTTCTTACTTCCCACTGTTGAAGAGCAATTCGGGGATGGCGATTGCATCTTTCAACACGATCGAGCACCTGTTCGTAATGCCCGGCGTGTGGCGGAGTGGTTACACGGCAATGGCATCCTTGTAACGGACTGCACAGAGTCCTGACCTGAATCCTATAGAACACCTTTGGGATGTTTTGGAACGCCGACTTCGTGCCAGGCCTCACCGATCGACATCGATACCTCTGCTCAGTGCAGCACTCCGTGAAGAATGGGCTGCCATTCCCCAAGAAACCTTCCAGCACCTGATTGTACGTATGCCTACGAGAGTGGAAGCCGTCATCAAGGCTAATGATGGGTCAACACCATATTGAATTTCAGCATTACAGATGGAGAGCGCCACGAACTTGTAAGTCATTTTCAGCCATGTGCCCGGATACTTTTGATCACATAGTGTAAGTCTCTGCACTTGAGTTCTTTTAACAGTAAGTTTTACGGAGTGTTCTGTCTAACACAATTGTCACACAATTGTCCTACCAGAAGACGATACTGTCGTCTTAGTCAATTATCACGGACTAGGGCACAGCAGTCCTGTGTTCCGCCGTAAATAGAACAGCGGAGGCGGCGGCGTAGCGAAACATTTGTAGGTGTGCCTACGCCCGTGTCCCTCATCCGTAGATGCAGTTTGCAGCGACTATCGTTTCTTGTGGTTTTGGCACCTCGTTCTTCGGACAACACCACATTTCTGAAGTTATTTGTCTGTAGTGTAAGCTTGTGTGGGAGTAAAAGGTAACCCATAAAAAGATCAGAGGAGAAGAAACTAGAAGCTCTTGAAATGTGGAGGTACGGAAGAATGCTGTAGATTAGATGGCTAGATCATGTAACCAGTGAGGAGGTAATGAATAGAATCGAGGAGTGGTGAAGAAATGTGTGGCGTAACTTGACTAAAAGAAGAAGGGATCGATTGGTAGGACACATACTGCGACACCAAGGGATCACCAATTTAGTATTAGAGGGAATTCTGGGGAGTAAAAGTTGTAGAGGACGATCAAGAGAAGAATACAGTAAGCCACGCGGGGTAGCCGCGTGGTCTTGGGCGTCCTGCCACGGTTCGCGCGGCTTCCCCCCGTCAGAGGTTCGAGGCATCTCTCGGGCATGGCTGTGTGTGTTGTCCTTAGCGCAAGTTAGTTTAAGTTAGATTAAGTAGTGTGTAAGCTCAGGGACCGATGACCTCAGCAATTTGGTCCCATAAGAGCTTCCCATAAATTTCCAAATTTCCAAGAATACAGTAAGTAGGTTAAAAAAGTTGTAGGTTGCAGTAGCTGTTCGGAGGTGAAGAGACTTGCACAGAAAAGAGTAGCGTGGGAACCACGCCAAACCAGTCTTCAGACTGAAGACAACAATAACAACAACAATAACAACAACAACATTGAAATGTGCCACTTTGTCGACTAATAACCACAATAAGACTATACGGAATATGTGTACAGGTAAGTGATACGTTAGATGAACTTTTGACTTACAGAATCTAGCAAATGTTAGACAGGAATTAAAATAACATCAACAGTACCTCAAATAAGCTTGGTAGGATCTCTAACGTTCTCAGTATACATAAACAATTTATCAGATGGGGGTCAGCGTAACACTAGATCGTTCGCCGACGACGTTGCTGTATATAGGAAAACAACGTCGTCAGATGATCCCAAGAAAACACGGAAAGGCTAGAGCAAAGTTCCCAATTCACATAATGAATGGCAGCTCTCTTTAAATGCCCCTTTAAATGTGGATAAATGCGAAATAATCGCCATGAGAAAGAAGGGAACCCGATAGTACCAAATTTCTGGGGACGCAGAACCCATTCCTCCCGAAACCAGGTATGTTAGCAGGTAACAGGACCTACTCCTCCAGAAATAGCCTAATGGCCTACAGATAATAATCCCGAGACCTCCCAGCAGTTTGAGGGCTCATGTCTCACAACCAGTCTGCGGCAGATAATTTTAGAGTGAGTGTGTCCTCCGACACACTTGCAGTTTCAGCAAAATTGGGAGGGAAAATTAACATCATCGGGTTTCAAAAATTGCTGAAAAGTGATGTAGCGCGATGTAAGTGCAATATCAATGATTGCAGAAGCTTTATTAAAACTGTTTCTATTGAGGAGCTGGATGTTGTGGAGATTCAAGACGACCACGATCACACGGAAATACCTTGTGACAAAATTCAGAGAAAAAAATAAATTTGTAATCTCAAGAGCAAAGCCACAGGAGATATTTGTGAGAAACTATCAAAGATAATTTACACTTAGTTAAAAGAAGAAGATAAGAAAGAAATAACGTCAGAGAAGTCGATAGCTTTGATAAATCTATTTACAAAGCTATGAGGAAAATTCTCCGTAATTGCCGAGAAATGTTGAACAGGTTCCTGATGTTATCAACACACTAAATGTGGAAGCTACAGACGGGACAAATTTCAAAATACTTACTCATTGTGACACAATATATGTTGATGGAACAATCAAGTGTTGCACAAAGTTTTTTGTCAGCTGATTGCAATATGTGGGCTAGTTACTGAACATTATATTCCAAAGGTTATTTTCTTTATTGAACGACAGCAAGATTTCGTCGTATCAGTATGTCTTTCAAACAGTTGTCGATAAATCTAACGGTCTAGCTCCGAAATTTTCATCATCAATGATGTTTTCCGACTTTGAAAACACCATAATGAAAGCTATAAGTGAAGTCTGGACTGATATGAGAATCCAAGGAAACAAATTTCATGTAACTCAGAGGTGGTGGCGAAAAATACAAACATTGGAATTTGTACATGCCTATTACGTAAGGAATGATTTTGGAAGGTTTCTGTCTTATATGTTTGGTTTGCTGATGCTGGATCCTGGTATGGATGGTGTGTGTTTAGTTGAGGATTTCATGTCAGCGATGCTTGCATAAAAAAAAATTGCAAACCTTTTTTGTGATCACTTATCGGAAACTTGTATAGAAGAAACTCCACTCTTTCCTCCATCTATGTAGGCAGATAAAAACTGTAGTAGACAGTGAACCACCAACGCTTTTGAGAATTTCCACAGCAAATATAATAGTCTGTTCTACTCCTGCATTCCAGACATTTACAGATTTCTTGAGGTGATGCAGCAAATTAAGCTCTATTCTAAAGCCGCAATAAATTTACCAAAAACCAAGAAAAAGGAAAGGAACTGAAACTTCCTGGCAGATTAAAACTGTGTGCCGCACCAAGACTCGGACTCGGGACCTTTGCCTTTCGCGGGCAAGTGCTCTACCATCTTTTTTTCTTTTTTTAAAAAAATTTGTTCGTTATGGTTCGTTGTATTTCGTCGTAACGGACGTCACATGACATCCGTTGAAGCACGTTGTTGATCTTTTCACTCAGTTTTTTTTATTACAGAGGCCAGCCAGCTCTCTGACCGAACACGCTGAGCTACCGTGCCGGCTATCTGAGCTATCCAAACACGACTCACGCCCCGTCCTCACAGCGTTACTTCTGCTAGTACCTCGTCTCCTACCTTCGAAACTTTACAGAAGCTCGGTCCGGCACAGTTTTAATGTGGCAGTAAGTTTTATATCAGTGCACACTTCGCTGCAGAGTGAAAATGTCACTTAGAAAAGGAACTGTCCAAACCTGAAATTCATGCTAGAGTAAGTGGCAAATTTCAAAGCTGGAAAAATTTCCGGATTTCATTATGTGAAATCTGTTTCCTATAAAATCAATCCGGGAATTACACAGTGAAAGGGTAAAAAACGCGATTTTGGGTGTACATGTACATATTAGACTAAGTAAAGAAACTTAGTAAATATATTTGAAAACAGATGCCCTTCTCATGGTGCACCCTGGGTAACGCTAAACGACCTGGTATTCCCACGTTGTATTTTCTATAATGATGTTTGCTTTAACGACATGAGCTTGCCCATAAGATTAGCAGCTTTCATTCAATTACTACTAGACAGAAATTAAATAGGCATTTGGATCACGCGTCGCTGACTCTTGTGCAGAAAGGTGTGTAGTATTCTCAAAGAATTCAGCGATAATCCTCGCACTTGCGATTCTAAATTGAAGAATATCCACATGGCACACCTATTTTATTATCTTTGGCATTTTTAGGAGAAATTTCTGCCAGTTGCTGTGTTTCATTGCTGTTGTACTAGTTTATATCCAGCCGTTTTATACTTACATTTTACGGTTTAACGGAACTTCACGAGTAAAAAATGAGTCACATTTAACCGTATTCACAATAAACGCGAAAAAGTTTTACAAAAAAAGTTATTCAAATGGATCTGAGCACTATGGGACTTAACTTCTGAGGTCACGAGTCCCCTAGAACTTAGAACTACTTAAATTTAACTAACAAAAGGACATCACACACATCCATACCCGAGGCAGGATTCGAACCTGCGACCGTAGCGATCGCGCGGTTCCAGGCTGAAGCGCCTAGAACCGCTCGGCCACCCCGGCCGGCAAAAGTTTTACACCTTCTGCTACAAGTACATATGACAGGAAGATTTGTTTGCCTGGAGTAGTCATAGAGTTCAGATTGAAGAATGGGCCAGGAGGAGCGCCGTCCTTCGGGAAGAAAAAGCGCGCGCGAGAACGTTAACTGTTTTGCGGGATGGCCACACACACTGCTCGATGCGCTGAAGGACCGACGCCAGCTGTTTTAAACGCGTGGAAAGGGTTCCTTCCTTTTCCGGACTCTTGCGGGCTGAGGAGGAACGGGTTCCATTTTTCTGACAGCGGAAGAAACGAGTCTTGTGCCCACTGATGGAGTCCATGGCATTGTTTAGGTATTTAGGCGTAGTACTAAGAAGCGATATGAAGTGTGACGAAAACGTAGAACCAGTAATGGAGAACGTGAACGCAAGACTCAGATTTGTTGGAAGGAATCCAGGAAAGTGCAGCGCTACTGTAGAGGAAGTCACGTGTAAGATGCTTGTGCAACCACTTCTAGAATACTGCTCCATCGTTTGGAATAATTATCAAGCAGGCTTGACAGCGGGCATCGAACGAATTCAAAGATGCGCCGTTAGTTTCATTGCAGATAGGTACTGATAACATGGAAGTGTGGAAAATACGATCAGGATATCTTAGGAAGAATGACCCTCCCGGAGAGACGTGCATTCTACTGATAATTAATAATTTTAAGAATAATAATTAAGATGGAAATTTGCTGACGCCGCCCAAGAGGCGTAATAATAGTGAGTTCGCTCGGGAGCGTTGTCTCAGCTAATTTGAACACAGCGACACGCACCTGAAATACGTACATACAATGAAAATTGTAAATTTTAACGTATTATCCAAGAGCATAAGCGATATGTCGATTACAGAGATGTACGTGTGAAATAACGCTGGGAGGCAGCTATCGCTGAGGCAGAGCTTATGTTAGGTCGTGCAGTGAGGCAGTTGTTGCTCAGGAGGAGCAGGAATACGGCGCCAGAGGCTGGCAGTGTCTGTTGCGACGCTCCGGAGTGGGCAGTCGCTTAGTACATAATATTCAGCGTAATAATTTCAGTTTTGTGTATTAATGATTTATGGAGGAAATAAGAATTGAGGTAATATTAATGAAGAAAATGCTACAAACATTATTACACTAATGGCCATTAAAATTGCCACACCACGAAGATGACGTGCTACAGACGCGAAATTTACCAGACAGGAAGAAGATGCAAATGATTAACTTTTCAGAGCATTCACACAAGGTTGGCGCCGGTCGCGACACCTACAAGGTGCTGACACGAGGAAAGTTTCCAACCGATTTCTCATACATAAACAGCAGTTGACCGGCGTTGCCTGGTGAAACGTTGTTGTGATGCCTCATGTAAGGAGGAGAAATGCGTACTCTCACGTTTCCGACTTTGATGAAGGTCAGATTGTAGCCTATCGCGATTGCGGTTTATCGTATCGCAACATTGCTGCTCGCGTTGGTCGAGATCCAAAGACTGTTAGCAGAATATGGAAACGGTGGGTTCAGGAGGATAACACGGAACGCCGTGCTGGATCCCAACGGCCTCATATCACTAGCAGTCGAGATGACAGGCATCTTATTCGAATGGCTGTAACGGATCGTGCAGCCACGTCTCGGTCCCTGAGTCAACAGATGGGGACGTTTGCAAGACAACAACCATCTGCACGAACAGTTCGACGAATTTTGCAGCAGCATGGACTATCAGCTGGGACACCATGGCTGCGGTTACCCTTGACGCTGCACCACAGACAGGAGCGCCTGCGATGGTGTACTCAACGACGAACCTGGGTGCACGAATGGCAAAACGTCATTTTTTCGGATGAATCCAGGTTCTGTTTAGAGCATCTTGATGGTCGCATCCGTGTTTGGCGACATCGCGGTGAACGCACGTTGGAAGCGTGTATTCGTCATCGCCATACTGGCGTATCACCCGGCGTGATGGTATGGGGTGTCATTGGTTACACTTCTCGGTCACCTTTTGTTCTTATTGACGGCACTTTGAACAGTGGACGTTACATTTCAGATGTGTTACGACCCGTGGCTCTACCGTTCATTCGATCCCTGCGAAACCCTACATTTCAGGGGATACAGAAAATGTTCGACTGCTGCCCTGGCCAGCACATTCTCCAGATCTCTCACCAATTGAAAACGTGTGGTCAATGGTGGCTGAGCAACTGGCTCGTCACAATACGCCAGTCACTACTCTTGATGAACTGTGGTATCGTGTTGAAGCTGCATGGGCATCTGTACCTGTACACGCCATCCAAGCTCTGATTGACTCAATGCCCAGGCGTATCAAGGCCGTTATTACGGCCAGAGGTGGTTGTTATGGATACTGATTCCTCAGGATATATGCACCCAAATTGCGTAAAAATGTAATCACATGTCAGTTCCAGTATAATGTATTTGTCCAATGAATACCCGTTTACCATCAGCATTTCTTCTTCGTGTAGCAACTTTAATGGCCAATAGTGTACTTCAATTGATAGATGAAAGGAGGAAGTACAAAAATGTTGCGGCAAACTCAAGAATTCAGGAGTGAAATAAATAGGAAGTGCAGGGAAGGTAAGACGAAACGGCCGCAGGAAAAATGTGACGACATCGAAAAAGAAATGATTGTCGGAAGGACAGACTCAGCATACAGGAAAGTCAAAACAACCTTCAGTGACATTAAAAACAAGGTTGATAACATTAACTGTTAAATGCAGGGGAGAGAGCGGATAGGTTTAAAAAAATGGTTCAAATGGCTCTGAACACTATGGGACTTAACATCTATGGTCATCAGTCCCCTAGAACTAAGAACTACTTAAACCCAACTAACCTAAGGACAGCACACAACACCCAGCCATCACGAGGCAGAGGAAATCCCTGACCCCGCCGGGAATCGAACCCGGGAACCCGGGCGTGGGAAGCGAGATAGGTTTAAAGAATCCATTGAAAGCCTCTATGAGGAGAAAGATTTGTCTGATGTGATAGAAGAAGAAACAGGAGTCGATTTAGAAGTGATAGGGGACCCAGTATTAGAATCAGAATTTAAAAGATCTTTCGAGGACTTAAGATCAAATAAGGCAGAAGGGATAGATAATATTCCATCAGAATTTCTAAAATCGTTGGGGAAAGTGGTAACAAAACACTATTCACGTTGGTGTGTAGAATGTATGAATCAGGCGACATACCATCTGACTTTCGGAAAAGCATCATCCACACAATTCCGAAGACGGCAAGAGCTGACAAGTGCGAGAATTATCGCACAATCAGCTTAACAGCTCATGCATCCAAGTTGCTTACAAGAATAATATACAGAAGAATGGAAAAGAAAATTGAGGATGCGCTAGATGACGATCAGTTTGTCTTTAGGAAAGGTAAAGGCACGAGAGAGCCATTTGTGAAGTTGTGGTTAATAATGGAAGCAAGACTAAAGAAAAATCAAGACACGTTCATTGGATTTGACGACTTGGAAAAAGCGTTCGACAATGTAAAATAGTGCAAGATGTTCGGAATTTAGAAAAAAAGTAGGGATAAGCTATAGGGAGAGACGGGTCATATACAATATGTATAGCAGCCAAGAGGGAATAATAAGAGTGGACGACCATGAACGAAGTGCTCGTATTAAGAACGGTGTAAGACAAGGATGTAGCCTTTCGCCCTTACTGTTCAACCAGTATATCAAGGAAGCAATGTTGGAAATAAAAGAAAGGTCCAGGAGTGGAATTAAAATTCAAGGTGAAAGGATATCAATGATACGATTCGCTGATGACATTGCCATTATGAGTGGAAGTGAAAAAGAATTACATGATCTGCTGAACGGAATGAACAGTCTAATGAGTACAGAGTATGGACCGAGACTAAACAGAAGAAAGACAAAGGTAATGAGAACTAGCAGAAACGAGAACAGCGAGAAACTTAATATCAGGATTGATGGCAGTAAAATAACCAGTGACGGACGGAGCAAGTAGGCCATCAAATGCAGACTAGCACTGGCAAAAAAGGCATTCCTGGCCAAGAAAAGACTACTAATATCAAATATCGGAGTTAATTTGAGGAAGAAGTTTCTGAGAATGTATTCTGAAGTACAGCATTGTATGGTAGTGAAACACGGACTAAGGGAAAACCGGACCAGAAGAGAATCGAAGCATTTGAGATGTGGTGCTACAGACTAATGTCGAAAATTTGGTGGATTCATAAAGTAAGAAATGAGGAGGTTCGGCGCAGAATCGGAGAGGAATACTGATAAGAAGAACGGATAGGACGATAGGGCATCTGTTAAGACATGAGGGAATGACTCCCATGGTACTAGAGGGAGCTGTAGATGCCAAAAACTGTAGAGGAAGATCGAGATTGGAATACATCCAGGAAATAATTGAGGACGTAGGTTGTAAGTGCTACTCTGAGATGAAGAGGTTAGTACATGAGTGAAATCCGTGGCGGGCCGCGTCAAACCAGTCCGAAGACTTGTAACACCACAGCTCTTATGCTGTAGGGATTTTTTTTTTTTTTTTTTTTGCTTTATGTAATGTTACACTGATGATCGTCTGTAAATGTGTTTGAATAGATAACATAAAATTGTGTACTCTTTTCTTTGTAAAAACTTTGGTGTCTTGATTTGATTCTATGCAAAGTAGTGTATCTGCAATTTATATTCTTTGTCCCATTTGGAGGGAACAAAACTTACTGTATATGATTGTAATTTTGTGTGAATAATTTTTTGTAGAAGTGTCAATATGTGAAAATGTTCTGTCTTATTTAATGAATTTGGTTGCTGTTATGTAAACTGCTGACCTTCACTTAGGGCTATTAGTTATTCTGTATGTAAAAGGTGTAGTGGTTCCCCTCGGGAACGGAACTGTGTAGCGCGCGCAAATTGCGGTTGGCCTAGGTGGAAAAGGTGGAACTGATAGTCAGTCGGGGACGAGCCAGCAGTCGGAGACGAGCTACAAGTCTGTGCACTGCCATTATAAAGGTGCATATTGTGCTGATTCAGAGAGAGGCTTTTCCTGCTTTTTTCCAAGGCCTCGGATGGATGGATAAATAGCTGGAACTATTCTGGAGTTTGTATCTATCATCGCCACCAAGAAATGACAGAGTCCAGCAATTCTGCCTACAATTCCACCTACCTACATGCAGCTGCCACCACATTACGCAATCATTGCAACGTTATACTATAATGATGTACAGTGAAGGATCAGCTTAATGGATGTGTTATTGCTGAAATATAAGGTAATTTGTATCTGAATTTATGTACCTACCTTGACTTTCTCCTCATCATAACACCTCTCAGGTTCCTCTCCGTTTGAGCTAAAGTGATAACCGAGTGTCACTACTGAAAGAACATTTATGACCAGAGTTTTGCTATTAAATGCCTCTTGAACTTATTAAAAAGAAAGTTACAGTTAATGTGGCAATAGAGTGAGTTAAAGTCAATGATGCTTGCTGAAAACAATTTTCCTAGTAAAACTGCTTATTAAAGTACTGTTGCTGACTTCAAAATTAAAAGTCCTTAAGACTGAGGCTTATAAAGTAAATGAACACGTCGTTGTCTGTAGTAAATTCTAAAAGGTGAGTCAGTTTCTTGCAATTTTGTCAACATTGTGTTTCGTTGTAGTAAAAGTGAGAAAGCTGTAGTTGTGAAACGTTACTTTCTCATGTTTGCTAAGTGTTTGTCTCTCTTGTGTATTAGAAGTGCATATTAATAGTAATATCAGAAAGGCCATTCACTTTATGTAAGCCTGAAAGTAATAGGGTGTTTCGGTATCTGTTATAATTTTGAAAATAGTTTCTGCTGCTCTAACTGTTAGCTTCAATCTTAAAACATATGTGTGTCAGAGTTCATTGCACTCGCGTGTGGCTAAGTCTAGGTTGTGTTTGTCCATTATAGTTACTTATACCTGCTTTTATAAACGAGAACTTTAATCTTTCTCTTGCCTAATTAGGCTGGCGACCGTTTCCCTTATTTTATAAACAGTACAGCTAGGCAAAATTTTGTTTGTTACTATACAAATATTTACGTAATTCTGACTTTCATTTCCGATAAGCCACCTCCGTTAGGAACAACACGGTCAAACTAACAAAATTCCTCTCAGAGGGTAACACTGCTCTGTTGCTTTGTGCCATAGTTGCTTTTACAAAATTGTTTTATGTTACAACCTGCTTCTAGCATTGAGGTTATGGTACAGTAGTAGAGGAAAGGGAGTGTTATAGACTGATGACAAAAAAAAGTAAGATCGAGCAGATGTACTTACCTCTAATTTGTCATTATCGCGCACAGGTTTTAATTAGTTTGTTGGGGTTACTGGTATTGCTTTCTTGCTAGTAGACAGAATGCTTAAAACAGGGTCAGGTAAAAATACAGATACACGTAATTAGATACGCAGTCAGCACACCACTTGATATAACTGTTCTTTGTCAGACATTGTACCTTACTTTAGACATAAATGTTACACACTTTATACAATCTGGTTTGTGTTTTTTTGTGTACACGAAAAATCTGTAACATATAATATTGAATTATTAGGTGATAGTTCTTCGAACCTTGAAGTTATTTACCTTCTCTTCTTCTTTAAAGACTATGTTACGGCGACCTGCTTAGTCTGCTTAAATTTCATGCATATCCGAAATATTACAGATATCGGTAAAGCAGATATATCACGTGAAATAAGGTACTAGTAAGTGAAGTTGACTTCATACCATAAGAATTAATATATTTCACATGATTAGTGAAGTAGGCAGAAACCCACGTTCTCTCTCTATCAAGGACAGGAAAAGACAGACAGTACAAGATCGATGAAACACCCGATAGGATTTTTTACAAACATAAAAAAATTAATGTTCTTCATCGTTTCTAGCTGGCTCCACAGGTTTAATTTCCGTGGGCACACTGAATTTTAATCTTTGTAGGCAAATGAATGCATAAACATAGGTAGAAAGTAATAAAACATATACACATGTAGGTAAATCAGCGTAAGTTCCAATGCAGCATGTTAAAGCACCGCTGCAGGGACGAAAAGGTGCGCTGGACCCAGATCGAATTCCCCCTGCGGATCAACGACGAGGGCCGGTGTGCCCGCAAGCCTGAAATGATTTTTAGGCAGTTTGCCACATACCGTTAGGTGAATACCAGATTGGTACCCACGTCCCGCCCTAGATGCACAATTTGCAAACATTTAGAAAGCTCTCGCTCACATCCACATAAATACGAAGGCTATTCGTGAAGTAAGGTACGACCAGTCGCGAAATGGAAACCACAGTGAAAATAAAAAATGCTTTATTTGTAACAGTGTGCCACATCTTCCAGCTACTTCTCTCCATAGTCGCCGCTCCGACTTAGACATTTATCGTACAGTTGTACCATCTTCCCAGTACCTTCGTCATAGAAGGCAGCCGTCTGTGCTTTCCGCCAGTTGTGTACGCTGGTCTGCTGCTCGCTGTCTGCGCCAAAAATGTTGTGTTTATAGCGAGCAGTTCATGTGAGCACAGATGAACATCAGAGGGAGCTAAGTCCGGGTTGCATGGTGGGTGATCAAAGACTTCACACTGGAAACGCTGCAGGGGAGTCCTCATTGTTTGCGGCGGAGGGCTTGTAAGTAGGCTGTTTATGTTTTCTTTATGTAAGTAGGCTGTTTATGTTTTCTTATTGGCAACGTTACGTAGCGCTCTATATGAAAATCACTGGCTGTGCTGTGTGCAGTCTGTGGCTAGTTTGCATTGTTGTCTGCCATTGTAGTGTTGGGCAGCGGCAGCTGGATGTGAACAGCGCGTAGCGTTGCGCAGTTGGAGGTGAGCCGCCAGCAGTGGTGGATGTGGGAAATGAGATGGCGGATTTTTGAGTACAGAATGGATATTATGAACTGCTATGTATATTATGCTTTTTCAACACTATTAAGGTAAATACATTGTTTGTTCTCTATTAAAATCTTTCATTTGCTAACTATGCCTATCAGTAGTTAGTGCCTTCCGTAGTTTGAATCTTTTATTTAGCTGGCAGTAGTGGCGCTCGCTGTATTGCAGTAGTTCGAGTAACGGAGATTTTTGGTGAGGTAAGTGATTTGTGAAAGGTATAGATTAATGTTAGTCAGGCCATTCTTTTGTAGGGATTTTTGAAAGTCAGATTGCGTTGCGCTAAAAATATTGTGTCAGTTTAAGCACAGTCGTGTATAAATTGTTCTAAGGGGACGTTTCAGACTGTCAAGAAGATGGAAATGCATGGCAACTACGTTATGAGGGGCCGCATGAAATCAAGCGAAACCGCTCAGTGGGCAACCATACTTGGCGGAAGACACTATTATTGTATTATTAGCGCGATCTACAGGTATACTAGAGATACTATCCAATATATCTGACCAAAGTTAGATAGTTGAGGTATACATATTCCGTCCCAAGGGAAAAAGGGTGGGGGGTAGTAACGGGGTGGCGGCAGGAAGGGCATCCGGCCACCCCTTAAATTAAGTAATGGTGACGCAGCACTTCTGTGGGACAAAGGCACAAGAAAAAGAAGGAAGAAGAGCCTTTGTAAGGATGGCGACATAATTCTTGCGAAATCCAGTTGGGTAAACTTGGAAACCGATATTTGACGAAGATTGTGAGACGATTCTCCAGTCCCTGTCGTGTATCTCGCGTATGAGGATGAGATTAGGGTTTGTAGCGGGCATTTAGATATTTCTGTTTTCCATCCTTCAACATGAGAGTGCAATAGGACAGAATATGGGTAATAAAGAAGCTCTACCGTATAGTGCGCATTGTCTGGTTGAGTACGTATGTAGAAGCAGAACTGTATTAGCAGTTTAGTGATATATGTACACAAAAAAAGAAAAGAGAGAACGACGCACCACGAAGGAATTATCTGGATGGGATGGACATCGCTAGATTGATGTGCATTTAGAGACAAATGGATGATTAACAATATCAGAAAAAGAGGAAGAGCTTCACAAATTGAGCAAGTCGGTAACGTCTTGGTCCACCTCTGGCCCTTATGCAAGCAGTTATTCGAGTTGACATTGATTTATATAGTTGTTGGATGTCCTGATGAGGGATATCATGACAACTACACAACTATATATACGAAGACAGTAACTTGTTCTCGAAAGAACAGTTACTGTTGATGACCGTGCAGCTTTTCCCTGGAATAAATGATGACTAACTGAAAACCTCAGCTGCCGACAGGTGTTGTTGATATACCTCGATGTGGACAGTTGAAAATGTGTGCCCCGACCGGGACCCGAACGCGGGATCTCCTGCTTACATGGCAGACGCTCTATCCATCTGAGCCACCGAGGACACAGATGAAAAGCGCGACTGCAGGGACTTATCCCTTGCCCGCTTCCCGTGAAACATTCCCAACTGTCCACAATTCTATATATGTGTTGTACCTTATAGACATTTGCCCAACCACTTATTACTCGCGCACGCTTTGGCGATTCCCATAAGAGTTTGGGCAACATGTGCGCTTGCGCATAGACGAAGGTCAATGGCTGGGTAGCCTTTAACTGTATACGAAGACAGTAGCTTGTTCTCGAAAGAACACTTACTGTTGATGACCGTATATCAACAACACCTGTCGGCAGCTGAGGTTTTCAGTTAGTCATTTTTTAACTACACAACTGCCGCATTAGATCGTCAAAATCCCGAGACTCTTCGAGGGTCCTGCTCATAATGCTCCAAACATTCTCAGTTGGAGAGTGATCCGCCTATAAACGCTCGCCGTGTGCGGGCGGGCATTATCTTGCTGAAATGTAATCCCAGGATGGCTTGCTATGAAGGGCAGCAGCACGAGATTAAGCATTTTTCCGATGTAAGGGTGCCGCGAGTGACAACCAAAGGGGCACTGTACGAGCCGCTCGTGGTAGCTGTGCGGTTTAGGGCGCCTTGCCATGGTTCCCGTGGCTTGCCCCGTGGGAGGTTCGAGCGTTCCCTTGGGCATGGGTGTGTGTGTTGTCCTTATCGTAAGTTAGTTTAAGTAAGATTGAGTAGTGTGTAAGCCTAGGGACCGATGACCTCAGTAGTTTGGTCCCATACAACTTACCACAAATTTCCAAATTTGCACTGTACGAAAAGAAGTCGCACCCGAGACCATCACTCCCAGTTGTCTGGCCTTATGGCGGGCTACAGTCAGGTTGGTGTCCCATCACTGTCCACGGCATCTCCAGACACGTCTTGGCCTGGAATCTTACTCAAATGGTTCAAATGGCTCTGAGCACTATGGGACTTAACATCTCAGGTCATCAGTCCCCTAGACGTAGAACTACTTAAACCTAACTAACCTAAGGACATCACACACATCCATGCCCGATGCAGGATTCGAACCTGCGACCGTAGCGGTCGCGCGGTTCCAGACTGAAGCGCCCAGAACCGTTCGGCCAAGAGCGGCCGGCTGGAATCTCACTGACTGGAGTAGAATTGTCTTCAGTGATGAGCCCCGATTCGAACTGAGCCCCGATGATCAGCGAAGGCGTCCCAGACAAGCGGTGCGCTACCAACATTACTGCCGCCCGCCATATGGGCCGACAACCGCGAGCCGTGTCCTGGATTGCCATTTCTTTTCATTGCAGGACCCCATTGATTGTCATCCGCGTTAGCCTTACAACGCAGCGGTACGTCGACGATTTTCTGCGCCCTTGATGACTAGCCATCCTGGGCTTACACTTCAGCAAGATAATGCACGCCCGCAAACGGCGAGAGTTTCTGCTGCGTATCTTCAGTGCTTTCCCAATCCTACTTTGGCCAGCAAAGTTACCGGATCTCTTCCCAGTTGAGAATGTTTGGAGCATTATGAAGGGGTCCGTCCAACAATGTAGGGATTTTGACGATCTAACGCGACAATGGTACAGAATTTCAGGAGGACATCCAACAACTCTATCAATCAACGTCAAGCCGAATAACAACATACATGGGGGTCAGATGACTTGCTCAATTTGTGAAACTCTTGCTCTTGAATAAATCATTACATGTGACTTCTGAAATTTTCCCGGCGTATTTCTTCTTCTAATAATTTCCGGGTATGCAGCCGGATCCCGTCGACATTCTGCCACGATATTTCGGCCCAGAGACGTCCGGCCATCATCAGGTGAGTACACCGAGGGCAGCACGTACAACTCGGCTATGCTGCGCATGTCAACACCTGACGCATGCGCTGTAGGATGCCAGTACATTTCACATGCGCGAGACTCGGCATAAATACCGCGACTGCACCTGGGCTCTTCAGTAGTTGTGTACTCACCTGATGATGGCCGGACGTCTCTGGGCCGAAATATCGTGGCAGAATGTCGACGGGATCCGGCTGCATACCCGGAAATTATTAGAAGAAAAAATCATTACATATTTCTGCAGTTGTAATAATTTGTTTGTTTCTACATGTACATCACATCTACCTATTTACCTTCCTTTCTGATAAGTCCTTCTTGGTTTGTCATTTTTTTAAAGAGTCTATTAGGGCAAATAATTGGAGCATGTGTAACATCTGACCAGCTGCACAGGCTGCTTTCTGTGTGCAGCTCTTGCAAATCCAGGTCGATCGCAAAGTGTGCAGAAAATTCCTTCAGCACGACACTCCTGTTTGTACGAGAACTCACGCGAACTTACAGATCATCAGTTCCTAAGTTTAAAACGTGCGTATGTCCTTTGAAAATAAGCGAAAGACGATGCGTTGAATGGAACTGGCTCCTCAGCATTCAGACCATAGAAGAATGAATGCATATAGTCGTCCTGTGAAGTCACATCGTCTTCGTGCTGCTTCCAATTATCCAATTGCGCATCGCAGCTCTTCGTCAGGCAAATTGTCACTCGCCAACGCATGACGCAACTACTCGGTAACAGTGTTTGGAGGCCACAAGACTTCTAACAGGTACCAGACGAAAAATCAGATGTATCATGTCTAGCAGAAGGGCTCTTATCTGAAATTTAAATTCATGTAAAAACAACATGTAAGGAAGCCTATTTACCGGACACAAAATAAAAATAAAACTATTCAGGAAAATGATAAATATGGCTTCTGGTTTCAGCTTACATCTCAAATAATATAACCGTGTTGCATAACGCAAAACCGCCGTATTTGACATGTCGAGAACTGTCTTTACTACTAACGTGTCTAAATTTTAGTCCACTACAGCGCATTTACACACGTTTGCCCCGATTCACTCTAACGGCCTGCCCACTGTCTACAATTATTTGAGATTATGTTTTCTAGGGTTGGGTTGTTTGGGGGAAGAGACCAAACTGCGAGGTCATCGGTCTCATCGGATTAGGGAAGGACGGGGAAGGAAGCCGGCCGTGCCCTTTCAAAGGAACCATCCCGGCATTTGCCTGGAGCGATTTAGGTAAATCACGGAAAACCTAAATCAGGATGGCCGGACGTGGGATTGAACTTTCGTCCTCCCGAATGCGAGTCCAGTGTGCTAACCACTGCGCCACCTCGCTCGGTATGTTTTCTAGGCTATCAGAAATTGTTACGTTGCATGTCATACACCAGACCACAGCAACAGCACATAAAATAACGCCTGCAAAATATTTACACAACGTTGTGAAATATATATAAATGCACCGTAGCATGAAGCAAAATAATAATCACTGTGGATAAATAGTGGCAACGCCAATTACAACCCCATATTTCACACAACGTCGTAATGTTGTCCCAGGTGGAATGCAGGAAACAACGAGAAATATAGAAGTCATTTATTCGCTCATTTACGCGAGAACAAACACATTTCAGTTACACTTTCACGATGACACATATTTAAGTATATGGGCCAGTAATTGGAATTAATAATGCCGATAAGTGTTAGTAATTTATTCGCCCACGGATCATTTTAAGATGATATACCACTTGCCGGCTTAACACAATGAATACATATCATCTATACACGTGTGTCTGGAGAGAAGGGGACACATAGTCGACTGTTGTGTTGTTTAAGGGGCTCCGGAACGCCCTATACTTGCAATGTTAAAATAACGCTTATAAATTACATCTTTCCTCACAAAGTATTTGAGGTAGGAAGTTGAACTTTTTACAGATTATTTATTGGAATATGGGCTACAACTCAACACAGGGATTTTACAAAATTTTAGTTCAGTTATTAAAGATGATTTTTTTCAATTGTAATGAAAATTCACAACTTTTTTGCAATTTTTTATTTATATATTCAAAAATATACAGTTTTTTGGAAAAAGGCTGTGTTAAATTATGCAGAAGGTACTGTGTAACATTTACTGAAAGTTTGAAACAAATATGTTTGGAAGATCCTTAGGAAACATGTAATTAGTATGAGAAAATAAAAGTTTTGGGAATCGAGCGACAAAGATTGGATTAACTTTTTAGTGCATTCCAGGTCCATAGGATGGATTATCTTCATCCTCTGCAAACTCCTCCTCCAGCTTCCTCTTGTTCCTCCTCCTGTTTACTCTTGTTTGTATTTCTAGACTCTTTACAGCCCCGTCTGCAGACCGAAGGCGTTCCTTGTCTAAAGCAAGCATCGCTCGTACCATGTTAGAACCTATCTTCATTCCCATATTTCTAAATACCTTGCACCTTACAATGTTGCCATCATTGAAAGTCGCAACAGCATCATACACACCAAAGTGAAGTGTTTCTATTCCAACAAATACAGTCTTGGGGATTCTCGACCATATAACACTATTTACACTTTCATTGGGGTTTTGAGTTTTTCCGTGAATACACTTTTTCAACAGTTCAGGTGCTGCTAAGTCTCTGAAAATAGGTTAGCCACAACACATACTTTATCTCACATCACTAAAATGTACCTGATGAACACGGACGTTAATAATAACACCATTTGACAGCAGTTTAACAGCGCCACAGTGGGTCACGCCCATGTAGAACACATTTCAAAAAAAATTTAAAAATAGTTGTAGTCTTCGGAATTGAATAAATTATATATCTATTAAAAGGTAATAGTCTGCAGATTCAGAAAACGCAAAAAAGTAAAAATTGAACTTTTCATGATTTTGAGCCTTTCCGGAGCCCCTTAAGAAACCATCCTGGCACTGTAATGTCACACAGCAACACTTTCATATGAATCCTACCAGATGATGATGATGAGCGTTTGGCGTCATTGGCCGGGAGGCCCCTCGCGGGGCAGGTCCGGCCGCCTTGGCGCAGGTCTTATTACATTCGGCGCCACATTGGGCGACCTGCACGCCGGATGGGGATGAAATGATGATGAACACAACACAACACCCAGTCCCTGAGCGGAGAAAATCTCCGACCCAGCCGGGAATCGAACCCGGGCCCGGAGGACGGCAATCCGTCACGCTGATCACTCAGCTACTGGGGCGGACAATCCTACCAGTTAGACCGCAGCATGATTCTGATTAACAGTCTAAGCCAAATAACATGCAGATAAATCTCTGTTACCCCTATTTTCAGTTGTGAGCACTTCACATTAGATTCTAATAGTGGCTCATGCAAGTGCACTCATGTTCGGAAGAAACAGAACAGTTTGAACTACTTGAGACAGGACGTTCATATTCACAGGACATTATTAGTATGTTCTGCAGAAATGATTAGCATTTGAACCCTGTCGGCGTGCGGATTCAGGGTCAATATCGATATCGTGGCGCAACACCTCCCGCTAAAGTGTGCCTGCGGCTCTTGTTGTCCCTGTAAGTGGAAGGTAATGGATCAGTGTGACTTGAGTAGACGCGCACGATGCCTCGCAAACATATGCGCGAATCGTACCATCAAATAAGTGAGTTTGAAAGAGGGCGCATTATTGGGATGAGAGAATGTGAAGCTTCCATCCGGGAATCTGCAGCTCGTGTAGGGCGAAGTGTTTCGGCAGTGCAACGAGTGTGTCCAGAATGGTTCACGGAAGATAGGTCAAGTAGCACTACCCAGACCACCTCCAAATACAATCAAAACTTTATCCGAATGGCACTGCAGGAAAGATCTACGACCTCCTCGGCTCTAGTGCCAGTGGAGTAGTGTAACACATCGTGCACTACCAGGGGTGACAGTCAGTCACCGTTCATTACGGCATGAGTTAGGTACGCGTCTTCCACTTCTTCGCCTACCTCTGACGCGTGTGCAGAAACATGCTAGACGGAAATGGTGCATCGAACGACGTCACTAGGGACAGGAATGGCCTCAGACAGCGTTTTCGGACGAATCAAGGTTCTGTTTGTTTGAAAAGGATGACTGCATTTTGGTTCGCCACAACTGGGGGAGCAGCATCACACACACACACACACACACACACACACACATGCACGAGCACACCCACAGACACACTCTCTCTCTCTCTCTCCCTCTACATCTACATCTACATCTACATCCATACTCCGCAAGCCACCTGACGGTGTGTGGCGGAGGGTACCTTCAGTACCTCTATCGGTTCTCCCTTCTATTCCAGTCTCGTATTGTTCGTGGAAAGAAGGATTGTCGGTATGCCTCTGTGTGGGCTCTAATCTCTCTGATTTTATACTCATGGTCTCTTCGCGAGATATACGTAGGAGGGAGCAATATACTGCTTGACTCTTCGGTGAAGGTATGTTCTCGAAACTTTGACAAAAGCCCGTACCGAGCTACTGAGCGTCTCTCCTGCAGAGTCTTCCACTGGAGTTTATCTATCATCTCCGTAACGCTTTCGCGATTACTAAATGATCCTGTAACGAAGCGCGCTGCTCTCCGTTGGATCTTCTCTATGTCTTGTATCAACCCTATCTGGTACGGATCCCACACTGCTGAGCAGTATTCAAGCAGTGGGCGAACAAGCGTACTGTAACCTACTTCCTTTGTTTTCGGATTGCATTTCCTTAGGATTCTTCCAATGAATCTCAGTCTGGCATCTGCTTTACCGACAATCAACATTATATGATCATTCCATTTTAAATCACTCCTAATGCGTACTCCCAGATAATTTATGGTATTAACTGCTTCCAGTTGCTGACCTGCTATTTTGTAGCTAAATGATAAAGGATCTATCTTTCTGTGTATTCGCAGCACATTACACTTGTCTACATTGAGATTCAGTTGCCATTCCCTGCACCATGCGTCAATTCGCTGCAGATCCTCCTGCATTTCAGTGCAATTTTCCATTGTTACAACCTCTCGATACACCACAGCATCATCTGCAAAAAGCCTCAGTGAACTTCCGATGTCATCCACCAGGTCATTTATGTATATTGTGAATAGCAACGGTCCTATGACACTCCCCTGCGGCACACCTGAAATTACTCTTACTTCGGAAGACTTCTCTCCATTGAGAATAACATGCTGCCTCCTGTTATCTAGGAACTCTTCAATCCAATCACACAATTGGTCTGATAGTCCATATGCTCTTACTTTGTTCATTAAACGACTGTGGGGAACTGTATCGAACGCCTTGCGGAAGTCAAGAAACACGGCATCTACCTGTGAACCCGTGTCTATGGCCCTGTGAGTCTCGTGGACGAATAGCGCGAGCTGGGTCTCACATGACCGTCTTTTTCGAAACCCATGCTGATTCCTACAGAGTAGATTTCTCGTCTCCAGAAAAGTCATTATACTCGAACACAATACGTGTTCCAAAATTCTACAACTGATCGACGTTAGAGATATAGGTCTATAGTTCTGCACATCTGTTCGACGTCCCTTCTTGAAAATGGGGATGACCTGTGCCCTTTTCCAATCCTTTGGAACGCTACGCTCTTCTAGAGACCTACGGTACACCGCTGCAAGAAGGGGGGCAAGTTCCTTCGCGTACTCTGTGTAAAATTGAACTGGTATCCCATCAGGTCCAGAGGCCTTTCCTCTTTTGAGCGATTTTAATTGTTTCTCTATCCCTCTGTCGTCTATTTCGATATCTACCATTTTGTCATTTGTGCGACAATCTAGAGAAGGAACTACAGTGCAATCTTCCTCTGTGAAACAACTTTGGAAAAAGACATTTAGTATTTCGGCCTTTAGTCTGTCATCCTCTGTTTCAGTACCATTTTGGTCACAGAGTGTCTGGACATTTTGTTTTGCTCCACCTACCGCTTTGACATAAGACCAAAATTTCTTAGGATTTTCTGCCAAGTCAGTACATAGAACTTTACTTTCGAATTCATTGAACGCCTCTCGCATAGCCCTCCTCACACTACATTTCGCTTCGCGTAATTTTTGTTTGTCTGCAAGGCTTTGGCTATGTTTATGTTTGCTGTGAAGTTCCCTTTGCTTCCGCAGCAGTTTTCTAACTCGGTTGTTGTACCACGATGGCTCTTTCCATCTCTTACGATCTTGCTTGGCACATACTCATCTAACGCATAATGTACGACGGTTTTGAACTTTGTCCACTGATCCTCAACACTATCTGTACTTGAGACAAAACTTTTGTGTTGAGCCAACAGGTACTCTGAAATCTGCTTTTTGTCACTTTTTCTAAACAGAAAAATCTTCCTACCCTTTTTAATATTCCTATTTACGGCTGAAATCATCGATGCCGTAACCACTTTATGATCGCTGATTCCCTGTTCTGCGTTAACTTTTTCAAATACACTCCTGGAAATTGAAATAAGAACACCGTGAATTCATTGTCCCAGGAAGGGGAAACTTTATTGACACATTCCTGGGGTCAGATACATCACATGATCACACTGACAGAACCACAGGCACATAGACACAGGCAACAGAGCATGCACAATGTCGGCACTAGTACAGTGTATATCCACCTTTCGCAGCAATGCAGGCTGCTATTCTCCCATGGAGACGATCGTAGAGATGCTGCATGTAGTCCTGTGGAACGGCTTGCCATGCCATTTCCACCTGGCGCCTCAGTTGGACCAGCGTTCGTGCTGGACGTGGAGACCGCGTGAGACGACGCTTCATCCAGTCCCAAACATGCTCAATGGGGGACAGATCCGGAGATCTTGCTGGCCAGGGTAGTTGACTTACACCTTCTAGAGCACGTTGGGTGGCACGGGATACATGCGGACGTGCATTGTCCTGTTGGAACAGGAATGCCAGTCTAGGAATGGTAGAACGATGGGTTCGATGACGGTTTGGATGTACCGTGCACTATTCAGTGTCCCCTCGACGATCACCAGTGGTGTACGGCCAGTGTAGGAGATCGCTCCCCACACCATGATGCCGGGTGTTGGCCCTGTGTGCCTCGGTCGTATGCAGTCCTGATTGTGGCGCTCACCTGCACGGCGCCAAACACGCATACGACCATCATTGGCACCAAGGCAGAAGCGACTCTCATCGCTGAAGACGACACGTCTCCATTCGTCCCTCCATTCACGCCTGTCGCGACACCACTGGAGGCGGGCTGCACGATGTTGGGGCGTGAGCGGAAGACGGCCTAACGGTGTGCGGGACCGTAGCCCAGCTTCATGGAGACGGTTGCGAATGGTCCTCGCCGATACCCCAGGAGCAACAGTGTCCCTAATTTGCTGGGAAGTGGCGGTGCGGTCCCCTACGGCACTGCGTAGGATCCTACGGTCTTGGCGTGCATCCGTGCGTCGCTGCGGTCCGGTCCCAGGTCGACGGGCACGTGCACCTTCCGCCGACCACTGGCGACAACATCGATGTACTGTGGAGACCTCACGCCCCACGTGTTAAGCAATTCGGCGGTACGTCCACCCGGCTTCCCGCATGCCCACTATACGCCCTCGCTCAAAGTCCGTCAACTGCACATACGGTTCACGTCCACGCTGTCGCGGCATGCTACCAATGTTAAAGACTGCGATGGAGCTCCGTATGCCACGGCAAACTGGCTGACACTGACGGCGGCGGTGCACAAATGCTGCGCAGCTAGCGCCATTCGACGGCCAACACCGCGGTTCCTGGTGTGTCCGCTGTGCCGTGCGTGTGATCATTGCTTGTACAGCCCTCTCGCAGTGTCCGGAGCAAGTATGGTGGGTCTGACACATCGGTGTCAATGTGTTCTTTTTTCCATTTCCAGGAGTGTAGTTCGGGTCTGTCACCAGAAGGTCTAATATGTTATTGCCACGAGTCGGTTCTCTGTTTAACTGCTCAAGGTAGTTTTCAGATAAAGCACTTAAAAAAATTTCACTGGATTCTTTGTCCCTGCCACCCGTTATGAACGTTTGTGTCTCCCAGTCTATATCCGGCAAATTAAAATCTCCACCCAGAACTATAACATGGTGGGGAAATCTACTCGAAATATTTTCCAAATTATCCTTCAGGTGCTCAGCCACAACAGCTGCTGAGCCAGGGGGCCTATAGAGACATCCAATTACCATGTCTGAGCCTGCTTTAACCGCGACCTTCACCCAAATCATTTCACATTTCGGATCTCCGTCAATTTCCTTCGATACTATTGCACTTCTTATCGCTATAAACACGCCTCCTCCTTCACTGTTCAGCCTGTCTCTGCGGTATACATTCCAATCTGAGTTTAGAATTTCATTACTGTTTACGTCCGGTTTCAGCCAACTTTCTGTCCCTAGTACTATATGGGCGTTGTGATCGTTTATTAATGAGAGCAGTTCTGGGACCTTTCTATAGACGCTCCTGCAGTTTACTATTAGCTCTCTCTCTCCCTCCCTCTCTCTCTCTCTCTCTCTCTCTCTCTCTCTCTCTCTCTCTCTCTCTCTCACACACACACACACACACACATACAGACACACGCATGGTATGAGCAGATAGGGCAGCAAATTATCACTGAAGTGTGGAAAGAGTAGCCTCCTACCGATCTACAAGTGTATAGCTTCTGAGGAACTTGCACATTTATGCAGATACACAGATCAACGATTTTAAAGAACTCAGAATTGTTGAAGCGAAAATATGTACATGCAATTCTTCTTCATCCATTCTCGGCTGTTTGTTGGTGGCACTGCTGGTGGATGAGGAAAGTTTCATGGTAATCACCGAGAAACAAAATATCACAGCTGCAGACTAACCTGAATGAAGATGATTGTGGAGGGGATAGGGTTTATACAACCTCCAACTCCTCCCCCTATTTTGGTGGCAGCCAATAGGATTGCAGGAACTCTGACCATCAAGTTGGAGCAAGTCCGCTGGTCTACCTGTGTCAGCATGTTAGACCAAGGGCCTTTGTCTTGCCAGCATGCAGGTCTTACCATTGTCTTTGACAGGCAGAAACCTGTGGCCTCCACGGGGTGGTCTCCTTCTTAGAAGGAGCAGATACATCACTAGCGAGATAAACTGCCATGTTTCAGACATGTAGCTGCCTACTTCCTCTCCTGGGGAGTCCGCACAACTTTGTGAGCGGAGGAAACAACTCTTTCCTGGAAGGAGTCCGTATTGCCTTTGACAGTGAAATATTTTGTCCTCTTTCAGATAATGCTACAGTCCCAGTTTTTCTGGTATACAGAGACCTGCGGACTTCTAGTGGGTGGTCTGGAAACCTTTGTGAGCATGCCTCTTCTTAAGAGCTGGTAGATTTTTATTGGCTCTGGCAACGAGATAAATTGCAGTGTTGCAGACAAAGCTACGAGTTCCTACAGGAGACAGAGACCTGCTGGCTTCTGCCGGGTAGTCCTGGCTCCATTGTTCATCTTAGAAATAAATCGCAATCGTCCCTGACGGTCAAATATTTTGTTCTGTTTCAGACAAAGCTAATGGTCCCAGTTTTTCGGGTATACTCGAATATACATCTGGGAACACCACTGGTGAGTCGTGTATTCTTGAGGCACTGCCAGTCGTTCTGGTATATCAGCTTGTTTCCAAGTAGCAAAAAGGTAGAATCCAGGCAAGTCGTTAAGGGATACGAGGCATCTGCGGGTAGTTTTTAACATGCAGTCGTCTGTGGCAGTGGCGACGAGGGACGCAAATACACATACACACACACATACAGACACACAGCCACACACGCCCAAGCTGGGAAAATGTAGGCAATCTAGGCCGCAAGCAGGTCGCGGGACAAAATGCTCGAGCAACTACCACTTTTACCGACCGCACCTGGCCGATACAATAGCTAGTGCTCCAGCCATACCTGCCCGTGTGCTGCCACGGGAGCCCGCCACAGATGGCGTGCCAGTTGGCGCAGCATCTTGAACAACAGATGCTGTGGCGGCAGGAGTGTGGGGAGACCGGCAGTGGCAGCAATGTGATTTATTTAGATTCGCGGGCGGCAGCTGTTTCGTGTATTGCATTAGAGAGATTTTACCAAGGTTATTTAACCTCTGTTTTTCCACGATTTAACAATTTATGACATGCTATTTTGTATATGTAGAGCAGTTTATGGTTTTGTTTCACTGTCGCCTTTTTAGCACTGTGTATTGGGAATAAGTTTCATTGATATTTTTCTCGTGAAGTCCTATTTTGTCGTGCAACCATTTCATCAATGTTTTTCGAAGTGTGTGTATTTTTATACCTGTACAGATGAAGTGTTTATGTCTGTTGCAAGCAGTGTGTCATTAGAACAGGTGTTTCCAGTGAAGTTTTTTAAATTTTTTTCTGTGTGTAGTACGAAGTTTTCTACTTATAAGGTGAGCTACAAAGTGTTTTTGGTTGCACGGGCGAGATTATGTTTTTGTTTCAATTATCGATTTTTGGAGCGTTTTTCTATAGACAGACAATTGTTCTTTTTTTCACAAGAGCATTCTTTTTTTCATCACGCCACTTCTAAACAGTTTTGTTTGTTTTTAATTTCAAGCAGCAAGTCTGAAGGGTAGTTGTCAGTTCGGTTTCCCTGCCAAAATTTAGGAAATTCTTCCAGCAGGATAATATACATATAAATAAATGAACATAGCTCCCAAGACAGTACCTTAAATTTTTCCTCTCCAGCACCTCGGCACAGACTGAGTCTTTCCCCCTCCGCTCCCTCCAATTCCCAAGTGAGGGAAGGGAGGGTAAGTTGGGAAGGGGATGGAAAGTGAGGGAGGGGGAGGAGTGAGGATCGTGACGTGAAGAATGCGATATTGTCACATCTACCCTCCCTCCCTCCCCCCTCCCCCCGCTCCCCGAGAACAGATCGTGGGGTACCACCCACACAGGGCCTCCATCTTGAATAATCTGGCAACAATGCAAACTGCACCATCTCTCTCTTTATTTCCCTACTGTTAAGATGGCATAATCTCATAGAACACGCTTTCTGCACACAATCCAATAGTAAATGTGAGCTTAGAGAGATCTTCTTGGATTTGAATCTGACTGAGTGAATGTGGCACTACTGGTCAGATGACACACTAAGGATAGCAGTGTTTTTTGAAGCTTGAAAATCTGGACTGTCCTTCAGGTAAGCCAGAGGTTGAACAAACTAGTCGAGGAACTGGGGACAGAATTTTGCTTGTGGCTGCCCCATTACCTAACTTAAGAGGTTCACCCTATATGCAACATTTTAAATATAACAAAGAGTTTTTTGAAACATGGCAAGCAATTCTGCATGCCGTTTTAAAGAAAATTAGAGTGAGAGATTGTACTCTAGAGGCTGGCAACAGGGAAAATTGGAATGAGAATATTATTCATGATACAAAGTCATGGTGACTGGCAGTATGCTGCTCTACGTAATTTTCATTTCTTACCTTTATTAACATGGTGACATGATCATTGGTTTGTGACAGATTTTGGAACACATGTGAATATATAGTGCATTGGATTTGAGAAGGGGGGGGGGGACAAGGAATACTACGGCAGAACTGGACCGGCCAGGAGCAAAGACTGGTAGCCCAGGTGGTGGACTGTTAGAACTTAGGACGGCCCGACCTCCCCGGGGCAGGGAAATCTTTGTCCATCTGCACAGCAGAATGTTCGACTGGAGAGTGGTGTGGGTCTGAGTGCAGGAGTCAAGGGTACCTTTCTGTGTTTTGCAGACCACCTCTGAAGGTAACCATCTACTGTCTATAGAAAGCGTGGACTACAGGAAACAAAGTATAGTCTTCTAGCAGCTCTTTCTTAATTTTCCAAGCCCTCAATTGCTAGGCTAACACCATGGTAACCATCTACTGTCTATAGAACGCGTGGACTACAGGAAACGAAGTATAGTCTTCTAGCAGCTCTTTCTTAATTTTCCAAGCCCTCAATTGCTAGGCTAACACCATAAACGGGGAAACGCATGACTGGCGTAATGGTGTGTGACGTCAAGCTGAATTCAATGTTTTCTGGTAATAGGAGAGATTTTCATGTTGTGATGGCGTCTGAAGAAGACACGCTCTTTTGGGAGGATTCTCTAGTTGGAGGGAATTCTTGCGATGGTCTGTAGTGGTTCTCAATTTTGAAATTGGCAACGGGCACTGTTTGGCAGGAAGGAAGTAGCAGAGAATAAATTAGGGTACAGGTGACGACTACATTTTTCATTCCTGAGGCGTCTGCATCGACTTCGGGTCAGGGCACAGAGGTGTCCACATCCACTTCATGTTAGGATGTGGAGGTGTCCTCATCAACATCTTAGAGTTGTGACATGGTGCTGACGACATCGTCTTCACAAAGGGGTCAGCTCATCTACAGCATACAGTTGAGGCACATCACAGTCATATTTATGGTGAGCATGATTTGCAGCACTGGCAGAGCAATTCAATTTAATTTCACACTTGTGGCATCCAGGACGATCGCCTGTCTCAGGTTCATCGCACTTGTACTGAATGTGTGAACTTCTGCGATTAGTAACCAACTTCCAGTGAGTGCAGTCGGATATTTGCGGTGTTATGTAGTTTTCAGTTATCACTGTACTTTATTAGAATGGATATAGTCAAGTGGACGAGTAGCAAATTCATAGACAGGCGAGTAACACTGCTATCCAGTTAATCTTCCACCTGAATTTCAATAAACAGAAATGTCATAATTTTCATGGTTGAATTTATACGTCGTTTTAATAGGATGATTGTAAATAAATTTGAGTATTTAACTAGGCAGTGTTTCTGTTTGGTACCTTCACTTACATTAAGCTACACGAAATCAGCCAGTGTTCAGGTAGGTACTTTCGGTCACATTAACTCTTATGCAGATCGTTATTGTTTCAGTCCGAGAGAGGCAATCCGATAATTTTTATGCGAATTTCCCTACTTTCAGATCTATGCCTACAGCTGTAATATAATGTTATCCTCATAACTTTGGGCACAATTAAAATGTGAGGGGTGAATCTTTAAGACGTGACCTATCAATAACTATTTTCGAGGAAAGTTAACCATGGAGGGAATTTCGCAAATTGATAAGATAACTGCCAACAATAGTATATTCAGGCGAATGTGTTCAATATCTCCACAAAAGCTCAGACCATAGTAATGTTATTTCGTTACGGTACTCTTCATACCTTTTAATAACGTTACAGGGAATAATCCTTCTCCATTGTCCAGAGAGCACAACGCTCTATTGCTATAGTCTACGGAATGTTGTCACAGATTGTGCACTGTCAAACAGCATATCATTATGGAAAGTTAAATGTTCTCACAATTTCAACAAAATCCATAGTTTTTTTGAACACAGATTCCAACACTAAATAAGTTATCTTGAGAAAACAGGTCACAGAAGGGGATGGCATAAATGTTTTCATATAACAGAAAAATTTGTGTGGTTAAAATGAGACTGTACAGAAACATAATACCATGTTATATTTGCGATTTGTTTTCTATTCAGTGGGATGTGGAATGGTTCCCACATATCCTCATTGCATGGTACCCGAGATTTAAGCCATCTGTATACCGAGGTTTAGACATGGTGATGTTTGTAATTTAAATAATTAGTGCATGCGGTGTAGGTTATATGATCACTGATTGCACTTGATGTCTAATTCGTGTCTGTATTATAACATAGTTCTAAACTGTTACCTTGTGTGTGCGATTTATGTCTACTCATGTTGATTAATCAAATGGTTTTTGCTGTCTTATACTAATACACATCATTGTAGATATGTGCATATAACGTACATTTTTTGTAGTTTTGTACAGAAGAATATGTCATCTTATATATGTACTGTATGTTTTGTTCAAAATAAACAAATAATAAAATTAATTTTTATTTTCTTTTACATTTTATGATATCTGATGTGTAAATCATCCATATACTGATGTTTGTGCTATTGATGTTTGAAATGCCAATGACTCTAGGTATATGATTACTAATTAATGCCTATGTTTTAGGTCATATCACAATACAACTTCAAATAGTTGTCGGCAAACATTATATTCCTTTAGTGACTACCATGTTTATATGCTCATGTGTTGTCCAGTATCGCCCTGGCAATATTGGAAATGGATAAAAGTTTTTAATCTCAAGCTTATAAAGAACTTCACTGCTGTTGTTGTTGTGGTCTTCAGTCCTGAGACTGGTTTGATGCAGCTCTCCCTGCTACTCTATCCTGTGCAAGCTTCTTCATCTCTCAGTACCTACTGCTACCTACATCCCTCTGAATCTGCTTAGTGTATTCATCTCTTGGTCTCCCTCTACGATTACTACCCTCCACGCTGCCCTCCAATACTAAATTGGTGATCCCTTGATGCCTCAGAACATGTCCTACCAGCCTATCCCTTCTTCTAGTCAAGTTGTGCCACAAACTCCTCTTCTCCCCAATCCTATTCAATACCTCCTCATTAGTTATGTGATCTACCCATCTAATCTTTGGCATTCTTCTGTAGCACCAGATTTCAAAAGCTTCTATTCTCTTCTTGTCTAAACTACTTATCATCCATGTTTCACTTCCATACATGGCTACACTCCATACAAATACTTTCAGAAACGACTTCCTGACACTTAAATCTATACTCGATGTTAACAAATTCCTCTTCTTCAGAAACACTTTCCTTGCCATAGCCAGTCTACATTTTATATCCTCTCTACTTCGACCATCATCAGTTATTTTGCTCCCCAAATAGCAAAACTCCTTTACTACCTTAAGTGTCTCATTTCCTAATCTAATTCCCTCAGCATCACCATACTTAATTCGACTACATTCCATTATCCTCGTTTTGCTTTTGTTGATGTTCATCTTATACCCTCCTTTCAAGACACTGTCCATTCCGTTCAAATGCTCTTCCAAGTCCTTTGCTGTTTCTGAGAGAATTACAATGTCATCGGCAGATCTCAAAGTTTTTATTTCTTTTCCATGGATTTTAATACCTTCTCCGAATTTTTCTTTTCTTTCCTTTACTGCTTGTTCAATATACAGATTGAATAACATCGGGGAGAGGCTACAACCCTGTTTCACTCCCTTCCCAACCACTGCTTCCCTTTCACGCCCCTCGGCTCTTATAACTACCATCTGGTTTCTGTACAAATTGTAAATAGCCTTTCCCTCCCTGTATTTTACCCCTGCCACCTTTAGAATTTGAAAGAGAGTATTCCAGTCAACATGGTCAAAAGCTTTCTCTAAGTCTACAAATGCTAGGAACGTAGGCTTGTCTTTCCTTAATCTTTCTTCTAAGTTGAGTCGTAAGGTCTGTATTGCCTCACGTGTTCCAATATTTCTACGGAGTCCAAACTGATCTTCCCCGAGGTCGGCTTCTACCAGTTTTTCCATTCGTCTGTAAAGAATTCGCGTTAGTATTTTGCGGCTGTGACTTATTAAACTGATAGTTCGGTGATTTTCACATCTGTGAACACCTGCTTTCTTTGGGATTGTAATTATTATATTCCTCTTGAAGTCTGACGGTATTTCGCCTGTCTCATACATCTTGCTCACCAGATGGTAGAGTTTTGTCAGGAATGGCTCTCCCAAGGCCGTCAGTAGTTCTGTTGGATTGTTGTCTACTCCCGGGGCCTTGTTTCGACTCATGTCTTTCAGTGCTCTGTCAAACTCTTCACACAGTATCGTATCTCCCATTTCATCTTCATCTACATCCTCTTCCATTTCCATAACACTGACCTCAAGTACATCGCCCCTGTATAGACCCTTTATATACTCCTTCCACCTTTCTGCTTTCCCTTCTTTGCTTAGAACTGGGTTTCCATCTAAGCTCTTGATATTCATACAAATCGTTCTCTTTTCTCCAAAGGTCTCTTTAATTTTCCTGTAGGCAGTATCTTTCTTACCCCTAGTGAGGTAAGCCTCTACGTCCTTACATTTGTCCTCTAGCCATCCCTGCTTAGCCATTTTGCACTTCCTGTCGATCTCATTTTTGAGACGTTTGTATTTATTGCATTTTTTATATTTTCTCCTTTGATCAATTAAATTCAATATTTTTTCCGTTACCCAAGGATTTCTACTAGCCCTCGTCTTTTTACCTACTTGATCCTGTGCTGCCTTCACTACTTCATCCCTCAAAGCTACCCATTCTTCTTCTACTGTATTTCTTTCCCCCATTCCTGTCAATTTTTCCCTTATACTCTCTCTGAAACTCTGTACAACCTCTGGTTTAGTCAGTTTATCCAGGTCCCATCTCCTTAAATTCCCACCTTTTTGCAGTCTCTTCAGTCCATAACCAATAGATTGTGGTCCGAGTCCACATCTGCCCCTGGAAATGTCTTACAATTTAAAACCTGATTCCTAAATCTCTGTCTTACCATTGTATAATCTATCTCAAACCTGTCAGTATCTCCAGGCTTCTTTCATGTATACAACCTCCTTTTATGATTATTGAACCAAGTGTTAGCTATGATTAAGTTATGCTCTGTGCAAAATTCTACCAGACGGCTTCCTCTTTCATTTCTCTCCCCCAATCCATATTCACCTACTACGTTTCCTTCTCTTCCTTTTCCTACTATCGAATTCCAGTCACCCATGACTATTAAATTTTCGTCTCCCCTCACTATCTGAATAATTTCTTTTATCTCAACATACATTTCTTCAATATCTTCGTCTTCTGCAGAGCTAGTTGGCATATAAACTTGTACTACTTTAGTAGACGTGGGCTTCGTGGCTGTCGTGGACAGAATAATGCGTTCACTATGCTGTTTGTAGTAGCTTACCTGCACTCCTATTTTTTATTCATTATTAAATCTACTCCTGCATTACCCCTATTTGATTTTGTATTTGTAACCCTGTATTCAGCTGACCAGAAGTCTAATTCCTCCTGCCACCGAACTTCACTAATTCCCACTGTATCTAACTTTAAAATATCCATTTCCCTTTTTAAAATTTCTAACCTACCTGCCCGATTAAGGGATCTGACATTCCACGCTCCGATCCGTAGAACGCCAGTTTTCTTTCTCCTGATACCAAAGTCCTCCTGAGTAGTCCCCGCCCGGAGATCCGAATGGGGGACTATATTACCTCCGGAATATTTTACCCAAGAGGACGCCATCATCATTTAACCATACAGTAAAGCTGCATGCCCTCGGGAAAAATTTACGGCTGTAGTTTCCCCTTGCTTTCAGCCATTCGCGGTACCAGCACAGCAAGGCCGTTTTGGTTAGTGTTATAAGGCCAGATCAGTCAATCATCCATACTGTTGCCCCTGCAACTACTGAGACGGCTGCTGCCCCTCTTCAGGAACCACACGTTTGTCTGGCCTCTCAACAGATATCCTTCCGTTATGGTTGCACCTACGGTACGGCCATCTGTATCGCTGAGGTATGCAAGCCTCCCACCAACGGCAAGGTCCATGGTTCACGGGGGCGCAAGCTTATAAAGAACTTAATTTAGCTGAAGAAACTTCTGACCTTTTTCCATTACTCTATGGTTCTTCAAATGAGTACAAGTACGTAATTGTAATGCTGTTAAACCTGTCAGTTGCTTAGGTGTTCCTTATGATTTGGAGAATATAGCGCTCGACCTCTCAGTCTATGGTGCCTGAGAACTATGCCATTAATAACTTATAGCTTAACTGTTATAGCATCAGTCATTTAGAATGGTTTCTGGCTGTGAGTTAAGTTCATACCATCGAGTGTACATTTTATTCTAATATTTTATACTTTACTAAATAGCAAAAATTGTATTCTTGACATAGACAATGTTTATACTGAGCCTGTGTAGAAACAATACCAATGTTATATGAGAACACTACTTCTGTGTTTGGTACCATATGCAACTGTTCCTGCATGTTGTTTATCCTACATTGTATGATACTTGATGATTAAGTCATCTGTATAATGAGATTTAGGTTAGCTAATGTTCGTAATTTTAATGATTACTGCCCAAGATCTAGATTATATGTTTGCTGATTGCATTTGAGGTCTAAGTTTTACAGTAACAGAATTTGAAATTACTGTCGTTTATTAATATTATGCTCCTTCAGAAATTAACAGCTATACACTCATGTAACTACATATATTGTATTATGAACAATGTATGTACTTAACAAGTGGGTATTGTTCTGCTTATTTATTTTTGATGTAGTCTTTTAGTTGCAAGTTATTTACAAATCATATGTTCTCATGATGTATATGCTGGTGATTACTAACTGACTGTCTAGATACTTTCGATTTACTAAACACTAGAGACTGTAACCTTCCCACAGAAATTTCATAAGACTTTTATTTAATATAAATGGAGCCAAATGTAACCTTCCAACAAAAATGTTGAATGACTATAATTTGAATGTTAACAAGAATACAACCTAACGTAATCTCCCAGCAAATAAATTCAATGACAATGACCATTAGACAAAAATTAGCAATCTGACCCAAGTATAAGTTCCTCACAAAACAAAATGAAAGTCAATTCAGTGATAAGAAAATATCAGTGATAATGAAAATTCAATTAAACCGAAATATCGGTCTTTGGCCCTGTGTAATAAAAATCATAATTAATTTCTTACCTCATTCGAAACTGCATGTCAAAGTTCTGCTCTTATTGTTGCCCATGGCTTGGAGGAAATGCTTCGTAAAAATTCTTTGAATTTAAGTAAAAACTTTTCTTTAAGGAAATGCAAGGGAAATATTATTGCAAAAAAGGATTGTTTGTTAAAAATGCTTAGTTTGAAATCAAATTATTATTTGGGCGATTTTTGTGAACAATTAAACATATTTACGATACATTACAATACATTATTAGCTGAGCGCAAAGCTGCTTATTGTGTTATTTAAATATATACCTTGTCCTCAATCTTGACCAGAATGCCATGTCGACGCCCGCCGACTCCTCACACACAACTACACTGGGCTGCTACTACCGACAGACTGCCTACATGCAGCTGCACTGCAAACTCTCAACCAACAGTCTCCTCTCGCAGCTCGCTACTCACTACTACTGCATCTCGCAACAAACTGCTTACTCTCACGGCTCGCTATTACTCTCTGGTCAAAGATTGTTATGCCTCACCATCGCTGTGTACACGTTTCATAACCCTCAACTGGGGGGGCAAAAATTTGGCAGCGATGGTGAGTCATTTGGACTTGCCAATCGCGGCAAAATTTTTTTTAACTAATTAGCTTTACAATTTACAGAATATTCAGATGTAGTACATGAATTAAATGTGGTGCACATGCACCGTGTACAAAACATTTCAGACAAAGACAAAACATAAGTACAAAACATATCAGGTAAATGTATATACAAATTATTTGATAGATAACAATGTGCACACGCACTGAAAAATTCTTTAGCATTTTCACAACAAATAAACAATGGCAAAAAATCATGTTGACAAGTGCACATGCACTGCAGTTTAAAACATGTCATCAAATCACAAAATGTATTAATAAATGGTAAAAGTGCACACACACTGTAGTACAGAAGATGTTTTTCTACAACAAACAAACAAATCAAGAAGTGTAATAAAGTGCACATGCACTATAGAAGTCTTTAGTAATTTCAGGATAACTGATCCCGTTAACAAAAGAAAAGAAGTGCACACGCACTGTATATGACCTTTTCATTTTACAATAATTAGGGAAGGAATAGGAAGGATTGCGTCATGGTTGTAGCACTTAGGTTGCACGCAGCTGCACTGAAAGTCCATATCTTTCCACAGAAATACAACACCAAGTGAGACCATTTGCTGTTCTTTTCCCAGAAGTATTTATCAGCGTATCCAAGACACTGAAATGTCGTAGTAATATTCCCAGTTTTCATTTTGGCAGTATATCAGGTACACCAAACAGTGGGACCATAATAACGTCTTCATCGCTCATGGTGGTGGACAGCATGTCGTGTCAACACCACGCTTTTACAAGGCACACCAACATAGAATTAGTGCAAAACCAAATATAGTGCTCCATGATCATGAGGATGGACAGGGCAAATGGATATTACAGTAATTCAGGGTGTTTAGCTCAGAAAGTGAAGGACATTAGGACACATACAAGTAATTACCTTAGTAGTTTGCGGCATTCATAGCCCACTATTGAACATTTCTGTACCATGAATGTAGTATTACAGAAAAATGTTCACAAAATTAAATTATTGGCATCATGGGTAATCATATTACAATAAACAGTGGCAGTCCTTGGCCAGTTACAAAGCATATTTAGTATGACAGAATAATGTTCATCCGAACTCTTCATTGAAAAGGAGAGTCAATTATTGGCATAGCATTAACATAATTCATTGAGGTATACTAATTATTGGCACTCAGTGGCCAGCAAGTACTGAATAGTACAGAACATTACACTAATTATTGGCACTCAGTGGCCAGCAAATATTGAATAGTACAAAACATTACACTAGTTATTGGCACTCAGTGTCCAGCAAGTATTAAATAGTACAACATTTTTTATCATTCAGTATTATTCAGAAATCTCTTAATTCATTATAAAAAATCAGTTAATTACAGTCATAGCATTAATAATCAGTATAACTCAGAAATCTCTTAAGTCATTATTAAAAATCAGTTAATTACAGTCATAGCATTAATAATCAGTATTACTCAGAAATCTCTTACGTCATTATTAAAATCAGTTAATTACAGTCATAGCATTAATAATCAGTAGTACTCAGAAATCTCTTAAGTCATTATTCGGGACTGGCAATACATATTTTTTTTTTTGTGCTAGCAAAGCATTGCTTTTGGTAATTATAAGAGAAAGCAAGAAGAGAAAAAAGGAAAAAAAAATTGATACTGGGTTGTTCCTGTAAATCAAAAATGTGTAACGTCATTCGTCATGAGTCAGCTGTAGCAAGGCTATGAAACAAGGCAGTATATGTGATCACATTTATAAATGATAGACACAAATGGGTAAAAAAATGTAAGTGCTAGTACAGGTATAATAAGTAACAGGTTTAGTAAGTATCATGAAAAGCTTCTGCTGGAAAAAATACAAAATGGATTATTGAACTGAAAGAAGAAGCGTATACTATGCTGAAAAGTAGTGAACTTCGAATTAACAGGTAGTGAAATGTGTATATAAAAAAATATGTTCCATAGCTGTCCTTTCCAAAACCTTCAGTCATCCTACTATACAATATAACACCTGCTGTCAAAGCAAACTGCAATAAATACTTAAATAACTACATAGTATAAATACATAAACTTCAACATCATCCTCATCTGTAAAGAAAAAACTTCATTATTCATCACTTCATTATTCATAACTCCATCATTATCATCACCTGTAAAGAAAAACTTCATTATTCATAGTATCACACTCTTCATCATTATTCATCTGCATTCATTATCATCTGCAAAAAATCACTTAATTATTCATTATACAATTATTCCTTATCTCTATCATATTTCATCACTAAAACTAAAATGTGTAGTTCTGTCTGACAGCCTGCATCAATTGCTTCGTATTCTGAAAGAAAAAATTAGTTAAGACTGCTATTCTGCGATGTGTATTGTTTATTCTTGTTAATGCTTGTTAATTCTGATCCATTTACTCTTCCTCATAAAGTTTTTTTTGCATCTTCTTTCGTTTATTCCGTAGGTGAAATTCCCATTTCTGTTTAATTTATTTTCTTTACACGTTATTTCTTTCTGAAAATGATGAACAAAGATTAATGTCTTGCATTCAAATCATATACCCACTAAATAATTACTGATTAATGGTAACAGAATCAAGCATACAGCATAACATGACAGAAAACGTAATATGTCAAAAGCATAGACAGTGTTCAAAGGCAAAATGTACACGGAATATCACAATGCAGCAGCAAAAAATGTAAAAATAGTCATGATGTTGAGATATCTTAAAGCAAAAATGTCAAAGTCAACTGGTGTTTGCTATGTCTTAACTAATTCATAGTGCATACAAACAAAACAGGAAAATAATCATATATACATAAAAAAAATGGAAAATGTGCACGGTCTGACGTGTAAAGACAAGAAAAGCGACCTGCTAACCTTACGTTGCCAGGCACTTGCCAAGAAAAAATACGATATTCATCAGTAAGTGTTCATGTGCGTATAATTGCATAAGTAATCATAAAAAATTAGGAAATGGCATTACTGTGCGATAAATCATAAAGTATGTTTATTGAATAAAGGGTTTGATGTTGGAGACGTGGTGATTGCCTTTACTTTTTTTCGTTCTCAAAGTTTCGACGTGTACAACATTGGGGTGAGGAATGCTGCGAATCCGATATGGACCTGCGCATAGAAGTTCAAATTTACTGCACCTACCTTTTATTTTGTTGGATAAATAGTGTGTACGTACTAATATCTTCTGTCCAACGTGAAAGTCTCGGCGTGTACAAACCTGTTTTTGCTGTCTTCTCCGGCGCTCTGCGGCACGTTTGATGTTGTTCAGTGCAATGTCAATTATTTCACGGTGTCTTAGTCGACGACAGGTAGGGAAGTTGATTAATTCTTTAATTTTGTTTGGTGGTTCAACGCTTTTCAGTATAACAGACGGAGATAACATACTGGATTCATTTGGAATGGAATTAATTACATCTTGGAATGAGAGTATGTGTGTGTCCCAATCAATATGTCTTTTGTGGCAGTATATTCTACACAGTTTACCAATTTCTTTCATTAATCGTTCACAAGGGTTCGAAGAAGCATGGTACTTGGATATATAGATCGGAGAAATGTTTCTAGCTCGTAACATACGTGTCCATATTTCAGAGCGAAACTGTGGTCCATTGTTGGAAATTACTTTCATCACATGCCCTACATGAAATAGAAAATGTTTTACAAATGCTTTTGAAACAGTTTTAGCAGTAGCTTTGCGTAACGGAGTGAAGGTAACAAATTTTGAAGTGAGTTCAACAGCGACAAAGATGTAGCAAAAACTTCTATTAGTACTAGGAATCGGACCAAAAATGTCTACTGCGGCCATATGTCTTAATTTAACAGGTATAATGGGATATAATGGAGGAATATGTGAAGTTGTGTCTGACTTAGCTTTCTGGCAAATTTTACATGACGCTAAAACTCGTCGTATACGTTTCTCCATGTTGTTAAAATAACAGTTCTGTCTCAATATAAGAAAACATTTTCTTGCTCCGTAATGTGCGTAACTTAAATGAGTGTACCAGATTAATTTGTTAACAAGTTCGTCAGGGATGCATAATGACCAATTGTTGCTGTCAGGGTGAGAGCGGCGAAATAGAATGTTATTGCGTACAGTGTAGTGATTTCTAATCGTAACATTATTCTTATCCTGCCAAAGCTGTTTAATTTCTTTCCACACATTGTCTTTACTTTGCTCTTTTGCTATGTCCTGTAATGACGACGAAATAAAATTTTCAAATGCAACTTGCTGGATGTACATGACGCTGAAATTTGCTTTGCAGAAGTTGGTTGTTACGTCTTGCTGATTGTTGCTGAGAGAACGAGATAGTGCGTCTGCTACAACATTTTGTGTGCCGGGAATATGAACAATTGTAAAATTAAATTCCTGTAAATAAAGCTTCCATCTGCTTAATCTGTCGTGAGTGAATTTAGCTGAAAGTAAGAACTGTATCGCTCTGTGGTCTGTGTAAACGGTAGTGTGTCTTCCATAAAGAAAATGCCTAAATCTCGTAAAAGCCCATACAACACATAATGTTTCTAGTTCTGTGACAGAATAATTTCGTTCAGCAGGTGACAGAATGCGGCTTGCAAATGCGATGTTTTTAATTACGATAGATCCATCTTCTTCAATTTCCTGAAAAATATGTACGCCTAAAGCTGTGTTGGAACTGTCAGTGGCAATGGAAAAATTTCTGGTAAGATCTGGGTGCGATAAAAGTGGTGCATTCAACAAAGTTTCTCTCAGGTTCACAAATTCAGAATGTGCTTGCTTATGCCAAGACCAAATACTGTTTTTACCTGTCAGTTGACATAATCTAGGTGTGTCTAAAACAGAGTGATGAATAAATTTACGAAAAAAATTAATTAAGCCCAAAAAGCTGCGTAATTGTTTCTTTGTCGTAGGAACCGTAATGTCACGTAGAGCTTGAAGTTTTTCCGGATCAGGCGCAATGCCTTCTGCTGAAATTACGTGTCCAAGAAATTTTATAGAAGTTTTGCCAAAGTGCGATTTACTTAGGTTAACTGTGAGTCCCTGCGCATGAAAAGTTTGCAACAGTCGTTCTAGAATCAGATTGTGTTCAGTCCAGTTAGCTTCTGCGATAAGAATGTCGTCTACGTACGTCGTGATTCTGTCTTTAAGTTCTGTCGGAAGTATTGTATTTAAACCGCGAATAAAAGCTGCAGATGAAATAGTTAAACCGAATGGTAATTTACAAAATTGATAACAGTCACCAAAACAGAGAAAAGCTGTATACTTTCTGCAATTCGGATGAAGCTGAATTTGCCAAAACCCCGATTTCAGATCTAGTGTAGAATAAATAGCAGTACCGTGAAATTTCTGTAGTAGTTCTTCTAGTGTCTGTGGTCGATCTGTTTCATTAATAATTATGTCATTAATGTGACGTGAATCAAGTACAAGGCGAAGTGAGCCATCTTTTTTCTTAACAATATGTAGCGGGTTTATGTACGGACTAACTGCTGGTTCAATAATTCCTTGGTCAAGCATATCCTGCAACTCTTTTTTAACCTGTTCTCTGTGTATATATGGAATGGGATAATGTTTGGATTTAAATGTATCGTGCGGTTTGACTTGAAATTCATACATAAAACCGGACATAGTACCAGGAATGTTGTCAAAAACGGGAGCTTGCTGAAAAAGAATTTTGTGTAGTTGCGTGCGTTCGTCGTCTGTATTTGCACAACTCTGTTTAACCTTATCAGAAATCATCTGCATTACATCATAGTCAGCTTCGTCTGGAGTATTATAGTTGTGTACGTACGTATCTGTGAACAATGTGGGATTACTGTCTATGTTACGCGTTACGGAAATGACCTCTGTGCAATTAATTGTCTGTTCTTCCGCAGATAAAGAGTGCTGAAATTCTAAAGCCAATTGTACATCTTCATCCTTTAGCATTAAATATGAATTTTGAAAATCAACCACTGCGTCGTGTTGTACGAGAAAATTAGTACCTAAAATAACGTTTGTTGTCAATAAAGGAACAATCCAAAAATCAGAGTGAAATGTGTGACCTGCAATACAAAATGATAAATGTGTCTGTAATTTAACGTCTACTCCTTTACTCGATACTGCTCCTGTTACTTTCGTTTTGCCTAGTGGTAATGTAGGATACGTATTCTCTTTATTACACTTGTTGAAAGTTTCTTCATTAATAACTGACATAGGTGAGCCAGAATCGATTACAGCTGAAAATTTCGATGAACCAATTTTAATTTCGATGACAGGGTGTGAAACAGTTTTTTGAACAACTGGTTTTTCCTGTAAAAGAGTGTCTCTAATGTCGTCAAAAGTAATTACATTTTCGTGAACAACATTCTGCGTGTCTAAAGTTGTGCTTGTGTTACTGGAAGATGTGGCCTGTACAGTATCTAGTCATATTCTATCTGACGTGTTATTATTTTCAGGACGATTCTGTGGCATTTCGACTATTTGAACTGTTCTATTACTTCTTCCAGACGTGTTACGCTCTGGATGATACCTACTGTCGGGTTCATTCATGACAACATGTTCTTGTGGATAATTTTGCTGCTGATATGACCGACTGTTAGATGTACGCTGAAAATTGCACTCATCGTTTTTACGTCTGTTGTGATAGTCGTTCCCATACGGTGCATTTCGATAGGAATTGTAATACTGTCTTCTCTGTACATAGTTATTTCCTTGCTGCCGTGCGCTACTATTTGTTGTATCAGGGACTATACGCGCACGCGGCGAAACATTAAAGCCTGGTTGACCTTGTGCATTCAATTGTTGGTTAGGTATTCTAACCGGCTGGTTTTGTTGCAGTTGTTGTGAAAAACCTCTATTGTTACTAAAATGTGGTTCTTCCTGCTGATAATTCTCTCGATACTGATAATTAGAATTTTGACTGTTATTAAAGTTTTCGTGATTGTCATTCCTAAAGCGTCTGTTACCTCTCCTATTGAAATTACGTGTCTGATCATAATTGCTGTACGTCTGTTGGCCTTGGTTGTTATACGAAAAACTTTTGTTTACGAAAGAATAATGTGATTGCTGCACTTCTAAAAGCTGCAGCAGATCCCTGAATGCCGAAATGTTTTCTTTTTGCTGACCCGTTAGAAGTGACACTCTTAATGATCGTGGTAATTTAGAAATGCATAATCGTATAAGTGTAGATTCACTGTACGGTTCACTTAGGTACTGGTTTTGTTGCACCATGTGCTCAAAAACTGAGTGACACTGGGAAAGTTTGAGTTCTCATAATTCGGTAAGCTAATTAGTTGATCTTTAATTCCGCGCTGTGTCGTCTTCGACCAATACGCTGATAGAAAAGCATTCTGAAATTCTTCAACCGAATAGCATTATCTCGCGATCGGTCTCATACGAGTTGCCGGTTCGCCTTCCAAAAAACTGCAAATAAATTCAAGTTTGTGCGTTACAGGCCAAGTCGGTGGAAAAGCAAAACTAAATTGTTGTATCCAATCTAGTGGGTGAATCTGTGTTCTGTCATTCTTAAACACTTTAAATTTTCTAACTGACAGAAAATGTTTGTAATCAAAATTATCGTCTCTATGTGATGGAACAGGTTCAGGATTGTAAGAGAATCTGTTGAACTGTGGTTGTTCGGAAGCTAAGTCCCGTACTCTCTGTAGATTACCCAAATTATACGCGCTGCGTGAGTCTGGCAAATGTTCGAAAAGTGGCGCCTGCTGTGATGTGTTATTAACTGAAATATTTTTCATCTCTGTTACTTCTTGCTGTAAACTCGACAATTTTCTACGCAACATGTTGTTAGACGAGTTGATCTCATTAATTGTCTGCTGCAAATTTTGAAATTCTGGTGTTTGGTTAAATGAAACCGGTGCAGTATCGTCTGATTTGCTGTCATTATTACTTTCAATAGCGTCAATACGACTGGCCAATTCATCACATTTTTCAGTCAGTATTTTTGCCTGATCATCGTTTTTACTGTCAGAAGCATTAATCTGTTTTTGTAACTTACTTGTGGTTTCGTTCAGTTTTTTAACGTCAGCTTTCACGACATCGGAATCCTGTGTTAGTTCTAATTGTTCAAATCTATCTGTCACTGTCTGAATATCTGCTGTGTGTGTATCTGTTTTTGATTTAAGATCAGAAATTTCATCGCGTAATTCCGCGTTCAACTGTTCGATGGTATTAATTTTGTCGGACACTGTAGCAATATTGTTGTCTACGTATGTTTTTGCTTTCGCAAACATTTTACGTTTGTCTTCTTGTCTCTGTGCTGTGATTGTTTCCACTACTTGTCGTTTTACTTTATTTTGATCCTGAATGAATATGCGGAAACGCGTATTACTGTTTTCTATGTGGTGATTAAAGCGTTCGTCAATCTGAGTGTTCTGTTGGTCGAATTTCGCGTCAATCTTTTCATTCATTGTGCGCGAAAGTTCCGCTGTCATTGCTTTAAACTCGTCGCGTAATTGTGTAGCCTTATCAGAGCATTGTTTAGCGACTGTACTAATTTCGTCTCTAAGTATTTCTGTTGCAGCTGTTTGCATTTCCCTTAATTCCTGAGCAACAGACCTAATTTCTTCGCTACTTTTTCTTGAACAAGCTTCAATTTCCTCGCGTAACTGTTCCTTAGTGTCATGACACTGCGCGGCAACGGCTCTAATTTGTTCACTTAACTGTTCGTTCTGTTCACTAAGTTCTTTGTGATTTTTGTCTTGTCTTTCATTCTGTTGTTTAAATTCTTCCCTCTGTTGTTTGTTTGATTCAAGAATTTGTAGCAATAATGCCCTAATTGGATCCGACACAAAATTAGCATTTCTATTCTCTGTACTATTTAATGATGGATCTGGAATTGTCTCGCTTTCTGTAACCATTTGGTTATTCTGAGATTTACAAAATGGTTTGCCAGTCGAATGTATACTATCGGTCACTATTTCGGAATTAAATGGATCCGTCGTATTTTCAGTATCCTGTTCATTTTCGTTAGAAAAATTCGTCTGAACGTTACTTGAATTTTCCAAATCGGGTGTGTTAAGCTGGGCAGCGCTCATTGCAACAGAGCGTCCCGCGTCATCAATTGTCGTCAAATTAACAGAGGAGACAATTGAGTTCGTTTGTTCATCATTAATACAAAAATCATCATTAGCGGTTGGAACGCACTGATTGTCAGTGAACGCAGGATTGTCATCATTACACTGCGTGTCACTAGTACTATTGATGAAGTTATTTAATTCGGTTGTTTCGTTCATAATACCTCGCGATACACTATTCACAGTCTTTCGCGGCATTTTCACAATTCACAATTATTAACAAAACAAATAAGCACAATGCAAAAGCAACACACAAATACAACAGAGCAACGAATTGCCGTTGACCTGTAGAAAGAAAGTCACAAGATTAGTAAAAGCGTTGCGCCAAATCCTAATTATATCTAAGCAAATAAGAGCAGAATCTGACTACTTTTCAGAAGATTCTCAACGAAATACGATCCTGGACCGGATGTCGCCAAGTGTAACCTTCCCACAAAAATGTTGAATGACTATAATTTGAATGTTAACAAGAATACAACCTAACGTAACCTCTCAGCAAATAAATTCAATGACAATGACCGTTAGACAAAAATTAGCAATCTGACCCAAGTATAAGTTCCTCACAAAACAAAATGAAAGTCAATTCAGTGATAAGAAAATATCAGTGATAATGAAAATTCAATTAAACCGAAATATCGGTCTTTGGCCCTGTGTAATAAAAATCATAATTAATTTCTTACCTCATTCGAAACTGCATGTCAAAGTTCTGCTCTTATTGTTGCCCACGGCTTGGAGGAAATGCTTCGTAAAAATTCTTTGAATTTAAGTAAAAACTTTTCTTTAAGGAAATGCAAGGGAAATATTATTGCAAAAAAGGATTGTTTGTTAAAAATGCTTAGTTTGAAATCAAATTATTATTGGGGCGATTTTTGTGAACAATTAAACATATTTACGATACATTACAATACATTATTAGCTGAGCGCAAAGCTGCTTATTGTGTTATTTAAATATATACCTTGTCCTCAATCTTGACCAGAATGCCATGTCGACGCCCGCCGACTCCTCACACACAACTAAACTGGGCTGCTACTACCGTCAGACTGCCTACATGCAGCTGCACTGCAAACTCTCAACCGACAGTCTCCTCTCGCGGCTCGCTACTCACTACTACTGCATCTCGCAACAAACTGCTTACTCTCGCGGCTCGCTATTACTCTCTGGTCAAAGATTGTTATGCCTCACCATCGCTGCGTACACGTTTCAAGACTTACTGTTGAGAGCTATAGCTTTAGGGAATGCTGACAAGTATATTACGCTCTAGGTATCCGATTATTTGTAAGTATCATTCTTTGGGGGATAATTTCATTGTGTTTCCGTGAATACTATTTATATTCACACTGTTGACAATAATGACACATTGTGATGCGACTGTCTTCTAAGATATATGTATATTGTTTTCATCTCGCAGATTGCTTTGTATCTAATCTAAATCGACTATGATTTAAGGTGCTTCCCATTGTATTCTTTGGAGCTCTTATATATGTGTGTGTTCATTTGTAGTTTAACTGAGATCAGTCCTCATGCTATTTCTTTCATAATTGGTTGTGAGTTTTTGTGAGGCCAATTTTACGTTGTTTAGAGTCGTGGTGAATAACCTGTGGTTACGTGAACATCTTCTGAGAACCTTCAATCCGTCTCAAGGAAAGATGAAATGTGTATCCATCCGATGTACTGCTTTTGTGAATACTTCGACATAATTGCTTGACATATTTGTTATCCTGTTTCACCAGCTCTTCTGTGCACATTGCGTATTTCAGTCTTGTTGATAGTCTTCCTATGATGATGGTTGCTTTGACCAAAACCGTCAAAGGCCAAAGAACAATCCACATAGCTGATGGCAAAAACTCAGTTCTCCAAGTTCCTGACCGCTGCAGCCATCTAACTAAAACGCGTGTTGTTGTTGTTGTGGTCTTTAGTCCAGAGACTGGTTTGATGCAGTTCTCCATGCTACTCTACCCTGTGCAAGCTGCTTCATCTCCCAGTACCTACTGCTACCTACATCCTTCTGAATCTGCTTAGTGTATTCATCTCTTGGTCTCCCTCTACGATTTTTAGCCTCCATGCTGCCCTACAATACTAAATTGGTGATCCCTTGACGCCTCAGAACATGTCCTACCAATCGATCCCTTCTTCTGGTCAAGTTGTGCCACAAATTTCTCTTCTCCCCAATTCTATTCTATACCTTCTCATTAGTTATGTGATCTACCCATCTAATCTTCAGCATTCTTTCTAAAACATTCATGACTTTGGTATTGGTACTGTGGTGTGGCACCTATAATGTATTAACAAATTACTTTCCTATTTCTCTCATGTTTTGAACCGATAAGATAAATAGCATAATTCTGTGATATCAAAGCACCTCAAATTTTTAAATACAAATCAGTTATATACAAAAGAGGCATGTTGTTTATTGATTCTCCTGAAAAATGTGAGGTTTTGCCACATTTGTCATTTCCACTCTGCAAATGACGGCATTTGTTCGTGCTTTCCAGCATGTGACTGTAAAATGCAGGTAATTGCAAGACGAAATCACCAAGCTAATATATATTTTCAGACCATTATTTTATCACGTAAGGTTTTAGACATTGATGTTTTTATATCTATGAGGGTACTTTGATAAGTTGGTACACAAGCAGGAAAAAATGTTTGTTTCGTAAACAACTCACATTACTCATCGACAGAGTCTCCTTTGAGGGATATACATTTTGCCCAGCTATCCTCCAGCTTTTTCATCCCAACGGAAAAGTGGTTATGTCAAACTTTGCAAAATACTCGTTGACTGCAGCTATCACTTCCTTATCTGCTGAGAAATTCTTTACTGCAAGCCGAAATTTCAAGCTAAGGAATAAGAAAAAGTCACGTGGAGTTAACTCTGGTGATCAGGTTGCATGAGGAACCAATTCAGTGCCCAATTCATGCACTTTGACCATTGTTATCGCTGGTGTGTGGAATGGAACAGTATACTGGTGAAAGACAGCTTTTTGCGTGGCAGCCTTGTTTTTTTTTTCAGCCAAGGCAAGTTCCAAACGATCCAATAACCAAGCATAATAGGGTCCATTTATGCTTCAGCCTTTTCCCAAGTAATCTATGAGGATTACTCCTTGGGGGTCCCAAAAAGCAGTTGCTATCACATTACCAGCTGACAAAAGGTAATAGCCTTCTTCGGTGCACTTTTACCGTGTCCATTGTTGTAACTGCCGTTTTGACTATGATGTGTAATGATGAATCCGGGTTTCATCAACAGTAAAAAATCGGGGGAAGAAATCTTGCGGATTGCGATTTAACATCGCCTGACATTATGCTAAAATGTTGGGCCGGGAGTGCTTTTGGCCGACTATGAGCAATCGCAGCACCCACCTCGCACCCAGTTTCTAATAGCCAATTCTTCCTGCAGGATATTATGCGCTCGCTCTGTTGAGATGCCTACAGTCTCAGCAATGCCACGAATTTTTATTCGATGGACATCATCATATCATGGAATTTGTGAAAAGTTTCCTTTGTGGTGACCTCAACTGGACGGCTGGAATTCCTTTCATCTTCGATAATTGTCTGACCACATTTAAATTCATTAACCCAAAAACAAATGGTCTTCCATGGTGCTGCAGAATTCGCGTGAACTTCGTCTAATTCTTTGGTTGTTATCTACTCAGCACTCATCCCTTTCCTCCACTCCCGGCCCTTCCCTTTTCCACCCAAGCACACATCCCTCACCCTATCACTGAACTGCTCTTCACCCCTCTCTTCGTTTTCCTTCTGTCCCCCTAGGGCATTTTCAGCACAAAAAGTTTGTTATCCATGCACTCATGTATATTTTAAAATTATGTGGTTACCTCTTATTTTGTTTTCTTTTATTTCCGTTTTAATAATTTTTGTTAATATTTTAATCTATTTGTATTTTATATGACATTATTAGTTTTTACATATGGTTTTGTATGAAATACCTATGGTTTTCGTAATATGCCCTCTATTATATTTATCCATTCCATTCCCAATGATTATTATTATTAACATGATTTGTCACTTGACATTTCTATGGTTGTCCACTGCACGTATGCCACGTAGTAATAAAAATTCTTTGTTTCTCTTTATACAAATGTTTTGGGGACTGGCCTACTACATACCAAACGTTAAAATAATTTAACCTCTCGACCATGGCACTAGTTTCATTTTAGCTACAGAGATGATACAATGCCGCTGACGACTTATTTTATAGTTTAAATGTTTAACTGTGTTGCTCTTGGTTTTTTTTCTTGGGGAGGGGGGGGGGGGGGGGAGGAGGGCACTGGTTGTCAACATGAATGTACTGTGGTACCATCTAGTGACCACGTCGTTGTACCTCTCTGTGCTAACAATCTGAATTCTGTCAGTCTGCTCTTGTTCGTTATCTGTCAACCACTTTGCTATGTAATGCTCTGGCTTTTATTTAAATAAGGATAGGTTTTCTTTTGCAAAATTATGAATATTTATATTCTTCACGTATAATACGGTTCCATTTTGCTACATGTGTCTTATCTATAATTATTTGACGTACCTTCTGTCTGTTATATGCTAGCCCTAAGTGCCTCCATACATTTGTACTACATAAGGATCCATTTTTATATACAAATTTTGATGATTTCTAACGCCGAAACCGTAAAAATGGATTAATAAATGAAGGAAAGCTAGTTTCTAGTTTTTTTCTGCATGACAATTCCTTCATCTGTGACCAATTCAGCAAATTGCAGACTACGCAAATCATTCAACTCTGTTTTGATTTGTACGGAAGTTCAGACCTTCAAATTAAAATCTTTAAGAACGGCACTAAACTCAGTTTTCTCCATTTGCAATCGCAACACTGAAGTTTTTGGACGGCTGTCATCAATAAAATGTACGCTGCACATAGTTGAAATTCTTTATGCGATCCTTTGAATAATCAAGCTTACCAACCGTGAAGGTACAACAAAAGTGTTCCATTCTTTTATGGAAATTTACCAGACTTATCAAACTATCCTCGTACATGCATTTATCGCGATTGTTCCGATATCGTGTTTTCATACGTTTCGGATAGAGGCTAGTCAAAATGCATTTTGACCGAAACATGTTCGGTGTGAGACAGTGAAGTGACAGAAGTCATGGTATAGCGCGTGCACAAGGTATAAAAGGACAGTGCACTGGCGGAACTGTCATTTGCACTCAGGTGATTCCTGTGAAAACGTTTCCGACGTGCTTATGGCCGCACGACAGGAATTAACAGATTTTGAACGCAGAATGGTAGTTGGACCAAGACGCATGGGGCATTCCTTACCGGGAACAATTTATACATGACTGTGGTTAACCTGACACACAATATTATTTAGCGCAACGCAATCTGACTATCAAAGATCCCTGCAAAAGAATGGCCCTGAGTAACATTAAACTATACCTTTCAGAAATCACTTACCTCACAAAAATCTTCATTACTCGAACTACTGCAATACAGCGAGCGCCACTACTGCCAGCTAAATAAAAGATTCAAACTACGGAAGGCACTAACTACTGATAGGGATAGTTAGCAAATGAAAGATATTAATAGAGAACAAACAATGTATTTACCTTAATAGTTATAATATATATAGCAGTTCATGACAAATTACAAAACTCCGCCATCTCTCTCCTCACATCCACCACTGCTGGCGGCTCACCTCCCACTGCGCAACGCTACACGCTGTTCACATCCAGCTGCCGCTGCCCAACACTACAATGGCAGACAACAATGCAAACTAGCCACAGACTGCACACAGCATAGCCAGTGATTTTCATATAGAGAGCGCTACGTGGCGTTGCCAATAAGAAAACATAAACAGCCTACTTACGTAAACAAAACATAAACAGCCTACTTACATAGTTAGGGAATAAAATATTCCGAAATTGGCAGTGTTAACAATGTGCCGAGAATACCAAATTTCAGGCATTACCTCTCACCATGGGCAACGCAGTGGCCGACGGCCTTCACTTAGCGATTGAGAGGAGCAGCGATTGCCTAGAGTTCTCAGAGCTAACAGACAAGCAACAGACAAGCAACACTGTGTGAAATAACCGCAGAAATCAATGTAGGGCTTTCGACGAACGCATCTGTTAGGACAGTGCGGCGAAATTTGGCTCTAATGGGCTACGGCAGCACCCGACCGATGCGAGTGCGTTTCCTAACAAGCACGACATCGCCTCCAGCGCCTGTCCTTGGCCCATGACCATATTGGTTGGACTCTAGACGACTGGAAAACCGTGGCCTGGTCAGATGAGTCCCGATTTCAGTTGGTAATAGATGATCGTCGGGTTCGAGTGTGGCGCACAGCCCACGAAGCCACGGACACAAGTTATCAACAACGCATTGTGGAAGCTGGTGGTGACTCCATGCCGGCGTGGGCTGTGTTTACGTGGCATGGACTGTGTCCTCTGGTCCACCTTAACCGATCATTGACTGGGAATGTTCGGCTGCTGGGAAACCATTTGTAGCTATTCATGGAGTCCATGCTCCCAAACAACAGCGGAATTTTTTATGGATGACAGTGCGCCATGTCACTGGCCACAGTTGCTCGCGATGTTTTGAAGAATATGGTTCAAATGGCTCTGAGCACTATGGGACTTAACATCTGAGGTCATGAGTCCCTTAGAACTTAGAACTACGTAAACCTAACTAACCAAAGGACATCACACACATCCATGCCCGAGGCAGGATTCGAACCTACGACTGTAGCAGTCGCGCGGTTCCGGACTGAAGCGCCTAGAACCGCTCGGTCACAGCGGCCGGCTTTGAAGAATATTCTGGACAATTCAAGCTAATGATTTGGTCACCCAGATCGGCTGACATGAATCCCATCGAACATTAGTATGACGTAAACGAGAGGTACGATGGTGCACAAAAATCTGCACCGGCAACAGCTTCGCAATTATGGACGGTTACAGAAAACCACGGCTCAGTATTTCTGTAGGGGACTTCCGTGGACTTTGTTGAGCCCGTGCCACGTGGAGCTGCTTCATTACGGCGGGCAGAAGAAGGTCCAACGGGATGCTAGGAGGTATCCCATGACTCCTCTCACCTCAGTGTATTACGCAGTCACAGGTGTCTGAAGAAAGTGTTATGAAAATAAAACCGAGATGTTTTTACGGAGCCAGGCCGCTGTGAGACTTGGCTGACGTAAAGAAGGCAGCTGTGGGCACGGTGAACGTTATAGAGAAGTCTGTAATAGACTACTGGTCATTATAATTGCTACACCACGAAGACGACGTGCTACAGACGCGAAATTTAACCGACAGGAAGATGATGTGATGTGCAAATGATTTGATTTTCAGAACATTCACACAAGATTGGCGCCGGTGGCGACACCTACAACGTGCTGACATGAGGAATGTTCCAACCGATTTCTCATACACAAACAGCAGTTGACCGGCGTTGCCTGGTGAAACGTTGTTGTGATGCCTCGTGTAAGGAGGAGAAATGCGTACCATCACGTTTCCGACTTTGATAAAGGTCGGATTGTAGCCTATCACCATTGCGGTTTATCGTATCGCGACACTGCTGCTCGCGTTGGTCGAGATCCAATGACTGTTAGCAGAATATGGAGTCGGTGGGTTCACGAGGGTAATACGGAACGCCGTGTTGGATCCCAACGGCCTCGTATCACGAGCAGTCGAGATGACAGGCATCTTATCCGCATGGCTGTAACAGATCGTGCAGCCACGTCTCGATCCCCGAGTCAACAGATGGGGACGTTTGCAAGACAACAACCATCTGCACGAACAGTTCGACGACGTTTACAGTAGCATGGACTATCAGCTCGGAGACCATGGCTGCGGTTACCCTTGACGCTGCATCACTGACAGGAACGCCTGCGATGGTGTACTCAACGACGAACGTGGGTGCACGAATGGCAAAACGTCATTTTTTCGGATGAATCCAGTTTCTGTTTACTGCATCATGATGGTCGTACCCGTGTTTGGAGACATCGCTGGAAACGCGGATTGGACGCTTGTATTCGTCATCGCCATACTGGCGTATCACCCGGCGTAATGGTATGGGGTGCCATTGGTTATACGTCTCGGTCACCTCTTGTTCGCATTGACGACAGTTTGAACAGTGGACGTTACATTTCAGATGTGTTACGACCCGTGGCTCTACCGTTCATTCGATCCCTGCGAAACCCTACATTTCAGCAGGATAATGCACGACCGTATGTTGCAGGTCCTGTACGGCCCTTTCTGGATACAGAAAATGTTCGACTGCTGCCCTGGCAAACACATTCTCCAGATCTCTCACCAACTGAAAACGTCTGGTCAATGGTGGCCGAGCAACTGGCTCGTCACAATACGTCAGTCACTACTCTTGATGAACTGTGGTATCGTGTTGAAGCTGCATGGGCAGCTGTACCTGTACACGCCTGTTTCACTCAATGCCCACGCGTATCAAGGCCGTAATTACGGCCAGAGGTGGTTGTTCTGGGTACTGATTTCTCAGGATCTATGCACCCAAATGGCGTGAAAATGTAATCACATGTCAGTTCTAGTATGACATATTTGTCCAATGAATACCCGTTTATCATCTGAATGTCTTCTTGGTGTAGCAATTTTAATGACCAGTAGTGTACGTCTGGGCGTTGAGTTGCGTAAGTTCTTGTTTTCCGAGGAAGCGGGCCGGCCGGTAGCGGCAGTGGTCTGTAGGCTGGAGAGGGGCAGAGAGGGAATGCGGCGCCGTGGCGTCACGGCCGCCGGCTAGTCGGGTCGGCAGGCCGGCAGTAGGCGAACGACCGCGCCATGTCGGCCAGCGGCAAGAGCGCCGAGCTGCCCGAGCGGCGGCCGCGGCACGACGCTACTGACGACGACGTCGACGACGCGGACAGCGAGAGCGAGAGCGAGGGGGAGGAGGAGGGGGAGTGCGCGGCGGCCGCGGCCGCGGAGGCGGTGCTGGCCGCCTGCGGGGGCGGCTTCGGCGGCGTGACTGTGAGCCGGTCGCGGGAGGTGCGCGTGGGGCCGGCCACCTTCTACAACGCGCCCATCCACATCGAGCACCTGGTGCTGGGGGACCAGACGCAGCCACCGGCCGCGGACGTCCTGGCGCTCGGCCTGCCAGCGCAGCAGCCGCAGCTCAGCAGCCTGAGTAATGTCAAGCCGCACAGTGAGTACTGACGATGCTCACGCCGCACGCTCACCCCTAACCCTCTCCCTGTTTTCCCTACCAATTCCTCGTCCGCTCCCGGTTGCTGCTGGGTCGGAGATTTTCTCCGCTCAGGGACTGGCTGTTGTGTTGTCCTTACCCACGCCATTTGATACAATTGAAATTCCACCCACATCTCCTTCTGAAATTAGGAAGATAATAAACTCTCTTAAGAATAAAAGCTCACATGGAATTGATGGCATTTCCAGCAGGATAATAAAAGCTTGTTCCCAAGAAATAAGTGATATTCTTAGCCACATATGTAATAGCTCTCTGAAGTAGGGCATTTTCCCAGATAGACTGAAGTATGCCATTGTTAAACCACTGCATAAAAAAGGGGATACGACTGATGTCAACAACTACCGCCCAGTCTCTCTTCTGACTGCCTTATCCAAAATTCTTGAAAAAGAAATATATTGTAGAGTAGCTTCACACCTTTGTAAAAATAAAGTTTTAACAAAATGTCAGATTGGTTTCCAGAAGGGTTTCTCAACGGAAAATGCTATATATACTTTCACTAATGAAATATTAAATGCTCTGAGTAACCGGAAGTCACCCGTTGTGGTTTTTGTGATCTATCAAAGGCTTTTGATTGTGTAAATCATGGAATACTTCTAGATAAGCTCAAGTACTGTGGTATGAATAGGACAGTGCTCAAATGGTTTAAATCATACCTAACTGGAAGAGTACAGAAAGTTGAAATAAACACTTCACGTAATATGCAAAAAACTGGTGATTTCTCAAACCGGGGAACAATCAAGAATGGGGTGCCTCAAGGTCGGTCTTGGGTCCTCTGCTGTTCTTAATATATATTAATGACTTGCCATTCTATATTCACGAAGATGCAAAGCTGGTGCTTTTTGCCGATGATACAAGTATAGCTATCACACCCAACAGACAAGATTTTTCACAAAATCTTTAAGTGGTTCTCTGAAAATGGGCTCTCATTAAACTTTGACAAAACACAGTATATACAGTTCCACACAGTAAATGGAATGACACCATTAATAAATATAGACTTGGATCAGAAATCGGTAGCTAAGGTAGAATATTCAAAATTTCTAGGTGTATGCATTGATGAGGGGTTGAACTGGAAAAAACACACTGAGGATCTACTGAAACGTTTGAGTTCAGCTACTTATGCTATTAGGGTTATTGCAAATTTTGGCGATATACATCTGAGTAAATTAGCTTACCACGCCCATTTTCATTCTCTGCTTTCGTATGACATCATATTCTGGGGTAACTCATCATTCAGTAAGTGTGTTCATTGCACAAAAGCGTGTAATCAGAATAATTGCTGGAGCTCATCCAAGATCATCCTGCAGACACTTATTTAAAGAGCTAGAACTCTTCACTGTAGCCTCACAATATATATATATTTACTTATGAAATTTGTTGTTAACAATCCGAACGAATTCAAAAGTATTAGCAGTGTACATGGCTACAACACTAGGACAAAGGATGATCTTCACTACTCAAGGTTAAATCTAACTTTGGCTCAGAAGGGGGTAAATTATGCTGCCAAAAAAGTCTTGATCACTTACCTAATAGCATCAAAAGTCTGACAGATAGCCATATAGCATTTAAAAGGAAATTAAAAGAATTTCTTAATGGCAACTCCTTCTACTCATTAGATGAATTTTTGGATATAGTAAGTCGGTAATTTCCCAAACCCCCCAAAAAAATTAAAAATATTGAGTGTCATGTAATATTTTGTCTACTGTAATATCTTGTATAGACACCTTTTATTAGCAGAATGATATTTTCACTCTGCAGCGGAGTGTGCGCTGATATGAAACTTCCTGGCAGATTAAAACTGTGTGCCCGACCGAGACTCGAACTCGGGACCTTTGCCTTTCACGGGCAAGTGCTCTACCAACTGAGCTACCGAAGCACGACTCACGCCCGGTACTCACAGCTTTACTTCTGCAGAGCACTTGCCCGCGAAAAGCAAAGGTCCCGAGTTCGAGTCTCGGTCGGGCACACAGTTTTAATCTGCCAGGGAGTTTCACCTTTTACTATCTTGACACGTTCCACATCATTACGAAGTGTCGTATTCATGATCTATGGAACAAGTACTAGTCTAATCTAATCTAATCTAATCATTATTTCATCCCCATCGACGCGCAAGTCGCCGAAGTGGCGTCAAATCGAAAGACTTGCACCAGGCGAGCGGTCTACCCGACGGGAGGCCCAAGTCACACCACTTCCTTTGCCACTGTCGGCCAAATTCTAGCAGTCGATTGTTTCTCCCATAACCAGCGTTTAAATTCACTCCAGTGGCGGCTGGTGTTCATTTTCGTTGGTAGGGCCCAGATAAAAAGTCCTTAAACTTTATAATAGAATTCCTCCAAACTTTTTGTTATACACTGTCGGAAAAAAATCGCAACAGCAAGAAGGGGATACGTGTCACAAAAGTAAGTTGGTAGGCGTGTCTCTACATCTGAAAAACGACGTCTGCTCAAATTTCGCGCCAGTCGCATAAGAGTGAAGCTAGTAGCGCCATTATGAGAATACAAACCAGGTTTGCTGTAAATAAACGCTGTAACGGGCGTGAGCGGTGGTTACCTTTGAGATTGGAAGTGGTGAGTCGATGTCATCCAAGAATGTGTTTAACGCCACAAGGCCGCCATTATCCGCACCTCTCTGTGTTTGAACGGGGTTACGAGAAGCTGGATGTTGCACAGAACTTGGCGGGAATGTAGCCACTGTACATGACTGCTGGCAGGGTGGCCACGAGACTGTGTGCGCAAGAAGACTGGGTTCCGGACGGCCGCGTGGCACTACGGAGAGGAAAGAACATCGTGTTTGGCGTGTGCATCTACAGCAGAATTCGAGCAGCATTTGGCACCTCAGTCACATAACGAACTGATTGCAAATCGGTTATTTCAGGAATTGAGGATCTGCAACCAACCTGTCTGTGTACTAGACACATTGTACCTACACGTGGACTTATCGTCTGGGGTGCGATTTGGTATGAGAGCAGAAGTACTGTCGTGGTTATTTCGCGCACTCTGACTGCAAATTTTCACTTCAAACTGGATATTCGACTTGTTGTGCTGCCATTTATGAAAAGCATTCCAGAGGGTATTTTCCAACAGGATAACATTTATAAGTTGTCAGATGGTGCAGGAATGGTGTCATGCATATCTGGTGTCATAGCTGACATGTATCTATATTATTTAGAACAAAAATTGTTTAACAGCCAAGATCATTGCCTAGAGAAAATTCTACACTACTGCCCATTAAAATTGCTGCATCAACAAGAAATGCAGATGATAAACGGGTATTCATTGAACAAATATATTATACTAGAACTGACATGTGATTACATTTTCACGCAATTTGGGTGCATAGATCCTGAGAAATCAGTACCCAGAACAACCACCTGTGGCCGTAATAACGGCTTTGATACGCCTGGGCATTGAGTCAAACAGAGCTTGGATGGCGTGGCCTATGCAGCTTCAACACTATACCACAGTTCATCAATAGTAGTGACTGGCGTATTGTGACGAGCCAGTTGCTCGGCCACCATTGACCAGACGTTTTCAATTGGTGAGAGATCTGGAGAATGGCTGGCCAGGGCAGCAGTCGAACATTTTCTGTATCCAGAAAGGGCCGTACAGGACCTGCAACATGCGGTCGTGCACTATACTGCTGAAATGTAGGGTTTCGTAGGGATCGAATGAAGGGTAGAGCCACGGGTCGTAACACATCTGAAATGTAACGTTTACTGTTCAAAGTGACGTCAATGCGAACAAGAGGTGACCGAGACGTGTAACCAATGGCACCCCATACCATCACGCCGGGTGATACGCCAGTATGGCGATGACGAATACACGCTTCCAATGTGCGTTCACCGCGATGTCGCCAAACACGGATGCGACCATCATGATACTGTAAACAGAACCTGGATTCATCCGAAAAAATGACGTTTTGCCATTCGTGCACCCAGGTTCGTCGTTGAATACACCATCGCAGGCGCTCCTGTCTGTGATGCAGCGTCAAGGGTAACCGCAGCCATGGTCTCCGAGCTGATAGTCCATGCTGCTGCAAACGTCGCCGAACTGTTCGTGCAGATGGTTGTTGTCTTGCAAACGCACCAATCAGTTGACTCAGGGATCGAGACGTGGCTGCACGATCCGTTACAGCCATGCGGATAAGATGCCTGTCATCTCGACTGCTAGTGATACGAGGCCGTTGGGATCCAGCACGGCGTTCAGTATTACCCTCCTGAACCTACTGATTCCATATTCTGCTAACAGTCATTGGATCTCGGCTAACGCAAGCAGCAATGTCGCGATACGATAAACGGCAATCGCGATAGGCTACAATCCGACCTTCATCAAAGTCGGAAACGTGATGCTACGCATTTCTCCTCCTTACACGAGGCATCACAACAACGTTTCACCAGGCAACGCCGGTCAACTGGTGTTTGTGTATTAGAAATCGGTTGGAATCTTTCGTCATGTGAGCACGTTGTAGGTGTCGCTACCGGCACCAACCTTGTGTGAATGCTCTGAAAAGCTAATCACTTGCATATCACAGCATCTTTTTCCTGTAGGTTAAATTTCGCGTCTGTAGCACGTCATCTTCGTGGTGTAGCAATTTTAATGGCCAGTAGTGTATTTTATAGGAGACATCTAGATAACACTCTGCTGCTAGTAAACTGGATGCTAAAGACATTCTAAACTGCTTCAGTTGGCTACACCAGAAAATTACATTTAGAGTGGAACATGAATAAGACGATGGCATCAATTATCAGGACCTAAAGATACAACAACACAAGCACATTCAAAATCCTATAATGAAAACGCAATGACTAACGCCACAATTCCTGAAACTTCATGTCACCTAAACATTTGTAAGCCAACGACCTTTCCGCAGTGGTAACACCGGTTCCCGTCAGATCACCGACGTTAAGCGCTGTCGAGATGGCTAGCTTATTGGATGGGTGACCATTCAGTTTGCTGACCGCTGTTGGCAAGCGGTGTGCACTCAGCCCTTGTGATGCAAACTGAGAAGCTACTTCATTGAGAAGTACCGGCTCCGGTCTCGTAAACTGGCTTACGGCCGGAAGAGCGGTGTGCTGATAACATGCCCCTCCATATGTGCATCCAATGATGCCTGTCGGCTGAGGATGACACGGCGGTCGGTCGGGCGAAGTTTAGTTTAGTTTTTTTTAAACATTCGTAAACAAATGGGATATAGGTCGATGTTGCACAGGGCCAGTACAATACTGTCGGATAAATAAAACATCCAACAAGAAGTAAACGCGCGCAAGAGATTGCAGCTGCCAATGACTACGCTGCTTCCATGGTTGACTCAGTACCGGGAAAAGTAAAAAAAGACACTGGCCCAAACCGCACTATAGAAGGTAAAAGCAAATGTATGGCTAGTATCCCATAGATTGGCACATAAATTTCAAACATGTGCAAAAACCACAAGGTAAATATGGTTTTGTACATTTAACAGACTACAAAAGAAACTAATACACAAAGTAAAGTGTGATAATCAGCCACATTCAGATTCTGAAATGTTCAAAATAACGCGCCAGGAATGCTCCTTGTGCTACACAGGAGAAACAGGTCGATACTCCCATACCAAGTGTACAGACTACATTAAAGTCCACATACACGCAACAGAGAGACAGTGTTAGCTGTAGCCACCCACGTACTGACTACAGGACACCCATTTGGAAAAATAGGGAAAAAATATCAGTGTACTTCATCAAGTAAAAAAAGGCCATAAAATGGATTTGTTGGAAGAAGTGGAGATATATTCACATCACAAAAAAATATGAAGACAAAATAATAACTGAAAAACTGGAAGTGAATCAGGTGAATATCTTAAGATGTTTCGATAATACACTTAAAGAAATTAGTAATATATAGAAATAAGTACCTCTTTCAGTATGCGTAAGCAAATAAGGCTACAGAGTATTACGAGAACTACTCTTTATACGAAAGAATAGTATATCATACTCTGTGGGCGATTACTGGGTCACCTCTATTGACTGTATGTAAAAATACTTTTGTAGCTGTTTTGTTTTTGTACTTCTTTTTCATTGTGTACTGTGCCCAGAAAATTGTGCGTGATGTTTAATCTGTATGAGTTTCTGCACAAGTAGACCAAAACTATCAGTAGGAGTTCTTCCGAAATTTGCCATTAACTCTTTATAAAGATCGATCATTAATTAAGAACTACTTGCGTGTTTATATACTAGAAGAAATACAACAGAACAATGCAGACCTCAAACGTCGAAAACATCACAAATAAATGGCGTAGCACAAGAAAAATACACTTGGAAATGGGAATCATTTCTCGAAACCCGTCGTGCAAAATATAAGTAAGAAGAAAATCGTGTCTGGTAGCAGAAAAAGTTATTTCATGAACAAAATCATTAAAAACAATGTATTGGTGTGACAGCGAGTACGTTTCCTTGAGACCATTTTTCCTCTGATTGCTTAAGCGCCAAAAGAGACGCAGCAATCGTTTGGGAGTATATGATAAACGGTGGCTACAGCGGGTCAAGGTCTCCAGGCCACACACGACATACGACGAGCGGGAAACTCGGGAACTCCAGCCAACCAGTAGCGGCGCCAGGGAATTCGTTACTTGACGTCACAGCAATTACCGCTATACTGGCTGTCATTTAGAATATTCATGTGGTCACGAAAGAAAAGCGAGACTGTTGATATAATTAACGAGATATTTGTCCTAGCATTTTAGTGCGACTTTTATGTCCTGTGTTGAGACAAATTTAATCAAAATCCATTAACTTAGTGACAGTGGATAATCGCTGTAGTCTGGACGTAGGCTTGACCGAAAAAAATATCGACATGATCTCTGGCAGCATGGAAACAGTCGGTTTTTCGTGACGGAGACAATGAAGGTTATGGTCAGAATCTCGATCCTTTGCTCTAATTTGACGCGCCAAGAATACGGACAAGTTATTTGTGGAAGAGGTGAAATTTAGACAATATGTAGAATGACAATATGTAGAATACACAACAATGCAAGTGTAATATGGATATGTAATTCCGTACAAAAAGTATATGTTAAAACAAGGATTACTTTTCCATAGTATAGATTGACGAGTCAGTTTGCTAGGGCACAGGTAGCTAGGGCCGGGAAGGCGAAAGGAGGCGTAGCGTTTCGAGCGCAGCAAAGGTTTCTCCGGCGTCAAATTCTCGGTTCTGCTCACTGGGACAGCTCTCGCTATTGCGAACAGCCATTTGCTGAAGTCATGGGCACGTAATGACGCAGCTTATTGTGACATCAGAGGCCATGCAGGTAAATTATCTGGGTCGTATTTTTAGATGCAGGAATTTTGAACGACTTTAGCGTTCTCTATCGAAGGAAGTAAGCAGCGACAAGAAATATACTCACGTTCGACAAGAACGCAATGAGGAAATTGCTTAATGCAGTGTTGATAAGACTGACATTTCTTAAATTCTATGTATTTTGTACTATATTATTATTATTATTATTATTATTATTAGAATAAGGCATCGATAGGAAGACCAGAGCTATCATACAGGAAACTTTATCAGAAACCGACTCAAACTTTGAATTCATGGGAGAAATCTCAACCTATTCGAAACTCACGCCGGAGTCCGACAAGAAGACGATTTATCGCCACTCTCGTTCAACACCGTACTGAAAAAAAAACAACATAGAATGGGACAAGCGTGTCAAAGATATCCAAATTAGAAAAGAGAAATGAAACAGATTCACCGTGAAATGCCTGGCCTTTGCTGGTGACCTGGTTATATTAACAACAGAGATGAAGCCAAAATAGCGCTGGATAAATTACATGAAATCTCATGTAAAATCGGACTCCAAATTTCCTACGGGAAAAGTCAGTATATGGACACCAAATCAACTGGAAGACTTCCACTGAAAACACAGTATGGAAACATCTCACAGGTCACACACTTCTAGTACTTAGAGAAACCATCCAACCCACAGGACTGAACACAATCTCCAACACGGAAAGAATATTCATAGTGCAAAAAGCGTACAAACTTACATGGAATCATATAAAGGAGAAACCAAAAAAGTCTTAGAACAAAGAACAAAAAAGTCTTAGAAAACTCTACGGCGCTGTACTCCAAGACGGAACTTGGGCCATGCAACTTATAAAGGAACTCTACGAACACACAACATCACAAGCATATTTAGGAAAAGATGCCTTCAGTTCTGTGGACACCTATGTAGGATGGATGAAGACAACCTCATTAAGAAAATCTTTAACATCGTTATTGCAAGCAAATTAAAGACTAATTGAATGAAAGGAACATAAGAAGACCTGCAACAATTGAAAATTTAAGAAGAAGAAATTGAGAACAGGTTACAAGTAAAATCAAAAACAAGAAACTTGGACAAGGTTTAGCCAAAAAAACAACAGGAAAAAATGGACAGAGGAAAGGAAGAAAAAATACAATGAATTAATGAAGATGTTTTGGGAAGAAAAGGAAGTGAAGCTGTGATTCACACGCTCTCCTAAAGGGGAATAATCGAGAATAATAATAATAACAATAATAATAATTTATTATTATTATTACATATCACTCATGTACGCTACAATTTGTATGTTGACTTATTAAGAGTGTTTGATTTGCTATAAGACAAGGCCTGAAGGCCCTAATTTTCCCATGTGAAATAAATGAATAAACGCTCTTTCCTATGTGTGCCCCCTCAAATTAAAAGGTGTAGTACGGTTGGTTTTTTGGCCCATTTTGTAATAGCGATTAGACACTAGGTAAACGAGCGTGCGCGTCATAAAAAGTCTGCATACATGTCCTCTCCGCTGCACATTTGTGTAAACGTAATGTGCAGTTAAGAGGACATACATCAGGAAGTAGTATGCAGTGTAGGTTAAGTCGTGTCTTTTGACGGATAGAAAAGTCTGCATACTGCTTCATGATGTATGTCCTCTCCACTGCACATTACGTTTATACTAATGCGCGGCGGAGAGGATATGTATGAGGACTTTTTGTGACTCTTCGATCCCTCAAAAGACACAACGTAACCTACACTGCCCTTGGTCTGTACTCTTCAGCAACACCAGCTACGTAAACAAACAATTCTCCGCCTGAAAATTGTGGTGTGAACCATCGAAATGCCTAGTGGGAAAATAAACAAGTGACTGAGTCAGGAACTGTTTCATTTGTATGAGTCACAACGATTGGAAAAAGACACAGATCATTTCAGTTTTCATGACAGATCCGGGGAAAGATGCTCATAATTATAAGCCTCTATCGCTGACGTCAGTCTGTTTTAGATTTCCGGAAAATGTTTTCTGCTCACGTACTACGAAGCTTTCCTCTATAAAAATCGACAAGGATTCCGAGAGCAGTGAACTTCCAAATTCAACACGTCTGTGATAGAGCCGCAGACAGATGTTGTGTTTTTCGACGAAAATCTTCATCTGTAAAAGTCCATCGAATACGGTGTGCCTCGCAGCGCGCGTCGCTCACATCTCGTGAGAGTTATCGATACATTTAATCTTCGGGCAGCGCGCAAACTCGATAAGTCTAGTAAATTTCCTTTAAGAGATGGAAAATTTTTGTTGCACCTTTATCGCTGGTAAGCTTGATTATTACAAGGATCGCATAAATAATTTTAACAATGTATAGTCGCCGGCCGGAGTGGCCGTGCGGTTGTAGGCGCTACAGTCTGGAGCCAAGCGACCGCTACCGTCGCAGGTTCGAATCCTGCCTCGGGCATGGATGTGTGTGATGTCCTTAGGTTAGTTAGGTTTAATTAGTTCTAAGTTCTAGGCGACTGATGACCTCAGCAGTTAAGTCGCATAGTGCTCAGAGCCAATGTATAGTCTACAGTTCATTGCTGACAGCCGTCTGAATTGGTCAGCGTGTTGACGGCGATTGAAAATGCAGAAAACCGAGTTTCGTGCAGTTATTAAACATTTTTTTGAAGGGTTGGACTGCCGCACAAATCCAAACATAATTGGATGAAGTTCACGCGGACTCTGCCAGGGACTGATGACCGTTTTTACTTTTGGGTTAATGAATTTGAACGTGGTCGGGCAAGCATCGAAGACGAAGCGCAGTGCGGCCGTTCACCATTGACAAAATCCTTGATGTGGTAATACAAGACCTGTGAATAAATACCTGTGACATTCCTGATTGTATGCATCTCAACTGAGGGTGTACACGATATCTTGCATGGAGAATTGGATATGAAAAAGCTGTGTGCGAGGTGGGTGCCACGATTGCTCACAGTGACCAAACGCGCATAACATTTCAGCACAATGTCCGGCAATGTTTATTTGCGATCCGCAAGTCTTTTTCCGCCGATTTGTGACTGTTGATTAAAGCAGTATCCATCATAATGCACCAGAGTTAAAACGGCAGTGAAAACAATAGACAGAGGCTGGAGAAAGCTCACCGAAGAAGGCAGCTAACGCTTTGTCGGCTGGTAAGGCGATAGCAACTGATTTTTGGAATCACCAAGGAATAATCCTCATAGATTATTCGGGAAAAGGCAGAACCATAACAGGACCTTATTATGCTTTATCGTTGCTTCTTTTGAAACTTACTTTGGCTGAAAAAACTCCATGATTGCCACGCAAAAAAATTGCTCTTTCACCACGACAATGCACCATTCCACACCATCAGCGATAACAATGGCCAAAGTGCACGAACTGGGTTTCGAATTTGTTCCTCATCCCCCCCCCCCCTGTTCACCACAATTAGCCCCAGGTGATTTATTCATATTCCTTAACTTGAAACTTCGGTTTGCTGTGAAGAAATTCTTATCAAATGAGAAAGCGATAGTTGCAGTCAGCGAGTATTGCGCAGTGTGACAGAAACATTTTTCTGCTGTGACGAAGAAGCTGGAGAATTGCTACACAAAGTGAATATCTCTCAAAGGAGACTCTGTCGATAAGTAAAGTGAGTTGTTTGCGAAACAAAAATTTTTCTCACTTTTTTACCAGACTTATCAAACCACCCTCGTGCATCGATATAGCACGACGCTACGAATCTAAGCAACAAGTCAGTGACTGTTACTTATAACCACTAGCAAGTAAACCAGTTCGTATAAAGGACGATTCAGCACTTGACCTTTCACAGCACCGCTGAAGAACACATAGCATTTCACACGTCATGTATTTCAATTGTTTAAACTTCTACATACTGTAAATAGAGGTGTTAGTATTTCATTAGTTCGTAGACGTGTGGAGGAGCTCCTCACACGCTCGATATTTATTGCACAACAATATTGTCCCAATAAAATACGTGAAAGTAGGAGGCCAAGAAGGGCACTGCATTATTGCACAGTATTTATGCCCAAGGTGTATCAGTCAGAATTCCATGTTCGTAGCGAACACGACGGCGCTCTGCGATGTGGCACTTGTAGGTATTGCGATTGGGTTGCTTACCTTGCAGAACAAAAGAAGAAATTTTGCACAATAGACGAAATAAGTCTGGAAAGCTTCTAATAAACATTTCAGTGAGCCAGAGTCTCATTCACTGCAGCGTAGATTCGTAAACCACTTCAACTAATTACAAATTAAACCAGTTAACTGTGTAATTTATCGTGTACATGTGCTGCTTTCTATGTCTTTATCTACTGTAACAAAATAAAACAAATGTTTACTGGTTTGTGATTGAAAGCTAACATGCTCTTGTGTACATGCTCTGACGACTGTTGCAAGAAACAGGAAGACGTAAGCTGACTGGACAGCTGACCTGATCTTATTTATCATTTCCGAGAACTGCTACAAGTAAAATAAACACTTCTGCTAACTGACACCACATCATGATCTTCTGTTTCCTCCGCTGTTGTGGACAATGAGGTATCTGGCGTTACCTTTTCAGTCAGGCATTACATTTCTCGAAGTACTGCATGGTGCTTCAATAAGCCTGTATGCCCTCAACACACTCCCTGATCTTTAATCATTGACGTTCTTCATTTATTTGTAGAAATTCATTCGGAGTAAATTGAATTTCTTTCCGTCTCGGCAGGAACTGCCGTTTATTGCGCAATACTGCCCTTATACGGTACACTATAGTCTGCAGTATACTGAGTAATCGTCATTATTTTCAAAAGTCTGCACTCTTCTTCAATACATTGCGGAAACCATCAGTACCGCTCTCAGATGGTCTAGATTACTGTGCAATACCCAGAATTGCGCAGTAAATATTGAACATCTGAGGGCTACATCGTAAAGTACGTACATAACAGCGATTATCCTTAGCTAACACTATTGGGCCGTTACTTGTTAGATTTATACAAATGATATGATGGATATCGCCAGGATCTTCGTGTGGTTGTTCATGAATGTTGATGATACTGTCTAAAGGACAGTTGCAATGCCAGACAATTAAAGCGAAATACAGAAAGAGAAGCACAGGAAAAATGCTTCGTGCAGGGACTATCAGTTAACTGTCACTGTAAATAAACGTAGCGTTCTGTGAATAATTAGTCAGGGGATCCATTAATGTTCAGTTACGCTATTTGTGATAAATCGTTGGAAGCAGTAGTAAGAGTACATTTACGATTCCGGAGTGTTCTATAGAGGAACGACCACACAAAACCAGTTATACAAAAAGAAAATGTCAGGTCGAGATACGTTCTGAGAATGTAATTCACCAACGAAATAAGTGACTTAAGAGCACTCGTTCGACCGAATCTGGAGCATTGCTTGTTAGTCTACGGCCCTCATCAGGTAGAGCTGACAGAGGAGCTACAGAAGATCTAAAGCGCCTCCATTCCATCCATCTCACCGACGACCCTTTGTGTCCGCACAGTGCCGTCGTCGATTCGGATGCGCATCGCCTGACATGTGCTGTGACAGCCAGATGCTGGGATCTGGTACAACGTATGCTGGCGCTCCTGTTGCGACGACAGCCAGAGTCTGTCACGCCGAACCAACTCCAACACCCAGATGTCATTTACTTTCCCACTACAAGAACGAACGCAGTCAACTGGCTGGAGGACATGGTGCTTTATTACATTTTGCAAGCCGCTCCCGAAAACGCACTGCACTTGTGGGTCGACTCATGAGGCGTTTTGCGACCATGCATTGTATCGCACACGACTATCGAACTACACTCCTGGAAATGGAAAAAAGAACACATTGACACCGGTGTGTCAGATCCACCATACTTGCTCCGGACACTGCGAGAGGGCTGTACAAGCAATGATCACACGCACGGCACAGCGGACACACCAGGAACCGCGGTGTTGGCCGTCGAATGGCGCTAGCTGCGCAGCATTTGTGCACCGCCGCCGTCAGTGTCAGCCAGTTTGCCGTGGCATACGGAGCTCCATCGCAGTCTTTAACACTGGTAGCATGCCGCGACAGCGTGGACGTGAACCGTATGTGCAGTTGACGGACTTTGAGCGAGGGCGTATAGTGGGCATGCGGGAGGCCGAGTGGACGTACCGCCGAATTGCTCAACACGTGGGGCGTGAGGTCTCCACAGTACATCGATGTTGTCGCCAGTGGTCGGCGGAAGGTGCACGTGCCCGTCGACCTGGGACCGGACCGCAGCGACGCACGGATGCACGCCAAGACCGTAGGATCGTACGCAGTGCCGTAGGGGACCGCACCGCCACTTCCCAGCAAATTAGGGACACTGTTGCTCCTGGGGTATCGGCAAGGACCATTCGCAACCGTCTCCATGAAGCTGGGCTACGGTCCCGCACACCGTTAGGCCGTCTTCCGCTCACGCCCCAACATCGTGCAGCCCGCCTCCAGTGGTGTCGCGACAGGCGTGAATGGAGGGACGAATGGAGACGTGTCGTCTTCAGCGATGAGAGTCGCTTCTGCCTTGGTGCCAATGATGGTCGTATGCGTGTTTGGCGCCGTGCAGGTGAGCGCCACAATCAGGACTGCATACGACCGAGGCACACAGGGCCAACACCCGGCATCATGGTGTGGGGAGCGATCTCCTACACTGGCCGTACACCACTGGTGATCGTCGAGGGGACACTGAATAGTGCACGGTACATCCAAACCGTCATCGAACCCATCGTTCTACCATTCCTAGACCGGCAAGGGAACTTGCTGTTCCAACAGGACAATGCACGTCCGCATGTATCCCGTGCCACCCAAAGTGCTCTAGAAGGTGTAAGTCAACTACCCTGGCCAGCAAGATCTCCGGATCTGTCCCCCATTGAGCATGTTTTGGACTGGATGAAGCGTCGTCTCACGCGGTCTGCACGTCCAGCACGAACGCTGGTCCAACTGAGGCGCCAGGTGGAAATGGCATGGCAAGCCGTTCCACAGGACTACATCCAGCATCTCTACGATCGTCTCCATGGGAGAATAGCAGCCTGCATTGCTGCGAAAGGTGGATATACACTGTACTAGTGCCGACATTGTGCATGCTCTGTTGCCTGTGTCTATGTGCCTGTGGTTCTGTCAGTGTGATCATGTGATGTATCTGACCCCAGGAATGTGTCAATAAAGTTTCCCCTTCCTGGGACAATGAATTCACGGTGTTCTTATTTCAATTTCCAGGAGTGTATTTAGGTGCAGTATTCCAGGATCCTCCTGCCCGTTGGGGCGTTCCGAGTACTAGAAGGCACACTTAAAAATGACTCACGGCACACGATTGGCTGTAAGACGCTAAAAAAGAGTGCCGTTGTGCATCACGGAGAGGTCTGTTGGAATGCCTAGATCGTACGTTCCAAGAAGAGACAGGCAACGTATCACTTTCCCCCGCATACGTCTGACAAAATAACGATTGCTGATAAATCAGAGTAATTAAAAGCTCGTGCGGAATCTCACCGACAGTCGTTCTACGCACTTAGCATTCTCGACTGGAACAGCAACGGGGAGGTCCCACAAGTACACTACGGAAGCTGGCCTGCCGGCTGTACAGAGTCTAAACGATAATACTGCTTACAGCATGGGTCGGCAAGTAATTTTAGATGGGGTACGGATACTTTTGAAAACTTTTATCAAGTTGCAGAAGAAAAACCTCATATTCCTTATTAATTTTTTGTTTTAGTTTTCACTCACAAAATAATAGGCATATTTGCATTAAAAACCAGAAAAGCGTATATACAGTGTTATGTTTTATTTTAATTTTCACTCACAATATATGAGATACAATAGATAGGCATTTTTGTATCAAAAAATCAATGGGAGAAATTATATTTTCGACCTTGAGCCAGTTTCTTAAACTTAGGTTTACGTGTACATCAGTTGTTGTGCATAGTGTCTTCAAAGTGGGCGGCCGTTAAGCTTGAGGAATACTTGTTCTTCAAAAAATTCATTTTTTAAACTGAAATTTCAGAAATATATGTGGAGCCGAACATAGTGACAAGGTATATTACCAATTTTTTGCAATTTTCATATTTTTCTGGGACATGTTTACTCCAAAATTCTTCAGCAGATGCAGTTTTATACGTTTGCAAGGCAATGTCTTCCTACAAGTCTGTTATCTGCATTTGGAGTAAACACTTTGAAAGCAGAACAGCTTCGCAGCCACATCCGTCCATTCTGCAGTTGGAGAAACTTCAAAAGGCGATTTTAAGAATCGCAACAGCTTCTCCATCTCTGAAAAGTCTTGGAATATTGCTGCAAATTCGTTCATTAGATGTGACATAAAATTTGAGAATACTGAAATATCTGTTTCAAAATTATTTTTTTATTCGAAAACTGTTAGAAAGTGAAAGAAATCCAGCTCGTGACGGAAAGAAGACACACTTTGTATCAGATCATGTTTTAATGCTTTTAAGCTGGGTAACTTAAGCTTTGGTAGACGGAGTACCGCAAAACGTGATACCGTATAGCATTATGCAAAGTAAGTGAAATATGCCACCTTTTTATTTTTAGGTAACCTGTGTCTGACGACATCCCCATTTCAAACAAAGGTTTATGTAGGCGGTTCAGAAGTTCTGTTATATGCTTCTCGCAACTGTACCTATTAACGAGATGAATTCCCAAAAATACAAATACTGCCGGCCTCTTGTCTCCACGTCCACATATTTTGCAAATACAAAGGAAACTCCAGGTAGGAATATTAACAATGTTGGAAAAGACAGATTGCTACTTACCGTAAAGAAGACACGTTCACTTGCAGATGTGAGTGTCTTAATTGTGTCTGTCTGCAACTTGATGTATCTTCTTTACGGTAAGAAGCAATCTGTCTTTTCCTACATTGTTGATATTTTAGAAATACGTTGAAGAGAAAATTTTTGCTTGTTCTTTACAGCACATTTAGTTTCCTCGAAGTTTTGTGACAGTGGATAAGTAGAAACCATTTATTTAATGTCCTTGAATAATTCATTATAACCTCTTTAGAAAAGCTGATTAACTTCCTATTTATTGCTTTGTTTTTACCTGTTTATTGCTTTGTTTTTATACTCTGCAAAATTTAACATCTCATAATGTCGTACTTTAACAGTCTTTTATATCTAGAAGTGGAATGCACATATGTAGTGCGCTTAATTCATAACGTCCTTATTGATCCTAACCGTATCGGTTCAGGCTGTAGAAAATGTTGATGTTAGATATTAAAATAAGAGGAACCATCTTGAGCTTAAGTGTGTCACATGAAGAAGTCGAGAGCAGAGCTGAAACTGTAGTACGCATCACACAGCGTTGTAATCGCTTGGTTTGTCCAAGGCTATCTGCTTTAACCTCAGCGGTCGTTCGTTGTTGTCTGCGTCAGTAACTTTACAGCCACGTCGGCTTCCAGGATTTCTTGGCAAGAGTCTCGTAGAGTCAGTTCCACAGAATCAAGCCGAACATTCCTCTTGCCTGTCGGTCTTTCCTTGCATTTCCCTTTGCTTGTCTGGAGAGTTTGGTGGCCAACGGAAATGTTTAAACTCAGAAGAGTGTTCCTGGAGCCACTCCGTAGTAATTCCGGACGTGTGGGGTATCGTATTGTCCTGCTGGAATTGCCCCAGTCTGTCAGAATGCACAATGGACATTAATGCAGGTGATCAGACCTGATGCCTACGTACGTGTCACCTATGAGAGTCGTACTTAGACGTCACAGGGGTTCCATATCACTCCAGCTGCACACGCCCCACACCATTTCAGAGACTCCACCAGCTTGGACAGTCCCCTGCTGACATGCAGCGTCCATGGATTCATGAGGTTGTCTCCATCCCTGTACACGTCCTGTGACCTGCCATTGTAGCTCGATACAATTTGAAACGAGACTCGTCGGACCGGACAACATGTTTCCAGTCATCAACAGTCCAATGTCGGTGCTGACAGGCTCAGGCGAGACGTAAAGCTTTGTGTCGTGCAGTCATCAAGGGTACTCGAGTGGGCCTTCGGCTACGAAAGCCCATATTGATGAGTTTTCGTTGAATGGTTGGCGCGCTGACACGTCTTGATGACCCAGCATTGAAATCTGCAGAATTTTGCGGAAGTGTTGCACTTCTGTCACGTTGAAAGATTCCATTCAGTCGTCGTTGGTTCCGTTTTTGCAGGATATTTTTCCGGCCGCAGCGATGTCTGAGATTTGATGTTTTACCGGATTCCTGATATTCACGGTACACTGGTGAAATGATCGTACGTGAAAATTCCCACTTCATCGCAACGTTGCGGATTCTGTGTCCCATCGCTCGTGCGCCGACTATAACACCACGTTCAAACTCACTTAAATCTTGATTACCTGCCATTGTAGCAGCAGTAAGCGATCTAAAAACTGCGCCAGACACTTTTTACCTTATATAGGCGTTGCCGATCGGAGCGCCGTATTCTGCCTGTTTGTATATCTCTGTATTTCAATACGCATGCCTATACCAGTTTCTTTGGTACTTCAGTGTATTACTTCGACCATAAATATAATAGACTGGCCCTGACGTCATTATCGTGGCTCCAACATCTCTGGGCTGAAGTCACGTGAATGTTGGCAAAACATGGTTGTTTCGTGTTGCGCTTATGGCTGTACTCAGCGTTTTGTCGGGGAAATGGCATTACATTTCACGTGTAAGTGTGTCTAAGATAGTGCAGATGCGTTTCTTGAAATCTGCTGAAGTGACTTTTATATGTTTTTTACACTTGAAATAGAGTATCACGTAAATTGAAGTGTTGAAAGTGATGCCTGTAAACTCAGACTCATATTACATTTTGGAAAGTATCTGTGATGATTCGGTTACAGAAGTAAGTATAACTGTTTCTCGTTCCTACTTATAGGTTCTGTAAGGATGAAAACCGAAGGCAGCTTTGGATACAGGCCTTGGAACGGAAAAACTTTAAGCCGTTTGCACATACGCGCCTTTGCTCGAAGCACTTCGAGGAGAAGTGTTTTGATAGGTTAGTTATTATTTTCAATGTATATCTATAATTTGTATTTACAGAGTGTGTCATTTTTAAACCTAGGCTCCAAAATTATTTTCTGAAACTGCAACGTCTCACCTTTCATCTAACCGAGCGAGGTGGCGCAGTGATTAGCACACTGGACTCGCATTCGGGAGGACGACGGTTCAATCCCGTCTCCGGCCATCCTGATTTAGGTTTTCCGTGATTTCCCTAAATCGTTTCAGGCAAATGCCGGGATGGTTCCTTTGAAAGGGCACGGCCGATTTCCTTCCCAATCCTTCCCTAACCCGAGCTTGCGCTCCGTCTCTAATGACCTCGTTGTCGACGGGACGTTAAACACTAACCACCACCACCACCACCACCTTTCATCTAAAATATCATTTTTTTTAAAACTAATAGTTTAAACTTTTGTAAAAATAGTGGGAACTGAACCTTTGAAGTGCACCTAAAATTGATACTCTAAAATGGACCTGCTCCTAAAGTAAACAATTTTGACACCTATAATTGACATAATTCCCATAGCCCATTTTCTTTTATAAGTGACTAAAGCTCGAAACGTGGCGAATACAATGTTTAAAGTTTTGACACGAGCCCACTCTTACTGTTTAAAAGAATTTTAACGACATTTTACTATAATTGATAGTTTATAGTAATTTCGTCCCACTGCCCACCAGAGTGGCGTTCGATGTATTTGTTAGATTTTATAAATGGTACTTTGAACAAATCCAGGTCAAATATAGTTCTGGCATAATTTTTCACAAATAAGAAAGTAGTTTTTGTTGGAAGCGTTTGGCAGCCAATTGAGAAATGTGGGGAAAATCCGATACAAACATAGGATGGCAGACCGCTGATTTGAAATCCCGCCACGTTTTGCCAACAGTCACGTGGTTTATGTCGGAGCCACACCAGCCGTATAGCTTCTGCACAGCAAGGCCAGTCTACTAGTATCTATGGTCGAAGGTGTATTATGAAAAGATTATAACTGGATGTACTCGGAGGGGTCATAACAAAACAGGAAACTTCTGCGGTTCAGCTCCGACAGTGAAGGCGCACTTACTAGCAGATGACACAGCAATTTTAGCAATCTACATGGTGATCAAAATTTTTGACAGAACGGCTCCAAAAACTCCATGTTAAAAACTAAGATCACAATATTTAGATGGAAAAGTTCCATTCGATCAAAATTAATAACAATAGCGTGACATTAGAACAGGTCACTCCAAACATCTTGATAGTAGTGGCGTATACAACTATGGCCTAGACATTTACGATAACGTTGCCATTTTTCTGAAATGTCTAGAACAATACGTAGTACACCACATAGGAAATGAGGACATCAGAAAATAACTAGATATGCACATATGTTGGAGCCAAAACTCATGAATATAGAAATTAGCTGGAGTTAACATGTTCTGAGAACGAATGAAATTCGTATGCTAGAATCAGCTCTAAGTTACACCTCCAAAAGGAAACAAAGTTTGGAACTTTCCAGGAGGAGTTAAATCGGGACTAGCCTCACAACCGGAGATGGTAATGATGGTGACAATATCTTACCAACGATTATTGTTTAATTGAAAGTTTTGCGAGCCTCCATGCAATCGATAATCTTTTGATTTTCGTGGATATGTTAAATTTTTTCAGCTTCCTGTCTCTTCTAGAGGTGCAGCTTCCTCTTCAGTTTATGAGATTAATGTGGACATCGAATAAATTAAAGGGAACCTTTGTCAAATATGTTTATTTGTTCATTACTTGCAAAAAACGCACAATATCACTGGAATAGCACTCTATGCACCTTTTACTTGGCACTTTGCGCATTGGTTGCTAATATCTTCTTCATCTTTAACGTTCAGCCCTGAGGTTGATTTACAACAGTACGCCATTCTCCCCATCTGTCTGCCTTCTTCTTCATGTCCACACATGTAGCGCATCCCACATCAGACATAATCTGCTGCATGTGTGCCATCGTTGATCGTATCCGGCGATTCCTTATTTCAATAACTCCTTCTGCTATTGTCGTCAACGATTATATTTTGTCTTAACATGTGTTCTACGAGTTTGTCTCTTCGTGTTTGTGCGTGCCACACAGAGATCTGGTTTCCTGTACTCTTCTCAGCCCCTGTTCATTGGTAACTGTCGCCCCAACCGATTTTCATAATACTCCTTTAGCACCAAACCTCCAGAGCTTCTAGCCGTCTTCTTTTTTGCTTTCCTACTGTACAAGTTTCACAACTACCTAGGGCTACACTCCAATCAAATATTTTCATAATCCGTTTCCATATTTCCAGACTGATGTTCTAGCTGGTGAGCAAGTTCTTTTTCAAATTAAATGCAATTTTCGCTTTCTGTATTCTGCTCATAATTTCTTTCAGGCTTCCACTGTCTCTTGTCATCCTGCTTCCTAAATAGGTAAATTCCGCTGTCACTTCTAGCTCATCTCTTCCAACTCTTATTCTTAAAGGATCATATTCTTCTTCAGTACTGCATACCATCACTTTAGTCTTTCGCTTGTTTATTCTCGTACCGTACTGATTACAGAAACATCCTTTCCGTTGTGCTGAGAATCCTCTCTGTCTTCTGCTAATTAATTTCGTCCCCACCTCAGTAGTTTCGCAAACTTACATTAAAACTTCTAGGATGTAAGCACTGTGTATAAGAGGAGAGAGAGAGCACGTTCATCTGCACCTACACCTACACGATTACTCTGCAGCTCACAGTAAAGTGCCTGACAGAGGTTCATCGACCCATCTTCAAGCTATTTCTCGACCGTCCCACTCTCGAACAGCGAGCGAGGAAAACGAACACTGAAATCTTTTCTTGCGAGCTTTGATTTCTCTTATTTCGTTATGATGAACATTTCTCCCTACTCTGGTGTGCGCCGACAAAATATTTTCACACACCGAGTAGAAAATTGGTGATTGAAGTTTCATGAGAAGATCCTGCCGCAGTGAAAAACACCTTTGGTTAAATGATTGCCACCCAAATTCGTGTATCATATATGGCACTCTCGCTCCACTACTTCCCGATAATACAAAACGAGCTGCCCTTCTTTGAACTTTTTCAGTGTCCTCCGTCAATGCTATCTGATGCGCATCCCACACCGCTCTGTAACACTCCAGAGGTGAGCGGACAAGCGTAGCGTCGGCAGTCTCTTTAGCAGACCTGCTGCATTTTACAGTATTCTGCCAATAAATAGCAGTATTCGGTATGCTTTTCCCACAACAATGACCAAGACTCTATTTGACATCTCCTGTCGATAGCAGTCATTACTTCGTGAGAAGATGGAGTTAGTTTTGTTTTCTGAATCCGTATTGTCCATTTCTCAAATAAATTGTTTTCTTCCAGATAATTCATAATGTTCGAACTAAGTGGATATTTCAAAAGCCTACCGCAAATCGACGTCAGTGATATGGTTATGTAATTTAGCAAATTACTGTTATTTCCATACTTGGGTGTTGATGTGACTTACGCGAGTTTTCAGTCTTTAGACACGGATCTTTCGACGAGCAAGCGGTTGTATATGATTGCTAAGAATGGAACTATTGTATCAGCATACACTGAAAGGAACGTAACTGGTATAGAATCAGGACCTTGCCTTGCCTTTATTAAATGGTTTAAGCTGCTTCGCTACACCGAGGGCATCTAAGTTACTCATGTTGGTAGTTGGAAATTTGTGGTAAGATCTTATGGGACCAAACTGCTGAGGTCATCGGTCCCTAAGCTTACACACTACTTAATCTAACTTAAACTTACGCTAAGGACAACAAACACACCCATGACCGAGGGAGGTTCGAACCTCCGACGGGGATAGCCGCGCGAACCGTGACAAGACGCCCAAGACCGCACGGTTATCCCGCGCGGCGTTGGTAGTTGTTCTTGAATCGAGTTCTGGGGTATATACTTCGCCACATATTCGTTTCGGGCCTTTTCTAATTTTTGATTCCATTTCCGGATGAAAATTCCTAATCACAGTCAATTCTTTCTTATAAAAGCCAAGAATCATCTGCACGTCTTCGCATTCTATACCAGCTTTCTTTAGTGTTCTGAACCTCTCTTCCAGATAATTTTTTTATTCAATGTCCTTTTCAAGCCTATGAGGCAATACAAATTGGTTCATTTTTCAGCGTTACAGTCGCCTGTCTTGTTCCTAATCCACTCCTGCATCCAAACTGATCTTCAGTCAGCACATCGTCCACTTTCTGTTCAGTTCTCCTCATAATTATGATTCTAGTAATTCTGAGGCTATACAGTATTCTAGAGCATGTAAAATCTCGAAAGGCCACTATCCTGCCGCTCTCGAATTCTGACACGCGCAGATAGACGTGTACACAAAGCACAAAAAGATCTCCTCACAAACAATCTACATTCATATGTGATTTCTCAACGATAAACCCGCTACTTGATGTTTCCATATACACACAGATGATGGCGTTAGTACTCCCTGCGTGGTGCGGATGCGCTTAAAAGCTAATACTGACGGTTGTTGCATACCGGCTTTATAGTGTTGCAACTTTAATGGCCGGTAGTGAAATTTGCTGACAACGATCCGCAAGCCTTGTAGAAAAGCCAGAGTCTGGAGGAACTGCGATTTTTCGCCGCGTCAGGTGTCTCATTTCACTTCCGGAAGGCATCTTCCTGGGGAAGGCAGATGACCTCTCCGTGGAAGCTGCAAAGCTATGCCATCGCATGGAAACTCGAAACGTCTTTTAAGACCGAGTCAAGTCAGGCATTCTTTTGTGTTCGAGTTAAAAGGTTAGTAAATTGTGGCAGGAAGTTTTGGGTGTAGGTTACAAGAAAGAAATGCCCAGAGTAGTTCAAATACTAACACGACAAACAAAATAAAATAAAAGAAGGCCAAGTAAACCATCATTATCAACAATTTTCAGTTAGTTCTTCCAACTTTGCTTTTCCACTGAGAATTGCAGATTTAACGGAAAACTGTCGTTTTCATCTGTCTCATATGTGAAAACCATACATTTCTGTAGGACGTTAGCTGCAGTGAATAGCATAAAAAATCGTATTGCTGAATAAATCTTTCGAATTAGTCATATATTTTACCTACGTGAGTTCTGATGTCAGCATAGAGAAAAACGAAGAAAAATATCAACAAGTATGTAGCACAACCATTAGAGATTTTGTAACTAAGATACACTACTGGCCATTAAAATTGCTACATCACAAAGATGACGTGCTACAGACGCGAAATTTAACCGACAGGAAGAAGATGCTGTGATATGCAAATGATTAGCTTTTCAGAGCATTCACACAAGGTTGCGCGGTAGCGACACCTACAACGTGCTCACATGACGAAAGTTTCCAACCGATTTCTCATACACAAACAGCAGTTGACAGGCGTTGCCTGGTGAAACGTTGTTGTGATGCCTCTTGTAAGGAGAAGAAATGCGTACCATCACTTTTCCGACTTTGACAAAGGTCGGTTTGCAGCCTATCGCGATTGCGTTTTATCGTATCGCGACACTGCCGCTCGCGTATGGTCGAGATCCAATGACTGTTAGCAGAATATGGAATCGGTGGGTTCAGGAGGGTAATACGGAACGCCGTGATGGATCCCAACGGCCTCGTATCACTACCAGTCGAGATGACAGGCATCTTATCCGCATGGCTGTAACGGATCGTGCAGCCACGTCTCGATCCCTGAGTCAACATATGGGGACGTTTGCAAGACAACAACCATCTGCACGAACAGTTCGACGACGTTTGCAGCAGCATGGACTATCAGCTCGGAGACCGTGGTTACGGTTACCCTTGACGCTGCATCACAGACAGGAGCACTTGTGGTGGTGTACTCAACGACGAACCTGGGTTCACGAATGGCAAAACGTCATTTTTTCGGATGAATCCAGGTTCTGTTTACAGTATCATGATGGTCGCATCCGTGTTTGGCGACATCGCGGTGAACGCACATTGGAAGCGTGTATTCGTTATCACCATACTGGCGTATCACCCGGCGTGATGGTACGGGGTGCCATTGGTTACACGTCTCGGTCACCTCTTTTTCGCATTGACGGCACTTTGAACAGTGGACGTTACATTTCAGATGTGTTACGACCCGTGGCGCTACCCTTCATTCGATCCCTGCGAAACCCTACATTTCAGCAGGATAATGGACGACCGCACGTTGCAGGTCCTGTACGGGCCTTATGGATACAGAAAATGTTCGACCGCTGCCCTGGCCAGCAATTTCTACAGATCTCTCACCAATAGAAAACGTCTGGTCAATGGTGGCCGAGCAACTGGCTCGTCACAATTCGCCAGTCACTATTGTTGAACTGTAGTCTCGTGTTGAAGCTGCATGGGTAGCTTGTACACGCCATCCAAGCTCTGTTTGACTCAATGCCCAGGCGTATCAAAGCCGTTATTACGGCCAGAGGTGGTTGTTCTGGGTACTGATTTCTCAGCATCTATGCACCCAAATTACGTGAAAATGTAATCACATGTCAGTTCTAGTATAATATATTTGTCCCATGAATACCCGTTTATCATCTGCATTTCTTCTTGGTGTAGCAATTTTAATGGCCAGTTGTGGAGATACAGATAAGGTTTGTATTGAAACAATCACGTCATTATACAAATCCAGACACAGACAATGACGTAGGGAAATGCGACCTCGACAATCGCGAAAGGAAAAAAGCAACGTATTTCACAAACATTTAAAGTGTTTTACTCTTTGTTTGTGCACATATTCTACATGTATCTCTTGCGAATGCCGCTCTGCAGTTTCATTTTCACGGAGCTCAATGTCTATGACGTCGCAACCCGTGAACTATGTGTTGTACAATGGTATAATTTTGCAGGTGCATCCAGTGCTGTATGCAGCTACTGTCTGCGAAATGTGTTGTGAATACAGTAGTAAACAAGTAATTAATAAAAAGTCTTGCATGACGCGGCAGTTTTTCACGGATGTCATATCTCCGGAACTATGTGTCGTACAATGAAATATTTTTTGTAGGTACATTCACTGTCTGCAAAAATTGTTGCGAATACAGCAACAAAGTAATAAACTTAAAAGTCTTGCCTGATACGGCAGTTTTTCATGCATCTCAATGTTTATGACGTCCTGTCTCCTGAACTGTACGTCGTACAAAGATTTGATTTTTCTGGTACATTCAGTGCTATATGTGAATATTGAGTGGCAAATTTGCCACGAATACAGTTAGCAGTAAACAAGTAATAAATTAATACGTAATGCTTCATGCGGTAGTTTTACAGCACTTACAGCGAAACTGTAATGAGCGATAAAGTTTTTCCTTTCATCATTTAGTGGAGATTGTTAGCGAGAAAAAAAGTTTCGTAAATGTTTGAAATTATATGTAAAGTTTCTTTCAAGTGCTCTCATTCTCAGATACTGTACGACTAAGGCATGAATATTCGAGCGCCGTGGGCTACACTACTTTTTAACCCCCAGCCCCAACCATTTCATAGGCAGGTATTTCTTTCTCCCACAGCGATGATTTCCAGAGAGTAAGTGATATGTGAACCACGTCTGGTTGAAATCGGTCGAGTGGTTTAGGAGGAGATGTGGCGCATACATACATATACATGTACAATGTGGTGACAAAGATCATGGTATACCTCCTAATATCGCGTCGGACGTCCTTTTTCTCGACGTAGTGCAACAACTCGACGTGGCGTGGAGCCAGCAATTCGTTGAAAGTGTGCTGAAGAAATATTGAGCGATGCTAACTCTACGGACGTCCATAGTTGCGAAAGTGTTGTCGGTGCAGGATCTTGTGCACGAACTCGCATCTCGATTATTTCCGATAAATATTCGATGGATGGCCAAATCATTCGCTCGAACTGTCCAGAATTTTCTTCACACCAATTGCGAAAAATTGTGCCTCGGTGACATGATGAGTTGTTATCCATAAAAATTCCAACATTGTTTGGGAACTTGAAGTAAATGAATGGCTGCAAATGTCCTCCAAGTAACCGAACAGCCAACGTCAGTTTCCAGTGAATGATCGGCTTAGATGGGCCATAGGACCCGGTCCATTCCACGTAAACATAGCCCGCAGCATTACGACACCACCACCAGCCTGCGCAGTGCCTTGTAGACAACTGGGGTTCATGGCTTCGTAGGACCTACGCCACACTCGAGCCATCACATCAGTTGTCACCAGTTTTTACCAACTGAAATCGGCATCAACTGACCAGGCCGCGGTTTCCCAATCGAGAGTCCAAATGATATGATCACGAGTCCAGGAAAGGTGGTGCAGACGACTTCGTGCTGTTAGCAAAGGCCTTCGCATCAGTCGCCTGCTGCCATAGCCCATTAACTCCAAATTTCGCCACAATGTCCAAATAGATACATTCGTCATACGTCTCACATTGATTTCTGCAGTTATTTCACGCGGTGCTGCTTGTCTGTTAGCACTGACAACTCTACGCTAACGCTGCTGCTCTCGGTCGTTAAGTGAAGGCCGTCGGTCCCTGCGTCGCCCGTGGTGAGAGGTAATGCCTGAATTTTGGTATTTTCGGCACGCTCTTGACACTATTGATCTCGGAATACAGAATTACCCAACGATTTCCGAAATGGAGTCTCCCATGCGTCTAGCTCCAACTACCATCCCACGTTCAAAGTCTGTTAATTCCCGTCGTGCGGCCGTAATCACGTTGGACACTTTCTCACATGAATCGCCTGAGTACAAATGAGAGCTCCGCTAATGCACTGCCCTTTCATTCAATGACTTTTGTCACCTCACTGTGTACGTAGATCTATTTTTATAATATACAGGGTGGTCCCTTGGTAGTGACCGGGCTAAATAACTCACGAAATAAACGTCAAGCGGAAAAACTACAAAGAACGAAACTCGTCTAGCTGGAAGAGGGAAACCAGATGGCGCTATGGTTGGCCCGCTAGATGGCGCTGCCATAGGTCAAACGGATATCAACTGCGTTTTTTAAAATAGGAACCCCCATTTTTATAACATATTCGTGTAGTACGTAAAGAAATATGAATGTTTTAGTTGGACCACTTTTTTCGCTTTGTGATAGATGACGCTGTAATAGTCACAGACGTATAAGTACGTGGTATCACGTAACATTCCGCCGGTGCGGACGGTATTTTCTTCGTGATACACTACCCGTGTTAAAATAGACCGTTTACCAATTGCGGAAAAGGTCGATATCGTGTTGATGTATGGCTATTGTGATCAAAATGCCCAACGGGCGTGCGATATGTATGCTGCTCGGTATCATGGACGACATCATCCAAGAGTCCGGACCGTTCGCCGGATAGTTACATTATTTAAGGAAACAGGAAGTATTCAGCCTCATGTAAACGTCAACTACGACCTGCAACAAATGATGATGCCCAAGTAGGTGTTTTACTGCTGTCGCGTCTAATCCGTTCATCAGTAGCACACAAACTGCGCGAGAATCGGGAATCTCAAAAACGTCGGTGTTGAGAATGCTACATCAACATCGATTGCACCCGCACCATATTTTTATGCACCAGGAATTGCATAGCGACGACTTTGAACGTCGTGTACAGTTCTGCCACAGGACACAAGAGAAATTACGGAACGATGACAGATTTTTTGCACGCGTTGTGTTTAGCGACGAAGCGTCATTCACCAACAGCGGTAACGTAAACCGGCATAATATGCACTATTGGGCAACGGAAAATCCACGATGGCTGAGAGAAGTGGAACATCAGCGACCTTGGCGGGTTAATGTATGGTGCGGCATTATGGGAGGAAGTATAATTGACTCCCATTTTATCGATGGCAATCTAAATGGTGCAATGTATGCTGATTTCCTACGTAATGTTCTACCGATGTTACTACAAGATGTTTCACTGCATGAGAGAATGGCGATGTACTTCCAACACGATAGATGTCCGGTACATAGCTTGCGTGAGGTTGAAGCGGTATTGAATAGCTTATTTCATGACTGGTGGATTGGTCGTCGAAGCACCATACCTTGGGCCGCACGTTCACCGGAGTTGACGTCCCCGGATTTCTTTCTGTGGGGAAAGTTGAAGGATATTTGCTATCGTGATCCTCCGACAACGCCTGATAACATGCGTCAGCGCATTGTCAATACATGTGCGAACATTACGGAAGGCGAACTACTCGCTTTTGAGAGGAAAGTCGTTACACGTATTGCCAAATGCATTGAGGTTGACGGACATCATGTTGAGCATTTGTTGCATTAATGTGGTATTTACAGGTAATCACGCTGTAACAGCATGCGTTCTCAGAAATGATAAGTTCACAAAGGTACATGTATCACATTGGAACAACCGAAATAAAATGTTCAAACGTACCTACGTTCTGTATTTTAATTTAAAAAGCCTACCTGTTACCAACTGTTCGTCTAAAATTGTGAGCCATATGTTTGTGATTATTACAGCGCCATCTATCACAAAGCGAAAAAAGTGGTCCAGCTTAAACATTCATATTTCTTTACGTACTACACGAATATGTAATAAAAAATGGGGGTTCCTATTTATAAAAATGCAGTTGATATCCATTTGACCTATGGCAGCGCCATCTAGCTGGCCAACCGTAGCGCCGTCTGGTTTCCCCCTTCAAGCTAGACGAGTTTCGTTCTTGCAGTTTTTTCGTTTCACGCTTATTTCGTGAGATATTTGGCCCGGTCACGATCAATGGACCACCCTTTATTTGCGTGTATAAACATTACTTTGCTGCAAACGGATTTTGTAATTGGCAAAATATTTCCATTTCCTGTTTATTGATACAGTCCTTTTCGTAAGTGTATGTATTGGAATTTTCCGCTTGGTAGATTTTAATAAAAACGAGTTCAGTTATTACGTATGTAATGTTTAGTGCATTAATGATATTACTCTTTAAAACAGAGTGGTGGGTGTGCTGTGGACCAGGCGAGCCGGGTAAGAGACAGGGATTTGCTTCCGTTCCCGGGGGCAGGAAGCTGCGAAAGCCTGCCTGTAGCCTCACGTGCAAGCCGCTGCCGAGTGGCCTTCGCTTCATTCAGCCGGAGACCTGTTTCCTAATCCGTGGCTAACCACAAGAGCCCCGCTGGAAACCACACGATGGTGGCCAATTCCGGGACGAGCAGCAGAGTAACTCCGGGGCAGTTGCTTCGCTAGCGGACTACCGTTGTGGCTGCAGTCCAGTTATCTATAATTCTAAGAACCTCCTGCGCAGCTAGCTGTTTCCACTATGTGGTTAACAGTGCAGAGTGCAGGGCTCGATACACAGCTAACGCTAAGACGTCGTGGAAATCGAATAGGAAGCCCCTATGGATTGCTCCTACGTCCACACAAAGAACAGAATAGGAAGACAGGCTGCATCCACATCTACGCCCTAGGAAACACTGTGAACTACTTGTTGGAGAGCACTTTTATTTGCAACAAACTTCAAGCCTTGCAGGTGAAGCGTGGTAGGAGTGATTGCTTGTACGCCCGTGAGCGAGATATTAAGTTTATGCGAACCATATCTACGGAAAAGACACATAAGACGCTGAAGAATATTCCTAGGTTGTATTCTGAAGGACGGTTGTAGGTGCTTTTAAGCAGGTTCTCGCGAGATCTGCGCCGTATTTCCTCGAGCGTCTGCGCCGGCCGGAGTGGCCGAGCGGTTAAAGGCGCTACAGTCTGGAACCGCACGACCGCTACGGTCGCAGGTTCGAATCCTGCCTCGGGCATGGATGTGTGTGATGTCCTTAGGTTAGTTAGGTTTAAGTAGTTCTAAGTTCTAGGGGACTTATGACCACAGCAGTTGAGTCCCATAGTGCTCAGAGCCATTTGAACCATTTGAACCTCGAGCGTCTGCTAGTTAATGTTTCACAACACTTCTGTTTCACTCTCTCGAAAGTGAAACATGCATGTGGCGTGGAACCACCCTTCGTTGTATACTCTCGATTTTCCATGTTTGTCCGACCACATACGAGTCCCATACTAAAAACTGAACTAAACTCCGTCCGGACAGGCTTCGGAAGGCCGAGCGCTACGGACCAACCACAGCGTTATCCTCAGCCGACAGGTATTACTGACACACAGTCAGCACGGTTTCGAAAATACCGTACTTGTGAAACACAACTAGCTCTTTATACTCATGAAGTAATAAGTGCTATCGACAGGGGATGTCAAATTGATTCCATACATTTGATTTCCAGAAGGCTTTCGACACCGTTCCTCACAAGCGTCTTCTAACCAAACTGCGTGCTTACGGAGTATCGCCTCAGTTGTGCGACTGGATTCGTGATTTCCTGTCAGAAAGCTCTAAATTGTAGTAATAGACGGAAAGTCACCGAGAAAAAAGAAGTAATATCCTGCGTTCCCCAAGGAAGTGTTATAGACCCTCTATTGTTCCCTATCTATAGTGACGACATAGGAGACAATATGAGTAGCCGTCTTAGATTGTTTGTAGATGATGCTGTCGTTTACCGTCTTGTAAAGTCATCAGATGATCAAAACTACTTGAAAAATAATTTAGATAAGATATCTGTATGGTGCGAAAAGTGGCAATTGACCCTGAATAAGGAAAAGTGTGAAGTTATTCACAAGACTACTAAAAGAAATCAGCTAAATTTGAATTACGCGATAAATCACGTAAGTCTGAAGGCTGCAAATTCAAGTAAATACATAGGGATTACAATTACAAATAACCTAAATTGGAACGATCACATAGATAATATTGTGGGTAGAGCAAACCAAAGACTGCGATTCATTGACAGAACACTTAGAAGGTGAAAGAGGTCTACTAAAGAGACTACTTACACCACGCTTGTCCGCCATATTCTGGAGTATTGCTGTACGGTGTTGGATCCGTATCAGGTGGGACTGACGGATGACATCGAAACAGTACAAAGAAGAGCAACTCGTTTTGTATTATCGCAAAATAGGGGAGATAGTGTCACAGACATGATACGTGAATTGGAGTGGCAATCATTAAAACAAAGGCGTTTTTCGTTGCGACGGGATCTTCTCATAAAATTTCAATCACCAGTTTTCTCCTCCGATTGCGAAAACATTCTGTTGGCACCCACCTACATAGAGAGAAACGATCATCACGATAAAATAAGAGAAATCAGGGCTCGCACAGAAAAATTTAAGTGCTCGTTTTTCCCGCGTGTCGTTCGAGAGTGGAAAGGCAGAGAGGCAGCTTGAAGGTGGTTCATTGAACCCTCTGCCAGGCACTTAATTGTGAATATCAGAGTAATCATGTAGATGTAGATTACTGTATGCGGATATGGAGGGGCATGTGTTTAGTACACCGCTCTGCCGATGCTGCTGCTTCTCAGTGAAGTAGTTCTTCAATTGGTTTCCCGAGGCCTGCGTGCACTGCACTTGCTCAGCAGACGCGGACGGTCATCCATCCAGATGCTATTCGTCGCGCGGAGTAGCGGTGAGCCGTGCGGTCTCAGGCGCCTTGCCACGGTTCGCGCGGCTCCCCCCGTCGGAGATTTGAGTCCTCCTTCGGGCATGGGTATGTCTGTTGTACTTAGCGTAAGTTAGTTTAAGTTACATTAAGCAGTGAGTAAGCATAGGGGCCGATGACCTCAGCAGTTTGGTCCCTTGGAAACGTACAGCAAATTTCCAAATTCTTCCAGATGCTATTCAAGTCCGACAGCGCTTAACTTCGGTGATCTAACCGAGTACCATGGTCTTCAGTGGCATTCTCCACGTTAAGAGGTGGTTGCCAGCTTTGCACCTGACTGACACGAGTGGCTTTCAATAAGTAATTTCTGGGCCATTTACGGTTGCAACAAATGCGGAATTGTTGTTGGACATCGTGGAATATTCCTGCTTCAGCCCCTATAGTTTCATGATGTTCCGATAGGTGGCGGCCCTACATATAACCTTGAAAATGACATTTGTAGCGGAGGTGCGTTCCAAGCAGATAGGTTGTCACTGGGTTCTGGGTTTCTTCTGGCGGAAAACGAAAACGTCGCAGATATTCATAGGCGCTTGCGGAATATCTACGGATACCTAGCGCTGGACAAAAGCACGTTGAGTCGTTGGGCGAGGCATTTGTCGTCATCGCAACAAGGTCGGGCAAACCCGTCCTATTCCCCGCTCCCTGGCCGGTCACACATAGCTGTGATTCCTGCAACATTGGAACATGCTGACACCCTCATTCGAGGTGATCGACGGTTCACAATCAAACACGTCGCTGCACAACTGGACGTCTGTGTTCGTAATGCTGACACATTCGTCCATTAGTTGGAGGGACTCAAAGGTGAGTGCCCACTAGGTTCCTAGTTGCCTAGCAGAACTCCATAAAGAGCAACGAACTTCGGAACTGCATGAGCGTTACGAGGCTGATCGTAACACTTTTTTGTCGAACATCATCACAGATGATGGAACAGTTTCATCACTTCGAACTGAAAACAAAACGGCAACCCATGGAATGGCAGCACGCCAACTCTCCTACGAAGAAAAGGTTCAAAGTCGCACCCACAGCCGTAATGTCATGCAAGGGTCTTCTGGTATTCAGAGGGGTTATTATGTTCGATGTCCTCCCTATGGTGGAACGATCATCTCTGAAGTATGCTACCACCAGCACATTGAGGAAACTACTTCCGCGTGTTCGACGCGAGTAGGACTCGCGCTTGAGGACTCAGTACAAACTTAACTATGTATACAGATAATAATAACAATAATTCCGTTTGTCTCAATAGACATGTGAAAGTTTTCTAATGGACGCCAACTTCCCGACTTGCGTGTCCCTAACCTACCCCAGTTTTCCAACTCAGGAAAGGGGACCCACAGTTTAATGTGGAATCCGAACCTCGTGCTGTATCTGATAGCTCCTCACGCAGTTGAGAGGAGAACGCTGGGTAAAAGCGAAGATAAAAATTCATGACCCGATCGAAATTCGATCTTGCAACCTCTCGATTTCCAGCACGCGCTTCGTCGCTGGACAACCAGGCCCGATATATACACTCCTGGAAATGGAAAAAAGAACACATTGACACCGGTGTGTCAGACCCACCATACTTGCTCCGGACACTGCGAGAGGGCTGTACAAGCAATGATCACACGCACGGCACAGCGGACACACCAGGAACCGCGGTGTTGGCCGTCGAATGGCGCTAGCTGCGCAGCATTTGTGCACCGCCGCCGTCAGTGTCAGCCAGTTTGCCGTGGCATACGGAGCTCCATCGCAGTCTTTAACACTGGTAGCATGCCGCGACAGCGTGGACGTGAACCGTATGTGCAGTTGACGGACTTTGAGCGAGGGCGTATAGTGGGCATGCGGGAGGCCGGGTGGACGTACCGCCGAATTGCTCAACACGTGGGGCGTGAGGTCTCCACAGTACATCGATGTTGTCGCCAGTGGTCGGCGGAAGGTGCACGTGCCCGTCGACCTGGGACCGGACCGCAGCGACGCACGGATGCACGCCAAGACCGTAGGATCCTACGCAGTGCCGTAGGGGACCGCACCGCCACTTCCCAGCAAATTAGGGACACTGTTGCTCCTGGGGTATCGGCGAGGACCATTCGCAACCGTCTCCATGAAGCTGGGCTACGGTCCCGCACACCGTTAGGCCGTCTTCCGCTCACGCCCCAACATCGTGCAGCCCGCCTCCAGTGGTGTCGCGACAGGCGTGAATGGAGGGACGAATGGAGACGTGTCGTCTTCAGCGATGAGAGTCGCTTCTGCCTTGGTGCCAATGATGGTCGTATGCGTGTTTGGCGCCGTGCAGGTGAGCGCCACAATCAGGACTGCATACGACCGAGGCACACAGGGCCAACACCCGGCATCATGGTGTGGGGAGCGATCTCCTACACTTGCCGTACACCACTGGTGATCGTCGAGGGGACACTGAATAGTGCACGGTACATCCAAACCGTCATCGAACCCATCGTTCTACCATTCCTAGACCGGCAAGGGAACTTGCTGTTCCAACAGGACAATGCACGTCCGCATGTATCCCGTGCCACCCAACGTGCTCTAGAAGGTGTAAGTCAACTACCCTGGCCAGCAAGATCTCCGGATCTGTCCCCCATTGAGCATGTTTGGGACTGGATGAAGCGTCGTCTCACGCGGTCTGCACGCCCAGCACGAACGCTGGTCCAACTGAGGCGCCAGGTGGAAATGGCATGGCAAGCCGTTCCACAGGACTACATCCAGCATCTCTACGATCGTCTCCATGGGAGAATAGCAGCCTGCATTGCTGCGAAAGGTGGATATACACTGTACTAGTGCCGACATTGTGCATGCTCTGTTGCCTGTGTCTATGTGCCTGTGGTTCTATCAGTGTGATCATGTGATGTATCTGACCCCAGGAATGTGTCAATAAAGTTTCCCCTTCCTGGGACAATGAATTCACGGTGTTCTTATTTCAATTTCCAGGAGTGTATTTTTCATCAACAGATTTTGAAGAGAGAGTTTCCGAGTGTAAAAATATGACTTACATGGCCGTGTCTTTTGATTTCACTGACTTAGAACCTGAAATCTATTACATCGCCAAGGGACCGGAGACCTCAGTATGTGACATAAATTTCAACTTGATACCCCTACGGCTTTCTGAGGAAAAACGGACAGCAAAGTGATCCTATAAGGGTTCCGTCATCACCGACTGATGTACGAAACCCAAAAATATCCATGAAACATGAGCCCTAAAATGCTTACCTTAAAAGCTATGAGCACTTGTTCATCTTCCCTCCTGTGAAAACCTTCCCTTCCACTGCAGGCACTTTGCCATTAAGAACGATCTAAATAATGCAGTACTTAAATGAGTAAGCAGTTTAGAACATGTTATTGATTTACTGTGGAACGGCAGAACTTCTAAAGTAATCTGCTTGCTATTACAGAACAACGTGCGCCTGGGGGCTGTCGCTAAAGGAGGTACTCAATATGGTGTGCATTCAAAGCAAGGCATACGTCTGTCCTACGTCTTAGGGAATCACACACTCTCCGAAAAACTCCAGGTTGATCACGGATGAGCTGGCATGCATTGATAACGCGTTTCTGCAGTCTTTGTGCATCATTAATGGGTATTGCACATGCCAAAGATTTCAAGTGTCCCCAAAAGCAAAAATCCAAGGGATCAACATCGAGGGAGCGAATTGAACGACGTACATCCCCATTCAATGTCTGTGTGAGGTGTCCTCGAACATTTCGGAGAAAATGGGGTGGTGCTCCATGATGCGTGAACTACATTTCCAATCGTTGTTGGACTGACACCATCATCCAGTAAGTGCGAAGATAAAACTAAAATGTAAAAGCATCTAATACATTTTTTAAAAGATAAACTGGTTCTATTAGAACTAATGTATGTGCTGCAATACCCAGAAACGTGTATACGGTTTACACTAACAACACAAACTGATATTTACTGCCTACTCTATCGATTGACACTAATAGAGGAATGGGCCCTCATTAGCTTACTGCATTCTACACGTCGTTCGTAAGACCAAAGAACTTGCAGTAGAAGAGATGTGCTTCACAGTGGGGAAGATGAATATGTACTCATAGCTCTTACGGTATGTATTTGAGGGCTCATGTTTTCTGTTTTTTTTCATGTTTTGGTCCTTAATACCCCCGCTAGAATATGGAATACTATTTTCTTAACACTCTGTACACTTTTATTGGTGAGTCACGCGCCTGCCACACCGTCATTTGGCATTCGGTGTGGCCAGCGGTCGTAATGTTTTGGATCATCGGTAGATGTCGCCAAGTTTGCTCCGTTTCAAAACGTGGAGATGTCACGTGCCGGCAGGAAGTGTCATGGAGTACCCAGAAAATGATGAGCACCTGAAAATAACAAACTTCGTCAGTGAATTAGGATAATGATGGCAAGACTCCGAACGGAAATGATAGATTTACCACTCTCAAAATTGATACTATGAATTTTCAACACAATGTTTTCAGAAGAAATACATGCCGACTGATGAAGACACACCTATGGTGAACAATGTTTGAGTCGAAACTGACATGGAACTGTCCCCTGGGGAGAAGACGGGTCTTGCTAAACATCATAATGTTACATTATTTTGAGGAGGCGATGATTTACAACATGTAGAAGTTTTTAGAAAATCGTGGTTTCCACTCAGCTGTTCTGTCACTTTACTAAACAACTATTATTATTTTGTCTTTGACATAGACTGCTGCTTTCTACAATCATCAGCCTCTAGAAATGCGACAGAGAGGCAACCGTTATCACACGGCATCCGGCTTCCGTTACACCTCAGGGCTCAGCGTAAAGCCTGAAAGTTGAGACCCTGGTAGAGTCAGGGACGTCATCTGGATGTTTAGTGATTTACCAGGGACAGCAATTCACAGAGATTCACTAACATTCTCTAATTTGGAAATATGCCTTTCGTAGATGTACCTGCGGCTGGGAATCGTAAGTGAGTAAACGTATCAAAAGCCACGTACAAGGAGCGGAATGAGATACCCACAAAGTACAGAAAACATGGGTAAGTGGAACAAGATCCGAAATGTTTGGAAACATTTAATTGCGTACCCCATTAAAATTAAAACATGAGAGGTGGGATAGGATCCGAAGTATAACTATTTGGAAACATTTAATTGCGTACTCGCTACTGAAGACTATGCAAGAGCAACAACTGAAGTAGTGTGCACGTGGAGAGCGAATGTGGTATTACTGCCTGTTAAGGTTGATGAAGGAGGTAACATGGGAGGCAGGAGAGTATGCGAAGAGCCGAGGAAAACGTGGGAGAGGGAACAGAAGATAAGGGGCACAGCAGGGTAGGTGGATTAACTGCGAGAGAGCCGTAAAGGAAGGCACCGAAGCATGGGTGATGGCCAGATGAAGTGAGTAAGTTAACACAGAATACTCTCCACCCTGAGTTAATTCCAACCTTCCTAAAATGATTATACACTGCCATGTAAACGTCTATGTGTCTCGAAAGCAATAATTTCAATGGACAAGCTAACAGCACCAAAGAGAGCTCTGTAGCGTTTTTACATCGGTGTCGATTTGTGGTCATCCGGACTGTGAGTCATGCCGGCAGAGCTTATGGCGATGCAGTACTACACGATTGAGGTAGAAAGCTTTGCAACTGAATGTGACGTGGCCGGCCTGTCTACAGTGTAAAATGCGCTCAACGTATTATTTCCTCTGTGTTACCATAGATAGCAGTAACTGTCCCCATTCGCTCTTGGAATGCGCGACGCGTGAGGAGCTTATTTGCACTCTGTCGCATCAAGACAGAACGCACAGATTCTAAAATTGTGCACCTTCCCGGTGTCTTCTAAAGTTGTCCTTGTCCCTACACAGGAATAGCACTCAGGTTGCAAATCCATTATTTTTGGGTCGAGTCTGTAAGAAAGTCCCTAAGAAGTTGGCTAATGCTCACTATGCCACTAAATGATTATTCAAAATTGGCTGGGATGCAAACATCTTTGTTTTATTTATAATTAACACAGCAGTACAAGCAACACTGAAGAACCAAAGAAACTGGTACACCTGCCTAATATCGTGTAGGGCCCCAACGAACACGTAGAAGAGTCGTAACACGACGTAGCAAGGACTCGGCTAATGTCTGAAGTAGTACTGGAGGGAATTGACACCATGAATCCTTCAGAGCTGTCCATAAATCCGTAAGAGTACGACGAGGTGGAGATCTCTTCTGAACAGCACGTTGCAAGGTATTCCAGATATGCTCAACAATGTTCATGTCTGGGGAGTTTGGTGTCCAGCGGAAGTGTTTAAACTCAGAAGAGTGTTCCTGGAGCCACTCTGTAGCAATTCTGGACGTTTGGGGTGTCGCATTGCCCCACTCGAATTGCCCAAGCCCGTAGGAATTCACAATGGACATGAATGGATGCAGGTGATCAGACAGGATGCTTACGTAAGTGGCACCTCTCAGAGTAGTATCTAGACGTATCAGGAATCCCATATCACTCCAACTGCACACGCCCCACGCCATTAGAGAGCCTCCACCAGCTTGAACAGTCCTCTGGTGACATGCAGGGTCATGAATTCATGAGGTTGTCTTCACATCCGTACACATCCATTCGCTCGATACAGTTTGAAACGAGACTCGTCCGAACAGGCAACATGTTTCCAATCATCAACAGTCCAATGTCGGTGTTGACAGGCCCGGGCAAAGCGTAAAGCTTTGTGTCGTGCAGTCATCAAGGGTACGCGAGTGGACCTTCGGCTCCGAAAGCCCATATCGATGATGTTTCATTCAATGGTTCGCACGCTGACACTTGTTGATGGTCCAGCATCGAAATCTGCAGCAATCTGCGGAAGGGTTGCACTTCTGTCACGCTGAACGATTATCCTCAGTACTCGTTGGTCCCGTTCTTGCAGGATCTTTTTCCGGACGCACCGATGTCGGAGTTAGATGTTTTACCGGATTCCTGATATTCACGGTACACTCGTGAAATGGTCGCAGGGGAAAGTCCCCACTTCATCACTACCTCGGAGGTGCTGTGTCCCATTGCTCGATCGCCGACTATAACAGCACCTTCAAAACTCACTTAAATCTTGATAACCTGCCATTGCAGCAATAATAACCGATCAAACAACTGCGCCAGACACTTGTCCTATATAGGCGTTGCCGACCGCAGCGCCGTATTCTGCCTGTTTACATATCTCTGTTTTTGAATACGCATGCCTGTAGCAGTTTCTTTGGCGCTTGAGTGTATAAAACTACTACTAACTACCCGGAAGTCACGCATAATCCAGTTAAATTGTGTAACACTGATAATGCTCGAACATGAAGTAAATTACAGAAATTACAGTCACAAATCAAATCATACATCCCACACTCTGTTTCTCTCTGCATTGCTTTCAGAGTCACCATTTCGTCAAATCATTAAATGTGCAGTGCCCAACTGAGAGCTTAAACGTTCGCTTAGAACCGTACGGAGTAACGCAGCCCCAGATTTCCCGAACTGCTTTTCCGCGGGACACTGATGTCCCGCTATAAGTGAATAAATGCTCCATGAAAAACTATTAATGACAAGACGTATTTTTCGACGTATTGACGATACTAATCATTATTTTAAATTTCATTATGATTCCTGTGTTAATCCATAAGATTTTAAATTGGAGTAATCACTGAACAAAACAAGTTTTCTCGTTTTTTTACAAAATTTCATTAACGTTCGAAATAACGGTGTTCCATCAAAGTACCACGATCTGTTAGTGTTCTGTGAGAGTAGTAGTTTGGGAACCTCTGGTGCAGCCCCTCCTTAACAACTGTTAGCGAAAACCGATGACACACGAAATGCTTCGTCTACTTGTAATTTCAAATGTTACTAACAGTGGTTACAATATGAAATCTGAACAGAACGTAGGATAACTTACTATTGAGAGGATAGCGACTATTATTGTCAGTTAAATGCGAATTACACAGGGTGTATCAAAAAGAATCATCGGATTCGGCACGTCTCTATTTCTGAAACTAATAAACTATAAAACTATATAATGAATTTTGTTTTTTGATGAACGGGAAACTCAAAAAGATTTTTTTTCATACCTTTTCATAGGTGTACAGTGTGTCCCCTTGGGATGCACGGCAGATGTCAATGCGGTATTCAAATTGTTCCCACACTACGGCGAGCACGTCTTGGGTTACAGCTTCCACAGCTGCTGTTTGCGATGTCCCAGTTCGGTCACTGTTGTTGGTAACGGAGGCACATAAACAGAGTCATTTATAAATCCCCACAAGAAATAATTACATAGTCAGGTCCGTTGACCTAGGAGGCCAGTAATGTAAGACTGAATCATTTGGTCCAGTGCGACCGATCCATTGTTCTGTAATCCTTTGATTTAAAAATTCCCGCACTTCCAGTTGGTAAATGAAGTCGTTCGAAACAGTGGGAAAAGAAAGTTCTCAAGCATATCGAGATACGTGCTTCCTGAAACAGTGTTCTCGGCAAAGAAAAATGGACCATACACCGATTCCCGTGGAACTGCACAAAACACATTAAACTTTGGAGAGTCTCTCTCATGTCGTACAACTTCATGTGGTTGTGCCATACCCCGTATTCTCACATTGTAACGATTCACCTTTCCATTTAAATGGAATGTTGGCTCATCACTAAATACTAAGGGTGGAGAAAATTGTCATCCTCCATGTTGCCAAGAACGAAATTACAGAGCTCCACACGTTGTTGTTTGTCACCTTCATGAAGAGCTTGCAGTGGCTGAATTTTCTATGGTTCCATGTATAAAAGTCGACGCAACACACGCCAGGCGGACATCGGGGTCATGATGAGCTGTCGAGCAGCAGGACGAACGGATTTCTGCGGACTCCTTGTGAAACTATGGCGGATGCGTTGTATGTCTGTGTCAGACACTCGGGGACGTCCCGGCTATTTGTCTTTCCATAAACAACCTGTTTCTCAGAATTGTTCACGCCATCATCCAATGCTGTAGGAGGATCTACACCATACCTAGTATGAAAGTCACGCTGAACCGTTATTACTGACCTGCACTGCGCAAAACGTAGAACACACAACGCTTTCTATGGTCCCGACAACGTTTTTACTAGAACTGAAGTGGGCGCATACTGCTGCTACCTTACGGGAACCATCTAAAACTCGAGAGTTTGTTCTCGCACATATCTCAAATAACATATAAGTTACGATTTTTTTAATCGGATGATTCTATTTTGATACACCCTGTATTTCGCTGTGTCAAGCTAGCCAGGAACTGTTGTAACTGGTGCTTGATATCCTGGATATTGGCACTGGGACAGAGTTGGCGTCCGAGCCATCCCCACACGTGTTCTATAGGGGCCAAAAAATGGTTCAAATGGCTCTGAGCACTATGGGACTCAACATCTGAGGTCATCAGTCCCCTAGAACTTAGAACTACTTAAACCTAACTAACCTAAGGACATCACACACATCCATGCCCGTGGCAGGATTCGAACCTGCGACCGTAGCGGTCGCGCGGTTCCAGACTCCAGCGCCTAGAACCGCTCGGCCACACCGGCCGGCTGTATGGGACGTATCTGGTGTCTCGCTGGCCATGGGAGTACCTCAGCATCTCACAGACAATTCACAGACACACGTTCTATGTCAACGAGCATTGTCCTGTTGGAAAATGGTACCACGAGACTGTCACATGGTAGGTAGCACTTGAGAACGAACTATGTCAGTGACGTACAGTTGTGCCATAACAGTTCCCTCCACCACTACCAGCCATTAGTTAAAATCATACTCGATGGCCCCCCACACCGTGGCGCTTGGGATAACACCACTGTGTCTCCCAAACATTGAATAATGGACCCTGTCGCCATGTCGTTGCCATGGTCGTCGACGATGGCCGTCCGGGCTAGTGCAGAGCCGCGACTCACCGCTGAACACAATGTAACACTATTCAAGACCAGTCCGTTCCTCCCAGTCACGGCACCACTCCAAACCCAGCCGTTCGTGTTCTGGTGTTGGTGGTACCCTTCACAAAGGACTTTAATTCCCTTGTCCGGCTGCAGCTAGTCTTAGACCAATGACATGGGATGACAATGTTACAGGGAGTCCATTACTTGTTCTCGAATGGCAGCCGCAGATGTGAAGGACTAACAGTGTGCTTGGTGGACAGTCCCACGATCCTCCCCTGTGGTTAGGCCTGGTCGACTGGAATTTGACGACGAGTATGCCCAATGCAGTCCAATTGTGGACCACTGTTATATCCGATATCTGAATATTACATGATTCGACAAGCCAGCCCCTATACATCTACATGTACATATACGTAGATACTCCGCAAGCCACCGTACGGTGCGAGGTGGAAGGTACCCTGTACCATTACTAGACATTTCATTTCCTGTTCCACTCGCAAATAGAGCGAGGGAAAAACAAATGCATCCATGTGAGTTCCAATTTCTCGCATCTCATCTTCGTGGTCCTTACGCGCAATGCATGTTGGCAGTCAGCTTCAAATGCCGCTTCTCTAAATTTTTTCACTAGAAACATACGATGTAGGCTTTCACGGCCGATGTTGTCGTCAGTTGAAATTTCCGGGCTGAGAGGCCGTGGTCGATGAATAAAATTTCCACCTAACGTTTCGTCTCCATCTGCGGGAGACATCTTCTGAGGTCGTCTAGCTGCTGCCACTGAGGCTCCAGGTAATCTCGCATTTATAGAGCGCATAGAGGGCACCACCATTCGTCACGTGATGCCTATCTTTGGAGGGCGTCATCATTCTCGATTAAGAGTAATTGATTGTCATTCTGTTGGCGCAATGTCGACATCCATATTTTGTCCAACTTTAAAACTTCCTCTTTTCTATTATCTTCAGACCCACCAAGAAGATTAAGGAATATTTAAGAACTGCAAAAGATGCCCGACACCCCCCAGCAACACCTGGGGTATACAAAATTCCACGCAGTTGTGGACGAGTATATATTGGAACAACGAAAAGAAGTGTAAACACCCGCTTAGCCAAACATAAAAGAATCTGTAGCTTAGGACACATCGAAAAATTAGCCGTAATTGAGCATATTTTTCGAGATGGGAACCACGAAATCAAATATAATGAGACAAGCGTTCTAGCACGAACATCCCATTATCATGCACGCTTGTATAGAGAAGCAATAGAGATTCACAAACACCATAATAATTTTAATAGAAAAGAGGAAGTTTTAAAGTTGGACAAAATATGGATGTCGACGTTCTGATAGCAGAATGACAATCGATTAGTCTTAATCGAGAATGATAGGCATACCGTCGGCATCACGTGATGAATGGTGGTGCCCTCTATGCGCTCTGTAAATGCGAGAGTATCAGCAGCCTCAGTGGCATTAAGAATCGCCAACTGTGGTTTTTAACTTTCTGGTGACTTTTTTTAACTGTCCCCCATGAACGTCTACATGTCAGTGTATTTTTACCTCCATTTTCTCCCCTTACTCTGTTTTATGTTCCCCTTTGTTATCTCCTTATGTATGTATAATTTTATTCTTGTTTTAGTTGTCGTGTCACTCGGTTGAAGAGCGGCGGATTGTGCCGCTGACAGCCCTCCCCTGCCCATATGTGGCAGGGGAATGAAATCACAATAAAGGAAAAAAAAAACAGCCTCAGTGGCAGTAGCCGGACGACCTCAGAAGATGTCTCCCGCAGATGGAGACGAAACGTCAGTTGGAAATTTTATACATCGACCACGGCCTCTCAGCCTAGAAGTTTCAACTAGTTTCTCAGTAGAGTTTCTCATTTGAATTCTGAAGCATTTCCGTAACACTTAACGTGTTGTTCAAACCTATCAGTAACAAATCTAGCAGCCCGCTTCTGAACTGCCTCAATGACCTCCCTCAGTCCGACCTGATAGGGATCCCAAACACTCTAGCAGTATTCAAGAATAGGTCGCCCCAGCGTCCTATATGCGATCTCCTTTACAGGTGAACCTCTCTTTCCTAAACTTCGCCCAATAAACCGAAGTCACCATTCTCCTTTCCTACCACATTTCCCACATGCTCATTCCATTTCGTGTAGCTTTGCAACGTTACGTCCAGGTATTTATACGACTTGACTGTGTCAAGTAGGATACTAGTAGTACTGTACCCATACTTTACAGGTATGAGCTTCCTACTCGTCCGCATTAACTTACTTTTTTCCACATTTAGGGCTAGCTGCTATTCATCACACCAATTAGAAATTTTGTCTAAATCGTCTTGAATCTTCCTACAGTCACCCAACTTCGACACCTTTCCGTACACCACGGCATTGTCAGCAGACAATCGCAGATTGCTACCCACGCTGTCCGCCAAATCATTTATATATATACGGTGCAACAGTGGGCCGGCCGGTGTGGCCGTGCCGTTCTAGGCGCTTCAGTCTGGAACCGCGTCACCGCTACGGTCGCAGGTTCGAATCCTGCCTCGGGCATGGATGTGTGTGATGTCCTTAGGTTAGTTAGGTTTAAGTAGTTCTAAGTTCTAGGGGACTGATGACCACAGATGTTAAGTCCCATAGTGCTCAGAGCCATTTGAACCATTTTTTTTTTTTTTGGCAACAGTGGTCCTATCACACTTCCGTGGGGCTCTCCTGACGATACTCTTATCTCTGATGAACACTCACCGTCGAGGACAACATACTGGGTTCTATTACTTAAGAAATATTCGAGGCACTCACATATCTGTGAACTTACACCATATACTCGTACTTTCGGTAACTGCCTGCAGTCGGGCACCGTGTCAAATGCTTTCCGGAAATCTAAAAATATAGATTCAGCCTGTTGCCCTTCAATGATTGAGTGATTCATTCTTTTCGTAGGGCGGTTTATATCTGTGTTGTCTCTGTCTCGAATAGCCTGTGGGGTAAAGGAACGCCTAAGTTTTTCCATGTGGTCTCTTATTTCTTTTATTTCATCGGGATGGTTATTCCTCCCTGTGTAATGTTCTCCCTCGTTCAGAGGAGAAAGTTACTGTTAAAAATTTCCTAAAAAGATTTCGCCACAGTGAATTACGCTCTTGTTTTAATGATTGACAACATATCCATGACGCTCTGTTATTTAGTGACATGTTCATCTTTGTATTTACAGCATTGTACACTGCGGCATGCAATAAAACAGATTTTTTCCTGACCTCCCTCAGTCCGACCTGGTAGCGATCCCAAACACTCTGGCAGTATTCAAGAATAGGTCGCACCAGCGTCCTATATGCTGTCTCCTTTAGAGGCGAACCTACAGAGCGGGGGAAAATGACTCTCTAATTTGCCTCTGCGTAATCTCTCACATTTTGGTCTCGCGATTCCTACCGAGTGGGTAGCGCACTGGTTAACACACTGCACTCGCATTCGTGAGGAGCACGGTTCAGACCCGCGTCCGGCCATTGTGCTTTAGGTTTTCCGTGATTTCCCTAAAATCGCTTAAGGCAAATGTCGGGATGGCTCCTTCGAAAAAGCAAGGCCGCTTTCCTTTTCCATCCTTTCCTATGCCGAGCTTGTGCTCCGTTTCTAATGAATTCGATGTCGACGGGTCGTTAAACACTCATTTCCTGCTTCTGATTCCTACGCGAGATATACGACGGCAGAAGTGTCGTGGTCACTCAGTCTTCTTCGAGTACAAGTTTTCTAAATTTTCCCAGCACTGTTTCTACGACAATTACGTCGTCTTTCGTCCAAGTATTTCCATTTAAGGTCTCCGAGCATCTCTGTTATACTTTCGTATGGGCTATACCGATCTGTTTCGGTCAAAGAAGCGCTTCGCTGAATTCGTTCGATGTCTGCTGTCAGCTTAGTTGATAAGGACTCCAAACGCTGGAACAATATTCTAGAATTTACCGCAACATCGCCTGGTACCCGATCTCCTTTCAGATGCACTGCACTTTTCCCAGAATCTCTGAAACAAATTTAAGTTTTCCATCCGCCTTCCCAAATGCTCATATCACATGATTATCGCATTTATTATTACCCCTCAATACTTACACGATGTGACATGCTCAAGATGTTCACCACTAATCTTGTAAAATAATTGAAAAGCCACGATCGCTTCAATCGTTTACTAGATGACCGGTTTCAGCACTCTGAAGGTGCCATCGCCAGATCTGTGAAGGTATAACATAACAGCTTTGAGGGAGGGCTTACATGAGTTAACTATATACATTACAATTATTGCAGAACCACATACCTGAAACGTGGATTAACATTTATAAAACCACATGGACATCATGGCATATGAGGCAGGCCATCTGATAAAATCATTGTCACAACCAATAAAAAATAATAAAAAACTGCTCTCATGGTCATTCTTTCCATAAATAATTGGTTGCGACAATGATTTTATCAGATGGTCTGCCTCATATGCCATGATGTCCATATGGATTTATAAATGTTAATCCACGTTTCAGGTATGTGGTTCTGTAATAATTGTAATGTATATAGTTAACTCATGTAAGCCCTCCCTCAAAGCTGTTATACCTTCACAGATCTGGCGATGGCACCTTCAAAGAGTGCTGAAACCGGTCATCTAATAAACGATTGAAGCGATCGTGGCTTTTCAATTATTTTAAAAACAGAGTGATCGTCCGACGACACCCCATGTGTTCACTGCAAAACTAATCTTGCAATCGGATACTATTACAGTTTCTTTCTATTTGTTACGGACGTAATCTTAGATTTCTTCACCTTTAAGGAGAACTGTCAATCGATACACAAAAAAAGCCGTCCTTCTATGAACTTTGTCGAAGCTATCTATCTGTCAACACTATCTGATAAGGCCCCATACGGCGCAGCAATATCCTAGAAAAGAAAGGACAAACCTAATATAATCTGTTTCCTTAGTGGAACTGTTGCATCTGCGAAGCGTTGTATCAATAACACGAGGTGTTTGGTACGCCTGCCATGCAAATATCGTTCCAGTTTAATTTTTTCTTAGTTTTAAGATCTATATTTTCAGCTGAAATGAAGGCCTCTAAATTTGTTTCATTTTTCATGTTAACAAAAAATTCAACTGATTTTGCTCATTTCTCATGCGGAAGATAAAGCTTACTTTTATTTTTCAAGGTTACTTGCTACGTTTCGGACCATTCAGGTATCTAGTTAAGTCATTTAGGAAATCGTCGTAATCTCTTGTCAGATTCACTGGTCAGTAAACGACGGCATCATTTGCAATCAAAGAGGGCTGACGGTAGCATCTCCCAAATCATTTATATATGTAAAAAAAATACCAAATGGCGTAGTAAACTTACTTGGGTAACTACAGATATAACTTCGGTGTCAGTGAATCAGGTCCCGTCAGTTACTACATGTTGTGACCATAGTAACATGAAATCACGAATCTAGTCGCATAGCTGAGTCGATATTGTGTAAGTAAAGTTCTGTACGAATAAGAGAAATGGTGTCTGTATATGCACCACATTCGCTGCTCCCTTATCTGCATCCGCATCGGGATATCTTAACTGACGCTATGCTCTGTCTTTTAACCAAAAGTAACCATTACTGCGTATATCCATAGATATAATGGCGAATATATACGTCGGTATGGACTTCTATCTGAAAAATAATTATCACTGCGGATATCAGCGTATACCTGTATCCGAGCAAGCAAACCTCAATCCATACGCATAGACATCTACATCTACATTTATACTCCGCAAGCCACCCAACGGTGTGTGGCGGAGGGCACTTTACATGCCACTGTCATTACTTCCCTTTCCTGTTCCACTCGCGTATGGTTCGCAGGAAGAACGACTGCCGGAAAGCCTCCGTGCGCGCTCGAATCCCTCTAATTTTACATTCGCGATCTCCTCGGGAGGTATAAGTGGGGGGAAGCAATATATTCGATACCTCATCCAGAAACACCCCCTCTCGAAACCTGGATGCAGAGCGCCTCTCTTGAAGAGTCTGCCACTTCGAGTTTGCTAAACATCTCCGTAACGCTATCACGCTTACCAAATAACCCTGTGAAGAAACGCGCCGCTCTTATTTGGATCCTCTCTATCTCCTCTGTCAACCCGACCTGGCACGGATCCGACACTGATGAGCAATACTCAAGATAGGCCGAACGAGCGTTTTGTAAGCCACCTCCTTTGTTGATGGACTACATTTTCTAAGGACTCTCCCAATGAATCTCAACCTGGCACCCACCTTACCAACAATTAATTTTATATGATCATTCCACTTCAAATCGTTCCGTACGCATACTCCCAGATATTTTACAGAAGCAACTGCTACCAGTGTTTGTTCCGCTATCATATAATCGTACAATAAAGGATCCTTCTTTCTACGTATTCGCAATACATTACATTTGTCTATGTTAAGAGTCAGTTGCCACTTCCTGCACCAAGTGCCTATCCGCTGCAGATCTTCCTTCATTTCGCTGCAATTTTCTAATGCTGCAACTTCTCTGTGTATTACAGCATCATCCGCGAAAAGCCGCATGGAACTTCCGACACTACCTACTAGGTCATTTATATATATTGTGAAAAGCAATGGTCCCATAACACTACTCTCTGGTACGGTAGAGATTACTTTAATGTCTGTAAAAGTCTCTCCATTGAGAACAACATCCTGTGTTCTGTTTGCTAAAAACTCTTCAATCTAGCCACACAGGTGGTCTGATATTCCGCAGGCTCTTTGTTTATCAGGCGACAGTGCGGAACTGTATCGAACGCCTTCCGGAAGTCAAGGAAAATGGCATTTACCTGGGAGCCTGAATCTAATATTTTCTGGGTCTCATGAACAAATAAAGCGAGTTGGGTCTCACACGATCGCTGTTTCCGGAATCCATGTTGATTCCTACAGAGTAGATTCTGGGTTTCCAGAAATGACATGATATGCGAGCAAAAAACATGTTCTAAAATTCTACAATAGATCGATGTCAGGGATATAGGCTTATAGTTTTGCGCATCTGCTCGACGACCCTCTTGAAAACTGGGACTACCTGTGCCCTTTTCCAATCATTTGGAACCTTCTGTTCCTCTAGAGACTTGCGGTACACGGCTGTTAGAAGGGGGCAAGTTCTTTCGCTTACTCTGTGTAGAATCGAATTGGTATCCCGTCAGGTCCAGTGGACTTTCCTCTGTTGAGTGATTTCAGTTGCTTTTCTGTTCCTTTGACACTTATTTCGATGTCAGCCATTTTTTCGTTCGTGCGAGGGTTTAGAGAAGGAACTGCAGTGCGGTCTTCCTCTGTGAAACAGCTTTGGAAAAAGATGTTTAGTATTTCAGCTTGCCAGCCCTCTGTGGCCGAGCAGTTCTAGGCGCTTCAGTCCGGAGCCGCGCTGCTGCTACAGTCGCAGGTTCGAATCCTGCCTCGGGCATGGATGTGTGTGATGTCCTTAGGTTAGTTAGGTTTAAGTAGTTCTAAGTTCTAGGGGACTGATGACCTCAGATGTAAGTCCCATAGTGCTTGGAGCATTTAAATTTATTTCAGCTTTACACGTGTCATCCTCTGTTTCAATGCCATCATCTGGATATGCTGTTTCGATCCACTTACTGATTTAACGTAAGACCAGAACTTCCTAGGATTTTCTGTCAAGTCGGTACATAGAATTTTCGAATTCACTGAACGCTTCACGCATAGCCCTCCTTACGCTAACCCTGACATCGTTTAGCTTCTGTTTATCTGAGAGATTTTGGCTGCGTTTAAACTTGCAGACGCCATTGACTCCCGCACACTCAACACGCTTTCGCCTTAAATGAGCGTATTTTTAAAGATCCGTATGCTACGCCGCTTAGTGTAGCTCAAAGCGGCTATGCAGGCTGCAGAGAATCTGATTTGCCAGCATGGCTGTGACGTAAGACTCGACGTGAGTGTATTTGATGTCAGGGTCTTCTGTGAAGCGACGGCGTCCGTATTTACTGTTCTCGCAGCTGCGTCTGTGCGGGGCGGAGAGGATCACGCTAGCCAGCAACGCGGGACAGCCAAGGTCAGCTCGTGGCCCCTCCAATGAAGGTTCGCGCCGGCGCGTGCCACCAGACGGAAAGCCATTCTGCGGGACGCGGCAGTCGTCCTCGCGCGGGACAGGTTATGTGGCGTCATTGTGTGGAGTTCACGTCCCCGCATTCCAATTACACACTGACATGAGATGACTGTCTGCTCCCTCTTCACACTGTTCATGTCCGCCGTTTCCTTGGTGACCTGTCTTCCTTCCTTTTGGATTGTAGTTCACCATTTCCTTGGTTCGTTGTCGCTTGCTGCCTGTAGATTCCTCCATCTACGGTTCCTAGCCAGGTCAATGACAACTCCACAACGAATCGGATAGTGAAGGTTCTAATGGAATAATACTAAAATTTCGGACGTACTGCCAAGATTTTTCACGTTGAAAATCTAAATTGACTCTCCATTCATTTTGCTATCCGATTCTCTCATATTCTATTCATATACTAATGGATTCTTCAGATCTGCGTGACAGAAAAACGTTTTCCCAAGATTAAATAGCTTCGCGGCTCGAAAAGAAGTACAGTAAAAGCAAATCAGCTCTAAACTGCGTCCCTATAGTCCACCGTTAGCGGTCAGCGATGGAACTCAGCTGAACATTATTTGACCTGCTGTCTTCTACCTACCATCAACAGTCACACTTCACGTGAACGAATAAGAAATAAAAAAAATGTAGAATCACGTAGAAAGTATATTGTTACTATTTATAACCACTGTTCTTCGGTTGCCACAGCAGAAACTTTTATAATATAGTTAGTGAATAATGGAAAAACTCTGGTGAAATTATTCCATGTTTCACAAAATCATTAACGAAATTTGCATAGTAAACGCCTCACAATCACAACGGATCTCGGCATTAATACATCCACTGCATAAAAAAAGGAAAGAAAACAGATCCTCACAGTTACAATAGCTTTCAAGATCATATCGAATACGCTTTGGAAGACAGCTGAAAGAAGAAACCAGCAACTAAGAGAATATGAAGCAGAGTTTAGGAAGGGAAGGTCTTGTACAGAGAAAATATTAAGTATAGACAGCATGATAGAAGTATGGAAGACCAGACACTTGAAATATGTGACAATTTTTGTATATTTGAATTATGTTTAGGAAGGTAAGGTCTTATACAGAGAAAATATTAAGTATAAATAGCATGATAGAAGTATGAAAAACCAGTCACTTGAAATATGTGACAACTTTTTGTATATTTTAAAACGGCTTATGAGTCAGTCGAAAGAAAGTCACTTACTAAAATTGTAAAGGAATTCGGACAGACAGTAAAACAGAAAAAGGAACCTTAAGAAATTACATTCCAAAGCAAAATTTACGATGGGACTGTCAAAATCTTTTGAAATCAAGCCAAATGTAAGACAAGCAGATGGTTTGTCACCTGTACTTTTGAACTGTGCGTTAGAGAAAGTAATGACAGAATGCAGGAAATCTGTCAATAATACGTGTGTTCAACTTGGAAGAAATGCAAATAAAATCACCGTAAGTTGTCTAACTTCTGCAAGTGGCATGTCGTTAACTACTGAAACACTGGTTAGTGGCAAAGAATAAATCAAAAAACTACAGAAACAAACTACGAAAATAGGACTAAATATATCATTTGAAAAAAAAACGCTGTTCATGACAAATACTAGTGATGCCTCTCAGAGTAAGTTCATAAAAACATAACATCTGAAACAAATTATTTTAAATGCATAGGATAATGGATAAGGAACAATATGAAAGAAAAGATAGCAATAGGAAATGGAATACATAAAATATAGGTTGATTCTCTATAAGAAAAACATATATACCAAAAAATCTTTGTCAAAGAACATGAAACTAAGAGACTATGAAACAATGGTACCGGTGCGGTACCATTGCGAAAAATATGAAAGAATAATTTTTAAGAAAATACTGGGACTTGTAAGTACTAGTGATGCTGAATGCATATTAAAATGAAATAGAGCGTTGCATTTTAAATGAAAAAGCTGTCTGATGTAATAAAGAAAAGGAGACTACAGTGATATGGCTACATAAAGTGCTACCATACCGTAGCGGTCGCGCCGTTCCAGACTGTAGCGCCTAGAACCGCTCGGACACCCTTGCCGGTTTTCAAGGAATTCCTCGACAGAATAGAAGGAGTGACCCATGAGGAAACTCTTAAGTTTCGATTTGAAAGCGAGTGGATTACTGCTAAGATTTCTGAATTCGAGTGGCAGTTTATTGAAAATGGATGCAGCAGTCTACTGCACACCTTTTTGCACAAGAGTTAAGGAAGTTCGATCCAAAGGCAGGTTTGATTTCTGCCGGGTATTAACCGAGTGAAAGTTACTTATTCTTGGAAATAAACTAATATTGGTAACAAGAAACGACAATAAGGAATATACATATTGAGAGGCCAATGTTAAAATACCCAGACTCGTGAACTAACACCACTTATTGCCCGAACCGCCTGTTTCTGAGCCAAAAATTTCCTTTTGGAATGGGGAGAGTTACCCCAAAATATAATACCATATGACAATAGCGAATGAAAATAAGCAAAGTGGACTAATTTTCGTGTCGAACGATCACTCACTTCTGATACCATTCGAATAGTAAAAATGGCAGTATTGTCTTCGAACAAGATCATGAACGTGGGCTTTCCACGACAGTTTACTATCTATCTGAACACCTAGAAATTTGAACTGTTCAGTTTCACTAATCATATGCCCGTTCTGTGAAATTAAAACGTCAGGTTTTGTTGAATTGCGGGTTAGAAACTGTAAAAACTAAGTCTTGCTGTGATTTAGCGTTAGTTTATTTTCTACAAGCCATGAACTGAGGTCATGTATTGTACTATCAGAAACTGAGCCAATGTTGCAACATCCTTTACTACCAAGCTAGTGTCATCAGCAAACAGAAATATTTTAGAGTTACCCGTAATACTGAAGGGCATATCATTTATATAAATAAGGAACTGTCTTCCATGATTACAATAGCCGCGTTTACAGGACTGCACGCACCTGTTATTGGTTTGACGAACCCTCTAACACTCCATCGCTAAATTGCCTGATCTTACTAGAAAACGTCCGTGATTATTTGGACCAGCGCGTGACACATATCAGCTGACATCCTCGCTGTTTAGTAGCTCTAGAGTATATGATCATCAATCATTGGCTTTGGCTGTATGTTGCATACCTCAAACAACTCTCTTTCTCGGTGAACGGAGGCCATTCTCAGGCCTTGAAGTGCTGTTACACGCTGTTAGCGCGATGTCGTCTAGGGCTTACTAACATTTTGTCTGATGTGCTTGTTAAGCGCTTTCGAATCCACTGACACACCCACAATGTTGCTTATGATTTTCTCCGTGCGTAGCTGAGATACGCTAACTTCGTCTTCGCAGATATTAAACGCTTGGATATTTTTGGACTGAAATCTGTGTGCGTGGCGAGCCGGACGTAGCTGACAACTACCGTTGGAGATCTCGTAGACCACTTTGGAGAGCACGTCCCGTACGAGAGACGACCAAGCCCTCTGGAAAGCACGACTTCGTTAAGTTTACATCCATGTTCGTTTCGCACTTTGCGTGTCATGACGGTTTGACCGTTGTCTCTATGAAATGAAACGTCAGTTTAGCACTGATGGCTGGGAGCCCCAACCTGGTAAAGTTCGGCCGCCGAGTCGGAAGTCTATTTAGCTGACGCCACGTTGGGCGAACTGCTTGTCAGTGACGATGACGACAACACAACACCCAGTATTCGAGCGGAAAACATCTCCGGCAGGACCGGGAATCGAACCCGGGCCCGCTGCATGAGAGACTCACTGACCACTCAGCTAACGGGGCGTACTATTGTCATTTCCATTCAAGTGCAACCGTCGTGAAGCAACAGTTTTGTTCGATCATCGTGGTGCTATAAGTAGAGATGGCACCACTGGACTTCTTCCGTCAGTGGAGTGCGGTCCTTCAGCTTAAATTGAACCCAAAATACAAATAGTTTCAAAGAAGGTGTTTTTAGATAGCATTCATCGTTGTGAGATTACACGGTTAGCTATAAATCACTGGAAACAGCCACAACTGTAAAATCTGCACTGTACTCCCCAAGCCACCATACCGCGTGTGGCACCAGGGTTCGCTGTATTCCAGTCTCAGTCCCCCTTTCTTCTTCGTGTTCAGTTTGCTGATGCTACGCTGGTAAAACGACTGTTGGTAGCCCAATATATTGAGCTGAACATCTATGATTTTAGTAAACTTGTCATTAGATGAAATACACTCCTGGAAATTGAAATAAGAACACCGTGAATTCATTGTCCCAGGAAGGGGAAACTTTATTGACACATTCCTGGGGTCAGATACATCACATGATCACACTGACAGAACCACAGGCACATAGACACAGGCAACAGAGCATGCACAATGTCGGCACTAGTACAGTGTATATCCACCTTTCGCAGCAATGCAGGCTGCTATTCTCCCATGGAGACGATCGTAGAGATGCTGGATGTAGTCCTGTGGAACGGCTTGCCATGCCATTTCCACCTGGCGCCTCAGTTGGACCAGCGTTCGAGCTGGACGTGCAGATCGCGTGAGACGACGCTTCATCCAGTCCCAAACATGCTCAATGGGGGACAGATCCGGAGATCTTGCTGGCCAGGGTAGTTGACTTACACCTTCTAGAGCACGTTGGGTGGCACGGGATACATGCGGACGTGCATTGTCCTGTTGGAACAGCAAGTTCCCTTGCCGGTCTAGGAATGGTAGAACGATGGGTTCGATGACGGTTTGGATGTACCGTGCACTATTCAGTGTCCCCTCGACGATCACCAGTGGTGTACGGCCAGTGTAGGAGATCGCTCCCCACACCATGATGCCGAGTGTTGGCCCTGTGTGCCTCGGTCGTATGCAGTCCTGATTGTGGCGCTCACCTGCACGGCGCCAAACACGCATACGACCATCATTGGCACCAAGGCAGAAGCGACTCTCATCGCTGAAGACGACACGTCTCCATTCGTCCCTCCATTCACGCCTGTCGCGACACCACTGGAGGCGGGCTGCACGATGTTGGGGCGTGAGCGGAAGACGGCCTAACGGTGTGCGGGACCGTAGCCCAGCTTCATGGAGACGGTTGCGAATGGTCCTCGCCGATATCCCAGGAGCAACAGTGTCCCTAATTTGCTGGGAAGTGGCGGTGCGGTCCCCTACGGCACTGCGTAGGATCCTACGGTCTTGGCGTGCATCCGTGCGTCGCTGCGGTCCGGTCCCAGGTCGACGGGCACGTGCACCTTCCGCCGACCACTGGCGACAACATCGATGTACTGTGGAGACCTCACGCCCCACGTGTTGAGCAATTCGGCGGTACGTCCACCCGGCCTCCCGCATGCCCACTATACGCCCTCGCTCAAAGTCCGTCAACTGCACATACGGTTCACGTCCACGCTTTCGCGGCATGCTACCGGTGTTAAAGACTGCGATGGAGCTCCGTATGCCACGGCAAACTGGCTGACACTGACGGCGGCGGTGCACAAATGCTGCGCAGCTAGCGCCATTCGACGGCCAACACCGCGGTTCCTGGTGTGTCCGCTGTGCCGTGCGTGTGATCATTGCTTGTACAGCCCTCCCGCAGTGTCCGGAGCAAGTATGGTGGGTCTGACACACCGGTGTCAATGTGTTCTTTTTTCCATTTCCAGGAGTGTATATGTTGGAATAACTAGTACATGGCCGTTTGACTTGGACTGAATACAGTTCTTCACGATGGAGAACTTATCGAAATGTCTTCCACTATATATTGTTGAGCATTTCTGTAACTCTCTTACACTCAAGAAATCCGTGACGAATCGTGCAACTGCTCTTTCAGTGTCTTCTATCTATTCCGTTAATCGAATTCGGTTGAAAGAGCCATTATTGTCTGATTACACAGTTGCAGAACAATCGCTGGAAACAGTCACGTCCATAAAATGTCTAGGACTAAGACTATGTGTGCGGATCGATTTCAAGTAGAACGCCCACCGAAAAAATAATCGTAGGTAAGATAGACGCCAGACTGAGATTCATTGGAAACATCCTCAGGAAATGCAGTTCACTCACAAAGGAGGAGGTTTACGGAACCCTCGTTCGACCGGTGCCTGAATATTGCTCGTGAGTCTGGGATCCGTATCAGATATGATTGATAGAGGAATTAGAGTTGATCCAAAGAAGACCAGTGCGCTTTGTTACAGCTTCATTTAGTAAGTGCAGAAGCGTCAAGGAGATGCTTAGCCAACTCCAATAGCAGTGGCCGTGAGAGAGGCGTTCTGCATCACGGTGTTCCGAGAGCGTACGTTCCCACAAGAGGCACGAAATATATTGCTTCCATCTGCGTACATCTCGCGAAGAGACCATGAAGTTAAAATTAGAGAGATGCGAGCTCAGCAATCTTTCTTCCCGCCAATTATTTGCGACTGGAACATGAAAAACGGGAAATAACAGTGGTACTCAAAGTACCCTCCACTACGCACCGTAAGGTGGCTTACGGAGTACAAAGAATTGGTCAGGGTTTCATAAGCGATCTTTTTCGTTAGCGAAGCACACTTCCTTAGAATTCCCTCAATAAATCTGTCTACCTCAATGCTATACATTCAGAACGTTTCCGTTAGAGCGAGCAAAAATTTAACAGGACTTAGAGGACGCTCCACTGAACAATTTGAGGTGGGGAAACTGGGATTGGAGGAGTCGGCTTTACTGTGTACTTTTTATTTACATTAGTTACAGTGAATTGCAAATACCGTCATTGACAAAGAGAACATTCCATCTTCACTGTGTCTTACAAAATATGATGAAACTGACGGCCATTAACCTTAATGCAAGCATGACATCGGCGAACAAGATTCTGACGCTCCCTGACAAATATCCCCGGTGTGTTTCGAATCACATCACAGGTGGCTACAATTCAGGCAATTGCCTGTTTCCTTGCAGGAAATTAAGAATGTGAATATAAGAACACAGCTCAGTACGTATAAACGTGTGCGCATGTTAGACGTAAATAAGCAGGAAAACAGTAATGCTAGACAAAGCGATAGACAAGTTTACTTCCATGTCTCCTTAAGCTGGCTTCTCTATGTCCTGTTACATTTTTGCACGCTTTTACGAAAGACTCTGTGTGTTCACAAACTGTCGACCACCATGATCACGGCAGAGTGCGCGCTCGCGATATTGACTAACTTACACGCTCTAACATTGTGCTGTGCTTCGCTAAGGGGAACGGCTAAGCACAGCATCATTGTGTTGTTCTTCCATTGCATCCAGCGAACCCATATACGAGGCGAATATCGCCCAGTTCTACATGTACATCTACATGACTACTCTGCAATTCACAAATAAGTGCCTGGCAGAGGGTTCTTCGAACCACTTTCAAGCTACTTCTCCACCGTTCCGCTCCCCAACAGCGCGCGAGAAAACGAAAACTTAAATCTGTAAGTGCGATCTCTGATTTTTCTTATTTTATTATGATAATCATTTCTCCCTGTGTAAGTCGGCGACAGCAAAATGTTTTCACACTCTGAGGACAAAGATGGTGACTGAAATTTCACGAGAATATCCTGCCGCAGCGAAAACACTTTTGTTTTACAGATTGCCACACCAATTAGTGTATTATATCCTTGGCGCTCTCTCGCCTATCTCGCCATAATACAAAACGAGCTGCCCTTCTCTTAACTTTTTCGATGTCCTTCGTTAATCCTATCCGGTGCGGATCCCACGCCGCACACCATTTTTCCAGAAGAGGACGGACGAACGTAGTGTCAGCAGTCTCTTTAATAGACCTATCCAGTAAAGCTACTTCTGTGTATCACTTGAAAGGATTGTGATTACCACATTTCTAACTTTTCCTAACAAGAGCTAATATTTATTTTTACATTTCCATTCATAAAGAAAATTCTGGCATTCTGCAATCAGTAAGGGACTTTAGTTTTATCTACTGTGCACAACGTAGCTCTATGGAAATATTCATATCCTCTGTGGAAATATTCATACCCTGTCATAATTTGATCTTTGAGCTTAGGAATAAGCTTATAGTTGACAATGAAGGAGCTTCAGTATTGTGCCTTTACCTTTTTATCCGCTATAAATCAGATCTGAAATGACAAATAATAATAGACTTGCTTTTACTTCTGATGTAGTCTTTCCGCACAACGTTTATAGTTCGGTATTAAGAATTTTATCCAGAGTATAACAAATAAGTGAAAATGCTTAGTTAGTGGAATGTCATTGTCCCTAATATTTATAAATATTCCGATGCTGAAATAAATTTGTAATTCCAAACCAGAAGTTAAAATTTACCAAACGGAATATTTTTGCTCCAAATTTGGAGTCTTAATGGATGTTTATGGCATATACTTTCGTCATATAGACGCGACTAATCAATTACTCTGTAGTATTACGTGTCGAGTAAATATTATAAATCTTTGTAATTGAATACTTCCCTAATTAAGGTAAAGTGTACAAATAATAAAAACGGCAAGAGTGAAGTGAATGTTACTGTTGCTAACTGCATGTACCGTGAACGGATGGTTCAATTTTGTTTTCAGACAAGACACACAGCGCATATCGTCGACACTTGTGTGCAGACATTTTCAGTGTAACTCATATATAAAGATAAATCTGGGTAAGAAATCAAACGAAGTATAATTACTTTTTAGCAAGCCATCGAAGGCCGTGGGTCGCTTATACTAAAATGCAGGAAAATATTACCCTGACCAACCTCTGAAATTATGTTGGTGCAGATCGGGTCCCCATTGAAAGCGATGAACGCTGACTGCTCTATAGCGCTGCTCTGGAGCACACCCCAAGTTACTTTTATGTCTCTCGATATTCGTGCGTCCGCTTACATCTAGACTTTCACCGTGGCTGAATGCCCGCTGCTCTGACATTGACTCTGTACTCTCTCTCTCTCTCTCTCTCTCTCTCTCTCTTGCTGGCGTGGTGCTCCATTCGCAGGGCGTTGACCTGCCTGTGATTGGCTGCGTGCCCCTTGCACAGCCGTTGAGTAGCACTGCCAGTTCAGGCTACCGAAACTCGCTCCGTGGTGCCACGGATAGAGACAACAGTGGCTCAGTCCAGTATTAAAACCTTAGATTTCCGACGGAAAGTTGAAATGATAAATTCCGCATTTAGAAAATGTATTCGCACGTAAGAACACTAACATACCAGTGTTTGAGGGCGCTGATACGACTGCCATCGCAGCGAATGATTCACGAAGCTGTTTTCAGATCACATGCGTCCATTTTGATGATAACACCCCTTAGATGAACTGTACCTAGAAAGACAACGCGCCATCCCCTAATTGCGAAATATATCAAAATTGATGAACGTGAAAGTACTTCCGTGCCAAAGTCATCCGACTTCAATCCTCTGGAACGCATCTGAGTTGCAATCGATGGGGAAATGCAATACTTGGAAACAGTTCTGATCAACCTCCGTGCTTTATGAGCGGTGGTGAAATGGATCAGGACTTAACTAGTCCATTTTTCTACAAACTCGACGTCATCAGTCAATCACGATGTGAAAATTTCATAAATCATCTCGTAAACTTTCATCAGTTTCGATATAGGTGAAACTGTTGTAGGCAACGTTGTCATTGCTGGCAGACATTCCCGACGTAGCTCATATGTCACATCGTACACGGGGTGGTTGGTTGGTTGGTTGGTTGTTTTGGGGAAGGAGACCAGACAGCGAGGTCATCAGTCTCATCGGATTAGGGAAGGACGGGGAAGGAAGTCGGCCGTGCCCTTTGAAAGGAACCATCCCGGCATTTGCCTGGAGCGATTTAGGGAAATCACGGAAAACCTAAATCAGGATGGCCGGACGCGGGATTGAACCGTCGTCCTCCCGAATGCGAGTCCAGTGTCTAACCACTGCGCCACCTCGCTCGGTTGCACGGGGTGGCTCAAATGTTTCTTTTACAACCATAAAGAATTAATAGAGATATTAAATGAATGCATTTTTGCCATCTTGCAAGCATGCAGTTTCAGACATGAGTACCGGAAATAGGTAATATCATGAAATGTGCCGGTCGGTGTGGCCGTGCGGTTCTAGGCGCTTCAGTCTGGAACCGCGTGACCGCTACGGTCGCAGGTTCGAATCCTGCCTCGGGTATGGATGTGTGTGATGTCATTAGGTTAGTTAGGTTTAAGTAGTTCTAAGTTCTAGGGGACTGATGACCTCAGAAGTTAAGTCCCATAGTGCTCAGAGCCATAGTGCTCAGAGCCATCATGAAATGTTCTTTATAGCAAATTTTATACTGACTAACACACGCTGTTGGACCTATTTTTGTAGACGCAAAGATCCAAATAACATCCAGTATTTAGAATCGTCTGAAATGCTCTAAATGGCAACGAATTTCAGTGCGACTGTACGTAGACGAGTGGGAACCAAGAGATATGGTGGGTGTCAATAAAACTAGATAGTCTCGAATGGGGACGGGAGGGCGATCAGTGAAGTAAAGGTTGATCTGATACAGTTATCTAATCCCGCCATTTGGCAGGTATCCTTTTCATTTCAACACTGGCAATATGCGTTATATTTTCAAGTCTACCCCTGGAATCTGTCATTCTTTCCTCCTAACAGGTTTTTCACTACAGCTTTCAGCAACTACTGATGTGGTAATATGCGCCCAACGACGCTACTTGATTGACTTCGATTCACTATGTTCTTAATACGTGTTTTTCCCTTTGACTCGTTGCAGGACGTTTGCATTCCTTACTCTACCAAGCCACCTGACATATAACAACCTCCGATAATATCACATTTCATAGGTTTCTAACCGTTTCTCTGCAGTCTTGCGCGTAAGCCGTGTTTCACACAATGTGTGATACATTTATTCCTTGATTAAATAATCCTGTTTTCCACATTCTTCTGGGGATCTGAGGTCCATTGTCGTATACCATTGTCTTCGATTTACCTTTTTCTCAAAATAGTCATTTCGTAGTTTTCCAAAAACGATGATTTATCAGGTTTTCTCGGTGTGCTTGATTAATGGTGTGCTTTTGGGTATACAGCCAAATTATTTCCAAGAACTATTTTCACGTTATTTTTCTAAATAATGCAATCTAATGATTTAGAGAAAATCTCAAAACAGGTATGGTACCATAAATCCCCATTTGTTTTGGTTGCTGAAGCAGACGAAGAAGAAGAAAAGAATGGTTCTGATCTGCTACTCTTCTTTTACGACACTGCTTGGAATATAGTTTCTGTGACAAATGCCTGTGTCATAGAAGAACTGTATCTGTTTACGCCCTGTATAAATTCATAGAGATGTGAAAAATTTTACTCTTTGACGTTCTGGCTTAGAAATATTATGAAGTTCAAGTCATAATTTTATATACATTTAATGGCAGCAAAGGGCGTCATTAGGAAAGAATCCTGTACCAAATTATCAGTCTTGTCCAAATACGATCTAATTACATGTATCGTTCCACAGTGTTTCATTTTAGCGCTGTTACTTTTTCTTGTGTGTATTAATCACCTTTCAAAAGTAAAATTAGCAGATGCAAATTTCGTTTTGTTTTCATACGACATAAATAATAGCAAATCACATGTAATTTTAGAAAAAGATCCGAGAAAACTGTGTTTGTTCCCAGATGATTTGCAGCTAATTCGCCGTCAAGAAACTTCGGAAAAACTCACTGTACAATTCAAAACCTTCAAAGAGTTTCTACCCAACATATACATGAATGTGATAACAAGCAGACTGAAGTTTTTGACAGTGTTAAAGTTTGGGGACTTAAATTTGATTAGAAGTTCAATGGGAAGGAGCATACGACAAAACTACTGAAACACTTCATTGTATCTTTGCAATGACAATATTGTAAGACGCAGGTGAGGTAAAAGTAAAATATCTGTCACATTTTGCTTCTTTCAATTCCATAATGTAATACGGTATGATTTTTAGGGGTAACTCATCAAACCAAGATAAATATTCCCTGGTCGAAAAGCGTCTAATTCGAATTTTTTGTCGTGTTGCTTCATGATCTTCTTGTAGAAATCTCTTCAAATAACTGGGTATATCAATGCTTCACAGAATATTTATTGTTTGATGAAATTTGCCATCAGCAACACATTTCTCTTTCCTAGCATTAGCTCAGTCTAGGGAATCAGTACCAGAATTACGAACAGTCCTCATGAAGACGTAAAGTCATTCACTTTGGTCTGGAAAGGTGCCCATTGTTCAAGATTTCACAGGTCCAATAACTCGTTAAGAAAATGTAAAAGAGTTAAGCTGTTAATAATGTAGACTGGAAGATCAGCATAAATGATTTATTGATTGCCGATTCCTGTTCTACTGACGAATTCCTAACCACAACTGATTCGTGTATATATGACATAACATGAATCCCATGTAACACCTGAACTCGGGGTACAGTAATGCGAGCAGTGTCGGTAAACCGAGAAAACTGTTTCTGTTTTTGACGATACTTATCTGCAGTCACCTTGGTATTATTGGCATTATCGTATGCATCCTCATATGCATACATTTAAACGTTTGTGATAATCTTTTAAATGATGTGTGAATGGAAAAACTTTTTTTCACTTTCTCCACTTTCTTGAGGAGTATCTCACTTAGGATCCGTGGAAGGATCATTAGCATATCACTTACTTGCTTTTGAGTGATGTATTTTTGACTTCCTGACGTGTTCCATATCTTAGATCGTCTGCGGATACGAACAGTGTATTAATGTCATCTAACTGATCTTGGTGACAATGGCTCGCTCTGTCTTGAGCAACTAAGAAACAAGATCCTGTCGCGAAATGTGTGGTGGTTTTCGTGTCGGATCGGTACAGTAGATACTATTCTGGCAGAGTTTGGCGCATGAGGAACTGCGTCGACGCTTAGTTCCAGTTAAGCAGTCGGGAGGTGTGCGGGTTAATGACCCTGTGTCGTTCTCACACGTTGGAGCGCTGGCCTACAGGAATTCTCCCACCTGAGCAGACAATGGCGCGCATTTGGAGCTGAACACCGCAATGTTATCCGACTCTTCTGTAGCGCCGCGCTGTGCGCGCGACTCACGTTTCCGTTGCAATTGCGGACACAGCTCTCGCCAGCTGCTACGTAAGTAGGTCACACTTCTAGTTCGTCCTCCCGTTTTTATTTCTGTTACTGCTTCTTCGATGTACAAATTGAACGGTAAAGAGGAAAGACTGCATCCCTGTCTTACATTCTTCTTAATCCGAGCACTTCGTTCTTGGTCTCCTAGTCTGATTGTTCCCTCTTGAGTCTGTACACGTTGCACTCTGATGTGACAAAAGACATGGGATACCTCCAATATCGTGTCGGATCTTCTTTTACCCGGCGTAGTGCAGCAGCTCGACGTGCCTTGGATCCAACAAGTCGCTGGAAGTGCCCTGCACAAATAAAGTACTGAGCCCTGCCTCTATAGCCGTCCTTAATTGAGAAAGTGTTGCTGGTGCAGGATTTTCCGTACGATCCGATCTCTCGATTATTCCCCACAAATATTCTACGGGACTCATGTCGGACGATTTCCGTGGCCAAATCATTAACTCGAAATGTCCAGAATGTTCTTCAACCCAAACGCGAAGCCGGCCGGGGTGGCCGAGCGGTTCTAGACGCTACAGTCCGGAATCGCGCGACCGCTACCGTCGCAGATTCGAATCCTGCCTCGGGTATGGATGTGTGTGATGTCCTTAGATCAGTTAGGTTTAAGTGGTTCTACGTTCTAGGGGACTGATGGCCTCAGACGTTAAGTCCCATAGTGGTCAGAGCCATTTGAACCAATCGCGAACAACTGTGGCCTGGTGTCATGGCGCATCGTAATCCAGAAAAATGCCATCGTTATTTCGGAACATGAAGTCCATGAATAGCTGTAAATGGTCAATGATCGCTTCATTTGGACCAGAGCACCCAGTCTATTCCATGTGAACACAGCCCACACCATTATGGAAGCATCACCAGCAGAACCTTGTTCACAACCTGGGTCGATGGTTTCAACGGGTCTGCGCCACTCTCAAACCCTACCATCGGCTCTTACCAACTGAAATCGGGTCTCATCTGACCAGGCCACGGTTTTCCAGTCGTCTAGTGTCCAACTGATACGGTCATGAGGTCAGGAGAAGCGCTGCACGAGATGTCGTGCTGTTGGCAAAGTTAGTTTTTCGGTCGTCTGCTGCCATAACCCATTAAACCCAAATTTTTCCGCACTGTCCTAACGATACTTTCGTCGTACGTCCCAAATTGATTTCTGCGGTTATTTCGCCTACCGTTTCGTTGCCTGTTGCCACTGGCAACTATATGCAAACGCCCGCTGTTCCTGGTCGTTAAGTCAAGGCGTTGTCCGAGGTGAGAGGGAATGTCTCAAATGTTGAAACGCCCCCTTTGGAAAATTATAAATGACAGTGCTGATAAACCTCTTACGTTATTTGATTTTCAAACAGCTCAGCAGAACTGAACGTACTCAGACATTTCTCTCTTTACTTATTCTGATCATCACTAAACTAACACACAATATTTTTAGCGCAACGCAATCTGACTTTCAATAATCCCCACAAAAGAATGGCCCTGACTAACAATAATCTATACCTTTCATGAATCACTTACCTCACAAAAATCTTCGTTACTCGAACTATTGCAATACAGCGAGCGCCAATACTGCCAGCTAAATAAAAGATACTAACTACTGAAGGCACTAACTACTGATAGGCATAGTTAGCAAATGAAAGATTTTAATGGAGAACAAACAATGTATTTACCTCAATAGTGTTCAAAAGTCACAATATATATAGCAGTTCATGTCATCCAGTCTTACAAATATCCTTTTTCTGACGGACACACGTCCAGATCGTCCGCTCTCAAAACTCTGCCATCTCTCTTCCCACATCCACCACTGCTGGCGGCTCACCTCCAACTGCGCAACGCTACGCGCTGTTCACATCCAACTGCCCAACACTACAATAGCGAATATTCCAACAATGCAAACCAGCCACAGACTGCACACAGCATAGCCAGTAATTTTCATACAGAGCGCTACGTGGCGTTACCAACATAAAAACTTAACAGCCAGCTTACAATGTGGTATTCTCGAACCTGTGGATTTCGGAATATGGTATTCCCTAATGATTTCGGAAATGGAATGTCCCATGCGTCTAGCTCCAATTACCATTCCGCGTTCAAAATCTGTCAATTCCAGCCGTGCGGCCATAATCACTTTGCACACTTGTCACGCGAATCATCAGGGTACAAATGACGGCTCCGCCAATGCGCTGTCCTTCATACCTTGAGTTCGCGATACTACCACTATCTGTATATGTGCATATCTCATGACTGTTACCACCTCAGTGTATGTTGTTGTTGTGGTCTTCAGTCCTGAGACTGGTTTGATGCAGCTCTCCATGCTACTCTATCCTGTGCAAGCTTCTTCATCTCCCAGTACCTACTGCAACCTACATCCTTCTGAATCTGCTTAGTGTATTCATCTCTTGGTCTCCCCCTACGAGTTTTACCCTCCACGCTGCCCTCCAATGCTAAATTGGTGATCCCTTGATGCCTCAGAACATGTCCTACCAACCGATCCCTTCTTCTGGTCAAGTTGTGCCACAAACTTCTCTTCTCCCCAATCCTATTCAATACTTCCTCATTAGTTATGTGATCTACCCATCTAATCTTCAGCATTCTTCTGTAGCACCACATTTCGAAAGCTTCTATTCTCTTCTTGTCCAAACTATTTACCGTCCATGTTTCACTTCCATACATGGCTACACTCCATACAAATACTTTCAGGAATGACTTCCTGACACTTAAATCTATACTCGATGTTAACAAATTTCTCTTCTTCAGAAATGCTTTCCTTGCCATTGCCAGTCTACATTTTATATCCTCTCTACTTCGACCATCATCAGTTATTTTGCTCCCCAAATAGCAAAACTCCTTTACTACTTTAAGTGTCTCATTTCCTGATCTAATACCCTCAACATCACCCGACCTAATTCGACTACATTCCATTATCCTCGTTTTGCTTTTGTTGATGTTCATCTTATATCCTCCTTTCGATCACTATCCATTCCATTCAACTGCTCTTCCAAGTCCTTTGCTGTCTCTGACAGAATTACAATGTCATCGGCGAACCTCAAAGTTTTTATTTCTTCTCCATGGCTTTTAATACCTACTCCGAATTTTCCTTTTGTTTCCTTTACTGCTTGCTCAATATACAGATTGAATAACATCGGGGAGAGGCTACAACCCTGTCTTACTCCCTTCCCAACCACTGCTTCCCTTTCATGTCCCTCGACTCATAACTGCCATCTGGTTTCTGTACAAATTGTTAATAGCCTTTCGCTCCCTGTATTTTACCCCTGCCACCTTCAGAATTTGAAAGAGAGTATTCCAGTCAACATTGTCAAAAGCTTTCTCTAAGTCTACAAATGCTATTAACGTAGGTTTGCCTTTCCTTAATCTTTCTTCTAAGATAAGCCGTAAGGTCAGTATTGCCTCACGTGTTCCAGTATTTCTACGGAATCCAAACTGATCTACCCCGAGGTCGACTTCTACTAGTTTTTCCATTCGTCTGTAAAGAATTCGTGTTAGTATTTTGCAGCTGTGGCTTATTAAACTGATTGTTCGGTAATTTTCACATCTGTCAACACCTGCTTTCTTTGGGATTGGAATTATTATATTCTTCTTGAAGTCTGAGGGTATTTCACCTGTTTCATACATCTTGCTCACCTCAGTGTATATCAGCCCTCTTTTCCTGTAGTTCAATTTTCCTCAAAATTTCTAACATCTCGCACAATTTTACGTTGTGAAACGCTTTTTCTAGGTCGACAAATTCTACGAGCTTGTGTTGATTTTACTTCAGTCTTGTTTCCATTATCAAGCACAAAGTCAGACCTACCTCTCTGGTGACTTTACCTTTTCTAAAGCCAAACTAATCGTCATCTAAATCAAATGGCTCCAAGCACTATGGGACTTAATATCTGAGGTCTTCAGTCCCCTAGACTTTCAACTACTTAAACCTAACTAACCTAAGGACATCACACACATCCATACCCAAGGCAGGATTCGAACCTGCGACCGTAGCAGCAGCGTGGTTCCGGACTGAAGCGCCTAGAACCGCTAGGTCACAGCGGCTAATCGTCATCTAACACATTCTCAATTTCCTTTCCATTCTTCTGTGTATTATTCTTCTGTAACGTAGTAACAACCTTGAAAGTTTCCTTAAAGTTATAGTGACGTGCCACAGAAATGCTTATGGTCACGTTCCTTAGTAAAAATACTTCTTCTTCTACCAAAGAGTGCTGGAAGAAAAAACGCCCTTCCGGAAGTTATTGAACTACCGACGCTATCTTCCTTTTGGTAGTCCCATTGTCTCGTCCTCCTTTGGTTTCATAACGGCATCAACGCAACGGAAAAGCAGCCAAAGTTGCAAATTTAATTTTTATTTATTTCATGAGTAGTTTCAGTTCGCGACACATTTTCAGATAATCTGTGTGCTCTGTAACTGTTCATTTGCACTTTGCTATGTATCTGTTTCTTATCTTGACATGGTTCTTATATTTTGAGAAATACCATTTTGGCTATCTGGATGCTCTGAATAGGGGTCCCGACCAGAAACTAGTCATCAAGTAAATAAAAGAGAAATTTGCGGCTTTGGCTGTTTTTCCGTTCTACTGGTTAACACAAATTCCTGTTGTGTAATTACTCCATCATGCTGGACGTTCGTTGTAAGGCTATGTTTGACGCGGGAGACGGCATCGCATCATTAGCGATAAATGTGAGAGCCATTTCCTTTGCCAGTTGAGCACTTCGTTGGTCCTTTTATCAGTACCAAGTTCCCTGCTGATCTCATGATTTCTAACTATATCGACAGTTGTAGAAAAGAATTCGGTGTTGCCCCAGGGAAATTTTTTTAGTCGTCAGTCCTCTGGCTGCTTTGATGCGTCCTGCCACCAATTCCTCTCCTGTGGCAACCTCTTCATCTAAGGGTAGCACCTACAGCCTACGTCCTCAATTCTTTGATGTACGTACTCCAATCTCCGTCTTCCTCTACAGCTTTTACCCTTTACAGGTCCCTCTAGCAGCAAGGAAGTTATTCTCTGATGTCTTAACACAGGTCCTATCATCCTGTCCCTTCTTCTTGCCAATGTTTTCCATATATTTCTTTCCTCAACGATTCTGCAGAGAACCTCCTCACTCCTTATCTTATCAGTCCACCTAATATTGAACGTTCTTCAGTAGCACCACTTCTCAAATGCTTTGATTCTCTTCTGTTCCCGTCTTCCCACAGTCCACGTCTCACTACCATCCAATGTTGTGCTGTAAATGTACATTCTCAGACATTTCTTCCTCAAGTGAAGGCCTTTCTTTGATACTAGCTGACTTCTCTTGGCCATGAACGCATTCTTTGACTGTGCTTGTCTGTTTTTTATGTCCTCCTTGCTTCATCCATTATGAGTTATTTTACTGCCTAGATAGCAGAATTCCTTAACTCTATCTACTTCGAGATCACCAATCCAGAGTTAAGTTTATCTCTGTTCTCATTTCTGTTACGTCTCATTACATTCGTCTTTCTTCGATTTTCTCTCAGTCCATTCTTTATACTCATTAAACTGTTTATTCCATTCAGCAGATCTTGTAATTTCTCTTCACTTTTACTGAGGATAGCAATTTCATCAGCGAATCTTATCATTGATATCCTTTCACTTTGAATTTTAATTCCACTCTTGGACTTTTCTTTCATTTCCGTCACTGCTTCTTCGATGTATAGACTGAACAGCAGGGGAGGAAGACTATACCCGTCTTACATCCCTATCTTCTCAGAATTTCGAACATTTGCATCATTTGGTATTGTCGAACGCTTTTTCCAGGTCGACAAACCTATCAGAGGTCTTCATTTTTCATTAGTCTTGTTTCCATTATTAGGTTCCAAGTTCGTGTCTCGGTCGGGCACACAGTTTTAATCCGCCAGGTAGCCTGCCATTGACTCCTTCCTCCCTTTCTGCTGTACTGGAAGTCGGTCACTGCGGAAATCCCAGATTTAGTTGAGACAGTATGGCGTGCGACAGCTTGCTGGAAGTGAATACGGCGTCCTTCGCCATCCCCATCGTTCTACGGAATTACAAAGTTCTCCTTCACGTTAAGATCCACTACCTCGTTGGTTTTTCTGTCTTGAAAGTGAAAGGGCCAACCTTGCTGTTCCTCAAAGGTCGAAATCTGTCGTGTTTTGAATGTGTCGCGGGTTTATTCTGATCAAATCCGACGGAGTGCGTTTTGTTTGTGCTATTTGCGTAGAAAGCTTACTCATCACCGAACGTTGTATTTTCCTTTACTACATATCTTCATCCAACCAATTTAACATTTGGATTTAAAACTCTTTGCAATAAATTTTATGTGTATCTCTTAGTTTTTGAAACACTGGCATAGGTTTTCAGACGGAAACGGTTCCTCATTTCGCGTCGTACTGTCGCATGCCCAATCTAGCGAAAGAAATGAACACAGCGCCAAGTACATATAACTTTGGTCATTGCGACTGGAGACTCATCTACAAAAACTGAAGCAGTGCCTGGTGTGCCCTGGGATAGCCTAATAGCACCGTTGCTGTTCAAGTTACACTTTAATGGCTTAACGGACAGCACTATTTCCTGCCTCCAGCTTTTTGGAGATGTGTAGTTATCTGTGATTAAATGAGGCCTATATTCGGTAAAAATTTCATTAACATGCGATTGCATCTCGTCAAAATATGTGTCTAATGCAAAGACGACTAGGGTGTTATGTTATGCATATATTTAGAAGTACAATGTGTAGCGATATTAAGTAGAGCGATTGTATCGGGTCAGTTCTACATCTGCATCTACATTTATACTCCGCAAGCCACCCAACGGTGTGTGGCGGAGGGCACTTTACGTGCCACTGTCATTACATCCCTTTCCTGTTCCAGTCGCGTATGGTGCGCGGGAAGAACGACTGTCTGAAAGCCTCTGTGCGCGCGCAAATCTCTCTAATTTTACATTCGTGATCTCCTCGGGAGGTATAAGTAGGGGGAAGCAATATATTCGATACCTCATCCAGAAACGCACCCTCTCGAAACCTGACGAGCAACCTACACCGCGATGCAGAGCGCCTCTCTTGCAGAGTCTGACACTTGAGTTTGTTAAACATCTCCGTAACGCTATCACGGTTACCAAATAGCCCTGTAACGAAACGCGCCGCTCTTTGGATCTTCTCTATCTCCTCCGTCAACCCGATCTGGTACGGATCCCACACTGATGAGCAATACTCAAGTATAGGTCGAACGAGTGTTTTGTAAGCCACCTCCTTTGTTGATGGACTACATTTTCTAAGGACTCTCCCAATGAATCTCAACCTGGTACCCGCCTTACCAACAATTAATTTTATATGATCATTCCACTTCAAATCGTTCCGCACGCATACTCCCAGATGTTTTACAGAAGTAACTGCTACCAGTGTTTGTTCCGCTATGATATAATCATACAATAAAGGATCCTTCTTTCTATGTATTCGCAATACATTACATTTGTGTATGTTAAGGGTCAGTTGCCACTCCCTGCACCAAGTGCCTATCCGCTGCAGATCTTCCTGCATTTCGCTACAATTTTCTAATGCTGCAACGTCTCTGTATACTACAGCATCTTCCGCGAAAAGCCGCATGGAACTTCCGACACTATCTACTAGGTCATTTATATATATTGTGAAAAGCAGTGGTCCCATAACACTCCCCTGTCGCACGCCAGAGGTTACTTTAACGTCTGTAGACGTCTCTCCATTGATAACAACATGCTGTGTTCTGTTTGCTAAAAACTCTTCAATCCAGCCACACAGCTGGTCTGATATTCCGTAGGCTCTTACTTTGTTTATCAGGCGACAGTGCGAAACTGTATCGAACGCCTTCCGGAAGTCAAGGAAAATAGCATCTACCTGGGAGACTGTATCTAATATTTTCTGGGTCTCATGAACAAATAAAGCGAGTTGGGTCTCACACGATCGCTGTTTCCGGAATCCATGTTGATTCCTACATAGTAGATTCTGGGTTTCCAAAAACGACATGATACTCGAGCAAAAAACATGTTCTAAAATTCTACAACAGATAGACGTCAGAGATATAGGTCTACAGTTTTGCGCATATGCTCGACGACCCTTCTTGAAGACTGGGACTACCTGTGCTCTTTTCCAATCATTTGGAACCTTCCGTTCCTCTAGAGACTTGCGGTACACGGCTGTTAGAAGGGGGGCAAGTTGTAGGTAAAGCAAATGGCAGACTGTGATTTATTGATTGCGTACAACGAGGAAAACGCAGGAAAAGATAATGCCACACCTGCCGCTCTGGAGATGTGTATTACGCGGTAGCTGTGACCTGACAGACTTCCTTAATAAACGAATCGATACTTGTCTCCAGAACAAAACAAGCCACAAGAGAGGATCGCCGTATTGATGCACCAAGCACTCTGTTACCCCTTTACATCTGCGCTTGCCACGTGAGAGCAAGTAGTGGACTCCCTGCAACATTCTGTCTCACCCTGCACCATTGGTCGGAGATTAGCAGCAGTCACAGTATCAATTACCGTCCCATGAGTAGACTGCCATTAACACAAACGGCTGCGTTTGGAATGGTGCCTTGATCGGAAAGCATGGACTCCTGCCTAACGGCGTCCTATTGTCTTCAGTGATGAACTGGGGTTCCACACTATTCCAGATGACCATCGTCATCGGGCATGGTGGCGACCCGAGGAGATGTCCCATTCTTCCCACTTTGGAGAGGCACAGCGGTGTTTACTCTCGGCATCTTGGTGTGTGGAGCCATCGGCTATGACTTCAGGTCACGGTTGGTAGTGTTTGAGCGAAATCTGCCAGGACAACGGTACCTCTTATGAGATAGTATCATGGTATCATTTTAAAACAGGACAATACTCGTCCACACATGGCACGTGTCCCTATGAACTGTGTGTTGAACGTTGAAGTACTCTGGCGGCCAGGAAGATCCCCAAATTTGTCCCCAATAAAACATATTTGGAGTGTGGGACCAGCTCGGTCGTCAGCTCCATCCAAGAACCATTATTGAAGATATCAAGGACCAACTGCAACAGTTATGGGCCAGCTTACCTCGCACAGAATGCAGTGGCTGTATGATACCCTTCACAATCAAAATGGTGCACTGATACAGGATAAAGGTGGTGAAAAGTCATACGGACAAGTGGGCTTATACTGGCAATTTCTTTATGAATTTGCTTCGATCCATTAATTACTGAAATAATATCACATCTCTTCTCAGCCCCTGAGATTTCATTTCGTTTCATCTTTCGCTTACTTTTTGTGTCAGGCAGTGTACATATAAGGTGCTATCCAAAATTTTCAGGACTGGTGCTCCCATCTGTTGAAAACTTTACCCTTGGAGTAATGGTCACCATCACCCTTGAAGTAGTTCCCATCCGCACTGGTCCCAGCACTTCTGCCACTGGTCAAACGTTTTCTGGAAGTCCGGTTCTTTGAGGGTGTTTATCACTACCAGCGATGTTTCTTGAATCCTCTCTAGAGTATTGAACCGACAGCCTTTCAACTTGAGTTTGAGTTTTGGGAATAGCGCGAGGTCGCAAGGTGTCAAATCTGGCGAGTAAGGTGGGTGGGGTACAACCGCCATGTTGCTTTTTGCCAAAAACGTCCTGGTGAGCAAGGACGTGTGGCAGGGAGCGTTATCGTGATGCAGCAGCCAGTTCCCTTGACGCCAAAGTTCGGGCCGTCGTCGCCGCACGTTTTCACGGAGCCGTCGCAAAACGCCACAGTAGTACGCGGAATTAATTGTTTGGTTGGGCGGGATGAATTCTTTGTGCACAATTCCCTTGGTATCAAAGAAAACGATGATCATGCTCTTCACTTTGCTCTTCACCTGTCTCGATTTTTTAGGTCTTGGAGAGCCCAAGCTCTTCCACTGGGACAATTGTTGCTTTGTCTCTGGGTCATAACCGTAAATCCAGCTCTCGTCGCCAGTGATAACCCGTGACAAGAAGTTTGGAACATCAGATGCGGTCTGACAAAGGTCCGTGCACCCTTCAACACGCTGTGCCTTCTGATCGGCAGTCAAGATCCTTGGCTCAAATTTTACAGCGACACGACACATGCCCAATTCATCAGTCAACATTCGTTGACATGTCCCATAACCAATACCCACTTCATTCGCAAGGTCTTGAATGGTTCGACGTCGAACCGCACGAACCAACTGTTGAAGTTTGGTAACAATGTCTGACGTTGTGCAGCTAACGGGTCTTCCAGTGTGAGCATCATCTTCGATATCTGTACGGCCGGCCCTGGACCGAGCATGCTACTCAAACACATGCATACGGCTCATGCTCTGTCCCCCAAACACTTGCTGAATCATTGCGAGGGTCTCCATAGCACTTTTCCCGCGATTCGCACAGAATTTGATACACACACGCTGTTCTGTTCGCGGATCCAGCGTGAAATGGCCACATGCCAAACACAGAGTATTACGGAAATCACTGTGGACACGCAACACGTCCTCCTAGCTGAATGCCACTCCGCACACCTCCTCATCAGATATGCAGCTCTCACCATCTAGCGGTGCAAAGATCTACTATTCCTACTTTCCAGTGGCAGCACCAGCCCCGAAAATTTTGGATTCCACCTTGTACCAAGGGATTACAATTTCGAACATCTTAAATAGGATCCATCATATAGAAAACGTTGTGTGGAAAGCGAACGAAAGACCGTATTTTATCGTCACAACACTAGAAGATACAAGAAAGAAATGACCTACACTACGAATTTTCGTCCTCTTCTGGAGTTTTGGTGCGCAGTATGTGATCCTTACTATACAGACTTGAGGGACGACATTGAAGAGTTGAAAGACGGGCAGTTCATTTCCTATTATTGTGAAATGGGGAGGAGAGTGTCACGGATATGGTATACGAGTTTAGGTGGCAGTCATTAAAGGCTTTTTTTGTTGCGACCAGAAATGTCATTCACCAAGACTCTTCCCCGAATGGGAGAATATTGCGTTGACTCCACCTACATAGAAATGACCGCCGTGATAAAATAAATCAGAGCTCGCAGGAAAGGTTTAGGTGTTAATTTTTGCCACATGCTACTCGAGACTGGAACGATAGAGAAAAAGTCTGTCACTGGTTCTATGAACAATCCACCAAGCACTTTAGTGTGAATTGCAGAGTAATCGTATAGATGTAGAAGTATACAAAGAATCTGGTGAGAATGGTAACAAGGTTTTTTTGTCCGTTGGTGCTGGTGTTACTGCCGGCAGCTTGTTGGATCTCGGCACCAGCAGCAACCTCCAGGCTACAGTAGCGCACGAAAGCGTTATAGTCGGTTGCTGGCGTGCGCGCTCGAGTGAAGCAGAAACGCTACACAGCTGCTGGCACGTTGTGCAACGCGCCTGCGGCAGCTCAGACACTAGCTAAGCTCTGAATGCATCCGAGCTGGAGGTGTCATACAGACTACCAGCTATGTATAAAGAAGACCTTTTACATCTAAACGTACATCTGTAACCAGAAAGAAACAGAAAAGTGTGTGAGAAAGGATACAGAGCATACTGCCCTCACTTCCCCGTTTCCTGTCCCAGTCGTGAATATTTCGCCGGAAGACCGATCGTTTGTGAGCATCATGTGCAACACCTACAACCATCCGTACGTACCTCTTTATACTCCAAAATTTTCCTAATTTTAAGGTTGGTCGTTTCACTATACGTATCATTATTATTACTTGCAATTATCAACATATGGCATTAGAGAATATGCACCTGTATAGGGCGTTTGTTTTAACTTGCGACAACTAAATATCTCGACAACAACGTATCATATGAAAAAAACGTTCTAGGTGAAAAGTTAACAGGTAGTAGTAAAGCGGATATCTCTCTGTGCTACAATTGGTCACCTCCTAACACACATTTGATTCTACTCTTTACTTATGGCGTAAATGTAAACTTATGTGTTACAACGTTTGTATTTATTTTCAAATGTTACTTGAGTATTGCAAATGTGAATGTACAGTGCAAATAATACGGCTAGAGTTCCACATTTCTGGAAATAAGCTCTTTGTATGGTACCGTAGTTTTCTGTTCCCTACGGGGTTGATTGTGGTGAGTAGCCAAATAATAGTGATGTTTGATTTCGGTAGCCGCCTTCGAAGTCCGCTATCAGGATTGGTGCGTGTTTCCATCCTACCGCCGTAACCCTCGCTCTGGCCATTGTGCGGCTACCGGCAGAATACAAACCACAACCATAGTAATAAGGCAACATGTCCATGAATTGATAGTGACAAGTGCACCTGCCATGGATACTCACCGAAATCAAGTGCCCCAAAGGTGAGAGCACAGGGACTCGCCGAAATCAAGCTTCCTGATGGGAACAGGAAACATCGTTGTTCCCGATCACGCTAAAAGTAGTTTCTAACCAGACATTCAAACGGCGAACCGTGTTGTACCGTACAATCGTATTTGTAACGTTACAGAAATTTCGAACATAAATACCAACCGTTAGAACACAAAGGTTTGCGTTTACATCGTAAATGAAATGAAGAATCAAATGCGCCGGTCCATAACAGGAAAAACAGGCACAGTTGACATTTGTCGATTACAGCGTTGTCTACTACGACTGAAAAACAATAGCTTCAGTTAACCGTACGTATTTTGTAGCGTAGAATCCGACTATGCAATAAAACTAGTAATGTGGTCGTCAGTTGTAGTGCTGTTCTAATATTAACTTATTACCTAGAACTTTGCTTTGTCCAAAATATTAGTTAATTCCAATTAAAACCCACACCCTGCATATAATAATGAATTTGACGATTAATGTTTAAATTTAACCTCTATATCGTAGTGATTGGTGTCACTTATGCAGGTCTTTCAGACCGCCTACAAAAGCTTGAAGTAGGCAGCTCTCCACAGTACACCACATGTCTCTTCCTCCACACCACTGTAACGTGCAGCACTGTCACAATAACCCAACTTCTTCAAGATGTGGCTGTCCAATGGAAATGGAAATGAGCGTTTGGCGTCATTGGCCGGGAGGCCCCTTACGGGTCAGGTCCGGCCGCCTTGGTGCAGGTCTTATTACATTCGACGCCTCATTGGGCGACCTGCGCGCCGGATGGGGATGAAATGATGATGAAGTCAACACAACACCCAGTCCCTGAGCGGAGAAAATCCCCCACGCAGCCGGGAATCGAACCTGGGCCCCTTAGGACAGCAATCCGTCGCACTGACCAGTCAGCTATCGAGGCGGACGGCTATCCAATGCATAATGCTAGCACGTTATCCGTTTTCTGAACTCCACATCTCTCATTATGGATGGTCGCTGACTCAATTTTTTTAGGATAGCAAATGGGAAGTTGCGGTGTACAAAATGGGAAAGAAACATCGTCGCTGTGGTCCTGATGTCAGCCGATAGTGGGTGTAGCGTTACATTATGAAGTAACGTGTGTTTAGTGAGTTCAGTGATTGGTAGTGAGAAATGAATGAATAGCGTAGCACTACTTTTTCATATTATTAAATAACATCTTAGCAAAACACTATTGCACGCTAGGGAAAAACCGAGTGATCTAACAGTTGTTTTAAACGGAGTGGCTGTGTATTTGGGATGGTGCAGGTTTCGATTTTCATCTGCCCATCATGATTTAGGTTTTCCGTGAGTTCACTAAATTACTCCAGACAAATGGCAGGATAGTTTGTATTGTAAGATCTCGGCCGACTACGTGTTCCATACCTGTCCAACTGGACCTGTAAGTATGTAAATGTCTGTATGTATGAGTTATGTTAGTTTTGTTGGTCTCAAATTGTAGTACTACAACATGTTCAATATCCTTCGAGAAGTGTTCTAGAGATGAGTAAAACTGCTACTACCACTACTACCACATAACAGTTCAGATGCGCTTGAGCCTCTACCACTCTTAACGGAGGTGATCAGATCTTGCAACCTTCGTCGCGGAATTTAGGATTAGGCGAGCGTAGTATCTTTACTTGAATACCCAAAGCAGTATCAAGAAGGTTAGAGAAACGTTATTCTCTGACATTAAATACAGTTACCACGAATATATAGTACCAGTGTTGCTAAATAGTCAGCACAGGGTTAGATCCTCCAAGAAATATGATCAGTTACTCGAAGTACATCGACACACTCAACCCATGCATCTCGTATAATATTGTTAGCAAACCAGCCCCAAACACGTATAAACAAAAGCAGACGTGACAGGCGGAGTTAGAAATCAGAGAGTTATCATATGAATTTAAATATGAAATGGTTTAAATTTGATCACAGGTTCAATTAAGCTTCTGTTGGTTACGAAATACGTAGCATTTACTGCCTAAATTCGCCAGGATGAGTATTAATAAATTTTACGTTTTTCTTTAGGCTGACCACGCCTTTTCCCGTGCAGGCAGCAGCTTTGTAGACTGAGGAAGGGACTGAAGCAGTTAGTTTTGCTGTTTGTCAATGACGCAGCACTGTCAACATTTTTCATCATTTTGCGAGTTCGGCTCCGAATTACAGCTCTCTTTCCACGAACGGACGTGGAAGGAGCTGAAGGTATCACCCTCGCTGGAGTAGCATCAGACTCATCACTCATTTTCAAAATAATGCAAATCGCTTCACAAGTCCCACTCAGCATGGCGAAGTTAATCCGAAAACAATATGGCTACGACAATACCAACATACTAGCACACGACCTCAGAAACTAAGACTGGTAACGATCGGAAATGAGCGGATTTTGCTCCGAAGTAATGCTTAGCCTTCGGCCTTTATCGAAACAGCGACTCCTGTCAGTTACCGCCCCATTCCTGTTTAGAAGGTGAACATGTGGAACATCAGACACGGGTTGCGGTTCACAGCCTATCAGAACAACTCACATTTATGGTAGTTCAGCGCGTGTGCCGTATAGCGGCGGCTTGCAAATTTCCTCACTTCAGAAAAATATTCATTTACTTTGTGAGAAATAAGAATCTGCACTGAATGAATGGGAACAAGTGTGAGTAGTATTTTACAAATAATTAGGAAAACTGTGTCGGGGTATGCGGAGCAAATACCATACTCTGTCAATCAAGAGGATAAACCTGATGTGGAAATGGAAATGAAGTCCCATGCTTCTTTACAGAGCGTAGGGGAACGATGCGGGAGACCCGCACCGCCTTACTAGGCAAGGTCCTAATGGAGGTGGTTTGCCGTTGCCTTCCTCCGACCGTAATGGGGATGAATGATGATGATGAAGACGACACAACAACACCCAGTCATCTCGAGGCAGGAAAAATCCCTGACCCCGCCGGGAATCGAACCCGGGACCCCGTGCTCGGGAAGCGAGAACGCTACCGCGAGACCACGAGAAACCTGATGTAAACGAATACAAATGCGACGGTTGGTCAGAAGCCGTAGCACACGTACGCTGGTGTTGTTACGCTCTTGGAAGTAGGTCCTACTTACGTATTAGATTTGTTTTTACTTGGATACGTTAAATGAAACTTTTAGATATTCTAATGTATTAACGGCTACCAACGTTTTTCTTAATCACGCCTCAGCTATGTAGTTTTTATTTCAAAAATCGTGTACATTCACAGTCTCTGCACTGTTGTGCTCTGATTGTCGCGCTGTTAATACGCAATATGAAAATGGCTCAGGCTGCCTGCTGCCCACTAATGAAACACGCGTGTGGAACACGACTAAAAAGTTCAGAGAAATAGGTACTTGCTAGCCCGGTTAGCCGTGCGGTCTAACGCACTGCTTTCCGGGCGGGAAGGAGTGCCGGTCCCCGGCACCAATCCGCCCGGCGGATTAGTGTCGAGGTCCGGTGTGCCGGCCAGTCTGTGGATGGTTTTTAAGGCGGTTTTCCATCTGCCTCGGCGAATACGGGCTGGTTCCCCTTATTCCGTCTCAGTTACACTATTCGGCGATTGCTGCGCAAACACTTTCTCCACGTACGCGTACACCATAATTACTCCACCACACAAACATTTGGGTTATACTCGTCTGGTGTGAAACATTACCGGGGAGGTCCACTGAGGGCCGAACCGCACTATAACCCTGGGTTCGTGGTGTGAGGGCGGTGGGGTGAGTGGACTGATGTAGCCTGTTGTGAACCACTGAGGGGTACGGCGGGGACGACGACTCTCCGTCGTTTCTAGATCCCCAGTTCCATACAATACAGCAGATAAGTTCCTAATGTTTTTCATAAATTTACAGAAACTAATCGGCTTTGAAGTTTTCCAACCGACTGTATTTGATACAGGTGAGATACAAGTCCACACTGGATGTATAGCAGAATCGGTAGGGTAGAATCTGGTTCATGGATCGTGGTTCAAGTGTCGTCTTGCTTTTCTTTTTTTCCGTTCGGTTCGAAATACCTGCATCCCGTAACTGTAAAATTCATCATTTTTATGAATAATGCACGTCCTCTTGTTTCTAATTACATAGTGCAAACGAAACTCACGTTTTCATTTCAAATATAAATTCTTAATGATCGATATTTTACAAAAGATTGTTAATAAAAGTTACTTAAATTAAGGAAACTTAACAATGTATTTTTTTAGGACAAAAATGAAAAACCATATATTGTTCATTTGGAGAGTGATAAGTTTTGTCCTAGAAACATGGAAAGCAACCAGTTTCACAGCTTCGAGCACACCAAACACATGCTGCATTTTTACATTTGCCACTGTACCTTTACAATATGAACCGAACGGAACTGATCTGGAGCCAAGTTATGGGATTTGTGGAGAGAAATAACAAAACAGTTACGCTGTCAGAGGTACTCGAACTGACGCACGCAGTTTATTACATGCCACTGCCGAACGTTGGCAGCATAAAACGGCACGTCATAAAAGGAGAGGAGAAAATGTGGCCTCTGGGTGACTTCGTGGATTCTGTTATTGATCGACTCGTTATCAACGTAGCAGATGACAGTTCCAGAACTGAAATGTATTTCTCGGATTCGGATAAGGAAAGAGCTAAGAGATTGCCAGACTACTAACTGTACTTAATACCTTCGATGATTTCAGTATTCAACAATACTATGAAATCTCTGCGGTATGCTTTTGCATCACACACAGCTCGCTCAGAAAAATTATGCTGTGTTTAAGTTAGGATTTTCATCACTATTATGTATAATTAGAGCACTATGTTAAGTGAGAACGCAAGCATTTTATGCTTTCCGTTAGGTCACCTAAGAAATACACGGTAGTGCTTAGTGCTGGAGTTTTGCCGAATGTTATTTCATTCTCTTTAAAAATAACATGACATTCAAAACTATATTGTTTCTGTGCTCGTCTGGTTTTTACATCTGAACTGCAACTGCTCAGATCATTGTAGGTTAATTGGACAATCCGGCTGGCCAGTGCTGTCCAAGTTAAATGCGCCGGTAAAGTTGTTGTCCCGCATTATCGCTCTGTCTATGTGCGTGTAACACAGCCTAAAATGTATCCTTATGATCGTACTTGACTGTTGTGGACACAGTTCGCCTTCCGCTCCAAGTGAAACGAAATCGAATGAGATTCAAGCAAACGCGGAAGAATACCTGGTGTAATGTTTACATCAGGTTTCTTCTTATCATGAACAGAGTATGCATTTATATGCTGGTACTGTTTCAGCGACAATGATGTCATAGTTCGACCAATTACAGTATAATTAATGGGGCAAGACTTTATTTTACAGAGAAAACAGGTATTACATTACTGTTGGAATTGACATTTATGTAGCAGCCTGTTTGAAATTCTCCACATTTCTGCGCTTCTCACCGACGCAGGATTCCGAAATAGTGAAGTTGGTATTTGACGATTCTACGTTGAAAAAAAGTCTGCAGATTCGTTATACATCTACTGCAGGTGATAATAAGACTCATGTTCTGTCGCAAATATCGTCGTGAGCTTTACGTAATGGGAATGAAATTCTTTAATATGCACAATTTGAAACGCATGGTGCTGAGCTGTCTAAGTATGTTCTTTAATACAATGTCTTACTCCGTGGTATCAACAAAACGTGTTTAGTTCAATAATTGATACGAGACAGTCCATAACTCACATCAAAGCACAATCTTCGAAATGTCCAAACATGATATGGAGCACACCCATGATTCCAAGCGTTACCTACCGATTTGCGTCCATTTCACAGGCAAAAACTGTCACAATAAAAGGGCAATGGACAATCCAGGATTCATTCAATGCTGATCACTGTCTTTCTATAGTTAACATCGATACCGCGCCCATATTAACTTAAATGTTTTAGCCGTCTATTTACGAACGAAAACAAACACACATGCCTTCTCGTTAACAAGCAACGTCTCTTCGTTACCACCCTATCACTTGATTGCTGAGCTTCGATGGTCGAAAACAGACCGTCTTACTGGAAAGATACATACAGTATTAAAACATTTATTTTCTTGTAATATTCGAATGTATTGACATTCATTGCTAAACAGATCGAATAAAACAAAGCAATAAATTAAAAAATATCTATAAGGATCCCTTAGAGGTATACCTTTACAGCTCCTCGGGCATCTGTGTAATGCCGGCAAATTACACAGTAACAGAGAATTTGTGATACGTATGTGGCATTAATAAGGGCATGTTCTCCCCCACCGCAACCCCACTCCGCGTTTCGGAAAAGCTGCACCTGGGTACCTGAAGAAGACTGTTTCCCACACCTGCATGCATAATCTGCAAATCAACTTAACGGTGTGTGGAAGGGGGAGCTTCTGATACCGCTATGATTGAGCCCGTTTCCTGTTCCGTCCTCAAGTAGAGCGTCGATCGGGAGAACGACTGTCGCTAAGTCACCGTATGAGCTGCAGTTTCTCCGATTTCCCCTTCGTGGTATGTGTGTGGGAGAAAATAATATTTTGCGCCACTCTTACTGGAACGTACCACACCATAATGCACAGTGCCTCGCCTGTCTTGCAGCAGACTATTTAAAAAGTTTTGTATCCTCGGCTCCGTTGACCCGTGATTTCTTTCGCACATGTCATCCGACTAGAAGTGTGGCACAAAGAAACTTCAGTTTCGAAAAAAAAAATGAATGAGAGTAGTTATTTTCTTATTAACTTTTGACATAACATATTTTATTCGACTTTTAATGTTATTACACCTTATTCTTGTCACTAAATAGTTATCGTTCTCAAATCTCGGCACAAGTCTCAAAATTACAACTCGATCTCCTTCTTCACATTCATTCGCGAGCTCCAACAAGCTTCAAACCCTACCAATTATGAGAGAATGAAATTCAATTTCGATGTGGAGTCTGAGAAGTTCTGTACTGAAAGGATCTTTGACCTAGTTGTGTTCATCACCATCTTGTAGAAAGTACTTCAGAAAGTAATAACTGAGTTAAGTTAAATGCTCCACATACACAGATTCAATTCTTCACAAAACTGAAAGTCATGTCTTCTGAAACTGTGTCAAGAGCAGGGTAAACTGATTGTGTAAGGTATGGCCAAACGAATAGGAGATTATACTTATATGTAAATAAATTTTAACAACAGTTTTATAACTCCAGTTCATGTGCGACCATACCTAAGTCCCACTGACATCGATATAACGATCGCGGCACGTAGGAAGGGAGTGGATGGCTTGAGTGTAGAAACTTCTGGGTAGCTGACGGATCCATTTTTCCACCGTGTCCTACACTTCCCTGTCACAGGTGAATCTCAGACCTTTCAGAGATTGTTTTAAGGACCCGAAGGTATGTGAGTCATATGAGGAGATACCGGTGCTGTAAGGTGGATATTTCAGGACCTCCCTTTAAAATTTCTGAAGTAGCTCGAGGGTCTTCTTGGCTACACGTCGCCTAGCGTTATCCTGCAGGAGTATTAACGCATTCGAGAGCTTGCCCCTGCGCCTGTACATGATGGCCTGTTTAAGCCTCAGCAACATATTGAAATACTACTCAGCGTTAACTGTTGCAACCTGTGGTAGCCGGTCGATAAGTGGAGGTCTTTTTTCGTCGAAAAATAAACTGAGCGTCTCTATTCCAGCCTTTGAGGCAGAGCGGGCCATTTCATGCTCATCCATTTGGAGGCAGGGTCGAAGTGGTGGCACCACGTTTCATCACCTGGCACAATCTAACCAATGAAATCCGTTCTTTGCTCCACGTATCTCAACACGTAGGTCTACATCAACGTCTACACATATACTCTGAAATTCACCGTGTCGGAAGGTACCCTGTACCTTTCCTGTTCCACTCGCAAAAAGAGCGAAGGAAAAAAACTGTCCACATGCCTCCGTATGAACCCTAATTTCTCGTATTTATGTTCGTGGTCGTAACGCGCAACGTATGTTGGAGGCAGTAGAATCGTTCTTCAGTCAGCTTTAAATGCCAGGTTTCTAAATTTTCTTAGTAGTGTTCACCTTGCCATTTTTGTTCCTGAAGCTTGTTCGTAACATTCGCGTGATCTTCCAACCTACCAGTAAGAAATCTAGCATCCCGTCTCTGTTCTGCTTCGGTGTCTTCCTTTAAGGCGACCTGGTGTGGGTCCCAAACACTCGATCAATACTCAAGAATAGGTCGCACTGGCGTCCTATTTGCGAACTCGTTTACAGAAGAACCACACTTTCCTAGAATTCTTTCAATAAACCGAAGTCGACCATTTGCCTTCCAAAATCCTCATATGCTTGTCGTATTTCATATCGCTTTGCAACGTTAGGCCCAGATATTTAAAAGATATGACTGTGTTAAGCAGGACACTACTAATGCCGTACGCGAACATCGGGGGTTTCTTTTTCCTATTCATCTGTATTAATTGACATTTTTTCTACATTTAGAACTAGCTCCCATTCATCACACCAACTAGAAATTTTGTCTAATTCCTCTTGCATCCTCCTACAGTCACTCAACTTTTTCACCTACCGTACACCACAGCATCATCAGCAAACAAATGAAGATTGCTGCCATGTATTTATGTACGTAGAGGATAATAGCGGTCCTATCACACTTTCCCGGGGCACTTCTGACGATACCATTGTGTCTGATGAACACTTACCGTCGAGGACAACAAAAAATGGTTCAAATGGCTCTGAGAACTATGCGACTTAACTTCTGAGGTCATCAGTCGCCTAGAACGTAGAACTACTTAAACCTAACTAACCTAAGGACATCACACACATTCATACCCGAGGCAGGATCTGAACCTGCGACCGTAGCGGGCGCTCGGTTCCAGACTGTAGCGTCTAGAACCGCTAACTTGAGAAGTCTTCGAACTATTCACATATCTGTGAACCTATTCCACATGCTCGCACCGTCTTTAACAGCCTGCAATGGGGCACCGTGTCAAACGCTTTCCTAAAATCTAGACATATGGAATCTGCCTGTTGATTTTCGACCATAATCTGCAGTATATCATATGAGAAAGGGGCAAGCTGAGATTCGCAAGATCGATGCTTTCTAAAACTATGCTGATTCGTGGACATAAGAGTCTCGCTCCCAAGGAAATTTATTATATTCGAACGGAGAATGTGTTCAAGGATTCTGTAGCAAGCCGATGTTAGGGGTGTTGGCCTATAATTTTGTGCGTCAGCTCTTTTGCCCTTCTTATATACAGGAGCCATCTGCGATTTTTTGCAGTCGCTTGAGACTTTGTGCTCAGCGACCACACATTCACGCCGTCTTCTCATCCTCTTGAAGATGATTGGATGCTCACTGTGCACAAATTTTGCCATAATGAAGCATTTCGCGGCTTATGTGATGCACAGCTCCTTTGCTCATAGACAGTTGAACAGCAGTGTCACCTGTGGTGATCCAACGATTGTTCCATAAGAACTCCTCCACAGCCGAAAGCCCGTAACATGGCCATAGCTCTCAAAGGAATACCAATTCCTAATAAATGCGAGCCGCGATTATCGCAGCACAATTGGAAAATCGTGTGGAAAAATTGAACAATGAAAATAATACCAAAGGGCGCCAGCTCGATTTGGTACACACCGGACAATAGCGACCAATTCCAAGTCTTACTCCATCCAGTTAAAATTATCGGACGCATGTGGAAATTGTAGTTCGGAGGAGATTATCGAATATCGTTTTGAGAGTGCAAAATTAGTTGCCATGTGGCTCACAGCAAGAGACATGATTCGACTGATCAATAGAACAGATATACGGAAAGTGCAGGGTTCCAATGCCATGGTACAAAGCAACACGCAACAACGTGGATCATGGCACACACAATTCACATAATTTTTGGATTAAATTAACGGACAGTACAGTATTTGGCATACTTATTGGATGAACACGAGAAAATAGCTCGTCATTCTAAATACAGAATTACGTACGTGATTTTCTCAAGATTCCATTATGTAACGCTGATGGTAATGGGCAATTTCTTTTTAAAATGAGTTTTTTTCTGTTATATGTCTATATGAAACTTCAAAACGCTAAATACACATTTACTTGTATTTAGCTTTTAACAGTTTCACATAGAAACATCACATAACAGAAAAAACCCATTTCACAAAAAAGAGGGTGTGTTATGTCCTTGATGATTGCACGCCTCATAACGCTGCTACCTCCGGGATATTGACACCGTGCGAGACACTGTTCTCCGTACACCTCTTTCATTCTGTGATAAATTTATGGAGTTTGATCCTCTTCTGCGCGAAGAAATTGGATAACCGGACTTTGTACTGAACGGGAGCCAACCATCGTGCAACGAACTGTGGAAACAACAATCCAGAAATGAAATTGCTGCGAAACCGCTAACTCCGCTTGTGCAACTGGGAATACCAAGGCACCCTCAATCGGAAAACACATTCACCCACAGGGATTCCATAAAAGGTCGCCTCCTAATTGGGCATACCTTACGTCACGAGAATACGCCTGATGTAAATAAACAGAAGCGTGATGATTGGTCAGAAGCCGTAGCACACGTACATTGGTGTTGTCACTCTCTTGGAAGTAGGTCCTACTTATGTATTACATATCGAATTACTAAGTTACGTTAACTGAAACTTTAAGATATTCTAATGTATTAACAGCCATCAACGTTCTCTTAATCACACTGTAGCCACGTAGTTTTTATTTCAAAAATCGTGTACAGCCAGTCTCTGTACTGTTGTGCTCTGTTTGTCGCACTGTTAATACGCAGTATGAAAATGTCTGAGGCTATTTCTTGCTCCGTAGTGAAACGAGTATTCAATACAGTTAAAAAGTGCCGAGAAATCATTTTTCTTAATGTTTATCATAAATTTACAGAAAAAATCGACATTGAAGTTTTCTGAGGGAGTGTAATTAATACTGGCATAGTAGACATAATCTGGTGTAGTTCATGGATCGCTGGTTCAAGTCTCGCCTTAGTCATCCCTTTTTTCGTTCAATTTGATATTCATACATCTCGTAATTGTGAAATTCATCATCATTTTTATGAATAATGCACGTCTTCTTGTTTTCTTATTACATTCTGCACGCGAAATTCCTGTTTTCATTTCGAATATAAATTCCTAATTATAGATATTTTATGAAATACTGTTAATAAAGGTTGCTTAAATTAAGAAAACATAATTTAATTTTTAGGAGAAAAATGAATAAACAGACGCTCTTTATTTAGACTATGCCCATTGTTTTATACCACAAATGTAGCCTCACACGAACCAGACCATTTTCACAGCATCGAGCACACCATATAAATGCTGCCTTTTTACATTTTCCACTGTGCCATTACAGTATGAACCGAACAGAATTGATCCAGAGCCAAGTTAAGGGTTGTGTCGCGAGAAATAACAAGACTATTCAGCTGCCAAGTGTGCTGGAACTAACGCACGTATCTTTTTGACATGTGACTGTCGAACGATGGCGGGATATAGAACGGCACGTCATGAAGGAGAAAAGGCGGCGCCTGGGTGGTTCCTTGAATTTTGTTGTTGATCGACTCGTTATCAACGTAGCAGGTGACAGCTCCAGAACTGAAATGTATTTCTCGGAATCGGATAAGGAAGGAGCTGAGGGATTACTGTAATTAATACCGTCTGTAGCTTCAGTATTTAACAATACAGTGAAATCCTTGCAGTATGCTTTTGCATCACACATAGCTCGCTAAGAAAAATTACCCTGTGTTTAAATTAGGAATTATCATCACTTTTGTTTGTAATTACAATACTATGTTAGGTGAGAACATACACTACTGGCCATTAAAATTGCTACACCAAGAAGAAATGCAGATGATAAACGGGTAATCATTGGACAAATGTATTATACTAGAACTGACATGTGATTACATTTTCACGCAGTTTGGGTGCATAGATCCTGACAAATCAGTACCCAGAACAACCACCTCTGGCCGTAATAACGGCCCTGATACGCCTGGGCATTGAGCCAAACAGAGCTTGGATGGCGTGTACAGGCACAGCTGCCAATGCAGTTTCAACACGCTACCACAATTCATCAAGAGTAGTGACGGCGTATTGTGACGAGCCAGTTGCTCGACCACCATTGACCAGACATTTTCAATTGGTGAGAGATCTGGAGAATGTGCTGGCCACGGCAGCAGTCGAACATTTTCTGTATCCAGAAAGGCCCGTACAGGACGTGCAACATGCGGTCGTGCATTATCCTGCTGAAATGTAGGTTTCGCAGGGATCGAATGAAGGGTAGAGCCACAGGTCGTAACACATCAGAAATGTAACGTCCACTGTTAAAAGTGCCGTCAATGTGAACAAGAGGCGACCCAGACGTGTAACCATGGCACCCCATACCATCACGCCGGGTGATACGCCAGTATGGCGATGACGAATACACGCTTCCAATGTGCGTTCACCGCGATGTCGCCAATCACGCATGCGACAATCATGATGCAGTAAACATAACCTGGATTCATCCGAAAAAATGACGTTTTGCCATTTGTGCACCCAGGTTCGTCGTTGAGTACACCATCGCAGGCGCTCCTGTCTGTGATGCAGCGTCAAGGGTAACCGCAGCCATTGTCTACGATCTGATAGTCCATGCTGCTGCAAACGTCGTCCAACCGTTCGTGCAGATGGTTGTTGTCTTGCAAACGTCCCCATCTGTTGACTCATGGATAGAGACGTGTTGCACGATCCGTTACAGCCATGCGGATAAGATGCCTGTCATCTCGACTGCTAGTGATACGAGGCTGTTGGGATCTAGCACGGCGTTCCGTATTACCCTCCTGTACCCACCGATTCCATATTCTGCTAACAGTCATTGGATTTCGACCAACGCGAGCAGTAATGTCGCGATGGGATAAACCGCAATCGCGATAGGCTACAATCCGACCTTTATCAAAGTCGGAAACGCGATGGTACGCATTTATTCTCTTTGCACGAGGCATCACAACACGTTTCACCAGGCAACGCCGGTCAACTGCTGTTTGTGTATGAGAAATCGGTTGAAAACTTTCCTCATGTCAGCACGTTGTAGGTGTCGCCACTGGCGCCAACCGTGTGTGAATGTTCTGAAAAGCTAATCATTTGCATATCAGAGCATCTTCTTCCTGTCGGTTAAATTTCGCGTCTGAAGCACGCCATCTTCGTGGTGTAGCAATTTCAATGGCCAGCAGTGTAGTATTTTATGCCTTCCGTCTGGTCACCTAAGAAGCATGCGGTAGTGCTGGAGTTTTGCCGAATATCATTTCACTCTCTTTAAAAATTAAGTCATGCCCGAAGCAATATTGTTTCTCTCCTCGTCTCTTTTTAAGTCTGAACTGCGACTGCTCATCTCATTGCAGGTTTGTTGGACCAGTTGGATGGACAGTGCTATAAAAACGTGCCGGTAGAGCTGTTGTCCCGCAATATTTCTCAGCCTATGTTCGTAAAACACAGCGTAAAACGTATCCTTATGATACTTGACTGTACTGGAGACAGCTCGGCTTTCGCTCCACCTGAAACGAAATCAAATGAGATTCAAGCAAACGCGGATGAATACATGGGTTGATGTTTACATCAGGTTTATTCTAATGATAAACGCTGTATATACCTTTACTGTCCATCTTTTTCTTCCACAATACTACCACCCATCACGCTGCCTTAGTAACGACACTTACTTGGCGGCCCGCGAGATATCACTAAGCATTCTTACAGTGAATCTCTGCTTGGGATCTGCTTCTTCTGCAACTCATTTCACGTGCTCGTCCCATGTCAAATCATTTCCGACGAAAGATCTTAGATAATTTAAGGTTTTACTGCTTCCAGTGATCTGCCATTATCAATTATAAAAAAAGTCTTTCTTGTTCACGTTCCCCACTGTTGTTCCTCTAGCGTGCTGTGGTATGCTTGCACTCGCTAAATGAGCCACCAATTACATTATTACCTTGCAGTTCACACTTAAAACGTATTTTGCAGAGGCAACAAGCTATTACTGTTAATCTATATCTGCAGCTTTCCATCCTCTGATAGTGCGTGGGAAAAATGAAGTCCAAGTACTTCTGTGTGGAGTATGATTTTACTTATCCTATCGTAATAGCCACTTATCCCTATGTAAGCGGCGGGCAACAAAATGTTCTGACATAAAAAGGAGAAAATTATTGATCGAAATTTCGTGCAAATGATTTTGCGGCAGTAAAGAAGACTTTGTTTTTAGCGATTTCCTGTCCATTTCGCTTGTCACAAACATGATCCTCGGTCTGTTAATTCGTCATAAAGCAAACCAACCTGCCCATGTTTGATCTTTTTCGATGTTTTTTGTCAGTCCAGTCTGGTAAGGATCTTTCAAAGCAGAGTAATACTCTAGAAGGGTACGGACAAGCGTAGTGCTGGTAGTTTCATTACAGTACCAGTGCATTCTACGCGATTTGTTCGATATGCAGAATATGGGAATATGTCTTTGATAACTATGTTTGCGTAGAATGGGTCCCAAGAGGGTTTAATAGGCGACTTTTCTCTTACATGAATCATCCAACCTCGTGTCAGTCTCAGGTAATTGTTATATATTCATTTGCTCTGGAAAACACCTCCTCAATACTTGTTTGTTTATGGTCGACTGCTGACAACGTGCTGATGTGGTCTCAGTGCTGCAGGATGCCTTCGAATAATACAGTGCATCACATTTACAGTTACTTGCACTGGCAAGGGAAACTCCCTCAGATTTAATGTTAAGATGCACCGGTGGAATGAAAACAGGAAGAAGGTGTACTGCGCTGCGAAAAAACAAGCAAAATTAGGGACAGGAACATCTAAGCTCAGAAAGTACAACATCGAGCGAAATTGAACATCAACGGCGTCGTAGTTGTGTGGTCACGGCGTGGGACTGTTAAGTCTGAGATCCGTGTTCAAATCCCTCTCGTGTCCCGTCTTTTTTTTTCCACAAAATTACGAACTGTCCGCATGGTCACTGACGTTTCTGCTCTCCTTCTGTAGCTCTGGTAATTGTCATATTATACATTGGTTACACAATATGAGTCATGTGATGAGAATATACAATATTACCGTGGCAAGTAAATGCGATGACTAGTGAGAGCAGGCGAGATGCTGCATAGAGCTCGCAAAGAAATGAAAACATCAAATAAACGGGTGTGAACTATGTTACAACAAAGGAATTCAAGTGTCAAAACTTCCAAAACGGAGCGCAAGAGTCATAATACGTGGTACTTGGGTGGAACAAATAGGAAGTCCCTTTCTTACACCTCCTGTTGGAAACGGTCGTTACACCACGACACACACACAAATTTGAATTCACCAAACAAACACATCAATAGCCAGACGCACAGTTCAGGATTTTGTGCGAGAAAAAAAAAGTGCACCAAGGAGATCTGAATACAGATCTGCTCCTTTACAGTCCAACACCGTGACCATACAACCACGACGGCGTTGCTCTGGAAATTCGCTCGATTTTACATGCCTTTAGCTGGGAGTGAGTAATGAAAGAGTATTGGAAAGGGTTGGTGAGAGACAATGTCTGCTGAAGGTTATAAGAGAAATGAAAAAGAACTGGTTGGGACATTCATTGAGAAGGGAGTGTTTACTAAGAGATGCTTTGGAACGATTGGTTTGTGGGAGAAGACTGAGAGGAAGAAGGAGATACAAGATGATAGGCGACATAAAGGGAAGAGGAAATTATGCAGACCTGAAGAGGATGGCGGAAGACCGGACACCCTGGAGAACTGCCATGTGGAAACCTGCCTTTTGGCAGAGCACTGATGATGATGAGCTGGGACCGTTCATTGTTTCTCTTTTACTAGTTCAGTACAACTTCTTCCTGTTTTCATGCTTGAATTTTTTTCAATTTTTGTCGGGCTATCCGATGGGCCTTCTTACCACTCAATCTGAGGGGTGTGCGATGGGGAGTTTCCCTTGTGAGGGTCTCCGTCATCCAAGCGTCTAATGGCTGCTTCCGGACACTCAGACCTACGTTTGTAGCTGATTTCTTTCGCTTTGTTGTTCAGGAAGTATAAAAATTAGTCGTTAATCAGTCTTAAATTTTGATTCTCTAGACTTCGTTAGCAAAGCTGTTTATTCGGCAATAAGTTGTGTTTAAAACTCTGGCTATGAAAAACAAGTCGGCATTGCAGCATTGTCAGGCTGTCAGATGTTTATCTCGGAGGAAGCCACGTAACAGCGGAACACCAGTCGCGGCTGTGTGGGCGAGACTTTCCACTTTGTGACTCCTTTCTCCCGGATCGACGGCAGGTGCGCTCTCTTGCTGACGATCGGCGACTAGCGAGGGTTGGGTGACGCACAGCTTTCATCGCTTCTTCAAGAAAGTTTCCTCGCTCACCAGCCGCAGTTGCGCGGTTACATTTCCCTCAACCATGTACGAACGAAAAGAAAAGCTCCATCTATAGGGCTGTATAAAATATATGTAAAAGAAACCTACTTGAAGACAAGGGTACAGGAAGTAGAGAAAGGTGAAGTGGGAGATATGATACTGCAAAAAGAATTTGGCAGACACCTAATTTAATATGAAAAAAGACCCCTGGAGTAGCCAATATACGCACAAAATTTGCTGAGATCCTTCGGAGAGCCAGCCACGAGATAACTAAACCACTTTGTATGCAAGGTAAACTGAGGTGACCAAAGTAATGAGATACCTCCTAAAATCGTGTCGGGCCTCATTTTACGCGGCGAAGAGCAACAACTAGACGTTCATGGGCTAAACAAGTCGTTGGAAGTCCCCTGCGGAAATATTGAGCCATGCTGCGTCTATAGCCGTTCATAACCGCGAAAGTGCTGTCAGTGTCCGATTTTGTGCATGAACTGTGTAAGTAGGCTGTTCAGGTTTTTATGTTGGTAACGCCAGGTAGCGCTCTGTATGAAAATCACGGACTGTGCTGTGTGCAATCTGTGGCTGGTGGATATTGTTGGAATATTCGCTATTGTATACAGACTTTTGAACACTATTAAGGTAAATACATTGTTTGTTCTCCATTAAAATCTTTCATTTGCTAACTATGCCTATCAGTAGTTAGTGCCTTCAGTAGTTAGAATCTTTTTAGCTGGCAGTATTGGCGCTCGCTGTATTGCAGTAGTTCGAGTAATGAAGATTTTTGTAAGTGATTCATGAAAGGTATAGGTTATTGTTAGACAGGGCCATTCTTTTATAGGGATTATTGAAAGTCAAATTGCGTTGCGCTAAAAATATTGTGTCAGTTTAGTGATGATCAGAATAAGTAAAGAGAAAAGTGTCTGAGTACGTTGAGTTTCGCTCAGCTGTTTGAAAATCTAATAACGTAAGAGGTTTTCCAGCGCAGTCATTTATAAATTTTTCCAAGGGGGCGTTTCAACTGAATTCTCGATTATGTTCGATGGGATACAAATCGTGCAATCTGGGCAACCAAACAATTATCTCGAATTGTCCTGAATGTTCTTTAAATCAATCGCGAACTATTGGGCCCAGTGACTTGGCGCGTTGCCATCCACAAAAATTCCACCGTTGTTTGGGAACATGAAGTTCATGAATGACTGCAGATGGTCTCCAAGTAGCCGAACACAACCATTTCCAATCAATGACTGGTTCAGTTGGACCATAGACGCAGTCCCTTCCGTGTAAACATTGCCAACACCATTATGAAGGCACCACCAGCTTCCACAGTGCCTTGTCGACAACTTGGGTCCCGACTTCGTGGGATCTTCGCCACACTCGAACCCTACCGTCAACTCTTACCAACTGAAATCGAGACTCATCTGAGCAGACTACGGGTTTACAGTCATCCAGAGTCCAACTGATATGATCACGAGCCCAGAAGAGGCACTGCAGGCGATGTCGTGCTGTTAACAAAGGAACTCGCGCCGGTCGTTTGCTGCTATAACCTAGTAGTGCCAAATTTCGCCGCACTGTGCTAACTGGTGCGTTCGTCGTACGTCCCAGATTAATTTCTGCGGTTGTTTCAAGCACTATTAGTAGTCTGTTAGCACTGATAACTCTACGCAAACGCCTCTGCTCTCGGCCGTTAAGTGAAGACCGTAGGCCATTGCATTGTCCTTGGTGAGAGGTAGGTAATGCCTGGAATTCTCGGCACATTCATGACTCTGTGGATCTCGGAACATTGAATTCCCCAATGATTTCCGAAATGGAATGTCCAACGCGTCTAGCTCCAACTACCATTCGGCGTTCAAAGTCTTTTAATTCTCGTCGTGCGGCCATGATCACATCGAAAATCTTCTCACACGAATCACCTGTGTCAAATGACAGCTCCGCTAATGTACTGCCCTTTCATACCTAGTTATGCGATACCGCCGCCACCTGTATATGTGCATATCGCTATCCCATGACTTTTGTCACCAAAGTGTGTATGAGATATGCGGAATGCGCTCACACCACAAGGAGAATATAGTAATTCCAGTTCCAAAAGAGGTAGTTGCTAACAGGTGTGTACGTTACCTAACTATCCGTTTAATAAGTCATAATTTCAAAGTACTGAAACGAATTATTTGCCGATGAATGGAAAGAAAGAGTGGTAGAAGCCAACCACGGGAGGGACGGAGTTGGGTTCCAGAGAAGTGTAGGAACACACGAGGCAATACTGACCAATCGGCATATCTTAGAAGACAGACTGACGAAAGGAAAACCTACGTTTTAGATAAAACTCACACCCATTGGCGCACACACACACACACACACACACACACACACACACACACACACACACTTTTTATGTCGAGGTATGGGAATATATGTGGCAGACTTCGTTTCGTTGATAGGCTAAAGGGAAAATGCAGTCTCTGTACAAAGTATACTAATTACGAAACACTACCATATTGATGGCCGGCCGGTGTGGCCGTGCGGTTCTAGGCGCTTCAGTCTGGAACCGCGTGACCGCTACGGTCGCAGGTTCGAATCCTGCCTCGGGTATGGATGTGTGTGATGTCCTTAGGTTGGTTAGGTTTAAGTAGTTCTAAGTTCTAGGGGACTGATGACCACAGATGTTAAGTCCAATAGTGCTCAGAGCCATTTTTGAACCATATTGCTGAAGTTGTTGGGATTCATGTCAAATACACTACTGGCCATTAAAATTGCTTCACCACGAAGATGAGGTGCTACAGACGCGAAATTTGACCAACAGGAAGAAGATGCTGTGATATGCAAATGATTAGTTTTTCAGAGTATTCACACAAGATTGGCGCCGGCGGCGACACCTACAACGTGCTGACATGAGGAAAGTTTCCAACCGATTTCTCATACACAAACAGTAGTTGACCGGCGTTGCTTGGTGAAACGTTGTTGTAATGCCTCGTGTAAGGAGGACAAATGCGTACCATAAAGTTTCCGACTTTGATAATGTCGGCTTGAAGCCTATCGCGATTGCGGTTTATTGTATCGCGACATTGCTGCTCGCGTTGATCGAGATCCAATGACTGTTAGCAGAATATGGAATCGGTGGGTTCAGAAGGGTAATAAGGAACGCCGTGCTGGATCCCAGCGGCCTCGTATCACTAGCAGTCGAGATGACAGGTATCTTATCCGCATGGCTGTAACGAATCGTGCAGCCACGTCTCGATCCCTGAGTCAACAGATGGAGACGTTTGCAAGACTACAACGATCTGCACGAACAGTTCGAAGACGTTTGCAGCAGCATGGACTATCAGCTCGGAGACCATGGCTGCGGTTACCCTTGACGCTGCATCACAGACAGGAGCGCCTGAGATGGTGTACTCAACGACAGACCTGGGTGGACGAATGGCAAAACGTCATTTTTTCGGATGAATCCAGGTTCGGTTTACAGCATCGTGATAGTCGCATCCGTGTTTGGGGACATCGCGGTGAACGCACATTGGGAGCGTGTATTCGTCATCGCCATACTGGCGTATCACCCGGCGTGATGTTATGGGGTGCCAATGGTTACACGCCTCGTTCACCTCTTGTTCGCATTGACGGCACTTTGAACAGTGGACGTTACATTTCAGATGTGTTACGACCCGTGGTTCTACCCTTCATTCGGTCCGTGCGAAACCCTACATTTCAGCAGGACAATGCACGACCGCACGTTGCAGGTCCTGTACGGGCATTTCCGGATACGGAAAATGTTCGACTGCTGCCATGGCCAGCACATTCTCCAGATCTCTCACCAATTGAAAACGTCTGGTCAATGATGGCTGAGCAGCTGGCTCGTCACGATACGCCAGTCACTACTCTTGATGAACTGTGGTATCGTGTTGAAGCTGCAGGGGCAGCTGTACCTGTACACGGCATCCAAGCTCTGTTTGACTCAATGTCTAGGCGTATCAAGGCCGTGATTACGGCCAGAGGTGGTTGTTCTGGGTACTGATTTCTCAGGATCTATGTACCCAAATTGCGTGAAAATGTAAATACATGTCAGTTCTAGTATAACATATTTGTCCAATGAATTCTCGTTTATCATCTGCATTTCTTCTTGGCGTAGCAATTTAATGGCCAGTAGTATAGGAATTACAGCAGATACTGAATGCATGCAAAGAAGAGCAGCATGAATTGTCATAGGTTTGCTTTTACTCTTGGATTAGCCTTGCGGAAACTCTGAAAAATCGGGAATTGGCAGATACTTCAACATAGACGTCACCTCTCCTGCAAATCCCTACTTACAAATGTGAAGAACCATTACTGTGTGAGGAGTCTAGGAATATACTGCAGCCGCATGTGTATCGCGTTCATTAGGGACCGCAAAGACGAGACAGATCGCAACGCACACAAAGGTACTGAAGCACTCTTTCTTCCCACGCTCCATACGCGCACGGACGGGAAGAAACGCTGCCATGCAATTCACAGTGATGATAATTCAAACGCTGTCGATTTCGGAGTCGCTCAACTCCACCATCATCCAATATCTTCCCTGCAAAACATGACTTTTGGTTAAGATCATTTATGAATGAATGAGATCTCATAAAATTAATCAACTGCTCCAAGCTTTCCGTTACTTCTTTCAGTGTAGCACTGCGTTTTCCACAAAGGGCAGTCTGATGAATTATACACTGATCCCTGATTTTCTTTACTACACCTTTTTCTTTGTCAATCATCGCTGGGGCGCCGTCAGTTCAAAGCGGCACTATTTTATCATAAAGAATGTTGGAATTATTAATAAATTCGTCAATAGCTTTGAATAAATCTGTTCCTCGAATGTTATCTTTCAAAGGCAATATTACAAGCAATTCTTCTCTGAGTATCTTATTTTCAATGCCGAAAAATCTCACGCAAATAGATATTTGTTCATCAACAATGTCACATGATTCGTCAAGTGCAATAGCGTAGCATGGTGCCTTTTCCAAAAGTTCAAGCAGAGTGATTTTAATATGAGTAGCTAAAATCTCCGTTTTTCTTGTATTACTTCATGCCGACATTGGCATACTTTGAATTGCAGTAACATCCTTTCCTTCTTCAAAAAGTGCCGAGGCTACTTCCTACGTACATTATTTCATTATTTCAGAATCTGAAAATGGTTTTTGGTGTTTACTAAGTGTCCAGCACACATGTAACGTTTTTTCTGCCGATTTTTCTTGCTCACTCATTCAGCGAACGAGCAATTTCGTGCTTTTTTCGTAAGAAGTGAGATATTCCTGTAATTTAAATTTAAATTTTATTGTGATAAGTTTACAGAGCAGTTACACAGATCACATTTATACGTTATCCAATAGAATTATATTACCTGTAGTTTTTCTTTACGAGCCTCATTGCCAAGAGGAAAGTTTTTGTGGAATTGCTGATGAGTTGTTTCATAGTGTCGCTTTAAATTGCCACTTTTAATAACAGCGACAGTTTTATTACATATTAAGCAAACTGGAACCGCTAGAGGCCTATCAGGCAGCGTAAAACAATATTGTTCAGTCCATTCAGTCAAAAATCTCGTATTTTCAGTATCCACTTTTCGCTTTTTAGGACCCATTATTAATGTAGGTATATACGAAAAAGTTTCTCACACGACAAATTGTAAAACAAATGAATAATTGCTCTGCAGCCTGCGTGCGATTGACGAAACGAAGTAAAGACCGATCGCCCACTGTGCTTTCTTTGACTAGAACGACAGGTTCGGACTTGTTTAACGAACGAACGAGTGAGCAGTGTCGCGTGATGGGAGGCGCTACTCGCCGAGAAAAATAGAATGAAATGGATCGACTCCACTAAATAATTTGCTAATCTACTCGACTAAATTTTTGTTTTCAGACACGTTTAGTTACTAAATTACTCAGTACTCGACTAAATTAGTAGCCTAGTGCGAACGAGGCGCCGGGATACTTAGTTGGACGTCGGACCATATTTAAGAATATTTGGCTATTCGAGGTTCTCTGTGATAGAGATTTAATGTGCCAGGAAAGGTGTTTGAAGTCAACAGTGACTAAGAAACCGGTGAACAAATCAGAGTGCATGAAAAATTATGTGTCCTATCCGGTCATACGCACAGGAAATTTGGAAACTTGTTAAGTTCCTATGGGACCAAACTGCTGAGGTCATCGGTCCCTAGGCTTACGCACTACTTAAACCAACTTACGTTAAAGACGACACATACGCCCATGACTGAAGGGAGGATTCGAACCCCCGATGGGTGAATCCACGCAAACCGTGGCAAGGCGCCCTAGACCACGCGGTTATCCCCCGCGACTACGCGCAGGAACGACTGACGTTATCGATCAGCCGAATGTTGCATAGATATCGTACCCAAGCATCACAGTTAGCTCTTCTGGAATCTTCACTATTTGTACCCTGCTGAACTACAGCACAGAAATGTAAATTTCGCGGGGCTAGTTTTTGTTTCCATTGTGTTAGTGACCTTCAATTTTCCTTTCTCACCTGACAACCTGTAATTGTACATTGGCTTACTGCTTATTTTGATCTGGATTATTTCATTTTAATGTAACCTTGTTAAACGGATACAAAGATTTTGCCATGTCTGGGTATCATAGATCAGTTCATCGATTCTATGCATGTTTGTAGATGCACTACGTTAATTTTTCGGAAAATTTGGTAGTTTGGAGGTATGGTGACCTTAAGGGAGATTATTTTTTTTATTAACTTTATTTTATGGTGATAGAGTTTGTTGTTATACACGCGTATATATTGTGCTACTGGCCATTAAAATTGCTACACCACGAAGATGAGGTGCTACAGACGCGAAATTTAACCAACAGGAAGGAGATGCTGTGATATGCAAATGATTAGCTTTTCAGAGCATTCACATAAGGTTGGCACCAGTGGCGACACCTACAACGTGCTGACATGAGGAAAGTTTCCAACCGATTTCTCATACACAAACAGCAGTTTACCGGCGTTGCCTGGTCAAACGTTGTTGTGATGCGTCTTGTGAGGAGGAGACATGCGTACTATCACGTTTCCGACTTTGATGAAGGTCGGATTGTAGCCTATCGCGATTGCGATTTATCATATCGCGACATTGCTGCTCCCGTTGGTCGAGATCCAATGACTGTTAGCAGATATGGAATCGGTGGGTTCAGGAGGGTAACACGGGACGCCGTGCTAGATCCCAACGGCCTTGTATCACTAGCAGTCGAGATGACAGGCATCTTATCGCGCATGGCTGTAACGGATCGTGCAGCCACGTCTCGATCCCTGAGTCAACAGATGGGACGTCTGCAAGACGACAACCATCTGCACGAACAGTTCGACGACGTTTGCAGCAGCATGGACTATCAGCTCGGAGACCATGGCTGCGGTTACCCTTGACTCTGCATCACAGACGAACGCCTGCGATGGTGTACTCAGTTACGAACCTGGGTGCACGAATGGCAAAACGTCATTTTTTCGGATGAATCCAGGTTCCGTTTACAGCATCATGATGGTCGCATCAGTGTTTGGCGACATCGCAATGAACGAACATTGGAAACGTGTATTAGTCATCGCCATACTGGCGTATCACCCGGCGCGATAGTATGGGGTGCCGTTGGTTACACGTCTCGTCACCTCTCGTTCGCATTGACGGCACTTCGAACAGTGGACGTTACATTTCAGATGTGTTACGACCCGTGGCTCTACCCCTCATTCGATCCCTGCGAAACCCTACATTTCAGCAGTATAGTGCACGACCGCATGTTGCAGGTCCTGTACGGGCCTTTCCGGGTACAGAAAATGTTCGACTGCTGCGCTGGCCAGCACATTCTCCAGATGTCTCACCGACTGAAAACGTCTCGTCAATGGTGGTCGAGCAACTGGCTCGTCACAATACGCCGTCACTACTCTTGATGAATTGTGGTAGCGTGTTGAAACTGCATTGGCAGCTGTGCCTGTACACGCCATCCAAGCTCTGTTTGGCTCAATGCCCAGGCGTATCAGGGCCGTTATTTCGGCCAGAGGTGGTTGTTCTGGGTACTGATTTCACAGGATCTATGCACCCAAATTGAGTGAAAATGTAATCACATGTCAGTTGTAGTAAAATATATTTATCCAATGAATACCCGTTTATCATCTGCATTTCTTCTTGTTGTAGCAATTTTAATGGGCAGTAGTGTATGTATAGGACATTACACACCTGACATTCAGGGTCAAAAACACGAATAATGAATTGTGTATTTCATGTGCTGTCATATGGAAAGGAGGGTGCTGTATTGTATTTAACGCTTGACGTGTCATCAACCTGAGATAAACAGATTATGTCAGAAGCGACTCACAAGGCCTGTGGTAGTCACCTGCTTCCTCACGGCGTCGGCCGATATCAGCGTTAGTTTCGGTCGTAATCTCCGCGATCTCACACGAGCCGCTGGAATGATAGCGAGTATGTGCTCGTCTTTGAAGTAGGAAAATGACAGTATTTGAGTCCATAGAGCCGAAACTTGTTCGGCGCCTATGGGACCTGATTGTGATTGGTTTTCTATGTGGATCAATTTCAGTCAAACTAGATATGCGTCATAATGACTTTGTACCAGGAAACAATCGCGGGACTTCTATCATCTTAATGTGTCGTCCACGATTGCCAGTCCCCGTGTGCTGCAATATTTGTACGAGAGAATTTCAAAAAGTAAGTTGAACTTTATTGTGACAGACCAAGTGACATTTACTGAATTCTGAGCTACGCTTCGAAGTGTCATAGATACGTGACACTGTTTCTCAACGGTGTCATCAACTGTCTGTAAACAACGGTTGGAAAATTCTACCAATCTTTTGATTTCTCTACGATAGCAATCCGCTCCTTGGTCAGAGGGCCATTCGACAACCTCTGGATGAACGTCATCAGCGATGTTCAAATGGTTCAAATGGCTCTGAGCACTATGGGACTTAACATCTCAGGTCATCAGTCCCCTAGAACTTAGAACTACTTAAACCTAGCTAACCTAAGGACATCACACACATCCATGCCTGAGGCAGGATTCGAACCTGCGACTGTAGCGGCCGCGCGGTTCCAGACCGAAGCGCCTAGAACCGCACGGCCACCAGCAGCCGGCATCAACGATGTAAAATCTCTTTCTCCCACAGGCATTCTTTCTGCCGACTGAAAAGATGGAAATCGCATGGTGCAAGATCTGGGCTGTATTTCGGATGCCTCCAATGCTCCCTTCGAAAACACCGAGGCAAATTTTGTGTCGTGCGTCGTGCGCGTCGTATGGGATGTTGCATTGCAGGAGAAGAATGGCTTTGCTTAATTTTTTAGGCTTCTTGTTCTTTACGGTCTTTGTGGGCAGGTGACAGTAACCGCCCTAGCGTGACCACAATATCCGATACCTCGAACAATGGAATGAACACTGCCTATTGAAATGCGCCATCCCCTGAGCAATGTCTGCGATAGTCACTCTGCGACTGCTGCAGGTAAGTTCCTCGGTTGCCTGGACTTGGTCATCTGTGGTCGATGTCGACGACGGCCTTCCATCCCGATCAGCGTCACCCACTTCTATGCTGCGCTGCGTCGGTCATATTATCACTGGTAACATTTCACTACAGCTTGACGCGATATTTCATTTGGTCCCTATATCGGCAGAATGTCACGGTGAATTTTTGTACAATTTAGACGCGTTGCCCAGAAGAATTATACTATCCCACGTACTTGAAGTGTGGAGTACGTTTTCAATTGTCGCATCATTTCACACCCACTTGTTACCCACACCGAAGTAGAACTGCGTCTGCAGGAAACCCGGAACATGCACTTCCATTTTGAACTTTCCTCGAACCAGCATATCCCGCAACACTACAGCAACACACTCTCCACATTCTATCGCAAGATCGTGAAATCGGCCCAGAGATCTGCCCATCCTCCCGGCCTTATCACAATACTCCTCTTTCTCTACATTTCGGGGCTCTCTCCCTTCCCCCCTTCCCTCCCCCACACACTCTCCTTCTCCTCGCCTTTTCCCCCCAATGGCTTAGTTTGGATTCCTCCTCTCCAACTCCTTCACCCTACATCCATTCTAATGCACTCTTCCTCCACATACAACCCACACTCAATGCTCACCCAGTGCTAACCCAGTGAACACATTTTCAAAGCGGGCTGCTGTTGTCCCATTCCGGGCAATCCATGTCAGCCACTTCAATGATCTGCATTCCCATACTGACATTTGGTCGGGCCATAAACGGCGCCCAAATTGAGCACCTGTAATGTGACTTAAATATTTCGAGAGATGCTCTATACAATGATGTGTGCAATTTTTCTGTGAGTCTCGTAACATTCGCACTGTCGTCTTCTGAAACGCCAGAAGTACTTATGAATAACCATATGTCTTCCTTAACAGGTCACTTGTCCGCAACTCCACCAAGTGGCATTCAGTGTTGCGGTGTTTTAACGGATCAATCTTAGTTAGTTACTTAGTTGTATGTTCCATAGATAATTTTTTCCTCTACGCCATACATCACTATTTTTCTCAAATTTTGATCGGTTGTTTATGACGAATTTCATTAGTCGATGTGTATGTAATGTGATGGCACTGTTAAAATGCCTACCCCCTTGGAGAGGTATCTACATGATGGCCGTGGATAAACACCACATACACTACTGGCCATTAAAATTGCTTCACCACGAAGATGACGTGCTACAGACGCGAAATTTAACCGACATGAAGAAGATGCTGTGATATGCAAATGATTAGCTTTTCAGAGCATTCACACAAGGTTGGCGCCGGTGGCGACACCTGCAACGTGCTGACACGAGGAAAGTTTCCAACCGATTTCTCATACATAAACAGCAGCAGTTGACCGGCGTTACCTGTTGAAACGTTGTTGTGATGCCTCGTGTAAGGAGGAGAAATGCGTACCATCACGTTTCCGACTTTGACAAAGGTCGGATTGTAGCCTGTCGCGATTGCGGTTTATCGTTCGCGACATTACTGCTCGCGTTGGTCGAGATCCAATAATTGTTAGCAGAACATGGAATGGGTGGGTTCAGGAGGGTAATACGGAACACCGTGCTGGATCACAACCGCCTCGTATCGCTAACAGTCGAGATGACAGGCATCTTATCCGCATGGCTGTCACGGATCGTGCAGCCACGTCTCGATCCCCGAGTCAACAGATGGGGACGTTTGCAAGACAACGCCCATCTGCACGAACAGTTCGAAGACGTTTGCAGCAGCATGGACTATCAGCTCGTAGACCATGGCTGCGGTTACCCTTGACGCTGCATCACAGACAGGAGCGCCTGGGTGCACTAATGGCAAAATGTAATTTTTTCAGATGAATCCAAGTTCTGTTTACAGCATCATGATGGTCGCATCCGTGTTTGGCGACATCGCGGTGAACGCACATTGAATGCGTGTATTCGTCATCGCCATACTGGCGAATCACCCGGCGTGATGGTATAGGGTGCCATTGGTTACATGTCTCGGTCACCTCTTGTTCGCATTGACGGCACTTTGAACAGTGGACGTTACATTTCAGATGTGTTACGACCCCTGCGAAACCCTACATTTCAGCAGGATAATGCACGACCGCATGTTGCAGGTCCTGTACGGGCCTTTCCGGATACAGAAAATGTTCGACTGCTGCACTGGTCGGCACGTTCTCCAGATCTCTCACCAACTGAAAACGTCTGGTCAATGGTGGCCGAGCAACTGGTTCGTCAGAATACGCCAGTCACTACTCTTGATGAACTGTGGCATCGTGTTGAAGCTGCATGGGCAGCTGTACCTGTACACGCCATCTAAGCTCTCCCGTTTATCATCTGCATTTCTTCTTGGTGTAGCAATTTTAATGGCCAGTAGTGTATTAGTCTTATTGCTCGGTTCTGTGTAGTCAATACTTTCTTTTTAACTGGTGAGTCACTCCAGAAAATTACTCCATAAGGCCTTACTGACGAGGAGAACACGCCAGATGCCATTAGCCGATTTCCCAGAAACTTCGCTCAGTGCAAAAGATTCCAAAATAAGCGAACACGTGTCTCGGGTTTTCTGTAGATACTCGACCGTTTCTGAGAAACCGACCGTCAAAACTTTCGAGGTACTTTTGATGCCTTTTAGCGGGCGATCAACTCCTGTTACGTGCTGGCATAATCAGTAATATCGCGACAGCTCACTTTCGCGTCCCGTGTTCGAAACTCCATTGTTGTTTTTTATTTACTTGATTTTATTTTTTTCATTTATCTACTATGTCCTTAGAAGGTTACTATACGAATGTTCCTTACCAAGTTAGGAGTATAAGGGCGTTATATCACTTGTAAAATCGCAACTGTGTTTGACAATAAATGTCATAAATTTGTAAATAATATATATGTATAATTAAGAAACTAATAAAACAGGGACAACCATAGATAAAAAGGAAACCCTGCTGATGGAACAAGACTTGTGATAGAGCCATGGAAGGCAGAATACGAGCTTGGGAAAAATTTAACAGTCATAGAACAGTGTAGAAATTGGAAAAATTGAACGGATTACATAAAACCATTGCGAAAATAATCCGTAGGGACAAAAGAGGGTACGAAAACAATAGATTCAAAGAGATAGAGTAGAACTTCAACAAAAGCGACACACGAAATTTTTGCAGAACGTTTAGAGAAATTATGACAGGATGTTTCAAAAGACAGGACGGAATACTGGAGACAAACCCAAAAAAGAACTGTGAAGTATTAGCGCAATACTTTGAGACACTACTGAATTGTATTAAACCGAAGCAGATCCTACAATTGGAGAAGCCAGAACCCAACCTCGCTTTCAAACCGCCAACTCACGAGGAGATCGAGAAAATAATAAAGTCATTGAAAAATAACAGAGCACCTGTAGAACGTGGACTGATTGCGGAATACACAGATTCATCAAAAATATCTGGGAACCAGAGATTGTAGGTACCAGTAGAATGAAAGTCAGCGATATTACACTCCCTCCACAAGGAAGGAGACAAAACAGTCCCTAATAACTGCAGAGAAATTTCACTACCTCCTGTGACAAAATTCTATCGAAAGTCCTATTTAATCGGCTAGAGCCTCATATAGATCCACGGATAGGAGAACACCAAGGAGGTTTCAGAAAGGGGAGATCATGCTGTGAACGGTTCTGGTGCCTGAGAACAATATTAACAACAAGAAAGTCCAGAAACACCACAATAACATTTGTCGACTTCAAGATGGCCTACAACTCCATACACACTGAAAAACTCTACAGCACGTGGGAAGAAATGAAGGTGGACAACAAAACCAGAAAGCTAATCCCTGAAACATTAACAAATACAACATCCAAACTGAAGTTTACGGGAGAGAGCTCTGAACTATTCGAAATCAGGACAGAACTGAGGCAGGGAGATGGCCTGTCACTCATTCTATTTAACTCGGTTTTGGAGGAAATAATCAGGCCATGGAACAAAGGCGTCAATGAGGTAAAGATGGGAAGACACAAGGACAGAACCGTCATCATAAACAGTCTGGCCTTTGCGGATGATACAGCCATCATAACAAACAACAGAATAGAAGCCAAGGAAGCTCTAGACAATAAACGAAATCTCAACGAAAACAGGACTACAAATCTTATATGAAAAAACGTAATACATGGACACAAAATCTACAGACAGACACCCACTGCAAACGAAGTATGGAAAGATAACACAAGTAGAAAGTTTGGAATGCCTGGGAGAGACTGAACGCGACATCCAATGAAGAAAGGACCATAAAACTACGAAAAGCATATAAATTTGCATGGAACCATTACAAAAAAGAAGTATTTCCATCAATGCCAATCAGTAGCCTAACCAGAGGCCTTGTGTGCCTCAGAAACAACACAAATCAAGAGAAGAACGATAATCAAGGAGCTGGAAAAACAAGAGAGGAAAATATTGAGTAAGATCTACAGGCCAGAATGGGCATCTGGATAAAGAGACCGACAAAAGAACTGTAGGAACACACAGAGACGATTACAGACAAAATCAGGAAAAATAGGGCAAAGTTCTACGGACACGTACATCGGATGAACGAAAATAGATTAGCCAAGAAAATCTTTAACATAGTGACAACTAATACAGTGAAAACCAGCTGAGTAAAGGAAACCATGGAAGACTTCAAGAAACTGAACATCTCCATACAATACATGACAAACGGAAAAATACAGAGAAAAAAATCTCAGAACAGAAATTTCAGCAAACGCCCAAAAAACAGGAAACAGGGAAGAAGTGTAGAGAAGACAGGAAGAAGAAACACAGTGAATATATGAGAAATTTTTGGAAAGAAAGAAAGAAAGATACGGAAAAAAATGCCAAGAAACTTGACAGTGCTTTAGTGTTCTCCATAACTGGGAATTAACGTTGATAATAATACTAATAATGATAATACGCATATATAAAATCTTCAATGGTTAAAATCTTTTTAAATTATCATATTCTTGTGTTTCATTCTCATACCAATTGTTAAGTCTTATGTTTTATTATTATGTTTAGTCATCAGGAAGATTTGGTGCACTCTCTTGGATGATACAGGTAGTAGAAACTTTCGAAAGACAGAAATTCCGAATACCATTAGCATCACGCTAAGGCAGATTTGCACAGCGACGTTTTTGTATGAATCCCACTCGGAAAAGAAACGTTGCTAACATTGCTGAAGATTTCACGTGTTAGCAATAATTCCAGGCAAACCTTGCATAACGCATCACTTTTCCGAAAACTTGAGCTTGCAGTTGACTATGAATCAAGATCCATTACAGGAATTTCATCCAAAAGATTTGAAATATTTTTTCCTTTCGTTTATTGTTTTTTTTTTAAATTAATTAACCAGACATAAAATTAGCAGACGAATAAGGATAACGTTAATTCAATATACATTGGAAAACGTTCGTGTAGTAATCTTGTGCGGACATGGGTAGATAAATGAAAAACAAAAATGAATATAGTAATCAGTGTCGAACACTGGCCACAGAAGTGGGAAGCCACGAAGTTAGCCATTGCGCTACAGCGTCGGTTGGACTGTTTATTCTCTGAAAACTTTGACAGTCCTTTTCTCAGAAACGGAGAATATCTACTGATAAGCCGATATATGAAGGGCTTATTTCAATAGTGATACAAGTCCGTTACCTCCACTTCTCTGCCTATAATGGTTCTGAAATTAATGATCCAAACAAACAGAAAGAAAGGTTCATCTCTAGCAAGAAGCCATATGCTTGAATATTTCTGGTATCTCAACTGCAGATTTTTCAGCGCTTATTTAGCTTTAGGACCCTGTATCTCAAAATGAACAAAAATGGACTTGTACCACTATTGAAATAAGCCCTGCATATCTATTCCCTTATTTTGACCTCTCTCCACTGAGCGACGTTTCTGGGAAATTGGATTATGGCACTTGTCGTGTTCACCTCAAGAGTGGAAATATGCAAAAGACGTCGGAATGTTGATATGTTTACTTTCAAAATTAGCATTTACACGAGGAGCAAAAGTAGGTGAACTTAACTGTTTGAGAAGCTAAGTAATGTGCTTCTTCCAGTTAAATTTTCATCAATACATATACTCAAAAATTTGGAATGTTGTACCCTATATACTGGTTCCTCCTCATGTGCTACATCGCTGATGGTATGACACTGTTTATCGTACAGCACTGAATATAGTGTGTTTCTTAAAAATTTATGCATAGTCAATTTTCAGAGAGCCAAAGTAATCCTTTAGAGAATTTCATTTACCAAATCTTCTGTTGCTTTCTCTCTACCGAGATGCATCATAATACTGGTACTGTCTGCAAAAAGCACCTATTTTGTTTGTTAAATGTTAAGTGGAAGGTCATTCACATATGTATGGAATAGGGGTGGATCTAAAATTGAATCCTGTGGGACTACCTTTGTGATTTCTTTCCCCCATTCACAAAAAATTTCTTTCTTTCTGACATTGTCTGAATTTTTCAAGCAGAACCTTTTGCATTCTGTTTGTTAGCTGTGTGTAAAGCCATCTGTTCCATAAAACTTGAGTTTTGCTAAGAGTGTAACATGATTTGTACAATCAAATGCCTGGGAAGGATCACAAAAAATATCAACTGGCGATTTAATATTATTTAAGGTTTGTACTGTTTGATGGGTGAATGTCTAAATAGCATTCTCAGTCGAGCAACCCTTCTGGAATCCGAACTGTGATATGATGAGTTAATGGTTTCCACTTAGGCGTACGACTATTCTTGAACATTACTTTTTCGAATATTTTGGAGAAAAATGTCGGTAATGTACTTCGAAGATAATTGTTTAACTCTGTCTTGTCCTCTTTCTTAGGAAGTGGTTTAATAATTGTATATTTTAAACTATATGGAAAAATTCCTGTGTCAGCGATGCATTGCATATAGCACTGAGGATATTACTTACTAAGTTGGAACAACTTTTCAGAGTTCTGTTTGAAATTTCATCAACTCCAAAAGAGCTTTTTTTATAGAATTTTTATAATCGTATTAATTTCAATGAAGGATGTTGATGCTACTTCTAGTTGCTTAAAGTTTTGTGGAATGACACTCTTAATACAGCCTCTTTGGAGATCCTCCCAAAGTGGCTCGATAACCACAGATGGTTATGCAAAAGTTGTAACATTTACCCACAGTTTCTACATCCAGGATTGCATGGATCATATATTCCCGAAAATCTGATGGTATTTCTCCAGTCTCACAGATTCTGCACACTAATATAAATAGTCGTTTCTACGCCATTTCCCCAAATGACTTTGGATATTCCATAGATGTGTTTTCTATTTCTCCTGCCCTGTTTGATAGCAAGTCTTCCAAAGCTCTGTGAGAATATAATATTGGATCCACTGTGTGTTCCAAGACGACACACATTTCTTCTTCTAACATGTCGTCAGACAGCTCCTTTACTCATAGAGTGTTCAGCACAACCTGTTTATCTGTCCGCACTGTATTCTTTGTTTAACGGCGGAATTTCTCTTGCACTCTTAATGTTGACGCCTTTGATATTAATTTCGTTGCAGGTTGACATGAATGTCTATATACTAAATCTCTCTTTCTGCAGACTGTTCCTCTTTTTATTTCTTCACGTTTTCCCTGCAGCAGTATCACTTTAGCTTCCCTGTACTTTCTGTTTATTTCGTTCATAAGTGATTTATATTGCTTTATTTCTATTTTTTTCCTGATTATTTTTAGACTTCCTTCTTTCGTCGATCAGATCGTTTTATTCTTCCTTCTTTCGTCGATCAGACCAAGTATTGTTTCTCTTACCCAAGGTTTGTCGGCAGTTACCTTCCTTATACCTATATTTATCTATCCAACATCTATGATAGTCATTTTCGGAGATGTCACTCCTTTTCACTGTACTACCTACTGTAACATTTATTATGACAATATCAAGAGCCGTTGAGAACTTCAGACACTCCTCGACATTTCAGTATGCTTTTCCACACCGATCCTTTCTGATGCTTTTCTTGAATTTCATCTTACTCTTCAGCATTACTTACATTGTGATCAGTGTCTACATCTGCTCTTGGGTCCACCTTACAATCTGATATCTGATTTCAAAATCTATGTCTGCCCACGCTGTAAACCAACAGGTATCTTCCCGTATCTTCAGCAACTATACCTCATCCTTTTATGATTTTTTTCTGTGTGACTAGCTGATATTTGTGGCTTAGTTGAATTAGTCTTTCTTGTCTCTTATTCCTATTGATGAAGTCTGTGGTCTATTCTTTCTTCTACAACAACGTTCCTGTACCTCGTGATTGCCCCTCCGGACGAAGGTTTAAGTCCTCCCTCGGGCATGGGTGTTTGTGTTGTTCTTAGCATAAGTTAGTTTAAGTAATGTGTAAGTCTAGGGACCGATGACCTAAGCAGTTTGGTCTCTTAGGAATTCACACACATTTGAACATTTTTGTACTTCGTGATTGTTAGATTTACATCTCCCTTTACGTACTGAATTGCCCGTTGAATATCCTCATATGCTTTCTCTTGCTGTTTTTTTCCACCTTCACGTGTAGTTTTCCGCTCAAAATGGCAAGAGGGCGCCGTGAACCTCTTTCAACTACTTCGCTCTTCTTTGACACGGTGTTGGTAGAACAAGGGTGACTCCTTATACCGAAAGTCTTCTAATTTCGTTACTGTTGATTTATATTCAAATTTATAACAGTGGCTGGAGCTGAACGCAGGACCCAGGACGTTTTGATTAGTGGTCAAAGACGTAGTCCAACCACGGTCTCGCCTATTATACCATGAAGTGACAATGACTCCAAGGATAGATTGGAGGCAGTAAAACGTGAACAGTTGCTTTTTAATTGAATACTCCTGCTTTTACCCCACAGGAGTTGTGGTCATCATCAGCATTTTTTCTTTGAAAGTACATAAAGTGTCGTCACGAAAAATTGTGTATTGCAAAATGAAAAAGCAAGTTTATGGAAAGCGCAAAGACGAAATCACGAGGCTTAGAGAGGTATTTCAAGTCTGCAATTAAGAACGAGTATCTCAAAACATCAGAACGAAAAATTTGAGTCACTGTCGAAGCAAAACTCGGCAAGTTTTCTTCAAGTTAGTTCAAACAACTGCGAAAAGTGGATAAAAAGACCGTATGAAAACAGTAGACATAAAGTGAAAACCACTGAAGGCTGTATAGTATCGGGAAATTTAGTGAACGACAACCGATCTCAAATACTTTCTAACAAGGACTATGCAAAAGCTGTGAACAATATGATATCACGTGACAAGATAGAAGAAAGTGCAAACAAGACGAGACAGGAGCATATTCCGAGACGGCAAAACAAACAACATAACGGGAATGTGAACAAGATACACCTAACGACTATCAGAAATTCTCCTAAGCTATTATTATTTCTTGCTGGCACAAAAAACCACATGGAAAATGTAACTCAAGACGACACGGGTACCTGTAGCTATAGACTAAATAACAGTAATCTTCCCGCAAAAAGTAGGCCTACATATAAAACTGACATCTACACTGATAGCCAAGGGCGAGGAACAGCCTCTGAATCGCAAAGTATATGTAAACATGAGATCAACAATGTGGAAAAACTAGGAGGAAAATCTCAAGGCAGAAACTACAATCGGTCACGAAAAAATCTCAGGGCTACATAGAAATTATTTTTCTGTTTATTTATTTCTTTCTTTTCTATGCAATTGGTCCTGTATGAATAAGGAAGTGGAACAAACGAATAAAGCAATTCGAAATCTATGCAGTGACTTTAAAAAATGCAAAATACGTCGACATAAGCACACTGGGGAAACGATTCCATACAACAGATGTTTTTCACTTGAACAGACTGGGAAAAGCATTTGTTAGCAGTATGATTGTGGAATAGTTCATATGAAAGCAAATACGCGGCGATTCACTAATCAAATTGTACCACTAAAAAACAAAAGTGATATTGGTTCATCACGGACTTCTATCAAGAGCGATTAAGGAAATGCTTATTTACCAGAGGAAAACATTCCTGTAGGTCCAACATAGACAGTTACAGTGCTTATAATTCAGGTTTATCATGTGACTCTACGACAGAGAAAGAAAACAGTGATCAAATATTTACGTTGCTGCAGGTCAATGTCTGTTGTATAAGAAATAAATTATTAGAATGGAACGGTTTTATACCATTAAGAATGTAGATGTGATATGTGTGGCAGAACATCGGCTAACAAAATGAAATTGACAGTTTCATCCCTCAAGGATATGTAGTAGCTGACATAACTTTTAGGAAAAAGAGAAAAAATGGTGGTGCAGGTATTTACATCAAGTATGAGTTAAAATTTTCAAAACTACATGTGACAATCGTATTGTTGAGAAATAAATGCTGAATTTAGTTGCATGACACTTGACTAAAGAATATGTAATAATTGTTAGACTGTATAGGTCTCCAAATGGAGATATAAACGTATTTTTGAACTGTTTGAGTTACCGGTTACGAAACTCCTTAAACTTAAAACAAAGGTGCAGATTTTAATACTGAAAAGGAAGACTCAAAGCAACAAGACTCTAGAACAATATTAAATATTTTAAGACCCTTAAACCTGCATTTCACAAACACGCCTCCTATTTGTAATGATGCATGTTTAGACAATATTATTGTTAACTTACAAAGAGAGAAATGTGTGACTAACCTGGCTGATGTGGTTTTTGCAGATCATGATCCTTTGTTTTTAACAGTTTACCACAAGCATCCAACTTATTACATTAAATCTAATGGGACATGGGTGAGAGATCAGAGAGAGGAGCACATTATGTTGTTTACTGACAAGTTAAAGAACGCAAATTTGGGCTCTACATACAGGTGTGAAACAGGAAAAGTTGGAGTTGAAAATGGTTTTGATGACCTCTTTTTTAAAAATACAGAGACTTATTGTAATATGTTCCCCATTAACAATAGGTAGTTCCCCAGTTAGGCCTAAACGTAAAAACACAAAAATCAACTGGTATACAAAGTAATTGGCAGAAATTAGATAAAATTTGCTTTTACTGTATCTAATGCACAAAAATGAGGATAATCGAGGGAAGGAGGAGAAGAATAGGATCTACAATTAATACCTTAGGAGTAAAAAGCGGTATAAAGCGAAGCTCAGACAGGCCAAGAAAGCAACATGTGAAAAGTACACAGAAGGTGCTCGAAATAAGTGCTGGGCAGGATGGGAAGTCATTAGACAAGATTATTCTTCCAGACAGATATGCCAGACTCTGATTGATCCACGAGATCTGAATGACTATTTTGTCACGTCAGTCAGAGAACTAGGAAATAAAATTAAGACCTCAGATACTTCTGCAAGGGATCTACCCGGTCCCCAGCTGCCTGAGGGACCTTTATTTCACTGGTACAAAATCGCACCTGATGAGATCTGTAAAACTGTTTCCAAATTGTCCAGTTCCAAAAGTATGGACTACTACTGGGTGTACAGTTACGTTGTCAAAAGGACAGTTCACTTGATAAGTGAGCCACTTTTATTTTTAATAAATGTTTAGAGTATGGAGTTTTTCCAGATTCGCTCAGAATCTCAAAAGTTACCCCCATATACAAAAGACATGATAAAATACTCCCCCAGAACTATCGACCAGTTTCTCTTGTGGCAGTACTCTCAAAAATATTTAAATCACTCTTGTACAATCAGTTAAGTAAAACTAACAAAATTGGAGTATTATGGTCTACAGAAATCTACACTGGCAGTAATCTCTTCCTACCTGACAAATACAAGACAGTTTGTCTCAATTAGAAATAGACATTCCCCCTTAGTAGAAATTGGCACAGGCATACCACAGGGCTCGGTCCTTGGTCCCTTCTTTTTCATTGTGGCTATTAATGACCTGTCCCATTGTATATCACAGTCTGCAATCTGCAATGCTGATGGTACAACTTTACTTTTTTTCGCATCATGACATCCCAAGCCTTAATAAGATCTCACAAGAAACTATTGACTCTGCATTGAACTGGTTTGCAGCCAATAAAAGTTTCTTTCATCCAGACAAAACTCAAAAGCTTATGGTAAGATTAGCTAAGCAGATAGAAAATAAATCTGTCAAACTTTTAGGAATACATATTGATGCCAAACTCAGTTGGGGAGAACATATTAATCAAGTCTGTAAAAAGAACTGACGAGTGTCCTACCTCATACGAAAACTGAGAGATATAGGCAGTAATAATTATCTCCGTATGGCGTATTGTGGGCTCTTTCAGTCATGCATCTCACTTGGCCTTCTCATGTAGGGACCTTCTCCTCATATCAGCAACATCTTAAAAGTCCAAAACAGAGATGTCCGCATACATGCGAAGCTGATCCTAAAGAGCTCTGTCGCAATCTTTTTATCAGGCTTAGGCTACTAACAGTAGTGAACCAATACATATATGACTCTGCAATTTTTGTCAAGAACAGCACTAAGGAATGCATTTTAAGAGAAACAATACACAAATACACAAACATGACACCAGAAATAAGACAAACATTAACATTCCAAGGCACAGCCTAGCTGTAACAGGAAACTCCCTTAAAGTAAATGCCTTCAAATTTTTTAATGAGCTGCCTCTCACTGCTCGATAGCTGCCATTCAAAAAATTCAAAACACTATTGTATACTGGCTGACAAAAAACTCATTATACAATATGAAAGAGCTCTATGATATGGACAATAATGACGTTAATATTTAAAATTATAGCTGTATATAAGATAGTTAAACAGTACATGAATTGTAAAGGTTTATTGTAATAATTTGAGTGCAACTGTAACTTGGTGTTATTAAGATAGCATATTCTACTGTATGTGGTAAACGGCAGTGAAAGAATCTGATTCTGATTCTGACCCATGCAGAAGATAAAGGTAATAATAAAGGTCTTAGTATTATGTATATACACGCACATTTAGATAGTGATTCTATCTGGACGGTTGTATTCCAGAAGTACAACTTATTTTAACTATAACAATTGAAAATGTCACCTGAAGGCAAGAGAAAAGAAATTTGCACCTCAGTCGCATTTCTTCTTTCATTGACGGTTTTCGTCGTCTAGCGTGAATCGGATCGTCCACATCTTCTACAGCTACATGGATACTCTGTCTGGCACTAGGTTCATCAAACCACCTTCACAATCCAGAATGAGATTTTCACTCTGCAGTGGAGTGTGTGCTCACATGAAACTTCCTGACAGATTAAAACTGTGTGCCGGACCGAGACTCGAACTCGGGACCTTTGCCTTTCGCAGGCAAGTGATCTACCATCTGAGCTACCCAGGCACGACTCACGCCCCGTCCTCACAGCTTTACTTCCGCCAGTACCTCGTCTCCTACTTTCCAAACTTCACACAAGCTCTTTCGCGAACCAAGCAGAACTAGCACTCCTGGAGGAAAGGATATTGCGGGGACATGGCTTAGCCACAGCCTGGGGGATGTTTCCAGAATGAGATTTTCACTCTGCAGAGGAGTGTGGGCTGATATGAAACTTCCTGGCAGATTAAAACTGTGTGACGGACCGAGGACCGAACTGGGGAACTTTGCCTTTCGCGGGCAAGTGCTCTACCGTCTGAGCTACCCAAGCACGACTCACAGCCTGTCCTCACAGCTTTACTTCCACCAGTACCTCGTCTCCTACTTTCCAAACTTCGCAGAAGCTCTTCTGCGAACCAAGCAGAACCAGCACTCCTGGAAGAAAGGATATTGCGGAGACATGGCTTAGCCACAGCCTAGGGGATGTTTCCAGAATGAGATTTTCACTCTGTAGCGGAGTGTTCGCAGGAGAGCTTCTGTGAAGTTTGGAAAGTAGGAGACGAGGTACTGGCAGAAGTAAAGCTGTGAGGACGGGCCGTGAGTCGTGCTTGGGTAGCTCAGATGGTAGAGAACTTGCCCGCGAAAGGTAAAGGTTTCGAGTTCGAGTCTCGGTCCAGCAGACAGTTTTAATCTGCCAGGAAGGTTCACCTGCACAATAATTCTCTGTTATTCCACTCTCGAACAATGCGCGGAAAAAACGAAGCCGTGCGAGCTCTAATTTCCCTTATTTTATTACGATGATCGTTTCTTCCTATGTCGGTCGGGGTCAACAAAATATTTTCACATTCGGAGAAGGAAGTTGGTGACTGAAATTTCGTGAGAAGATCCCACCTTTGTATTAATGATGTCCACCTCAAATAATGTATCATGCACGTGACACTCTTTCTTCTATTTCCCGATAATACAAAACGTGCTGCACTTCTTTGAACTTTCTCGATGTGCTCGGCTAATCCTGTCTGGTAAGGATCCCACACCGTGCAGCAGTACAGCAAAAGAGAACGGACAAGTGTAGGGTAGACAGTCTCTTTAGTAGATCTGTTGCATCTGCTAAGTATTCCGCCTATAAAACGTAGTCTCTCTGCCACACCCTGGGTGATGGATTGTGTTGAGACAAGAGAAAATGTTAGCGGGAGAAATCTGTTGCCCTTTTTTCCTCTGCGCTTTGCGGTACTAATAATGCTGGAACATCAGCTTCTCTGACGTCGCATGCGGTGACGCAAGCCGTGAGAGAGAGAGAGACGGGAGATGATGGAATGTGACGTCAGGGCCTGGCGGCGGCGGGTGGGGGAAGACTGCGGCCGGTGCTCCGTGACGCCAGTCAGTAGCAGAGATAGCGTTCCACAGAAGCACAGTAACCTACCTGCACAGAGTCCTAATGTAAACACGTTCCCCCGTCGTGTTGTTGGCACTTTCACCTGCTCCAAAATGTACCGACGCCGATGTGTAGTGTGGTCTTAGGCATCTATATGGAAAAACAGCGCCACAGGGGAGACACAGGAAACAGATTGTCTCTTAGCTACAACAAAACACAGCACGCAGAGTTTCTCAGAGGGGTATCCTGCACAAGTAAAATTTTATAGTCACGAGTTCATATAATAATCAGTGAAGCAAACAAAACTATTAAATTCTGAGGACTAAGCACGGATGAAAAGTTCTCATGGACGTACCACTTACAGAATATTGCACGGAAACTGAATGCTGCTACCTTTACTACAGGAGTAATCTCCAGTATTTCTGACCGCGAAACGCGAAAGCTAGTTTACTTTGTAGGGAGGATTGTTCAAGGACAGTGTGGGAGGAGTCTGTCAATCTCCGACTTTATCTTACGAATGCGAGAATACTCTGTGACGCCCATCCACACAGGGTAAAAATGGTTCAAATGGCTCTGAGCACTATGCGACCCAACTTCTGAGGTCATCAGTCGCCTAGAACTTAGAACTAATTAAACATAACTGACCTAAGGACATCACACACATCCATGCCCGAGGCAGGATTCCAACCTGCGACCGTAGCGATCGCTCTGCTCCAGACTGTAGCGCCACACAGGGTAAGATGGCCAGTCGTAACCATGAATTCTGCACTATGATCGATGCATTGGAAATATGTAAATAACCTAATTGCACCAGTATAGAACGCTGTCTGGTATATTTTGATGTATGTGGTCGAATGGGCATATTGCACAGTCATCTAGCTGCACTCGCAGCTGCAAATTAGGCGTGAGGTGATTTAGCGATGATACATAAATTGGGAAGCATTCTGCTGCGTTACTGGTTGGCGTCGAAATTATGGAACAGCTTGTATATTTTGATGTACCGGGTGATCAAAAAGTCAGTATAAATTTGAAAACTTAATAAACCATGGAATAATGTAGATAGAGAGGTAAAAATTGACACACATGCTTGGAATGACATGGGGTTTTATTAGAACCAAATAAAAAAAAAACAGAGTTCGCAAAATGTCCGACAGATGGCGCTGGACAGCAAAACGTCAGTGACTGCGCATGACAATCGTTTATAAAATGAGCTGTAATGAGAGAGAGAGAGAGAATCAGATGCCCCAGCAGTCGCAGCATGTTGGCGTTACCTGAAAAGGCGCTTTTAGTGAAGCTGTGTTATGAGAATGGGGAATGTGCTAGTTCAGCGTTACGATCCTATCGCCATAGGAAGGGGATTCGAACGGATAAAGGTCTGTTGACAAATGCAGCTGTGGCGAGAAAGATTTCGGAGTTCGAAGCCACGAGTTGTTTAGACGATAGACTCCATAGTGGCCGACCGAGCACAAGGCGTAATGCTGCTGAGACAGTTCAGGAAGAAACGGAGACTGTAGCGGGTTCGTCTATGCGCGGGGAAGTCAGCGCTCGTGCAGTCGCACGTCGCACCGTCATTCCATACACTACCGTTTGGTTGGCACTTAGGCCTACCCTCCAATGCTATCCGTACCAAATCCATCGGCATCATGAACTGTTACCTGGCGATTTAGTGAAGCGGAGGGCATTTGCGGTGTGGGCGTTTCAAAAAATGGTGGAAGATGACGATTGGTTGAGTAACGTGCTGTGTACCGACGAAACTCATTTCACGCTCCGAGGGTCTGTCAACGCCCACAACTGCAGAATTTGGGCTACCGAAAATCCTAGAACTGCCGTGGAAACTCCATTGCACGACGAGAAAGTCACGGTATGGGTTGGATTTACCACATCTACCGTTGTCGGGCCTTTTTTCTATGAGGAAATGCGTGATTCTGGTTTTGTAACTGCTACCGTGACGGGTGAGAGGTACGCCGATATGTTACAGAATCACATAATCCCCAGCCTGGCTGATAAACACCTGCTGGAATGTACGATGTTTATGCAGGATGGCGCTTCACTCCATGTTGCTAGACTCGTGAAAGATCTCTTGTGCGCATCGTTTGGTGATGATCGTGTGCTCAGCCGCCACTTTCGTCGAGCTTGGCCTCCCAGGTCCCCAGACCTCAGTCCGTGCGATTATTGGCTTTGGGGTTACCTGAAGTCGCAAGTGTATCGTGATCGACCGACATCTCCAGGGATCCTGAAAGACAACATCCGACGCCAATGCGTCACCATAACTCTGGACATGCTTTACAGAGCTGTTCACAACATTATTCCTCGACTACAGTTATTGTTGAGGAATGATGGTGGACATATTGAGCATTTCCTGTAAAGAACATCATCTTTGCTTTGTCTTACTTCGTTATGCTAATTATTGCTATTCTGATCAGATGAAGCGCCATCTGTCGGACATTTTGTACACTTTTGTATTTTTTTTATTGTAATAAAACCCCATGTCATTCCAAGCATGTGTGTCAATTTGTACCTCTCTATCTACATTATTCCGTGATTTATTCAGTTTTCAAATTTATACTGACTTTTTGATCACCCGGTATATGACTGAATGGCTATACTGCAGTCATCTATCTGCTTTCGCAGTCTAATATATTGTACTTGCAAAGTAGTGGAGAGGTGATTTAGCGATGGTGCACAAACTGTGAAGCATTCTATCGTATCACTGGCTGGCGTTGAAATAACATATCAACTGTTAAAATTACTAAAATTGTTCACGCTATCAACAATGGTCCAAATTGCAGTAAATCATCCCATGTCAACAGTGTCTTTCCCATCCCGTCTGTCCACTGGTATGCTGTTGATTACTGTGTGACAATGGACTGACTCGACTTGGTTGAGATGGAGGGGCCTTACCGGACCACTGGATATCTGTTACTTGTCGCTGTGGAGCATGTTAAATGTAGAGGTCAGTAGCTTCTGACAGTTGTTTGGAAGCGGTCCACAACGCCGCAGACTCGTCCTAATTCCATATGCCCTCTTCAGGTTTTTAATTTTTTTTTCACCATTAAGACTACCTCGCTCGTGTTGTGAATGGCACCTTCTGGCGATGGCCAACACTAGAACAGCAATCATGTACATGACTAAAATGAGGAAACATTGCTCTTCGTAACGGAACACCGAGACATCCGCTACCCTGACACAGTGAAAGAGGAGATTAACTGTATAGGTCATCACATCTACATCTATATCCACACTCTGCAAATCACATTTAAGTGCTTGGCAGAGGGTTCATCGAACCACCTTCACAATTCTCTATTATTCCAATCTCGTATAGCGCGCGGAAAGAACGAACACGTATATCTTTCCGTACGAGCTCTGCTTTCCATGATTTTATCGTGGTGATCGTTTCTCCCTGTGTAGGTCGGTGTCAGCAAAATATTTTCGCATTCGAAGGAGAAAGTTGGTAATTGGAATTTCGTGAGAAGATTCCATCGCAATGAAAAACGCCTTTCTTTTAATGATGTCCAACCCAAATCCTATATCATTTCTGTGACTCTCTCTCCCATATTTCGCGATAATACAAAACCTGCTTCCTTTCTTTGAACTTTTTCGATGTACTCTGTCATTCCTATCTGGTAAGGATCCCACACCGCGCAGCAGTATTCTAAAAGAGGACGAACAAGCGTATGTAGGCAGTCTCCTTAGTAGATCTGTTATATTTTCTAAGTGTCCTGCCAATAAAACGCAGTCTTCGGTAAGCCTTCCCCACAACATTTTCTCTGTGTTCCTTCAAATTTAAGTTGTTCGTAATTGTAATACCTAGGTATTTGGTTAAATTTACGGATTTTAGATTAGTCTGATTTATCGTGTAACCGAAGTTTAACGAGTTCCATTTAGCATTCATGTGGATGACCTCACACTTTTCGTTATTTAGGGTCACCTGCCAATTTTCGGACCATTCAGATATCTTTTCTAAATCATTTTGCAATTTGTTTTGATCTTCTGATGACTTCATTAGTCGATAAACGACAGTGTCATCTGCAAACAACCTAAGACGGCTGCTCAGATTGCCTCTCAAATCGTTTGTATAGATAAGGAAGAGCAAAGGGCGTATAACACTACCTTGCGGAACGCCAGAAATCACTTCTGTTTTACTCGATGACTTTCCGTCAATTACTACGAACTGTGACCTCTCTGACAGGAAATCACAAATCCAGTCACAAAACTGAAACGATATTCCATAAGCACGCAATTTCACTACAAGCCGCTTGTGTGGTACAGAGTCAAAAATCTTTCGGAAATCCAGAAATACGGAATCGATCTGAAATCCCTTGTCAATAGCACTCAACACTTCATGTGAAAAAAGAGCTAGTTGTGTATCACAGGAACGATGTTTTCTAAACCCATGTTGACTGTGTGCCAATAGAAAGTTTTCATCGAGGTAATTCATAATGTTTGAACACAATATATGTTCCAAAATCCTGCTGCATATCGACGTTAACGATATTATTATTATTATTATTAAGCATTACAATCCATGAAGGCTTTTTGCTGCAGAATGGACAATGTTGAACCACTTTGCTCTGTCTTTACAAGTAATTTGCCACTGTCTGTCATGTCCTAGTTTTCTGAGATCGTCTTGAATATTGTCCAAGTATCTCATGCGTGGGCGTCCAAGAGGTCGTCTTCCGGTGGGAATCTCTTCAGTCACTTTCTTGATGGTCCTGTTTGGTGGTGCTCTGATGACATGCCCTATCCATTTCAGTCTTTTGGCTTTAATTTTGGCCACTATATCGGAGTCTTTATATAATTTGTAAATTTCATTGTTATTTAGCAATCTCCATTCATCACTGATCCTATCTCTTATGGGTCCAAATATTTTTCTCAAAATTTTTCGTTCAAATACTCTTAATCTGTTTTCCTCTTTTTTTTGTGAGAGTCCAGGTTTCAGATCCATAGGTGAGTACTGGTATAATCAATGATTTGTATACTTGTAGTTTGGTGTTCCTAGATATTAACTTACTTTTGAAAACTGTCAAGAGACTATAGTAGCATTTGTTAGCCTTCTGAATTCGTGATTCTATTTCAATTTTTATGGAGTTGTCAGAGGTTACTATTGTACCAAGGTAATTAAATTCATTTGTCTTTGTGAAAGCTGTGTTATTAATTTGCAGTACATTATTATTTGATGGATAGCGGGATAAGATAAAGTACATTGTTTTGTCTGTATTCAGCTGGAGGCCTGTGCCATTTGTGGCTTTAATTAATTGTGCTGTAAGAAGCTTCAAATCATTCTCACTGTCAGATAATAATGCAATGTCATCGGCGTATGCTACAATGTTAATTTTGCTTTCCAGTTGTGCTCCAATTTGTAGTAGCTTTACTTTTTGGATTATTCTATTGATTACTATGTTAAAAAGAACTGGTGAGAGTGAATCCCCTTGTTTGACTCCAGTTTTAACCTCAAAGTCTTCAGAAAGTTTGCCAGCTACTTTTATTTTGTATTTTGAGTTTAAAGTGCAAGCTTTTATTAAATTTATCAATTTGTTAGGGATGCCAATCTGCCTCATGCACTTCCATAAATATTCCCTGTTGATACTGTCAAAAGCTTTTTTAAAATCAATGAAAAGCATATGGGCCAGTAATTTAGTGGATTACTCCAGTTACCTTTCTTGAATTTTGGTGTGACCTTTCCAGTCTTTGGGTACAGATCTTTCGTCGAGCGAACGGTTGAATATGATTGTTAAGTATGGAGCTAATGCGTCAGCATACTCCGAAAGGAATCTAACTAGTATACAGTCTGGACCAAAAGACTTGCTTTTATTAAGTGATTTAAGTCGCTTCACTACTCCGAGGATATTTACTTCTACGTTACTCATGTTGGCAGCTGTTCTTGATTCCAATTCTGGAATATTGTCTTCGTCTTCCTTTGTGAAGGCATTTCGGAAGGCTGTGTTTAGTAACTCTGCTTTGGCAGCACTGTCTTCGATAGTATCTCCATTGCTATCGCGCAGAGAAGGCATTGATTGTTTCTTGCCGCTAACATACTTCACATACGACCAGAATCTCTTTGGATTTTCTGCCAGGTTTCGAGACAAAGTTTCATTGTGGAAACTGTTATAAGCGTCTCGCACTGAAGTCCGCGCTAAATTTCGAGCTTCTGTAAAAGATCGCCAATCTTGGGGAGTTTGCGTCTGTTTAAATTTGGCATGTTTATTTCGTTGTTTCTGGAACAGTGTTCTGACCCGTTTTGTGTACCAAGGAGGATTAGCTCAGTCGTTTGTTAATTTCTTTGAATTCAAGCCACATCTGGTCTACACTTATATTATTAATTTGGAATTAATTTGGAAACGATCTACAATGCCACAAACTTGTCCAGTTTCCATATGTTACGATGTCCTCCACATTTTTGTCAACGAGAAACATCGCCTCTGTGTTTTATTTCTACAAACCTGTGTATTGTGGGAGCTGCATAGTTTATGCCATGTGATGTTCAGCTTTCTGTGAGAGCCAAAGGATCGTAACACGTTAATGTCGGTTCAGCAGCTGACACATACGTCGAAATCTTGGTGGAAAAAGAAAGTGTAGGCCGTGTATATTGCTTGGATGTGTTACAGCTGAAAAACAATGTATTAAACGGTTTATGAAGGACCAATACACTAGCCCTCTTTTGTGATCGATGGTGTGTTGGGTATGGTCTTCCTCCCATTCAGTCGACAATACTTTACGCAAACCTGTGCAAGCAACTTCAAGCACTGGCCACGTGCTCCAATGTGTATATGTAATACGTTTGACGTCAACACGCAGACGGTATTTGTTTTTTCGATATATCGGAGGGGAGAGGCGGTAAAATATTATAGGAGGTCCTATTTCACGGAGTGGTACAACCGGTTAAAGCCTGTATGAAAATAGTTCTCTCAAAACTACACTGATATTGCTCATGAAACTAATAAAAATCGGCTGTATCTATTCTCATGGAATCATGACTGTCTTTTTATTATTATCGACACGATTGCGTGTTTTAAAAACAGGTGGTACCGTAAGTACTGCGTTATTTCATACTTCATAACCTCTAATCATAAAGTAGACAACACTTGAATTATAGCCTGCTGTGGAACCTAGAAATGATAATTTTTTTTTTGACATGTGAATAGATTGCGTGAAACAGGTTGTGATGTTCAAATTGCTTACAACACTAGAACGCGAGAATCTGCTGTATGATAGAAAATTTACAGACATGTCGCTAGAGGGGAGTTATGGAGCAAAAGTGTCAAATGTAAGCACGCACATGGTAATTGGTTTCGATGTAACGGAAGAGAGAGATAGAGAGAGAGAGAGAGAGAGAGAGAGAGAGAGAGAGAGAGAGAGACGCGGTAAAGTCTTATAGGGTGTTCTATTACAAGACAGGTTCTCATTATTTGTTTCATGTAAGTAGGTGTGATATAGCTTCGTAGTGGTAGAACAGCACTTGCCATGGTGCACAAAACAGCAGCGTTCTCTTGAATTATAGCTTGTTGTTGTCGAATGTTAAATGATTGTGTTTTTTACGATATGTGAGCCAATGGTGTGAAAGATTGGATTCTCTAATATTATTTCGCTTGTATGAAATGTTTGTAATACACACGTGCGTGACAGTTTATTTATGGACACTGATTTGACGAAGAGACACTCTCCGGTCGTGTAATTTGTCCATCAAGCTGAAAGGAAATGTTTCACATAAAGCTTTTTTCTTCAGAGTTTTAATTCTCGCTTTTCCTTTACTTGTTGTTGTTGTTGTTGTGGTCTTCAGTCCTGAGACTGATTTGATGCAGCTCTCCATGCTACTCTATCCTGTTCAATCTTCTTCATCTCCCAGTACCTACTACAGCCTACATCCTTCTGAATCTGCTTAGTGTATTCATCTCTTGGTCTCCCTCTACGATTTTTACCCTCCACGCTGCCCTCCAATACTAAATTGGTGATCCCTCGATGTCTCAGAACATGTCATACCAACCGATCCCTTCTTCTAGTCAAGTTGTGCCACAAGCTCCTCTTCTCCCCAATTCTATTCAATACTTCCTCATTAGTTATGTGATCTATCCATCTAATCTTCAGCATTTTTCTGTAGCACCACATTTCGAAAGCTTCTATTCTCTTCTTGTCCAAACTATTTATCGTCCACGTTTCACTTCCATACATGGCTACACTCCATACAGAAACGACTTCCTGACATTTAAATCTATACTCGACGTTAACAAATTTTTCTTCTTCAGAAACGCTTTCCTTGCCATTGCCAGTCTACATTTGATATCCTCTCTATTTCGACCATCATCAGTTATTTTGCTCCCCAAATAGCAAAACTCCTTTACTACTTTAAGTGTCTCATTTCCTAATCTAATTCCCTCAGTCGACTTAATTCGACTACATTCCATTATCTTCGTTTTGTTTTTGTTGATGTTCATCTTATATGCTCCTTTTAAGACACTGTCCATTCCGTTCAACTGCTCTTCCAAGTCATTTGCTGTCTCTGACAGAATTACAATGTTATCGGCGAACCTCAAAGTTTTTATTTCTTCTCCATGGATTTTAATACCTACTCCGAACTTTTCTTTTGTTTCCTTCACTGCTTGCTCAATATACAGATTGAATAACATCGGGGATAGGCTACAACCCTGTCTCACTCCCTTCCCAACCACTGCTTCCCTTTCATACCCCTCGACTCTTATAACTGCTTTACTTAGATGACGGTGTCGAAGTAATGAGGACATTCTGTGGCAATGGGCAGTTTTCACAGCAAAATAGTGGAGGTTTCTTTTCCCAATATTACGCGGGGTGGACGGGTATAGGCCGCATTTGTAATCGTCGGTGGTGCACTTCATTGGATGTCGCAAGATACTGAGATGCGAATTGTATCCTGCGGTCGAATGTAACAACTATACCGAATTTGCTCATTAAACTAAAAGAAAATGGACTACTTCTATTTTCGTGGGAAGAGGACGTTTATTATCGTTGCGATTGTGTTTTCCTTTTTCATAGATGCTTGATTATAAGAGATGCATTGACATTAAGTAAAACTGTTCTTCACCACAGAACGACATGTCTATTCGAGGCGCTGTGGACGTGCCTAGTCTGTGTATGAGGTCGCCGACGCAACTGCGCCCTGACCAGGGCACAATGTGCGGGGCACTGCTGTGTTGCTATATTTTAAACGAACAAACAAGTTGCACTTGAGGCGTGCTGCCATTTATCTCCTATTGCTCAGATGACTTTACATTATTTTGTGTTGGCAAGGCCTGATGCTGGACCGTCACCTTAAGGCAGATGGGTGCCGCTCATCTCCCAGCTGGAAGGCAGTATGCCACAGAAAAACCCGCTGGACACGTGGCTGTAGGAGTTGACGATTTCAAAAAGTCCCCCCCCCCCCCCCATAGATGGAGGGAGAGTGGGAGGGAGGGAGGGATGGAGGGAGGATATGGATGAGGGAAGGTAAGAGGGCCTCTAATTTTTAGCAGTTTGTGATCGACCATTGAAGAGAACGCATGTTTAACTACCATCCCCAAGCCCTCTGCAGCCTTTAAGAACGACAATTTTCTCCAGTACATGTGTTGCTCTATGACCCGTTCACTAGCAGTGCTGGTTTTGTTCACGGCAATTTCGATGCACAATTAGGACTGTGATGCATTTTTTCCGTCAGTTGTGGTAGCGTGTAGTGGGTTCGACTACCTGGGCTGCAGGGTGATTGTCGAGCAGGCGTCTGTAGCGAACTCTGACGTCAAATAGCGACAGATAAAGTCCTCAGCCGCATGCTCACAGATAATAAGCTTATTAAACTCCTCTCTGTCCAACACCAGCATCTCGCCAGTTAAATATATTGCTGCCAAAAAAGAAGATAGTACCTTACAACCCAGCCTTTTCCCCGCCAGCTTTTAAGTGAAGGGTAGAGTTCCAGTGCCTGCCACTAGTTTTGAGTGGGATTGTGAAATTTTTTCCCAGCAGGATAACACCAGTTGTATGGTGTCATACATTTTTGAGCTGTATTGTGATTTTATGCACTCCTTGTGTAGCGCTATACGTATAGTTGGTAATTAGAAACGTTCTGTATGATTAATTACCTAATTAGGACCGATCTTCACTTCAGTTTCCTAACCAAAATAAATACAATAACCTAACCTTCCTCTCCTGCATCTGGATAGTTTCCATTGTTGAGGGGTGCATAGGGTTTCCCATCCAGAAATACCAGGTTTCGAGTCCTGGAAAGGGAACCGCCATTTTTAATTTCCCGCCAGTTCCTGGGTGTGGACGTCAGCACAGTCCTAGGACAAAGAAGTTCCCACCAAAATTCGAAATTCCTTCCAAAATTCGAAATTCCTCGCCAATAGGGTAGGTGGGAGAGGGGCTGGGGTAGGGGAGAGGGGAATGGGACCCACGTGCAGGATGACGGAAACACATTACGGGATGGGGGTTGGCATTGTTTGGGGTGTGGGATAATTAATTGATTAATTTCATTAATTTGCATATCAATTTGATATCAAAATTGCGCTTGTGCCCTCCTCTCTCTACTACTAGGGATTTCCCTAAGTTGACTCGACTGCAGGAGTGCCTTAGTAGCAACGAATAAATGTATTCAAGTTGTACAGTTTAATTAGTCTTTTGCAATTGTAATGAAAGTCTTATTAAGATCAGACGCGTTTCGCCTTGTTCTAAAGCATCTTCAGTGGTCACTGTAACAATATGGTTTTTTCTCTTCTTTTACAATTTTGTTTGATAGGATCCTGAACAGTTCACATGATTTGCTTACTACTATCATCATCATCAGTTATCTGCTATATTAGCAGGTCCTTTGCCTCTCCATTTTCTGCGATCCATTGCTTCCTTCTTAAGGCTGCTGTATGTTGTACCGTCCATCATGTCATTCAGTATCTGGAATCTCTTCCTTCCTCGCTTCCTTTTCCCTTCTACATAACCTTCTAAAACTGTTTTTATCAGTCCGTCATTCTTTCTTAATATATGCCCAATCCAATTTCTTTTTCTTCTCTTTATTACATCTAGTAACTGTCTTTTCTCTCCCACTCTTCTCAGTACCTCTTCATTTTTTACTCTGTCCATCCAACTTATTCTTTCCATCTTCCGCCATGTCCAGATCTCAAAAGCCTCCAGCCTTTCTCTGTCTTTTTTCATCATAGTCCATGTTTCAGTGCCATATAGAAGAACACTCCATACAAGACATTTTATGAGTCTCTTTCTGAGTTCTCTGTCCAGACCGCTGCAGAAGATTCTCCTTTTCTTATAAAACGCCTCTTTTGCCATTGCTATCCTTGTTTTAATTTCTGTGGTGCACTTCCAGTCGGTGTCTATCCTGCTTCCAAGATACTTAAAATTTTGCACATGTTCTAGTGTTTCTCCATTCAGCACAATTTTTATTTCCTTATTTCCTCCTATTGCCAATACTTTTGTTTTATTTGTGTTAATTTTCATTCCATATTTTTTTCCGTTAGTTGCAATGGTGTCCACCAAATCCTGTAATTCTTTTTCCCCTGTGGCTAGAAGGACCAAGTTTTAATTCCTGTCGTCACTCACGGTTTTTTGTTGTTTACTTCATTCTTGTTGCTCTTCTACGTGTATGGTGTGTGAAGAACTACGTCCTTCTTCTCAACACAGAAACGTAAATAAATATTTAGTGTAGTGAAAGTGGTGTGTTTTGAATACCTAAAACGTACACGTGGAAGAACAACAAGAAGAAAGCAAAACATGTGAACAGTTCACGATCCTATCTAACAAAATTGTAAGAGAAAAAAAAACATTTTGTTACAGAGAGCACAGAATAAAGCGAAACGCGTCTGGTCTCAATAAGGCTTTCATTACAGTTGAAAAAAACGGTAATTATCCTGTACAGCCTGTTTATCTCGAAAATTGTATTTAGTTTGTCTCTTATTACCGAAAAAATTAAAAAATAAAACAAAATTGCGAATAAAATTAGATGTTAACAGAACTATATCTTGTGTGCAATGAAATTCTAACGGGTATATTAAGTAAATTTACGATGTGAACCAATGACATTACAGCCCACAAGACTCAATCACTTACCGACCTTGTACTAGCAATCGATGTATTATCCGTTAGAGTCAGAAGGTAATTCGAATTTTATCTCAACGGGAAGAGCAGTGTTCATATCTCCGTATCGCCATACTTTCCGATAGGCCTCCCAAAATAACTTCTTTTGGACACTAGAATGGCTCCATCAACACGTTTATAGCCCGTTACCTCCTCGCCCTTCTACAATTCGGCTAGCGCCTGCCGCTAATGACCCCGCAACCGACAGTACTTTGAACTCTTTATATTTCATTTTCTTCTTTTCTTGACTATCGACGGAGTACTGAACACGGTTATGGCAACCTTATCCTAGATTTTCAAATTTGAACTGCTTTGCTATATTCCAGTAAATGACACAATTTAACAGTTAACAGCCAATACGTTAAAATTAAGCCTACTTAAACATGATGACAATTTTTTGTTTACAGGACTGTCGTAAATATTTAGCGAGCAACGTAGGTCCTTATTATTGCCAAAATGAATGAAATTGGCACGTTTAACAGCGCACTATTAAGATTTCGATGCTTGTAAGCTTAAGCTTGGGAGCTAGATAATTGAAAAGTGGATAAGTTTTGCTACTTTGGAAGCATCATGATTACACCAGATGGCGGTGCAACAGAATACATTAACAGCCGCATCAACAAAGCAAGAGGAGCTTTTACAACTCTACACTCTATCTGGAGATCGAAGGAAATATCGCTGAGGACCAAATTGCGGATATTTGAAAGTAATGTAAAATCTGTGCTCCTTTATGGATGTGAAACATGGAAAGTGACAAAACAGTTAATCCACAAGCTGCAGACATTCAACAATAGATGCCTGAGGAACATCCTGGAGATACGGTGGCCAAATGTCATCTCTAAGGAAACTCTTAGGGAAAGAACAAACCAGACGCCAATTGAGCTGCAAATAAGAAGCAATAAGTGGAGATGGTTCGGACATACTCTTACATCTACATCTACATGGATACAGTGCAAATCACATTTAAGTGCCTGGCAGAGGGTTCATCGAACCACCTTCACAATTCTCTATTATTCCAATCTCCTATAGCGTGCGGAAAGAATGAACACCTATATGTTTCCGTATGAGCTCTTATTTCCCTTATTTTATCGTGGTGATCGTTCCTCCGAATGTAGGTCGGTGTCAGCAAAATATTTTCGTATTCTGAGGAGAAAATTGGTGATTGGAATTTCGAGAGAAGATTCCGTCGCAACGAAAAACGCCTTTCTTTTAACGATTTCCAGCCCAAATCCTGTATCATTTCTGTTACACTCTCTCCGATATTTCGCGATGATGCAAAACGTGCTGCCTTTCTTTGAACTTTTTCGATATACTTCGTCAGTCCTATCTGGTAAGGATCCTACACCGAGCGGCAGTATTCTAAAAGAGAATAGACAGGCATAGTGTAGGCAATCTCGTTAGTAGGTCTGTTACATTTTCTAAGTGTCTGCCAATAAAACGCACTGTTTGATTAGCCTTCCCCACAATATTTTCTATGTGTTCCTTCCGATTTAAGTTGTTCGTAATTGTAATACCTAGGTATTTAGTTGAATTTACGGCTTTTAGATTAGACTGATTTATCGTGTAACCGAAGTTTAATGAGTTCCTTTTAGCACTCATGTGAATGACCTCATACTTTTCGTTATTCAGGTCAATTGCCACTTTTCGCACCATTCAGATATCTTTTCTAAATCTTTTTGCAATCTGTTGTGATCTTCTGATGATTTGTTAGTCGATAAACGACAGCGTCATCTGCAAACAATTTAAGACGGCTGCTCAGATTGTCTCCCAAATCGTTTATATAGATAAGGAACAGCAAAGGGCCTATAACACTACCTTGGGGAACGCCAGATATCACTTCTGTTTTACACGATGACTTTCCGTCAATTACTACGAACTGTTATCTCTCTGACAGGAAATCACAAATCCAGTCACATAACTGAGACGATATTCCATAAGCACGCAATTTCAATTCGGGCCGCTTGTGTGGTACAGTGTTAAAAGCCTTCCGGAAATCCAGAAATACGGAATCGATCAGAAATCCCTTGTCAATAGCACTCAACACTTCATGTGAATAAAGAGCTAGTTGTGTTTCACATGAACGATGTTTTCTAAACGCATGTTGACTGTGTGTCAAAAGACAGTTTTCTTCGAGGTAATTCATAGTGTTCGAACACAATATATGTTCCAAAATCCTGCTACATATTGACGTTAACGATATGGGCCTGTAATTTAGTGGATTACTTGTACTGCCTCTCTTGAATATTGGTGTGACCTGTGCAACTTTCCAGTCTTTGGGTACGGATCTTTCGTCGAGCGAACGGTTGTATATGATTGTTAAGTATGGAGCTAATGCATCAGCATACTCGGAAAGGCACACGACGGACGCACGCACACTCCGCTGCTCGACTCGCTGCGGCTCACATCGTTACCGTCGCTCGCGCACGCCTTTGTTCCATCCACAAGTCATGGCAGGACGCAAGGGCAACAAGTTGGCAGCCGCGCTTTGGGGAGCGCCCGCGGCCGCAGACGACAGCAGGAGCCGAAGCGCAAGCAGCGATCACTGGAATGTGTCCAGTGCTACAAGTGCCAGCAGTTGGGGCATGTGGCGGGTGTCCGCCGGAACGCAGCCGCGTGTTTGAAATGCGCGGCGGCACACGACACTCGTAGCTGCCCCAAACCACGCGGAGCAGCCAGCAGATGCGCGAACTGCGGCGGTCCTCACGCCGCCAACTCGCGTAGCTGTAGCTACCGTCGGCAGCACACCACACCAAGTTCTGAGGTGCCTGCCGCCAAGCTGGCCGCACTGCCTCCCCGCTCCGGCGAGGGGCTCGCTTCGTGCCGCGTCGAAGCGGCCACTGACCGAGCGCTGGCCGACTTACAAGCAGCCTTTGCGGCCGAAAGGGCCGCAATGAAGGACGAACTCGTGGCTGTCCACCGACAGCTTCAACAGCTGCGGGAGGAGCTGCGGCTTCTCAAGAAGGCGCCGCCTGTCCCTGCTCCCGCCGCCCCTGTGAGGCGGCCAGTGGGGGTACACGCCGCCACCCAGGCGTCCACCGACTCGCCTCCTGCAGCAATGCAGGCGGCGTCTCGCATGGAAGTCGACGTCGGGACGCCTGCGCTGGAGACAGACGTGGAAGAATCATCCGAGGAAGAGATGCCGACCGCTTCTTCGCAAGCTGCAGAAGCGGAAACAGACGAAGGGCTGCCCCTCCCGCTCCCAGACGAGCGGAGTGTGCAGCCCTTCCTGAAGAAGATCGTGGCGTCGCTGAAGGACGGGACGTACCCTCACGGGGACAACCCGTACCACTTCACGCCGGCGCATGCGAAACCACCACTCCCTCACGAACCGTGCCACCTTACGCACATGCGTTGCATGTTGCGTGAGGCGGTGACGAGGAAGGAGCTGATATTGCTGAACAGCCGCCCCATCTTCACCCGTTCGGACTGGGACCACATCTCCCAGGCCACAGAGAAGTGGGTGAAGGAAGAGTGGCGCTCCGGCAGGCGTCAGCCTGCCCCAGAAGATCTAGCAGCCATCAACTACTTCGCTAGTTTAAACACAGCGGGGTAGCCACAGGTCCATCCCAACGACAGGCCACATATGACAACAGAGCTGATAAAGGAGGAATAGCAGCACTGCTGCTTAGCCTCCCCCATCTCCAGACAGAGGATGTCCGTGATTTTAGCGAGACGAGACGAGACTCCGAAAGGAACCTAATTGGTATACAGTCTGGACCAGAAGACATGTTTTTATTAAGTGATTTAAGCTGCTTCACTACTCCGAGAATATTTACTTCTAAGTTACTCATGTTCTCTGTTCTCGATTCGAATTCTGGAATATTTACTTCGTCTTCTTTTGTGAAGGCATTTCGCAAGACTGTGTTTAGTAACTCTGCTTTGGCAGCACTGTCTTCGATAGTATCTCCATTGCTATCACGCAGAGAAGGCATTGATTGTTTCTTGCCGCTAACATACTTCTCAAACGGCCAGAATCTCTTCGGATTCTCTGCCAGGTTTCGAGACAATGTTTCATTGGGGAAACTAATATATACATCTCGCAATTAAGTCCGCGCTAATTTTCGAGCTTCTGTAAAAGATCGCCAATCTTGGGGATTTTGCGTCTGTTTAAATTTGGCATGTTTATTTCGTTGTTTCTGCGACAGTGTTCTAACCCGTTTTGTGTACCAAGGAGGATCAGCTCCGTCGTTTGTTAATTTATTTGGTATAAATCTCTCAATTTCTGCCGATACTATTCCTTTGAATTTAAGCCACATCTGGTCTACACTTATATTATTAATTTGGGATGAGTGGAGATTGTCTCTCAGGAAGGCGTCAAGTGAATTTTTACCTGCGTTTTTGAACATGTATATTTTTCGCTTATTTTTCGAAGATTGGGCTATTACAATATTCAATCTCGCTACGACAACCCTGTGTTCACTATCCCTGAATCGGTTTTGATGCTCGTTATTAACTCAGGATTATTTGTTGCTAAGAGGTCAAGTGTGTTTTCACATCCGTTTACTATTCGCGTGGGCTCATAAACTAATTGCTCGAAATAATTTTCAGAGAATGCGTTTAGCACAATTTCGGATGATATGTTATGCGTACCTCCGGAATTAAACATGTATTTCCGCCAACATATCGAGGGTAAATTAAAGTCACCACCAACTATTATCGTATGACCCGGGTACGTGTTTGAAATCAAACTCAAGTTTTCTTTGAACCTTTCAGCAACTGTATCATCTGAATCTGGAGGTCGGAAAAAGGATCCAATTATTATTTTATTCCAGTAGCCAACAATGACCACTGTCCATACTAACTCACAGGAAGTACCTACTTCAATTTCGCGGCAAGTTAAACTACTTGTGACAGCAACAAACACGCCACCGCCAACTGTGTTAAGCCTATCCTTTCGTAACCCCGTTAGGTTCTTCGCAAAAATTTCGGCTGAGCTTATGTCCGGCTTTAGCCAGCTTTCAGTGCCTAAAACGATTTGAGTATCAGTGCTTCGTATTAGCGCTTGGAGCTCTGGTACTTTCCCAACACAGCTACGACAATTTACAACTGTTATACCAATGATTCCTTTATCTACGTTCTTCCTGTGTTCAGCCTGCTCCCTTTGTGACTGAAGCCCTCTTAGAAGACCAAATGAACATATTGCGAGAGAAGCACTTGACTGGATCCCGCAAGGACGACGGAGACGAGACAGGCCCAAAATGACATGGAGACGGTCAGTTGGAGCAGAGAACCATCAGCAAGGAATAGGATAGGAAGAAATGAAGTTACTAGCAGAAGACAGAACAAGATGGCGATCCTTTGTTGCAGCCCTATGCTCCCCATAAGGAGTTAAAGGAATTAATAAATAATAATAATAATAATAATAATAATAAGTGACTCAAACAATCAAAGACAGTTATTTAGATATGGGAGAAAAAATCTTAGGATTTAAGGCACATCAAAGGAAGGAATGGATCTCAGATGCTACGTGGAATGAAATCAGCCACAGGAAAGAACTAAAACTTAAGTTAAATTTTTGTAAGGCAAGAGCGCAGAAGAGCGAAGCGCATAAAGAATACATGGAGGCGAACAAAAAAGTGAAAACATTGCTACGTCGAGATAAAAGGAAATGGATAGATGAGCAAGCAAAATTAACTGAAGAGGCAGCAAGACAAGGAAATATGAAAGAGCTCTACGGTATTACCAAACGGTTGTCAATGAAGAACTTCAGACATGAAGGACCAGTTAAGAACAAGGATGGGGTGATGCTTACAACTCAACAGGCACAGCTACAGAGATGGGAGGAGCACTTCAAGTAACTGTTAAATTGTGAAGACAACCAAGAGGAACAAGTAAGAGATGCTCCAGAGGAAGTCGAAGAAGATCAAGATATAAATTTGCGGTGCCCCACAATGGACGAAATTAGGATTGCCTTGAAAACACTAAAAAATACAAAGGCTCCAGGCCTAGACAACATAGCACCGGAGCTCTTAAAAGCTGATATTGAAAGTACTGTTAAAATGGTCCATTCTTTGCTGAAGCATATTTGGCTTGAAGAGAAATCTCCTAAGGAGTGGAAAAATGGTTTGGTGGTAAAGCTCCCAAAAAAGGGAAATTCGTCAGACTGTAACAACTGGCGTGGTATTACATTGTTGTCAGTGCCCAATAAGGTCCTCACCAGAATTTTTTTTAAACAAAATTAAAGAATCCCTTGAAAAGCGACTGCGTAAAGAACAGGCCGGTTTTAGGGCACAACGCAGTTGCGTTGATCTTATTAACACTCTTAGGATCATTTTAGAGCAAAGCAAAGAATTCCAAGCAACTATGTACCTGGCATTCATTGATTTTCAAAAGGACTTCGATTCCGTGAAACATAAAGTGCTCTGGCAGGTATTGCGGAAGTATGACATACCACAGAAGATCTTAAACATCATAAAAGATCTATATGATGGCTACAAATGCTGTGTACTCCACAAGGGAAATATGACAGAGCCCATAAAAGTAACAACTGGAGTCCGTCAGGGTTGCATTTTGTCACCAACACTTTTTCTACTCGTTATAGACTCTGTTATGAGAAGAGTCACAGCAGGCAGGAGACGAGGAATCCAGTGGGGGATCCACGAACGTCTGGAGGATTTGGATTTTGCAGACGACATAGTTTTACTAGCTCCAAGGCTGACTGATATGCAAGCTAAATTAAACTTGCTGAAAGAAGAAGCAGAGACTGCTGGCCTCAAGATAAATATAGGCAAAACAAAGGAAATGAGAGTAAATTCAGGGAACATGGAGGTGCCGTTGTTAATAGGTGAGCAGCGGGTGGAGACTGTCAACTCATTCCTGTATCTGGGTAGTGTAGTGTCGGAAGATGGTGGAGCTGGAGATGACGTGAAAAACCGCATTAAAAAGGAAAATGCTGCCTTCATACAACTGTATCCAATATGGAAAAATAGAAATATCACTTACAAAACAAAAATCAGTATTTTTAATACAAATGTGAAGGCTGTCTTTCTGTACGCCAGTGAAAGCAGGAAAATGGATAAAAAGATAACATCCCAGTTACAAAGCTCCATAAATAGATGTCTTCGACGCATCATGAATATCTGGTGGCCAGAAAAAATGTGTAATGAGGAGCTATGGCGAATAACAAACCAGATACCTATAGAAGACCAGATACGAGAGAGAAAGTGGGGATGGTTGGGGCACACCTTAAGAAAACCAGATGGAGCCATCGAGAAAAAAGCATTGGAATGGAATCCCCAGGGAACAAGGAAGAGAGGAAGACCAAGGGGCACATGGAAGAGGACAGTGGAAGGGGAAGCAAAAAGAGTTGGCAAGACCTGGGCAGAATTGAGGCAAATGGCCAAAGACAGAGACGGATGGCGAGTTCTCCTGGATGCCCTATGCCCCCATAGGGGCCAAAGTAAGTCAAGTCAAACAATGTGTTAACACACTTCACTGGAAATGAAAGCACCACTGAAAAGCACCCTTGAGAAACACATGGAGTCCCTGCGTAATGACTGGGAACGAGCAATGTGGTACGTTGGTTAAGATCCTGGACCTGTATTCGGGAGTATGGCGCTTCATATCGCCCAAAACTCTAACTAGCCATCCAGATTAGGGTTTTCGTGTTGTCCAGGAAGATTAAGACAGATGTCAGGCTCATTCATTTGCAGAAAGACGTGCCCCATTTTCTTTCCAATCATTCCCCAGTGCTGGCCGAGGTGGCCGAGCGGTTCTAGGCGCTACAGTCTGGAACCGCGCGACCGCTGCGGTCGCAGGTTCGAATCCTGCCTCGGGCATGGATGTGTGTGATGTCCTTAGGTTAGTTAGGTTTAAGTAGTTCTAAGTTCTAGGGGACTGATGACCTCAGCACTTAAGTCCCATAGTGCTTAGAGCCATTTGAACCATTCCCCAGTCCGAGACTGTTTTCCGCTTGTTGCCGTCGGACGAGGGTGTCGTACGACAGCCCTGAAACAAAACAGCAATCAATGGAATGGAGGCACACTTCACCCGCAACGAAGGTTAAGCCTAAGCAAATCTTGACACCTCGAAAAGTCACTTGCACCATTTTTTGGGACAGAAAAGGCATTTTGCTGATTGATTTCTTACCACGAGGCCAAACAATCAACGCACATGGTTACTGCGAGACCATTAAGAAATTGCGTCGCGCAATACAGAACAAGCACCGAGGATTACTGTCAAAAGGTGGTGTTTTTTTTTCCAAGATAATGCCCGACCTCACACGGCGAATGTGACCAAACAACTCTTACGGGAATTTCACTGGGACGCGTTTGATCATCCTCCGTACATCCCGGACCTCGTTCCTAGCGACATTCAGCTCTTCTTACACCTAAAATCTGTCCTTGGTGGTCAACACTTCAACGATGATGACGAGCTGAAATAACATGTTACCACATGGTTGAATACACAGGCGTCAACCTTCTGTGAAGAAGGCATACAAAAACTTGTGCCACGCTATGACAAGTGTCTACAAAATTTCGGAAGCTTTGTAGAAAAGTAGTTCAACGGTTGTAGATTTTTGTACAATAAATATTTTTTCTGTATCTGTACACGTTTGTTTTATATAACCAAACGGAATTTACTTTGTGGACATACCTCGTATATTTCACCTGAGCATTTAAATTAAGACGTCTTAACATTAGTGTAGATTGCGTATTTCACTACGGGAAACACAGATGCTGCCTACATGAAAATTAAAGAGGCTTTTAGGGAAAAGAGAAGCAGCTTTATTAATATCAAGGGCTCAGATGGAAAACCAGTCCAAACCAAAGAAGGTCATGCCGAAAGGTATATATACTCCTTAGTATATATACGGTCTACACAAGTGAGATGAACTTACAAGCAATATTATAGAAAGGGAAGTGAGCGTAGGTGTAGATGAGATGGGAGATATGAAACTACGAGAAAAATTTGACAGAGCTCTAAAGGATCTAAGTCGAAACAAGCCCCCTGGAGTAGACGTCATTTCGTCAGAACCACTGAGAGCCAGCTATGACAAAGCTCTTCCATCTGGTGTATAGGATATACGTTGTAGGCGAACTCCCCTCAGACATCAGGAAGAATGTAATAATTCCTATGCCAAAGAAAGCAGCTACTGACAGAAGCGAAAATTACCGAAGTGTGTCAGTAAAATATTTACACGAATTATTTGCAGAAGAATGGAAAAACTGGTAGAAGACGACGTCGGGGAAGATCAGTTTGGATTCCAGAGCAATGCAGGAACACGCGAGGCAATACTGACCCTATGACTTATGTTAAAAGATGGGTTAACGAAAGGCAAACCTATGTTTGTAGCATTTGTAGACTTAGAGAAAGCTTTTGACAATGCTCTCATTGTAACGCTCAAGGTATCAGGGGTGAAGTACAGAGAGCGGAAGGATGTTTACAACTTGTACAGGAACCAGAGGGAAATTGTAAGAGACGAGGCGCATTTGGATGAGAAGGGAGTGAGACAGGGTTGTAGCCTGTCGCCAATGTTGTTCAATGTGTATAATGAACAAGCAGTAAAGGAAATAAAAGAAAAAATGGTGAAGGAATTAAAGTTAAGGGAGAACAAATAAAAACTTTGAGGTTTGCTGATGACATTGTAATTCTGTCAGAGACAACAAAGGACTTGGAAGAGCAGTTGAACGGAATGGACAATGTCTTGAAACATCAATAAAAGGAAAAGGAGGATAATCGAAAGTAGTCGAATTAATCCAGGTAATACAAAGGGAATTAGATTAGGAAACAAGACACTTAAAGCAGCAGATGAGTTTTGCTATTTGGGCAGCAAAGTAACTGATGATTGCCGAAACTGAGACGATATAAAATGTAGACTGGGAAAGGTAAGAAATGCAATAAGGAAGAATAGAAATTTGTTAACATCGAATACAGATTTAAATGTTAGGAAGTCCTCTCTGAAAGTATTTGTCTGGAGTGTAGCCATGCATTGAAGCGAAACATGGACGATAAACAGTTTAGATAAGAAGAGAATAGAAGCTTTCAAAATGTGGTGCTACAGAAGAATGTTGAAGTTTAGATGGGTAGATCACATAAGTAATGAGGAGGTACTGAACAGAATTGGAGAGACAAGAAATTTGTGGCACAACTTGACCAAAAGAAGGGATCAGATAACAGGCCATGTTCTGAGACACCAAGGTTAAAAAAAAAAAAGTACTATGCGACTTAACATCTGAGGTCATCAGTCCCCTATAACTTAGAACTACTTAAACCTGACTAACCTACGGACATCACACACATCCATGCCCGAGGCAGGATTCGAACCTGCGACCGTAGCGATCGCGCGGTTCCAGACTGAAGCGCCTAGAACCGCTCGGCCACCTCGGCCGGCAGACACCAAGGGATCACCAGTTTAGCACTGGAGAAAAATTATGGGGTAAAATTGGTGGAGTGTGACCAAGGATGTAGTTTGCAGTAGTTATTCGGAGATGAAGAGGCCCGCACAGGTTAGTGTAGCATGGAGAACTGCATCAAATTAGTCTCCAGACTGAAGACAACAACAATAACAACGTGTATCATTCGTATTTTGTATTACTCCAACTTCCACTTCACCTGTCAGAGTAGTTTTTGGTCCCAGGATAACTATATATTCTGACATAAATTTCTTACTTAACGTGTTAAAGCGGAACGAAGCGGCACTGCACAACCACGGTTAACAAATAGAGAAACGAGTCGCTGCCGTATTGCCACACACCACTGCCAAACAGCCAGGAAGCCATGCTGCATGCACAAATCGCATGATATCCATCAGATTGCCTGGGGTTTGCAAGCGACCAGCGATTTGCCCACACTCGTGCTAGCGATCGGTTGCCCACGCGGCGGATCGCTGCGATCCATCATTCGTATGACACCTTCCGGACCACCTGACGCTGGCCCAACGGCGTTGGTTGGAGAACAGCCCTTTTACACGATCGACGCCCTTCTCCCAACTAACTAATCGGCACAAGTGAGTCTACTGCAGCGCTCCTGGTGTATTATTCTTATACTAAGTCTCTTCTGTTTCGAGTGGTCATTTTCGTTTACACGTCAGTGCCAAAATAATTGATTGTGTTGTGAGAGCTGTCTGATGTGCACTACATGCAGTTTGTATCTGTCCGGCCAAAGTGACGTTATGAGGGACTGCCCTTCTTACGAAAAAATCGAAATGTGGTAGCAAAATGTCGGAACAAGCAATGATAACAAAATTTATTAATAACCAAAGCAGAATTCATAGCGGAAGTTGTCGTCGGAGGGCGTGTGGTACATTCTGTAAACTCCTGATGAACATGAAAAAATGTCATCCAAACATTTTCAACATATATAAGTATTTGCTCGAAAAAATATATACTTGTAAACACGTGAAACAATATCTAGAACGCAGTAAATAGCGCCCTTTTCTTTATCCTTTGTACATTTTGTTTTCTTGCTGTAAATTATTTTTCTCGTCAAATAACTCCGACATTTTAACTGTTGAATTTTCATTAAACGCGTTTATCTCTTTACGTTTTGATTTATGATAAGTGTAGAATTTTCTCTGTAAAACGTAAATATGTTTTTGCTTTCAGATATTTTGTATTTGTTGTAGGTGAACACAAATAGGAAAAAATACCAGGACCTTGTGTAGCTTTTCAATGTGTCACGAAAACAAGCAAACAGCACACTAAACATTAAGAAGACAGGACAACATAAAATCCACAATAGGAATGACCTTGGATCAGAGGTGAGGTGTGCCACCCCCCCCCCCCCCCCCCGTCACCCCACCCAGTTTCTGAGCATGCGCAGTGTGCAGCGTACTCGGAAATTTAGAACTCCATTCTCGGCACAATTTATAGGTCATTGGCGTCATAGACACCTTCGTATCACGGTCGGCTGCTAATTTACTCGCAGGCACAAAGGCGAACGTACTTAGAGTAGTCGATTTTGACCAAGTCGCTCGTGCAAAACGGGCGGAAAGGAAAACAGGTTCGTCGATGCGAACTATATGCTGAGTGAAAGGGCGAGGGATAGCTGGCGGCAGGGCTCTGCAACGCAGCAACGGAAACTGCGTCTAATTGCCTATGTTCCCTGTCACTCGTACTACGCTAAAATCATGTCATACTCAAACTGTTCGATATAATACTGAAAAAATACACCGAATAACATTATGTTACAAAATTTCAGGTGGAGTCGGACCCCTCTCGTCCTTAAGAACGAACCACCCCTTGACTCTTTAAATTAATGAGCTGTCAATCGACAACTGAGAAATTTTCAAACAGTCAACCTGAGGACACACTATCCTGGAATTCACAGCCGAGCACAAAGATTAATATTCCTGCTACTGTGGAGTTGAACATTCTTTCACTTGTGTTTCGATATACACTACTGGCCATTAAAATTGATACACCACGAAGATGGCGTGCTACAGACGAGAAATTTAACCGACAGGAACTAGATGCTGTGATATGCAAATGATTAGCTTTTCAGAGCATTCACACAAGGTTGGAGCGGGTGGCGACACCTACAACGTGCTGACACGCGGAAAGTTTCCAACCGATTTCTCATACACAAACAGCAGTTGACCGGCGTTGCCAGGTGAAACGCCGGCCACGGTGGTCTCGCGGTTCTAGGCGCTCAGTCCGGAACCGCGCGACTGCTACGGTCGCAGGTTCGAATCCTGCCTCGGGCATGGATGTGTGTGATGTCCTTAGGTAAGTTAGGTTTAAGTGGTTCTAAGTTCTAGGGGATTGATGACCTAAGATGTTAAGTCCCATAGTGCTCAGAGCCAATTGAACCTGGTGAAACGTTGTTGTGATGCCTCGTGTAAGGAGGAGAAATGCGTGCCATCACGTTTCCGAGTTTCATAAAGATCGGATTGTAGCCTACCGCGATTGCGGTTTATCGTATCGCGACATTGCTGCTCGCGTTGGTCGAGATCCAATGACTGTTAGCAGAATATGGAATCGGTGGGTTCAGGAGGGTAATACGGAACGCCGTGCTGGATCCCAAAAGCCTCGTATCACTAGCAGTCGAGATGACAGGCATCTTATCCGCATGGCTGTAACGGATCGAGCAGCCACGTCTGAGTCAACAGATGGGGACGTTTGCAAGACAACAACCATCTGCACGAACAGTTCGACGACGTTTGTAGCAGCATGGACTATCAGCACGGAGACCACGGCTGCGGTTACCCTTGACGCTGCACCACAGACAGGAGCGCCTGCGATGGTGTACTCAACGACGAACCTGGGGGCACGAATGGCAAAACGTCATTTTTTCGGATGAATCCAGGTTCTGTTTACAGCATCACGATGGTCGCATCCGTGTTTGGCGACATCGCGGTGAACACACATTGGAAGCGTGTATTAGTCATCGCCATACTGGCGTATCACCCGGCGTGATGGTATGTGGTGCCATTGGTTACTAGTCTCGGTCACCTCTTATTCGCATTGACGGCACTTTGAAGAGTCGACGTTACATTTCAGATGTGTTACGACACGTGACTCTATCCTTAATTCGATCCCAGCGAAAACCTGCATTTCAGCAGGATAATGCACGGCAGCATGTTGCAGGTCTTGTACGGGTCTTTCCGGATACAAAAAATGTTTGACTGCTGCCCTGGCCAGCACATTCTCCAGATGTCTCACCGATTGAAAACGTCTCGTCAATGGTGGCCGAGCAACTGGCTCTTCACAATAGGCCAGTCACTACTCTTGATGAACTGTGGTATCGTGCTGAAGCTGCATGGGCAGCTGTACCTGTACACGCCATCCAAGCTCTGTTTGACTCAATGCCCAGGCGTATGAAGGCCGTTATTACGGCCAGAGGCGGTTGTTCTGGGTACTGATTTCTCAGGATCTATGCACCCAAATTGCGTGAAAATGTACTCACATGTCAGTTCTAGTATAATATATTTGTCCAGTGAATACCCGTTTATCATCTGCGTTTCTTCTTGGTGTAGCAATTTTAATGGCCAGTAGTGTATGACTTAAAATGTTTCTTAACCAGGGAAGGAAGTCGTGACGTAAATGCGTGTCTTTAACAGCAGAACGTGTCGCTCGATAAACACGTCACATACGATCTGTTTATCGGCAGAGTTCACACATTTTAACGCACCTAAGCGTGAGTAATTACTAATAGTATCAGATAGGCGCATACTTACTAGTCAGACTTGGACGACAGCGTTCTGTTACTGGGAAAAGTTATTAGGGTCATTAAATGTTTTACGAGTGGGTCTCGGCACATCGATAAAGCAAGGGAAATGTAAGATACGCTTCAATATTTCGACGCTCGCATAGAATTTCTTTTAATAATGATAAAACCTCTAACAGCCTTTCGACTGCGCCACTTGAGATACGCTGTACAAATATAGAACGGATAGCGAACTCAGTGAGAACACTTCAGTACGAGATTTATTTCTCAGTCAGTTCAACAGCTCTGCCAGGATGGTCAATACGGAGCTAGATCAGCTGCTTCGGACGGCTACTTTGTCAGGCATAGGTTTAGTTCTTGTTGATCGAGACTAAGATTTGTGTTCAGTGATTCCAAATTGAATGAAGTTAAGCTTAACGAGAAGCTCAGACAGGTAGTTACTGCAGTTGTTAAAATATCACAAGATTCTGAGAAAAGTACAGTGAAAAATAATATTAGTATGTCACAAGATTCACATATAAGCACAGTGAAAAATAATGTTACTATATTGCATGAGAGTACCAGGGGATTAAAAAACAAAGTAGATGAGCGTCTTGTTTAGCTAGAAGGTTTAGAAACTGAATGTGGAATATATGTACTATGCCTGTCTGAACTTCATATAGTCACAAATATGGAAAAGGTAAATATAGGTGGATATAAGCTTTCAGCACATGTCAGTAGGGACACTATGGAGAGAGGAGGAATTACCATATATGTTGAAATGGATCATGGTGTAAAAAATTTAGAATCTAAAAAATTTTGTGTAGAGCAACGTGCATGTGAGTTTAACCCAAATAATGGTACTGTTAGGTCCTCATAGGGAAAGTTTCAGCTATTTTTGGAAAACTTGGATTCTTAGTTGTGCTATCTGTCAGACAGAGGGAAGAAAAAAATTTAGACCTCTGGATAGAAAAAAAAATTTTTCTTTTGCGAGATACAACAGTAAAAAGTCGTGATTCACCGGTTAGAAAAGGCTTTTAGTTGTGCTCAATACTGAGAAGTGGAAACCTATCACTGCGACTTTCGGCGGGAGAGGACGAAATTACTGTGTATCTAAATTCGTTAATCATGATATCTTACATAAATGCGTTGAAATGCGGCGGGCAAACATACTGTAAACGCACACTGTGTGTGAACCCATATGTGAGTTACATTATCGTTAACATTAATTAAAATGAATAGCTGCCAGATTTTGAGAGTAATCATATTCTGCTAGTCCGATTCCTTCGTTGCGTGGCCTACGTAACTTGGTGCGAGGATATATTAACACCGGTTTTAGGCGAAATTTGTTTCCACTACATTCTCACTTATTTACCAAGTTGTTCGTCCGAACCGACAGCAGATCATTGCCTCATTCTTTAACTTCCTTCGTTGGCCTGTGCCGCTGGACATGCTCTCGTGGCGTTCCAGGGTCTCCAGGTCTTTATTGACTGCATTCCTCCACCTCAGTTTTGGTGTACCAGGTGGTCTCGTCCGTTGTGACTTCCCTTCTAGCACATCTTTCAGCGTCCTTTTTTCTCACCTCAATAGATGTCCCGGACATTTAATTCTTCCGCTCTTTATTTCAGCTATCACGTCTAGTTCACTAAACAGCGCATGGATCTCTGTGTTTTTCTTTCTTCTAATAACTCCGTTTTCTGTCACAGCTCCTAAGATTTTTCTTAATAGCTTGTTTGCCAAGGTCATAATTTTTCTCTACATCTTCTAGCTCAGTGTACTTGTTTCAGCCCCATACATCACTACCAGTCGGACAACTGTCTTATCTCATAATGCAATTGCTTTAACAAAGTATAGTAAACAAAATAGTCTTTGTCGAAAATATTGTAGCACAGTTTCGTAATAATTTACAGAAGACAATACTGCGATAGAACATGTAAATTAAACGACTGTGACAGTTTGTAATATATAAAATATTATTTAATAAAGCACAATTTCTAATGCATTCTTTTGTTTTATTTACATTTCTAGGTACTGAGACTCGAACTCGGGACCTTTAGCTTTCGCGGGAGTGTGCCCCACGAACTTAATTTTTTTTTCTCGACCCTACCCCATTTTTTTTTTATGGCTCAGTGACCTAATCACGGTGTCCCCGTCTCCTCACAGGATAAGGGAGAGGTTGAGTGGAGGAAACAGTGTATCTTCATTTAAGTTGTTTTTATCAATGGGAAGGAAAACAACAGTTCTTTCATGTAGAATAACAACTGAAACAACTCATCGTCCGTTTTAGAAACGAAGCAGTACGCGAGCCCTGGAAAAAGCCCCCAGCCACATCCGAAAAAGAAAAGAAAGTCACTTCGCAAGGGGGGGGGGGGGGAATATCCTAGTCCGTGAAACTGCGCAGACGTGGGACTCCCCACTCTCCCGGGGCTCATGAAACATGCTGCCCAGAAAGTTCGCAAGGTAAATTTTGTATTTCGAGCGATATCGGATGATCTCATGTTGTTCTAGTACATAGGGCCAATAACTCACGCCCGATGTCACAGTCCGCGAGAGCACTTAGTGCGACGCGTGTCCTGCAGTCCAGCCGATTGCCGACATTTTCTGTTGGGGGGAAGAAGAGCGCGTCCGGGAAGAATAAAGCATTCGGATGATCTCATGTTGTTCTAGTAAATAGGGCCAATAACTCACGCCCGATATCACAGTCCGCGAGAGCACTTGAAGAGCGCGTCCGGGAAGAATAAAGCATTCGTCATCGACGCGGAGTCGTCGGTGCGTTGGAGGAGTGCCATGATGCGTTGCGTCAGCCACCAAATGTCCTTCGTCTCACACAGCACCGCAGACAATGTTCGTAGGTTTCCAGCATTCCACGTATAAGACGGAGTGGAGAATCGAGCGTGGCGTACAACCGTCGGCGTTTGACCGTCTTGCCGTTGAAAGAAGTATACCAAGACGTCTCGCCGCCATGGTGAGCAGAGGCGTAAGAACAGATCGCCAAATCAGTCTCCAATCGCACGTTGGATATTTAAGTTCGACAACAATTTTGGCTTGATGATGCCTCAAATATCGATGTGTCTTATGGACGGTGGGGATCCTTGTGGAAGGTATTTGTAACTGAATATAACTAAAATCAACCAAGAATCGCGCGAACTGGGACAAGGAAGGCGATATAATGCCCACCGCCACTGGCAGTTCAAAGGACGGGGACGGGGACGGGGGACGGGGGGGGGGGGGGAGAAAAACGTCCAGGATCGCCGACGTCTTGGCATGTTGCCGTAGGTTCCAGGTCCGTATCATCGCTCGGAGGTATAGAGCGAGAGCTTTGTTCCCCACATTCGGGAAATAGGGTCCTCCGGAATGGTGTGGAAAAGTTAAAGTCTCGTGTTTGACCATAAACAGAAACCATTGGTTGACACAACGTCCAAAGGCCGCCATTAAGCTATCAGCTATACCGTTTGGTATTGGCACTACCTGTGACAGTTGTGGTAGTCGTGAGGCAAAATGAACATTAGTATATTCCATCGTTTGGAGCTAGACGTGGGTTCGGAGCGAACTGTTGCGTATGTTCAGTCGGACGTGCTGGAGCAGTAGCCGGCAGCTCTCCGCCGCTGATTGTCGTAGTGATCGGGTGACCAAAACCTCTAAGCATTCTGTCATGTCCACCATCGTAAACGGACTTCACAGAGCGTCCACGCCCCGTCCGATGTGCATAATCTTGGGTATATACGTGTTGACCCTGCTACCAGTCCCCACGCCGTATGTAGCAAGAAGGGCAACCACCTGACGTATTTCGTTCTCCGTTCAGACGAGTATCATCAGGTCGTCTGCATATGCTCAACGAAGGAACTCGCACGGAGCTGGACGCCTGTAATATTCCGTCGAAAGTCTGCAGCAGTGGTTCGAGCGCTATTGCAAACAGCACCGCCGACAATGGACATTCTTGCCTAAATGATGATGATGAGCGTTTGGCGTCATTGGCCGGGAGGCAGGTCCGGCCGCCTTGGCGCAGGTCTTATTACATTCGGCGCCACATTGGGCGACCTGCACGCCGGATGGGGATGAAATGATGATGAACACAACACAACACCCAGTCCCTGAGCGGAGAAAATCTCCGACCCAGCCGGGAATCGAACCCGGGCCCGGAGGACGGCAATCCGTCACGCTGACCACTCAGCTACTGGGGCGGACATTCTTGCCTAACTGCGCTGTAAACAGGAATCGTGCCTCCCTACCTGCCATTGACTCGCACCGTCGAAGGAGCGCCGCGAAGGAGGCGCATAAGGACGGTAATGAAACCCTGAGGTATCGCCAGGTGTCGCCTGCTGTCAAGGAAATCATGGTTGATCCTGTCAAAGGCGCGATCAAATTACACTGATACGGTCTGCAGCTCGTGGTCTCGCGGTCGCGTTCTCGCTTCCCGAGCACGGGGTCCTGGGTTCGATTCCCGGCGGGGTCAGGGATTTTCACCTGCCTCGAGACGACTGGGTGTTTGTGTTGTCCTCATCGTTTCATCATCATTCATGAAAGTGGCGACATTGGGCTGAGCAAAGGTTGGGAATTTGTATGGGCGCTGATAACCGCGCCCAAACATCATCATCATCATCATGCAATGATATGAATGCCGCGCTCATGTGACATGCTTCCACCAGCGCTATGATGTCACGGTATTCACCTAGGATAAAGTGGATGTTGCTCCTGACCTCTAGATATGCCTGGTCTGGGGTATTACAGTCTTATACCTTGCCGCCAACATTCGCACAAAGATTTTGTAGTCAGTATTGAGCATCGTGAGCGGTCGAAATTGATGGGCGCTGACACTCCCTTCCGATTACGGTATTGGTATAAACATTCCCGCCATGAATTGTGACGATACTTCCTTGTCAGGGAGCAGTAACTTATTGCACACAAACGCACATAATTGGATCCGCGAATTCGCCATAAAATTCGAATGTCAGCCTTTCGAACTTACACACAATTTTATGTCATCGATCTAGGCCGGGTTTAGTTGGCATAGATTTTGATTTTTGATTTTCTTCTATTTTTTTGTGCAATACTTGGAAAGATTGCGGGGAATGCAGAAAACACTTTAACTTTTTGTCTACAAAACCACGAGGACCCCTTAGTCAAATACGTATTTAGGTAACCTCAAAACGCTTTCCCTTAAAAGCTTGTAGCCCTGGGTGCAGGGTTAGTGGACATATCCCTCGGAGTGAATTGGCATAACGTGATATGGATAGGGATCGGTGGGCAGAACACAGAAATTTTCGAAGTTCATAATTTTATTTTATCAAAATTTAGGGAATCTCCTTTTCGAAGAATATATTCATCAAAACAAAAAGTTCGCGTTAGGAAACAATAAGTGAGCAGATATAAATACTACTAAAATTTATGAACAACAGGATGAACCGAACTGTATGAACAAACGACGATATCTTCAAGAAAAATAACTTGTTCTTGTTGTTATAGCTATCTGTAGTTATTCAAATAGAATTAGTTCCATTTTTAGATCGAACAATGAATGCAGAAGTTGGGCGACCGTTTATTTGAATTGCTGGGCTCAATTATAGCACATTTTTACATTGGTCGTACTAAACTGAATTATCTTCACCTGGCCATCTCTGGTTTTTTTACCTTTTTGGCCATGGCGGACACTCGAGTCTCCTTGCCATCAGTTTCGTCGCTAGAGCACTAACAGGCGTGATACTTCCCCAAATCAAAGCCATTTTAATGTATTCAGGGTGATCATGAGGCCCTGGAGAGTGTGAGGCATTCCTTGATGATCTTGTTTGATGTGACCTGTTCGTGTAGCTGTGCCAACTGATCCCAGACGTACTCACCAACCACGATATTACTGGAGTTGGCCTCCTGCAGCTGTTATCGGAAACACATGATGATGTTACAGTAATCGAAAGTTTCCTGGACGACCGTTTACACACTGGTAGTCTGAATAGCTTCACGAGCAAGCTGTGTGGTCATTAGAACACCAGAGCACATTCTGATGGGCATCAAGTGCACGACTCAATCTCATACACCAAAAACAAAAGATTATGATACTTGCATGCAATAACAGTTAATCAGTGTTTCGAAAACCGTCACCAGCAGTGCCTCAATTCGGTCTACAGGTTCACCACAACATATATATACAGGGTGGTCCATTGATAGTGACCGGGCCAAATATCTCTCGAAATAAGCATGAAACGAAAAAAATACAAAGAACGAAACTCGTCTAGTTTGAAGGGGGAAACCAGATGGCGCTATTGTTGGTTTGCTAGATGGCGCTGTCATAGGTCAAGTGGATATCAATTGCGTTTTTTTTTTAAATACACTCCTGGAAATTGAAAGAAGAACACCGTGAATTCATTGTCCCAGGAAGGGGAAACTTTATTGACACATTCCTGGGGTCAGATACATCACATGATCATGCACAATGTCGGCACTAGTACAGTGTATATCCACCTTTCGCAGCAATGCAGGCTGCTATTCTCCCATGGAGACGATCGTAGAGATGCTGGATGTAGTCCTGTGGAACGGCTTGCCATGCCATTTCCACCTGGCGCCTCAGTTGGACCAGCGTTCGTGCTGGACGTGCAGACCGCGTGAGACGACGCTTCATCCAGTCCCAAACATGCTCAATGGGGGACAGATCCGGAGATCTTGCTGGCCAGGGTAGTTGACTTACACCTTCTAGAGCACGTTGGGTGGCACGGGATACATGCGGACGTGCATTGTCCTGTTGGAACAGCAAGTTCCCTTGCCGGTCTAGGAATGGTAGAACGATGGGTTCGATGACGGTTTGGATGTACCGTGCGCTATTCAGTGTCCCCTCGACGATCACAGTGGTGTACGGCCAGTGTAGGAGATCGCTCCCCACACCATGATGCCGGGTGTTGGCCCTGTGTGCCTCGGTCGTATGCAGTCCTGATTGTGGCGCTCACCTGCACGGCGCCAAACACGCATACGACCATCATTGGCACCAAGGCAGAAGCGACTCTCATCGCTGAAGACGACACGTCTCCATTCGTCCCTCCATTCACGCCTGTCGCGACACCACTGGAGGCGGGCTGCACGATGTTGGGGCGTGAGCGGAAGACGGCCTAACGGTGTGCGGGACCGTAGCCCAGCTTCATGGAGACGGTTGCGAATGGTCCTCGCCGATACCCCAGGAGCAACAGTGTCCCTAATTTGCTGGGAAATGGCGGTGCGGTCCCCTACGGCACTGCGTAGGATCCTACGGTCTTGGCGTGCATCCGTGCGTCGCTGAGGTCCGGTCCCAGGTCGACGTGCACGTACACCTTCCGCCGACCACTGGCGACAACATCGATGTACTGTGGAGACCTCACGCCCCACGTGTTGAGCAATTCGGCGGTACGTCCACCCGGCCTCCCGCATGCCCACTATACGCCCTCGCTCAAAGTCCGTCAACTGCACATACGGTTCACGTCCACGCTGTCGCGGCATGCTACCAGTGTTAAAGACTGCGATGGAGCTCCGTATGCCACGGCAAACTGGCTGACACTGACGGCGGCGGTGCACAGATGCTGCGCAGCTAGCGCCATTCGACGGCCAACACCGCGGTTCCTGGTGTGTCCGCTGTGCCGTGCGTGTGATCATTGCTTGTACAGCCCTCTCGCAGTGTCCGGAGCAAGTATGGTGGGTCTGACACACCGGTGTCAATGTGTTCTTTTTTCCATTTCCAGGAGTGTAGGAACCCCCATATTTTATTACATATTCGTGTACTACGTAAAGAAATATGAATGTTTTAGTTGGACTACTTTTTTCGCTTTGTGGTAGATGGCGCTTTAATAGTCACAAACGTATAAGTACGTGGTATCACGTGCCATTCCGTGTTTAAGTGAGTGTTTCGGTGTTGTGCGTCCTTCCACAGTGTTGCGAACAGAAATCATGCTGTCGCTGGGTGTGCTCTTTATATCTCTTGCGAACAGAACCCAGACTGTCGCCGTGTTTTTTTAATTGTTTGTCTATTGTTTTTCTGCTTCCTGTGTGTTTTATTAGTTTCATCAACCCTGTGTTTTATGTTTCACGCTCCAGAATTTTCTGCCATTTTTACCTTTAAGTCACCGATTTTATCGCCAACTGTTATTATTTTTTATCATCATCTTTTTAAAACAAATTCTGTAGGCTGAAGAGCGGCGTAATAAGCTGCTGCCAGCCCGCCCCCTTTAGGGGGAATCGAAACGCAATAAAGGGGGAAAAAATACCATTCCGTCAGTGCGGACGGTATTTGCTTCGTGATACATTATCCATGCTAAAATGGACCGTTTACCAATTGCGGAAAATTTCGATATCGTGCTGATGTATGGCTATTGTGATCAAAATGCCCAACGGGTGTGTGCTATGTCCTGGACGACCTCAACCAAGTGTCCGGACCGTTCGCCGGATAGTTACGTTATTTATGGAAATAGGAAGTGTTCAGCCAGATGTCAAACGTCAACCACAACCTGCAACAAGTGATGATGCCAAAGTAGGTGTTTTACCTGCTGTCGCGGCTAATCCGCACATCAGTAGCAGACAAATTGCGCGAGAATCGGGAATCTCAAAAACGTCGGTGTTGAATGCTACATCAACATCGAATGCACCCGTAACATATTTCTATGCACCAGGAATTGCATAGCGACGACTTTGAACGTCGTGTACAGTTCTGCCACTGGGCACAAGAGAAATTACGGGACGATGACAAATTTTTTATACGTGTTCTATTTAGCGACGAAGCGTCATTCACCAACAGCGGTAACGTAAACCGGCGTAATATGCACTACTCGGCAACGGAAAATCCACGATGGCTGCGACAAGTGGAACATCAGCGACCTTGGCGGGTTAATATATGGTGCAGCAATATGGGAGGAAGGATAATTGGCCCCCATTTTATCGATGACAATCTAAATAGTGCAATGTATACTGATTTCCTACGCAATATTCTACCGATGTTACTACAAGATGTTTCACTGCATGACAGAATGGCGATGTACTTTCAACATGATGTATGTCCGGCACATAGCTTGCGTGCGGTTGCAGCAGTATTGAATAGCATATTTCATGACAGGTGGATTGGTCGCCGAAGCACCATACCATGGCCCGCACGTTCACCGGATCTCACGTCCCCGGATTTCTTTCTGTGGGGAGAGTTGAAGGATATTTAGTATCGTGATCCACCGACAACGCCTGACAACGTGCGTCAGTGCATTGTCAATGCATGTGCGAACATTACGGAAGGCGAACTACTCGCTTTTGAGAGGAATGTCGTTACAGGTCTTGCCAAATACATTGAGGTTGACGGACATCACTTTGAGCATTTATTGCATTAATGTGGTATTTACAGGTAATCACGCTGTAACAGCACGCGTTCTCAGAAATGATAGATTCACAAAGTTACATGTATGACATTGTAAAAACCGAAATAAAATGTTCAAACGTACCTACGTTCTGTATTTTAATTTAAAAAACCTACCTGTTACCAACTGTTCGTCTAAAATTGTGAACCATATGTTTGTGACTATTACAGCGCCATCTATCACAAAGTGAAAAAAGTGGTCCAACTAAAACATTGATATTTCTTTACGTACTACACGAATATGTAATAAAAAAATGGGGGTTCCTATTTTTAAAAAACGCAGTTGATATCCGTTTAATGTATGGCAGCGCCATCTACCGGGCCAACCATAGCGCCATCTGGTTTCCCCCTTCAAGCTAGACAAGTTTCGTTCTTTGTAGTTTTTTCGTTTGACGCTTATTTCGTCAGATATTTGGCCCGTAAAATAGGGGTCCTACCTGGATGGTGCAGCTTTAAAAACACTCCACACTAGCTATAGCCCTTATTCAGGGCTTTCACAGTAGCACTATGACAGTGCTCTAGCTCCATGGGGGCAGGAAATAGAAGCTATCCACCAACTAGCCCTTTATGCCAACTAACCCCGGTCTCCTCTACTTTAAAAATAACCGCGTAGTCATGCTCGCCTAATCTTAAACAGTGTTATTATTTTCATTTGAAAACTGCCAACGATTAATTTTTCCTGAAATAAAAACACATGGTGTGGATGCGGGCCTCCTGCTAGTGCATGTGCTACCCCTCTGACTGGTGTACACCGTTGTGGTATCGCTGTCCAGGGCAGACGGTTGCAGCAGCTGTTTTTCGTGTTGCAGGCGCGCTGTGTCCGTGGCTGGGCAGCCCCGGAGAGCCCCACTGGAGGCTGCTGCTGTGTGTGGCGAGCGCCGTCGCCGCGGCCGCCACGATCGCCATCCTGGTCGTCATCCTCCGGCGCAGCGACGGCAATGCCGTGGACACCCGCCCTGCTAGACCTCCGCAAAGTCAGTACCTACGATGATACACAACTGACCATTAAAATTGCTACACAACGAAGATGACGTGCTACAGACGCGAAATTTAACCGACAGGAAGAAGATGCTGTGATATGCAAATGGTTAGCTTTTCAGACCACTCGCACAAGGTTGGCGACACCTACAACGTGCTGACATGAGGAAAGATTCCAACCTATTTCTCATACACAAACAGCAGTTGACCGGCGTTGCCTGGTGAAATGTTGTTGTGATGCCTCGTGGAAGGAGGAGAAATGCGTACCTTCACGTTTCCGATTTTGATAAAGGAGGGATGGTAGCCTATCGCGATTGCGGTTTATCGTATCGCGACATTGCTACTCGCGTTGGTAGAGATCCAATAACTGTTAGCAGAATATGGAATCGGTGGATTCAGGAGGGTAATACGGAACACCGTGCTGGATCACAACCGCCTCGTATCACTAGCAGTCGAGATGACAGGCATCTTATCCGCATGGCTGTAACGGATCGTGCAGCAACGTCTCGATCCCTGAGTCAGCAGATGCGGACGTTTGCAAGACAACAACCATCTGCACGAACAGTTCGACGACGTTTGTAGCAGCATGGACTATCAGCTCGGAGACCACGGCTGCGGTTACCCTTGACGCTGCATCACAGACAGGAACGCCTGCGATGGTGTACTCAACGGCGAACCTGGTTGCACGAATGGCAAAACGTCATTTTTTCGGATGAATCCAGGTTCTGTTTACAGCGTCATGATGGTCGCATCCGTGTTTGGCGACATGACGGTGAACGCGCATTCGAAGCGTCTATTCGTCATTGCCATACTGGCGTATCACCCGGCGTGATGGTATGGGGTGCCAATGGTTACACGTCTCGGTCACCTCTTGTTCGCACTGACGGCACTTTGAACAGTGGACGTTACATTTCAGATGTGTTACGATACGCGGCTCTACCCTTCATTCGATCCCTGCGAAACCCTACATTTCAGCAGGATAACGTACGACCGCATGTTGCAGGTCCTTTCTGGATACAGAAAATTTTCGACTGATGCCCTGACCAGCACATTCTCCAGATCTCTCACCAATTGAAAACGTTTGGTCAATGGTGGCCGAACAACTGCCTCGTCCCAATACGCCAGTCACTACTCTTGATGAACTGTGGTATCGTGTTGAAGCTGCGTGGGCAGCTGTACCTGTACACGCCATCCGAGCTCTGTTTGACTCAATGCCGAGGGGTATCAAGGCCGTGATTACGACCAGAGGTGGTTGTTCTGGGTACTGATTTCTCAGGATCTATGCACCCAAACTGCGTGAAAATGTAATCACATGTCAGTTCTACTATAATATATTTGTCCAATGAATACCCGTTTATCATCTGCATTTCTTCTTGGTGTAGCAATTTTAATGGCCAGTAGTGTATTTGCTTTCAACTCTTTCAACTGTTTTTCCACGCCAGGGATGCTTATTACTAAGCCGTTCAAACTGGACTCTGTGCGATGATCAAACGGCGGTATATTTGTTCGATTCTCCTGCGTGAACAATTCCTTAAACTCAGAATTTAAAATTTTGGCTTTCGTTTTGCTATTTCACCTACCACTCCAGACTGGTCAATGAGTGACTAAATGTAAATCTTAGACCCGCTTAGCGATTTAGCCTCAGATCCCGTGAGGTAGACGGCGTTGATGTCGACGTGAACCGTAACTTACAGACGACTGCAGCCTGCGAGCTCTACAGCCGCAGGCAAGAATACCGAGAATATTTTATACACCATATTTAACTGTTCGCGAACTACAGCCTGCTTCTCCTGCGTCCACGCACGGCACACAAACATCCTGCCCATCCTAGCAGCCCGCATCTCGTGGTCGTGCGGTAGCGTTCTCGCTTCCCACGCCCGGGTTCCCGGGTTCGATTCCTGGCGGGGTCAGGGATTTTCTCTGCCTCGTGATGGCTGGGTGTTGTGTGCTGTCCTTAGGTTACTTAGGTTTAAGTAGTTCTAAGTTCTAGGGGACTGATGACCATAGATGTTAAGTCCCATAGTGCTCAGAGCCAATTTTTTGAACCATTCTAGCAAGACTAACTGAAAAAGTAAACTATGAAAGCTGACAGACACCTCGATATGCAACATGTTACCCTCTTGACGTGTCATCAATAGACACTGGTATCTTTATGAACTGCATGGTTGGCTGTTCAGGAGAAATGACAACTAAGCTACAGACTACCTGAATTTACACTTATAAAACGCGAGATTGAAACCTTAAGTACAAAAATGCGGACGAAATTTGACCAATATATACTAGTAAGAAAACATAGGAAAGGTTAAATATGTAATTTAACTTTCCCTCTGAGACAAAGCTTACGCAATTAACACAGGCCAAATTGAGGATTGAAAACTATATTCCCGGCTCTTTAATTATCATATGCTGCATTCTATTTCCGACGGCGGCTGTTTGTCTATTGTAATTTACTCACTTCTCTCTGTGCCTTTCCTTCAACACCACCGAGCAACATGGACTCGCATCCGGAAGGACTTCGGTTCAAACCCGCGTCTGGCCATCGTGATTTAGGTTTTCCGTGATTTCCCGTAATCCCTTCAGGCAAATGCCGGATGATTCCTTTGAAAGGGCACAGCTGACTTCCTTCCCCATTCTTATCTAATCCGATGGGACTGACGACCTCGCTGTTTGGCCCCCTCCCCCAAAGCAACCATCCAACCAACCTTAAGAACCTCCTAGACGTCTATAGTATTGCGTAATGGTACTGAACTTATAAGAGTGAGACTGACAGGCTGCGCAGTGATTTCGAGAACGTCAAAAACTTTTGAAATATATTGCGCTGTCCGGAAATATTGCACCGCCTGTGAGCAGTATTCAAATCAAATGTGTGTGAAATCTTATGGGAGTTAACTGCTAAGGTCATCAGTCCCTAAGCTTACACATTACTTAACCTAAATTATCCTAAAGACAAACACACACAGCCATGCCCGAGGGAGGACTCGAACCTCCGCCGGGACCAGCCGCACAGTTTATGACCGCAGCGCCCAAGACCGCTCGGCTAATCCTGCGCGGCCGAGCAGTATTGACAATATCCTTGACAGTCTCTACGCAGTCCAAGGAGGTTAGGTCTGTTGCTGTATGGAAAATGAGTTCAAAACAAGACGAAATTCCATTATTGTTAGAGAGCATCGAAATGTACAAATCACTGCCAGCATTGCGGTATGTTGGGGCAGATGAGTACAATAACAGAAGTGTTAACAACGAACGATGAATCGTATGATTCGCTGCTGAGAAAATATGGGGAATGATTGTCAAGGAAGACGTTTTTATAAGCGTTGACTTGGTGGAACACGTCTTTCATTGTATGAGTTTGTTTCTTGGTGATGGTGATATGGTTGTTCGCAGAAATTGTCTGCTGGGAGAAGGGTGGGATGTAGTGGGAGGGAGGGGGTGCCGGGGGAGGGGAGGACAAGTGCCTACGTATGGGGACCTACAATGTGTATGGAGAACCATTCCCAGTAATGTAGCAAATTTTGGATCATCAACACACAAAAAGTTATGACACTCTTTCTTACTTTTTGAGTGGGCTTTCTCATAATTATTGATCTATCTTGCCCTCAACTGCTAATTTAATAATACTCTATTTTAGGAGTCTGTCACAATTTCAACTGCGTTACAATGTTAGCGAAATGAATGTTTGTCAACACGGCTGTGTTTACACAAAAGAAGCAGATTTTAACATGGCAAAAAAAGATGTTACCTATTACTCGAAATTCGTCACAGTCCTTCATGAATCCACGTCTCCTAAACTACCTTCTTGGTATGGCTGACAACTCAAGACCAATCCTGTGGTGTAACGTTTGCAGTAGGTTTTTTGTTAACATTTCAGCCTCACTGAGCGTAAATGTCTTGTTGTTTTTGCCACATTACTTTTCACCCAGGCCTATATACTCTCAGTCGGATTTAAATGAGCATGATTCGGATGAAGCCTGATTAAATTATGTCCTTTAGCGTTAGCCAGTTCGTCGACATGGCAACGTGGAGTTTTTGGCTTGTAAGGCACTATAAGTTCTCATAACTCCGCCTACTGTCGAACTTGGAGGAATATTTGCAGCAGAACAGTATCCTTGCAGCCGGTGAACGTGTTTTTGGACGACCACTTTTATTGTGAATCTCGCTTTCTGACGTGCTGCACTGTTATTATTAATGTACAACCAACACAAACACTTGTTCACAATACCTAACTACTGTAGGAACACTTCAACACCAGAAAATAGCTCTTTACAATAGCCGATAGGTCCACTTTTGGCATGGATAAGAGCAGTGACACATCCTGGCATGGAACCAATGAGGCCTTGTTAGGTGGCTGGAGGGAATTAGCACCGCAGCTGCACATACAAGTCACCTAATTCCCGTAATTTCCGGATAGGGGGCGATGAACTCTCACTCCACGTTCAATCACATCCCAGATGTGTTCGATCGGGTTCAGATCTGGCGAGTTGGGGGGGGGGACCAGCAGATCAAATGGAACTTGCTACGGTGTTCCTCGAATCACTCCACCACACACTCCTGCCCTTGTGAGATGGCGCATTATCTTGCTGAAAAATGCCACTACCGTCATGAAGGGGTTACATGGTCTGCAGCCAGAAAATAATACTCCTTGGCCTTCATGGTGCCTCAAACGACCTCCACTGGACCCACGTATGCCCACGTGAACTTTCCCCAAAGTATAATGGAGCCGCCGCCAGCATGTCTTCGTACCAGGTGTCAAGGATTCACGCCCTCCCACAGCGTCAACGTCCACTGCCAATGGTCACGTGCCCACTTTAGTCGTCGTTGCCGATGTCGTGGTGTTAACAATGGCACATGCATGGGAGGCCCATCGTTTGGAGTGTTTGATGCACTGTGTGTTCAGGTACATTTGTACACTAAAGTGTGATGTTAGTTCCACTTCTTTTGTCAGCATTTCTACCTTACAGAGAAAATTTCTTGTTGTTTTTTGACACATTACTTCTCTCGCAGGTCTATGTATTCTCTGTCAGATTTTAACAGTTTGCCCAGTCTACGACGTCCTATATCTGTAATGAAGTGTAGCCGCCCAGCCCCATGACGGTTGGACGTGGTTTCAACTTGGTTTCGCCACATGTTGAACACACTCACCACAGCACTCCTCGAACACCCGACAAGTCGTGCAGCATCCGAAATGCTCGTGCCGAGCCTCCGGGCCATCACAATCTATCCTCGGCCAAACTCGGATAGATCGCGCGTCTTCCCCATTCTACACACGGACAGCACGCTCACTGATATGTCTGACTAGCAGTCATTCCTCGCCAGGTCACGCTGCTAACGAACGGACGGGTATAAATCGATCGTAGATCGTTGGTCATAATGTACTGGATGACTATGTATGTTTAGGTGTTCTACCAAAAAACGTTGAAATTTACTTTCCTTAGAAAGCAGAGTGTTCCGGAAAAGATTGAAATCTGACCTTAACATTTCTGAAAGTTCCGAGGATTTTAGAGAATTTTGTGACTTACGTCCAATGAGATAAAGGTTCTGCGTGGAATGTTGGGCTGTCATAATTCCGACAGCTTCAGATTACAGAATGTTGGTGAACTGCGTAGTATTGAGAATTATGACTATTTATTGGCTATTAAAAGTTGCAGTTGCTTAGATGTTAGGTCACGAGTTCTGTACTTGGGCTGCCTACTGCTGAAAACATCAGGTATGTGCGTGTATGCCAATTATGAACAAAATGTGTTTTACCGTTAACTGTGTTATGGCGGACTTGGCAGCAGCGTGTGTATTGATAAAAGAACAGTAAGGACAGAAAGCTTATACGAATTTATTTCGTAGCCTCAGGCAGACCTATTATAAGGAACCTGCTTTGCAGCGTGAAACGGAACGCTTTATGAACGTTGCTGACATCTGTATTGCAGCCTGTCTTTTAAACTGCTTTTTCAGGTCGAAACACATTGCGCAATATTACTAACCCTCTCCCTTGACCGCTCAATAACATTGTGCAATAATTTAGTGATTCGGAACGTTGGACGAAAAAGACGCTGCTGCTGTGATAATTAATGTACTTTGTTGCAAGCAGAAAAAAAACGATAGATGAAAAATTGGTTCAAGGAGCGTCAAAGATCACACATGAAAACTGCTGAGGCAATTCTTCACTTATACTGCTGCGAAACTCACTGGAATTCTCGTTTCATCACCTGCTGAAGATCCTCAAATATTACATTATTTCATTTAAGAAAACTGTAGTCGCTCGAATGTCACGATATATGGAAGTTTCACATATTACTCAGGGGCAAAATACTCTCCTCTTTGCGTGTTATCACTTCCAACCTCTTGCGTCGGTTTCGTAGACCGCTTATGAGATGTAAAGTGGAGATATCAATATTTCAGTTTGGCTTTATCACTGGAGCATGCGTTCGTTAAGGGGCCCTTTACATACAATCCATTTTCTCGACACTGGAGACAGATAGCGATATCCTTCCACATATAAAGAATAATTCAATATGGTATCTAAATTTCGTGTACTGCAACGTATGGCCTAACACGCACCAAACGCAAATTCATAGCGACCCCTATTTTCATTACAAACTTGAGAACAATTTCTTGCAGCAGTTTACTAATATCGAAATCTCACAATAACTATGACCCTTACCAAAATGACAGCTGTTGCCGACCGATCGATCGATAATGCCATTGCCATTACCATTGCCAATCTACATTTTATATCCTCTCTACTTCGACCATCATCAGTTATTTTGCTCCCCAAATACCAAAACTCATTTACTACCTTAAGCGTCTCATTTCCTAATCTAATTCCCAGAGCATCAACTGATTTAATTCGACTACATTCCATATCCTCGTTTTGCTTTTGTTGATGTTCATCTTATATCCTCCTTTCAAGACACTGTCCATTCCTTTCAACTGCTCTTCCAGGTCCTTTGCTGTCTCTGACAGATTTACAATGTCATCAACAAACCTCAAAGTTTTTATTTTCTCTCCATGGATTTTAATTCCTACTCCAAATGTTTCTTTTGTTTCCTTTACTGCTGCCTTAATATACAGATTGAATAACATTGGGGATAGGCTACAACCCTGTCTCACTCCCTTCCCAACGACTGCTTCTCTTTCATGCCCCTCAATTCATATAACTGCCATTTGGTTTCTGTACAAATTGTAAATAGCCTTTCGCTGCCTGTATTTCACCACTGCCACCTTCAGAATTTCAAAGAGAGTATTCCAGTCAACATTGTCAAAAGCTTTCTCTAAGTCTACAAATGCTAGGAACGTAGGTTTGCCTTTCCTTAATCTATCTTCTAAGATAAGTCATAGGGTCAATATTGCCTCACGTGTTCCAACATTTCTACGGAATCCAAACTGATCTTCCCTGAGGTCGGCTTTTTAAAATTCTTTTCTTCACTTTCTTTTTATTGGTTTTTAAATATATCGCTAAGAATAATTATTTGTTGTCATGTCATGTTACAAAAATATCTAGTGGCAAGAAGTGTGATTTCTGTCAGTTTAATTTCCTGTCTTGGACTTTTGTAATTTGTTTTCTTTGTGCAAACAAAACATCAGATTTTTAATTTTTTTATATTTCATGTGTGATACATAACATGGTCACTATGTGAAGCAAAATTGTAACTCGAAATTATAGTATGATTGATTGCATGATGGTTGAGTATCTTGTTAAATACGATTTTGGGCACATGAAGATTGATTCCAGATTGAGGGAGCAGAATGGAATATAACAGCAAAACATTTCACGATGCATTTCAAATGGTAGCCCACACAGGCTATCAACTTAACTGAATATCAAATAACAGTTTCTTGGGAATTTAGTTTTGCCATTCACGTTGTTGACGGTATAGTGACGTCATTTTCTAACATTGGAACCATTCATGTTCCAGTAGCGAATTTTATGCTTTTGTTTCTTCTCAGGCTTTATTATAATGTTTATTTCGTTTTCATCGTGCATTGCAAAGGCTTCGTGACGACGTGTGTATTTTTCTTAGGAGTGTCCTTCCACAAAATAGATCATATGTGTGAAAGTTTTAAATGATTTAGCTTTTACAGTACTTGGTCGTAGAAATTCTTGCACTATGCATAAATAGGAACATAAATTGATGAATCCATCTTCATTAAATAACTTTTTTTTAATATATTGTCAACTGGTCATTCTCAGAACGAATATTTCCTGCTCAGCTTAGATTAATTAAAGTAGTACCTACACACAAAGAGGGAAAGGATGATGATCCTAACAACTGCAAACCATTTTCCTTAGTATCAGGCTTCTCCAAAATATACGAAATGCTTATGCTCAAAAAACTAACTGCTTACAAGGAAAAGTACAGGGTGAGGGCAAATTAAAGTGCCCCAGAGAACAGAGTTCCAGGGTACAAAGAAATGCAGGAGAATAAAGGAAGTACAATACTAACTTGGCGACAGTAGATGTTGAAAGTGGCCATCATTCATCTCTTGGCACTTTTGGGTCATGGTCATCAAATTGCTGAAGCGGGAATTGCTGCAATCTCATCCAAAACGTTCTGCTGCAGTTCTTGAAGACTATGAGGGTTGTTAGACTTGAGGGCTCCCCCAACAAGGTTACTGCACACAGACAGGTCAGGTGTGATGGGTGGCCACGCTGGCCTCTGCTAACAACTCTGTCAGTCGTGAAGATTGTGCTCAAAGGCTTGGCCGCCTGTATGGGCAGTTGTCTCATACTATTGATAGTAACTGTAGGACTGTTCCTCCTCCGTTAATGTTGCCATAAACGGTTTCAAAATGTTGGCAGTGCAATGTGCCGAAGTAATTATCTTATGAACGAAGATGGGACCAGTAATGCAACATGCAGACACTGCACACCAAACCCCAACCCTCTAATCATGCAATGGTGTCTTGTGGAAGTTAAGCGGATTCTCTGCTGCCCAGGACCTGTGATTCTTTGAGTTGACATAACTACTCAGGTGAAACCAGGCTCCATCAGACATAAAGAACAGATCTGTGTCGAAGCAATTTCTTGTTACCTCAGTGAGCAGCCACTCACAGAACTGGCGGCGCTGAGGAGCATCTGCTGGGTTTAATGCATGGACAACAGACACTCGGTAGGGATGCAACGCAAGTGCAGGTGAAATGTTTGTGTGATATCCCAGTCCCTTGCGACAGGCGTCGGGTTGATTTGATAGGACTCTGAAGTATTTTCTTGTGAACTGCAGCCACATTTTGTGGTGTGCAGGTATGTTTCGGAATGTTTTTTGACTTGTTCAAAACAGATCCTGTCTGACCCGTTTTTCAGACAAAGCATTGCACAGCACTCTTCGCTGTTACTTTGACACCATTAAACTTCTCAGCGAACAACTGACCAAACCGTTTCCAAGACTTTGTTGTCAAGTAACTTCCCACAGTTAACACCCGCCGCTCCACTGTGAGTACCGACCTCATGGCATTGCTCCACTCACACTGACAGCCCGCAGTATGCTCTAAATCAATGTGGTTTAAGTGACGGCATACCTGCGGTGTGAAAATCACAGGGTGTGTTTAATGCATACATTCACGCCCAATCGTATCCATTCCTCCAGGCCACTTTTATTTGCCCCATACTGTATAATATAGTAACTCCAACACAGCATGGATACCAGAAAGGTAAATCAGTGGGGAATGCAACTGAATCATTAACAGAATTTATTGTACATGCCTTGGAGAACAGGATGGTAGTGTTTGGAATTTTTCTTGACTTAGCCAAGGCGTTTGACACAATTAATCATGCAGTCCAAGGAAAGAAACCAGAGAATTCTGGTATTTGTGGACAAGCAGCCAAATGGATAACATCTTATCTCAGTAATAAGAGATAATATGTAACCATTAACAGCTTATACAGTTAAGAAGTTAGGAACATCAAGTACTGTGTTCTTCAAGGCTTTGTAATGGTACCTATGCTCTTCAGTTTATTTGTAAATCATGTACAAACATATGAAAATAAAAATGATACTGTATGCAGTTCATACAACTATGCTAAATCTTTCCAATAATTTTGAAGCGCTTTCATATCAGTCAATAATAAAGCACAATGGCTCATGGAAAATGAGTTAATTATTAGTCAGTAAAAACTATGTAAATGGTTTTCAAAGCGAAACAAAAAGAACACCACATACATGGTTTTCTGGGTGAACTGCAGACCTTTATCCTTAGTATCAGGCTTCTCCAAAATATACGAAGTGCTCATGCTCAAAAAGCTAACTGCTTATCAGTAAAAGCACAAGGTGGGGGAAAATTAAAGTGTCCCAGAGATATAATGATAGCCAACGAGCTACATTGGTAGCGGTAGATAAATACTGTTTTCAATTAGCTAAACTCAGTGATATTTGTAATGAAACAACTTGCTCACTGTGCTCATCGAGACTTCTTGTGCACTGTCTGTCATGGACTTTTTGAACCATCCATGGAATATGAAATTACAGTTAGAGGGAACATAACCATCACAGGAATGGAGAGAATATTCCAACTACTGGAAAGACAACCATTTGAATTACGTTGAAAAAGAAGCAAAAAGAATCTTATAGAAACTGTTTCAAAGATCTAAATATTCTGACATTTCCATTACTATATACATTCAAGGCCAACGCTCACACTGGAAGCTAGTGCAACGCAACGGAATTGAAGGCGACTGCACCATCGTATCGTGGTACTTTCACACTAGACAAAAAGTCAGGACAATGTCATTTCACATACCCCAGTATGAAACGGTAAAAATGAGGTTATGAAATATCATTTGCTATGCAACTACTTGGATATTGTATTAGCATTAAGGAACTAGCAAAGATAAAATATATCAAAACAAAATTCAGAATGGGTGTTCTTTACAAAGTTTATGTGGTTAACTGCTGTGAACTGAAAGAGTAGGAAAAGTGTTGCGTAAAAAATTCAAAAATATGCGCAAGGCAATATTTAGAAGGCAATACACAAAACATTATCATTCTATCTTTAATGTTTTTTTCATAGTTCAAACTGATGTCAAAACCAACTGCATTTAATTTTATTCATCGTAATCGATGTTTTTAGAAAGCCTGCAACTGTGTTACTCTACTAATGGTTCAAATGGCTCTGAGCACTATGGGACTTAACATCTGAGGTCATCAGTCCCCTAGAACTTAGAACTACTTAAACCTAACTAACCTAAGGCCATCTGACACATCCACGCCCGAGGCAGGATTCTAACCTGCGACCGTAGCGGTCGCGCTGTTCCAGACTGAAGCGCCTAGAACTGCTCGGCCACACCGGCCGGCACTCTACTAGTGATGTAAATAATAAAACTCTGCGCTAGTTGCGTTTCCTCATGCATAGGCCGATGTGTTTCACGTATTTATTCCCTTGGAAATACATTGATATTTTCTATGATGTTTGCATGTGAGTTGTTCTGCCTCTCTTCCCTTGCAGTCGTCAAAATGCTTTCACTGAAAATATAAATCTTGTGATTTTTAAACACTAATGTTAGAAAATGGTATTTTTTGTCTAACTAAAATAAAATGTAAAGTATAACTGATCATTTAAGTAGTCGCTAGTGTCAGTAATAGAAGTTATAAGTGGCAACTTGATGTAAATAATGTATTCCACGAAGAATGGAACTCCTGTGCCTACATCTACGTCTATATCTGCATAGGTATTCCGAAAATCACAGTGTGTTACCTGGCGAGGGGTACCTTGTAGCACGACTACTCATTTGCTTTCCTATTCCACTAGTAATCTGAGCAAGGGAAAGATGACTGCTATATGTCTCTGTATGTGTCCCAATTTCCCATCCTCATGGTCTCTTAACACGAAATTTGCGTTGGAAGGTTGCCAGTTCTCTAATTTTTCTCAGTAGCGTTTTGTGAGAAGAACCCCGTCTCCACTGCAAGAATTCACATTTGAGTTCGTGAATCATCTCCGTAATATTTGCATGTTGATCCAGTAACTGATCGAGCAGCTCGCTTCTGAATTGCTTCGATGCCTTTAATCCTACGTGGTGGGGATCCCAAAGACTCGAGCAATACTCAAACTCTTTGTATTATATTTTGATTTCACATAAACAAACAGTGTGGGCGACGATTTTCGTGTGTTTGAATTTCTGCACAATGAAGGAGGTACAGTAGCTGTAAGTAGATGGACAAAAATACTATCTTCTAATAATAAATGAAAAGCACCAGTTTGCTTTTGTTCTACAATATTATTTTTATTGCTAACCGGTTTTCGGCTTACAAGGCCATCTTCAGGCATTAGCGCCCAAAAATTACAAGATTTATACAGGTATCTTCCGACTGCAATAAAACCATAAGAAGACGACTACAGGGCAAGGGAGGCAGAACAACACACACACAAAGTTCACACAAAATACCAATGCAATAGCACTTATTAATGGGAATCAATTATTGAATGCTATGTATGAAAAAAACGTAACTGGTGCAGTGTTTTATTATTTACATAATTAAAAACCAACTCTATTTCCCTCTTCCAACAACGCAGATTTTTTCACCATTAACGAGATCAATTTAAGCTCTTATTTGATCTAACGGTAGGCCATTTCTCTGTTCCAAGTATTATAAATCGTAAAACATTCTTCTCATTACAAAAGCATGGCCAATTTTGTGCAAAAAATCTCGTAAGAATAATAACGGAGAGTCATGGAAGCATTGCAGTATGTCATGAAAATGAAGCCAGCAGTGAGAAGAAGACTAACTTAAAATCCACTACAGTAACATAAGCGAGACTACGTTAACATCCGATGTTAGAAGACGATGCCATTGGCCGCCCCCCAGCGTCAACTACCTAATCTTCTTCCCGAGGAAACTGCAAACTTGACGTTGACGTCCATTCTATTCTATATTTCATTCCGTAGGCGACCTGTGTGAACGACCTTATCTGAAATGCATTGTGGAGTGGTTCAAATGGTTCAAATGGCTCTGAGCACTATGAGACTTAACATCTACGGTCATCAGTCCCCTAGAAATTAGAACTACTTAAACCTAACTAACCTAAGGACAGCACACAACACCCAGCCATCACGAGGCAGAGAAAATCCCTGACCCCGCCGGGAATCGAACCCGGGAACCCGGCCGTGGGAAGCGCATTGTGGAGTAGCAGATGTCAAGTTTGAATCGATCTACACAATTCCCACCTAAATGGTGTCTTAAGCCGGGTTCACACATGCAGAAATTGTGCAAAGACTCTGAGCACTTTGGGACTTAACATCTGAGGTCATAAGTCCCCTAGACTTAGAACTACTTAAACCTGACTAACCTAAGGACATCACACACTTCCATGCCCGAGGCAGGATTCGAACCTGCGACCGTAGCAGCAGCGCGGTTCCGGACTGGAGCGTCTAGAACCGCTCGGCCACAACGGCTGGCTCACATATGCAGAAGCCACATCTTGTGGCTTTCTGTGGTTGCACCGTGAGCGATCGTTCACACAGGACGCCGCAAATTCTACATAGCAAATTTCAGCATGGCATCAACTGCAATCGTATGAGTGGGTAATAATGTTATAGTGCAGGTTATGGCATTAGTACTATAACACGCGTGGAGGAGATCAAATGTTAATCCGAAAATAGATTTTTCACAGGGATAACTCAGGGGCCACAAACACATTTCATGAAAGAAGTAACACTCGAAGATGGAAATACTATCGCAAACTAACCAACAACTGGCATGTAAATATCATATGCAGACGCGCCACTCTTCCAAGATTTTAGAATCTTATTGCATTCGTTCATGTAGGCGTTTCGAATAATTAATTTGTAGTTTAACAGCCGCCACATCACACACGGGGGCTATTTCACGCGTATAATCCACAACTTACACAGTGCTTGATCTCACAAACCATAGTTTTTACAACTCGTTTTTTTTGGTTACATATTAACTTTATTTATTTATTCACCAAATAATCTTTCAAGATTGCTGGACAGGCCTACGTCATTGGTTTGCAAATATTGTGTACTCACACGGACACACACACACACACACACACACACACACACACACACACACAACACGCTCTCTCTCACACACACGCACACTGCTACAGAAAATTAAAAATAGGCTGTTGTTCTTGTAGTTCCACAAACCGACCAGTGTTTTAATTTTTTCAGTAATGAAATGAAAAAACACTGAAATCGATGGAGTACAGCAGTAATTACACCACTATAACTGCGACATAATTCTCGTGTTTCGAAATACAGCAACCAGGGGGCATTGGTGGAAGGACAGTGACAACGTACAACTAACAAGGGGAGGCCACGACGTTTGGAACGCGGATTTACTGCAAACTTCGTACACTCGTAGTACTCCACGAGGACAACAAAATGTGTAAGCAGTAGCGCCAAAGGGTGTCATCAGACGTCCGCCCTGTAAAATTCAACGAACTATATAGAACAAAACTTAAAAAAAAAAAAAAAAGTGTTTGGCGTTCAAGCCGCTTGATCGCTGGATCGAGCTCCGTTCGTCAGTTTTTTTTTTATTTTCAACACAGTCATTTTCTTTATTATTTATATTACAATTGATATAATAGGGAAAATACATTTAATCGGATGAACTTTTATTATATTTACAATGTTATTTGGTAGTCTACTAATTTTTATTATCGTAAATAATGTAATGTTCATAACTATCGACTTGTAAACAACCAAACGCATAAAGTGATATTGAAAGTGTATGCTTGTCCGTGATTTGAGAAATCCCTTATACCTGGAAGGAGCCCGAAACGATTTGTTACCAACAAGTTTTGACTGGCACAGACGTCTTTCGAAAGATATACAACTAATCGTCGCTTTCGACATTACGAGTACAAGTTGCAGGATGGTATTTTTCGTAAAAACATGGAAAACATCAAGTTAAACGGCACCAGCTGCATTGACTAATGTTTCCGCATACGCAAGGTCTTTTGACGTTTTCCGTGGAAAAACAAACCTCGTTAACATTTTCAAAAGCCTCTCTCTCAGACGATAGTTTGGAAGCAAACCATGCATGACGCGGTATTTCCTTAAAAATCGGCGCTGATAATTGGTTGTACAGTATCGAGTGTATTTCAATAGAGTCTTCCGAGAAGCAGTTTCTCGTTCTCTTTCGATTAAATACGAACAGTTTTGAAGACACGGACAAGCATACATATTCAGTATCACGTTATGCGTTTGGTCTTTTACTAGTCGATAGTTATGAATATTATATTATTTGTGATAATAAAAATTAGTAGCTTGCCAAATAACATTGTAAATTTAATAAAAGTTCATCCGATTACACGTATTTTTGTCCATTATATCAATTGTAATACAAATAGTAAAGAAAATGACTGTGTTGAAAAAAAAAAAACTGACGAACGGAACTCGATCCAGCGATCCCGCGGCTTCAACGCCAACCACTTAAAAAAAAAAGAACATTTTGTTTCTACATTATTCGCTGAATTTGTTCAGGGCAGCCGTCCGATGACACCCCTCTTTTTTTTCCGTGGTTGATCGTTGTGTTTGGTCGTTGCGGACGTCACATGATATCCGTACAAGCTCGTTTGTTGATCGTTCCACTCAGTTTTTTTATTACAGAGGCCAACCGTCTCTCTGACCGAATACGCTGAGCTACCGTGCCGGCATTTATAGATCTGTCATGAGTTAGCCCTTCGGTTTCCCGAATTCTGATTTGTGGTCCATTGTTGCGGTTTCCCGACGATTTGAGGTTTTCGGCGTCTCTAACTCCGGGAGCGACATGTGTCAACAATCTCAGCGTTGCCTTGGTGCTTCTCCAGAGCTCGATGACGACACCGCGGACGTTTCTGAGCTCACGTAACGACCGCATCTGCAGACTTGTTACAGATCTCTCCCACACAACGGCCTCCCAGTAGCTTGGATTACAGGAGTGCGCCAGAACTCCCAGCCATCCCATTCAGTTTGTTAGTTCATCCGTTCGCCTACTTATTTTAATATAAAGGTAAGGTAAGGCACTGACCGAACACGCTGAGCCACCGTGCTGGCAGCATTCGGCTGCAGCCGCTTCATGGTTAAAATGGCCACGCACAGATATATATTTGACGACCGAAATTATCTTGCGATTTTCTCAGTAACGCTTGAGAAGTACGCGCTACTGCTTACACATTTTGTCGTCCTCATGGAGTACTACGAGTGTACGAAGTTTACAGTAAATTCGCGTTCCAAACGTCGTGGCCTCCCCTTGTAAGTTGAACTTTTCGCGGCATGAGAAAATTGGGTCTCTTGTTGTTGTTGTTGTGGTCTTCAGTCCTGAGACTGGTTTGATGCAGCTCTCCATGCTACTCTATCCTGTGCAGGCTTCTTCATCTCCCAGTACCTACCGCAACCTACATCCTTCTGAATCTGCTTAGTGTATTGATCTCTTCGTCTCCCTCTACGATTTTTACCCTCCATGCTGCCCTCCAATGCTAAATTTGTGATCCCTCGATGCCTCAGAACATGTCCTACCAACCGATCCCTTCTTCTAGTCAAGTTGTGCCACAAACTTCTCTTCTCCCCAATCCTATTCAATACCTCCTCATTAGTTACGTGATCTACCCACCTTATCTTCAGAATTCTTCTGTAGCACCACATTTCGAAAGCTTCTATTCTCTTCTTGTCCAAACTAGTTATCGTCCATGTCTCACTTCCATACATGGCTACACTCCATACAAATACTTTCAGAAACGACTTCCTGACACCTAAATCTATATTCGATGTTAACAAATTTCTCTTCTTGAGAAACGCTTTCCTTGCCATTGCCAGTCTACATTTTATATCCTCTCTACTTCGACCATCTTCGGTTATTTTACTCCCTAAATAGCAAAACTCCTTTACTAATTTAAGTGTCTCATTTCCTAATCTAATTCCCTCAGCATCACCCGACTTAATTTGACTACATTCCATTATCCTCGTTTTGCTTTTGTTGATGTTCATCTTATATCCTCCTTTCAAGACACTGTCCATTCCGTTCAACTGCTCTTCCAAGTCCTTTGCTGTCTCTGACAGAATTACAATGTCATCGGCGAACCTCAAAGTTTTTACTTCTTCTCCATGAATTTTAATACCTACTCCGAATTTTTCTTTTGTTTCCTTTACTGCTTGCTCAATATACAGATTGAATAACATCGGGGAGAGGCTACAACCCTGTCTCACTCCTTTCCCAACCACTGCTTCCCTTTCATGCCCCTCGACTCTTATAACTGCCATCTGGTTTCTGTACAAATTGTAAATAGCCTTTCGCTCCCTGTATTTTACCCCTGCCACCTTCAGAATTTGAAAGAGAGTATTCCAGTCAACATTGTCAAAAGCTTTCTCTAAGTCTACAAATGCTAGAAACGTAGGTTTGCCTTTTCTTAATCTTTCTTCCAAGATAAGTCGTAAGGTCAGTATTGCCTCCGTGTTCCAACATTTCTACGGAATCCAAACTGATCTTCCCCGAGGTCGGCTTCTACCAGTTTTTCCATTCGTCTGTAAAGAATTCGCGTTAGTATTTTGCAGCTGTGACTTATTAAACTGATAGTTCGGTAACTTTCACATCTGTCAACACCTGCTTTCTTTGGGATTGGAATTATTATATTCTTCTTGAAGTCTGAGGGTATTTCGCCTGTCTCATACATCGTGCTCACCAGATGGTAGAGTTTTGTCATGACTGGCTCTCCTGAGGCCATCAGTAGTTCTAATGGAATGTTGGGTCTCTTAATTTGCGCCATTGTTGTGTGTGTGAACTCAGCTTTATTTGGGTGATAGGCGAGTGATGATGACGTCACGTTTGCAGACCCGAGCGGCAACCTGACGGTGATCGCCGAGAGCGAGTGGTCGTCGCAGGACATCCGCGACCGGCGCGTCGGCCTGCCGCTGCCCGTGCGGTACGTGATCGTGAGCCACACGTTCTCGGAGGAGTGCGCCGTCTACGAGGAGTGCGTGCAGCTGCTGCGCGACCTGCAGCGGCTGCACGTGTCGGCGCGCGGCTACTACGACATCGCGTACAACTTCGTGGTGGGCGGCGACGGCTACGTGTACGAGGGCCGCGGCTGGAACTACACGGCCGAGAGGCTGCAGCCCTTTACCGACAACAGCGTCACGCTGAGCCTGGCGGGCCGCTTCACGCAGGGCCTGCGGCCGCCCTCTGACCTGCAGATGGCGGCGCTGCGGGCGCTGATCCAGGAGGGCGTGCGCCGGGGCGCCGTCAGCGAAGAGTACCGCCTGTTCGCGCTCTGCCAGGTCGAGTACAACCAGAGCCCCGGCAGCCTCGCCTACCGGCTGGTCAAGAAGCTGCCGCACTGGTCGCTCTACAGCGGCGCCGCCCACGGCGGCAACTGCACCAGCTAGGGACCGCTTGCTGCATGTGGGTTCCCTCATACTTATCATTAGCGGCAGTAATATTCCATCTGGAAGTGCCATTGGTTATAACATGTGCAGTATCTGTCCCTTCAAAATCTTTTTGTATGCTAGGAAATAAACAAGCAATTATCTGTTCCGAGGAAGAATACGATCGCTATCCCTCCTCGCAGAAATTTAAGCTGTCCTCTTAGGTTCCTGCCTAACCACACACTCGAAAATCACCAAATATTAGGAAATTGAAAGAAAAATATTTGTGACAAGAAACAGTCTGAATTTTACTGCTTATCATTTTAGTCGCAGCAATTTAAGCTGACCATTTAGGTTCCTGCCTAACCACTCACAGGGAAATAGACACATATTCGGAAATAAACAGCCAAATATTCCAGAATGAGATTTTCACTCTGCAGCGAAGTGTGCGCTGATATGAAACTTCCTGGCAGATTAAAACTGTGTGCTGGACCGGGACTCGAACTCGGGACATTTGCCTTTCGCGGGCAAGTGCTCCATCAACGTTTTTTTTTTTTAACCTCATTTTGATCGTTACAGTTTGTTCTATGTGTTCGAGGTGGACGTCCTATGACGTCTGTTCAAGTTCTTCGTTGATCCATTAACTCAGTTTTTTTTTTTATTGCAGAGGGCAGCTAACCCTCTGACCGAACACGCTGAGCTACCGTGCCGGCGACGAACTAAGCTACCCAAGCACGACTCACGCCCCATTCTCACAGCTTTACTTCCGGCAGTACCTCGTCTCCTACCTTCCAAACTTAACAGAAGCTCTCCTGCGAACCATGCAGGACTGGTACTCCTGAAAGTTTGGAAGGTAGGAGACGAGGTACTGGCGGAAGTACGGCTGTGAGGAAGGGGCGTGAGTCGTGCTTGGGTAGCTCAGTTGATGCCGGCACGGTTGCTCAGCGTGTTCGATCAGAGGGTTAGCTGCCCTCTGTAATAAAAAAACTGAGTTAATGGATCAACGATGAACTGAAACGGCTGTCTTGCGACGTCCGCCCCGAGCAGATACAACGAACAAAAAGGAATAAATTAATTTAAAAAAAGTTGGTAGAGCACTTGCCCGCGAAAGGCAAAGGTCCCGCGTTCGAGTCTCGGTCCGGCACACAGTTTTAATCTGCCAGGAAGTTTCAGCCAAATATTTATTTTATCCCTCAGGTTATAATCAGACGAAAATGTAAATATCATTGAATATTGGAGTGCCGAGCACTGTTGGCATGCGGCATGCCCTCAGTGCTTGTGAGGCAACCTGAGGAGCTACTTGATTGAGAAGTAGCAGCTCTGGTCTCAGAAACTGACATACGGCCGGGCATGTGATCAGCACACTACTCTCCCGGCCGTATGTCAGTTTCTGAGATCAAACGACGCGAAATGTGTTACGTTACTTTGAGATGCAAACAAATTCCTCATTAGATAATGATGTTTGCTTGATAAAGTGTGTTATTTGTCAGAGCTCTCTTCATATTCTGACTAGAAGGGAACATACTTATCAGTCAAAATGTCTGATACTTGGACTGTTTTCTTTTATAAGACTTTCATTTAACCATGAAAATACGTTAGTCCTCATGATTTACCATCTTATTATTGTTGTAAACTAAATTTTGAATCTATATTTTTAAATATGGTTCATCTGAAAGTTGTATGGGCATGACTATATAGATATGATCGCTAATGTTTATTTACCCTGCTCCATAGCCAAGGTCACAAACACATGCCTTTGTGGTGGTGCTCAACTTGCAGATAAGTTGGTTCAAATTCTGATGGCAGAAAATGTTCCCTACCAGTAACTGGCCAGCAGGGAAAGAAGAGACAGTGGCATAAAGTTTATGATCACCAGACCTTGTGCTAATGTCCCAGATTACATGCCAAACCTCTCTGCAGTGTGGGCATATGACATTGTTGATTGTGAACCATCCATCAGATGGGGATGTTAAACTTGTTGGTCACCTTGTTACTATTCAGTGGGAGTAGTCTATGTGTCAGACCTGGGTTTCACCATCTCCCTTCCCCTCACCCTAACAACAGAAACACAACAAAACACAATACTACACACTTGACACTTCATAACAAGTCAGAGGAAGGCAACAGCAAACCATCTTGCAGCAGTCCCACGTTTACGTTCGACCTCCAGCAGAACTCTAAAATCAGCGAAAATGGAGGACATGGGCAAAGACTGTGGATCAGTGGTGCTACGTGGGAATTTGAGTCAGATGCCGATGTAGTTCGCATCTTTGTGGTAAACTGCTCAGAAGATCCTGAGATCAAGTCCCAGTCCAGCACACATTTTAACTTTATGCTGCTGATTCCACACAAAGTCCCAATGCACCTGATATCATTATCATTAGTTCCTTCCTTTTCCTTTCCTTCCTCCCACCTTAAATTTACATAAAAGAAGTTTAATATATTTTCTTATTCAATTTTGAAATGATAGCATACACTTTATGTCTGCTACAGTCTTTTTCTGAAATTACAAAAATCGTGTCACAAAAATAATGTTTTCCCAAATCTAGTGACCTGTTTTAAGGTATACCATGGTCATGTACCTAGGAACAAATATTCAAGTTTAGAAGTGTTCCAAATGAGAAAATGTTGTCAATACTGTATTTGATAGTCCATGTTTTATGTTATTACCCTACTATGCACCAATAATTAGTATGTGAAATCGAATGAAGAAGTAGTGTTTTCAAAATCCAGTTACAAGTAAAAATATTTAGAAATAGAAGTTATTGGTGAGTAACATAGATTTCCATTTTCAAGACAGTGTAAATTGTTAAGACATTAAAGACACTCAGCTCATTAGCATGTATCACATTTTCTATGGTAGAAGACCTTCTTCTGTTCCAAGCAATGAACAACAAAGTATGCTCAACCTTCCACACTTTATGTAACTACGTTCAAAAATGTACAGAATTTTACTCACCATACAACTTTTAAACTGAAGAATTAACAATACCCTTCAAACAGCTTTAATATTTTATAAAGCACCTAAATATGTAGAGGTCTTATTATTAACAAACACTGGAACACTGGCAAAACACAACCTCATACTTAAAAAAAAAAAAAAAAAAAAAGAGTAGAAAATGCCAGAAACTGCTTATGGGAGTTTCTAGTGGGCATTCCTTCGTGTGAATCTAAAGTCAACCACTAGATTGAAATGCTAACTAGAAAACCATGTGTTGTAAAGTACCCTATCCTCCAGGTACAACTCTCTCCCCTATTGTAGTGCACTCTAGCAATAATTATTTTTTACAACTGATGTATGAATGCTTTATTCATATTTGTATATTTTTATAAACAGCCAGTGTCATTGAACTAAATAATTAGGTCAATGTTAATAAGTACAAGAAATAATATAGGATAGAAAACAGCATAATTAAGTAAATGACAATAACAATAAATAATTACACAATAGATCACTTATAAGATATATGCACTATGTAGTTAGATCAATGATAAGTACAATAAATAATTAAATACTTAGATAAATGACAATGTGTATAAAATCATAATAAAATAGGAACACAAGATTGTTTATGCTTATTTATTACAGTCTGTTGCTAATTTATAGTCGATTCACAGAAATAATGTAGATTGTCCAGTTTGCAGAGCCAGTTTCAAGTTTATTTAGTTGCTTTTTCAGGCAATTAAGAAACTTAGCATGGCTTAACCAAATTGTTAAGGCTTTCATGGCCACTTGTTGACAAGTTCTTCGGCCGAAGAACCCGATACAGAAGCCAATAGGCAGTTTGTCATGGCTTAACCATGATGGATAGAATTGTCTGTGACAGAAATGAAAAAGCATCTTAAACATTATCAAAACATTAATATTAAAGGTCAATTACTGATGCATACAAGAAAAATAGAAAGATACCGATACAGGGTATCAGTATTGATTCCTGTACACTGTCAACAGTGGAGTATTGAAAATCATGTGATGGTTGATACAATTCCCTTAACTCCCTTAGACTCAACCAGTTGAGCCTTCAAGATATCCACAATTTTTACACTGTTCCACATTTTCTGTAAATTCCACATTTTTGTTTACGTTGATTAATTTATGATAATGATCAGTATTATCTTCATTTTTCAGATTACGTCTTTCTCTGAAATGTGCAGTACAGTTTTCACTGAAATTTGTATATTGACAGTGAAGTAACAATTTTTTAAAATTATCAACACAAAGCCAAAGGTACATTTCTTGACTTATGTTGACTGAAAGTATATTACAAAAAATGGATGCATGACACTCCAAACCAGAAAAATCTAATGTGATAAAAAACAATAACAGAAAAATGATAGTTTATGTTTTTGATGTTATGTTTATCCACTGGTGCTACAAATACCCTGTTGTGTACACAAATAAATATGCAAATAATAAATTCTTAAGACATTATTATTAGAAAAAAAAATGGAAAAAATATATTCACAAAATCACCACTGATGAAAGAGGATAATATGTTATATTCTAAAACTAAAATTGTCACATTTGTGAAGGACATTCGAACAATGCGCCACTTTCCTTACTAAATCTGAAGAACTTTTGGCCAAAAGTTTACTTGTTTAGCAGTCTTTTTTTGTGCATGTCTGGGACTCAACATCTCCATCTTATGGTGAGTTGCAAACTATTCTTTTCATAATACTGTGATAGGTTGTTACTCACACAAATAAGATACTTTGAGTTGCAGTTATTATAACAGATGTCTATTTAGTAATAAAGAATTTAGCAAAACTGAATTTGATGAGAAGTGAGAAACATGAAATATATATGATAGAGATAAATAAAAAGGTGTAATTTTTGTTCCATGCAAAATACTCAAGGGTGCAGAAAACAATAATGAAACAATTGCTTTAGAAAATAAATTAGATATATTACCATATGACTTTTACAACAAGGCAGTTAAGAAGAAAAAAAAGCATCTCCCTGCATTCATTTTCATCATTGATATATAAATCTGTTGCAGGAACTCTGCTGTGGAAGTGAATTTCCTTCTGTCAAAATCTTCAGATGAGGTAACTGAGACTTTGAAACAGCAAATTTTATTTTCATCATCGCTAAAACTATAGATTATGTAAGTTGTGCAAAACTGCTCTCGTATTGGGTGTAGCCTATCTGAGCACAGTTCTGTAAGTAAGAATTGATGTTGAACTCTTCCAGTTCGTTTATGATATTTATCAATCATATTTGTTATATTATTATTTCTGATTATTCCCTTTTAAGAGAGTGACTAGACTTGTGTACTCATGATTTCTTCTTCTTCCTTTATTCTTCCCAAATTCTCTTCACACACTTGCTGTGATCTTTCTTGCATTCTTCTGACCATCTGTTTCCTGTTCTTTTCTCGGTGTGTTTTTGTTTAAAGGTATGTTTCTTTATGATGTTCCTGAACTGTTCTTGGTTGTTTATGTTGTCTTGTGTGACTCCAAGTTCCTTAATGTCTTCGTCTGTTTCAGTAATCCACTTTGTCTTGTTCTTGCTAGTGTTTGCTGTGTCCAAGATTTGCCTTGTGAACCTGTTCTTGTTCATCCTGCTGATACGTTCATAAAATTTCATCCTTCTTTTTCTAGAGGTGTCTGTTATTGTTTCTATCATTTTGTCTCTCTTATTGACCTCTTTATCCAAATTCTGTCATGAAACACATGTCCATATATTTTCTACAGAATTTTTCTTTCTTGCTTTTCAATCTCTCTGATTTTAGTATGAACATGAACCACCATAATTTCTGCAGTGTAGAGTGCTTCTGATAGAACCACTGTGTTGTAATGCCACAGTTTTGCATTGACAGAAATAGATTTTTTTACTGTAGTGATTCTAAGTGAGCTTATATGCTTTCTGTAAATTGGAGATTTTTTTTCTTGATTGGCTATTGAGTTCAGGCCTGATGGTTGGATTATCTCTCCTAGATATTTGAAGTGCACAACTTGTGCCTCTCTCCTGTACTGAGATGTAAGGGAGAGATTATCTGTAGGCTTGCTTTCCATCTATTGAGTCTTCTCATAGGAGAATTGTAGGCCAGTTTTCTGTGAGATTTTGTGAAGCTTCTCCAATGGAAGTTTGGCTTCTTCTCTATTGTTGGTTGCAACGGCAAGATCATCTGTGAAAGCCAAACACTTCACATTGATTCTCTTCTCTTTTTTAATCCTAAGTTGACTTCCCTTTATTTTCTTTTCACATGTCCTCACTTTTTTTTTCAGAACTATGTTAAATAGAAGGGGAGGGGGAGAGGCTATCTCCTTGGCAAACACCAGTATCAATATGAAATGCTTCTGACATTTGTCCCATGAATTTAAGTTTGGGGGTTGTAGCTATTAATGTCTGTTGGATAACTGATCTTGTTTTCCTGTCAAACTTGAATTCCTCTAAAGTGTGGAACAATGATTGCCTATCTATCGAATCATAAGACTTTTTAAAGTTGACAAAGGTTACCACAGTATTACTGCACCTCCTCATTTGCAAGATTGTCTTTAGGTTCCATATCTGTTCCATGCAAGATCAATCTTTGTGAAACCCTGACTGATACGCTCCTATTAATTGGACCACCTGTTCTTCTAGTTAACTTAACAGTGTTTTTGAAAGAAATTTGTATACTGCAGGGAGCAGAGAAATTCCACTGTAATTACACTCCTGGAAATTGAAATAAGAACACCATGAATTCATTGTCCCAGGAAGGGGAAACTTTATTGACACATTCCTGGGGTCAGATACATCACTTGATCACACTGACAGAACCACAGGCACATAGACACAGGCAACAGAGCATGCACAATGTCGGCACTAGTACAGTGTATATCCACCTTTCGCAGCAATGCAGGCTGCTATTCTCCCATGGAGACGATCGTAGAGATGCTGGATGTAGTCCTGTGGAATGGCTTGCCATGCCATTTCCACCTGGCACCTCAGTTGGACCAGCATTCGTGCTGGACGTGCAGACCGCGTGAGACGACGCTTCATCCAGTCCCAAACATGCTCAATGGGGGACAGATCCGGAGGTCTTGCTGGCCAGGGTAGTTGACTTACACCTTCTAGAGCACGTTGGGTGGCATGGGATACATGCGGACGTGCATTGTCCTGTTGGAACAGCAAGTTCCCTTGCCGGTCTAGGAATGGTAGAACGATGGGTTCGATGACGGTTTGGATGTACCGTGCACTATTCAGTGTCCCCTCGACGATCACCAGTGGTGTACGGCCAGTGTAGGAGATCGCTCCCCACACCATGATGCCGGGTGTTGGCCCTGTGTGCCTCGGTCATATGCAGTCCTGATTGTGGCGCTCACCTGCACGGCGCCAAACACGCATATGACCATCATTGGCACCAAGGCAGAAGCGACTCTCATCGCTGAAGACGACACGTCTCCATTCGTCCCTCCATTCACGCCTGTCGCGACACCACTGGAGGCGGGCTGCACGATGTTGGGGCGTGAGCGGAAGACGGCCTAAAGGTGTGCGGGACCGTAGCCCAGCTTCATGGAGACGGTTGCGAATGATCCTCGCCGATACCCCAGGAGCAACAGTGTCCCTAATTTGCTGGGAAGTGGCGGTGTGGTCCCCTATGGCACTGCGTAGGATCCTACGGTCTTGGCGTGCATCCGTGCGTCACTGCGGTCCGGTCCCAGGTCGACGGGCACGTGCACCTTCCGCCGGCCACTGGCGACAACATCGATGTACTGTGGAGACCTCACGCCCCACGTGTTGAGCAATTTGGCGGTACGTCCACCCGGCCTCCCGCATGCCCACTATACGCCCTCGCTCAAAGTCCGTCAACTGCACATACGGTTCACGTCCATGCTGTCGCGGCATGCTACCAGTGTTAAAGACTGCGATGGAGCTCCGTATGCCACGGCAAACTGGCTGACACTGACGGCGGCGGTGCAAAAATGCTGCGCAGCTAGCACCATTCGACGGCCAACAACGTGTGTCCGCTGTGCCGTGCGTGTGATCATTGCTTGTACAGCCCTCTCGCAGTGTCCGGAGCAAGTATGGTGGGTCTGACACACCGGTGTCAATGTGTTCTTTTTTCCATTTCCAGGAGTGTATTTGGATAGGTTTTCGTTCTCTTTTGGTGGAGAGGATGAATTAATGCACATTTCCACTCTGCAAGTATTTGTTCAGTTTCTTAAATGTTTGATACAATTCTGTGAGTTCTTATGTGAGATGAAACAGAAAGTTGTTTACTTTTGACGTTTTCCAAGGCGTTAACTGTTTCTTCCAAATTGTTGGCAATATCAGCAAACTTTGAAGTAGATTTTGAACAAGCTATTCCAAACAATGAAACATAAAATTTCCCCACTCTAACTACAGAATTTCAAAATTCACTATACAAGGAACTCAAGTCAACCATTCAGACTATTCTCCCTGCAAAATGCTGATGACACACTTCATAACCATACCTTAGTCTGGCCTCATGATTGATATACCTACAATGTGGTTGCACATGCCATACAGTTATCTGTATCATTGAGGCACTCAAGACAGCCCAGTTCCATAAGGTTCTTGTATCATGAGGAGGTTTCCTTCAGTAGAGCTAATTTTTTAGCAGTTGTGACAGTTTTCATTAAAAATTTATATTTATTTGTCTCGTTAGTAGGCTATTTGTCTTTGTTTAGATATTATAACAATAAATAATTTTTTTTCAGATATTTGGTTTCTCTCACAAGAGAACATTCATCAGAAAATTTCAAGTTCTTGTAGAAGCCTTGCAATGTGCCATGAAAACTAAGCAAACAATGAAGTACAGATTTAGAAGGAACTTTATTTATAACTATTACATGAGTGAGAAAGGCAAGGCTTTCTTACCTTCTCACATCAGCAGACAACATAATCATCTCCCACGTGTGCACTCTGCAGCACACTTGGCATTTTAAAACTCTAGGTCTGTTTAGAACTCTACATTTGGCTAACTGATGTCACTGAACCACTTTCCAGTGGTTGGTGCCTGATTTTCATGATGTCATGTAAAACACACACACACACACACACACACACACACACACACACACACACACAAACACACACAAGCAGATGATTCAGACATGAAAGCCACTCATGTAACACAGTGCATGTAGAGTGGCAGTTTAGCTGTAGCAGTTCAGTTACAAAGATATCTAATGAAATTTACTTTTATTTATTTTGTTGGGTTGTCTGAAACTTGGCTGTTCAGCCACTTAGAGTATTAAACTGAACAGGTAATTGGTATTTGTATTAAATGAAAAATGATTATTGCAAACAAGAAAGGAGCATTAAGTGCAGTAACTACCATAAATAAACATTATATCATAGTCCCATATTCAGGGAAAGAGTGTAAGGGAGCAGGTGCAGAAATCCTGCACTTTTGTTCTAGACGAGGACCTAGTATAGATCGTGGCATTTATATCACATGTCAACACACATTTTATTAGATTTTATCATACAGTGTAGAAAGCCTTATGCTGCTATGCTCCTGTGAGCAGTTGGATTGGTAGCAGCCCCATCCCATTAAATGATAGATAGTCACAGTGCATGAGAAAGGAGACATGAGCAAGAGCACTGTAATGCTAGAGTGTATAGAGAGTATGCTGAATCACTTTGTAACTCTTAGTGGCAAACATATAATTTTGTTTATTAATGTTAACTGTTTAAATATTTATATATGACTCCAACTACGCTGTTGGCATTATCCCCACTGACAGAATCCTAAATCTGACAACTCCAAAGTGAAGCTCATATTTTAATTAGAATTTGATTTAATGTAATCTATCATTGGTTGATTAATCTGACCAATCAGAAATTCTCCCTGTGTAGGCAGGCATAAAACGCCAAAGATAATTTACTAATATGTAATAAGGAAATGTGGTTCTGCATTATTACATATTAGGAAGTAGATGCGGTCAAGGAAAGAGCTTTGAACACAAAATGATTACACGTTGCTAAGCAGCCTTTGACCATTATTCAGACTGACAATATCTACTCGCTGCAAGTAAATATTTTATACTGTTCAGACTAAGTTGAAGTATTAGTCAGCTTCAGGAAATGTTTACTACACACTCTCAGACTAGTTTTTAGAGTTGCACTGCACACACACACACACACACACAGTGAACAAAAAATGTTTTGGCATAAAAGTGATTTTTTGATTTACAAACGCCTTGAAGGATGTTTATGTACAAAATCACAGGTATGTAACTTTGAACTGTTATTAATTCATGTCGTGACAAATTTATAAACTTCAGATGGTACTTGATAAGTGAAGTTTAGAATTTGCAAACTTTCATTCCAGTATTACCACTAGCCTGGCTCTAAAGACTGTTTTTTTTCCTACTTGTTTTTTTAATTAAAACGACATGGCATGTCCCTATTTGACACTTTTCATTTAACATAGTTTTGAGGATTTCCTGCTTGTCAATACCTAATTTACAGTCAATTAAAGGCTTGTGCAGAGCCACAACCTTTGGACTGGAAGGAGACTAGTTGACACATCAAGACTACTTTACAACACGCAAGGTAAGCAAACATCTTAATGGTGAATCAGGCAACTTGCAGGTGTGCTGGATCTTCTCTTTATGAACTGGTCAATGTAGCCCTTCACACACATTGATTCACAAGGAACAACTATTGCTGTTAGCATGTCCAATGCAGTAATGTGTCATGGCAGGAATAATCCATATACATAACCTTAATTATGAGGAGGAGTCAAATGAAAACCTTAAACACTTTTTTATTTTTTTTTATTTTTAACTAAGGTGGAATACAAGAGTATCAGGTTTTGGCAGTCTCCCTGTCATTCAACACACTTCCTCCAGAGTATAGGAAGTGCATGGATTCTTCTAAAGAAATTCTTTTGGTTGTATGTGCAGTCACTAATGCAACGCCTGCTGGATCTCTTCATCAGAATGAAACTGCTTTCCTCCCGTCATCTCTTTGAGTGGTCCAAACATCTTGCAGACGATTTGAACAACTTAAGCACTTCCTGAATGATGTGATGTGCTGAGCCACAACTAATTTTCAGATCTGCAAATATTTCATTTATCATCACACAGCAATTTTCCATCACAATGGCTTCAAGTGCAGTAGTTGACTCTGGTGTCACAACGTGGTGTGCCTAATCCAGGCACTTCCTACTCCACTCATACATTTGTTGCAGTGATACATAATTGACATGCATCACTGTACTGGTCCTTCATTCACCAATGGATTTAAATAGCTTTCGTACCAACACTGCTAAGAAAATGTGTGACGTAATGCTGTTCTTTCTTGGCGCATGCAGCAAATGTGGCAACCATTTCAAACTGGTATTATGGCCATGTTTCACTTGTCTGTAGCATGCTGCCATCTGTAGGGCATTTCTCACAGTATTGGTAACAGTACCACCAACTTACAGAACAATGGCATGAAATGTTGACTTTTAATTACACATTTAAGGTTTTCATTTGATTACACCTTTTAATTAATTAGGTAGGAAGGGTTAGGGACTGCTACAAGATGGTTTGCTGTTGCCTTCCTCTGACTTGTTATGTAGTGTCAAGTGTGTAGTATTGTGTTTTGTTGTGTTTCTGTTGTTAGGATGAGGGGAAGGGAGATGGTGAAACCCAGGTCTGACACATAGACTACTCCCACTGAATAGTAACAAGGTGACCAACAAGTTTAACATCCCCATCTGATGGATGGTTCACAATCAACAATGTCATATGTCCACACTGCAGAGAGGTTTGGCATGCAATCTGGGACATTAGCACAAGGTCTGGTGATCATAAACTTTATGCCACTGTCTCTTCTTTCCCTGCTGGCCAGTTACTGGTAGGGAACATTTTCTGCCATCAGAATTTGAACCAACTTATCTGCAAGTTGAGCACCACCACAAAGGCATGTGTTTGTGACCTTGGCTATGGAGCAGGGTAAATAAACATTAGCGATCATATCTATATAGTCATGCCCATACAACTTTCAGATGAACCATATTTAAAAATATAGATTCAAAATTTAGTTTACAACAATAATAAGATGGTAAATCATGAGGACTAACGTATTTTCATGGTTAAATGAAAGTCTTATAAAATAAAATAATCCAAGTATCAGACATTTTGACTGATAAGTATGTTCCCTTCTAGTCAGAATATGAAGAGAGCTCTGTACAGCTCAAAACTGGAATTTGTTAGAACACACTTTGCATCAGGTACACACAGCTGAATCTGTGTGGCAAGAGGAGTTGTGAAATGGATTCAAAGGCAGAATTGGGCTTTTTGCCATGATACTGTAAAGGAAACACAAACACCTGATGTCAACAAAAGTACTGAATTAATTCAGGGCTAACATGAAAAATATGGATTTCTTTCACAATTTTTTAACAGATTAAGGCAAAGACCATCAAAATTTGTCACTAACTTAAAAATGTCTAATGTCATCATTTGACTAGTTAGTTGCTACACTGAGGCCATATGTAACAAAGCAAAATACACAACTCAGAAGTAGTATAGTACCAGAGGAAAGACTAATAACTTGTTGAAGGTAAGCAAACTACATCTATTGTATATACTTTTATTTGTACAGAATTATTCAAATCCAAAATTGCAGGACAACATTCTGTTTCTATTATGAAAAGTCATTTTGCAGCACAGAAGAGTAAACCTCATAAACAACATAGGCAACATAGTTCATCAAAAATCAAACACACAGCAGGAACAAATGCAGAGCATCATAGTGAAGCAACAGCTGATGAACCCCAACTTTGTGTAGCTGCATGGCTTAAAATGCTGGTTAAGCCTAGGTCAGTAATTTAATCAAGCAAGTCAATGAGTGATGTAGCTCTACCAAATGAGAAAAATGTGAATCAGTAAATATGCATCTGCACACAGTTTGGTTAGCACTCAAATGTCAACTGTTGTATAGTGATTTTATTTTATTTTGTATTTCATAGATCTCACTGCCATGGACTCAGAAGAAAGTGCAACAAGCTTTTTTTTAATTTGCTGCATAATTATTTTCACTATTGCATGATATTTACAGTACATCTGGATTCATAATTACGTTAAATTTATATTTTTAAAGACACTTCAAAACTATATAGTGGAACAGATACAGAGTGTCAGGTAAATAACATTATTAGTGACCAGACCATTGTAAATAATTTTAAAATCCTATATTATTGGATAAAATTGAAATCACAATAATTATAGTATTAAATGTCATTAGTTTAGTTAATTACCTAAGAATTTATCTTAACTACAAAAACAGTTTTTAGTCAGTTCTTCAACTTCATTTTGATGCTAATTTGTATCTTTGTTTGAAGAACAATAATAATGAAAACCTTTGTTCCAGGATATGGGACTCTTTTATGTACCAAGCTCAGAGTTTTATTCTCACTGTACAGATAATTCTTTCTCTGTTTATTATGATCATAAAATCTACTGCTTGTCTGAAAAAGCTCTCTATTTCCAGTGACAAAACACAAGAGAAAAAAATGTATTGTCATTGAAACTGTAAGAATTTTATGTTTCAGAAAATTATTTCTGCATGAATTTCTTGAGTGCAATCCATGTATTATTCCTGTAGCTCACTTCTGAGCAATGACCAATCTCCTTGCCACCCCAAAAAATAATGCCTACTCAAGGAGTGAATGAAAACATCCATAGTAGGTTGCTTTTGCTGTGCTAAGTTCTCCACATACAGTGACAACACATGCAATAAAATTGGGTTACTCTGAACCCTTTCAAACTTTATTCCATTACCGCAAAAATAGTTTTTATTATTTTAAAGTAATGAGTGCAGCTATGCTATAGTATCAGGGGCCTCAAAAGATTGTTCATGTAAAAAATGATGATACGTGAGTTTATTATATGTAATAAAAATAAAAGGCAATGTTCAGAGTTACCCTTAGACAGGCTAACACTGAACACACAGTACTTTTGTACTGCTGTCCAGAGTCTGTGAGGGTAACTCTGTGGAACACTATTGCTTTTAAATGAAATTAGTGATTTAATAATACTTCAATAAGATGAAATATAATGACAATTTAACTAAATTTAGCTAAAATTTGAAAATAAAGTTTGTAAAAAATGTGGAATCATTGCCGACTGACAGTCTGCACTCATTGTCACGGAGTTCTCTCTCATGTTCATCGGCACTCGTAGTGTTAGAGATGGCTCCTTGCATAGAGTCTTGTTTTCATGGGTCCTTAGGTTAGTAAGGTTTTATTAGTTCTAAGTTCTAGGGGACTGATGACCTCAGAAGTTAAGTCCCATAGTGCACAGATCCATTTGAACCATTTTTGAACAGGCTGCCATGTTGAATTTATTTCCCCATTTTCAGAAGTGCTGGAGGAATGAGCATGAATTCTATTTGGTAGGTGCATCAGCACCTTGCTGGCAAACCCAAGAGCCCGATCTGTACCTGACACATTATTTTTAAATGCAGATAACTTATGTCCCTGTGCTGTCAAATAGGTGTTTACCATCATTTGTAAGTCTAGCAGGTCGAATGGAAATCCTCAGACAGATACAGTTCAGAGATGATCAAAAAAGCTATTTCCCTCCCTGTCAAAAAATACCAATGGACACCCAATTTGTTGATGTGTTTGTTTCTCAATTTATTGCTAAGAGTTTTCATGGGAATGTAAAAACATCTCCTAGCTGTTCTCATAGTCATTCTACCATTTGTTACTGCATTCACAGCTTGCTCCGTGATCTGCATAGAGTACCTGTTGTACGGATGGGAATCAGCTTTTCATTTTCATCTTCATACTGACCACCTGGGATCATGTAACAATTTCAATTCTTCTTCTTTCTTTGTTGTTGTTTCATATTTTTCCATTACTTGTTCATATTTTACCCTTGTTGTCTTTTCCTTTTTTCTGTCTATGTTGTTCCTGATTTCACATTTCTTCTGCATTGAAAGCCTCCTAAATTTAATGTTTTATTCTTAAAATGGTTTCTGTCTGCTATTTCCAATTATTTTGTATTGTTTCTTTGTAGTTCTTTCCTGGTTTCTGTAAGCCATGCTAGTGTCAATTTCTTCTTCCAGGAATTCAGGAATATCTGTTTTGTTAGCCTGTTCTCATTCATTCAGTAGAGGTGTCCAAAAAAGATTTATCTTCCTTTAACCATTACTTCTGATAGTTTCTCTATGTTTTTGTAGATTTCTCATTTCTTCTCATTTTCCAGCTAGCTTTAGTTTGCATTGCACCCATTATTTTTCTAATAATCTGTCGTTCAAGTACCTTTATTCTATCCATCTTATAGGTCATTGTTAGATACTCACATCCATATAAACATTCTGATCATGCCACTGCAGTATACCAGGTGTAGAAGTATGAAACCAGAATTTGGTTGCAAAAATTAATTACACGCCTGTTGTTTGAAGCTGATAAAAAATATTTTATTCAAAATAATCTTCATCGCTATTTGTACATTTCTCCTGCCTCTCCAGCAGGCTATGAAAGCATGCCAAAAAAACAGTTCTTCTTTTGAAGCGAACCAGTCAGCAAGCCATTTTCATACATTTTCATACATTTTCATACAAACTGAAAAGTTGTTCAGTGAGAGAGTGTACCAGTGATGCAAACAGTAATAATCAGGAGTCAAGTCTGGAGAATAAGCTGCATGCCCTATTATTTCCCAACTGGATGCCTCGATCTTTCCCCTGACCTGTTTTTCTGTGTGTGATGGGGCGTTATCATGGAGCAATATGACTCAGTGTTGCCATTTTCCATATTCTAGTTGTTTTTCATGTAATGCTCGATTTAAATCAATCATTTGCTGTTGGTAGCGATCAGTGCTAACAATTTCACCAGGTTTTAGCAGCTCATAATAGATGACACCCTTCTGATCCCACTAAACACAAGGCATTGTCTTCTTTCCAAAATGATTTGATCTTACAGTGTATGTTGATGGTTTGCCTGGATTCACCCATGATTTATGATGCTTAGGACTCTCAAAATATATTCATTTTTCATCACCTGTCACTATTTGATGGAGAAACAACTTTCTTTTGTGTCTGGAAAGCAACATTTCACAAGTGGTCTTTCGAATTGCTTGCTGTCTTTCATTCAGTTTGTGCAGAACCCATTTTCCCACTTTCTGCCACTTTCCCATAGCTTTCAACTGAAGAGAAACAGCTTTCTGCATCGCATTAATTTGTTCTGTGAGTTCCTGTTGAGTCTGAGCATCATCTTCACCCAATAAGGCCTGCAATTCGTTGTCTTTGAACGTTTTTGGTGGTTTCAAGCACTAGGTGTTTCTCATGTCAAAATCACCACTTTTGAATGTTTTGAACCACTCAAAAACTATGTTTTCCCAAGAGCATGTTCGCTGAAAGCTTTGACAAACATTTGATGTGATTCTGCAGCAGTTTTCTTCAAATGATAACAGAAAACCAATGCTGTCCACAAATCGTAGTTCATAGGTACAAAACTCGACATGTTTGCAGGTTTGAAACAGATACTGATGTATAAAACTAGGGTAACTGTGTGTTGACATTCATCGTCAGTCATTGCTGGAAGCAGATGGCACTGCAGATGCGGTCTCATGGGCCCTATACTGATGGCTGACACCATCTATGGGGAAATTCCGGTTACATAATTCTGCACCTGATATTGTTTTAGTAGCATTTTTTCTCTCTACATAAGTATTTCTTCTTGTAAATATTCTTCTTCAAACTGTATGCTCTCTCCATTTTGTTAACTCTGACATCTACTGCAAATGTTTCTAGTACATTCTGTTGTATAGTTTTTCCAAGATATTTAAAAGTACTTACTTGCCCTATTTTACCTGTTTGTGCTTCTGTGAATTTTGGTGCATTTTTTATGTTTGTCACGAATTTTGTTTTTCAGCTGATATTTTGAGAACAGTTATATTTGCTATTTCTTCCACATCTATTTTAATAACTGGATGTGTCAAATTTTATGAACGAATCACAATAGCCACACAGTTAACATTAATTCCATTTGTTTTCCATCCTAGAATTATTGCTCAGTTTTGTGATTTTTTCCAGATACTTACTATTTTTTCTAGAATGTGGGTAAACAGTAAAGGTGATAAACAAAGCCCTTGCCTAACACTAGTTTTTACTTCAAATGGCTAAGACACTTCTCTCTGAGAACTTCTCATCAGGCACTTTTCTGTTGCAAATAGTTTGCTACAGTCTCGGTCATGCCTCCCATGATGGTTGCTCCAAATTCTAGCACTGGCCGTATTAAGGTTTTTTAGGTGTGCAGTGTTGGTCTATATTTTCATCAGCATTATCCATCTTGGACTTTCCTTGTCAGTGCTTACAGTTTTGTGTTTTTTTATTACAAATTTTAAGTGTGTTTTCCAGTTTAGGTTTTTGTCCAGACAGATTCCTAGATATCATGCTATGTTGTTGATTCTCAGTGGGCTGTTCCAGAGTGAGAGTTGGATGTTTGTATCTTCCTGGTGCTTCTTATTAATCATGCACAAGTATCACAATGAGACCATTTGTGTTTTATTTGGGTTTGTTTTGACTCTCCAGTGCCCATTCACCATTCTAGCTTTGTTAAGTATCTCCTGGATTTGTCTGTAGTTGCTGTGGTGCAATATATATCGGATTATGTAATCAAAAGAATTGTCAAAATAAACTATTGCAAAAAATCAGTAAATATTTGTGTAATTAGAATATAACATTCCATTGCAACAGAATGCAAATTGGTGAAATTTCGATTTAAAAAAAAAAAAAAAAAATGTAAACTGAAAATATAAAAATACCATAAAAACAAATGTAAAACCTATGGCTTAAAGAGCTTGAAGAGCTCTCAAACAGACCACTCTCTTCCTTTACAGAAGCAAATCAAAAATCAGTATTCAAAGTGGGTGGTAACAGAAACTTATGGATGCGAAGCATTCACAATACTAAGAGAATGACACTTATCTACAAGCAAGAATGCTTCAATAAATTATTACACACATTATCTATCCCTGCAGAATTCTTAATTTTAGTGACTTGATTGATTTTTTAATTTCCTCTACAGTGGCAGGATTAAGTTGCATTCCTGGGATTATGTTGTGTGTGCATGGTGATTCAGAGAGCACAGGTGACTCGAGCACGATTTCTGGCAGCAAAGCATACCTTGAAAGGGGAATCTAAAGAAGAGAAAATGCCCTTAAAATTAATTAGTAGAATGGATTTGATGGAGCATGGAGCATCCAGTGGGCTTCTTAGGTGTGTTAACATTACAACAGATTTGTCTCCCAAACAGCTGGTTGCAAAAAACAGGCATGAAATGGGTGAACTGTTAGAGTGAGACAAACACAGCTACATGTTCTGTCATATCTTTGGCTGCAGCACCAGCATTCATCCTCATGGCGATGAAAAAGGAAAAGAAAATGAAATAGGGACACCACTTACAGAGCCATGGAAAAACAGATGTTGATTAAAGAACATACTTACTTTGCTTCCAGCTGTTTCTAACATTGCATTTGGGTTATCTGTGTTCTTTAGAAAGTCAAAGTACTTTTGGCAAAGCCGTTTTGGTTCATACCCATTCTCACTCCCTATTAACAAGTTTTGTTTTTATTAATAAATGGGAATAAAACTGATAAATGTATTGTGATGGGCTTTTTCTTTGGGATCCCTAATAAGGTAATTGGCATTGTACAGTTCCTGGGGATTGCTATTTTCTCCTGGTTCACAATCTCATATAGACCAAGTTCATAATCTCGCAGAACAAGTGACAGTGTTTACAAGACAAGAGAGGCTCTTTGATGCACGCCTTTCCAATAGTGACCAAATTACACTGTATGAGAATTGCCTTGTAAAATTGTTGCATAAGGTTTTTCTTTCTTTTTTTGCATAGTGTAAACGCACTTTCAGAGAGCTCACAGTTGAAGACCCAGCAGACTAATTTTCAGCACTGACTTTATCAGAAAGTTGCTTCAATTTTCTATTAGGAAATGCATGATCTAAAATCCAATGTACGAATACTCATCTAAGATTAAAAAAAAGACCTACAGCAACAAAAGTGCAGGCAGTGTGGTGCCTTCCTTCTACTGTTTTCAGTTTAAGGAACATGACATATATCTTTTAGCTTGAGAAATCAACTGCTTCTGTATTAATAAACTGATGCGTTTTACTTCCTGTTTTACTCCTGCCCTCAAAGCCCTGGTATTGTCACTGCCTTTCCCAACTCAGTGACTGATGTTACCTTGGTTGATCTCTGTACAGGGGATGTTATACATTCTAAAAGCACTTCTGTGCTTTGTAAGTAGTAACAAACTTGATTGTTCTATAATCAATCCAATGAGCCATGTTACCAATCTACAAGAAACCAATGACCACAAAATAGAGCAGTATGAAGACAATCTGCATTCTGTTAAAAAGATGGTTTTCAAACAGTGGTGAGTGAGTTGGGGGGAGGGGGCGGGGGAGGTACTTGATTGATGACTATCCAACTTTCTGGATCTCGCCCACTAGACCATTATACTAAACTGCTTGCCTACAGAATGTTGTCCATACATGCTTAGTCACTCAAAACTTAACTAAGTTGCTGATGTAATGTGAACCAACCTCATAGGTCCATTTCACACTTGTCCTTTGGCTGTCTACTCATTACCTTGTTCACAGCATGTTGTAGTAGCAGTTCCAATCTTCACAGAAGCTCTCCTGCCAACCTTATGGAACCCACCTCCTGGAAGAAAGAATATTGCAGAGACATGGCTTTGTCACAGCCTGGGGAATGTTTCCAGAATGAAATTTTTACTCTGCAGTGGAGTTTGATATGAAACTTCCTGGCAGATTAAAGCTGTGTGCTGGACAAAGACTCAAACTTGGGACCTTTGCCTTTTGTGGACAAGTGCTCTACCATCTGCGCTACCCAAGCATGACTAAAGGCCCAGAGTTCAAATCTCGGTCCAACACAGTTTTAATCTGTCAGGAAGTTTCATATCAGTGTACACTCTGCTGAAGAGTGAAAATTTCATTCTGGAAAGATCCCAAAGGCTGTGGATAAGCCATGTCTCCACAATATCCTTTCTTCCAGCAGTGCTAGTTCTGTAAGGTTGGCAGGAGAGCTTCTGTGAAGTTTGGAAGGTAGGAGACGAGGTACTGGTGGAAGTAAGGCTTTGAGGACGGGTCATGAGTTGTGTTTGGGTAGTCCAGATGGCAGTGCACTTGTCCGTGAAAGGCAAAGGTCCCAAATTCGAGTCTCAGTCCGGCACACAGTTTTAATCTGCCAGGAAATTTCAAAAGCTGGTGTGGATTCTGCAAATGAATAATTCAGTAATTCCAAAAGCAAAATTTAATGTTTTAACTTTTAATATGGTTAAAGAAAAATAGATAAAAAGAAGCAAGATAAATTGTACTTTCTTGAGGCGCATGACAAGGGATTATTTTTGAGGTAAGTTGGGACATAAATTGGCAACTTTCTCAAACACAGTTTTTGGGAAGATTGTTATTACTTTATTTAATGTAAACATCTTTTTGAAAATGGTACAATAAATCATTTTAAGTGATCTATTCAGTTCCTTGAACACATCAGTCCCCATATTTTTCATATGTATAGTATCCTTGTATTTCTCTATAGGTTTGCCCCATAAAATGGGCCATTCTTTCACTACCAGTAAACAAATTAACATATACTGTCAATTTATCAAATGACATCTATACCAATGACAAGAAATTAAAGAAACATAATTAAAAGAAAAGAAAATGGAATGAACCACACATTGTGGAAGCCTTGAAGATTGCCATTCAAGTCTCAAAGATTTTAAGGTGCTTTTGCATGGATGATTTTGTTGTTTCAGTTGACTGATCATGGTAGGTGTGGCTACTGCGGCACCTCTGGTGTATTATTCGTGTACCAAGACTCCATTCATGACTTATGAGTGGTCATAAAACCCTCATGTATCCTTTGAAATGCCCCATAAAATCAATACTAACAATAAAATGAAAGTTAAGGACATACAAAAGCACACTGTGTGGTACTATAACATGTTTTCCGATGAAAACAGAGAATTCCACAGACCCTGTCTTTGCACAAGTTCAGTGTTCAGGAAACTCAGAATTTGAAAACTTTACACATGGAACAATTAATTGGTCACTGAGCTCACTGATGCTCTCATGATGTCATTGCCAGCTAATTTACATGCCAGCATATAATGTGCACCCACCACAGTTTGTCAATTTTGACCAGAAAGCTAATACTGACAGTGTTTACTGAGTGACATAAGATCCCTCTGTAAAAAATACCCCACACGACACATCTACTGCAGTAGGAGCATCCAACAGCTCCATATCTGCTGTATTCCATTCGGATGGCATGGCTCATGCTAGAAAGATGTGGAAAATTGTGACTGGAATTTACACAGGAATAATGACACACTGTTTTACACTTTCTACAAATGATACATTTAGTAACATATTTTTTTATAGCAGTAGTCATCTGAATATGCTAATTCAGTTCTGTTCAGCAGATCATAAGGTAACATGGCTGTCACACATGTGATTTCAAATATCCGTTTTCTTCCTTCCGTACTCCTTTCTTTGGTTAGTTTTGCCACTATGCATAACAGTAAATGCTTGAAAAGTTTTTGATGACACTGAGCCGCAGACTTGTAGTATTTTTTAAAGAATAAACAGCCAGCTTTGTGCTGATTTTACCAGATATGACATGTTAATGGTCTAAGAACTTGTAGCAATGTGCTTGATAATGGTGTAAAAGCTGAAATCTAGATAGTACAGAAGAAAAATAGAGTAATATACATTCAAAGGGTAAACTATTCTTTTTTTTAAGAAAGTAAATGGTTACAATGATTAGTTTCTTACAATTGGCACATTTTCCATTAATATTTTCAGTTATATTAACAGAACTACAGGGTCACCTGACTTGTTTCATCAATAACACATTTTTTGTTGACAAGATTTGTAATTTATTGATGTAGAAGTAAAGAATACTGATTGGAAATACAACCTAATGAATCACATGTTCAATATGACCACAGTTTTGGTTTACAACTTCTCCAAGTCACACATGTGCATTTGTGAGGACTCTCCAACACAAATCTTCTTGAATGGTGTGGCCTAACTCCACAATGATGGTCCTAAGTTGCACGGCATTTTCAGGTTTTCTGTAGTATACCTTCTCTTTAAGGAACCCCAAAGGAAGAAGTCACATGGGTTAATGTCTGGGCTGTGGGGCAGCCACATTCCTCTTCCTGCATAATGTTCTGGAAATCTGTTTGAAAATACCCTAAGGCCACATCTTACGTGTAGGAAATAAAGCACAACATTGGCAGTATGGGAGCGTGCTCCATCCTGCATGACCCATTGTGTCTGCAATGGAAGACATGAGGCCATGAGTTGAGGAAAGAACTGGTTTCACAGCATGCGTAAATAGTGTTCACCGGTTACTGTAGCATCGAAGAAGAACGGACTGATGATTCCATGGTTTGACATCGCAACCCACACCAACACTTTCTCTCCGTAGGTGTCTTCCGTGTGGATTATTCATGGAGGTTGACGTGCCCAGAATCAAACTTTCTGTTTGTTCACAACATTGTTCACATAAAAAAAAAATATTCGTCAGGAAACCATGTGTTGTGTAGCACTGCCTCTTGGTCTTGCTACATTACCCACCTTGCAAACTGCAGTCTCTGCTCCTTATCTCTCGCAGTAAGCTTATGTGCCATGGTCATCTTGTATGGATACGAGCGAAGGTCAGATTAAATAAGTCTTTGTACAGATCGGTGTGAAATTCCCAACTTGGCACTGGCTCTTCTTGTTGATTTACTCACACTATGAGTCAAAGCCACTTGAACTGCTTCAATGTTTCACAGCAAACATATGATATGTGCAAGTGGCTGCTGACATTCCAAAACAGATCCAGTACCTTCAAATTTTTGATGTAATCTACATGTTGCCTGAGGGCTGGGAGCCCACCATGTGCCAAAATGAGCACAAAACCTTCTCTGTATCAATGTAATGCTGTTTGTCGCCATGAACACTAACACAATCTTCGTCTTTTGTGCGACGGTCAACTGTCCTTTGTCTGCCATCACAGCAAACTGAAATGGCGGTCTCCTATGGAAGCAATGAGCTTGCAGCAAAATCTGGTGTAATTTCCAAGAACTGCATGAAGCTGAGCACTCAATTTGAAAGCTATTGCCCCAATAGTATACGTAGGATTAAAATTCAATCAGGTGACTTATCGTGCCCCACCCTGTACTATACATGAAATTTACGCGTAGTGTATGACTTTCAACAGTATGGTTGTGTATACAGTGCCAAGTAAGAATGAAATGGACCTTAGAATAAAATAATACAGATGTTTCAGTATCCCACTCTGAGTGCTTTGCAGTGACGGACTAATGGTCGTAAATGAAGACTTAGTTTCTCATTGACATAAACATCTTGCATCCTACAACAACAACTTAACCATACAGCCTGAGTTTCAAATGATGATCACCAGTCTTAATGCATGCCTTCAACATAATACATTGTCAGAACTGAAAGCTTGATTGAAAATCACTTAACGCCATTACCTGCTCACACTGATTATGAAAGGCATGTAACTGCTACTCCACCAGTATTCCCTTCTTTCCAATCACTTTCTGGCCTTTCATTTCAATACCATAAGTACTTTTTACCTCTTCTTATGATTTGGTACAGCTCCATTTTCAGGAGGCAGACATACTAAATGAATCACTTATACCACAGTCAGGGGAGGGGTAACATGACACTCTTGACACTGTGTTATCTAAAGAGTGCATTTCAGGGATAAGGTAACAGGTACTTATTGATCAATCTTCTCTGTTACTATCCCAATATAGCTCCCCAAGTTACAATGTGAAGAAAATTTTTTGTCTACATGTATGGCATTGTTTCTCATAGGTCCCTACCCACTGTAATAAATTTGTTCTAATTAGTATGATCACTGTTGTGGAAACATTTTGTCTGTACTTTTCATCTCACTTTCCATGCACTACATCCTGCCCCACTATATACTAAATTCATGTCTACAAGTTCCTGTAGCAGGTATTGCTCTTTCTTGATCACCAGTCTTGAACTATAAACAGTGGTAATTTCCACCATTGAGAACTCACAGTTGATTGTCTGTTATTTTTTATGAAAGCACCATTACAGTCAGTGGGGTAGGCAGCTGTTTGTTATGATATATGAGCAGTTTAGAAACACACAGTAGGTATCTGTGGCAACCATTGATTGCCGATGACTCTTGAACAAGGATCTAGTACCTTCCGCCGTGGAAGTCGAACACGCGGCAGAACAAATGGACGTGGTCAGCCCATAGAGGGCTCCATCTCCGCGGCAGCTATTCCGTGCAGCGGCTCTCTTGCAGCGAGGGTGCCACCGCTACGCCACGTGCAGACAGCGGCCAATAGCCGCACCCTCCGGTTTCATATATAGGGACCCGCTCCGCCCTAGTCCAGCCAGTCTGGTACTCACTCTGGATTTCGTTTCTATCTCGGCGGTACTGCGTTCTGGTCGTTGTTCGTTGTTGACTCTGGTTCCGAGTGGATTTACGTTTGGTGTTTGGTGTTGTGGTTTCCACAAGCCTCCGTTGTTTATCTCTTCCTTGTTGTGTCGCTCATAGTCGGTCGTGGTCGGTTGTTGTCAGTTGTCGTTGGTCTGTCGTCCGACTTGTCCTGTGTTTACCCGGTGGTGCGTGCTCCACCGCTGGCGGCTTTCCCGCCTGGCGGCTCCAATCCGCAGCCCAAAGCGTTCCCGCTGTTGGTTCTGGTTACTACAAAGGAGTGTTCTACCTTCAGGTTCAGTGGGCTTTGGTTGTTATTTTGGACTGTGTTTGTTTTTGCTCAGTGTATCTGATTTTCTGGTTATGATGTATGAATAGAGAGTGTTTGATTATAGCTGTGGGTTAGTTCTATCCAGAAACTTGTCAACATCAACAGAAAATCCACATATCTATTATCAAGTGGTAGCTTTAATATATTTGGTGATCCATAAACAGTTTTTTGGTAGGTTTGAGTTTTATCCTGTAAAAAATTGTACTTTGTTTCCTCCACACCATTTATCCAAAGACATATGAGGTCCCCCACCCTCAGCATCAGCTCAGATTCTGGATACGCTCTTCATTATAATTCTTAATTATTACTGTGCCCCTAAATTTACAAAGTCATTGGAATCACAAAATGACACATGAAAATTGCTGCAAGCCAAATAGGGTGCTATCTGACCTTGCTGGGTGCAGTGTGGTAATGAGTAATACCGCAATATTCCATCGTAACCTAGAACATGGGCTGCACTTCATATCAGTCTGTCATCAGTCTTCACTCAAATAACATAGAAAAATTGGAAAGTGTGATGGTGGAAATTCAAGGCAACCACTCACAATCCAGCAAAACCACAAATAGCCTGAGAATAATATAAAATTATTGCTATTTTCTGGAAATAGTATCAAATGATTTATTTTTCCACATTCAAAAGTAACACCTTTTTATTGGATACCTCTAAATATTCTCCCATTGGCTACAAAAAACTCTTTGAGTTTGGCTGCAACCCTTGGCAGTGATTAGATTATGAAATACAAAAATACAGTTTGCTGAGCAAACAATGCAAATCTTACAGTCAAATGTATGCCCTGCTGTGTAAAAATGTTTATCATTCTGGATAATGAAGTGTACAATGATCTTAGACATTGAATTGGAACATGGTACTGATAAATAAGAATAATAAATTACTTAGGTTAAACAGTGGCCTTGCAGTACCTCTACACTAATAGTAAAACTGTAAAGCCATCATGCCTGTCTGTTTGAGCGCGCTAATCTACAAAACTCAAACAATGGAAAATCCAGGCTGGAATGAAACAATATGAGAAGGAAAGTTGCTACTCACCATATAGCAGAGATGCTGAGTCACAGATAGGCACAACAAAAAGAATTTCACACTTATAGCTTTCAGCTAATGGCATTTGTCAACAATAGACACACACATGCACACACACACACACTCACGCAAATGCAACTCACACACACGACTGCAGTCTCAGGCGACTGAAACCACACTGTGTTATAGAGAACTAAATCATGTCATAGAGAACTAAAACATTAATATCTCAATAACCACCAAGTGGCCCCTTTTCACACTCACACACACACACACACACACACACACACACACACACACACACATACCACTGCACATACTCTGCATCACACCTATTATTGAAAGTACTTTGGTTGATTAACTGAGTGGAAATTAAAAGCAAGAAAAATATGCTTTGTTTCTGGAGTTAATCCCTCAGCTTCCTGGTATGTTAAATCTATGCTAATAGGGGACTCAAAAACAAAATCTTGACTTAGCAACTGAGCTATTCATGCACAGCTCACAACTCACCCCTGCAGATACACTTCTCCTAGTACCTCTCAGCTATATTTCAAACATCTCAGAAAGTATCTTCCATACCTTGTCGAACTGTCATTCCTGGAAGAAAGGATTTGCTTTACTTGTTCATCTACAGTGCCTGATACTAGACGTTAAGCAGCCACAAGACATTGCCAGATGTCAATGCAACTTTGTATATGTACACGCCATTGGCAGGTATGTAAATGATTAAAGTTGTAATTCTCTGTAACAGGTACAATATCCACCAGAGTGCATTAGTTTTTTTCATTCTTAGCATTGTTAATGAGCCTGATAGCATAGTGTAGGTGCGAATAGCATCAAATGTTGACTGATTGTCATGAAGGACACAGAACTGCTGCGTACTCAAATGAGACAGTATTACTAGTGCCTGACATGAGTTTGAAAGTAGCCTTATTGTTGGTCTCCATTTTGTCAGCTGCTCAAATCATGCAATATCCATATTTTCAGGGCGTTCAGATGTGACAATGGCCTGAAGTTGGATTGCCTCAAACAGGAGAGCAGGCACACTCATTGTCAAGGCTCTGCTCAACCAAATATGACCATAATACGGGATGATTCCTGTATTGTGCACAACCCTTTACATCTGTGTCTGCCATCAAGGAACAAGTAATGGACTCTGTGCAACATTCTGTTGTGCCCCACCCCCTGGTGAGAGATTAGTAGGAGCTGGACTAGGGAACTACCATCCCATGCATAGGCTGCCATTAACACAACAACACAAATGGCTACCTCTGAAATGGTGTCATGACTGGAAAGCATGGACAACGGTTGAATGGAATTACATAGTGTTCAGTAATGAATAACAGTTCTGCACTGTCCCAGATGACCATTGTCAGTGAGTATGGTGATGACCTGACGAGAGGTCCCATTCTTCCAATGTTTTGGAGAGATGCAGGAGTGTTCCTCCTAGCATCATGGTGTAGGGAGCCACCAGGTATGAGTTCAGTTGACAGCTGGTACTGATTGATGGAACTCTGATGGCCCAATGGTATGTCACCAACATCCTGCGTCCTCATACGTTTACTCTCATGCGAAAGTAACATGGTGCCAATTTTCAACAGGACAATGCTCCTCCACACATGAAACATGTCTTTATGAACTGTCTGTGTGGTGTTGAGGAACTCTCATGATCACCAAGATCCCACGATCTAATCCTGATAGAATGTATGGAACCATCTCGGTGCAGTATAGGTGATATCAAGGACAGTTAGAACAGTTGTGGGCCAGCTTGCCTCAGAAGAAGATACAACAGCATTATGACACCCATCCCAAACAAATCGGTGAATGCATTCAGGCCAGAGGTGTGCAGTATCATACTGATAAGTGGACTCTTATGGCCAAGTACTTTGAAATTTTCACTCAGTTGTATAACCACTGAAACAACTGCACGTACTCTCTCGACCCATGAAGTTTCATTTTGTTTCCTCGTCTCCTTTGAGTTACTTCACATTTCTGATGAGAGTGTACATTTATCTCATTAATTATATGCAGTAGTCTGTTGTATGAGTTTGGACCTGAGATAAATCTAGTGCAGTGGATTAGTCACACTGTAGAGGGTTGTTTCTAGGAAAATATTTCACAAGGCAAGCATCTTGGTTTGAGTCCCAGACTGATGCACTGTTTTAATCTCCCAGGGAATTTAATTACTATGTTATTAAGCCAAACACAGGTGCAAGTGAGCTTCAGAAAATATCTAGATGACCAGTTAGTGAATGTGAGGAAACAAACTCAAAAGAAAGTGAGATAATGGGGCCATCAGAGAATGTCTTTGTGAGCGCCGTCTAATATTCAGAAAATGTATGGTGCTTCCACTTTAACATGGCTGATGTCATAGAAAGCTGTGATGAGAGTAGGAAGCCACAAACTGATGCAAGAAAAAGCGAATCCCACTTCCTTTATGCAGAGTAGCACAATGCCTTTGCATTGTGGTTTGTAGCAAGTTTCTACATAATTGTAGAAGTGACTCACAGAATTAATAAATGTTTAAATATTTTGTTTAAGTGAAACTGAAATCATCTAATGTAAGATCCAGAAACAACATGCCAACAGTCAGAAATATTATGACTTCTACCAGTTCAGAACTGGGAGGATGCCAAGGTAATCCATCATTAGCAGTACTGCTATCTCTGGGAGAATGATCAAGATGCTGTTATGGTACTGATTGATCGATTGATTCATTCATTCATTCCATCCAGTTTCCACCCCCCCGCCCCCCTCCTGTTGATCGCATAAAGAATGAGAAGTTTCAAGGATGAGGGGCAAATCAAAGTATACATCAACAAAAGACAAGGAACTCAGAAACTTAAACTATATGCTGTTTTAACTATAAACTGTTACTATAATGCTTAATGTAATTCACACTTAAAGCAGCTAAATGTAATTGACTAAATTAAAAAGAAAGCTGTTACTTTAAAAAAACTGATCCCTCCTCAGCTATACTACAGAGCTGCTGTTTATCTGCTATCACTTAATATTTACTTAATAACAATGTTATCTTTCAAAGAGAATATATACTACATCTGTGAATACTGAGTTCTGTTTACAGTACATTTACTTGCAGCTTTACAATGAACTCTGATACTTACCATGAAGCTAACAGAACTTTTCAGTTCCTGAATCTATATATTGAGATAATTAGTGGAAACAGTGGTTAAGGAGATATGGTTTTAACATCCCTTTGAACTGACAGGTATTCCCAATTTGTTGCTTTATCCTGGATTGGAGATTGCTGAATATCTTCCTACTAGAGCACATGACTCAGTTCTGAATCCTAGATAGGGAAGCAAAGTCTACATGAAAATTATTTCTGTGTCTTGTATTGTGACTGTGTAAATCAGTATGGCAGAAATTTATTTTATTATCAGCAGCAAAAATGTTAAGGAGTTAATGTAGTGAGAGTTGAGTGTAAGAATTCCAAGATTCTTAAAAAGGCTTCTGCAAGAGGTATGGTTATCTGCTCTTCACAGAATTTTTACTGTTAGCTTCTACTTAATAAAGACATTATTTACTTTATATGTAATGTCCCAGAATATAAGATACATAGATAGTTAGAATGTCTTCATATTAGCTCTCATTAAAATAGACATAGTTAGTTTTACAATTAAAATTTTTAATGATCAGTGCAGGTTGTTAAAAACACAGGTGAGTTTACAGAGTAGCCTACATATTAACATTTAATCGATACCACATCATACTGTAAGACACATTCAACACCGGGGGCACAATGAACTAAAGTTTATTCTTCTTCCAGATACAAGCGAGAAACAGTTGAGAATGTAGACACAAACACAGAAACAATCTAGGTATGGATAAAAACAGTTCCTGAAAAGAAGTATGAACACAATACAAGGGCCAGTGCCTGTTGCATTGCACTTATAAAGAGGAAAGCTCTGGTAGATGGCATGATGGATGCCATGTGATGTGCACACGTCATGTGGCCCACTGCAGGTAGCCTCTGGTGGCTGGCTCACACAGATGCCATCGGAGGAATATTCAAAGTGTAATACACCAGCAGCCTGATGTTAAGGTGCATATTCAAGTATCACATGCAGTGCTATAGCAGATACACATTAGAAAACTGAAGCACAACCATCTGACAGTCACTGCTATGTCTACTAAAATTTTTGTACTTCATGCACACTTTTATCAATTTTTTTTAAGGGTGGGAAGGGAGAGTTATGCTCTTGTCAATTACTGATAATAGTCCAATTTCCAAAAATAGCAAAGCTAAATACTGCATTGCTGTTGTTAAAAATAGCCAATATTTTATAAAAAGCTATTTATCCAGAGGAGTTACAAGCTTTTAATTCATTTAGATTTTAGAGGATAAAATTAACAAACCTTAGACTGGATTATCACAAGAATACAGACAGCAGTCTATGACAAATGGGGTGATTTTAAAAAGTGAGAAGACAGAGAAGGAAGTAAAAGGGAAGATGTGAAGGAAGCTCTACAGAACGCAAAAAGTAACAAGGCTCCTAATCATGGAAATGTTAGAATGGAACTCTTGAAATAAGGAGGTGAAAAGATAGTAGAATATTTATGTGTCCTTTTTTACAAAATAGAGCAGGGGGAGGATATATTTAGAGAGGGCAATATGTACTGTAACATCTATAAGAAAGGGAGACAAAAAGTCTTGTTCAAATTGCAGGGGAATTAGTGTAATACCTCAGTAGCAAAACTTTTTTCTAGTATTCTTACGAAAAAGGCTTAAGAGAATATGACAAATTTCTTAGAGGAATAAAGTGGTTTAAGGAGGGCTGGTAGGTCATGCGTGGGTAACATCCACTGTCTTAAATTATCAGCAGGAAAGAACAAACTAGTAACTGGGAAATGTAAACAATTTTTTTGGTATCAGAAAAAGCATTCAATAAGTATCAAGATCTGAGACTGCACATGCCAGGAAGAGATGAACAGACTAAAAGTACAGGACAAATGGATTAATATAGTTATGAGAATGTACAAAGAGACAGAAGCAAGAGCAACTGCTTTTCGCAGATGATCAAACAAATTTAGAAACAGCAGGTAAGACATGGAATATATGTTGGATAAACTGTCGAAAGAATACACAAGATGGGGTCAAAAAATTAATTTCAAAAAGACAGATTGATGGGTATTGGTAAACAAGGAAAGTATACTAAGATGGTATCTGTTCCTTTGGACATGTCCGAAAGAACAGATACCATCTTAGTATATATATAGTTAAGGCTCACCGGCCACTTGACCATCTTCTTCCTCTGTACGAATGCACAAACAGTGCCTGAACTCTTACGGGAATCGGCAACGTGTCACGAGTAATGAGTATAATGGGCGGGGACACTATGAATGTAGTGCGGGACAATACGTTGAGAATGTGGGTTTTGCGGGAAGCATGCCAGAGATAAATCCCTGCAGTCACCCTATTCTCTGTGTCCTCGGTGGCTCAGATGGACAGAGCGTCTGCCATGTAAGCAGGAGATCCCGGGTTCAAGTCCCGGTCGGGGCATACATTTTCATCTGTCCCCGTTGACGTATGTCAACGCCTGTAAGCAGCTAAGGGTGTTCATTTCATTGTAATTTCAAACAAGGAATGGACTTAATTCTCAAAGATTATTTTTTTTAATGTGACAATTTTAAATATTTAGGTTCTGTTATATCCAGTGATCCAGTGACAGCACATGTGACAAAATTACTGAGAGCACAGTAGCAATGGGTAAACAAGCAATGAAGTTCCTACATGGACTGATCTGGAATGATAATAGTAGTCAACAGACCAAAGAAAGGGCACTCTATAGTATTATTGAGGATATAATTACTTGTTGTTGTTGTGGTCTTCAGTCCAGAGATGGGTTTGATGCAGCTTTCCATGCTACTCTATCCTGTGCAAGCTTCTTCATCTCCCAGTACCTATGCAACCTACATCCTTCTGAATCTGCTTAGTGTATTCATCTCTCTGTCTCCCTCTACAATTTTTACTCTCCACACTGCCCTCCAATACTAAATTGGTGATCTCTTGATACCTCAGAACATGTCCTATCAACCGATCCCTTCTTCTAGTCAAGTTGTGCCACAAATTTCTCTTCTCCCCAATTCTATTCAATACCTCCTCATTAGTTATGTGATCTTGATAATTACTTATGGTGCAGAGATGGGACACTTACAAATGAAAGAAAGGCAAGATCAGGACAATGGAACTGATTTTATGAGAAGATGCTTGCAGGTCATTTGTGATCAAAACAAGTTAGAAAAATGGAAGTGATACAGTCCATAAGGAATAAAACTCTTCAGTGGCTTGGTCACAATAAAATAATGAGTAATCGTAGGTGACCTAAGATGATGTTAATGTGGGTCCTGAGAAGAACTAAAAGGGCATGGCCATCTTGGCATGGGGATTATATATTGATCAAGAAAGGGATGAGAAGGGGTCAACAGCTTTCAACTGGTGTAACAAAGACACTAGAAGGAAAAAAACAGCTAACCTCTAGTGGAAAACATCAAATGAGAAGAAAATAAATAATCTGTGCTACTTTCTAATATATTGGTTTGCTCTTATTTGTGTAGCAAACGCAACTCAATATAATTTCAATCTGTCATATGTTGTTGAAAAACGTTTTCACTACCTACATTTAACTAATCAGTGGCACTTATTCATCACAAACATGTTTCTTCTATAAAATAAACATCTATAATCAGTATTTTTGAATAAATACACTGCAAAAGTCACATAATCCCCATTCTTCATTAAAGAACTATCACTAAATAAGATGCTTGGATTAAAAAATATCCTCACATTGGACACATTGTGGAATCTGCCTCAGAATAGTCATAAATTGTTAAAAGTGTGAAGACTTTCTGTCAGTAGCTACAGTTTCCCAAGGAATCAATTAGCTATTGTTGTGGTTTCCTGAGGATTTGTGAGTTCAATTTCTCTGACTTCAGGAGTGACACCCACAGAAACATTCTGCACTGACATCTGTGTTGGTCCAGAGCTCAATGAAATCACCGCAGATGTTTCTTATCTCACAAAATCACTTAATCTGTAGCTAGTTTACAAATCTCTCCCACGCAATGGCTTCCCATTTCATTTAGTGTGAAGACTGTGTGCACTTTCTTCATGTTGGATGCTATGAGGCAGCCAGGTTGAATGGAGCTGTGGCTAACTATTGGTGCTTTAGTAATTACGCTTGTCATCCACAGTTCTGGAGAAGTAAAAGCTGATCTTAAGGTACAAAGTTGACATGGCAGTAACAAAGGCACAATCGCAGCAATTATGAGCAATAGTTGGCAGCAGTAAGTAGATACAGTAGGGTAGTGTGCATGGACTGTGGTTAAACCTGTAAAATCTAGTATGAAGTTTAAGAAAAGCTACAACTAAACCACCTTTAATCCAGATGTTTCCAGCAGCTTCATTGCTCTGGAGAGCCACAACAACACAGATAGTGGTACTTTACGTGCTCTCGTGATGAAGTGGTATCTATGGAGAGGTCAGACTAACTTAAGGCACCTGAAGGGAGTGGTAGTTTATTTGGTAGTTGCAGGGGTACCAGTCTGGATGTATGACTGGTCTGGTCTTGTAACATTAGGCAACATGGCCTTCCTACGCTGGTACTATGAATGGCTTAAAGTAAGGGGAAACTACAGCTATTATTTTTCCCTGGAGCACGTAGCTCTACTGTATGGTTAAATGATGATGGCATCCTCTTGAATAAAATATTTCAGAGATAAATACTTCCCCATTTGTATCTCCAGGTAGGCATATTATCATCAGGAAAAATAAAACAAGCATTCTATGGGCCAGAGCTTGGAATGTTAGATCCATTAATGGGGCAGGAAAGTCAGAAAATTTAAAAAGGGAAATGGACAGGTTGAAGTTAGAATTAGTGAAGTCAGTGGCAGGAAGTTCCTTCTGAGCAGGTTAGTTTGTGGGTGTTTGGGGTTTAGCAGCACTCACTGGAGAAGTTATCAGTGCCACCGGTACAGAATTATCACCACTAAATCAAATAGGGCCCTTATAGACCACCTGTCGTAGCCTCATAAAGCATATAATGTATTCTATGTGTCATATATTTTGAGCCATTGATTTGCATTGTATTACCTTGACAAATTCCATATCACTGTGTGATGATCTATGGATGAATAAAAATAAATAAGTAAATGACAAAAGTGGTTTACAAGATATATGAGACAGGCAAAACACCCACAAACACCAAGAATAATTGTGTACTGACATGAATTATTTAGAGAAGATTGGAATGTCTGGTAAAATCACAGGGAAGATCAGTTTGGATTCTGAAGAAATATACACCAACACTGGACTAGATCCTGCCACCATTTGCATCTCATACGAAAAAACAGAACAAAAACCCAAAATAGTTTATTATTTAATGGAATAAAAATGTATAATAGACTTCCAGAGGAGATCAAAGCTGAAACTGGAATACATGCCTTTAGGAAAGCTGCAAAAAGTTATTTAGCAGATAATGTTACTATACTGTCAAAGAATACTGTAAATGACATGTGTTCACCTCAATTCATGCAAGAGTACCTTTGTAAATTTATATTTATCTGTAATTAAGATTGGTGAGTTTTTCTTTTTTTCTTTTTTTTTGTTTTTTTTTTTTTTTAAATCCATGCAAGAATACATTTGTAAATTTATACTTATTTGTAACTAAGATTGGTGTGTATTTGTTTTGTGTACAAACGATTAAGTTGCACCATGGAAATATGTACTACCAGAAGTACTATTATGTATATACTCATTCCATGTATACAGTTGACGACATCCATACAACACAAGTTGTCTACAGATGAATAAATAAATAAATAAATAAATAAATAAATAAATAGGAACATGCGAGTCAATAATGACCCTATGACTTATCTTAAAAGATAGATTAAAAAATTGCTATTTATAACGTTTATATATTTAGAGAAAGCTTCTGATAATGTTGTTTGGAAAAGAGTCTTTGAAATTTTGAGGGTTAAGAGGAATAAAATACAGGGAGTAAAGGTTATTTACAACTTGTACAGAAAACAGACTGCAGTCGTAAAAGTTGATGTATGAAGAAGAGCAGATATAAGAGGTTGACAGTCTTAAATTCCTGGGATTACAACTTGATAATAAATTCTGAACTGCAGAAACGCCTTAACAAATCTGTATTTGCAATTCGAGTGTTAGCAGACATAGGCGACATAAAAATGAAAAAGCTTGCATACTTTGCATACTTTCATTCCATAATGTCATATGGTATAATATTTTGGGGTAACTCTTCAAGTCAAACAAAAGTTTTCAGAGTCCAAAAGCGTGTAATACATATTATTTGTGGAGTAAATTCACGGACGTCCTGTAGAAACCTCTTCAAATAACTGGTATAGTAACTACTGCCTCTCAGTATATTTACTCCTTAATGAAATTTGTCCTAAATAATATATCTCTTTTTCCAACAAACAGCTCAGTTCATACATACAATACCAGGAATAAAAATGTTCTGCACAAGGACTTCAAAGCACTTACTTTAGTTCAAAAAGGGGTCCACTACTCAGGAACACTCATCTTCAATAATTTGCCAGCAAATATAAAAAAATTTAGTAACAAATAAAGATCAGTTTAAAAGGAGCCTGAAAGACTTACTAGTCGCCAACTCCTTCTACTCCATCGACGAATTTTTTAATAGAAACAAATGATGTATTGTATATATTCATACTACTAGTATTGTTATTTCAGCTTAAAAAAAAATAATAATTTGACATGTTCCACATTCACGAGGATCTTCTCAGTGCGGATCTATGGAACGAAGAACTAATCTAATCTAATCTAATCTCTAAAGGGCATGAAAGGGACACAACAGTTGAGAAGAGTATGAGACTGGGATGTAGTCTATCCCCAGTTTTATTCAGTCTGTACACTGAGGAAGCAATAAAGAAAACCTAGGAGAAATTTGGAGGGTGAAGTAATGTTCAGGAAGAAGAAATAAAACCTTTGATGTTTGCTGATGATATTGTATTCTGTCAGAGACAGCGAAGTACTTGGAAGAGCAGGGGAATAGAATGAATAGTGTCTTGAAAAGAGGTTATATAACAATAGTAAAACAAGTGTAATGAAATGTAGTTGAATTACATCAAGTAATGCTGAAGGAATAAGATTAGGAAATGAGTTTTGCTATTTGAGCAGCAAAATAACCGACGATGGCTGAACAAGAAAGCATATAAAATGCAGACAGGGTATAGCATAAAAAGTGTCTCCAAAAAAGAGGTGTGCAATCTAATGTCACTTCAATTATTAGGAAGTATTTTCTGACATTATTTGTCTGGAATGTAGTTTTTTACAGATGTGAAATGTAGACATAAGTCATTCAGAAAGAAGAGAATAGAAGTTCTGGAAATGTGGTGCTACAGAAGAATGCTGAAGATTATATGGGTAGACTGAGTAATTAATGACAAGATACTGTATCATTGAATTGGGGAAAAAAGATACTCAGGGCACATCCTGACTAAAAGTAGAGATCAATTGACATGACACATCCTAAGGCATGAAGAAATCATCAGTTTAATAATGTAGGGAAGTGGAAAGCATATGTGTGTGTGTGTGTGTGTGTGTGTGTGTGTGTGTGTGTGTGTGTTGGGTGGAGAGGAATTGTAGTGGCAGCAAACAATATGGTAAACAAGTACAAATGGATGTAGAGTGCAGTAGTTACCCAGAAACAAAGAGCCTTGTGCAGGATAGAGTAGTACGGAGAGCCTTATCAAACCAGTCTGCAAAATGAAGACAAAAGCAACAATGACAACAACAACAACAACAACAACATGACTGTGCAGATAACAGTTCAGTTGAAATTGATTTTTATTATCACCAGAAATACTCATTAATGAGTAAATGTATTGGGAAATGAGCATAATGATTCCATGATTCTTAAAGATGTGTAGTTATTGACTTCATAAAATATTCTTACTGCTTGCTTCTGTTAACTAAATATTTTATTTACTTTAGGTGTATGGCCCAAGAAGTTACTTCTATGTGACAACAAGGAGTGAAAATATACAAAATAGGCTAAGAACTTTGTCTTTAGATGAACACAGTGTGATTTACTTCTAAGAGAAGAATGCGGAGATATGATTCTCTCAGTTAATTTACAGATGTGTTGACTGCATTTTGACTTGTTATCTACCATTATGGTGGACACCTTGAAATTACAGAGCCATAGAGGAGGATGTACAGGATGACCCACTTTAGTGAGGGGCATGGAGCTTGGACATGATGGAGTGTGTCGCTGAAAGAGCAGGATGACAATGGTAAGGTAACCCCTGCGTTGATGAATGCAGAGATATTCTCTTCATCTATGTCAGGCAGAGTGTGGAAGGTGTGAAGTAGCACTGCTTGGGTGGTGGAAGAATCCTCCAGAGAGTGTGCATGAGAAAGGTGGATGAACAGCAGCCCATCTCACAGCTGAAGAGAAAGATCATCGGTGGGGTATACCGTGATGTCAATGATGAATCTCATGATGCCTGAGTGGGCGGAAGAGGGTGACAGTTCTTGAGGCATGGTAGCAGGCACAACCAAGGTGGTAGCAGCTGAGTGGGTTTCCTCATCAAAATGAATACATCACTTTCACTGAGAAGGGAAGCACATGGTGTCAGTTGGTCGGTATTATGAGACAGGAAGTCTGCAATGGATGAAGGCTTGGAAGAAGCTAAAGGGGAGGGAACAGAATCATTCAGGATCCATGCTGGTTTCAGGTGATCAAGCAACACCATATGGTGTTTGCCTTGGAGACAAATGTTGATAGTGTTTGCAGCAGGGACAATGATCTTGTAAGGGCGTGGGCCCTTAGGCCAACAGCTAGGAGTAGGTGGTCACATGTGGGCTATGTGTGAGTGTACATACTCAAGAAAGGTAGGCAGTTCAGTCAAAGGAGGAGGAGCATCATCCTTAACAAGCTCAGATGGCAGAACAAGAGGTTATCTGCACAAGATCGTGGCCAAAGATCATCTTTGAAAGCTGTCTGGATCCCTAAGAGGATCCATGGTAGGGCCTTTTAGGCAGGAGGCATCGTGGCACATAAGAGCAGCTTTTAGTCCTGTGCCAATGCTCCACCAAACCATTATTCTGAGCATGATATGCCATTGTGTGGAATTTGTTGGAGCCGCACAAATTGTACAATTTAGTGAAAAGTAACTGCTCAAATTACCTCCTGTGGTTGGTGGTGATGGAGAAGGGGCAGCCAAAGCATGCAAGCCAGTTACTGATGAAAGCTACAGAGTCGGCCATAATATCAGGTAAAGGGACCACTTCAGCCCTCTGGTGGTGCAATTGATAATGAATAGTATGTACCAACAACTGCCTGAACGGGGTAAGGGTCCAATGAGATCAAGATGAACATGGTGAAATCTGCCCTTATGGATGAGAAACTGGCCTAATGGTGTCTGGGCATACTGACCAATTTTGCTACGTTGGCAAGAGAGAAAGGCCCAGGTCCACACAAAGTGCTCTGTGACCAATGTGATAGTAGCCTTAATGCCAGGGTGGGCCAGGTTATGTAAGGCTGAAAAGACTTGAAAGTGAAGAGATGTGGGAACGAGAGGTCTGGGAGTACCCACGGAAACATCACATAAAATTGGAGATGTCGAGTCAGGGAGATGATGGGATTGTATGACTAGGGATGAAGAAGGGTCATTGATCAAGTCCTGCACATCTACATCCAATGTAATGCATATTGGTCGTGTATTAACATATGAGGTTCATATGGCAGAAGCAGTGAGGGATATGTAAGGTGAAGGTTTGTGAAGGGTGTCAGCCAGCGTTTGGTGGTCTATGAATACAGATGTTGTCTTGGAAGTAACGTATAGCCTTGTAAATGGCCAGAAACTCCCTGTCTAACGCAGACCACGTATGCTGGAAGGCTGAAAGTTTTTTGGGGAAGAAACGCAGAGGTTGAGAGAGATCATCAACATGCTGCTGTAAGACAGCTCCAATGGAGGTTTCACTCAGATCAGTAGTGATGGACAGGTGACCATCAGCAATAGGATGTGCCAGTGTGACTGCATTTGCAAGGCCAGCTTGAGGTCTCGGAAAGAGCTCTTCTTGGCTTCAAACCACAGAACATTACGAAACCTGCAAGTGTTTTTTCAGCCATGGGCCTGAAGAGATGCTGCATGGGGAATATGACATCGAAAAAAGTTCACCATCCCAAAAAATCATCTCAATTCTTGGTAGGTTTCAGGGAGAGGAAGGTTACTGATAAAATCAATGCAATCCGATATCAGGATGATACTCTCAGGTGAGACAGAATGTCCTAGAAACAAGACACAGGAGCATCAGAGTTGTGATTTTTCGTGATAGATCTCCACACCATGGTCGGAAAGGACTTGTAGGACCTGTTGAAGATGACGTTCACATTCCTCGAAGCATTTTTTGGAATGTCATCCTTAAACATTGGAATATTATGGTATGCTCTGCATCAGTCAGTCATGCTGAAAACTTGCACACTGTGAAGTTTCTGGGGAAAGTCCTGATTGTGGGGAACAGGGTAACTGCCCAAAGATGTACGAGCTTCAGTTTCTAGTAGTTCCCACAGAAGCAGAAAAAACTGTCTTTTTTCAACACCAGATGAATAGGGGATGATCAGGTGCTATTGGAGGGTGCAGAATACTCACGTCTAACAGTTTCTGTACCACAGCCTTAGCATGACATAATTTGGTAGTGTTAAGACCACGAGGTCTGTGGTGGACTGGGGGCCATCTGAGATATGCCATCTAGGGTATGTACTGTTAGTAATCATGACAATCTGATGCACAGAGTTACTAGTCAAATGAGCAGGAGATGTCGTGAGAGAAGTCTGAGGCAAGGCACATGAAACACAAGAAGTGTTAAAGTCACTAACCTGAGAAGCCAGTGGTGAGGGTATCCCTAGTAAGAAACAATTTGGGATCACCACTGTGGTGTTTGCCCTGATAGCTGAGTGGGCAGCGTGACAAATTGCTGTCCTGCAGGCTCGGGTTTGATTCCCAGCTAGGTCTGGTATTTTCTCCGCTCAGGGACTGGGTGTTGTGTTGTCATCATCATCATTTCATCCCCATCTGGTGCGCAGGTCACCCAATGTGATGTTGAATGTAATAAGACCTGCACCAAGGCGGCCAGACCTGCATTTACCACTGTGGCAACTACGTATGAAGCTTTAAAAGTAATCACTAGACAAGTAGTTGCATATAACACTTTATTTTTGCACTTGGAGCACAGTATTACATGATCGCATACATGTTAACAAACCAAAACATCCCAATGCTGGCATCCAAAGAGGTTCACTCTGAAGAGGCAACTATCATGTATTGGCAGTTGCCACAGTTTTATTTCGTGTAAGACCATTAATTTCTATTTCTTATGACTTTACTATGCACAATACGTAAATCTTTTTTGTATATGACTTTCTTATCATACGTCCAATACATTCATTCATTTAACTTTTCAGTGCTATAGAGACAGCTGACAGATCTCTCTGAAACCAGTAAAGTCATAGAAGTGTTTTTTTATGAATTAGCAGATAAAAACAGGAGCTAACAGTAGCATTTTTGAAAGTAGCAACTTTTGTCACAGTTCTTGTAACTAGCAATGTGAGAAGACTACTACTAGATGTAAATTGCTGTCTCAGCCTGATAGTGTATAACATTAGTCTTTTAACAACCCTGTAGGATCACCTTCTTCATGGAACAAGTCACATCTCTACATCCCATCCAGTATCACAGAAAACTGTTATCGAGTTGAGCTCATATGACTTCCTGCCAGAAGCAAACTTCAACATTTACAGAATCGGATACAATATGTGTAAGGTATTCAATGACACTGAATTTAATAAAAAGAAAATTTTCATCAAGTTTCACCCCTAGATTATAGTCTATACTATATACAATTTTTTTGAAAAAGTAAATTTGTTTTATACAGGGGTCTCACCATGCTTGTTTAGTGTTTCCATTATAGGTAATCTATGTCTAGTTGAATGAAACCTTCTCTTCCAATATTACACTATTTTTGTTTGGATCTGGATGCAGAGTTAGTCCTTTTTTGCAGGTTATATAAACATTATCTACCTTGAAATAAATCCTTGTTGCTGAACTGCTTCAGGAGAAAGAGATTATACCTTGCCTGCTCTTATTTCTCATGATTGCTGTGGTCAGCCACTTAACCAGTTGTTGATGGTTTTCTCCTAAATGGGTATGTCAACTTTGATAAAACTAAATAGTGAACAGGATTTATTTCTACGTAGCTAAGTAAATGAACTAAAAGAGATTCCAGAAGATGAAAATGTTGAAGTAGAATATGAAAATATTAAAAAAAGCACTTACAGAAATTACTCTAGAGGTCCTGGGGACTGAGAGTAAGAGTCTACGTAAACGGGATCCTCCATGGATGTCTGATGACCTGAAGATGTTGATTAGGAAATAGAAAAATCTCTACAAAAAATGGTTATCTAAATCACTACAGGACAGGCAAAACTACCGGACAACAAATTACAAATTAAGAAACAGAATTAAATTAGAAAAGAACAAGACATAGGAACAGAATGTATTGAAACTGAAAGTCCAATAGGTGGATCAGAAACAACAAAAGTGTGGAGGACAATTACCAGTATGAAGAAAGCACAAGTAAACAAAGCAGTAGACAACCTAATTCCCTTAAAGGAATGGAAAAAGCATTATGCAGACCTTTTAATCGAAGACAGGCCACATTACACATAAGGAAGTGAAGAGAAGATGGAAGTAACTGATCAAAATATAAAAATTATAATAGAGGAAGTGAACTGTGCATTAATTAAAGAAAGAATGGCCGATCACCTGGTCCAGGAAACATTCCTGTTGAATTATTGAAGAGGCTGGAGGAAGATATCTGAAGAAACGAATAACCTGCCTGATGAACAACTGTTGTAAAAGGATTGAAATTCCCTCAGAATGGAAAAAGTCATATATTGTTTCTATTTTCAAGAAAGGGAATAGAAAAGACACAAACTGCTATAGAGCCATTAGTGTCAACTGTACAATGGGCCACTTATTTGGCAAACTAATGTTTGAAAAAATTACACAAAATGTTGACCACCATATTGGGGAAGACCAGAGCAGATTTAGGCAGAACAGATCATGTACAGATAACCTACTCATTTGACAACAACTAATGGAGAAATTTATAGCAGTAGGGAAGGAGCAACACATTGCCTTTGAAGATTTAGCAAAAGCTTGCATTACAGTCCCTAGATCTAAGCCTGGGAAAGCTATGAAAGATAGGGGTATGGATTATCACCTTTTACAAATTATTACTGAAATGTACAGAGATAATGTGGTACAGATTAAATGAGGTTCAAAGTTATCAGAACCTATTATTGTCACTAAAGGTTTGTGACAAGGTTGCAGTGTCATCCATCTTGCTCAATTTATATGTAGAAGTGGCTCTCCAAAATTGGAAGAACAGCTGTAGAGGAATGGGACACTGTCAATGATATACAGATATTCTCATTAAGTTTTGCTGATGATCAAACTATTATAGCATGAGATGATTATGACCTTGAGTTCATGATACGACAATTATATCAGGAATACAACAGATGGGGACTACAAATGAGTCTAACAAAAACAGAGTATCTGGTGGTGAACAGTGATGCTAAATTTGAAGTACACATCAATGACAAAGCAGTTATGAGACAGGTAGAGAAATTTAAATATCTTGCGGCACATATTGATAAAAATGGATTGGGCCATACAGAAGTAAAATATAGAACACAGCAAAGCAGAAAAGTCCAGACTGAAATTTTCACTCTGCAGCGGAGTGTGTGCTGGTATGAAACTTCCTGGCAGTTTAAAACTGTGTGCCAGACCGAGACTCGAACTCGGAACCTTTGCCTTTTGCAGGCAAGTGCTCTACCAACTGAACTACCCAAGCATGACTCACAACCAGTCCTTGCAGCTTTCATTCTACCACTATCTCATCACCTACCTTCCAAACTTCACAGAAGCTCTTCTGCATACCTTGCAGAACTGGCATTCCTGGAAGAAAGGATTTTGTGGAGACATGTGTTAAGCACAGCCTGGGGTATGCTTCCAGAATGAAATTTCTACTCTGCAGTGGAGTATGCGCTGGAATGAAACATCCTGGCAGATTAAAACTGTGTGACAGACTGAGACTCGAACTCGGGACCTTTGCCTTTCACAGACACTTGAGTCATGCTTGGGTAGCTCATATGGTAGAGCACTTGCCCGATAAAGGAAAAGGTCCTGAGTTCGAGTCATGGTCCAACACACAGTTTTAATCTGCCAGGGAGTTTCATACCAGTGCACACTCCACTGCAGGCTGAAAACTTCATTCTGCAAACAGCCCCCAGGCCCTGGCTAATCCATGTCTCCGCAATATCCTTTCTTCCAGGAGTGCTAGTTCTGCAAGGTATGCAGAAGAGCTTCTGTGAAGTTTTGAAGGTAGGATACAAGATAGTGGCAGAATTAAAGCTCTGAGGATGGGTTGTGAGTTGTGCTTGGGTAGCTCATTTGGTACAGCACTTGCCCATGAAAGGCCAAGGTCCCAAGTTCGAGTCTCGGTCCGGCACACAGTTTTAATCTGCCAGGAAGTTTCAAAGCAGAAAAGTGTTAGTGTATATGAATTCTTCTTGGTGGGATAAGACTATTTCCAACAGCAATAAGAAAAGAGTAGGTAAGATAATGGTTGAATCAGTGCTATGCTATGGCTCAGGACTATGGATCTTAAATGTGGATCTCAAAAGAAGACTTATAGCTGTGGAAATGGATTATTTGCATATGAGTGCCAGAATATCAAGAATTGAAAGGAAAACTAATGATGAAGTTAGAGTTAGAATGAAGGCAAATGATACAGTGATAGTTGAGAGAAAATCATTAAAATGGTACCGACATATGATGAGAATGCCAGATCATTGGTGGCCAAAGAAGGTTTATGAATGGAGTCCACCCAGCAGACATAAGCGTTGAAGACCACGACATTCTTGGACAAACCAGATAAATGGAGTAATGGAACAATGCATTGTCGACAAGGAAGATGCGCTGGATATCCTGTTATCCTCTGCCAAGCCTCTTGCTAGGCAGAGGATAGCTGGAATACAACAAGATTTTGTTATTAATTAATATTTGTATTGATTAATCCTGTAATAATAATAATAATAATAATAATAATAATAACATACAAGATGATACCACAAATGCCTGAAGTGATAATTTTGCAACATGAAGTCACCCGAGCAATTAATTCTACGCACAATTGGAAAGCCCATGCAAAAGATTAAAACAAAAAAACCCACAAGTCGAAACAACAATAACAACTATCAACACAATCATACACAACAAAATAAATGAAAATACAACTACGGAAGAGTTACAACTACTGGTTTATATAGGAGCACTCACTACACTAAATATACACACAAGGCAGAGATCAGAACAAACCAACACGCGGAAGAAACCCACAAAACCAGCATGGCAACACAGGCTACAGATCAGAATAGAAAAACTGAGAAAAGACATCGGACAGCTAACACAATTTATAAGAAATGAAATATCAGACAAAAAACGAAAAAGTTTAGGTAAAATCTCACAACATGAAGGGATAGAGCAATTAGATGAAAAGAAGCAGAAATTACAAGCATTGGCCAAACGACTTAGCAGATACAAAAAAAGTGAAAATAGAAGGAAACAAAACAAAACCAAACATACAACACAAACCAAAAGAAATTTTACCAGACAATAGATAACACACACATTAAAATAGACAATCCACCAAACATAACAGACATGGAACACTTCTGGAGCAACATGTGGTCAAACCCAGTACAACATAACAGGCATGCATGGTGGATACAAGCAGAAACAGACACATACAAGATGATACCACAAACGCCTGAAGTGATAATTTTGCAACATGAAGTCACCCGAGCAATTAATTCTATGCACAATTGGAAAGCCCCTGGAAAAGATAAAATAGCAAATTTCTGGCTAAAGAAGTTCACCTCAACTCATTCACATCTAACTACATTATTTAACAATTACATTGCAGTCCCATACACAATCCCTGATACACTTACACATGGAATAACTTATCTGAAAACTAAAGATCAAGCAGAGACAGCAAACCCAGCAAAATATCGCCCCATAACATGCCTACCAACAATATACAAAATATTAACTTCAGTCATTACACAGAAATTAATGACACATACAATACAGAACAAAATTATAAATGAAGAACAAAAAGGCTGTTGCAAACGAGCACAGGATGTGAAGAGCAACTGATAGTAGATGCAGAGGTGACATATCAAGCTAAAACTAAACAAAGGTTGCTCTACTATGCATACATTGATTACCGAAAAGCTTTTGATAGTGTACCCGACTCATGGTTACTACAAATATTGGAAATATACAAAGTAGATCCTAAATTGATACAGTTCCTAAACATAGTAATAAAAAATTGGAAAACCACACTTAATATCCAAGCAAATTCAAATAATATCACATCACAGCCAATACAGATTAAGCGTGGAATATACCAAGGAGACTCATTAAGTCCTTTCTGGTTCTGCCTCGCTCTGAACCCACTATCCAATGTGCTAAATAATACAAATTATGGATTCAATATTACTGGAACATACCAACACAAAATCACACATTTGCTATACATGGATGATCTAAAACTACTGGCAGCAATAAATCAACAACTCAACCAATTACTAAAGATAACAGAAGTATTCAGCAATGATATAAATATGGATTTTTGAACAGACAAATGTAAGAAAAATAGCATAGTCACGGGAAAAGACACTAAACAAGAAGATTACATATTGGATAACCACAGCGACTGCATAAAAGCGATGGAAAAAATAGATGCCTATAAATATCTAGGATACAGACAAAAAATAGGAATAGATAATACAAATATTAAAGAAGAACTAAAAGAAAAATATAGACAAAGACTAACAAAAATACTGAAAACAGAATTGACAGCAAGAAACAAGACAAAAGCTATAAATACTTATGCTATACCAATATTGAACTACTCATTTGGAACAGTGAAATGGAGTAACACAGACCTAGAAGCACTCAATACACTTACACGATCACAATGCCACAAATATAGAATACATCACATACATTCAGCAACAGAAAGATTCACATTAAGCAGAAAGGAAGGAGGAAGGGGATTTATCGACATAAAAAACCTACATTATGGACAGGTAGACAATTTAAGAAAATGCTTTATAGAACGAGCAGAAACTAGCAAAATACACAAAGCAATCACTCATATAAATACATCGGCTACACCATTGCAATTTCATAACCACTTCTACAACCCTTTAGATCACATAACATCAACAGATACGATGAAAGTAAAATGGAAAAGGAAAACACTACATGGCAAGCACCCGTATTATCTAACACAGCCACACATTGATCAAGACGCATCCAACACATGGTTAAGAAAAGGAAATATATACAGTGAGATGGAAGGATTCATGATTGCAATACAGGATCAAACAATAAACACCAGATATTACAGCAAGCATATTATTAAAGATCCCAATACCACAACAGATAAATGCAGACTTTGCAAACAACAAATAGAAACATTAGATCACATCACAAGCGGATGGACAATACTAGCAAATACAGAATACCCCAGAAGACATGACAATGTAGCAAAAATGATACATCTACAACTTGCCATACAACATAAACTAATAAAACAACACGTTCCCACATACAAGTATGCACCACACAATGTACTGGAGAATGATGAATACAAATTATACTGGAACAGAACCATTATAACAGATAAAACAGCACCACATAAGAAACCTGACATCATACTCACCAATAAAAAGAAGAAATTAACACAACTAATCGAAATATCCATACCCAATACAACAAATATACAGAAGAAAACAGGAGAAAAAAATTGATAAATACATCCAACTGGCTGAGGAAGTCAAAGACATGTGGCATCAGGATAAAGTTGACATTATACCAATTATACTATCAACTACAGGAGTCATACCACACAATATCCACCAGTACATCAATGCAGCTACATGCAAACGTATATATAAAACTACAGAAATCTGTAATTATTGATACATGTTCAATTACCTGAAAGTTCCTAAATGCAAAATAACATATACTGTAAAGTTAAAAGGAAGTCACGCTTGATCAAGGTCCACGTCACTTTCCATTTTTAACCAGACATAACATCTGAGAAAGGAAAGAAACAATAATAATAATAATAATAATAATATTAGTGTTATTGACACACTTAGCAAAGAACTTTTAAACTTTGAAAGAAACACAGCACACCTTTCTTGCACTGTCAAAAAGACCCACTCTGCTATTAATGTTGTGCACTAACAAAAAATAAATAGTTTCAAAATTCAAAAGAAACTTAAAAACATGCCTCATTCGCCACTCTTTCTACAAATAATATGAATATCTAGATTTAGAGATTGAACAATATCCATTAGCTACAAGACAGGTGGTTGTATTTGCTATAAAGCTGTATGGCTAATAATAATGTTCTATAAATATGACTCAATACTAACAGAAGAAAAAAGATTGTCTTTGAAAAATACCATTGTAATCATGTAAATATTAAGATACTAATAGGAGATAAACAGCACCGATATAATAAAACTAAGGAGGTAGTGGCTTTTTTTGAAGCAGCAGCTGTATTACTAATTCACTTTTTGTTAAATTTAGCTGATATATGTGTGAACGGCATTAATCAGTAGTCCTATAGAGATACTTTGTTGTTAATATAGCATACTGACTGAGTTTCTTTGGTGCCATTGTTAATGTTAATGTAGTCTTTATCTTGATTTGTTCCACATCCCTGAAGGTTCTCCTTCTTGATGGCATCTATGGAAGATCATGTATGATTGAACGAATAAATGAATGAATTAATAGAATGGTGCAAGTCCTAGTGTGCATATAATGATGGAAACAAACTGAAAAAATCATGTAGTTGACCTGCTAAAATGCTTAGGTTTAACTAATTTTGCCAAAAGAATAATTACCTACTATGAGGACTTAAAATCAGTAAACTGACATATTTTGGATATTTTAATGCACTGACATCCTCTTTGGTAACTGCTCACATCATTTTCAGGTAGAGTTAACATGGAAGGAGAAAGAGTTGCAACATATGTAAATGTTGGACACAAGTCGAAAATAATTAAACAAGCAGTCTTTGTGTTGATCAGAACCTAGAAGTATATGCTTGTGAATTGCTACTGCAGAATATGTGTCTCATAACAATCTACATATCACCTCTATAAAACTTTCAGTTACTTATGTGAACTTTACATGCATTACTGAGCAACCTGTTGGACAAGAAGAAATAGTTAGTAGTTTGTGGAGACTTAAATGTAGATTTCTAGACATTCTCACAGGAAAACTGCTACAAAGTCTTTCACAATGGAGTCCTTGGTAAAAAGTTCTTTGTTGTCTTGTGGCATCAAATTTGGTCAAATTCCAAGCTTTCAGTGATTGCCTCCATCTTTGTCATCTGACTTTTGTGAAACTTGTGAGGCTCCCACATTTATATCCAGAGGACAGCATCTGATTGGCTGCATTATGTCATGATGAAGTTTCAATCTGATTTCAGCAGTGAATTTTCAAACTCATGTGCAGCAAGATACCAGTACCGTGATTGACAACATTTTTATAGACAGTGTTCAGGATGAAAGAATTAACATGGACTGTCTGATCCCAATACACAATTAATGTAAACTAATGTAGCACCTCATGGCTCATACAAAGCAGTAAGGTTCATTAATGAGATCAGGATACAATGTTTTAAGAATAAGTTAAAAGTAGTGGTATGAGTAACCTGACAGCTTTACTGGTCACTTTTGGTGTGAACAATGCATGGCCTAATTTGTTGGCTTTATTTGTTATAATATCATAGGAGTATATTAATGATTTATTTTAGGGAAATAAAGAAATTGAACAGGGATCATACCCCTGTCAAAGACCCAGTTCCAAGACATACCTGATACCCCACCCTCTTGTCCCATAAAGAGCCTATCTGCCCTATCAGACAGTACCACCTGAAAGAAGCAGTAATGTCATAAGCTGTAACTTCAGCACAGCCTTTTATGTGGGTTGGGCCACAAATAAGCCATCCAGCTAAATGAACTGTCATCATCAAACACTGTCAGACAGAAAGTTGACGACCCAGTGACAGAAAACACTGCTGAGCGCAGCTAGCTCCATTGCAAAGCTGCTTCACAAGCTGTGCTATTTGGATTCTCCCTTCCCCCATCCCCCTCCAGTACCATCTACTCTGAACTAAGTGCAAAACTTCCCCTGCCTGCAGACAGAATGAACACTACAGGGCCACATTCCAACCATGTGCCCCTGCTACGTCTCCCTCCTGGGCCTCAGACAACTGTCCCCTGTCCTCGCTTCCACTTTCCACCTTCTTTCCGCACTCACCTTTTCCAACTTGCACAGCCCCTCACCCCTTTTAAACTGCAGTATTGGCATGATGTATTCATTCAGAAAAGGGTTACTATTAAGCAAATGTGATGTGTATTGGGTGTGTGTGTGCATTACGTAGATCTCAAGAGGATTCACCAAAACCTGGCAAAGTTCTCACTCTTGTTTATGTGCCATCAATGATTCAGTGGCCCAACTATTCAGTCAGTTGCTACCTTTAACCCTTAAAATAATAGCATGTATTTTAAATTTCTGAGATTTACTCTCTCTTGCTCCCAAACTTTGACCTGATGTCACCCCTATATGAACTCCTTGGCAGGATATGCAAAATACACTCCTGGAAATGGAAAAAAGAACACATTGACACCGGTGTGTCAGACCCACCATACTTGCTCCGGACACTGCGAGAGGGCTGTACAAGCAATGATCACACGCACGACACAGCGGACACACCAGGAACCGTGGTGTTGGCCGTCGAATGGCGCTAGCTGCGCAGCATTTGTGCACCGCCGCCGTCAGTGTCAGCCAGTTTGCCGTGGCATACGGAGCTCCATCGCAGTCTTTAACACTGGTAGCATGCCGCGACAGCGTGGACGTGAACCGTATGTGCAGTTGACGGACTTTGAGCGAGGGCGTATAGTGGGCATGCGGGAGGCCGGGTGGACGTACCGCCGAATTGCTCAACACGTGGGGCGTGAGGTCTCCACAGTACATCGATGTTGTCGCCAGTGGTCGGTGGAAGGTGCACGTGCCCGTCGACCTGGGACCGGACCACAGCGACGCACGGATGCACGCCAAGACCCTAGGATCCTACGCAGTGCCGTAGGGGCCGCACTGCCACTTCCCAGCAAATTAGGGACACTGTCGCTCCTGGGGTATCGGCGAGGACCATTCACAACCGTCTCCATGAAGCTGGGCTACGGTCCCGCACACCGTTAGGCCATCTTCCGCTCACGCCCCAACATCGTGCAGCCCACCTCCAGTGGTGTCGCGACAGGCGTGAATGGAGGGACGAATGGAGACGTGTCGTCTTCAGCGATGAGAGTCGCTTCTGCCTTGGTGCCAATGATGGTCGTATGCGTGTTTGGTGCCGTGCAGGTGAGTGCCACAATCAGGACTGCATACGACCGAGGCACACAGGGCCAACACCCGGCATCATGGTGTGGGGAGCGATCTCCTACACTGGCCGTACACCACTGGTGATCGTCGAGGAGACACTGAATAGTGCACGGTACATCCAAACCGTCATCGAACCCATCGTTCTACCATTCCTAGACCGGCAAGGGAACGTGCTGTTCCAACAGGACAATGCACGTCCGCATGTATCCCGTGCTCTAGAAGGTGTAAGTCAACTACCCTGGCCAGCAAGATCTCCAGATCTGTCCCCCATTGAGCATGTTTGGGACTGGATGAAGCGTCGTCTCACGCGGTCTGCACGTCCAGCACGAACGCTGGTCCAACTGAGGCACCAGGTGGAAATGGCATGGCTAGCCGTTCCACAGGACTACATCCAGCATCTCTACGATCGTCTCCATGGGAGAATAGCAGCCTGCATTGCTGCGAAAGGTGGATATACACTGTACTAGTGCCGACATTGTGCATGCTCTGTTGCCTGTGTCTATGTGCCTGTGGTTCTGTCAGTGTGATCATGTGATGTATCTGACCCCAGGAATGTGTCAATACAGTTTCCCCTTCCTGGGACAATGAATTCTCGGTGTTCTTATTTCAATTTCCAGGAGTGTATAAAGGATAAATGAATGACTGTATGAAGGAAAGAAGCCCTTAGAAGATCATTTATGTAGATAAGGAGGAGGAATAGGTCAAGTACCATATTTTGTAGATCTCCAGTATGCTGCACGTACACATAACCCCTAGCCACTTGGATTACTCACGTGCGCAAGGCTCAGATATTAGATTTGTCTGATGCACTGATCCAGCACACCCTGAAGGGCACAGCATATTTGACTTTACTGGCTGCTTCACAACCATTGACATCTACCTCCTCCCTCCTCTCTCAGTAACAGCTTCTATGAATGAAGTAGATGGGAATTGTCCTTAAAACACATCCTTTGATTCTGCAATCCTCCTGGCCTCAATCTTTCCTACACTCTGTCTAACACCCATCTCCAATTCTTTTCTCATGCCCAACTCCTACCACTTCACTCATCCTGGACTCACTCACTCCTCTCCACAATTTTCTTCTTTCTCCATTTTATGTCCCTCTCTCTATCTATTCTTAAACTCCACTGTATGCTGCGCACAACTTCACCGGCCTGAGCCAGACCAATCTCACCAGTGAAATATTCCTATTCTATGCATTTGCTCCCTCTGCCTCCAACCCTCCTTCCTTCTTTTCTCCCCTCACCCACTCCACCCAGTACTACTCCTCACCCTTGTCAGGCTCCAGTGTCAGCACGATAAAGTTGCCCATGACAATGTAATCATAAATATATAAGCGTGTTTATTATTTTAGCTCTGAAGGAAGACTTGTTTGAAGGCTCAGCTATGTTTTAGACTTGTTTATGATCCTGTCAACAACCTAACACCACAATTAAACAGAGAGTTGTCACCTTTACTCTTTCCACTATTTATTTTCCATCAAGGACTTTCCATAGCTATGTTTTAGACTTGTTTATGATCCTGTCAACAACCTAACACCACAATTAAACAGAGAGTTGTCACCTTTACTCTTTCCACTATTTATTTTCCATCAAGGACTTTCCATTGCTGTAAAGTCACAGACAACAGTCTGCCCCATAATTTTATTTCTTCCTTCAAACAGCTGCTTCCTAGTATTTTTGTTTTATTTATTTTAATTTGATGCTGTAGGATTACATTGTGTATGATTGTACAGCCAATGTCAGTCATGACATGCAAAAAATAGAAACATTCAGTATTTCCTAAAGAGCAACATTGTTTGTTAAGCTTCTAATGCTAATGATTGCAAAGACTAATATTTCAAAAGTTAATTTATTACATAATCTTTAACACTGTAATATTCCTTTTGCAATAACTAATCTTTGAGTTTCTGTCATGTATACTATACTGGACATTTTTTAGACAGACTTAGTTCTAACATGATTTGTTCAGTTTTGGACCACAGTTGCTGTGTACTGTGAAAATTATAAAATCATTATTCATCATTATTGCTGTAACTGTTGCCTACTCACAATTTTTCCCATATCTGCTGTGGTACAATGCCATAATGAGATGATCCTGCACCCCTTGGAGAACTGCCCAAGCTATCCTCCCCCCTCCCCCCCCCACTCCCCTTTTCACATAAAACTACCATTCTCCTATTTTTTCCTATGCAAATTTAGAAGACTTTATAATGTTATAAGTAGGTTTAACAAAAGTGAAGCACAGCAGAATTGAGTGTACAGTTAAATTTCATTCCCAATTTGCAAGAGCTAAACATTTACCACTATGATTAAGAAAGACACTTAAGAAATTCAATGCTTTAGAACATTTCAGAGTTTCATTCACACTGCAACAACAACAAAATAACTAATATGTAAGTAAATGCCCACATACAGTGTCTTATAGCATGAGATGCTTGAAGGCTGCAGTCGATGACCAATAGGAGATCACATGTTTATTTACACAAGAGTTTAGCTTAAATGAATGTAATATAGCTGTCTATAATACAATGATTAACAACTCCCATAAAATAATTAAATATCTACAGAAAGTTTATTCTTCAATTCTTTGTTTACACAACAAATTGTAACAGATTGTAGCAACCAAAACTTGGGAGCAGCAAAAGTGCTCTGGCTTTGGAGGCAAATAAATTTCATGTCTCCTGCATATTTTTGTGTGCTTCCTTCTCTGTTGCATCTTGCTCATGCCCTCAAATTGGCAGCTATCTGCAAAAATCAGGTGCCTCTGGTGAAAAATATTATTTGTTTCAGCACTAACTCACTGACCTTCAAGGTCCTACAGTAGCATAGCAAAGTAGCAAGAACTCGATTGTTGAACATGAGAGAGGTGTGTGACTCAACCCACTGTTGTCCTGTAAAACATTTGAGTGACTGATGTCTGTTTGGCAGTAGTCATTTCTTTATGATGCTACATAGATGAACTGTCACTTTGGAAATGACTCTTTTTATAGCAGTGCACATTTACAGTACAGGCCGAGGGGAAGCTCCGTTCTCACAGACACAAGATATGAACACAAGAAGTAGAAGAAATTGTTCATTTTATCTGTCTCTCCACTCTTGGCAGGAACCTAATTTGCAGCTCCCTCGGTATGGCTCTGCTATGGCAACTTCAGTGGGTAAACTACTTTGTCCTGAAATTATTATTAGTTAGAGCTACGGTACTAATGATTTTTCCTTCCTTCATTTTTCTTACCTGTTGTATTATTTGACAGTATGGTATACACATTACAAGTTGTAATTTACAATTATATTGTTACAGCATACAATCCCCAACAGAAATACATGCTTCATCGAAGGTATTAAAAATTCCAGTTCATTTCATATAGACTCATAGCCTAAGAGTCATGTACCTGAGATGATTTGATAACAGAGGGTGAGAATGAAATAATATTGAATTGTTATAAAAGACAGACCTGATACTAAATAAATGAAACAGAAAACACAAAAAATAAAGAAATGTAATAAAATCTATGGTTGCACTGGAACTGTACCTTTCCCTAACTTATTTTTCTGTCACTAATTTTGTATTTAGGACATTCTCAAATGATACATGAAAATTAGCGCACAGTATAAAACATTATCAACTTGATAAATAAATCGATTAATATCCATAAATCATGTTGTATTGTATTGTATTGAATATAATAGAGGGAAACATTCCACGTGGGAAAAATATATTTAAAAAGAAAGATGATGAGACTTACCAAACAAAAGCGCTGGCAGGTCGATAGACACACAAACAAACACAAACATACACACAAAATTCTAGCTTTCGCAACCAACGGTTGCCTCGTCAGGAAAGAGGGAAGGAGAGGGAAAGACAAAAAAAATAATGTCTGCTTGTGCCTGTGTATATGCGGATGGATATGTGTGTGTGTGCGAGTGTATACCTGTCCTTTTTTCCCCCCTAAGGTAAGTCTTTCCGCTCCCGGGATTGGAATGACTCCTTACCCTCTCCCTTAAAACCCATATCCTTTTGTCTTTCCCTCTCCTTCCCTCTTTCCTGACGAGGCAACCGTTGGTTGCGAAAGCTAGAATTTTGTGTGTATGTTTGTGTTTGTTTGTGTGTCTATTGACCTGCCAGCGCTTTTGTTTGGTAAGTCTCATCATCTTTCTTTTTAAATATATTGTATTGTATTGTATATTTATTGGTCCTGTGAATCATACATTGTACAGGGGTACATAATGATATAGGACAGGTTAAATAATTGCAATAAAGTTTAACATAAAACCATTGTATGGTTTCCAGTATATAGCAATATAAGTCTAATATATGTGAATAACATTTCACAAATACACAAATAAATCTTACATATACACATTTCTTACTTTCGGCCTTATCAGATACACACACACATGTATGTAATAGACCACATACAATAAACAGATAAATCTACATATACACACTTTTTTTTTTGCCTTAATTGTATAAACTATTTAAATTTTTCACATATTTACATTGTGGATAAAAATTCATCAACACTATAGTAGCAATTCTGTAGCAAGTAATCACTCACTGCAGTTTTGAATTTATGCACACCAGTTATTGCCTTAATTTTTTTAGGTACTTCATTCAACAGTTTTTTCCTGCCTGCCAGGGTCCTTTTTGTTTTAGTGTTGTATGTGAAAACTGCATAAGTAAATCTTGATTATTCCTTGTGTTGTATAAATGGATATTTTGGTTTTTTGGAGCAACCTTGCTATTTTCATCTACAATTTTCCTTATAAGCATTATTGTTTCTAGGATATATAAGCATGGTAATGGAAGAATATGAAGCTTTTTAAATGAGGGTTTGCATGAAGATCAAGGTGCTGTGGCTTCCATGGCTTTTATAATTCTTTTTGTGCATATTGCACATGCTTCTGCAGATCTATCTCAGTCAAAGACTAAGGAGCAGTTGATGAGACAGAGAACCATCTGAACTTTAATTGTATATAAAAATAATAATTTTATTGTCGTTCAGCCATTACAGCAAAAGACATTACACATATAATATAATACAATTGATAATTTAAAAGAATCAACAGGCTTGTTATTTGTGTCAAAATATTATACTACAATTGACATATTCATTTATGTTGTAGAACGGGTGGATAACAAATCAGTCATACAGTACTTGTTTGAAGGCTTGTTCAGGTAATTCATGTGCAGATTGTGGAATCTTATTAAATAATTTGTGCCCCATGATTTCATAGCTGTTCACTGATTTTGACAGTCTGTGATATGGAGCACAAATACAACTGTTCCCTCTTGTATTACAAGAATGTACATTTTCTGCTGTAACCACAACAGGAATAGTTGTGGGGTGGTCATTAACGAAAACATGGGGGGACCGAACGGGAGCGGTCCGCGAACAAACAAGACGGACGATCCGGAATGGAAGGACAAGCACGACCACAGACAACCAAGCATGACACCAAGATCAACAACAAAGTATTAAGCAATGGGGTTACAAGAGATAACCTCATGAAATCAAAACAACATCCACACGTAAATGGGAAGTAAGCATATGCAATATCAATCGACTTAATGCGAATACCAGACTGACTTGCTGAGTGAGAGGCAGCTGCCTAAATACATGAAGGCTATGTAGCTATTGACCACTGAGACAACGTCCTCCACAGTGGTGCCCTCACCTTAGACTCGGGGCCAGGAGCGCCCGCAGCCACGGCTTACGGCGCGACTGCTGCAGAGACATCTAGTGGTCATCTAGTTCCATGCTGTCTGGCACGGATTCAAAACCTGTGGCACTTGGTACCAGATCCCTCCCACCTGAACCTTGCGCGTAGGGGTGAAAATGCCCCGGACGGCACCGTAGCGGTCGGCAGATGGGAGAAGACCCAGGCTTGGCAACTACCGCCGTTGTCAGGGAGGAAGGGACATCCAAGATGACCACAACGACTGACTCAGAGGCCAGGGTGTCGAAGGGAACCTCCAATCCTCCTGGGCGTGGGGAGAGCCGGCAGCAGGTTCGCGGGGAGGCAGCAACTGGGGGCAGTTGTGGTGACTCGAGGACTACGTCTGTACCCGAAGAAGGTAGTACAGGATGAGGCAACGGCGGGAGTCCCATGGGGTACGCAGGTGGAGTTGGTTATCATGGAGGTGCTCCAACCCTTTCAACATGTGCACTAACGTCACACACTGTCCATGGGCCACGACGACCATGGCTTGCGTCCAACCCGCCTTGCTCCAGTACACGCTGGCCCACATGGCCGCGCCGGGGGTGTAATGATGAGAGAGCCGGGAGTTGGGGTGGGAGAGTGACGGCATCAGCAAATGAAGCAGGGTCTGCGGTTGTCGCCCATGGAGGAGCTCCGCTGGTCTATCCGTCAATAGGCATGGTTCGATATGTGCTCAAGAACAGTGTGAGGACCGACATGGTTGGAGATGTTTCGACCGCTTTTGTCAACTGTTGTTTAAATGTGTGGTCAAGCCTCTCTGCAGCGCCATTGGAGGAAGGGTGGAAAGGAAGCCTATGGATATGTTTGATACCGTTGGTTTGACAGAAGTCGTGGCAGGAGGATGCTGTGAATTTGGGGCCATTGTCAGAGACCAATGTGTGAGGCAGGCCCTCAATGGTGAGAACCTGGGCCAGGGCCGTGAATGTGGCCTCCGTGGTGGTGGATACCATGTGAATGACATATGGGTATTTGGAGTAGGCATCAATGATTAGTAACGACATGGACCCCAAAAATGGGCCCACAAAATCGAGATGGATGCGACCCCAGGGCCGACAAGGCACAGGCCATGGTGTAAATGAATGATGGGGGTGACACGCACACACAGTACACCCGCAGACCAGGCGGTCCGTATCGCCATTGATGCCGGGCCAATACACTTGCCGGTGAGCCAAAACTTTCACGGGGGACATTCCCTAGAGCCCGCGGTGTAACAAACTGAGCATGTGATGTCGAAAATCTGGAGGGATGACCACCCGATGGGCATCCGACTCTGTGGCCAACAGAAGGAAGCCATCGACCATAGAGAGCCTGTGGGACAGATGGCGCCAGGGACTGAAGTCGGTCTGCATCCAATGAGTAATACAGGAGGGCCAACCGTGGACCATGTAGCAGGAGAACCTGCCGCAAGATAGGGTCTTGGCATGTAGCCGTGGCAATGTGAGCAGCCATAAGAGGCAGACCGTTCAGCGCATCCCGGCACGCGGAATCAATGTGAAAGTAGAGGACGTCCTGTTGGTCAAATGCAGGATTGGGGCCTGCTGGGAGATGTGACAAAGCATCCACATTAGCATGGTGAGCGGTGGTATGTGTAATTCCGTAAAAATAACGCCCAGCGCTGGAGACGTTGAACCGTCAGCTCCAGATGGTGAAAGTGCGCTCCGAAATCATAACTAAGGGTTTATGGTCCGTCAGGAGGGTGAACTTGGCCCCAAAAAGATAGATGTGAAATTTTTGGACGGCGAACACTATCACCAGGCCCTCCTTTTCAATCTTGGAGTAGTTCCGTTGTGCTGGGGTTAACGTTTTAGATGCATAAACAATGGGCTTTTCTGAGACATCGGTATTCTGATGTGCGAAGACTGCCCCAATGCCATATGCCGACGCATCAGCCGCCACGACCAGGGGGCAGTCCGGAGAGAAGGGAATAAGGCAAGGGGTGGACTTCAGCATCGCCTTTAAATGGAGAAAAGCCTGGTCAAGGCAGGAGTCCAAGCAAAAGGTACCTCTTTGTGATGCAAGTGATTGAGGGGTTGACCAACAGAGGCAGCTTGGCGTAAGTACTTTAAGTAATAAGTAATCTTGCCCAAAAACACTTGGAGTTCAGATAAGTCCCAGGGACAAGGAAGGGCCTCAATGGTCGAGACATTGCGATCCGAACAGCGAATGCCATCTTTGCTAAGCTAGTGGCCTAAGTATTCCACATCGGGTTGAAAAAAACAACACTTGTCCAGCCGACAGCGTAAACCTGCAGATTACAGAGCATGAAATAAGGCGCTGAGGTTGTGCAAATGTTCCTGGCGGGAATGCTCAGTGACCAAGATGTCATCCAGATAATTCACGCTGGCTGGGATAGGCTACGTAAACTGCTCCAGGAACCACTGGAAAATCGCCGGCGCCGAAGAGACACCAAAGGGAAGGCGTTTGTACTTCTATAATACAAAAGGCGTGTTGATAAGCATGATGTGGGAATCAGCATCCAAGGGTAACTGGTGGTATGCCTCAGCCAGGTCGATCTTAGAAAAGTACTCGCCCGCCCCCCCCCCCCCCCCCCCCCCCTGCAAGCTTGGTGAGAAGGTCTTCCTGTCGGGGAATGGGGTAAGTATCTACTAAGGACTGAGCATTTACAGTAGCGCCGAAGTCCCCACACAGCCGAAGGGATCCACTGGGTTTCCATACGACCACCAATGGTGTCGCCCAAGTACTGTACGTCACAGGCTCTAGGACGCCAGTAGCCTGGAGCCAATCAAGTTCCTGCTTGACAGCTGGCCGTAAGCCCATGGGAATGGGTCTGGTCCAGAAAAAGCGAGGCTACGCATCCGGCTGAAGTGTGATGTGTACCTCAAAACGTGAAGCACACCTGAGATCCGTTGCAAACAATGATGCAAAAGCTGAGCACAGATCGCCCAAATCCTGAAAAGGAACAGTCGTGAAAATGACCTTAACTTCATCGGAAATTGAAAAGCCAAACTGTTGAAACGCATCCAGACCAAAAATATTCAAAGGTGACGGATGGTCGACGACAAATAGAGTAAGGAGCCAAGGAACATGTTTGTATGTCGCCTAGACAAAGAACTGCCCATCAAAGGGAATGGAACCGTTGCTGTACACGACCAAACACCGAGAGGAAGGTGACAATGCAGTGGAGCCCAGGTGGGTATAAGTCGCAACATTAATCAGGGAGACGGCAGCCCCAGTTTCAATCTGAAAACTGACATCCTCAGTACAAAGGCAGAGCATGAGGAATAGCTTCCGTGCTGATGGGTCCTCCAGCAGGACGACCGATTGCAGAGCATGTACTGTATCCCGAGGCCCAGTAGGGGCAGGACAGGAGCGAGTCTAGTGACTATGACAAACAGATCGGATGTGGCCCTCCTTCTCACACAGCTTGCACGTTTTCCAGCGGTGGGGGCAATAAGCACGAGAGTGTGCGGTAAAGCACTGTGGGCAAGATGGAAGCGGGCCATACGACTAGCGATGAGGGGCGACTGGAGGCTCTGAAGCCATCAAGATGTTGGATAAAGAGGAGACCCAATGGCGCTGGCCTCTGTTGGCTGGGCCACATCTACGTCGCGAGGCCAGAACCCACAGAGACGCATCAATCACCACCACTTACGGCCACACCATGAGACGCTCGTTAGCCGCCTGAGCAATTTCAAATGAGTGGGCGATGTGGAGAATCTCCTCTAATGAGGGATTATCGCGTTTCAACACTGTAGTGCGGACCTCAGGATCGGGAGCCAGCTGAACCACCACATCCCAGATCAGGGATCCACATACAAAGCCTTACACTACTGATTGGTGTATGTAAATTTGCATCCACGGCTGAGATCCTGCAAGTCCATGACCCAGGAACGATACGACTGACCAGACTGTTTATGGCAGTGGTGGAACTCCGGTCGAGAGGCGACGACATGGAAGCATTGTGAATATTAGTTTGTCAGCAAAAGGCATATCTCCTGGAAAGAGAGAGCCACAGGATCAGACAAGGGTGCCAACTTGCAGACAAGAAAGAATGTATCTGGGGAGGCCCAATACAAAAACAACGACTGCTGCAAGTGGTCATCTGTGACTTGAAAAGCTGTGAAATGTTGTTTCAGCTGATGTATGTTTCCCAGTCTTCTTTAGGGTCATTAAATGGTGGGAACGACGGTGGACGTGGGAAAGCCTCAGACACCCAAGGACTCGGAAGCTGTTGTGGTAAGGCATCCTGGGCATCGACTTTGTCTGTTAGCAACCACATCGACATTTTTAAGATGTCTAACTGGAGCTGCTGCTGCTGCGTGAGCTACTGCTGTTGTTCCAGAAGACAGACCAACTTAGCCTCCATGCTAACAACTACTGCCATTTACCTCATCACCAAAAATATTGTAACCGCGACAGGAATGGTCATGGGTGGCTGCTAACAAAAATGTGGTGGGACCGAACGGGAGTGGCCCACGACCAACCAAGATGGACAAACAGGAATGGAAGGACAGGCACGACGACAGACAACCGAGCAAGACACCAACATTAACAACAAAGTATTAAGCAACGGGGTCACAAGAGATAACCTTACGAAATCAAAACAACGTGCACTTGTAAACGGGAAGTAAGCACACACTATGTAAACATGATGTCTGTAAGTGAGATATCAACCGACTCAACACGAACGCCAGACTGACTCGCTGAGTGAGAGGCAGCCGCCTAATTACACAACAGGGTATGTCACTATTGGCCGCTGGGACCACGTGCACCACAGTGGCGCCCTCACATTAAGACTCGGGCCAGGAGCGCTCGCAGCCATGGCTTATGGCACGACTGCTGCAGATACCTCTAGTCGCCTTTGAGTTCCATGCTGTGTGGCGTGGATTCGAAACCCATGGCGCTCGGTACCAGATTTTTTCTCCATTTTGTTTCTGGTAACTTCTTTTTTTGTGTAAATTAAAACATACTATATGTATAAGTTTATTACAGTCATGATCTTTTGTTCACAAAACAATGGTTCACAGTTGGCCTTATAAGAAGAACCGATAATTCTCCTGGTAGCTTTCTTCTGCAAAGTTAAGATGTTGTGCACATAACTAGATATCCCCCACAAAATGATACCACATGTTAGTATGCTTTAGATGAAAGGAAAAAATAGGCTGTCCTAACATGCTTTCGGGATACACAATCCATAAGTTGTCTTAAAAATAGATTATTTTTGACAGCTGACCACTAATGTATTGTACATGATGACCCCAAGATAATTTATCATCTAAATATAACCCAAAAAACTCAACATAATTAGGATCATCTCACAAAAGCTTGCCTTTCAGGTTAAAAACCATGTGATGTGGGTTTTGTTATCCTTAACTAGGAAGCCATTTGTTTTAAACCAGCTGGATGCTTATATTCCCTTTCCCCATTGTGTTCAGTGTGCACACAGCATCTAAGAACCAGTTGAAGGACTTTCCATGCCTTGTTTCATCTGTGTCTTCTGGCTCTGTGTTTGGTCCTATGGTTTGAATACAAGTGCTGTCAGCAAACATAACAGATTTTGGATAAACTGTTAAAGCCCTTGAAATGTCATTTATGTAGATTAGGAGCAGGAGAAAGGCATGGGTTTCCACATTTCAGTTCCCTCATCCTGAGTTTAGTTTTATTCACATTGTGAAACTGGATAACATGACACACTGTTCTCTGGTTGAAGGTACAATGCTATCATATGAAAAGAATTCATCTCAACAACAGTATATAAATTTTCCAATTCGAAATTTATGGTGTGAATGAGAAGAGACACTCACAGTTTTTCTTTATAGTGGATCAGGGACAATTTCAGCGGAAGATTACATATTTTGTGCCAGGACAAAACAACTTCATTTTTAAAGAGGATTAGTTACAACCAAGAGCTAGAAGTTTATTACCAGCAGTACTGCAAACTTCTTCACCATGTATCGAAAAAAGGACATAATTATGCACAAAAAGTATAAAGTGAGCACAAAACACAGCAGGCAGAAAAATGTGCCATTTAAAGTCAGTCCATTACATTCACTTAACCCTGATGTTGTCCTTGGATCACTATGACTGTGCTTCAGACAGTAAGGTTAGTAGTGACAATTTGCAAACTGTAGAAGTAGTTCAGTCAAAAGATGTGAATAGCAGTTGGAGTAGTGCAAACATAATGAAAGAAACACCTATCCAACCAGATATGCTACATCGAAAGTAAATTATATCAGATTTACTTTTAAGCAATTATGAACAAAACTCTCTGCAGTATTAAGTTGCAAATGACTAATATTGATGGCCAAAGAGTGTATGATGGCAAATGTGAAAATTTAATGCAATTACATTACAAGGTTGTGTTGGTGTATCATTGCTTACTGTGTTTATAATTCACATGACAAATGAACAAGCATTTTATGGGATCCAGAATCAGACACAGCAATTTTTCCTGCTACAATGTCACTAAGGATGCTCTCTCATGTCTCTCAAATGTTACATTTTGATGATAAGTCTGATCAGTGGGTGTGAAGAGCAAATGACAAACTAGCATCTATAAGGGACTTCTGGGAACAGTGGGTGGAAATAATGCAAAATTATATACTCCTGGATCAAATGTAACTTTTGATGAGCAACTGATGGGTTTTAGATGTTGCTGAGCAGTCAAGCAATATATTCCAAGCAAATCCGCCAAGTATGAGATAAAGACATTGTGCAACAGTGCTAGCTCATATGATCAGAAAACATAAATCTACACAGGAAACCGAACTGGTGTAGCACTTGAGAAAAAATTTTGTGTTGCCATGGATCTGCTGTAAGAGCTAAGAGGCCAGAATGTTACATACGACAATTTCTTTTTACATCCTATATGTTGGGTCAAGTATTTTTCAAAAGAAAGGTTACAATGGTGGTTCCAGTTATATATAAACAAGTCAGAACTGCCTATGTTATCGTGACAAGGTGTCTGCAGTTCAGAGTTCTAATGCATAATGATAAACAGTAAGCAGAAGAGAAGCCAAAAAGCTAAAAATGATATACTACAGTGCCATAAAAGAAGCAGTTGACAGGCTCAACCATTGTCACATACACATGCAAGAGAAAAACCGATCATTGCCTTGTAATCGCATTTTACAATATGTTTGACATTACTGCCCGCGATGCTTTTGTACTGTGGAAATAAATCAACCCAAAATCAAAAAGAAATATTCTTTACAAAAGAGGAATATTTCTTAAGGAACTAGGAAGATTCCTTGTTACTCCATTCACTGAAGCCAGGAGAAAGTTGCCATGAAATGCATAACCCATTGCTGTTGTGAGAAAGATACAAACACAGAACAGTTTGTATCAGGCTGTACATTAAGCTGTAGCATCTCCAAGCAAAGCTGCAAATGTGTCAGATGTAAATTTTGTCCTTTCAGTTGTGACAGTAAGACTCTTGTTATGTGTTCTAATTGTGAGAAACATGTTTGCAAAGGTCATGTTGCATATTACTACCCAGACTGTAAGATGTAGTGTATTATCAGTGTTCTGTGTCCAAAACTAGCATGACCACTATTATTTATATGTATCTTGATGAACAATCCTACATTTCTTTTCTTGGATTTTGATCAGTACCAATATTACAATACATAATAATGCTGTACTCGGACTGAACAAGAATTACATTTTATTAAATTTCATGTAATAATAGTTCCTTAACACAGTCTCCTAGAGTTTTGCATATTTGTTCATTGCAACCTGAAATACTCAGAGTTTATTCTATTTTTAAGAAGAGCAGTAGGGTTAAACAGGTACGTGTATTGAATGTTCCACCGACACACAACAGTTTTGCCAAGTCAACTGTTACAGAGTCCTCATAAATCATTAAGTCACTGAAAAGCAGTAAGTATCCTGACTATGTTATTACCTTATTTCAACCAGAATACTGAAATTTTGTACTGACTTGATAGGGTCACCCTACAATGTCATACTTTACATACTTTTACAGTGTCTGTATATGTGTGGATGGATATGTGTGTGTGTGCACGAGTGTATAACTTACCTTTTTTCCCCCTAAGGTAAGTCTTTCCGCTCCTGGGATTGGAATGACTCCTTACCCTCTCCCTTAAAACCCACATCCTTTCATCTTTCCCTCACCTTCCCTCTTTCCTGACGAAGCAACCGGGGTTGCGAAAGCTCGAAATTTTGTGTGTGTGTGTGTTTTTTATTGTGCCTATCTACCAGCGCTTTCCCGTTTGGTAAGTCATGGAATCTTTGTTTTTAATATATTTTTCCCATGTGGAATGTTTCTCAAAAGCGCTGGCAGGTCGATAGACACACAAACAAACACAAACATACACACAAAATTCTAGCTTTCGCAACCAACGGTTGCCTCGTCAGGAAAGGAGAGGGAAAGACAAAAGGATTTGGGTTTTAAGGGAGAGGGTAAGGAGTCATTCCAATCCCGGGAACGGAAAGACTTACCTTAGGGGGAAAAAAGGACAGGTATACACACACACACACACACACACACATATCCATCCGCATATACACAGACACAAGCAGACATTTGTAAAGGCAATTTGCTTTTGTTTGTTAAGTCTCATCATCTTTCTTTTTAAATATATTTTTCCCACGTGGAATGTTTCCCAGAGGGAAGGAGAAGGAAAGACAAAAGGATATGGGTTTTAAGGGAGAGGGTAAGGAGTCATTCCAATCCCGGGAGCGGAAAGACTTACCTTAGGGGGAAAAAAGGACAGGTATACACTCGCACACACACACATATCCATCCACACATATACAGACACAAGCAGACATATTTAAAGACCCTCTCCTTCCCTCTTTCCTGATGAGGCAACAGTTTGTTGCGAAAGCTTGAATTTTGTGCGTATGTTTGTGTTCGTTTGTGTGTCTGTCGACCTGCCAGCACTTTCATTTGGTAAGTCACATCATCTTTGTTTTTATATATATATAATCACAAAATCACTTTTTGTAGCTAGCAACACAAATACACATTCATAAACAAACGCCTAGGTAACTTGATTGTGAGATAAACTTCCAAGATAAATCTTGTATCATAAGTAACACGTACTGCAGTCGGCTGCTGGATCATTTATTTCCACAGATGATACTCCTAGTAAGATAATTAAACATATGGCATTTGAAGATAACTCTGTGTCAGAGGTAACACACACTGCAGTTAGTTGCTGGATCAATTACTCAAACAGATGATATTCCTGATACAATAATTAAACATAGGTCAGGCAAAAAGAATACCCGACTAACTGAGAATATTACCCGTATGAATGCTATAGTCCCATGTAACTTTAACGCCTATATCTGCATCTATATTCCGGAAGACACCTTGCGGTGTGTGGCAGAGCGTAATTTTTGTACAAGTGTCATATGCCATTTTCCCGTTCCATTTGTGAATGGTTTACGGGAAGAACGATTGCTGGTAAGCCTCAAATCTCGCAATTTATGCTCGTGGTCTTTTTGTGAGATATACAATGGAGGACGCAATATATTTGTTGACTCTTCTAGGAATGTACTTTCTCAGAACTTTAACAATAAATTACACCATGACGTAGAACTCCCCTCTTGCAGCGTCTGCACTGGAGTTGTTTGATAATCTCTGTGACATTTTCGTGTTTAGTAAATGAACCTGTAACGAAACGAATCACTCTTCTTTGGATCTTGTCTACTTCCTCTATCAGTCCCATCTGGTACGGATACCATTCTGACAAACAAAAGTCAAGTACTGGTCGAATGAGTATTTTGTAGGCTACTTCCTTTGTTGATGGACTACGTTTCATGAGGATTCTTCCAATGAATCTCAGTGTACCATCTGCGTTACTGACGATTAGGTTGGTTGGTTGTTCCACTTCAAATCGCTCCGCTGCCTTGCTCCTAGGATTTTATGGAAGTAATCGCTTCCAGTGACTGTTCTGCAATTGTGTAATCATTCAATAAAGGGTCTTCTTGGCTGCAAGGCGAATAGTAATGGATATTTCACCGCCATGCTAGGGGGCACACGGTGCCACGCATGAGGCGCGAAGCTCGGCTGTGGCCGCCACAGGCCCCATCGCTGCCATCATGTTAAACAATCAACAATAAAAAGACGTTATAAAAAAGACTGCAGATTTAACATCCACGATAACTGAATGATATCACAGCTGTCACGCTTTTCTAAGCAACTGAAAGAATGACTAGATATAAAATACTCAACAGCGTGTAGACTGGTTTCAGAAAGAACATATCAACAGAAACAGCTGCGTATCGCTTCTCTGAACACGAACTTGAAACGTACCAATACCCGTTAGGATAAGTATGACATGAAGTGTAGACATCAGGAGTCAGGCTGCCAAATTTACAGTCCTACATAAATTCTGTAAGCTTCTTTTTTCACTTCTCTGGTCATTTCAAAACTCAGTTTGTTATACTAATTCACATTTTGCAGTTAACTTCATGTCAGTTCTGTCGAGTGCAAAAACATCTCTATTCTGGTTCGATTGCTGCTAATGGATACTTAAACAAAGTCATCAACAATTCTCATTTTGTAACTCTAGAATACTTTTCACAAGAAAGGAAACTAGTTTTTCGTTTGTATTTGTGCAGAGGACATCTGAACACGATAGAAATATTTTCCAGTCAATAAATTTCATATGAGTGAGTTTGTAAAACGTATTGTTTGTGAACGCGTTCCGTAAATTTCAGTACTAGAAAAATAAGAAACAAGCAATACATACTACTCCAACATTAAAAGAAAAAAATACTGTTTAATACTCTGCTATTAGTTCGTGAATGCCAACATGATTTTGATTGTAATCCTCAAATTTTCTGTCATAATGGATGACGTCACCCGTAAGTATTGAAACGATATGTAAGCAGTAGCGAATCAGCCGTGGGAGAGCCGACACACGTACTGCGTTGCTCGACTCGTTTCGGGTCACTTCGTCGTTCGCTCGCCTATGTCACTCACACTTCGCCAGCCGAAATGTCCGGACGCGGAAAGGGAGGCAAACTTGTTGCCAAGGTTGAGTTTCAGATGAAGGTCGTCGGGAACGATCGCGGCCGCAATCGGAAGACGAAGAAGAGCACTGTGCAGCAATGCTTCAAGTGCCAACGCATGGGGCATGCCGCAAAGGCATGCAAGGGCACGGTTGCGTGTTTGAAGTGCGCGCAGGCGCAGTGACACGTGCCTGTCCCAAGTCGCGAGGTTTATTTTTATTTTTATTTTTTATTTTTTATGTGTGTGTGTAGTGTGGACTGAAGAGATCATCCTTGGTGACTTATTCTTCTAGGATGGGATGTAAGGATAAAAGGAAAACACTTTATTTATTCCGCATTCAGTTAGGCTTGGGCACGCAATGGGTCCTTTAGCCTGCTGTCTTTGGTGATGTCTATCTCCTGTGGAGGGTGAAATGTGTCAAAGCTGTTATGTGTGACTGCTTCCTCGTGTTATGACAGATTGCCTATGGGAGGTGAAACGTTATTGACTTCGGTACGCGATACTTGTGCCATCTTGCAGGGTTTACCGTTCCTACCGATTGTAATTGTCGAACTTCGTCCCTAAGGGCATCGATCTTGTCAAAAACTCGTAGAGCCTTGTCATGGACCTTCTCTTGTATAGTGGTCTCGTGGAGTGCGGTGCGGATGTCGACGTTTCTTGTCCACCATGGAGCACCTGTGATCCATCGATAGCAAATGTTTTGCAGCGCTTGGAGTTTGTTGTAGTTGGAGACGCACGCAGTTCCCCACGAGGTGGAGCCATACAACATTGTGGGTTCCACCGTTGCCTTATACAATTGGAGTTTAGTCTTAGGGTTGAGATCCTTACTCTTCAGGAACGGAATCAACGACCTGGCCATCTTCTGGGCTGCCGTCTTCTTGTCGTCAATATGCTGCGTAAAGAGTAATTCTTTGTCAAGGTAGACACCGAGATACTTCACTCCCGGTGACCATGGGATAAATTGGTCAGCTATTTGGAGTCCGTCGTTCAGAACTGGTTTCCTCCGTGTGAACAGAACTGCTGCCGTCTTCGTCGGGTTGATCGTTATCTTATTTTGCAGCGCCCAGCGTTCCATTACAGCAAGTTGCCGTTGCATCCTAGCGATTAGCTAGTCCAAGTGTCGTCCAGTAGTCAGAAAGGCCGTATCGTCCGCATAAAAACTCGCCGTAACAAGGGGGACTGTTGGGATGTCATTTATATATAAGTTGAAAAGTAGAGGCGAAATGACAGAGCCCTGCGGAATTCCTGCGGAGATCAGTTTCATTTCGGAGTTTTTATCGTCGACTCGGACATACAGTTTTCTGTCCTGCAGAAAGCTGTCTATGAGTCTAATGTAACAATCCGCAATAGGGGTAGTGCGATGCAGTTTGACGATAAGGTTGGGCCGCCACACCTTATCGTAAGCTTTTTCGATGTCAAGGAAGACACCAGTCGTGAAGTGCTGCTTGTTGTATCCTTCTTGTATCCGTTCGGTGATCCGTAGAAGTTGAAGTTCGGCAGATAACTTGTCCTTGAAACCGAATTGTTCGGGTCGTATAACATCATGCGCTGTAAGCGTGTCATGGAGCCTCTGCAACAGCACTCTCTCGAGCACCTTGCCAAGGGTCGGCAAGAGGCTAATGGGCCGGCAACTGTTGGTTTCTGCTGGGTCTTTACCTGGCTTGGGTATTGGAACTACTCGAGCCGTCTTCCATGCCGTAGGAAAATATCCTTGCAGAAGGCAGCTATTGAGAATTCGGGTAAGGAGCACAGTTGGCTTCCTGGGCAACTGTTTCAAATCGGTGTTGCTTATGGAGTCGTTGCCCGGCGCATTATTCCGAGTCTTCCGGATAATTTTACGGATCTCTGCTGGTGTGGTGAGTTGTGGGCGGCTCTGCACAGGCGCAGCACGAAGAGCAGTCCATTCTGCTGTAACGACGGCTTCCTGTTCTTGCAGGCGGACGTCATTCACAGGGGTCGCTGGTGTAGACATCTGTTCTTGGTAAGTCGTAGCTTACAGCTCTGCCTGGGCGAGTTCGTCATAGAGGAGGCCATCTGGTCCTCTGATGGCTCGTTTAGGTGGCCGCTGGTGTCATATGTTCTTGACTACCTGCCATTCGTTCTTGGTTCGAAGTAAGAATTCATCCATCTTATCTTCCCAGACCTGCTGTCGCCACTCGGCCACTCTCCTGTGCAGTTCTCGTGTTAAGACGTGTGTTTCCCATCGATCGATCGGGTTTCTATAGCGGAGCCAACGTCGCCTGCTCCTGTTTCTCTGTGTCTTCAGTTCTTGGAGTAGAGGCGGGAACTCGTCGAAAGCTACTACAGGGTAGACCGTGTGAGTAGTTGCCCTCCGTTTGGCTACCTTTATCTTCTGCGTCAAAGTTTGTACCGCGATGTCGATGGCTTCCGGTTGCGACTGAACCGCCGAATCTTTCCATCAGTAAATGGGGTATGTTCTCAACTGACTCGGTTGTTTTAACCCCCTCCACTGACGGAATGACCCGCTTCCTAATTCCGTATGTATAAAACCAATACGGACTTGTAGCTGTCACGCCTTTGCGCTTACTGCTACGTATTTTAACTGTAAATAGCTCAGTCCTAATGGTAAGAGGTAGTAGTGAATTCAGGTTGTTAATATTTGAATACAGCACAGCTGCCACAAGCTCAGCTCACTTTTACTCCACTCCTACCCTCACCATTGCACCACATTAACTAGGTGCTACGTGGACCTTGCTAAATTCACTTGCGTATACATTTTTGACCGTTACTCGCCAGTATTTACCTAATGATTAGTACACTCCTAACCGGACTATTTCCCTAAGAGCTGTGATGATTGAACGGGTTCGATCCACGGCCTACAGTGCCTTACAGTTCACACGGTAACACTGCCTACCTGACCCACTTAACTTGGTAGTGAGCTTATGTATCCAATCACCACTGCTAGCAGCAGTGGATAATCCCATCAGCACGACGAGAGCAGCAGACTTACCGTCGAATCCTCCTGAAAATACTTATAACTATGGTCGCCAGCTCTGAAGGAGCAAAAGAATAAATCAATTTTTGGCTCGTTTCAAAGTGAAATGGCTTGAGTTGAATTTAAACTTAATTCTGAATATTACTATTTCTGATCATTCTAGATGATTCTACAAAGCAAATACTCTCTCAATTTCTGTGAGTTGGCTTGGTAATTACTACCAAGACAGTTTATGCAACTTGGGTTAACAAAATTCTATCCTTCAACTTATTTAATGATTTTTGGATCTTACTCTTTGGACAATTGATACAGAATTAGTTAAGTGACTTTACTTGAAAGGTTACTCAGAAAAATTTAAGTAACTATAAATAGGCGACTCATTCTGGTGTGACCATTGCTCTTTTCAACATTCTTATACGCTAAAGTATTCTACAACCAAAAGAATTGTAAATGAAAGAGGCGATGGTGACCTCAGTCTGATTTCACTATACTATGTTTGAGGTTACTACACTTTACAATGAACAACATGCATCGTAATTTTACTCATTACTATATTCTGTCCTCTGCACTTGCATAAAAGAAAACTGGTATTCTCCTTTTACATGTATACAAAGTTCGACTTAACAATTGCAAGCAGTCTTGCCTTGGGTAGACGTGTCGGTGCTGGTGGTGAGATGCATGTGGCTAACGCAGCTCTTCACGCCTCATGCCCTTAATGGCGGCTGGAACTACGAGCTGTAGCACTCGTATAAGCTACTGCACATCCGCCATAAAATCTGGGCGCAGGAACTCTTACAATCAGCCCCAGTGGCATAGAGGCGGCTTCAACAACCATTCGTCGCGTTTTACTCCAAAAACGGCGACGATATTCGCCTCTTCTCTGTTGCACAATCACTTTTGCGTGAGCACAGTTACGCACGTCCGATCACGTCAACACTCCCAAGGCCATTCCATTGTTCAGTCCCTGTGTCTCCAGCTACCCCTAGCTACACTCGTATCACCAAGAGTGGGGGCGTTCTCCTACCACCTTTTTACCGAAATCATTTAGTATTTAAGAATATTTATATTTATTACCCTGGAGTTCATACCAGTCATAATGATTTACTACTAGCGCTTTACAACATTAAATTATACAGTAATAACTTATAATTACCAAGAAAAAGAATACATTTGACTCCGAGAGCTTAGTGCATTGTCTGGCAGGTAGCGCTAATTCCCAGTTTCGCCAATAGATGGCATCAGGGTGCACTCCCATGCAGTCTCACACAAGCGCGCCCGTTTCCGACGCGCGGGCTCCAAATTACTGTCAGCCCACCATCATTTCAGTTCCGTTACACGGTGTTGAAACGTCCTGCGTCGGGCAGATATTGTTGTCAAGATATGTCCGAAATTGACCCCAGTTCAGAGTTTGTGAGGTTGGCCGTTGCGTTTTCCACTATTCTGATAACAGGTCGGTGGTCAGACGAAAGATCGTCGGCGGTGCGGAGCTGGAGGTTCGTCTCAATATTTTTGATGACAGCAATATCTAGGACGTCTGCTTCTTGCCGATCGACGTAAGGAATCCGTGTGGGTTCTCGTGGGCCACGGACTGTGATGCCCAGTTCTTCTTCTATGGCAATCAAAGTTCGTCCACGAGGGTTCGTACGCCGGGAATTCCACGCGACGTGCTTGCTATTAAGGTCACCTCCTAGGAAGATTTTGTCAAAATTGGTGAAGATACTCCGTAGGTCGTCTGGCTCCAGGTTTTTTCCGGGGCTGTTGTACGCCGCAATGAAAGTGATGTTGCCTGCCGCCGATCGAACCGTTACTGCTGTTGCCTCCAGATGTTGGAGGTGTGGTAGTGTTTCATGATGGTGCCGCAGTTCCCTTTTAAGCAGAACTGCGGTCCCTCCACCTCGTTGGCCTTGTCTGTCCGTTCTATAGACGTACATGTTACGAAATCTGAGCTCAATTGTTGGACGAAGGTGCGTCTCCGATACAAGTGCGATGTCGATTTTGTGACGTTGTAAAAATTCAGTGAATTCTGTTTTCTTGTGTTTCATTCCGTTGGCGTTCCATATACAGATTTTCAGGTTTCTCTTGGTCCCAGGGCCATCCATCTTAAGGTGTTCCAAAGGCCTTCAATACACTTTCGATTAAAGAAAGTATCCCCACTAGTTGTTGCTGCACGGCGGTGAGAAGTTTCGCGACATCAGAGAGCGCTGGAGCTAGAGATTGCATCAAATGAGCTGGTGTGACGTAGGTTTCCGGTTCCGGTCGGCGTGGGGATGCTGCGTGGGAGTATGAATAATGCTGGCGGTGCTGTCGAGGTGGAAGTGCTTCAGGAGGAGGCTGTGTTACTGGCTGCCGTGTCGCCGCCGGCTGTTCTTGTGGCGTTGGCTGACGGTGGGGCGGAGGATGTGGCGTCAGGTTGGAGTTCCGTATTACACGAGTCCTCCGTTGAGAGGGCTGCGGGGAAGACAGCTGTGTGTATTTCCTGAGAAGTTCCTGGTACTTCTGGCAGCCACGCCACGTGGCAGGATGGTCCTTTTCACAGTTAGCACATTTCGGCGGAGCCCCTCGGGGATGAGTACATGCTGAATATCGGTGTTGCCCTCCACATCGAACGCAGCGAGCAGGCAAGCTGCAATAATTAGCTGTATGTTCGAATCGCTGGCAGTGGCGACATTGAACAGGTCCTTCTTGTCTGTTGTAGGTTTCAATAACGACTTTAGTATATAGAAGGTATTTGATGTCGTAAATCTTGTAGTTTTCCTTTTGGGCTGGCAACGTGACACAGTAAGCATCTTGAGGTCGTAATTCCTTCGTCTTGTCGTCTCGATTTTTAAACTGGTGGACGTTGATGACAGGGAAACCCTTCTCTATCAGTGCGTCTTTCAGTTCTTCCTCCGTAACTTCGGCAGGTAGACGTTTGACAACCACTTTGAGGTCCTTGTCCTCCGCGGCCTGATGTGTAAAAAAGTGGATGTCATTCGACACAAAGAAATTGATAGTCCGCCGTTGATCTTCATAGGAGTCAAAGTGATATTTGATCCTGTCTCGTTGGTAGATGGCCTTAAGACTGCCGTCAATATTCGCTTTCAGCGCCTTGTTGAGTTCCATGTAGTTCTTGGTATGGTAAATAGTAACGGGCGGGGCTTTGCGTAGTAAGTTCCGGCCAGAGCCATCTGTCCCCTCTTTATCTGCTTCGAGATTGGCATCACTCGTCTGGTCCATACGTTCCGGAGCATCTGTAGAATCTTCCGCCGCAATAGCCGCATAACGGTTGGAAGTTTTCAGTTCTTCTGGACGTTGTCGCTTCCGAGAGTTGTTCTGCTTAGGAGAAGCGTTGAGTCGTTTTCTTTGGCGAACTAGTGTAAAATCGCCATCTCCGTCGGTGGGCTGCATGGTCCAAACTTCTTCAGAGGAGACTCCTTCCATTTCGTCGTCGTCGTCTGGTGGAGAAAATTGTTCCACGTCGTCTACTTGGTCTTCATGCTGTGAAGGAGGAACTGTACTAGTGCGGTTGTCGTAAACTTGCTGACTTTGCAGAATCATGTGTTGTATTTCACGTCTCAGTTCCCGTTGTTGCCGATCGTTCTGTGTTAGCTGATGTCTCTCGTCAGAGGGGTTTGAAGTATGTTGTCCTCCGCTCTGCATTCGCGTATCGCTCGTCGTGATCCCGTCCTCATTATGTTGCCTGTCAGAATCCGTTGTCGTTGCAGGGGTCGGCTGGCTCGGACGCGCGCGTTCCGTTGTCCGCACTCATCGGCATCGCGCGCTCAACTGTGGCGAGGTGGGGCTGCCAACTGCGTGAATTGCGGCGGTGGCCACGCCGCCAACTCAACGCAGCTGCAGCGACATCGAAAGCCTTCAGACGTCAGAAGGCCGCCCAAGCCCTGCGGCGGTCTCTGGCGACAAGACGGTCGCACCGCCCCCCGCTCTGGAGGGTAAGCGGGCCGCGAGGCTGTGAAGCCCCCACAGATGATTCACAGGCCGAGTTGGCAAGCTATTAATAATTAAACATTTCCTATTCTAAATAAACTTCAAGAACTTGTATTTCATAATCAGTAAAATCTTATCCCGTGAAAGAAACTACTAGTCTGCTAAAACGGATTCAGATTACTGTCAACTCGCGTCTGAACGATGACGTCACGAATTGATACTTGCATGGAATGAACGAAATACTTGTACTGAAAAATACTATCAGTTGAGTAATTTACGGACTTTCATGACAAATTTGGTACCCCTTGTATCGCTACACTTGCATTAACTTGAAAGGTTACTGCAGTAGGGCAAAGAGGAGCATTGTATTTGTTACACTTTTAACAATGTTATTTTGCATTTGTCCATGTTGCAGATTGATATGTCATCACTGGAAACAATTCTCTCATAACCAACAACTGGGGGAAAATAGAGGGCTTTTTTTAAGTTGCTTTTGCGGCCACAGTCTAACATAACACTCGTGACACTTCGCCTCAATTTTGTTAGCTACCGCGCCAGCAGCGCCTCAAGCGGCCAGTAATTTAAACTGTGAGTTCGGCGCGATCGTGGTTTTTACAAGCGGGAGCGTTTCTGGCGCAATAAATTGTTGTAACAACGAGAAGAAGACACCACAGGTGTCTTTTTTAGGTTTCCTAAGGATCCTGAGATGTATATACCATCATGTTACTAAACTGTATCGTCAGGATTCACTTGCAAACTACATATGTATTAATGATTCGTTTTAGGAGCAGATAATGGCTAGTCAATAGCAGACGAGAAGACCTTATGAAGAAAGACCCAGTTAACCTGCATAATTATATTAGGTTTTGTTCGCTACATTTCGAACAGAACCAGTTCATGAACGCAGACAATAATAAACTCGTGTGGAATGCAGTACCAACACTGTTTGACTTCCCAAATAAGCCACCTCAACTGACTATGAAGAGGAAACTGCCACAAAGATTCGACATCTATCTAAAACAGTCCTATGACACAGAAGCAACCAGTTCATCTCTCCATGTATCAGTGCCAGATTCGTGTGAATCGTCAACACTGACTTGCTTTGACGGTGAAGTGGTTAGATTAAGTGCAGTTATTCGTGTCTTACGAAAGCTTAATGTTTGGTATGTGTTTCATTGTTGTTAGGCACTTAATTTTCCTTGCTTCCTTCGTGTGATGACATTATTTTGTTGGCACCTTGTTCACTGACAGATTATTTGAAAATTATTGAAATATTTGGTTTTGCGTGAAATGTAATGTAATCAGCCCATTATAAAGTTTTCAACATATTTCTACCACTATTTGGCAGTTGCTTGACCCTTTTAGAATAATATAAAGATGAAGGTCGTACTTGTGGCAACATGCGACAATGACAAACACAATAGGCCTACAGAACGATAAATGAGCTGTCGATCGCTTTTGCATGTAGAGGTGCATATCTGTGCTTCTTACTTGTGAATGTGTGGGTTTATATTCTTTTGATATCAACGTGATAAGCTGCAGTTCTATCCAACGTCTCAAGTGTTTCTCCACGAATGTGTTGTAGCTTGCCACACGATTTGTGCAATTAAAATCTTAAAATACGGTTAATGGTTATTGTGGCTTTAGCGATGTACCAGGTAAGAAGCGAACACTACGTTCTAATGTGTACATTTTGCATGTATTTACTTCTTTGTACATTATATTCATATTTCTCATTAAACTTCTTCTCGACAAAAGGTTAATGTAGATGTTGTTGTTGTTGTGGTCTTCAGTCCTGAGACTGGTTTGATGCAGCTCTCCAATCTACTCTATCCTGTGCAAGCTTCTTCATCTCCCAGTACTTACTGCAGCCTACGTCCTTCTGAATCTGCTTAGTGTATTCATCTCTTGGTCTCCCTCTATGATTTTTACCCTCCACACTGCCCTCCAATGCTAAATTTGTGATCCCTTGATGCCTCAGAACATGTCCTACCAACCGGTCCCTTCTTCCTGTCAAGTTGTGCCACAAACTCCTCTTCTCCCCAATTCTATTCAGTACCTCCTCATTAGTTATGTGATCTACCCATCTAATCTTCAGCATTCTTCTGTAGCACCACATTTCGAAAGCTTCTATTCTCTTCTTGTCTAAACTATTTATCGTCCATGTTTCACTTCCATAGATGGCTACACTCCATACAAATACTTTCAGAAACGACTTCCTGACACTTAAATCTATACTCCATGATAACAAATTTCTCTTCTTCAGAAACGCTTTTCTTGCCATTGCCAGTCTACATTTTATATCCTCTCTACTTCGACCATCATCAGTTATTTTGCTCCCCAAATAGCAAAACTCCTTTACTACTTTAAGTGTCTCATTCCCTAATCTAATTCCCTCAGCATCACCAGACTTAATTCGACTACATTCCATTATCCTCGTTTTGCTTTTGTTGATGTTCATCTTATATGCTCCTTTCAAGACACTATCCATTCCGTTCAACTGCTCTTCCAAGTCATTTGCTGTCTCTCATAGAATTACAATGTCATCGGCAAACCTCAAAGTTTTTATTTCTTCTCCATGGATTTTAATACCTACTCCGAACTTTTCTTTTGTTTCCTTTATTGCTTGCTCAATATACAGATTGAATAACATCGGGGATAGGCTACAACCCTGTCTCACTCCCTTCCCAACCACTGCTTCCCTTTCATGTCCCTCGACTCTTATAACTGCCATCTGGTTTCTGTACAAATTGTAAATAGCCTTTCGCTCCCTGTATTTTACCCCTGCCAACTTTAGAATTTGAAAGAGAGTATTCCAGTCAACTCTGTCAAAAGCTTTCTCTAAGTCTACAAATGCTAGAAACGTAGGTTTGCCTTCCTTTAATCTTTCATCTAAGATAAGTCGTAAGGTCAATATTGCCTCACGTGTTCCAATATTTCTACGAAAGTCAAACTGATCTTCCCCAAGGTTGGCTTCTACTAGTTTTTCCATTTGTCTGTAAAGAATTCGCGTTAGTATTTTGCAGCTGTGGCTTATTAAACTGATTGTTCGGTAATTATCACATCTGTCAACACCTGCTTTCTTTGGGTTTGGAATTATTATATTCTTCTTGAAGTCTGAGGGTATTTCGCCTGTCTCATACATCTTGCTCATCAGATGGTAGAGTTTTGTCAGGACTGGCTCTCCCAAGGCCGTCAGTAGTTCTAGTGGAATGTTGTCTACTCCCGGGGCTTTGTTTCAACTCAGGTCTTTCAGTGCTCTGTCAAACTCTTCTATCTCCCATTTCGTCTTCATCTACACTCTCTTCCATTTCCAGAATATTGTCCTCAAGTACGTCGCCCACGTATAGATCCTCTATATACTCCTTCCACCTTTCTGCTTTCCCTTCTTTGCTTAGAACTGGGTTTCCATCTGAGCTCTTGATATTCATACAAGTGGTTCTCTTTTCTCCAAAGGTCTCTTTAATTTTCCTGTAGGCAGTACCTTCTATCCTCTAATTTCTTTTATCTCATCATACATTTCATCAATTTCTTCATCATCTGCAGAGCTAGTTGACATATAAACTTGTACTATTGTAGTAGGTGTGGGCTTCGTGTCTATGTTGGTCACAAGAATGCGTTCACTATGCTGTTTGTAGTAGCTTACCCGCACTCCTATTTTCCTATTCATTATTAAAGCTACTCCTGCATTACCCCTATTTGATTTTGTATTTATAACCCTGTATTCACCTGACCAAAAGTCTTGTTCCTCCTGCCACCGAACTTCACTAATTCCCACTATATCTAACTTTAACGTATCCATTTCCCTTTTTAAGTTTTCTAACCTACCTGCCCGATTAAGGGATCTGACATTCCACGCTCCGATCCGCAGAACGCCAGTTTTCTTTCTCCTGATAACGTCCTCTTGAGTAGTCCCCGCCCGGGGATCCTAATGGGGGACTATTTTACCTCCGGAATATTTTACCCAAGAGGACGCCATCATTATTTAACCATACAGTAAAGCTGTATGGTTAATGTAGATATTACGGTCGAATGTTAGAAATTACAAGCAATAATGCATGTAAATGCATATACATGGCTGTAGCATAAATTTATGAGTATTATTTCACGTCGTTCGGTACATTTTTAAAGATGTTTTCTCTTCATTCCCACAACTACCCCTATCCAAACGACTATATTTTACTCATTCCAGCACTTTGTAAAACTTGAATATCTCGTCTGTGTTCTGATATCAACATCACGTCATCAGCAGGCAACAGATTCCAAGGTGCACGCTTTTGTAGTGAGACAGACAGATGCTGTAGTGGTCTTCAGTCCAGAGACTGGTTTGATGCAGCTCTCCATGCTACTCTATCCTGTGCAAACTTCTTCATCTCCCAGTACGTATTGCAGCCTACATCCTTCTGAAACTGTTTAGTGTATTCATCTCTTGGTCTCCCTCTACGATTTTTACCCTCCACACTGCCCTCCAGTACTAAATTGGTGATCCCTTGATGCCTCAGAACATGTCCTACCAATCGACCCCTTCTTCTAGTCACGTTGTGCCACAAATCTCTCTTCTCCCCAATTCTATTCAGTACCTCCTCATTAGTTATGTGATCTACCCATCTAATCTTCAGCATTCTTCTGTAGCACTACATTTCGAAAGCTTCTATTCTCTTCTTGTCCAGACTATTTATCGTCCACGTTTCACTTCCATACATGGCAACACTCCATACAAATACTTTCAGAAACGACTTTCTGACAGTTAAATCTACACTCGATTTGTTTTAGTCCATACTTACGCTTATTTTAGAATCACTTTTAGTAATATACAGTATATGCCTTGTGATACTACACAAACCCTCGGAGGCAATAAAATATTTCAAATATTTCGTAAATTACGTCGGAAATGGATGCAAAACAAACATTATGCTTACGACGCGTCTGATGTTCACCTTACTCGCCGCTTGGAGCGCTAGTGTCGCTCCATCTGTCAAAGGGCAACAACTTTTACAGCAGTGAGTGTCGCGACTGCTATGTTAGACTGTATTTTGCGGCCGAGAAGCCGCCAGCTGCAACAGCTGCATGAAGAGCTGGGAGCCCTCAAGATGTCTACCCCTGCCACCGTCTCCCCTGCGAGGCGGCCGGTGGGAATAGACGCCGCCACCCAGACGGAATCAGCCCCCTCCTGCCCCACTGATAACGTGCGGAAGGTCATGTTGCTGCCGATGGATGTGAAGCCGTCTGCTCTGACCAGCGGACGCATGTTGAAGTGACGCACACCGCGACACCCCCTCTCGATGAGGAGGTGTCAGAGGACTCCCTGCGCGCATACCTGCCGCTCCCACATGTGCACAGCGTGCAGCCTGTGCTATAGAAAGTCGCCGCGTCGCTTCATGACAGGTCATAGTATAACACTTCTGTCCGCTACTGCTACACCATAACCTTAAAGTTGGAGGCAGGTCGTGAAATAAAACTACCTTGTTAAAGCAATTATGGTATAAAGCTACGGAGCTGTGTTACCCTCTGAGAGGAACTTTGTTATGTTGACCGTGTTGTACCTAACGGAGGTGGCTTATTGGAAGTGAAAGTCAGAATTACGTAAATATTCAAACAGTAACAAACAATAATTTACTTATCCACAGTGTTCAAAGAATGAAGAAAGCGGTTGCCAGCCTAATTAGGCTAAAGAATGATTAACGTTCTTGTTTAAGGAAGTAGGTATGAGTAACTTTAACGGACAAACACAGCCTATACAGGGTGATTCAAAAAGAATACCACAACTTTAAAAATGTGTATTTAATGAAAGAAACATAATATAACCTTCTGTTATACATCATTACAAAGAGTATTTAAAAAGGTTTTTTTTTCACTCAAAAACAAGTTCAGAGATGTTCAATATGGCCCCCTCCAGACACTCGAGCAATATCAACCCGATACTCCAACTCGTTCCACACTCTCTGTAGCATATCAGGCGTAACAGTTTGGATAGCTGCTGTTATTTCTCGTTTCAAATCATCAATGGTGGCTGGGAGAGTTGGCCGAAACACCATATCCTTAACATACCCCCATAAGAAAAAATCGCAGGGGTAAGATCAGGGCTTCTTGGAGGCTAGTGATGAAGTGCTCTGTCACGGGCTGCCTGGCGGCCGATCCATCGCCTCGGGTAGTTGACGTTCAGGTAGTTACGGACAGATAAGTGCCAATGTGGTGGCGCTCCATCCTGCTGAAATGAATTGTTCGTTCGAAATGCACGCTGAACAACTGTCGTCGATTCACTTCTGCCTTACTCAATAACACAAAAAGCTTTCTGTTGAGCGGTCGCCATCTTAGCATCAACTGACGTTGATGCCTAGTCAACAGCGCCTCAAGCGAACAAATGTACAACTAAATGAAACTTTATAGCTCCCTTAATTCGCCGACAGATAGTGCTTAGCTCTGCCTTTTGTCGTTGCAGAGTTTTAAATTCCTAAAGTCGTAGTATTCTTTTTGAATCACCCTGTATTTTGCCACACCCGAGTGCAATGAACTCTGACACCTGCGTATGTTAACGTTAAGTTTGGAGTAGACAGCTAGAGCAGAACAAACTATTTGCATAAACATAACAGATAACGATACACACTACTATCTTAAGGGCTTAGTCAAACTGAGTGGTATCAATAATATTACTATTACAGTGCACTTTAGAATCAAAAATTGGACATAGGTTCAATATTACTTTTCATACATATTCCTATCTGACATGAAATATAGATATGGTGTACAGCAAAATTAGTTATTGTGCATAGATAAAGTCTCTCACTACTTACACCTTTTTATTTAGAATGAAAATTAAATGGAATTCACTAACAGATTACTTCTCACTGTCTTTCGAATAGAGAAGTTACTGTTTTCATGGATAGTTGTCTTTCTATTAATCGTTATGCAGCATGAGCACAATAGACAAACTATGGATCCTGTTACAACATTAATATGCACTTTTAATACACAAGAGGAACCCAATATTGTACAGAATTTGACTTGAATAGCAAGAGTAATTCAAACTTTTTATAATTAAGTAACTTTGTGGCTTTGAACTACTTTCAATGGAGGGGGGCCCTTAATCTTGACCACTGTAGCAGAGCAAACTAAACACACTTTCATTACATCCGTGAAACACTTAGTAAGCATGAACATAGAACCCTCAACAGTTGCAGTTCTGAACTTTGACTGCAGTGAGACTTAAAATTGAGATACTTGTAAGATCCTTTCAACAAGCAATATTAATTTTAGCACACTCTATTGCCATATTAATTTTAATATGCCTTCAATAAAGGACACTCGGTAAACACTTTAGCGTGGGAGGGACCCTAAGTGGGTATGTGACTGAGGATAAATCACGATAGGTACAAGAGTTCAGTCACATTTTTACCTTATATTTGGGTACACTATAACATCCTATGAGTTGATCCTTCACTGTACATTTCTATAGTGTTCCATTACAGTGATTGCGCAATGTGGTGGCGACTGCATGTTGGCAGGTGGATTTGCAGGTAGAATTGCTGGACTCTGTCATTTCTTATTGGTGATGATAGATACCAATTCCAGAATAGTCCCAGCTCTTTACCCATCCATCCGAGGCATTGGAAAGCGTCAGGAATAGCCTCTCTCGGAACCAGCACAATACACAACTTTTACATGAGCAGTTGATAGTTTGGTAGCTCGTCCCCAACTGACTCTTGGTTCCACCTTTACCTCCTAGGCCAACCACCATTTGCGCGCGCTACACAGTTCCGTTCTCGAGGGGAACCACAACACCTTTTACATATGGAATAACTAAGAACCGTAAGTGAAGGGCAGCAGTTTGCATAACAGCAACCAAACATATTAAATAAAACAGAACATTTGCACATATTGACATTTTTACAAAAAAATTATTTAAACAAAATTATTCAACCTCAAAGATAGCCAAAGAGATTATATGAGGAAGACAAAACATCATTTGCTCATATTGTGCATATTACAGAGATTACACTTCATTACAGTATCGAATTAATCATACACTAATTACAGAAGTTCAACGATGGGATGTTGAACAAAACAGAAAGCTAAATGAATCAACAAAAGGTATGTAGTGTCTAAGCTATGGTGTTACAATAGCCGCACGTGGACAACCCCTACCCTTTCACTCCTCCAGACAGGCCCAAACCCTCTCCTCCTCAAGAGCCATACGATCCTGTCCGGTATCATAGGATTCCGCGCTCTCTTATATCGAGGAAGGACCTTAACCTTATCAACAGCCACCCTGTCTGACTGAGAATACATTTTTGTGGCCTCAGGCAGGTAGAGATGGGCAAAACTGTTCTTTTCAGAGATCTGATCAGAACTGTTCACTCCCTGAAACGAACTAGCTCTTTGTCATGACTCACCACTCATTCACAATATAAAATAAATGGAAGGCACATTGCCCTGTAAACTTGGTTTATTCCAGTACTATACCTGTATTTTGATCTTATTTGATCCTATTTTGAAGTAACACAGATAATGAGTAAGAATTTTGTATTGTTTATTGAAATTTCCACGATATGACAAAGTTTTTGATTATTGATTTATTTTGCACTATCGTGGTTTTTTGGGTGATCGGAAAATGTTGTAACTTGAGATTTACATTAACAATATATTTGGCTATAATGTATTAAAATTTCATTAACCTCGTACAAATACATTGCAAGCCATATATTTTTAAAGTGAACGTTTCCTTCCGAAGACGCCTAAAATCGCAAAATCCGTACCAGAATAAGAAAAAAATATATATAAATTTGACTGTAAGACTAAAGTGCTGCATATAGCCTTACGCAGAATAAAACAAGGAAAATATTGGTGTATCACATTTTGCGATACGTTTATCGGTTCCCTCGTAATTAAAGTGTTAATTCGAGTGTCCATAATAAAAATCCTATAGTAAGAGGAGTTGTCAGGGACCTAATCTGATCAGTTTAAACAAATAAAAATAAAATAAAAACTAATGATGTATACATAACATAATAATGTAATATACATAGCGGTATTACTACGAAGAACAATATCCAGTAGGGACGAACTCCGATGCAGAGGCGCTGAGTCAAGCAGGTCGAGCCGCGAGCTGTATTACTGCGTGAGCTAAGATCGCAGAGACCAGAGTGACACCTAAGTTGCTTTGCTCAATGCCCTGGCTAGAGTTGAGAATGATGGGGTGAGCGTTGAGCGGGGCGAGTTCTGAGGGTGGGGGGAGCGGTGAACGGCCACCAGTCACCCGCTCCGAGACATATCGTTCGTACTCTTGCGAGCAGGTTGCTGCAAGTAGTTTTTATGTTCTCCGCTAGGAGGCTCTCTGTCCTGTTGCTCACATGAACTGCCCAGAGGGCAGGACGTGCGACTGAAACGATCGCCGACAGAGTGCGATGCTAAGTTAAGGTGCGCCGGACACTGCACACGGCACGGCAGAGGACGCACAGAGACGGCACGGCATATGTGAAACACAAAATCCAATGGGGCACTGCACAATGCAGGCAGCCAAGGTAGAAGCAGGGCAGAGGCCGGCGCCGGCTGTGTTGTGTGGCGTGCACTGTGCTCTGACCAGCAGAGGCGCCGCTGATATGCTCCGTCTCTCTCTCTCTCTGCCGTGGGAAACGTTTGGAGCTACCGTTCTTTTTTTCTGAATCACTGATTGTTCACTCCTTTGAAAGATTCAACTCTATGAATCAGTTCAGGAGCGGATCCCCCATCTCTACAGCCAGGTGCGTATGGAAGGGAAGTGCCTATCGAGTCAGCAGCGGACTCCGCAGCGTGACCCATCTCCAGCCCTGCTGCGCTCCCCTGTGCCTGAAGAGATATCTTTATTTATTTGGGCTCACTATCAGCCAATGGACGCATTGAATCCGCCAGACCCGTCCCCACCGTGGGTATTGTCTAGCTTGTACACCCGAGGGACAGCAGGAACAGCGAGTTACGCTTACCCTGCATACAGACGAGTTCTGATTCTGCTCGTGCCGATCGTAACCATTGACTAGTGACCACTGACCATGGGAGAGCCAGTTTTGTAACAGTTTTTGTGCGTGAAACCTGTACACCAGCCGAAGCAATAAATATACAGGGTCGTCCATTGATAGTGACCGGGCCAAATATCTCACGAAATAATCATCAAACGAAAAAATTATAAAGAAAGAAACTCGTCTAGCTTGAAGGGAGAAACCAGATGGCGTTATGGTTGGCCCGCTAGATGGCGCTGCCATAGGTCAAACGAATATCAACTGCGTTTTTTTTTTAGATAGGAACCCCCATTTTTTATTACATATTCGTGTAGTACGTAAAGAAATACGAATGTATTAGTTCTACCACTTTTTTCGCTTTGTGATAGATGGCGCTGTAATAGTCCCAAACGTATAAGTACATGGTATCACATGACATTCCGCCATTGCGGACGGTATTTGCTTCGTGATACATTACCCGTGTTAAAATGGACCATTCACCAATTGCGGAAAAGGTCGATATCGTGTTGATGTATGGCTATTGTGATCAAAATGCCCAACGGACGTGTGCTATGTATGCTACTCTGTATCCTGGACGACATCATCCAAGTGTCCGGACCGTTTGCTGGATAGTTACGTTATTTAAGGTAACAGGAACTGTTCAGCTACATGTGAAACATCAACCACGACCTGCAACAATGATGATGCCCAAGCAGGTGTATTAGCTGCTGTCGCGGCTAACCGGCACATCAGTAGCAAATTGCGTGAGAATCGGGAATCTGAAAAACGACGGTGTTGAGAATGCTACATCAACATCGATTGCACCCATACCATATTTCTATGCACCAGGAATTGCATGGCGACGACTTTGAACATCGTGTACGGTTCTTCCCCTGCGCACAAGAGAAATTACAGGACGATGACAGATTTTTTGCACGCGTTCTATTTAGCGTCGAAGCGTCATTCACCAACAGCGGTAACGTAAATCGGCATAATATGCACTATTGGGCAACGGAAAATCCACGATGGCTGCGACAAGTGGAACATCAGCAACCTTGGCAGGTTAATGTATGGTGCGGCACTATGGGAGGAAGGATAATTGGCCCCCATTTTATCGATGGCAATCTAAATGTTGCAATGTATGCTGATTTCCTACGTAATGTTCTACCGATGTTACTACAAGATGTTTCACTGCATGACAGAATGGCGATGTACTTCCAACGTGATGGATGTCCGGCACATAGCTCACGTGCGGTCGAAGCGGTAGTGAATAGCATATTTCATGACAGGTGGATTGGTCGTCGAAGCACGATCACTGGATCTGACGTCCCCGGATTTCTTTCTGTGAGGAAAGTTGAAGGATATTTGCTGTCGTGATCCACCGACAACGCCTGACAACATGCGTCAGCGCGTTGTCAATGCATGTGCGAACATCACGGAAGGCGAATTACTCGCTGTTGAGAGGAATGTCGTTACACATATTGCCAAATGCATTGAGGTTGACGGACATCATTTTGAGCATTTATTACATTAATGTGGTATTTAGCGGTAATCACGCTGTAACAGCATGCGTTCTCAGGAATGATAAGTTCACAAAGGTACATGTATCACATTGGAACAACTGAAATAAAATATTCAAATCTACATACGTTCTGTATTTTAATTTAAAAAATCTACCTGTTACCAACTGTTCGTTTAAAATTGTGAGCCATATGTTTTTGACTATTACACCGCCATCTATCAGAAAGCGAAAAAAGTGGTAAAACTAAAACATTCATATTTCTTTACGTACTACACGAATATGTAATAAAAAATGGGGGTCCTATTAAAAAAAAACAGTTTATATCCGTTTGGGCCTATGGCAGCGCCATCTAGCAGGCCAACCATAGCGCCATCCGCTTTCCCACTTCAAGCTAGACAAGTTTCGTTCTTTGTAGTTTTTTCGTTTGACGCTTATTTCGTCAGATATTTGGCCCGGTCAGGATAAATGGACCACCTTGTATAATTATAAAAGCGAAACTGCGTATTCACCTGATTACTTAAAATATCTCTTGACGTATACAATCGCTAGCTACGCTGTGGAGAGCTCGGGAAGCTGCAGCGACTCTCAATTGTTTTACAGCCACTGCAGCATCGAAGTTCACCAAAAAATGAAGACGAGCATTTTCCACCTGCCTGTTACACAAAAGAACAGTGTATTAACTTGAGACAAATCGGGATTGCACCTTCTTAGCCCGGTTTATTTCAACTTGTAGAAAATAATAATCTCCAAACGCCGAACTCGCATGCTGCATCACAGCTCACATAGCAACATCAAAAACTCGACTTCATATTTTCAGGAGAAAAAAGGATGTAAGTAGGCTGTTTATGTTTTCTTATTGGCAACGTTACATAGCGCTCTGTATGAAAATCACTGGCTGTGCTGTGTGCAGTCTGTGGCTAGTTTGCATTGTTGTCTGCCATTGTAGTGTTGGGCAGCGGCAGCTGGATGTGAACAGTGCGTAGCGTTGCGCAGTTGGAGGTGAGCCGCCAGCAGTGGTGGATGTGGGGAGAGAGATGGCGGAGTTTTGAAAAATGTCATGAACTGCTGTATATATTATGAATATTGAGGTAAATACAGTGTTTGTTCTCTATTAATATCTTTCATTTGCTAACTATCCCTATCAGTAGTTAGTGCCTTCAGTAGTTTGAATCTTTTATTTAGCTGGCAGTAGTGGCGCTCGCTGTATTGCTGTAGTTCCAGTAACGAAGATTTTTGTGAGGTAAGTGATTTGTGAAAGATATAGGTTAAAGTTAGTCAGGGCCATTGTTTTGTAGGGATTATTGAAAGTCAGATTGCGTTGCGCTAAAAACATTGTGTGTCAGGTTAAGCACAGTCGTGTATAAGTTGTTCTAAGGGGACGTTTCAAGGACACTTGCAAAGTATGAGCCCCAGAAATCAACACGCGCGAAAATTTGAGTTATAATTCTAACCGTACACAGTTACGACCTTCTGACTGTACAGCTTTTAAGCATGCGCATGCACCGGTTGTCACTCGCTCTGCCCCAATGCAACCACTTAGTGCCAGCGCGAAATACTCTACAGTGAAGTGAATAAGAGGTTGGTGGTACACTGTTTTGACTTGGTTACATGATTTGTTCACCGTGTCAAAGTGCGAAGTTTCTAACCTTTAGCTGGTGCCATACATCTTTTTGGTTTGAATATGTCTATGTTGCTATTCAGAAATGCAGCGTAAATGAATGACACGAATTAATGTTTCAGTCAAGAGGTAGCGTAGCGCTGTTTAATTATTAACATCGCTGATGTGAGTTATCTTTTTTGGATTTTAAAGCTGGAACTGTTAAAGTGAAGCACATTTGCCAGAGATGCTCTATTCTTCAATGTTATTGGTATGATTAAATGGTAAATCGAAAATTATTAACTAAATTTGGCAGTAACTCTTCAGCTGCTGAAATTTATTCAAGTGGACTTTGAGGTGTATATACAGCTGTAGAATATCAATCCGATAATAATGTTCAAATAATATTCAATGTACATACGTGTGAGGTTGACATATGTACGTGCTCATATCTATCTATCTATACCCGAATCCCGCTCCAGCTACTGCCGGGTCTAGGTGCTGACGAGTCCTCTCCATTTGGCTCGGTCCTCCCACCACTTTTCTTCCTCCACTTGCTGCCAGGTCACACCTCTCCTTTCTACAGATATTCTCACTCCCATTTTCCACCGTGTTCTTGGGCGCCCTCTAGGTCTTTTCCCATCCATCTTTAGTTCTTCCATAATTTTGGGGAGTCTCTGCCCATGCATCCTCTTAACATGCCCATACCATCTTAATCTCTTTCTTTCAATTTCTTCTCTCATACTTTCTTGTTTGAGGTCCTTTCTAATCTCTACATTCCTTACTCTGTCCAGTCTTGTTTTTCCCTTAACTGCTCTGAGAATTCTGCTCATAATACTTAATATTTTTCGAGTAAGGTAACAAGTGTTCTCGAAAAAGATTTCAAAACACGTTGGGGTTATGTGTCCATTTCTTACTTCCTCTTTCCTCGCCTTCAACACCACGCGAGCAGGAGCGCTCTGTTTGTCTCACCTCTGTACAGCACAATGCCCCCGGGCGTTATGCGGCTTCAGTGGGGCGGAGCGAAAGACAAACAACCCGTTGAGAGCGAAAGTTTAAAAGCTGTACATTCAGGAGGTCATAACTCCGTAATATTAGATTTAAGGCCAAAGTTTTCGCCGATTCCTGGTGCTAATATCTTGCAAGTGCGCTTTTTTCCCATAAGACATGAGGTCAAGTTGATGATCTTTCCTTGTCAGACAGCTGTATGAGTTCCGTAGCAGTTTGAGGAAAGGCAGAACATATAACGGATGATGGCTAGTAGTAATTTTGAGCACAGATCCATTTGTCGTGAAATCTCTGAATTGTATCACAGTTCACAGCGAAACTAATATGAATCCCCCCGATCCTGTGCTTTTGTTTGCGATAAGTATAGATGAAATGCAACGTACAGCACTGTCTATCCGGAATGGCCATATAGCGTGTACCAATGCTAAACTCAACAGTTTGAGCACTTGACCTGATAGTAATTAGTACTAAACACAATGGATCGTACATGAGTTATGTGTTCGTTTACATTTGGTACAGTGGGGCAGACGTGTGTGGCACCTTTACTCCTGATGAGGGGACGGTGGTTTACGGCACTGTTATCTAGACATGTACGAAGGACATTCAATAATTAAAAAGACAAGTTGATGTAGAAATGAAACTGTTTGCGGGAGGAATTTTGTGTTTTCACGACTTACTTGAATCACTGGATGAGCTCAGAACAGCTGACGGATAAAAATTGTTTTGTTTACAACCCCAATATTGCATTTAGCGATGTGATGTCCGATTGAAGTTTTACATAAGTTGAACAATGTTCAGTGATCCGTTGTTTCGTTTATGAGGATGGAAAACCGGCTAAAATCTTTTCTCGAATGATTTTACGATATGATGAAAGTTGTATGAATAAAATGGCTCTGAGCACTATGGGACTTAACATCTGAGGTCATCAGTCCCCTAGAACTTAGAACTACTTAAACCTAACTAACCTAAGGACATCACACACATCCATGCCCGAGGCAGAATTCGAACTTGTGACCGTAGCAGTCGCGCGTTTCCGGACTTAAGCGCCTAGAACTGCTCGGCTACCGCGGGCGGCAAAGTTGTATGAATCGCTGAAAATTTTATAAGCGGAATCAAGGGATCGCCACTTTAGTACGGGAGGGAAGCGTGGGGGGAGGGGGGGGGGGAGTTAAAAATCGTAGAGGGAGATCAAGGGATGTAAAACGTAAATGTCGTGTGACTAGGGCCTCCCGTCGGGTAGACCGTTCGCCGGGTGCAAGTCTTTCGATTTCACGCCACTTCGGCGACTGGCGCATCGATGGCGATGAAACGATGATGATTAGGACAACACAACAACCAGTCTCTGAGCGGGGAAAATCTCCGACCCAGCCGGGAATCGAACCCCGGCCCTTTTTTTGTGTAATCTCAATTTGTTCGTTTTCGTTCGTTGCATCTGCTCGGAGCAGATGTCGCAAGACACCCGTTTCAGTTCGTCGTTGATCCATTAACTCAGTTTTTTTTATTACAGAGGGCAGCTACCCCTCTGACCGAACACGCTGAGCTACCGTGCCGGCGGCCCTTAGAACTGACATTCTGTCGCGCTGACCAATCTGCTACTGGGGGCGGACGATCAAGGGATGAATACAGTAAGCAGATTCAGAGGGATGTAGGTTGCAGTAGACACTCGGAGGTGAAGAGGCTTGCACAGGATAGGCAGCATATAGAGCTGCATCAAACCAGTCTTCGTGCCGAAGACCACAACAACAATAACAACAGGTAGAACAGTTCAAAAACGATCGAACCTTAGCGACTGGCTAACAACATCCTGGCCGACCAGCTGAAGGGTCCGTTCCTTCGTTTAAAACCCACATTTACGACATTATTCGTGAAGACTGACGTGTTACAGTTGAACTTATCAGCAAAAACAGTTACAGTAGGTGTTGTCGTAGCTCATAACATTATCAGTAACAAGTTCAAGTATAGCAAGACAAGTGCAAGGTGCGTCTCGAAAGAGCTAATACAACAGAAGGAAAGGAGACTCAAAGTGTGCACAGACTTGAAAGAACGCCATGAAAGGGAAAGTGATCCTTTTCTAAACAAAATTTTAATGTACGACAAAACTTGGGTTCACTATTTTCAACCAGACTCCAAAAGACAAAGCATGGCATGGACGTACACCAATTTACGTGAGATGTAGTAGAAGTCTCGTTTTGTAAGAATGCACAGTTTTTTCTACAACAAACTGTCTCTTTAACTGTTAAATGTCCCTTGTATATACGAGGGCAGTTCAATAAGTAATGCAACACATTTTTTTCTGAAACAGGGGTTGTTTTATTCAGCATTGAAATACACCAGGTTATTCCCCAATCTTTTAGCTACACAACACTATTTTTCAACGTAATCTCCATTCAATGCTACGGCCTTACGCCACCTTGAAATGAGGGCCTGTATGCCTGCACGGTACCATTCCACTGGTCGATGTCGGAGCCAACTCCATTGATTGCCGTTTTGTTTCAGGTTCGAAGTGATGAACCCATGTTTCATCGCCTGTAACAATCTTTGACAAGAAATTGTCACCCTCAGCCACATGACGAGCAAGCAATTCCGTACAGATGGTTCTCCTTTGCTCTTTATGGTGTTCGGTTAGACAACGAGGGACCCAGCGGGAACAAACCTTTGAATATCCCAACTGGTGAACAATTGTGACAGCACTACCAACAGAGATGTCAAGTTGAGCACTGAGTTGTTTGATGGTGACCCGTCGATCATCTCGAACGAGTGTGTTCGCACGCTCCGCCATTGCAGGAGTCACAGCTGTGCACGGCCGGCCCGCACGCGGGAGATCAGACAGTCTTGCTTGACCATGCGGCGATGATGACACACGCTTTGCCCAACGACTCACCGTGCTTTTGTCCACTGCCAGATCACCGTAGACATTCTGCAAGCGCCTATGAATATCTGAGATGCCCTGGTTTTCCGCCAAAAGAAACTCGATCACTGCCCGTTGTTTGCAACGTACATCCGTTACAGACGCCATTTTAACAGCTCCGTACAGCGCTGCCACCTGTCGGAAGTCAATGAAACTATACGAGACGAAGCGGGAATGTTTGAAAATATTCCACAAGAAATTTCCGGTTTTTTCAACCAAAATTGGCCGAGAAAAAAAATGTGTTGCATTACTTATTGAACTGCCCTCGTAATTTAAAGTTTCCCGCCGCGTTTTCCTACTACTGTAGTGATTTTGATGCGATTTTCACTAATACATAGACTGGTTTACGAGAAATGTTTATGTATCATAATATATTATTTCTCAAGTCAACATCCAATTTTCTCAACACATACTAATCGTACAGGACCGAATGAGGTATCGTTAGAAAGGTTTCTTAGGCGGCTTGTGACATTCCATTCCGATTTTGCGTTAGAACTTAGCTACTGTTTCTGAAAATTTTAACATAAAAGAAACTTTCAACTACCATAGGCAAAAGAGCATCTTGGATGCCCAGCTTCATACATGTCTTTCACGAAGCTAACTTATTAATCACGAATAAGAGACTGCCTTCTCATATTATCTTATTAAAAATATCATTTTACCTGTTTTAAAGTAGTTACTCACTGTATTTGTATAGAGCATTGTCATAGATAAAAACTGTGAATACTGTGGTAGTCCATTATCTCTGCCCGTAATGCAAGTTGATTTTTGTAAACGGATATACTTTCTGAAACGACAAACATATTTGTCATTATTGCCTTCACTTGTGATTCACCTACTGCTGCTACGGCCTAAAGTCCTTACATAAAGTACGAAGTGCAATTAAAATCTTAAAATACGGTTAACGGTTATTGTGGCTTTAGCGATGTACCATGTAAGAAGCGAACACTATGTTTTAACCTATACATTTCGCGTTTATTTACTTGTTTGTACATTATATTAGTATTTCTCATTAAACTTCTTCTCGACAACCGAGCGAGGTGGCGCAGTGGTTAGCACACTGGACTCGCATTCGGGAGGACGACGGTTCAATCCCGTCTGCGGCCATCCTGATTTAGGTTTTCCGTGATTTCCCTAAATCGTTTCAGGCAAATGCCGGGATGGTTCCTTTGAAAGGGCACGGCCGATTTCCTTCCCAATCCTTCCCGAACCCGAGCTTGCGCTCCGTCTCTAATGACCTCGTTGTCGACGGGACGTTAAACACTAACCACCACCAACAAAGGTTAATTTAAATATTACGGTCGAATGTTAGAAATTACAAGCAATAATACATGTAAATGCATATACATGGTTGTAGCATAAATTCATGATTATTATTTCACGTCGTTCGGTACATTTTTAAAGATGTTTTCTCTTCATTCCCACAACTACCTTTATCCAAACGAATATATTTTACTCATTCCAGCACTTTGTAATACTTGAATTTCTCGTCTGTGTTCTGATATCAACATCATGTCATCAGCAGGCAACAGATTCCAAGGTGCACGCTTTTGTAGCGAGACAGACAGATACAAAAAATGAAACAGTTTACATGCATTTTTACTTGGAAGTCCATAAGTGTAACATCTGCTTACTTCCATATGACATTAAATGTTACTGTCGACATGCAGGGTCTGTATCAGGAGAGTCGCGCTGTTTCCTCAGATTGATTCAGGGATTGCGAAATTCCGGTACAGTTAGTTTTCGCCAGACACTCCGTTAAGTCGAAGAGGTAGTCGAATTCTTCACCGTGACGTCATCTTCTTCACTGTCACCTTATAATCCGGTCTCGCTTTGAATTCCGCAATCTCTGCTGTTGAGAAATTACTGTTTGTTGCCAGCGTTTTCATTCTGATAACTTCCTTCGCACATCAAGTCCCTTCCAAGTTTCTCAAGTAGAATTGGCATTTAGTAAGTTACTGCTCACCAGTTTTACGAGACGTCTCTGCAGTCAGCAAACAGGCTCGATGCAAATCTTGGCGGGCCACTTGATGACCCGACTTGCTAAGGTACTAATCTACTGACGTAGCAAAAATAGGCTTTACGACAAAATTAGGCCAATGAAAAGCACGAATAAATGAAAAGTGCTAGTTTGCCTTTGTTCTACAGTATTAAATTTACTGTATTACCCGGTTTTCGGCTTACAAAGCCACCTTCGGACATTACTGCCTGTTGTCGCCAAAGAAGTTACAATGTTTGTAAACAACGTTGGAAGAGAAGTTACATATCTAGATTGAAGCAGAAACGTACAATAAATAACGTCTTTGACAATATGGTGGTAATGTAATGTAAAAAGTTGAACAGTAAATAAATAAAAATAGAGTAAAGAGGAAAAAACTTTAGCACAAAACTGGAACAGCAAGCCTATATAAAAGTTTACATTAACAAACAAAACCAATAAATTAAAGTAAGTTCTTGACAAGACTACTTGAGGAGGTTTAAAACATTGAGAGTGATACACAAACCAATTAAAATAAGAAATAATTATGAGTGTAACTACAGAATATACAAGGAACTTCAGCAATTCCAATGAGATTAATAGAAATGAATAAATACAAAAATATGGTGGCGTGTGAGAAAACAGTAAATGCCCTCTTTTGAGGGTATGGTGGTAGTGCATCTTAAAAAGTAAAAAGCTGAACAATGCACAAATACAAAAGGAGCATACAGGAAAAACATTAACACTATACTCAAAACTGTGCCTATGTAACAGTTTGCATTAAATAAATGAACCAAGTAAAACGAAAACAGTTCTTGAAGAGACAAATACAAGAGGCATTAAACATCGAAAGTAACACAAGTAGCAGTTAAAAGAAAGCCTTAACAATTGAAACTGCAGTCTATATGGATTATGTAGACAATTTCGACAAAATAAAAGAACTCAATGAATACAGGAAAATGGGAGAATATGCAGTAACAGACAGTGTGGGAAGTGATGAAAAACAGAGGATTATGTGAAGTTTAGAAGAGGGAGAGTGTTAAGCTGTGTCTGGTCATTTAAGATTAGATCTGGACTGTGAGCTAGATGTTTGTTAATTTCCAGGGCTTCCAGCTGATTGAGTTTATGGCCTTTGCTTGTTAAGCGAAGGACGTGGGCCTCTGGCCGGTAGTTGAGACCCACACTCTGTACATGCTCTGCAAATGTGGAGACAGAGTTCTGCAACCTCCAGCTGCATTCATGTTCAGCCAGCCTAGTTGCTATGTGTCTTCCTGACTGACCGATGTAAAACTTGTCACAATCAGAACATGTAATTTTGAATTCCCCACTGTTGGCTCATAACCATATCTTATCTTTGCAGCGCAGTGTATTTTCAATAGTCAGTAACCAAAACCGGTTAACACAATAAAGATAATACTGTAGGACAAAAGCAGACTAGCGGTTTTCATTTATTATAATGTTGTTCTACCAAGAACCGACGGAAGATTCAGTTAACTTGAAAAGCACGAAGTTAGTAGTTGCAGGAACAGTGCTAACCACTTAACCTGCACAACCAAGAGACAGTTAGAAACGTACTTTCAGGTTAGAGGGTCGTCATCGGCGTTCAGTAATATGGTCTCCATCTGTCGGTACCTACAGACATTCGCTTCTGATTCAGAAAATGTTCCAGGCGCCATATTGTATATGGTCTGCGTTTCCTTGATGTACATTAACTGAAAGCAATTGTGACCCTTTGACTCATACATTCGCGAATCCCAACAAAGTCACAGCACAGCAAACTGAATCCGTGATTACTTTTAAAAAACGTTAACATAACAGTGATGGAAAACGGAAGTAAGTTTAATCGTTTCACGACTAGTAGGCCACGTGGTCCTGTGGTTCCACTACCCACAGAGACAGAAATGTGCCATTCATGTGTAGTGTTACGATGTGCGATGTGTTGTGTATTGGACTACCAGCTATTTAAGACCAGCAAACTTATCTTGTGGCGCCTGAAGTGCGGTTTTCGCTTGGTTGTCACGGAGGCATTGTCGAGTGGGTTGTGTCGAGATACTGTCCACCAGTTTACTATGATATTCTGAGAGAGAAGACCTGTGAAAAAAAATTTCTTACGTTCGTTATTACGCTAAGTATACACTGTTCGGCACCTATGTTAGGCACTCGTGAATTGGTCATGTTGTTTTATGCTGCAGCCAGCGCGTGTGGAGAAATGCAATTTTCAGCCACTGTTTCTATTTGGAACGAAGTACGGTATTTACACTTCTGCCTCGAGTTTTAGCTTCTCTCAGAAGAATCAGCAATGAACAGTTTCATCAGGTGGAAGCGTAATAATGGTACTATGTCTACAACTTTGCTTCCGCCCTTTTTTCTTGAAGTTCGAGTCTTTATTGTGAAAAACTTACAAAAAATTTACGATTCAAAGTATTGGCCATCGTTGGCCTTTGCTTTCTCCTAGCTTTATGGCAGCATACGAATCCCGCAGTGTATAAACTGGGCATCTTTTGAGAGGAGCCATGAATCGATCCAATTTTGCACTTGTTCATATGACCGCAAGTGCTAATCAGCTAGGTCGTGTGTCATAGATATGAAAAAGTGGGAGTCAGAGGGAGGAATATCTGGAGAATACAGCGGGTGGGGTAGAACGTCCCATTTCAACGTTTCCAAGTACGTTTTGACGGGATTTTCGACATGCTGCAAAATCATTTTCTCATGTCTGTCGCTGTAGTGTGGCCGTTTGTCTTTCAGTGCTCGGCTCAAACACATCAGTTGCTTTCGATAACGATCTCCTGTGATTGTTCCCGTCGGTTGCCGTAGCATCGAAAGATTTCTCTCTTTCCCAACCATGCCGGTTTTCAACGTCAAAATCACCATTCTTGAAGCATGGAAACCATTTCATGCGAAGTTCTGTCACTATCAGGCATCTCGTCATAGATCTTACCCAGCTTTTTATGAGCCTCAGCCGCAGATTTCTTCATATCAAAGCAGAAAATTAAAACCTACCGCAGATGACGAGAACTGGGATCACAAGTTGACGTATTCAGTGGAGAATAACTTCATTATGCAATAAAAAAATCGACTGATATTTTGATGGCGTTATGTTCTCAAATGCCTAAGCTTACTGTATGACACTGACGACGATTGACTTTATAACGAATCTTTTACGTTGGGATAAATTTATTTTATTTTTTGCTAGATGTTTCGTTAAATAGCTGAATAAATTGTAATTAGGAATAATTTAATTAAGCAGAGTAGAAAAGATAAAGTCAAAGAGATGTTCACTGGGCGGACATTGTCGTAATGTTGTGTTCCGTTCTGCTGTTCGGTCGTGCGCGTATCTGAAAGGAATTAATTCGGGGACTAGAATAAACTCTCACATAATAGTTACGATTCGATGTTCCGACAAAAGGGGTTAACGTCAGTGTTAATTTGAATTGTGGGCGACAGGATTAGTTTTGGCAGATACGCGAAAACGGACGTAACGAAAGTTGGGGTCTAGTGCAGCAGGGGATACAACCCGTCGGCTTTGAACAATGACGTCATTCCTTAGTCATAGATCGTAATGTCTTCACTTCGAGGCATAGATAGTAAAGCAGTTCTGTGTTCTAATAAGCACTATCATTAAAATAATTGAATGTTAATCTAAAAGCGATCGTTTCTTATTCCACCAATATGTGTATTTCCGTGTTGCGAAGTACGTAACAGAAATTTGGGAGCTGGCGATCTTTTTTCGTTTTCCAGCTCTAGTATCAGCATGACATTTTCGAATGTGTACTTCCGAAACCCCCATCACAACAACATCCTTCACTTCACGTTTACACTGACGACACAACTATAATTTGTATCCCGTACTTCACTTCGCCTTCACACTGACACTATATATGTCAATTCGCGAGCAAGATAAAAATGTTGCGTATAGCTATATAGCTCAAGTAACGAATGGGATACTATTAGCGTCCAAGGCACAGTAGCTGATAAGTGTTTTTTGGCTTTAAAAAAAAATCTCACGAGATAGAATAAACTGATCCTACTTTATTAAGCAATCAATAAAAAAAACGAAACTGGAACATAACAGCAAAAGCGAAAATGGTAAACTGCAAATAGAATAGATTAGCCATGCATAACATCCACCCACTTCCCCAGGAGTCGGAACTCCCGCACCCATTAGAATATACACATGCTTCAGTAGGTGAAAAATGTTTTTTGGCTTTAAAAAAAATCTCACTAGATAGAATAACCTGATCCTAAGATACAGATGCTTCAGTAGCTGATAAGTATTTTTTGGCTTTTAAAAAAAGAAATCTCACGAGATAGAATAAACTGATCCTAGTTTATTAAGCAATCAATAAAAAAACTAAACTAAAACATAACAGCTTTTGCTACTGCCGCCTCTTGCAAAACGGCGGAAGCAAAGTTGTAGACCTAATAGTAAGGTTGAGCAGTATATTTTCTCCTTGCTCTTGTAAGGCAACTTTCAGTTAGGCCAGGAATCCGGCCCGTGACGTCATTTCACTCGGGCCGCCGGCGGTACTTGTATTTCCTTGATGAAACGCATGGAACTCGATACGATATTGCAGTGCGTGTTTATTTTGAATTACGATGCAAAGTTCCTTTGGATATGCATGCATGTCGAAGGAACGTGAATCGTAATTCAGAATAACACAGACAACACAATATTGCACTTATACGCCGACAACGGGCAAGTGACTTTCAAGTAAAATGTCTCACCTGTACAGGAATGTGCATAATGGATGTACGGGTACAGATTGTAGACGCATGGTTGGCGACATATGGAGATTTGGGTCTGGCAGGGATAGCAAAAACCCCCTCTGCCTGAGATGTATTGTGCACGACACAGACGAACACCGTCTCCTCTGCGGCCCGGCGTCGAAATTATGTTTTCTTCTCCAGCAGATACTGGTCCTTCATCTCCGGGTGCCAACACACATGGTCATCCCCAATATGCTCTTGTGTCTGGACGAGACGTATTTTCCACCATTGAAGATTCGTGCTGTACCCAGATAAACGGTATGGCCTTCCTTTATCTTTTCAGAAATGGATCCAAGAACGTGATCGATTTTTGGACGTTTTTGCTAACACAACACTACATAACGAGACGACACGTTAAATACCAGTCGACCTTCGCTAACTATTTAGGGAGCACCTTGCAGTTGGAACCTCTCCGGTGAGCTGGGTTGACACGTGCAGCTACATTCCCATGTCCATCAAAGGCTCGGCGTTCGGTTCCGAAGGCACGTCTCCAACTGGCGTCTTAAAAACGAGCTATCGCCCACACAAGGAGCATCTATAAATTACTTTCTTGCTGCTCACTATGTTAAGGAAAGGAGTTTTCTGTTATTCTACTACATTGTATAACTAAAAAGGACCCACACATAACTGAACCTTAGTTACCTCTATTCTGTAATTTCTCCTCAATAGATACACGTTAATTTTAGAGTAAATACTGTTTCACGTAAGAACTATGGTTATTACGTCCACACATATAAATTTGTTTTGTTATCGGCGTTCCTAACTGAGGTATTGCACTTTGTAATGCTGGAAAACAGTTCATGTAAAATTTAATTGCAAAAAACAAGGTGACCGCTAAAAAAAATGGGGAGGCGACCGCTCGCCATAAGCGGGGAATCCGGTTTCGAGTCCCGCTCCGGCACAAATTTTCATAGTCGTCAATCCGTTCTACAGCTGATGGTTGTCCATATTCTCGAGTGCGAGTACACTTAATGTATCGAACTCGAGACGTATCTGCCTTACCGCTGGTGTTTTGTACATCTGTTAAACCTGAGACAGCAGCTTCATACAAGGTGAACCACTCAAACTCCCTTCGAAATTTTAAGAGCAACAACATGGCCATCCGGCACGAAAGCCTCCGTTTCTATTGCAGCAAGTCAAGAGTTCATCTCTACATCCCGCCCGTCGCCGGCATTCCGACTTAACGGACCCAGTTATGTTTGTACACTAGAATCTACGGACGTGTTCTCATGTCATGTTGCGTACAGACTCTCAAATCACCGTTACAAATACCGTACACAGGTCCTTATCTCATGCTACTACGGATTGAATACAGAGAATGTGGAGTGACATTCTTCTGTTCCATAATCCGTTTGATTGTAATGTGGATAATGTGCCAGTTAACTTACAGTTGGAGCTCAAGTTGGAGCTCACTAATTAACAAGCAAATGACTTGTTAAAAGAGAAGCTCAGAGAAAGAAAACTTCTTCAGTTTTACCTCTGATTACCTGAAGTTGAGTTTCCGGTACTGAAGAAATTTGCTGCTGCTAAAATACGAGTGTTTGAAACAGCTTTTGTCTGTCAGCAAACATTTTCAAAAATGAAATATGTGAATTCAGGTCACCGAAAGAAATTGGCTGTTGAACATTTGAAAGCAATTCGTTTGATTGGATGCAGCAATACCAAATCAAACATTGATAATACCTTGAAGAGGAAACGCCAGCTTCAGAAATCTCCCTAACGATTTTTGCTGATTTGTTTGTGAGTTTCGGATATGTACAAACCAGAACTGATGTAACTACCTTTCCGCTAACGTCTTATTTATGATACCTTTTTTAGTAAATAAATATGTTGGTTGCCCTCGTTTTCTAATCATTGCATGCCGCCCGCCCATGACTAACACGAGATGCTGAACTTAGTTTTTCGTCTCTTTTCCCAGAGCTTTCGTTCTGGCTTGCAAGTACTGTACAGAAAGATAACGCTGCCCGCGCTCGTCACTTTGTGAGTTATCCGGCCCGTTGGGAATAAAGTTTAGTGATCTCTGAATAAGGCGAAAGATAAAACGGAGTGGATTTCCTGGCGATGTGCGTCTACAAGCGATAGGGCAGCATCATCCAGTAAAGAACACGAGGAAGTGATGCACACAAAACTCATACAGCGCACGAAAACACGACATAAGAATTAACATCACATGTAGTACTTCCATTATAGGTCTATCCTTCCTTTGACAAATTTCATAGCTCTTACTTTCTGATAATTTAATATTACTGACACAAACCGCAGGTTGTTCTATTCTTTTTACAAATGACACTTATTTACCCACATAAAAATTTACGGATAACAAGGTAAAATAACGAACATTAACTCCCTAAGTATTCAAGAAACAGTCCAACAATTAATACAATAAAATGCGATATAGAAATTAATTCGGTACTGAAATTGTTAAAATCAAAAGAAAACTCTGGTATATTTAGGATTGGATATAAACTATTGCACGACGTACGTCAGCTACCAGACGAGACCGTGTTTTTCGAATGACGAATTTGGAAAAATAGTCTCGTCTTTTAGTAGGGAAATACGCAAACACCCTTACGACAGCAGCACACAGTATCCTTTGGTACACTAAGTCACTTTCAATCGCCCTCACGCCACAGTATCTAAGCCATCCGCTGGATGGCTAATACAAACCTACCGCACAAAATGTTTACCAAACAGCAATCGTAAAATTACGCAACGACTGTTCAAAGTTTAGATGCGTAAAGGCGCATGGTTCACGTACCCGAACAATCTAAATCAGGCATCTAAAGAAATGAAAAAATGAAGATTCAGATTGTCGCGCTACTACTACATTCAGAAACCATAGGCTGAACTGAACACGCACCGACTGGCTTGGAAACTTTAATTCATGCGCAAAAGAAATTTTGGAAGGATAAAGATGGACCCTTGCGAAAATATCTTGACAAGGTCATCTTTCAATTCCCACTGCACAGAAAACGGGCGTTACGGTTTTGTTGCACTTTTCTGCAGGCAATGGAGAGCAGCTTTAGTTCAACAGGTAGCTTCTTCTTTTGAATAAAGCGAACAACATTTTTGTCAAGGAATACAATAAGGTATCTTATATCTCCATGATCTTTGTACACAAACTATTGTCATTGGTTTGCTGGTGTGAAATAATACTGCATGGATCCTTAAGACTTGTGATTTTATTACGTCTTATTGGGCCATATTCTGTGTTTATACACCTATTTTTCTTCGCCACACGTATAAGAAATGCCTTTGTTTATGCCAGTGGCTTATCTACTTTATCAACGGGAAGTTTTTGGCTCTCCAGTGGCGTATTATGATAACGTGACGCAAGGATTTCAGTGGTTACCATACCACGGGCATGTACATGCAAACAAACGAGAACACTAATTACGTAACTTTAGTTTTTCGAAGTGATCAATAAACTCGAGGTGATCATTAAAACTTCTCGTATCACACGCCGCTTTTAAAATGAGTCAGTAGAATTGTCAGTGTTTTTTGCACTAGACCGGAAATACTTCCCCTTATTCTCCTTAAAATCTGAAACATCCGATGAAACTGATTAATGCGGGCTCAGGGTAAGAAAACACTCTCTTTTCGTTTCTTTTATTTATTTACATTTTTGCATGTAGTCATCAGATAATGACTTTAGTAAACTTCGTATTACTGCAAGGTTAATACATACCGTATTAGTGTACGGAGCTTTAATATTATCATATTTCCCCCCAAGGCTTAATACATACTGTAATGTAAATAAATAAGTGTTTGGGAGCAAAATAACTGATGATGGTCGAAGTAGAGAGGATATAAAATGTAGACTGGCAAAGGTAAGGAAAGCGTTTCCGAAGAAGAGAAATTTGTTAACATCGAGTATAGATTTAAGTGTCAGGAAGTCGTTTCTGAAAGTATTTGTATGGAGTGTAGCCATGTATGGAAGTGAGACATGGACGATAAATAGTTTGGACAAGAAGAGAATAGAAGCTTTCGAAATGTGGTGCTACAGCAGAATGCTGAAAAATGGCTCTGAGCACTATGCGACTTAACTTCTGAGGTCATCAATCGCCTAGAACTTAGAACTAATTAAACCGAACTAACCTGAAGACATCACACACATCCATGCCCGAGGCAGGATTCGAACCTGCGACCGTAGCAGTCACTCGGCTCCAGACTGTAGCGCCTAGAACCGCACGGCGACTCCGGCCGGCGAAGAATGCTGAAGATTAGATGGGTAGATCACATAACTAATGAGGAAGTACTGAATAGGATTGGTGAGAAGAGGAGCTTGTGGCACAACCTTACGTTTGGTAGGACATGTTCTGAGGCATCAAGGGATCACCAATTTAGTATCGGAGTGCAGCGTGGAGGGTAAAAATCGTAGAGGGAGACCAAGAGATGAATACACTAAGCAGATTCAGAAGGATGTAGGCTGCAGTACGTACTGGGAGATGAAGAAGCTTGCACGGGATAGAGTAGCATGGAGAGCTGCATCAAACCAGTCTCAGTACTGAAGACCACAACAACATCTACAAGTGTTTTGGCAAAATACGAAATGCATATTAAAAAACAATGTTCAAATGTGTGTGAAATCTTGTGGGACTTAACTGCTAAGGTCATCAGTCCCTAAGCTTACACACTACTTAACCTAAATTATCCTAAGGACAAACACACACACCCATGCCCGAGGGAGGACTCGAACCTCCGCCGGGACCAGCCGCACAGTCCACGACTGTGGCGCCTTAGACCGCTTTTTTTTTTAACCTCATTTTGTTCGTTATAGTTCGTTGCAATTGTTCGTGGCGGACGTCCCCAGACGCCCTTTGAAGTTCGTTATTGATCCATTCACTCAGTTTTTTTTTATTACAGAGGGCAGCTAACCCTCTGACCGAACACGCTGAGCTACCGTGTCGGCGTCCGCTCGGCTAATTCCGCGCGGCGAAATGCATAGTAAGGTACGATAATGGTTTGTACGCTTATTTGCAAATGTTTGTACACTGTCTGATCAAAAATATCCGGACAGCTATTAGTGTCCACCCTTCGCCTTTATCAAGTATTGAACTCTGCTGGAGACACTTTTAGTGAGGTGTCTGAATGTCTAAGGAGGAATGGAAGTCCATTCTTCCTCAAGAGCCAAAACCAGAGAAGGTAATGATGTTGGAAACTGGGATCTGGAGCGATGTAGATGACTTAATTAATCCTACTGGTGTTCCTTTGGTTTCGAGTTGTGTCTCTGGAGAAGCCAGTCCGTTTCTGGAATGTTATTGTCAAAAAAACATGCCGCTTTATGACATGATGCATTTTCATGCTGATACAAACAATCATCTTCTCCATATTATCCTCTTACTATACGCAGTACACAATTCTGTAATATTTGTTCATATAATTAAGCATTTAACATCTTCTTAAACGCAATAAGCGTAACCACGAAAAACGCTCCCATACCGCAACACCACTTCTTCCGTATTTCACTGTTGGCACCACATGTGATGACAGGTTACGTACACCAGGCATTTACCCAACTAATACACTTCCATCGGATTGCCACAGGGTATAGCGTGATTCAAACCTCGTTTCGAATAATCCGTTGTCCAATGGTTTCGCTCGTTACACCACTTGAGGCGTCGCTTAGCACTGACTACAGAAATACGAGGGTCACTACAAAAGAAATGCACACTGTTTTTGTAAAAATACGGCTTTCATTCTGCACGTGTGAAAGTTTTACAGTGTGTAGATACATCCTTCCCGCTTATTATCAAACTTAGTTCAACCTGTTCCCGTGAGTGGCACCGTCACAGCATGTCTTCAAGATGGCTGCTATACTTGACGTTCGTCAGAAGCAACGTGCTGTCATAGAATTCCTGTGTTGTGAAAACGAGACAATGGGAAACATCCACAAGAGGTTGAAAAGGGTATATGGAGATGCTGTTGTCGATTGCAGTACAGTTAGTCGGTGGGCAAGCAGGTTACGTGATGAAAACGGGCACGGCAATATTGAGGATTGTTCTCGCAGCGGCAGGCCTCGTACTGCACACACTCCAGACAATGCGCAGAGAGTTAACGAATTGGTGGCTGCTGACAGACACATCACAGTGAACGAATTTTCACGTTACGTTGGGATAGGGGAAGGAAATGTTTGCAGAATACTGAAAGTGTTGGCGTTAACAAAGGTTTGTGCCAGGTGGGTTCCCAGGATGCTGACAGTGGCTCACAAAGAAACAAGAAAAACGGTATGCAGCGAACTTTTGGTACAGTACGAGAATGGTGGAGATGTATTTCTTGGAAGAATTGTGACAGGTGATGAAACATGGCTCCATTATTTTTCACCAGGGACGAAAATGGAATCAATGGAGTGGCATCATGCAAATTCACCCAAGAAAAAAAATTCAAAACCACACCTTCTGCTGGAAAGGTTATGGCTATGGTGTTTTTCGATTCCGAAGAGCTCTTGCTCGTGGACATCATGCCAAACAGAACCACCATAAATTCTGATGCATATGTGACGACACTGAAGAAACTTCAAGCTCGACTGAGTCGTGTTCGACCACATCGTCAAAAACAGGATGTTTTGCTGTTGCACGACAATGCACGGCCACATGTCAGTCAAAAAACCATGGAAGCGATCACAAAACTCGGATGGACAACACTGAAACACCCGCCTTACACTCCTGACCTGGCTCCATGTGACTATCATCTCTTTGGGAAACTGAAAGATTCTCTTCATAGAACAAGGTTTGAAGATGATGACTCCCTCGTGCACGCTGCCAAACAGTGGCTCCAACAGGTTGGTCCAGAATTTTACAGTGTGGGTATACAGTCGCTGGTTCCAAGATGGCGTAAGGCAGTTGAGAGGGATGGAAATTATGTGGAGAAATGAAAATATTGTTCCTAAAGGATGTATCTACACACTGTAAAACTTTCAAACATGTAGAATAAAAGATGGATTTAAAAAAAATAGTGTGCATTTCTTTTGGAGTGACCCTCGTATGTGATGGTTACGAGGAGCAGCTCGACGATTTACGGCATTCTTATTAACTTCCTATGCACAGTCCTTATGCCAACTAGCAGTTTGGAACTCGCGAGTGATTTCCTCCGCTAATTTTACGTGATTTTTTGCAGCCACCCTGGCACTACTTGATGGTCCCTGTCCGTCTGTACATGAGGTCTGGCTGGCCTTGATTTAGCTGTGGTTGTTCCTTCGCGTTTCTACTTCACAGTCACATCCTCATGTATTTGTTACTCAAGTGACATGCAGTGACTAGTCCAAGATCGAAGTCACTGTGCTTTCCTGACCGACCCATTCTGATGTTACTACTGCTCCACTGATAATAATTCCCGCCTCCTTTTGTACTGGCGGACCCATCTGTCATGATATCTAGAGGTCAATTCCCCATTACATAGGGCTGTGCGGATACCTCCAGCTAATTTTCTTGCTTCTTTCATTGCTTAGAAAAGAATCTAAATCTTTCAACAGCTTCTCCTGTCAAGTAAAGATTGTAATTTTGGTTTAATGTATCCCCAGTGTGTGCTCTTTTGGATCCTTGGAAGTTTGTTTATCACACTCAAATAGTGATACATAGACTTGTCATTTTTTAAAAATTGTTCTCTATCTGTTTTTATTTACCGTATAAGGGAAACAAATGCTGCTATACATCTGAATGTCCATTATCGTTCCTTCGTATGCTGGAAGAGGACGGTCAGCAACGATATGGTGGATTGACTGTAAGGAGACACCACAGTCGCAGTTTGCAGAAATATCTCATTCCCGCTCGTGCATTAGGTAACTAGATCTGCCTAGTGCGGTTCGAATCTGGTTCATGATCCTCCACTGATATCTGGGAAGATTTAATCATCAGTTAAAACAGGCAAGACCTGTACCTTTGCTTAAGAAAGGTAATGCAGAAGATGTAGAAAATTACCGGCCCATTTCCCTGCTGTCAGCATTCTAAAAAATAATAGAAGCAATTATGAAAGACAGATTAATGAATTACCTGAATAAATACAATCTTTTAAGCGAATCACAGTTTGGTTTCGGAAGTGGCAAGTGGCAAAAATACGGAGTCAGGGATAGTAGAATTCACAAAAGTTGTACTTGATGCTCCTGATAAAGATGAGTGTGTCACAGGCATATTTTTGGATCTTTCTAAGGCGTTTGATACAGTCGACCACAAGATTCTATTAAATAAATTAGAAGCATTAGGAATAAGAGGGGTAGCTAACGACTGCTTTCGATCATACCTAATAGATAGGGTACAAAGAGTAGAGATAACACATACTTCAAATAGATCTAAACATTTAGGAAAACACTTATCAGAACCAAAATACATAAATATAGGGGTTCCGCAAGATAGTATATTAGGCCCAATACTGTTCCTGATATACGTGAATGACTTTCCCAGTAGTGTTATTCATGGTGAAAAAATCTTCTTCGCTGATGACAGCAATATTATAGTCACTGAGAAAAGAAGAGAACTTCTTGCTGAGAAAGCAAATGTAACTCTCAGGGAAGTTTATGATTGGTCAATAAGCAATAAAGTGACATTAAACATAAAGAAAACTAATGCCATGAATTTCAGTTTGAAGAGGAAAATGACAATGTTAAACTAAATGTAGATGGCACCTCTATAGACTGTGTAACAAATGCAAAATTTCTAGGAATGAATATTGATTTTCAGTTGAAGTGGGGTGAACACACAAAGGTACTTGCAAACAGAATGTCATCAGCATGTTATGCCCTTAGAATCCTATCGTCAGTGTGTAACATGCAGTGCCTTTTAGTTACATATTATTCATACGTACTCTCAATTCTTAGCTATGGAATTCTTTTTGGGCGAACACATGCACAAAATGTGAACACAATTTTGAAACTCCAGAAAAGAGCCATAAGAATAATAACCAAACATACTGGTCAAGCTCATTGCAAAGCTCTGTTCAGAACACTGGGGATTTTAACTGCTCCATGTGAATACATTTACCAGTCAATTTTACACATCAAAAATAACATTGGTAATTACTGCACAAATACACTCCTGGAAATTGAAATAAGAACACCGTGAATTCATTGTCCCAGAAAGGGGAAACTTTATTGACACATTCCTGGGGTCAGATACATCTCATGATCACACTGACAGAACCACAGGCACATAGACACAGGCAACAGAGCATGCACAATGTCGGCACTAGTACAGTGTATATCCACCTTTCGCAGCAATGCAGGCTGCTATTCTCCCATGGAGACGATCGTAGAGATGCTGGATGTAGTCCTGTGGAACGGCTTGCCATGCCATTTCCACCTGGCGCCTCAGTTGGACCAGCGTTCGTGCTGGACGTGCAGACCGCGTGAGACGACGCTTCATCCAGTCCCAAACATGCTCAATGAGGGACAGATCCGGAGATCTTGCTGGCCAGGGTAGTTGACTTACACCTTCTAGAGCACGTTGGGTGGCACGGGATACATGCGGACGTGCATTGTCCTGTTGGAACAGCAAGTTCCCTTGCCGGTCTAGGAATGGTAGAACGATGGGTTCGATGACGGTTTGGATGTACCGTGCACTATTCAGTGTCCCCTCGACGATCACCAGTGGTGTACGGCCAGTGTAGGAGATCGCTCCCCACACCGTGATGCCGGGTGTTGGCCCTGTGTGCCTCGGTCGTATGCAGTCCTGACTGTGGCGCTCACCTGCACGGCGCCAAACACGCATACGACCATCATTGGCACCAAGGCAGAAGCGACTCTCATCGCTGAAGACGACACGTCTCCATTCGTCCCTCCATTCACGCCTGTCGTGACACCACTGGAGGCGGGCTGCACGATGTTGGGGCGTGAGCGGAAGACGGCCTAACGGTGTGCGGGACCGTAGCCCAGCTTCATGGAGACGGTTGCGAATGGTCCTCGCCGATACCCCAGGAGCAACAGTGTCCCTAATTTGCTGGGAAGTGGCGGTGCGGTCCCCTACGGCACTGCATAGGATCCTACGGTCTTGGCGTGCATCCGTGCGTCGCTGCGGTCCGGTCCCAGGTCGACGGGCACGTGCACCTTCCGCCGACCACTGGCGACAACATCGATGTACTGTGGAGACCTCACGCCCCACGTGTTGAGCAATTCGGCGGTACGTCCGCCCGGCCTCCCGCATGCCCACTATACGCCCTCGCTCAAAGTCCGTCAACTGCACATACGGTTCACGTCCACGCTGTCGTGGCATGCTACCAGTGTTAAAGACTGCGATGGAGCTCCGTATGCCACGGCAAACTGGCTGACACTGACGGCGGCGGTGCAAAAATGCTGCGCAGCTAGCGCCATTCGACGGCCAACACCGCGGTTCCTGGTGTGTCCGCTGTGCCGTGCGTGTGATCATTGCTTGTACAGCCCTCTCGCAGTGTCCGGAGCAAGTATGGTGGGTCTGACACACCGGTGTCAATGTGTTCTTTTTTCCATTTCCAGGAGTGTATCTCTGCCCATGACCATGCAACAACAGATAGACTCAACTTACAATTACCAAGGAAAAAATAAACATACAACTCAACATTTTCTACCAAGGAATAAAACTGTACAATAAATTGCCAAAAGAGATTAAAGAAATTGCCAAAATACACTTATTTAAAAAGGCAGCTAAAAAGTACCTGTTATGCAATACATTTTATAGATTGAAGGATTACTTAGCTAAAACAGAGTAGGGGGTTTGATAAAAAATTTTATACAAATAATTAATAATAATAATAATAATAATAATAATAATGATTATAAAATATCCAGCACTCCACCTAACACCTTCACTTTATGTTTTCTTCCTTCTTTTTTTCCTTTCTAGAAACACTTACCCCCAAGCTATGCATTCCACAATACTAACACCTCTACACCTCTTCCTCTTTCTGAGCTCAACAAATCACTCATTATGGAGGAAAGCTGACTCAGTTTTTTAGGATAGCAAATGGGAAGCTGCGGTACAGAAAATGGTCCAGAGATCACCAGTGTGTGTGTGTGTGTGTGTGTGTGTGTGTGTGTGTGTGTAGTGAGTGAAGTGATATGAAACATGAAACAATGTGTGTATAGTATGTGCAGTAACTGACAGTGAGATATGAGTGAACAATGTGACATTACATTATTTAATAAGTTATTTGTAAAAAAAAGTATTGTATACCAGGAGTAAATCTAATGATTGCCTCTAACTAGAAGTCTGTAAATATATGTGTATACGAATTAGTTTATTTTTAATTGATATAAATTTGTAAATACTTTGACATGCCCTGTATCCTTGTAAAAAGAGATCTACAAATGAATAAAGCTACTACTACTACTACTACTATTGTATCGCATGGAAGCGTTCTCGGCTAGATGTTTATTGACTACAGCTGACTGCTCCCACTGGATTTTCCATGAAAGGGTGACACTGAACGAGGACCCAACAAGGATTTTTGCTGTGTGCCAAGACCTTTCCTTGATTTCAAGCCTGGTGTTCTGACTGTGCAATATCTCGGTGAATGGGTAGCTGAGGATTCTTCTGAATGTTGTTCTATATCTTCAGGAGAGCTTATGGTGTTCTCACAGCTGAAGGTGGGATATTGCTGAGAACAGGAAGCCGCAGGGACTTTGTATTCCGAATACAGCCCATAATTATTCGCATTGCCTGACTGATTTGCACGTCTACCATCTTAGTGTGAGCAATATCCTTTCAGGTCAAACAGCAGTTTTCATCAATAGATATGATAGGGCTAAGGCTGTGAATCTTAAAATATGAGCATTAGCTCCCCCTGAGTCACCACCAAATTTTTGAAAAATGTTGTTTCTCGTTTTGCCTTTAGTAATTACGTTTGAAAGATGCTGATTGTATGTTAGAATTGTCTAGTGCTATTCCTAGTTATTTTGATGTACTGCAGTATGACAAGACTTGGCTTCTAAATCTGACTTCCGATTTGTAATTTGCCTGACTATTGCGCAGGTGAAATGCAGATATAACTGTATTCTGTTTTCTGAGGATTTAGGTGGAGGAACCATTTCTTGAAGTATACATCCATGACTTCCACATCAATGCCGCGCGGGGTAGCCGAGCGGTCTCGGGCGCCTTGTCACGGTTCAAAATGTCCAAATGTGTGTGAAACCTTATGGGACTTAACTGCTAAGGTCATCAGTCCCTAAGCTTACACACTACTGAACCTAAATTATCCTAAGGACAAACACACACACCCATGCCCGAGAGAGGACTCGAACCTCCGACGGGTGTCATGGCTCGCGCGGCTCCCCCCGTCGGAGGTTTGAGTCCTCTCTCGGGCATGGGTGTGGATGTTGTCCTTAGCGTCAGTTAGTTTAAGTTAGATTAAGCAGTGTGTGAGCTTTGGGACCGATCACCTCAGCAGTTTGGTCCCATACAACTTACCACAAATTTCCAACTTCCGCATCAATGGATAAAGAGGTTTCAGCTTAAGAAAAGTTGCAACTCTGGGTACACCAGACACTGCTTCTAGGAAAGCAACAGAGATAAGATAGGACCGAACTATCTGAAAAGACCTATCGGTCAAATGATGTACAAGAAGTTGGCAGGTCCTTCCCAGGACGCACAGATTGGTAGAATTGTACCATCTTTGCGCATTTGTCAACTTATTGCCTAAAATCGAGTGAAATGTGAATATATTTCCAGGCTCTCAGAGAAATCTGCAGTCGACGTCATCTTGTTCCAAGAAACTGGTACAGAAGACGAACAGTTACAGAGCACAGGGAGATTATCAGGTTTTAAATTAGTAGCTGCTAGCAACCAAAGTACGACCTCGCAACATACGAGGTGTGATCAAAAAGTAGAGGGATTTTTTTTTTTTAATTTCGCTGGCTTTATACATCAGATAAAAAAAGAGAAAAACGCATATCTTCTTGGTAACCGTGTTCCTGATTTATGTTTGCATTTTCAGCTGTTTTGAATGTTTGGCTTATTGTTGATACTCGAAAAGTTTATACGTCTTTTCGAACACTCGGCGAATTTTGACTTTCGCAAAGAATTTGCATTAAATTTTGCTTGAAAAATGGAGTAAAGTGTAGCACCGCATTCGAAATACTAACTGCAGCTTTTGACGAATTTATTATGAGTAAGACAATAGTTTACGGGTGGTATAAACGCTTCAAAGAGGGCCGAGCAAACGTTGAAGACGATGGCCGACCTGGACACCCTAGCACATCAACTGCTGACGACAATGTGGAAGAAGTAAAGAAAATGGTTCTGAAAAATCGCCAATTCACCATCAGAGAAGTTGCTGACGATGTCGGCATATCCACTGGTTCATGTCATGCAATTTTTTCGGATGTTTTGGTCATGAAATGTGTAGCAGCAAAGTTTGTTCCGGAATTGTCGAATTTCGATCAAAAGAGATGACGCGTAGAAATCGCTCAGGAATTGCTGAATGAAGTCTATAACGATCCCAATCGTCCCAATGGGACCGAAAAAAAAATCGACGAGTTCGATTATATGTGAAGGTACTTCTCACAGTTTCCTTCGATTACAATGGGATAGTGCATCACATGTTGCTGTCTTATGGTCATGCGATCAATAAGGAATACTACTTCGGAATTATGCGCCGTTTGCGTGAAGCAATACGAAGAAAACGAGAGTAATTGTGGCAAGACCACTCCGTGGAAATAGCATCACCATAATACTCCCGCTCACACCTCAATGGTTGTTCGTGATTTTTTGTGAGAAACAAAACCATTATGTTGCCTCAGCCACGTCGCCGAAGCTGCGTCAACTTAAAAAGACTAGCACGAGGCGACCGGTCTACACGACGGTAGGCCCTAGCCACACGTTATTTCATTTCAGCCACTGTGTTCGCCCGAAATGGCCCCCTGCGACATCTTTCTAATCCAGAGGCTGAAGAGAATCACGAAAAGACGTCGTTTTGCCACAGTTGATGAGATAAAAACAGAACTGATGAAGGAGCTGAACGCCATGACGAAAAGTGAGTTCCAGAAATGCTTCCAAGACTGGAAAAAGAGTTGGTACAAGTGTATTTTATCTGAGGGGAATTACTTTGAAGGAACAAAACTGATGTTGATAGTAGAGAAAGATTCGTTACGAAAAACAAAAATTCGCCTCGTAGTCCAAGAATCGTATAACAAATTGCTAGCTACTCTCGATAATTGTGTAATATTACGCGAAGCGGAATGTAGTGTGAGGAGGGCTATGCGAGAGGCGTTCAGTGAATTCGAAAGTAAAGTTCTATGTACTGACTTGGCAGCGGTAGGTGGATCAAAACAAAATGTCCAGACACTCTGTGACCAAAATGGTACTGAAACAGAGGATGACAGACTAAAGTCCGAAATACTAAATGTCTTTTTCCAAAGCTGTTTCACAGAAGAAGACTGCACTGTAGTTCCTTTTCTAGACTGTCGCACAGATGACAAAGTGGTAGATATCGAAATAGACGACAGAGGGATAGAGAAACAATTAAAATTGCTCAAAAGAGGAAAGGCCGCTGGACCTGATGGGATACCAGTTAGATTCTACACAGAGTACGCGAAGGAACTTGCCCCCCTTCCTGCAGCGGTGTACCGTAGGTCTCTAAAAGAGCGTAGCGTTCCAAAGGATTGGAAAAGGGCAGAGGTCATCCCCATTTTCGAGAAGGGACGTCGAACAGATGTGCAGAACTATAGACCTATATCTCTAACGTCGATCAGTTGTAGAATTTTGGAACACGTATTATGTTCTTTTCTGCAGACTAGAAATCTAGTCTGTAGGAATCAGCATGGGTTTCGAAAAAGACGGTCGTGTGAAACCCAGCTCGCGCTATTCGTCCACGAGATTCAGAGGGCCATAGACACGGGTTCACAGGTAGATGCCGTGTTTCTTGACTTCCGCAAGGCGTTCGATACAGTTCCCCACAGTCGTTTAATGAACAAAGTAAGAGCATATGGACTATCAGACCAATTGTGTAATTGGATTGAAGAGTTCCTAGATAACAGAACGCAGCATGTCATTCTCAATGGAGAGAAGTCTTCCGAAGTAAGAGTGATTTCAGGTGTGCCGCAGGGGAGTGTCGTAGGACCGTTGCTATTCACAATATACATAAATGACCTTGTGGATAACATCGGAAGTTCACTGAGGCTTTTTGCGGATGATGCTGTGGTATATCGAGAGGTTGTAACAATGGAAAATTCTACTGAAATGCAGGATGATCTGCAGCGAATTGACGCATGGTGCAGGGAATGGCAATTGAATCTCAATGTAGACAAGTGTAATGTGCTGCGAATACATTAAATTCTTTATTAGCAAACCATTATACTTATACAAAGTTAACCCACTTCCTTATTTCATTAGTGGGTCATAATACTTATACATTTATACTTAGTTCGCAGCTAGTTTCAGTTTTTAAGTGAGCTACAGTTGATTTTAACAAACAATGGGCATTTAATTTCTAATATCTACAGCTAATATCTAATTCTTATAACTAATTCCTATATTCTGCAGCGTCACATGTGTGCCAGTGAAAGATATAAACCTACTTTCAAATTGCCTTGCTTTTCGAGCTAATCCCGAAGAGCGTGCCCCTGGCACTGGGCAGGCCTCGATGTTAATTCGCTGCAGTTCCTAACGTAGTTTCCTAAAACTAAGTCCTACAAACTAACTTATCCTACATCATTTCTGGTGTGTGTCACAATCGGTGGTGTTGATCCCTACGCCCCCTAAACCTGCGCGTGGCGGATTCCAACTAAGATGAAAAGTCGGCCAGTCCACGCACAGGCGGCATGGGAATAGGGCTCTTGGAAGCAATCAGTGGTTGTTGTCTTGGTTATTTAGTTTATCTCTCTTAAGTATTCAGTTAAAACTTTTCGCGATACCTCGTTAGCCAATGTGTTTAAGGTCTGAAAAGTTTCCTCTTGTCTAAGTAGATGATATGTGTCATAGTTTGGTAGTCTGTCTCGTAGTGTGTTCGCAACATCATTGAAGAGGGGGCATTCGTAAACTACATGTTCGGGTGTATCCTCCGGATCGCCACAGTCACACGCCGGTGTAGCCCTCTTCCCGAATCGAATACATAGAAAGAAAGATCCCTTATCATTTAACTACAATATAGCAGGTCAGCAACTGGAAGCAGTTACGCCACACACCGTCAGGTGGCCTGCGGAGTATGGACGTAGATGAAGATGTAGAATAACTGTGCTTATTTCTTGCGTTCTCTTTGGGGAAAGAACGAAGTAGGAGAATGTCCGGCACAGCCACGGAGCAGCTTCTACGACTTCGGAGATGGTAGAGTTGTGCCGCACGGTGCAGAAGAAGCGGGCACTCCCAGCTGCCGAAGCCGCCGCCGGCGCCCCTGGCGGCCGAGGCCGCAACAGCGAGCGCGCCTCGCCGGCACAGTAGGCAGTAAGCTATCGGCAGTGTACGCGCGGCGTGGCTCATCAGCGCGCTCCGACGTGACGCGACGAGACGGCTATGCGCGGGAATGCTGGACGGCGACCACCGCGCAGCTGACGGCGGCGGCAGACGCGAAACTGAAGGCGATGGCGAAGACGTGGCTTCGGCCGCCAGCTCGGAGGCGGCAGGGACGGCGGCTGCCGCTCGGACAGAGGCAGCCGTCGAAGAGGTCAGCGACAGCGACAGTGACAGCTTCAGCTGGACCAGCTCCGTGGCCGGCGAGTGCCTGGCGGACGACGCGGTGCCTGCGAACGCGCTCGCGGCGGTGGGGGTGGACCAGGGGGGCGTGGTCCCGTTCGGGCTGGCAGACCCGCGCCGCCACCTGAGTCCCGGCCCCACGTTCGGCAACGTTGCCGTCGCCAACTCTACCGACGTCCAGTTCGGTAACAAGACGTTCTTCAACGGGCCCGTCACTATCAAACAGGTGGTATACGCCAAGGATGTGGAGGGCGCCGCTGCCACGGCCGTGCCCGCCGCCGGCACGGGCGCTAGCGTCGCGCACGTCGACCCCGCCGCCCCCGACAAGACCGCTGTCGTCGCCGAAGGCGTCCGCCTCAAGGTGCTGCAGCCCATCGTCGCCAACGGCAAGGCGGCGCGCGTCAACGGTGAGTTCCGAGCCACTCTACTGCACACTACGGCGCGGTGGCTGATGGGTCGTGCTGAACCGTTAGAAACCCAATACCACCGACCGGGACTCACTCTTTCCCGGTCCAGTCAACGTTAGCTAAATGCTCGAAAACTGACATTCTGAGCCTGTGGCTGTGTACAAAATACACGCTGATTTTTGCAGAGAAGAAATAGCAACCACCACATTCTGTACTGCTGTTTATTTTTATAAATAACGCCGTCACCTGTTTCGAACCTACCGGTTAATCATCAGACGGCTTGTTCACATTAAGATACATTCTTGTCACTTTGCATCAGTTTCACTTTTTATCCCCCCATATGATGAAATTTCCTTGGGGTGATGGTGCTCTACAACCAAAACATGATGTGAGACAATGTCTATTTAACTGTAACTGTGCCTCACAACGATTTTAAACGATGTAAACAAATTAAATCGTGAGCACAATCACAGTTAAACAGACATTGTCTCACAGCATGTTTTGCTTCTAGAGCACCACCATCGTAAGAAAATTTGATCATATGGTGGAATAAAGAGTGAAAACTAAAGTAACAAGAATGTATTTTAACGTGAACAAGCCGTCTGATGATGAACCAGTCGGTTCGAAACCGCTAACGACGCTAGTTATGTAAATAACTAGTGTGTAAATAAACAGTGTTATAAAAGGTGTGTGGTTGCTGGTATCTTCTCTGCAAGAATCAACCTGACAACGTTGTACTTAGGTCCTAGTACGAATGGCTAACATTCAGGGTCGTGACAGGAATGATCATTCCAAGCAAATAAGTGTAGTAAACATTGTCTCAAAATGTATATCCTTAGAACTGCGACCACTTCCTCTTCTTCGATACTGTCAAACAAATTTCTTTTATTCTAGTTTTCCTTATTTTGGGACGGGAGGAGGGACTATGGACCCAAACAAGAAAAAATGCCCAGTAAGCCTCAAAAGCTACGAGCATATGTTCAGTAGAAGAGAATACCTCTTAAGGTATACGCTTTAGGGCTCAAGGTTACCGGACATTTTTTTCCTTGTTTTGGTCCATACTACCCCCTCCAAAAAGGTGGAATGCAAAGAGCTTGCAGCAGAATGGATTTATTACACAGTATCAAAGATGAAGAAGTGCTCATAGCTCTGAAGTTATGTGTTGTAGAGCCCATGTGTAATAGACTTCTTTTGCTTCGAATGATCGTATTATAACCTGTGAAACTGACCATTCTTCCTGGGACACTCAGTATAAAGTATCTGTTAGAGGTAATAACAATTTCGGGCGACTCAGTGGCCAGGTGCAAGTCCTTCTACTGGACGCCATTGGGCGACTTGCGTGTCCCTAACCTACCCCAGTTATCCAACAGGGGAAAGGGAACCCACAGTTTATCGTGGAAGCCGAACCACGTGCCGTTTCTGGCGACTCCTCACATTGTTGAGAGGGGAAGGCTAGGTAAAAACTAAGGTCACATGCAGAGTTAACGACCGTTCAAATGTTATGCGTAATTGACTTCGAAATCACCTCGTCTATTGACACCTCACTGCGTCGTCTGCTACCTAAACCCGTTAACGACTGGAAAGTATTTATTAGCAGTCAACATTATGACTAGTACTCAGTCAGTTACTCCCATCAGCCACCTAGCCGAGAGTCTTCTTAAGCCAGTTTTACACTATCGACTTTCTCGTCTGAATCGACTGCTCGTAGCAAGTGTGTCTACTGCAGCGCCTCTGACGTAATATTCCTGTACTGAGTGTCGGCTATCACGAGTGATCTTTGCTTACGCGTCGGCGCCAAAACCGCGTGTCTTGAGAGTGAAGTTTGCTGCGCAGTTCGCGTCTGAATGGTGAAAAGTGAAGTCATGGGAGACTGTCCTTCTTACAAAAAGACGTATTAAGGAACAACCAACAATAATAGACTTTATTAATAGTGACAGCAAAATTCATAGTGGATGCTCCTGACAAAGATTGTATGGCCAATTCTCTGCGCTTCTGATACCTGAAACAATAGGGAAAGCGTTGTCGAAGCATTTCGAAGCATCGTCATTTATTTTCCCAAGAAAATAAACACATACAAAGGCAATTAAACAAAGTTAAAAAGACAGTATATAACTCAATTTTACTTTATCCTTTGTGTCTCGCTTTCTTTCTAAGTGCGAATTAATCTCCAGAACTATTTTTTTCCTTCGATAGAGCTGACCATTTCCCTGCTGACACAATTTTCATTAAAATATTTTCGTACGTTTGCTTTCTGATTTATGCACACTGTAGGCATTTTCCTTGCTCAAGTAACGTAAAAAGTAAGTAACTATTCGCTTTGACATATTTGGTCTCTTGTGGGAGAACACTCGTAGAACAAATAATCAATCGTCATGCAACTTTTTGATACGCACCACGAATGCAAAGTAACAATAAAATAATAAAAGGTGACACAAAACCCAATAACATCACGCGGGTGGGGGCGGCGGGAACTGATTATAGCTTCCGATGTTAGCAGACGCAGTAACGCTCGTTCAACTTGGTCCTCGGTCACAGTACAGTTACTCCGACAGCTGCAACGTCACTAGAAACATGGCTTATTTTTACATATGAGATATTTTGTTTTACTCTAGCGCGTATAATATGCCGAGGCACGCTAAAACATTAGGCACGCTAAAATATTGTGAGTCTTCGTACTTTTGCTAATGACTTTTATCACGTGTTCATGGTTTGATTCTTATGGGCAGTCGCTTTCTCCTCCCGTTAATCGTGTTCACTGCGTCCGCGTCTTGCTGGGTTAGATTTCGATGGTGTTGCCTCTCGAAATCTTGGTTGTGGTGACAGACCGATCATTAGCGGAGCTAGAGGTCTAGGATAGGTTGGAAGGTGACTGATTGTGATTTGGCGAAGCCAGTGATTGTAAACAAGAATTGGCGATCGTCAATATGCTTTTGTAACAGATTAATTTCTAGCGTAGCACGAGGCCTGCTTTCGCCACTGGTAAGATTTACTCCACGTTTAACCATCGTCGTTATGAAAAGCTACTTTGCGAGTGATTTAGCCGCTTCATAATTAACGCACGTTTCTTTATAAATAGTTGAAACTACTAGATGAAATCAGAAAAGCTATATAACATAATAACTCAGTCAATCGTACATCAACTACAAAAAACACAAGCATATGGGGAGTAGTACTTCAGTATTAGCAGTAATTCGTGGGAAGATCGAACAATAGTCGGTAAGCCTCCGTCTGAGGTTACTGTTCCAATATGGCCTTCATTTCGAGTAATGTATAGTCCAGTGTGGTGTGGTTATTTTGTCGCGCAAGAGCAAGTCGAGTGTATTTAACTGTGGTAAAGTAGCGGTTGCAGTTTCGGACATAACTGTTTTCGACTAGATGTAACATATCGAGACTGTAGCTGGGATCGATCACGGGAGCTTACGTTGAAGCGTCGGCTCAACGGTGACAGTTCGTACGTGAGAAGACTGTATTACGACCAAGACACGAAGAGTATTTGTCATCCATCGCTATGAAGCTGATCGTCTGCCTGTTATTCTCTCATTGGCTACTGAAAGCGAGATGTGGAGTCACTTTGCATTCCCATGATGACAAGTGCTGTCAACATTTCTGCACAAAACAAATACACTATGTGATCAAAAGAATCCGGACACCTGGCTGAAAATGACTTACAAGTTCGTGGCGCCCTCCACTGGTAATGCTGGAATTCAATATGGAGTTGGCCCACCCTTAGCCTTGATGACAACTTCCACTCTAGCAGGCATACGTTCAATCACGTTCTGGAAGGTTTCTTGGGGAATGACAGCCCATTCTTCACGGAGTGCTGCACTGAGGAGAGGTATCGATGTCGGTCGGTGAGGCCTGGCACGAAGTCGGCGTTCCAAAACATTCCAAAGATGTTCTGTAGGATTCAGGTGAGGACCGTGCGCAGGCCAGTCCAGTACAGGAATGTTATTGTGGTGTAACCAATGCGCCACAGGCCGTGCATTATGAACAGGTGCTAGATCGTGGTGAAAGATGCAATCGCCATCCCCGAATTGCTCTTCAACAGTGGAAAGCAAGAAGGTGCTTAAGACATCAGTGTAGGCCTGTGCTGTGATACTGCCACGCAAAACAACAAGGGGTGCAAGACGCCTCCATGAAAAACACCACCACACCATAACACCACCGCCTTCGAATTTTACTGTTGGCACTACACACGCTGGCAGATGACGTTCACCGGGCATTCGTCATACCCACACCCTACCATCGGATCGCCACATTGTGTACCGTGATTCGCCACTCCACACGACGTTTTTCCACTGTTTAATCGTCCAGTGCTTACGCTTCTTACACTAAGCGAGGCGTCGTGTGGCATTTACTGGCGTGATGTGTGGCTTATGAGCAGTCGCGCGATCGTGAAATCCAAGTGTTCTCACCTCCCACCTAGCTGTCATAGTACTTGAAGTGGACCCTGATGCAGTTTGGAATTCCTGTGTGATGGTCTGGACAGATGACTGCTTCTTACACATTACGATCGTCTTCAATGTCGGCGGTCTCTGTCAGTCAATAGACGAAGTCGGCCTGTACGCTTCTGTCCTGTACGTGTCCCTTCACGTTTCCACTTCACTATCACATCGGAAACAGTGGACCTAGGGATGTTTAGGAGTGTGGAAATCTCGCGTACATACGTATGACACAAGTAACACACCAATCACCTGACCATGTTCGATGTCCGTGAGTCGGGCGGAGCCCCCCATTCTGCTCTCTCACGATGTCTAATGACTATTGAGGTCACATATAGAGTACGTGGCAGTAGGTGGAAACACAATGCCCCTAATATGAAAAAGGTATATTTTTGGGCGTGTCCGGGTACTTTTGATCACATAGTGTACACCCACATGATTACTCTGCGATTGGCGCGACTCGAATGCAAGACTAAGGGCACTGCCCCCCTCCCCCTCCCCCCACCCTCCACGACAGAATAACTTGTTTGTAAACCAAGTTTGCATTCTTCCCCACCAGACAGGCAGACGTATGAATTCATTGTCAGTTTGAAAAAGCCAGATCAAGTAATGGATATTGACTAGTAGCAAGTGCACACAAGAGCCATTAATTTACCGCGAAATCTCTATTTCACATTCACAGCGAAAATGACTGCCCCCCCCCCCTCCCCCGAAATCAAGGGTACCCTAATTTGTAAGAGACTACTATGAATTTACTTGTATGTCTGAACCGTTCTACTCTCGGAGAGCGCTTGAGGAATTTTAACACTTAAATCATAGCCGTACCGCCGTATGTTGTAATCATTAACGTCTCACCCTCAACTCCTTCAAGAGTCAAATTTCCATGCACGAAACAACGCCTGATTATTCTGCAAACGAGTTAATGTGTTAAATATTTGACGTTAAACATGGTTGTAGACACTCCATTTTCAGAAAAGCTAATTTTTATCTTATCTGAATGTTTATGGCGTCATACCATCTGAATTATGTGTCGTACAATGATATAAGTTTGCAAGTACGTTCAGTGGTACATGTGGATGTCTGCCAATGTATATATATAGTATGTGTAGTATACGTATAGTAAAGAAGTAATGAAGGAAAACGTCATGCCTGATGTTAAAGTTTGGCGGTATGTACAGTGAGCAGCGAAAACGAAGTAAGCGATAATGTTTTTCCTTTCGGTAATTTGTGTGTGTGTGTGTGTGTGTGTGTGTGTGTGTGTGTGTGGACGGGCAGGGGAGTGTCAACGAGAAAAAGTGTCTAGAAGGTTTGCAATTATATGTAGAGTTTGGTGGAAGTCGTTTAGTGCTCTCATTTTCAAATGCCCTGAGTTACGTTGCCGCAAGGTATATACGAGGTCTGTTCAAAAAAATTCGGGAACTTCGTCCACAAAATTTTTCTACTCTTACCTTTTACTTGTTGTGCATGGTCTGTTTCGAAATACTCTCCTCGACAATTGATAGACTGCTCCCAACGCCGTTTCCACTTCCAGGAGCAGTCTTGGTACCCCTGTTCCTGGATCGCACGAAGCGCCACTGCGAATTTTCTTTAATCTCGTCTATCGTTGCAAATCTTCGTCCTTTCAACAGGATTTTCAACTCTGGAACTAAAAAAAAAAGTGATTTCGTTTTTTCTGCAGTAGTCACGCACCAGCAGGGATGAATGTGCGGGTGCGTTATTGATGCAAGAGCCATGAATTGTCTCGCCACATTTCAGGGCGTATCCTTCTCACACTTTCTCGCAGGCGTCGCAACACGTCCGATAGTACCATCGATTAACAGTTTGTCCCTGTGGCACGAATTCATGATGGCACTAATCCTTCAAATTCAAAGAAAGCTGTCAGCATGTTTTTGACATTTGATCTGACCTGATAAGCTTTTTTTGGTCTTTGAGAACGATTCGTGACCCATTATGAAGACTGAACCTTGGTCTCAGCGTCATAACCGTAGGTACTCGTCTCATCACCTGTTATGACTCTGTTAAGGAACTTCTCGTTCTCATTTGCGGGCTCCAAAAGCTCTTCACAGATTGCGAGGCGGAGGCCTTTCTAGTCTTGACTCATAAGACGTGGGACGGACTTGGCGGCAATGTGATGCGTTCCAAGAGGCAATGTCAGGATTTAGTGATGATCCAACTGAAATGTTACACTCTTCTGCAATCTCTCGGACAGTCAGTCTTCGGCTGGCACGCACAATTTCGTTGACGTTCCTGACAAGAGCGTCGTGGATAGACTTCGAAGGGCATCCTGAACGAGGGTCATCTTTAACTTCCGTCCGGCCATTTTTAAACCGTGTGAGCCATTCGTAATATCGAGTAGGGCTTAATCACTCATTACCCTAGGCTTCCTGCATCATTCGCTGTGTCTCTGTGAAGGTATTATTGAGTTTCACGCAACATTTATTAGACGCGCGTTGCGCCTCTAACTCTGCCAACTCGAAATTCGCAAACTGTGCTACATAACGTTCTATTCAATACAGCAATAACAATAAATAACAGATGTATAACAATAAAACTTCCGGCAGTTACGCATTAAATACAGGCGTGTGCAGGGATGCCAACCGCATTTCGCTCCAACCCACCACTGACGCGAAATTAAGAATTTTCTGGAATTTTTTCAACAGACCTCGTACGCAGTTTCTAACTTTAATATTTATCTTATTGTGTTAAACTTTTGACGTTAGATTACATATTTAAATGAATAGGTCACGACAACATTTAAAATTTTTGAATTAGGTCAACAAATTCGAGGGCTATCCAGAAGGTATTTTTAAATATATGCCGCAATTCAAAATACCGCGAGTCTTGAAGTGCGGTCAGTAATAAGGTTTTTGTTGCAAAAACCCATAAACCCATTGAAATTCATCGGCAGCTGTGTAAAGTGTACAGAAACAACGTAATCACCGAAGGCGAAGTACGCCAGTGGTGCATTACACTCGAAAGTGGCCGAACTAATATTCACGAGCGAGATGGACGATCGAGCGCTGTGACTGGCAAACTGGTCGCTGAAGTCGCTGAGAAGATCCAAGAAAACTGCCGACCGACAGTGACGGAGATCTCGTTTTACACAAATTTCACAAAGTTTGTTGCATCAGATCGTTGCACAGAAGCTAGGGAGTGACTAACTGGTTGCAGTCTCAGACGGCAGAATTTTGTAACACTGGAAATTTATTGTTCGCCACTATGATACGTGCTTCAATTTGTGTGGAGACTATGTTGAAAAGTAATATTTAAGTATCGCTTTCAAGTAAATAAAACACAGTTTTTTCAAATAAAACGTAATCCACTTACTAGATACCCCTCGTATATGGAATACAGAAAATCACATTTTTGTTGCTCCTGGGCTCCGTTATATAGGCAGCCTGCAACTGGTATCTGCTTCTAGTCGTCTGGCAGCACAAATATCCAATTTATAAAAAAAAAACTAAATCTTTCTGTTTCTGAGTTCTCCCTTTGTAAATGAGAGGCAACAATATATTTTGGCATTCGCAGGAAAAAAGTTGTTCACTGACATTTCGTTACAAGATTTTGCGGTAATTAGAAGAAGTTTTGCTTTAATTATCCCATCCCTCCTCACTTATCTTATTCGTTCTCTCCCTCCCTCCTCCCCCTCTCCCTCTTTCTGTTTCGTATGACACACAACGAACCGCGCTTCTTTGGACTTACTCGATATTTCCTGTCGGACCCATCTGTTAGGATCCCATTTCGTGCATCAGTACTTTAGAAAAGGACGGTTAAGTGTATTGTAAGCAGTTCGTTTAGTGGATTTGTTGCATGTATTAAAGCTTCAGCCAATGAAACGCAGTCTTTGGGTTGCCATCCCGCTTCACGGATGCAACACATGTAAATGGGTGTTCTCGTACGCTTCCGCTCTTCTGTGTTAATTGTTACTTGCCTAATCTTATTTGCAGCATCTCCACGAGATGGTTGAAGGGCATTTGGTCTTTCTACTTTGTAAGATTTGTTTTCGAAGTTTCTTAAGCAGATACTCGAGAGACATAGAGCGTTATTCTTCGAATGTCAACATTGCAGCATTTCTATTACACTCCCTCGCCAACCCGGAGGCCTGGGCTATTCGCACCGCCTTTCTTTGTATATGCTCCGTATTCGCTGCTAGCCGCTTACTAATCTCTTTCACTTGAGAAGCGTTCAAATAAAAATATCCACTTTATTTTGTAGACGAACTGTAGTTCCCAAGTATCCAAGTATAAGCGTAGTCTCCCATTTCATGACATACTGTTGTCGTGGGTTATTAATGCTATGATCAATGGACACCAAACTCTTACGTTTTGTGAAGTGTACCACTTCGCATTAGTCTGCGTTAAATAGTTGATAGCCTTTTCACCAGTCTTTTCCGATAACCTTTTCACCTCCCCATCCCTGCTACACCCAAAATCCTCAATAATGTGTTTTCCTTTGATTACTCCTATAATTTTTCTTCCTCTCATTAACATGCACTTTCATGTTGCAAAAGTTTCCAGTAGACTCTTTCCCTATCCTACCCCTTTTATGTTTCTTCGCTTTGGTAAACTAGATTTTACGAACATTAATTTTAGTCATTATGTCAAGGAACATTGTGACTGACAGTTGAAATGGTTTTAGAAGAATCCAAATCATGATTTATTTTATTTGGTAGCTGATTTCGGTTGTGCAACAGTGTTCAGAGCAGTTAAATATCCTCGCTGAGGCGGCAGCTTAAACGCACTCTGCTAGTAAATATCAGTCAGCTGTGGAGAGTAATAACGTGTTCTTGGCTTCACAGGTGACGACTTATACGTACCAGAGCCGCAAACTGGACATTAAATTCGCTACAGATGGTTGCATAACGGAAACAGTTAACTGAGTAAAACTAACGGCATTTGCATTGTTTTCGAGTGATTTACAAGAGGGAAGCAACAAAATAGAGGGTCTACCTAGTACTGCAGATAGTCTGTCCTCAGCTTCGAGAAAGCTTTAACCTAGCGAAAGAAAGAAACAGATTAGTTCGCCAGAAGTTGAACAGCCGCAGACGGGGTGGAGGTTGAGGAAGCGAATCGCCGAATGTTTACAAACAGTGAGGGAGGAAGTATCATATACAGCGAGAGGCGTGTGTCTCCTGGCTCGGCTCGCTAGCCAGCGCAGCGCGCTGCAGATGCAGAGAAAGCTGCCCGGCCACCTGATTGGCTAGCGGTCCGGACACGTCACCTCGCCGTCGTGTGTGTGTGTGTGTGTGTGTGTGTGTGTTTACTGTCACCGCCAAGGCCTGGTCGCGCAACCAGTTCTCTTCCACCTGACGATGAACGCGATGAACGAAACGCCTAAACAACATTCCGTACTAGCGCCTGTTCTGGGTTTGCCTCACACTGCATCCATATCATAGAGCTAAAACACAACGCCCAACCATCGCACGGATGCTTTAATGACACAGTTACACAGAAATACAGGGACTGGTCGAAAATATGTAAACACCGAGAGAAATGCACGCTTGAACATGCAGGGTGTTTCAAAAATGACCGGTATATTTGAAACGGCAATAAAAACTAAACGAGCAGCGATAGAAATACACCGTTTGTTGCAATATGCTTGGGACAACAGTACATTTTCAGGCAGACAAACTTTCGAAATTACGGTAGTTACAATTTTCAACAACAGATGGCGCTGCGGTCTGGGAAACTCTGTAGTACGATATTTTCCACATATCCACCATGCGTAGCAATAATATGGCGTAGTCTCTGAATGAAATTACCCGAAACCTTTGACAACGTGTCTGGCGGAATGGCTTCACATGCAGATGAGATGTACTGCTTCAGCTGTTCAATTGTTTCTGGATTCTGGCGGTACACCTGGTCTTTCAAGTGTCCCCACAGAAAGAAGTCACAGGGGTTCATGTCTGGCGAATAGGGAGGCCAATCCACGCCGCCTCCTGTATGTTTCGGATAGCCCAAAGCAATCACACGATCATCGAAATATTCATTCAGGAAATTAAAGACGTCGGCCGTGTGATGTGGCCGGGCACCATCTTGCATAAACCACGAGGTGTTCGCAGTGTCGTCTAAGGCAGTTTGTACCGCCACAAATTCACGAACAATGTCCAGATAGCGTGATGCAGTAATCGTTTCGGATCTGAAAAATGGGCCAATGATTCCTTTGGAAGAAATGGCGGCCCAGACCAGTACTTTTTGAGGATGCAGGGACGATGGGACTGCAACATGGGGCTTTTCGATTCCCCATATGCGCCAGTTCTGTTTATTGACGAAGCCATCCAGGTAAAAATAAGCCTCGTCAGTAAACCAAATGCTGCCCACATGCATATCGCCGTCATCAATCCTGTGCACTATATCGTTAGCGAATGTCTCTCGTGCAGCAATGGTAGCGGCGCTGAGGGGTTGCCGCATTTGAATTTTGTATGGATAGAGGTGTAAACTCTGGCGCATGAGACGATACGTGGACGTTGGCGTCATTTGGACCGAAGCTGCAACATGGCGAACGGAAACCCGAGGCCGCTGTTGCATCACCTGCTGCACTAGCTGCGCGTTGCCCTCTGTGGTTGCCGTTCGCGGTCGCCTTACCTTTCCAGCATGTTCATCCGTCACGTTCCCAGTCCGTTGAAATTTTTCAAACAGATCCTTTATTGTATCGCTTTTCGGTCCTTTGGTTACATTAAACCTCCGTTGAAAACTTCGTCTTGTTGCAACAACACTGTGTTCTAGGCGGTGGAATTCCAACACCAGAAAAATCCTCTGTTCTAAGGAATAAACTATGTTGTCTACAGCACACTTGCACGTTGTGAACAGCACACGCTTACAGCAGAAAGACGACGTACAGAATGGCGCACCCACAGACTGCGTTGTCTTCTATATCTTTCACATCACTTGCAGCGCCATCTGTTGTTGAAAATTGTAACTACTGTAATTTCGAAAGTTTGTCCGCCTGAAAATGTACTGTTGTCCCAAGCATATTGCAACAAACGGTGTATTTCTATCGCTGCTCGTTTAGTTTTTATTGCCGTTTCAAATATACCGGTCATTTTTGAAACACCCTGTAAATGCAAATGCCAGCCAAGCCTGCATGTTGCGCTGTTGTATCTGACCACGAACAGCACCTCTGCAATGTCTTCAGTACGCTGCAAGTGGTAGTTGTCGTCAGAATAGTGTATTGTGTGTTTGTGAGTGCAGTATGTTGGAGCTATGTGAATTCGAACGTGAGCGGATTCTTGCCGCTCGCACGGTGCGTGCTTCCGTAACCAAGGCAAGCGAAGTGATTGGTGTTTCAAGTGGCACGGTATCGCATACAGGGAACGCCTAAAAAATCATCCGCTACGTCACAACGCGGACGAAAGTGTGTGCCGAGTGATCTTGGAGAGAGGGTCATTGGATTGTGACGAAAAATAAGGGGACCATAGCAGCTAAAGTCACTGCAGAAGTAAATGTCCCACTCGCGAACCCAGTCAGTACCCAAACAGCGCAAAGGGAGCTCCACAGGGAGTGAGCTGTAGGGCGAGCTGGAATTCGAAAACCACTCATCAGTGATGCAAATGCCCATAACAGGAAAACGTGGTGCCGAAGCCATGGACTATGGAGCAATTCAAGAAAGTAATTTGGGCGGTGAGTTGTTTCACATTGTTTCCAAATTCTGGCCGAATTCTCGTCCCAAGAAGCATGCCGGCCGAAGTGACCGAGCGGTTCTAGGCGCTACTGTCTGGAACCACGCGACCGCTACGGTATCAGGTTCGAATCCTGCCTCGGGCACGGATGTGTGTGATGCCCTTAGGTTAGTTAGGTTTAAGTAGTTCTAAGTTCTAGGGACTGATGACCTCAGAAGTTAAGTCCCATAGTGCTCAGAGCCATTTTTGAACCAAGACGCATGATGGAGGCTCGGTGCTGGTTTGGGAAGCTATATTGTGATATTCTACGAGCCCCGTGGTAACTCAGGTCGCATTATTGCCAATGATTATGCGACCATCTTGTCTAACCAGGTCCCTGCCATGGTACAATATTTGTTCCCCAAAGGTGATGCTGCGTTCCAAGACGACCGGGCCACTTCTGACACAACTCTGGTCTGGTCTTGTGAGGATGAGGAGGATTTGTCGCATCTCCCTTGACCATCACAGTCTCCAGATCTCAGTATTACTGAGCCTTTGTGGTCCACCTTGGAGTGAACGGTACGTAATTGCTGTCCACCTCCATCACCGTCTGGCAGGAAGAATGGCATAAGACTCCCTCCAAACCCATACAGGACCTATATTTATCCATTCCAAGATGAACGGTAGCTGTTTTGGATAACAACCGTTTTCGTACAACATATTAGGCATGCCAATATGTTGTGTTTTGTTTTTGATGTTTTCATATTTTTGTCCACACCCTGTGAATGAGGGTTGAATTGAGTAACACGTGAAATCCTCCTATAGAGGGAAGGGCACAAGACCTGAGAGTGTGCCCGGCAGAATCTTCACTGACTGTGCAGAGGACATGACTTCTGCTGACCGTAGGTCGCTGGAACAGTGCAGCGTCGCACCCGACGGGGTAATGGGTTAAGGTGTCCTAGACTACAAGAAGGGTCGCAACCCAGACGCTCTAAACTATAGACTTATCATGCAGACGTCTGCTGTTTCCCGTAAAATTATGGAGCCCACTTTCTCCATTCATTCATGAGCTCCCGAAGGCAGTACATAGTGGAGTTCCGGCTGATGCCGTGGTTCACGACTTCCGGAAAGTCTTCGCTACAGTTCCGCGTCTCCGAGCAAACAAAATATGTACATGCGGAATAGTAGTCAGTACGTTCATCTTAATGGAGGGACCAGTCAATGACGTGAAGGATAACATCTGCAGCCTCACAAGGCTGTTCATACACAAAGAGTTGCACGAGTTGAGAGTCTGAGTGAACCTTCATTAGCTGCCACTCTAATAAAATAATTCCAAGTACTGTTTCGTCAATTTTAAGGGCTAAATGCGTAACCGAGTCCATCGAGATAACCGTTCGACCGAGCAACGTGTAGCCTTGTAGAGCCGTTGGTTTCCTATGTCTGCAGTTGACTCCGTGCCATTCTTCGTGTCTACGCTGAATTGTGGAAAACAGGTACGTGGGGATGACAAAAGCAGCTCACAACTCACAGTAGAAAGAGATAATGTAATACATGAAACCTGACACAAGAATCTTTGTTTTCGCAATCCGTTATAGGATCACTTTGTTGTCCGTCTGGCTGGCTGTCCGACTGTCTATCCTTTCTCTCAAAAGTATCAAGTTGAAATTTGTGACATATACGCCTGTGGTCCCTTGGCGGTGTAAAAAAGTGAAGCTACTACGTCGATGTAGCCAAAAGATGAGACTTTTATGTCACATATTTTGATAATCGCTAGCTCACTTATCAAAACCTGTAGGGTACTTCCCATTGGCCTAGAATCGTGGAATTTGGCAATAAGCGAGATTTCACAGCACAACCAAAGAAAAGAAGTCCTTAAATTGTAAGTTTGTAATTAAATCACAAAAAACTTTTTTTGTCATTTGTTATCTAACTGCCTGTCTGTCCGCCTGTGAAGATCCCTTTTTCTCAGGAACGGGTTGACGTATGAAGTTGAAATTTATGTTAGAGAGTGAGGTCTATCGTCCCTTAATGGTGTAAAACACTTAAACTTCTAAGCCCGTGCAGTCAAAAGATACGGCCATTTATGTCACATATTTTGACAGTCGCAAACTCACTAATCAAAACATACAGGGTACTTGCCGTTGTCCTAGAATCATGAACTTTGGCAAGAAGCCGGTTAAGAGTACAAGTAAAGGAAAAAATCCGAAATTGTTATTTGTAATTGTATCAAGCGAAAAAAATATTTCTGTTGCAATTTGGTATCCAGCTTCAGATTTAAAATTAAAACGTACTCGAAAGTCTTGGGATTACTAGGATCGCCAGTATCAATGTCAATAACGGGCAAAGATCGTCAATATTCCCGGTTTCCGGGCTGGATGAATTATCTACAGGGCGACAATTATTGAACTGTATGAAATAAAATCCTCATAACTTCTTAACGGTTTGCGTTAGGATTTTAAAACTGTACAGTTGGCCTTGGGGCACGATGGGAATTAGTATGCGCATATATGGATTGATTTAGCGACGAAGCCCACTTCCATTTGGATGGGTTCATCACTAAATCAATAAGCAAAACTGGCGTATTTGGGGGACTGAGAATCCGCATTTCGCCATCGAGAAGTCTCTTCACCTTCAGCGGGTGACTATATGGTATGTGATTTCCAGTCACGGAATAATCGGTGCGATATCCCTCGATGGCACAGGGACTACCGAACGGTACGTGAAGGTTTCGGAAGATGATTTCATCCCCATTATCCAAAGTGACCACGGAATGATCGGTGCGATATTCCTTCATGGCACAAGGACTACCGAACGGTACGTGAAGATTTCGGAAGATGATTTCATCCTCATTATCCAAAGTTACCATGATTTCAACAAGATGTGGTTCATGCAAGACGGAGCTCGATCTCATCAAAGCAAGAGTTTGTTTGATATCCTGGAGGAGCACTTTGGGGATCGCATTCTGGCTCTGGGGTACCCAGAGGCTACTGGCATGGACCTCGACTGGCCGCCATATTCTCCGGATCTGAACACATGCGACTCCTTTTTTGTGGGGCTATATGGAAGAAAAAGCGTGCAGTAATAACCCTAAAACCATAGCTAAGCTGAAAACAGCCTTTCAGGAGGTCATCGACAGCATCGGTGTTCCAACACTCCAGCAGGTCATGCAGAATTCCGCTATTCGTCTGCGCCACATCATCGCCAGTAATGGCAGGTATATCGAACATATCATGACCTAAATCTGAATATCTGTAGTGACGTTTACATGTTGAATAAAGTGCGTACACACCGTAGTTTGCAGCTAATTTACGTCCGTGAACCATGGACCTTGCCGTTGGTGGGGAGGCTTGCGTGCCTCAACGATACAGATAGCCGTACCGTAGGTGCAACCACAACGGAGGGGTATCTGTTGAGAGGCCAGACAAACGTGTGGTTCCTGAAGAGGGGCAGCAGCCTTTTCAGTAGTTGCAGGGGTAACAGTCTGGATGATTGACTGATCTGGCCTTGTAGCATTAACCAAAATGGCCTTGCTGTTCTGGTACTGCGAACGGCTGAAAGCAAGGGGAAACTACAGCCATAATTTTTCCCGAGGGCATGCAGCTTTACTGTATGGATAAATGATGATGGCGTCCTCTTGGGTAAAATATTCCAGAGGTAAAATAGTCCCCCATTCGGATCTCCGGGCGGGAACTACTCAAGAGGACGTTGTTATCAGGAGAAAGAAAACTGGCATTCTACGGATCGGAGCGTGGAATGTCAGATCCCTTAATCGGGCAGGTAGATTAGAAAATTTACAAAGGCAAATGGATAGGTTAAAGTTAGATATAGTGGGAATTAGTGAAGTTCGGTGGCAGGAGGAACAAACTTTTGGTCAGGTGAATACAGAGTTATAAATACAAAATCAAACAGGGGTAAGGCAGGAGTAGCTTTAATAATGAATAAAAAAATAGGAGTACAGGTAAGCTACTACAAACAGCATAGTGAACGCATTATTGTGGCCAAGATAGACACGAAGCCCACGCCTACTACAGTAGTGCAAGTTTTTATGCCAACTAGCTCTGCAGATGACGAAGAAATTGATGAAATGTGTGATGAGATAAAAGTTATTATTCAGGTAGTGAAGGGAGACGAAAATTTAATAGTCATGGGTGACTGGAATTCAAGAGCAGGAAAAGGGAGAGAAGGAAACATAGTAGGTGAATATGGATTGGGGCTAAGAAATGAAAGAGGAAGCCGCCTGGTAGAATTTTGCGCAGAGCATAACTTAATCATAGCTAACACTTGGTTTAAGAATCATGAAAGAAGGTTGTATACATGGAAGAACCCTGGAGATACTGAAAGGTATCAGATAGATTATATAATGGTAAGGCAAAGGTTTAGGAACCAGGTTTTAAGTTGTAAGACATTTTCAGGGGCAGATATGGACTCTGACCACAATCTATTGGTTATGAACTGTACACTAAAACTGAAGAAACTGCAAAAAGGTGGGAAATTAAGGAGATGGGACCTGGATAAACTGAAAGAACCAGAGGTTGTACAGCAGGGAGAGCATAAGGGAACAATTGACAGGAATGAGGGAAAGAAATACAGTAGAAGAAGAATGGGTAGCTTTGAGGGATAAAATAGTGAAGGCAGCAGAGGATCAAATAGGTAAAAAGACGACGGCCAGTAGAAACCCCATGGGTAACAGAAGAAATATTGAATTTAACTGATGAAAGGAGAAAATATAAAAATGCAGTAAATGAAGCAGGCAAAAAGGAATACAAACGTCTCAAAAATGAGATCGACAGGAAGTGCAAAATGGCTAAGCAGGGATGGCTAGAGGACAAATGTAAGGATGTAGAGACTTATCTCACCAGGGGTAAGATAGATACTGCATACAGGAAAATTAAAGAGACCTTTGGAGAAAAGAGAACCACTTGTATGAATATCAAGAGCTCAGATGGAAACCCGGTTCTAAGCAAAGAAGAGAAAGCCGAAAGGTGGAAGGAGTATATAGAGGGTCTATACAAGGGCGATGTACTTGAGGACAATATTATGGAAATGGAAGAGGATGTTGATAAAGATGAAATGGGAGATACGATACTGTGTGAAGAGTTTGACAGAGCACTGAAAGATCTAAGTCGAAACAAGGCCCCGGGAGTAGACAACATTCCATTAGAACTACTGATGGCCTTGAGAGAGCCAGTCCTGACAAAACTCTACCATCTGGTGAGCAAGATGTATGAGACAGGCGAAATACCCTCAGACTTCAAGAAGAATGTAATAATTCCAATCCAAAAGAAAGCAGGTGTTGACAGATGTGAAAATTACCGAACTATCAGTTTAATAAGTCACAGCTGCAAAATACTAACGCGAATTCTTTACAGACGAATGGAAAAACTGGTAGAAGCTGACCTCGGGGAAGATCAGTTTGGATTCCGTAGAAATGTTGGAACACGTGAGGCAATACTGACCTTACGACTTATCTTAGAAGAAAGATTAAGAAAAGGCAAACCTACGTTTCTAGCATTTGTAGACTCAGAGAAAGCTTTTGACAATGTTGACTGGAATACTCTCAAATTCTGAAGGTGGCAGGGGTAAAATACAGGGAGCGAAAGGCTATTTAAAATTTGTAGAGAAATCAGATGGCAGTTATAAGAGTCGAGGGGTATGTAAGGGAAGCAGTGGTTGGGAAGGGAGTGAGACAGGGTTGTAGCCTATCCCCGATGTTATTCAATCTGTATATTGAGCAAGCAATAAAGGAAACAAAAGAAAAGTTCGGAGTAGGTATTAAAATCCATGGAGAAGAAATAAAAACTTTGAGGTTCGCCGATGACATTGTAATTCTGTCAGAGACAGCAAAGGACTTGGAAGAGCAGTTGAACGGAATGGACAGTGTCTTGAAAGGAGGATATAAGATGAACATCAACAAAAGCAAAACGAGGATAATGGAATGTAGTCGAATAAAGTCGGGTGATGCTGAGGGAATTAGATTAGGAAATGAGACACTTAAAGTAGTAAGTGGGTTTTGCTGTTTGGGGAGCAAAATAACTGATGATGGTCGAAGTAGAGAGGATATAAAATGTAGACTGGCAATGGCAAGGAAAGCGTTTCTGAAGAAGAAAAATTTGTTAACATCGAGTATAGATTTAAATGTCAGGAAGTCGTTTCTGAAAGTATTTGTATGGAGTGTAGCCATGTATGGAAGTGAAACATGGGCGATAAATAGTTTGGACAAGAAGAGAATAGAAGCTTTCGAAATGTGGTGCTACAGAAGAATGCTGAAGATTAGATGGATAGATCACATAACCAATGAGGAGGTATTGAATAGAATTGGGGAGAAGAGGAGCTTGTGGCACAACTTGATTAGAAGGAGGGATCTGTTGGTAGGACATGTTCTGAGACATCGAGGGATCACCAATTTGGTATTGGAGGGCAGCGTGGAGGGTAAAAATCGTAGAGGGAGACCAAGAGATGAATACACTAAGCAGATTCAGAAGGATGTAGGCTGCAGTAGGTACTGGGAGATGAAGAAGCTTGCACAGGATAGAATAGCATGGAGAGCTGCATCAAACCAGTCTCAGGACTGAAGATCACAACAACAATAACAACATAGTTCAGTAACTGTCACCTTATATATGCATAATTGTGTACGGAACCCTCATAGCTGAGTCCTACTCGGCCCTAACCTTTTTTCTATATTTTTTAAAAGAAAGCAGCAGAAGTCATAGTTGGGGACGAGCGAGGTTATTTTTAGTCTTTTCCTTAGTCTTATTGTCGATATGCGACGTGCTTCCAAAGGCTAATCACAAGCCGTCGGTCGACAAGAGTTTTGAAGATTCTTGAGGAATGGTTTACATTCTGTCGTTAGACACTAGCATTGCTGAACCGGCAATGACGACTTTTCTTGAAAGGTTGGGCTAAATGTCTTGAGACGAGCCGTGAGCACAGAGTAAATACCCAGCGCGCGGCTGCATCGCTCGTTATCACGACTATGCTACAGGCGGACACAAGCCACTCGCAGCGTAACTCCTGTTTACCTTCGTTGTTAACACTTCGGCTGCTTGGTGCGCCGTGAGCTGCACACACTGCCAATCTGAGTGCACCGTCTGACAATCCACCGAGTTCTTACCGTAATAAAGAACACTCCAGATGTTCTTCATGCTGACATTTCTCAAAACGGATAACTTTAAAAAGCAGCTTAATTTAGGGAGTTTTTTTTTAGTGGACCATACATTTAAAAACAGAGACAACACACAGTGCAACAAAATAACGCATTCATCTTGCCTTTTATTCTTGCTGCATACGATGTGTCCTCTTATATTCAACAGTGCCGGGAAATGGATTTTCAACGACTGGTCGATGATCTCTTCATGATTCCGTTTCTTCCTCGTATTTCTTCAAAATCACATTGATGAGACAGAGATGAAATTCGGCGATTGAATTGCTCTTTTGGGCATGAGCCTTGTAAGTAACGTGGGAATCTAGTACGTACATAATGACATCTACATCTACATCTACGTGATTACTCTGATATTCACAATAAAGTGCCTGGCAGAGGGTTCAATGAACCGCCTTCATGCTGTCTCTCTACCGTTCCACTCTCGAACGGCACGCGGGAAAAACGAGCACTTAAATTTTTCCGTGCGAGTCCTGATTTCTCCTATTTTACTGTGATGATGATTTCTCCCTATGTAGGTGGGCGCCAACAGAATGTTTTCGCAATCGGAGGAGAAAACTGGTGACTGAAATTTCATGAGAAGATCCCGTCGCAACGAAAAACGCCTTTGTTTTAACGATTGCCAGGCCAATTCACGTATCATGTCTGTGACACTATCTCCCCTATTTCGCGATAATACAAAACGAGCTGCCCTTCTTTGTACTTTTTCGATGTCATCCGTCAGTCCCACCTGATGCGGATCCCATATCCTACAGCAGTACTTCAGAATAGGGCGGACAAGCGTAGTGTAAGCAGTCTCTTTGGTAGACCTGTTGCACCTTCCAAGTGTTCTGCCAATGAACCGCAGTCTTTGGTTTGCTCTACCCACAATATTATCTATTTGATCGTTCCAATTTAGGTTATTTCTAGTTGTAATCCCTAAGTATTTAGTTGAATTTGCAGGGCTCAGACTTGTGTGACTTACCGCGTAATCGAAACTTAGCTGATTTCTTTTAGTACTCATGTGAATAACTTCGCACTTTTCTTTATTCTGTGTCAACTGCCACTTTTCGCACCATACAGGTATCTTATCTGAATCATTTTGCGACTTGTTTTGATTATCTGATGACTGTATAAGACGGTAAATGACAGCATCATCTGCAAAAAATCTAAAACGGCTACTCAGATTGCCTCCGATGTCGTTAATATAGATCAGGAACAATAGAGGGCCTATAACACTTCCTTGGGGAACGCCGGATGTGAAAGAAGAGTTTTTTTCCTACAGTTCCATCCTGTTGCGAATGCGTCCAGGTGAGTTAAATTAACCTCTCCAAAGAAATACCGTCAGAAAAGACTTTCTAACACTAAAATCTATATTAGATATAATCGTATTTTTCTTTGTCATAAAATATTTTCTTGCTGTTACCAGTCGGGGCTATTCAAAATGAAGAGACAGATTTCAAACATTTATTGCTTCCAAACTACAAAAGATGAAAACACAATTCCAACGTTCCTGCAAAGAGAAAAGTTCACATTTTTATTCATTCAATGTGAGCACCATGTGTTCAAACATCAAGACGGTGGCTCATTTTCTTCCACACACGAAGCAGCTGGTCTCTCGTTATCGAATTCACAGCTTCAGCAAGAGTGCCTGGCATAGGGGGGATAAAAACGCGACATTTTACGTAACCCGACAGATGAAAGCCATCAGGTGTGAGTTCTGGAGACCCGAAAGGCCACCGGCGATGACGTCCGTCTTCTGCTCCTCCTCTTCCAATCCTACGTCCTGAAAAAGGGTCATTCAGGTAACGTTGGACGTGCTTAGAGAAATTCTCTATGACACTATTCAAGGACGTTGGATTGGAAGAGGAGAATCAGAAGATGAACTTCATCGCCAGTGGCCTTTCAGGTCTCCAGGCCTCACACCCTGTGGTCTTTATCAGTGGGGGTATATGAAAGACCGCGTTTTTATCCCCCTTATGCCTGACACTCTTGAAACTTTGTGACATCGCATTACTGACGCTGAGAATTCTATAACGAGAGACCAGCAGCCTCGTGTGTTGCAGGGTATGAGCAACCCGTTTGATATTTCTCGTGGTGCTGACACTGAATGCATAAAAATTTGAACTTTTCTCTTTCATGGAACGTTGGAATCATTTGTAGCTTGGAAGCAATAAATGATTGAAATCTGTTCGTTTTTTGGTGAGCCCTGTATATTCTGCATTTTATCAACCTCCAGTTATTTTGCTGCCCAAAGGGCCAAAGTTATCTACTACTTTTAGCGTCTCATTTCTTAATGTATTCCCTCTACATCGCGTGATTAAATTCAACTGCACTCCACCATCCCTCGTTGACGTTCAACTTACAATCTCTTTTCACTACATTATCTATTCCATTTTCTTTTTCTTCTGCTTAGGCCTCACAGTCTCAAAAAATCTGAAGAACTATCGTGTGAAAAATTTGAAAAAAATTATACACAGTCTTTTGGAAAAACGTGGTTCTGCAAAATTATCGATTTAAGTCAATTGACCTTACAAGCCCTTTACCATCTCTTATTCCGGGTGGGCATAATTGAAGTGCGGCTAGTCACGGACGCCCGTTGTGGGCTGTAATTATCGTAAAGCAGCGAAACTGGTTAGATATGCTAACACGTTAATGTGGAACCGATTAACGCTGAAAAAAAAATTAGTTCCAATTTTCGCCACCGGCTGCAAATTTGGCTCTGTACACTGTTTTTATGGTGGTAGAATACCCTCACTGTCATTTGAGAAGCCGTATCGTGACTGAACAATATGGCTGTCGATGAGAAAGACCGTGCGCTGTTAGTGAAACTGTTTTATACGAACGGCAGCAATTACAGTGCTGCATTCGAGAGTATGGGCGACGGAAAGGTCTGGGGAGAGGCCCGATGCCATTAAATGGTTAAAGGAAGATGATAACGAAAATTGAAAACACGGCTGAGCTTGGTATGGTGCTTCGAAAAGGAAGTCGTCCTATTCCGGCGGAAGTTATTGACGAGGTTGCTGTTGCTGTAACTTTAACCATGCAACACCTGTCCCGGGTAGTGCTAGTCCTCCTGTAGTGTCATGAGAATTGTCCATCCCATGATCAACGGTACGGAATCTTTTACTGTCTATATTACACTGGTACCTGTGCAAGACCCAGCAACTGAAACCTCATGATCCGCAGCGACGTTCTGAATTTGTTCTTCGGTTTCTGGCACAGATCGACGTTGATGACGTGTGGCGGGGCAGAATTCTGTGGAGTGACGTCGCACATTTGACACTACAGGGAGCAGTAAATACACAGAACTGCCGAATTAAGCGTACTGTTAAAACCCCTGTTGTGCACGAAGAGCCACTGCAGTCGCCGTATGTGACTGTGTGGTGTGGATTGGCGAGCATCTTTATTCTTGGTCCGTTCTTCTCAGAAGAGAATACACGCAAATATATACCATGACGTCTGCACGTTACCGAGACCTCCTTGTACAGCATGTTATTCCTGCTTTGGAAGAGCGCAACTATGTGGAAACCACTGTTTCCATGCAAGATGGCGCAACACCTCAAGTCATTCGCCCAGTGAAAGATCTGCTTAATGCAACCTTCCACAAATGTGTTGTCTCCAGAGATTTTCTAGATACATGGTCTGCAAGATCACCTAATCTGAATCCATCTGACTTTTGTCTCTGGGGGTACCTAAAAGAACGCGTTTACCAGGGACACTATCGGTCACTACATGATCTGAAGGCCAATATACAGGAACACGTTGCTCAGATTCGACCGGCCCTGCTGCGAGCAGCTGTTGATCACGTCGTCTTACGGGTGCAACATGTCGTCGTCTCCGGTGTTCATATCGAACAAATTGTGTAAGCTGCGGTAACAATAAAATCAACAGTATGCCTCTCTCTTTGGTCTTTTCTGCCCACGTTCTTTTCCAATCCATTACGTATGGAAACATTTCGATACGTCTTTCTTTCACTCAAAGAGCCAGATTTGCACGTGGTGGCCAAAATGAAAATTAATATTTTTCCAGCGTAAATAGGTTCCGCATTAACGCATTAGAATATCTGACAATCTTCGCTGCCATATCTTAACTACAGCACACATTGGACCACTGAGAGAAGCTACACTTCAGTTACAAACACCCGGTAGTCTTACAATATCTTCAGCAGACCATAACCTTTCTACTTGTTTTCCCTGGATTTTAATTCTTTTTGCAAATTTCTCCTTGCTTTTCTTTACTGCCTTCTTAGTGCACAAACTAAATAACTTCAAATGATTCAAATGGCTCTAAGCACTATGGGACTTAACATCTGAGGTCGCAAGTCCCCTAGACTTAGAACTACTTAGACCTGAGTAACCTAAGGACATCACACACATCCACGCCCGTGGCAGGATTCGAACCTGCGACCGTAGCAGCAGCGTGGTTTCGGACTGAAGCGCCTAGAACCGCTCGGCCACAACGGCCGGCTTAAATAATTTCGTAAATCCGCTTCAACAGTGTCTCATTCTCTTCTCAGTCACTGCTTCCGTTTCGTATACTTCGATTCGTATACTTCGACTCTTATTACTACAGTCTCGATCCTTGTCTTTCAACCTTGAGAACTTCAGAACTCTATGGAGTCTATCCAGTCAGCAATGTCAGTCTTCACTCTGTCTTCTAAGGTGAGTCGTACGATCTGTATTCCATTGTGTGTTGCTACATTTCTCCGGAACGCAAATTAATCCTTTCCCATGTCGTCCCCCATCGGTCTTCCCATTCCTCTGTAAATAATTCCTGTTCGTATATACCACGGCGTATGAAACTGGTGATTCGGTAATACGTGTACCTATGGATGTGATAAAGATGCAAATACACCAAGGGGCAAGAGGATAAAATGGTTCAAATGGCTCTGAGCACTATGCGACTTAACTTCTGAGGTCATCAGTCGCCTAGAACTTAGAACTAATTAAACCTAACTAACCTAAGGACATCACACACATCCATGCCCGAGGCAGGATTCGAACCTGCGACCGTAGCAGTCCCGCGGTTCCGGACTGCGGCAAGAGGATAGAACTGGGTTATAGACGAATGTTGAATAGATTAATCAGAATACAACGAAAAAGTAAGCAGTTACACCACACGTGTCATAGCGAAAGATCCAGAAAAAAACAATGTCTGAAAGCTCCTCATTTAATACGAAGGGGAATAAAAGGCTGGAAGAGTATTTGGAACAGTTGCAAATATAAATCGGAGGCATATTGTTTCCCACCATTAACTATATGACAAAATAGAAAAAGTGACAGCTGAAATCTGCGTCGTACATAAAGGTACGATATAGAGTAAACAGCATATTTTGGCTCTGTACACTGTTTTTATGGTGGTACAATACCCTCACTTAGAAATACACCAAGGGGCAAGAGGATAAAATGGTTCAAATGGCTCTGAGCACTATGCGACTTAACTTCTGAGGTCATCAGTCGCCTAGAACGTTAAGCATGTAAGCGAGAAAAAGTTTCGTTAAGGTTTGAAATTATGCTTAAAGTTTATTGGAAGTCGCTGGGTGCTCTCATTCTCAAATATTGGATGAATCGGATCCGGGTATTCGAACGCCGTCAGTCACGCTGGCTCATGACAAAAACACAGTTTCTAACTGTGCCGTCGCAAAAAAAAAAAAAATCACGACACCAAGAAGGAGTTGTGCGACATAAACGATCGTTGGTTATTCCTACACCTGAAAGATGATGTCTGTTAGAAATCGCACCAGTTTCATAAGAGTGGCGCTAATAGCACCACTATGTTGATGCAAATTATGTTTGCTTTGAATACACACTGTAACGCTCGTGAGTGTTAGTTATCTTTGAGATTGGTCGTTGTGGGTTGGTGCTAACCAAGAATGCCTTTAAGGCGACGAAGACGCCATTATCGATACTTCACTGAGTTTGAACGAGGTGATGTAATAGGGCTACGGGAAGCTGGATGTAACATCTGCGATACTGCAGAGAAACTTGGCAGGAATGTAGTCGCGGTACGTGAATGCTGGCAGCGGTATCATCAGAATGTACCAGCAGCTATGTCATCCGGTCGTGAAAGATTTCATTCTATAATCAGAATGTACAGTCATAAGAAGACCGAACTCCGGAAGGCCACATGGTACTACCGAGAGGGAATACCATTGTGTTCGGCGTACGGCTCAGGCGCATCGCACTGCATCTGCAACAGCAATTTGAGCAGTAGTTGGCATCATAATGACACAACGAACTGTTACAATTGAGTTACTTCAAGGACAGTTCCGATCCAGACGCGTTGTAGCGTGCATTCAACTGACCCCAAACCATCGCCATTTGTGACTTCAATGGTGTCAAGCGAGAGTTCAGAGGAGGGCAGGGTGGAGGTCTGTTGTGCTGTCTAATGAAACCTGGTTCTGCCTCGCCGCCAGGGATAGCTGTGTGTCGGTTAGGAGGAGGCCAGCTGAGTGCCTGCAACCAACCTGTCTGCGTGCTAGAAACGCTGGACCTGCATCTGGAGTCATGGTGTAGGGTGCGATTCCGCATAGCGATTTCTCTTGGTTATCGCGTTAAATATGTTACCTAAACAAATCTAATCCCGAAATTTCATTACACAATTTTTTTAGCGTTACGATTTTTTCCGGCGATATACTTGTCTTATTATGTTAAACTTTTAACATAAGAATGTACCTCTTAATGATTAGGTTATGACAGTACTGTAAATTTTTAAATTTGGCCAATAGTTACACGAAATACTGAAAATCAAATTTTTGTTGCCCCTAGAGGTTTTTTGATAGGCAACCTGCAATTGAACCAGTGCTCTGGTTTACGCGATAGTCACTTAATAAACTAGACTGTCATTTATTACAGAGTAAAGCTCTTGGTTAGTTGCTACATCACCTTTATTGTTAGTTTTATTTAAGGTTTATGATTTTGCCAATACTTTGTATTTTCCTTTGTTGTTTGATTTTGGTTCTTATTATTTTATGTTTTTATAATTTTGGCTTTTTTAGTTAAGATGCCTATATTTTTGGTTCATTTATGGCTCCCTAAGGCTCATATATAGGCGCAGTCTCTGTTTCGGCTTCCCCACAATTTTATCTGTGTGGTTATTGATGGATTAATGACAATAAATTGATAGGGTTGTATGGGTTCACTTTCTGTAATGGTTGATCATGGCTTATGCTTTTCTGGTTTATTTTATTTATCTAATATTATTTATGAGCGTTTAGGAAGACGAAAATTATTAATTAATAAGGGTATAATTAATTTGATGCGTAGAATGGCTTTGTGGTGATTTCTTTTGAGATCATTAAATACGGTTGCTCCTCCTTCACTGAATTTGGTAGGTGAGTTGAGATTATTAAATAGAATTATGTCTTGATCTTCTTTTAGATTTTTGCCTCAAATTTTTTTTATCTATTTTTAGAGGTATTTATACTTTATATACACTCCTGGAAATGGAAAAAAGAACACATTGACACCGGTGTGTCAGACCCACCATACTTGCTCCGGACACTGCGAGAGGGCTGTACAAGCAATGATCACACGCACGGCACAGCGGACACACCAGGAACCGCGGTGTTGGCCGTCGAATGGCGCTAGCTGCGCAGCATTTGTGCATCGCCGCCGTCAGTGTCAGCCAGTTTGCCGTGGCATACGGAGCTCCATCGCAGTCTTTAACACTGGTAGCATGCCGCGACAGCGTGGACGTGAACCGTATGTGCAGTTGACGGACTTTGAGCGAGGGCGTATAGTGGGCATGCGGGAGGCCGGGTGGACGTACCGCCGAATTGCTCAACACGTGGGGCGTGAGGTCTCCACAGTACATCGATGTTGTCGCCAGTGGTCGGCGGAAGGTGCACGTGCCCGTCGACCTGGGACCGGACCGCAGCGACGCACGGATGCACGCCAAGACCGTAGGATCCTACGCAGTGCCGTAGGGGACCGCACCGCCACTTCCCAGCAAATTAGGGACACTGTTGCTCCTGGGGTATCGGCGAGGACCATTCGCAACCGTCTCCATGAAGCTGGGCTACGGTCCCGCACACCGTTAGGCCGTCTTCCACTCACGCCCCAACATCGTGCAGCCCGCCTCCAGTGGTGTCGCGACAGGCGTGAATGGAGGGACGAATGGAGACGTGTCGTCTTCAGCGATGAGAGTCGCTTCTGCCTTGGTGCCAATGATGGTCGTATGCGTGTTTGGCGCCGTGCAGGTGAGCGCCACAATCAGGACTGCATACGACCGAGGCACACAGGGCCAACACCCGGCATCATGGTGTGGGGAGCGATCTCCTACACTGGCCGTACACCACTGGTGATCGTCGAGGGGACACTGAATAGTGCACGGTACATCCAAACCGTCATCGAACCCATCGTTCTACCATTCCTAGACCGGCAAGGGAACTTGCTGTTCCAACAGGACAATGCACGTCCGCATGTATCCCGTGCCACCCAACGTGCTCTAGAAGGTGTAAGTCAACTACCCTGGCCAGCAAGATCTCCGGATCTGTCCCCCATTGAGCATGTTTGGGACTGGATGAAGCGTCGTCTCACGCGGTCTGCACGTCCAGCACGAACGCTGGTCCAACTGAGGCGCCAGGTGGAAATGGCATGGCAAGCCGTTCCACAGGACTACATCCAGCATCTCTACGATCGTCTCCATGGGAGAATAGCAGCCTGCATTGCTGCGAAAGGTGGATATACACTGTACTAGTGCCGACATTGTGCATGCTCTGTTGCCTGTGTCTATGTGCCTGTGGTTCTGTCAGTGTGATCATGTGATGTATCTGACCCCAGGAATGTGTCAATAAAGTTTCCCCTTCCTGGGACAATGAATTCACGGTGTTCTTATTTCAATTTCCAGGAGTGTATATATATATATTTTCTTATTCTCAGCATGGAAACTATTATTCTGGGGTTTATGCTTGCTCATAGTCGCTTAATAAACTAGACTGACATTTATTACAGAGCAAAGCTCTTCGTGCAGATGTACATCTACATCTGTATTGCACAAGGCACCATTTGGTGTGTTGCAAAGGATGCTTTGCGCATCACTGCGACTTCTCGATTTCTCTGTTCCAGTCGCGAATCGTGCGCCGGAAGAACAAACCTCCATGTGAGCTCGAATCTTCTCTAATTTTACCTTCATTGTCTTTTCGCGAAATACCAGTAGGAGGAAGCAATATGCTGGATGAGTCTTCGTGGAACGTACGGTGTCTAGATTTCAATAGTAAACCACACAGTGTTGCACAACGGCTTCTAGTAGCGTTTGCCACTGTAAACAGATGAGCACATCCATGACGCTTTTGCACTTCTGAAACGATAACGTTTCGAAACACACTACTAATTTTTTGGATCTTCTCTGTTTCCTGGATCAGTCCTGCAGTGACAGGAACGTGAACACAACTGCCAGAGTCTCGTAACACAGCCTCGGTAACAAATGGAGAACAGTTCGACCGTGGGATGCTGTACTATTGTGACCCTTTTCCCGGTGCGCGGTGTGTTGTGTTTGGCCAGCTCTGATGTAAGGTCTGCTGTGTGCGGAAATATATTCCAAGCGTCATTAGGGAGGAGTCTCTCTGGCCAGGTGTGGGGCCTGTTGACGAGCGGACAACGGGACCTCAGCCGGGGCAACACATTACCGTTAAGAGTTTCGACCGAAATGCAAATATTGGATAGTGTGTGCGCTGCTGTTGCATCCAAGTCCTGTGGCAGTCCGAACTCCGGTCTTTCACAACTGCTTAATGTATTCGCTTCTCGTCCAACAAGTTCGTGTAGGTTCTGTGCGTAGAGAAGTTCGACGGGCATTATTAAACAGTCGGTGGAGTGTTCTCCTGTACTGAGTCGTGTACGAAATTATAGAACGGAATAAAGAATATGAGTTATAACTTTTTCTGGATTAAATATATTTTGGGAAAGCTTTTGACCCGGTTTCAACGAAATCTGTACTAACAGCCTTTGAGAAACCAGGCACTGATTTAATATACAGTATGTTAGTATAATGAATAATGTTTACGTCGATGATGCAGTTCCCATTACTCTTAATCAGGACTGTGAGAACTTAAGAACTAGAAGAGGGATCAGGCGAGGAGATTACAAGTCACCAAAATGTGCTCGCAACTGTCCTACGGGAAGTTGTCATATTTTTGGCTGGGAAAAAGAAGAAACCATACTGTTACTGGGACGTGCCTGAACCACTTTAGTTGTGCTGATGATATTGAATTTTTGCCTGTGCTACAGATATACTTCGACAATGAATGGAATGACTTTATAGAGAGTTTGAAACTGGGCTTGAAAATCGATTACAATATGAGTAAAACCATCTATAACTAACACGCAGAAAAAAAAATTACAAATGGACAATGAAACGGTAGAACCAGTTGATGAGTTTGTGTATTTAGAGCAGTTGAAGACAACGGTTGGTTGGACGGCAAAAGAAATAAACAGAAGAGTCAAAGAAGCCTTCAGTCCTTTTGGTAAACTGTAGAAGGTTTTCCAAATTAATTTTCTGGTGTCTGGAAACGAAAGTGTACCATCACTTTTGAGATACGACAGCGTGACATGGACGTTTAGATCGAAAGCCACTGAATAGCTGAGGGCTTTCCAACGAGCAGTAAAGGTGCATGTAAGAAGTTTCAGAAGAGAGAAGAAATGCACGAGGGAACTGACTGGAGTGAAATGCGTAATTATGACGGTAATGAAAATGTGATGAATGTGGGTGGGACATGTAGCCAGGACAATGGGTGGTACATGGACCAAGGAAGTCCATTGCTCAATTGCAAGAGAACGACCTGACAACTTTACGTTAAATAATTCGATCTTACCGAGTATCGGACTCATATTTGTGACTGGATTCAGGACTTCTCTGCAGATAGAACTGGTCTCCATTAACGAAATAAAATGGACAGACGTAAACGTAATTTAGAGGGTACCGCAAAGGAATGTAATAGGACTGTTACTGTTTACTATATGTATCAATGATCAAGTAGAAAGCGTCGGAAACTCATTAAAGCTGTTCGCAGATGATGTGGTTGTCTATAAGAAGGTAGCAACGCCAGAAGACAATAACGATTTGTAAAAGGATCTACAGAGGAGTAACGGATTGTGAAGGAACTGGTGGTTGACCATGAACGTAAATAAATGTAACACATTGCGCAAGCATAGGAAAATAAATCCACTACTGCAAATAAATCCACTACTGCACAACTTCACTATTGATGACAAATCGCTGGAGACAGTAACTGCCATAAAAATCTAGGAGTACCTGTCCGAAGCGACCTCAAGTGATATCACCACATAAAACAAATAGCTGGAAATGCAGATGCCAAACTGAGATTCATAGTTAGAGTCTTATGAAAATGTAATTAATCCAACAAAAGAGTTTTTTACAGGGCACTTGTCCGACATATTCTTACATTGTTTCAATCTGGACCCTGATACAAGAGATAGAGAAGATCCAACGTTTAGTCACGGTATCGTTTAGATGGCGCGATAGCGTTACGGAAATGCTCAACGAACTCCAGTGGTAGAAGCTTCAAAAGAGTTATTGTGCAGCACAGAGAGGTTTACTATTGAAATTTCGAAAGAGTACTTTCCGGAAAGCACCAGACAACATGTTACATCCTTTAACTTACGTCCCGAGAAAAGACCGCAACGAGAAAATTCGAGAAATTATAGCTAATACAGAGGCTTACCGGCAATTATTCGTCGCACGCGCCATTCGAGAATGGAACGGGGAAGCCGGGATCAGTTAGTGGTGCCAGAAGTACTCTCCGCCACACACCGTAAGGTGGCTTGCTGAGTATCGATGCAGATGTAGATGTCAAGGAAGATGTGTAGATGACATTGGAAAACATACAGTAGCGACACAGATGTGCATAGATAGGGACCACAATGCGTGGAAAAGTCTGGAGGATGTGTTCAGGCCGGCCGCGGTGGCCGAGCGGTTCCAGATGCTTCTGTCCGGAACCACGTGACTGCTACGTCGCAGGTTCGAATCCTGCCTCGGGCATGGATGTGTGTGCTGTCCTTAGGTTAGTTAGGTTTCAGTAGTTCGAAGTTCTAGGGGACTGATTACCTCAGATGTTAAGTCCCATAGCGCTCCGAGCCATTTGAACCATTTTTGTTAGAATTATTTGCTTGTTTGTTGTCTTCTCCTCTGTCCTTTCTTTTGTGCCTAAAATGGTCAAACATCCTGTATACCAGACCTGACCCTGGTGACACGAGTGAGAAAATCCAGATGCATGTGTAAATGTAATATGCAAACAACGAAGTGATAATAGGCTCCATGCGTAAACTCATCGGGAAGAACGAGAAAATACGCTGTTATAGTCCCGCTGAAACAACTGTATGGCAGGTTACTTATGGTCAGATGTAATCTAAAGGAAACTGACACCACGTCATGGCCTAGTTCTGAGAAATGCTAATTAACTTCGCTTCCTATAACATTTGCTCCAATATTTGGCAATGTTAATTGAAAGAGTTACGCAAATTGTAACACAAACATCTAGAAAGAGTTTGTTGGCCAGATACAAAAATTGTTCAAATGGCTCTGAGCACTATGGGACTCAACTGCTGTGGTCATAAGTCCCCTAGAACTTAGAACTACTTAAACCTAACTAACCTAAGGACATCACACACATCCATGCCCGAGGCAGGATTCGAACCTGCGACCGTAGCGGTCGTGCGGTTCCACACTGTAGCGCCTTTAACCGCTCGGCCACGTCGGCCGGCTGGCCAGATACGTATGTGCAACATCAGTGTATTGCAGAATCATCGGAGACTTTTGCGATCTTGATTGAAGACTCCGTCTGGAGACAGAAGAAATGGTCCCGCGCCACTTTGCTTAATTTCTCAAAGACCTTTGGCACAGTTACGCGTCACTTAGTAAGACAAATAGGTGATTAAGGAATATCTCAGCAGATAGGCGTCTGGAGAAGAGAGATTCCTACAGGACAGGTCTCATTATGTCGTTCTCAATGGGCAGCCGTTATCAGAAGTTAACGTAGCTTCTGCATTAGCTGAGGGGGCTGGCAGATGTGGAATGTAACGTCAATGATTCAGCAAGAAGGTTACCGGCAAACACCAGGAAAAGTGGCTTACAGAAAACATGTAGCTTAAGGGCACCAAACCACAGCACATAGAGTTTATAATTCGGAACATATGTACAAGCGAAATTCTACCGCCACGACGCGATCAAATAATCAATCAGCGGAGTTGAAAAATTAAATTCTTAGACGCAAATCTCTTTAGAATCTATCTCTTTAGGATGTATTCGTTGTTATCTTTACTACAAAAATAATCATCACTTTGTCTGACACTGGCGACATTTTCTCGTGTTCCGTGAGTGTCGCTATACAGAAGTTGCAGCGAAACCGTGACTTGCGACAACATTGCGCGACTTATTGTAGTCTGTAGGATTTCTGAGTGAGTTTCTGCTTGCCTGACGTGCCAAAAAAAAAAAAAAAAAAAAAAAAAAGTTTTTCTTTGAGATGTGACATCCCAAAACTACAAACAGAAGCAAAACGAAGGCTGCTTATAGAGCATTTGGCCAAACAATACGTAATGTCACAACACGATTTAGAAACAACACATTTTAAAATCACAATTCATGAGAGAACACAGGAAAGTGCTCAACTAATAAAAAATGGTTCTTCTCTGAAAACAGCCAGTCTGGTTTGGTTGCCACCAAATCCATGGAATCCAAAAGAAACAGACATACAGATCGCGATAAAGACGATGAAGATAACACACAGTCTCAATTATGTAAGTGCATTTTATTTTATTTCACAATTTATACTGTAGGGTACACTGACTATTATATTAACATATTGGGCATTATGTGCTGACCTTTCTCGATATAGAACGTTTTCGATTATTTTCATGATAATCATGTTCTCCCGGCCCGGTCATAGATCACCAAGTGGCAGGCACGCTACCACTTTCCCGCCATATTGTCATACGGTTGATGCAGCACAGAATGACTTACATCCATCCTTGCTCAGTGTGTCTCGTTTCCCAGCAAGGTTATTATTGCCGGAGGTAGCAGCTCTGTATAGCACTCTTAAGTTTCGTTCCCCGTGTACCCACTAATCAGCGGCAACGTAGCTCAACAACAAACTGCATTCTCGACTGGCCCCGCGGGGGCAGTTGTCGAATTCCATCTTCTGGAATGGTTGCCCTAAATACAATGGGAACCTTTCGAAATCGTTTCTCCAATCATCTGCAGCAGGGTTTTGAAGTCTTCAGGGGACATTCATAAAAAAAAGTCTGAGACCCAAATTTCTCTAATTTTAATTTTTTCCAGAAGATTCATAGCAATAGTAATGCCTCCAGAAAATAAGAGTTCTCCTCAAGAAAGGTAAAGGTTTACAATTTTAATTTAATAATACTAATGTAGGGAGAAATTAAACACACAGAGAACAATTTCTTGGTACACCGCGTTCTAATTCCTGTAGTGGAAATGACCGCGATTGTGTGGACCCACTGAGGTGACAGAAGTCGTAGGGTACCTCTTGATATCGTGTCGAACCTCCTTTTGCTAGGCTAAGTGCAGCAACTCGACGTGACATGGACTCAACAAGTCGTTGTATATCCCCTTCAGAAATACTGAGCCATGCTGACTCTATAGCCATCCATGATTGCGAAAGTATTGCCAATGCAGGATTTTGTGCCCGAACTGACCTCTGGATTATGTCCCATAAATTTTCGTGGTATTTAAGTCGGGCGATCTGGATAGCCAGATCATTCACTCGAACTGACCAGAATTTTCTTCAAACCAGTTGCGAACTGTTGTGGCCCTGTGACAGGGGCCATCTATAAAAAAATTCCATAGTTGTTTGGGAACATGAAGCCCATGATGGCAGCAAACGCACTCTAAGTAGCCGAATATAAACATTTCCAGTCCATGATCAGTTCACACCACATCACACCGTTTATGGAGCCACAACCACTAGGACAGTACCTTGTGACAACTTGGGTGCATGGCTTCGTGGGGTCTGCAGCACACTCGAACCCTACCGTCACATCTTACCAACTGGAACTGGGACTCAGTGGATCGGTTTTCCAGTCTCCAGCGTCCAACCGATATGGTCACGAGCCCAGGAGAGGCGCTGCAGGCAACGTCGTGCTGTTAGCAAAGACACTCCGCGTTGTCGTCTGCTGCCATAGCTCATTGATGCCAGATGTTGCCTCACTGTCCTAACGTGTAAGTTCGTCGTACGACCCATATTATTTATGCGGTTATTTCACGCAGTGTTGCTTGTCTGTTAACACTGACAACTCTAAGCAAACGTCGCTGTTCTTGGTCGTTAAGTGAAGACCACCTGCTACTGCGTTGTCCATGGTGAGAGATAATGCCTGAAATTTGGTATTGTCGTCACACTCTTGACACTGTGGATTTCGGAATACTGAATTTCCTAACTAACGGAATGTCCCACGCGTCTAGCTTCAACTACCGTACGGCGTTCGAAGTCCGTTAAGTCTTTGGGTTCAAGTAGTTCTAAGTTCTAGGGGACTGGGACTGATGACCTCAGATGTCAAGTCCCATAGTGCTCAGAGCCATTTGAAGCCTTGTGTGCAGGATACTGCAGGGCACCACCATCTGTATGTGTGTCTATGACGGTTCGCAGAATCTTTTAAATTCCAAGTTCTAGGGGACAGATGACCTCAGATGTCAAGTCCCATAGTTCTCAGAGCCATTTGACGCCTTGTGTGCAGGATACTGCAGGGCACCACCATCTTAGTCCGGGGTGGTATACGTGTCTATTACGGTCGCGGTCGCAGAATCTTTGCAGCCCGCGATTGTTTTTTTTTTTTTTTTAATGGACTTGTAGTCCGGGGTGATATGTTACAATGCAGCATCACCGGTCTATTGCGGAACTGTGTTGGTGAGGCAGTAAATTTCCACAGGGCAGTGACTGCGTCACTGCAATTCACTTTGGAGGTGTGGCGGTGGGACTTGTAGTCCCGTACCACCCTCTGACGGTGATAGTACTACATGAAACAGGCAGAAAATTTTGCCTAACATGGGCAGGTGAAGGTGTGGCGGTGGAACTTGTAGTCCCGTACCGTGATGCCGGGATTGTACTGTCCAAAGCTAACAAGAATGCGTGCGGCAGGAAAGCGGCTGCGAGTTTGATGACGTGGTCTAACCAGAATGGTACGCGTTGTTCTAACATTTCCATGAATACAGTTACGTCAACATTGACTTAAATATATTCGAGAGGCATAAAGTTATCGTACTGATACTTCAGAAATATAATCGGTGAAATTCACCAGTTTTGTGTATATGGTGTCAGTACTAGCCCTCTGCATGGAACAAGTGAAATGTGTTATCTCTTCACGAAAACACGTTTGGTTTTATTCCATTAAAACATCGCCAATGATAGGATATATTCGTACCTTTATTGCTTTTTATGTGGATTTGATATCTGCATGCGCGTTTATGTAGAAGTTTTCACTATGAAGAAAAGATAAAAAAAAAGCGAGAACACAAACGGCGTACAACGTGCAATGTTACGTGGCTTTATGCTTAATTACAGACTTACTATTTTATCAGTTGATTTGTTTTCACCACGTAACGCCCGCTGTTTACGTCCTCCTTCGTTGCTGAGCGATGTATCACTTTCCTTTCCTATATCTTTACTACTTTTTATCTATATAAATGATGAACTATTGGTTTTGCCGTTTAACAACTTTTTAATAACTGTGGAAGTATTACAGGCATCGAGTCCCACCTAATGTGTCACCCGCCTATACGTTTTACATGAACCTTTCAAGACTCGATCGATCTGTTTACAAAGAGGAAGCAGAATATCTCTTCCTTTGACGTTGTCCAACAACGACCTAGGAAGCTCGACGCCCTCGCGGCCCAGGCTCTTCCACGGCTCGCGGTAGTTTGCAGCATTCGTTTTATTCCTTGCCCACTTGCCGCTACGTCGAACTTTCGTGGTGATCGTTGGGCAACGAATTCCACGTTATCTGCTACATAAATAAACTTTCTTCCCACAGTATTTCTGAAAACCCAAAAACAAACTTAAAGAACATAATAATAATAACTGTTCTTACAATTATTCGTATACGTCTTGGTCGCTTTAATGAGGGGTGGGACAGGCCTAAGCCTTGTTACAACACAAACGAAACACTACAAGGGTGGCAGTGTAGTCTATATGAGCAAAGCTATATTTTTGGAGGGCAGATATCACAGGCCGTGGGCAGCCGTGTGACCGAAGGGGACATGGACAAGGTCAGATCCCTCGTTCTCCTACTAATGACGGGACAACCGACTGGTTTTAACAATCGATTGGCTAGTCGATTATTTTTTCGTTAAATCGAATGAAATAACCGTTTAGCCTTTTCGATTATACCACCTGCCGCGAATAGGGTTGCCAGTTTTGTAAAGAGAAATGAATCATATATTTTTAAAGGGGCTTAAGTCAATCGTCACAAATTTGCGGGAAATTGAGAAAAAATTGTTTACTTTGTATAATAACTACATGTGGGCGACTTCATTGCTATTGTTATGTTATATGGTTCAAATGTAACTGTCAGAGAAGGGAGTGAATTTTTAATGTTATGTTTTCATAACGTAATTAATCATTGATAGCTGGAAACTGAAGCGTTAAAAAAAAGTAAAAGATACTGAAATCGCACACTCCTTTTTATTCGCATTAACATTATCGTGATCGCATACAATATCGTATATAGAGTTATACATTTCATAATACTAATGTGTCACTCTACAACAATAATTAGTGTTTGACAGTCGATTCACTCATCGTCTTGGCTGTAGTTCTTTACAAGCTACTTAAGCTGTTGATTGTATTGGACTTACTTGGAACCTTTCCAAAATGGTTCAAATGGCTCTGAGCACTATGGGACTTAACTTCTGAGGTCATCAGTCCCCTAGAACTACTTAAACCTAACTAACCTAAGGACATCACACACATCCATGCCCGAGGCAGGATTCGAACCTGCGACCGTAGCGGTCGCGCGGTTCCAGACTGTAGCGCCTAGAACCGCTCGGCCACTCCGGCCGGCTGGAACCTTTCCAGATAGATGAGCTAGTTTTTCTGGAGCATTTAGCGGATGACGTTGTGGACCCAGAAACAACGTGTGACTAATCAGTCCATTTATCATTGTACAAGCTGCAAAGCAACCCTTTATTTTGTTACGAAAAACAAAATGTGAGAAAGTCCTAATACAAAATGTCTCCTTCCCTTGCCAGCCGTTGTGGCCGAGCGGTTCTAGGCACTTCAGTCCGGAACCGCACTGCTGCTACGGTCTCAGGTTCGAATCCTGCCTCGGGCATGGATGTATGTGCTGTCCTTAGGTTAGTTAGGTTTAATTAGTTCTAAGTCTAGGGGACTGATGACCTCAGATGTTAAGTCCCATAGTGCTTAGAGCCATTTGAACCATTCCTCCTTCCCTTATCGTCCAATACGTTGAGTTTCTTCAGAAATTCTTGTCTTCCCGTAATACACCCGCAACCATGACTTGAAATCTAGTATTTCAGTAGAAGCAATCTAACAAGAAATTTACCTGGTTTTGGACTTGTAGAATCACCTATGGAACGTCATGCTCAGTAAACAATTTGTTCAGTCTACTTATTTTCCTTTTTGAAATGCCAGAATTCCTGTCGAAGTGCAAAAAACTGCGTGCTCTGACTGGAAAGTAATGTTGAATTTTGTGTAATCTCCCAGAATTGGTTACCTGAGAGTGTGGTTCTTATTCTGAGCTGAGCAGTTTTATGAGAACAGACAAAATTTTGTGTATTCTTGATGTATATATTTTATATAATCATTTATAAATGAGCACACTTTATTTGAACTCTTCTTGCCTTCATCCTCTTGCCTTCACCCCGGTTTGTAGCAGACTTGATATTGCGCATACAAAATATATTGACAGCGGGGTGCGAGTAGAAAGTATTATATGCTGTGCAGCGTCGTCAGTGTTGCCGACTAAGCTTTATTTTCAAAGGGTCACGAGTAGCGACTGGTGCTTCTTTACTTTTAAAATTACATGAGTCATTAACTGATGCCGCTATAAAAATAACACTGTTTTTACAATCCTATAGAATGTATACTAACTGACGGACGAGTATCCTTTTAAAGTTAGTTTGTGCAGTTACATATGTAGTTTCCGAAGTTACAGCAAACTCAAATTCGCCAAATTACGGACTGATTCCCTTCTATAAATATGGGATTGAAATAATGTATCTTATTTCAAAAAGAGGTAAATAAAAACCTATTTCTGAAAATGAAGTATTTTCAAAGTTTATGTATTTACTTACAAGCGAATTTTTCGTACTTCTGGCATTATATATCAAGTATTGATTGGTTTCAAAAATTTAACAACTGGTGCTGTATTGTATATTTATGTGTAAATAAATGTACAGTTACTTGTATAATTTAAATTTATTGAGTCGCTATCTCTCACTAGCGCTAAGGACCGACAAAATTCTTTTCTTGTAAATACTGAAATGGCGTGAACAGTATACACGATACCATTTTTTTTAATGTCCGTTGACTGAATCACTTGCTTTTTAAGCATGTACTGGCACTTATCGCCGGTATTTTCCCTTGAAATGTATTTGTCATCATTTGTTAATATTCTATCTACAGTTAACCAGCGCAGCATCCGCCTAGATTAGTGTGGGGATATCGCCTAAAAACAACACTGAGAATAGTCGGCAGAAAGACTACATACTGGTTTCATTTCATTCAGTCAATATACAAAAATATAATGGATTGTATCGATTATTTTTATTCGGTTGCTCTCAGGCTGGTTTAACTCGAAGGAAAGGAACGACCAATACACCAGCTGATACGTCAAACCACAACCTACCGAATCGACTGTTTTCATTCCTCTCTTCTCGCAAGACTGATTTTGCTCAGAAGAATGAAGGAAAAATTCATTGGACTGCTTTGTGATTCGACGACACAGTGGGTGTGCAGTGCAGGCCTCTACTGCACTAAACCACAGATGGACTGCTATCGGCGCTCCGGATCGCGGATGACAACTTCCTCTGTGACGCAAGGCTGCGCTAGCGCGCCATTTCCACCTTTGTTTACAAAGCAGAAGGTGAGCGAGCGAGCAGTGCGGCGACGATAACGCCTGCCCTCCTGCTGAGAGCTGCACTAGTCTGCAGCGATAAAAGTCGTCATTCGAGCACTTTCGCTTTTGTTGTAGGGGACCACTTACCTGTGGTGCGGGTATACACACACCGCAGTTGTTCACTGTGCAGTCCGCAAAATAAAAATGTTGCGTGCACTATAACAGGCGACTGATTCCTTCAAATAATACCGTCTTGGTTGCAAATTCTTTTTACCTGTTTATTGGCAATGACGCGTTTCGCCCTTGTGGGGCATCTTCAGGTTAAACTAGAGGTGTAGAACAACATTCTGAGGCATAGGTACATTAAAAACGTGGGGACGGGAATAGTATGAGGCAAAGTTGCAGGCTGTGTAGCCTTCTCTACAACTAACAATAATTGTGACCTTACGTAAGTAGTAATGTGGTGAACCGACATCTGGCGTTCAATGCCAGCCTATGCATTAAGATAAAAATTATAAGATAACATCACCCTATCGTCATAAGGCAAATAAAAGTATAAGGGACCCGAAACGGGTAATAAAATGCCAAAATATAACTACAATACCTACTGGAAAGAAAAACTATGGAAACCCAAGAAAAATACTTAAAAGAGCTTGCATAATGCGGAGCCAAGTGCGTTCTGGCGTACATAGCATGGAGCGTTGTGTATAGCGGACAAAATGTAAATACAACGCGGCCGAGAACACAAGATACATCAGATCTGGCAGCCGGCCCACAGAGCCATACAGGAGAGATTATACAACCTTTAGTGTCTGTTACTGCGGTTGCATAATCTTGCTCTGCAGCTCTATGTTTGTGTGGCCGGCTCCGAGATCTCACGTATCTTATGTTCTCGACCGTGTTAAATTTACATTTCGTTAGCTAGAAGCAACGCTCCATGCTATGTACGCCGGAACGCGGTTGGCTCCGTATTATATTAGGCACTTTCAGATATGTTTCTTGTTTTGCCATAGATTTTCTTTCCAGTAGATACTGTAGTAATACTTTGCCTTTTATTCCCTGTCTCAGGCCCGTTATGCCGGCCGGAGTGGCCGTGCGGTTCTGGGCGCTACAGTCTGGAGCCGAGCGATTGCTACGGTCGCAGGTTCGAATCCTGCCTCTGGCATGGATGTGTGTGATGTCCTTAGGTTAGTTAGGTTTAATTAGTTCTAAGTTCTAGGCGACTGATGACCTCAGAAGTTAAGTCGCATAGAGCTCAGAGCCATTTGAACCATTTGAACCATCAGGCCCGTTATGCTTTTATTTGCCTTGTCTTACGGCGATAGGGGGCTGTTATTGTCAGTTGCAGAGACGGCTAGCCACCCTGGAACTTAGCCTCATACTATCCCCATCCCCCAGTTTTTAATGTACCTATGCCTCCCACTGTTATTTTACACATCTAGTTTAACTTGCAGGTACCCCACAAACGTGTCCTTGCCAATAAATAGATAAAAACAATTTGCAACCAAGACTTTCTTTCAAGAAATTCGTAACCGGTTGCTGTACCAGTCGCCCGGCATGGAACGGAACCAGTTCTAGGCGCTTGATTAGTATAAAGCAGATGTCGTTCTCCAAAAATATCGTTGTGAATGACCATAAAACATACTGTATTTCACAATTCTACAACAGACTGACGTCTGCTATATCTAAATCTATACATGTTACTTAAAGTACTCGCCGCGTTTTTCTGTCTGTGTGAAGACTAATCTCAGCAAGAACTGGAGGTTCAAATGGCTCTGAGCACTATGGGACTCAACTGCTGAGGTCATTAGTCCCCTAGAACTTAGAACTAGTTAAACCTAACTAACCTAAGGACATCACAAACATCCATGCCCGAGGCAGGATTCGAACCTGCGACCGCAGCGGTCTTGCGGTTCCAGACTGCAGCGACTTTAACCGCACGGCCACTTCGGCCGGCAGAACTGGAGGGATTTTGCTACAGTTTTCAGTAACAGACTGATCCGCGAAGACCGTTTGTATATGTACCTTGAAATTATAGTAATGGTGAGTGCGAAATATGCGTATTGTTACCTGTTCCACATTTAATTGGCTTTCGGAGTAACATCTCGTGGCGAGATGGAAACTACGAGATGGTCAACTAGAGGGAAGGTGGCACCTGACAGCAAAAACAGTACGCCAAACAGACGCTGCAACTCCAGAGAGCGCTGAAGCTTGGCCCGAATCCATAGACATCTTCTTCTGTATGTACTGTAAATCAAGATCTTTCTGACTGTCTGTGAAGGCTAACTCAGGAATCCCGAATAATAACCACTTGGCTGCTCTTGTAAACAATTTGTTTGACAACAGCTTTCGTAGCCTAAAAAGCCACATCATCAAGTTAAATCCGTTAAATGACAAAAAGCGTTCGCTACAATTCTGTTCGAATTATATTTATAATCAACAGTGAGACATAGAGAAAATTACTTACATGGTGAATCAATATAATGAAGTAGCATCACGTACCAGGCATTCATGGTCTATGAATAAATGATGCTATTAGCGGATCGCCAGGAAAGCGGGAAGTATGGATCCACGGCTCATCAAGCAAGACTATCTTTTTTTTTTTTTTTTTTAAAAAAAAAAGAATAAGAACCGTCAAGAAACATCCTCCCAACCTAATGCGATAAAAAAACCAAAAATGAGCTAGAACCATGATTCCCAACCTGGTGGTAATTACCCCCTGAGGGGTAAAATGAAATTTCCTGAGAGGCAAAAAGTAAATGATTCGATTCAATTTCAGTCAGGAAAATAAATTATTTTCAAAAGATTGTTACTGTTATCACAGTTTTGTAAGGCTCTAATATTGATTAGACAAGTTACCAATAATTACTTTTTCTCAATTAGTAGCATCAATGCAATGGAGGTTACTGGTTCCTCACATAGTCCACCCACTACACACACATATTGTGTGCTTTGTCCAGTACAGCGCTCATGATAAAAGTGAGACACATCCATAACAAATGTTAAATATCTCAGTTAAATGTCTTCTCCAAATTGTAGACAGTACCAGCAGTAGTACATAAATTGCTTCATTACTCGCTTCGAAACAGATAAATAAATTAATTTTCGGCACAGCACAGCAGTAACGACATAAGGGCCACTGTAGCGCTATACACAGTATTATGATTATGATTATGATTATGTCCATCCCCGGTAGCTGAGTGGCGGCCGGCACGGTAGCTCAGCGTGTTCGGTCAGAGGGTTAGCTCCCTCTGTAATAAAAAAACTGAGTTAATGGATCAACGACGTACTGAAACGGGTGTCTTGCAACGTCCGCCCCGAGCAGATACAACGAACGAAAACGATCAAAATGAGATAAAAAGAAAAAAAAAATGGTCAGCGCGACAGAACGTCAATCCCAAGGGTTCGGGTTCGTTTCCCGGCTGGGTCGGAGATTTTCTTCGCTCAGGGACTGGCTGTTGTGTTGTCCTAATCATCATCATTTCACCCCATCGACGCGCAAGTCGCCGAAGTGGCGTCAAATAGAAAGACTTGCACCCGGCGAACGGTCTACCCGACGGGAAGCCCTAGTCACACGACATTTACCTTTATTATTATTATTAGTACTACTACTATTTGTGGCTGTGGCCAGAGACAAAGCATTAACAGCCTGAAGTCTTTCAGTTCCTCCCAGTTCAGAAGTAAGGAGTGCAGCAATCAAGTGATTTACGAACAGTAAGAACGGTACACACATTTTAACTTGTTTGTTTTTAAATGGGGTTGCAGTGTGCAGGTTGAACAAGTGACGCAATCGAGAGGAGTAATGCAAGGGAAGTATGTTTCATACCAAGTGTCTACCCTCTCTGGAAATAGTTAGCTTGCTTATCTGAGGAGCAGTTGTGGGTAGCACTTGCGATGCACCTCGAATTCCTTCGTAATTCAGACACACACACACACACACACACACACACACACACACACACACAAGCTAAATATCATTCATCTTTCATCATTTTAAAAATAAAAGTGTTCCAAGAAAGTCCGCAGCTCGTGATCGTGTGGTAGCGTTCACGCGTCCCGCGCCCGGGTTACCGGGTTCGATTCCCGGCGGGGTCAGGGATTTTCTCTGCCTCGTGATGACTGGGTGTTGTGTGATCTCCTTAGGTTAGTTAGGTTTAAGTAGTTCTAAGTGACAGATGACCATAGCTGTTAAGTCCCATAGTGCTCAGAGCCATTTGAACCATTTTGTTCCAAGAAAAGTCTTTCATTCTACAGTTTAGTTAGGTGCTAAGGTTGGTAATAATGTGGGCGGGGGGAGGGGGGGCAACAACAGACTGTGGGCGGGGGGTACGGCGAGGGTTCTACCTAATGTCTAATTTCACTCAGGGGTAATGGTTCTAAGAAAGATTGGGAACCACTGGGCAACCAGTAAAAAGTTAAAAATTAAAAGCACCTACTATGAATCCAAATGGAAGACGGTGGGCCGAACGTAACGGGTTGACCGTTAGATATAGGGCACGCTTGAGGAACCGTGGACCCATACTCTTCGCTGACGATTGGCTAACTGTGTCATTTACTCATAGTCAAGGAACGTTGGGTGCCGTCCGTGTTTCAACTTTAATGTCGTGATTCACCAGGTAAGTGACTTGCTCTGTTTCTCATTGTTGATTGTAACTACAAATCGACGACAATTGTAGCGAATGATTTTTGTAATTCAAGACATCTAACCTGATGATGTCACTTCTAGGCTACGAAACTGGTCGTTAAGTAAATTATTTACGAGAGCAGCTAAGCGATAATTATTCAAGACGTCTGCTTATGGCTGCGGTTGTCCCTCACACAATTTAGTGTTTAAAATCAGGAACTACTGCAGGGATTTATTGTATGTACGTCTTGTATGTATGTCTTCATATTGATTTCTCAACGGAGTCACGTTAGCGACGAATACATTTCTTCCAACGAGAAACAAGTTTATTGGTACTGTCACTGTAGAATGTTTGACTTTGTTGACGGGGCCACTACCTCACCTCTGCTTGCACCGAGTCATCACTCTCAAAGTGATATCCTCGAAGGTGTTCTTTAAGTTTCGAAAACAGATGAAAATCGGTTGGGACCGAGTCGGGTCTGTACGTAGGATGATCGATGACAGAGGGAAGGACCCAAGGCGTCGAGTTGTTGCAGATGCCACAGCGATCGTGTGTGGTCTGACAATGTAGTGCTCAAGGAAACGATGCTCCATGTGTGGACTATTATAAACTCGATTACAGCACGCTGTTCCTAACGCACCGGCATAATTACGTTACATGCTACAGTTTGGGGCCCTGTAGCGGCAGAGGGGTTTGCAACTTGCGTCAGCGAAGCAGGAATATAATACCGCAAACGATATTGAGAACAGAATAAAAAATTCGGAGTAGTTACTTTTCAGCTCGTCCTCCTATCTGTTCATACACTACTGGCCATTAAAATTGCTACACCACGAAGATGACGTGCTACAGACGCGAAATTTAATCAACAGGATGCAGATGCTGTGATATGCAAATGATTAGCTTTTCAGAGCATTCACACATGGCTGGCGCCGGTGCTGACACCTACAACATGCTGACATAAGGAACGTTTCCAACCGATTTCTCATACACAAACAGCAGTTGACCGGCGTTGCCTGGTGAAACGTTGTTGTGATGCCTCGTGTAAGGAGGAGAAATGCGTACCATCACGTTTCCGACTTTGATAAAGGTCGAATTGTAGCCTATCGCGACTGCGGTTTATCGTATCGCGACATTGCTGCTCGCGTTAGTCGAGATCCAACGACTGTTAGCAGAATAAGGAATCGATGGGTTCAGGAGGGTAATACGGAACGCCGTGCTGGATCCCAACGGCCTCGTATCACTAGCAGTCGAGATGACAGGCAACTTACCCGCATGGCTGTAACGGATCGTGCAGCCACATCTCGATCCCTGAGTCAACAGATGGGGACGTTTGCAAGACAACAACCATCTGCACGAACAGTTCGACGACGTTTGCAGCAGCATGGACTATCAGCTAGGAGACCATGGCTGCGGTTACCCTTGGCGCTGCATCACAGACAGGACCGCCTGCGGTGGTGTACTCAACGACGAACCTGGGTGCACGAATGGCAAAACGTCATTTTTTCGGATGAATCCAGGTTCTGTTTACAGCATCATGATGGTCGCATCCGTGTTTGGCGACATCGCGGTGAACGCACATTGGAAGCGTCTATTCCTCATCGCCATACTGGCGTATCACCCGGCGTGATGGTATGGGGTGCCATTGGTTACACGTCTCGGTCACCTCTTGTTCGTATTGACGGCACTTTGTACAGTGGACGTTACATTTCAGATGTGTTACGATCCGTGGCCCTACCCTTCATTCGACCCCTGCGAAACCCTACATTTCAGCAGGATAATGCACGACTGCATGTTGCAGGTCCTGTACGGGCCTTTCTGGATACAGAAAATGTTCCACTGCTGCCCTGGCCAGCACATTCTCGAAATCTCTCACCAATTGAAAACGTCTGGTCAATGGTGGCCGAGCAACTGGCTCATCACAATACGCCAGTCACTACTCTTGATGAACTGTGGCATCGTGTTGAAGCTGCATGTGCAGCTGTACTTGTACACGCCATCCAAGCTGTGTTTGACTCAATGCCCAGGCATATCAAGGCCGTTATTACGGCCAGAAGTGGTTGTTCTGGGTACTGATTTCTCAGGCTCTATGCACCCAAATTGCATGAAAATGTAATCACATGTCAGTTCTAGTATAAAATATTTGTCCAATGAATACCCGTTTATCATCTGCATTTCTTCTTGGTATAGCAATTTTAATGGCCAGTAGTGTATTATAACCAAGTCTTCCGCCCGTTTGACGCTAGGGCGGACTAGTAGGCAATAATGTGCATCTGTCCAACGATCTATCTCGGAAACGGGAATGATACCCGCTTTTTTCCCATCGCTTTGTATCCTTCGTTGCTCCAACAACCTACGATGAACTACTGCCAGAAATGGGGCAAGTTTTTTCGCATAATCTCTGTGGAATGACGCAGGCATCTTATCCGGTCCAGATCCCTTTCCATTGCTGAACGAATTCGACTGACGTATTCCACGATCATCTGTCAATATCTGCTTTCTGCAAAGAGTGAACGGAGGATCTGTATTAACATCTTCCGGGATGAAATAGTTTCAGAATAATGAATTTAGTATTGTAGTCTCTCTCTGTCGCACTTTGTTTCCGTGCCAGTATGGTCATTAAGCAACTGAACAAATGATTTGAGTCAGCTTACTCACTTTACACAATATCAAGACTTCTCAGGAGTGGCCGCGCGGGATTAGTCGAGCGGTCTAGGGCGCTGCAGTCATGGACTGTGCGGCTGGTCCTGGCGGAGGTTCGAGTCCTCCCTCGGGCATGGGTGTGTGTGTTTGTCCTTAGGATAATTTAGCTTAAGTAGTGTGTAAGCTTAGGGACTGATGACCTTAGCAGTTAAGTCCCATAAAGTTTCACGCACATTTGAACATTTGAACTTCTCAGGAGTGGTACTGAGATTAGATGGCAAAATTTTACGTTCGAATTCAGTTAACGCTTCTGCCATTGCTCTTCTTAGTCTCATTTTATCTTCATTCAACTTCTAAATGTCTACCATGCTTTAACGTCGTTTATATCTGAGATGTAGCTCCGTTTCCTGTCGTTGTCGCTCCCTAACATGGCTGTGGAACCACGGTAGGTCTCTTCCTTCCTCACATCTTCGCTCAACACATACTTATCTAAGCTGTATAGAACAATGTTTTCGAATGTTATCTATTTATGCTCATCTTCGTCCCCAGAGCTGAACATTTTATGTTGGCTGTTCAGATACTTTGCAATTTGTTCCGTGTAACTGCTCCTAAGCAAAAATTTTTGCTTATCTCTTTTAACATCCCATTTAATACCCATAGTCATTGATGCGTTAACTGTCTTGTGAACACTTATGCCCTTATCTGTGCCAATTGATTCAAAAAGCGGGTCTGTTAGTTGCTAGGGGTGCCTAAGACGTTGCCCTCAGGGGTCGGTTCTCTGAGTATGGAGCGAGGTGTCGCGATTGTTAGTACAAGGCACCCGCGTTCGGGAAGACGACGGGTCAAATCCCTTTTTGACCTTTCAGATCTACGTTTTCTGTGATTTCCACATATCGTTTAAGGTAAATGCCCGGAATGGTCCCTTTGAAAATACCACGGTCGATTTCCTTCCCCATTCTTTCGTAACCCGATCTCTCGTCCCTCCCTCCCTCCCACCCTCACTTACTCACTCACTCACTCACTCACTCTACAAACAAATAGAGGTCCCCAGGGACGGTATCGATTTTTTTAAACGATCTATACGTTGATGTTGGTTAGGGTCCCAGGTATCACACACTGCAGCCATTCATCCTGGTGGGCCCTCATCTGCAAGTAATCGACGAAAACATTTTGTGATTTCACGTGATACTCTAGAGTTTTAAATATGGGAGCCTTGCACAGACTGGTGGTCTGGCGTATGGTTATTGTGAACGTAGTGGGTTCGAATCTCCTCAGATGCATTGAAATTTTGTAATAAATCTTTATCGAAATAATTTTGATCTTTATTTTCATTTAATTAATTGTTTTAAATGTGATTTTTATTTATAATCCTCTGTCATGTCATTTTAATCGTCGTTTTAATTTAAAGATTTGCTCTCATTTTTCTTCCTGTAATCGATTTCCATTTGGAAAATATACGCGTATGAATTTAACTATTTTTACTTGTCTATCATAATATTTAAAATTTGAAAATTCCGATCTATCAGATTAAAACGAAATACGAAATAATCTATTTTTATTGACTGTGCAATGGTGTCAAAAAAGTATTTTTCGTTACAGACGTATATATGTTTTTTAATGATGTCAAACATTTAAAACATGAATTCTTGTTGCACTATGGACAAAATAACACAGATAAAGATTTGAACGAAAGAAGTGAAGTAAAACGAAATCGAAGGAAAATGACAAAAAAATAAAACTGCAAATAACATGAACGAAAATATAAGATGATGAGACGGAATAAATTAAAGCGAAGTTAATACATAATTAAAATCACATAACAAAATTCCAAATGAAGGAAAAATGAAAAGAAGAAAAGATGATAGCAAATAAAAAAATTAAAACAATGATTAAAATGACACAAATGAAGATTAGAAATAAAAAATTACATTTAAACCAACTGAATGAAAATAAGGACCAGAATCATTTCGATTAAGATTAAAAACTAAAAAACTTCAAAGCATCTGATGAGATTCGAACCCACAACATCCATCATGCAGGGAACACGACTTAATCATTACGCTACACTGCCAACCTGTGTACCACTGCTATTTTTGAAAGTCTAGAGCATTACGCAAAATTACGAAATTTTTGTTCGTCTATTACTCGCAAACAAGAGCCCACCAGGGCGAATGGCTGCAGGGTATATGGGACCCTACCCACACAACCATACACATGGTTTCAAAAAGTCAGTTCCACACCTGGGGACATTTCCTTGGAAGTCATTTTCAGGCAGCACACTCAGAAAATTCGTGAATCCCTGTCTCTGTCGCCATTTTGATAACATCTGTTGCCGACTCTACAGCTGACAAAATTAAGCCTCCATTTATCATAGTAGCATGGTCAGGGAACTTATTCGTGACAGTCCTCCAAGTTGTCTAAATCGCTGTGCCATTACAGCTTCTAGAAGAGCATCCGATTACTATTTTTGACCCAGCTTTGACACTTGACCCAGATTAATTTACGTTCGGAATCCATAGTAACCTCAGTAGATATTTTTGCTTTCTTTGTGGCACTAAATACGCCGCTGCCACTGGCTTCCAGGCAATCTTTGCAGTAGATATTCCAGTCTAGAGTTAGGATTTTACTCCTCTTCACTTCTGGTTTCAGCCAATTATCTGTTCCTAATATTTAATGTGGACATTATTACCTTTAAAAGGTGAGACTACTTCTGAGACTTTGTAAATTGTCTACTCTTTAAGAACCTGTTTTACCAGTGCAAAGGAAAGCTATCTTTCCCTGATAAGAAGAAACTATGCCTAATAGCGAAACCCTTAATTACCCCTTTCAGTGTAAGAAATGCAATTTGACTAACGTAAACATAGGTTACCTGAGTAAAACACACTTACAAACTATGCCTTGTAACCAAGCTCGTAATGACCCTTTTCAGTGTAACAAACGGAATGTGACTAATGTAAAAACTTATGCTCCTATCGAAGAACACACTTACATTAGGTGGCCTAAGTTGCTAAGACTCTACCGAAATTGAACATATGATATTTCAAGACGTGCAAGCAGACATTGCGAAGATCTCACTGAACGTGACTGGTTGTGCAGTACATAAAGAATGGAACAACATCTCTGAGAGCAGAAACACCGACGAACTCACCTTCACCACCGTAATTTCATGGACATAACGGCAGAAAATAATGTATATAAGCAAAAATATAGTCGTGTGGGACCACAGCCTGCTAAGAGTCTTTCAATTGGAAGTCACTCCGCTGATTCGCGATATGAAAGTGGCTAATTAACACACAATTTTCCAACTTAACCATCGACGCTCCTGAAGTCTATTAATATCACATCGACATTTTCTCTTTCTGACCTGCTAGCACATAAATTCTCCTCCGAGGACACCGCGGATGATGTTTCTCTGATTGCGGCAGGCAGTTCAAAATTGACGTTATGGAGAGACTCTAATCTGAAAAACTCCCCTGTCCACGCTACACACACACACACACACACAGGTCCGTTCTTTTAGGCCACAACCCCTGAGTAGAATCAGATATTGGCTGGTCCCACCCCCCTCCAGCGCCTCCCTCGTCGCTGATCCGCCCCACCTTCACCAACTTTAGCGCCTAACTAAATATTAGAATGAAAAACAATTTTCTTTGAACATTTTTTATTTAAAATGATGAAAGGTGAATAATATTTAGTTTTGTGGGTATTTTATTATGCTAAGAACTGATAGTAGAGGAGACAATTAATACTGCTGTGTCTAACAAAGTTTTTTCTACTTTTAAGTTATTCTGAGTCAGTACACATAATAAATCATCCTCTAAATCCATAGAGCTCCTTCTGTTTATTTTCATTGCTATCGTGGTCAAAAATCTACTGTGACATCACGAAGCAATTCCCGGTGCATCGCGAGTATCTTTTCAGATAAGAAACATAACTATTAACAGCCACGGAAGACACTTGATACAAAATCTTCTTCCCCTGCACTACTCCTCTCCATAGCGGGACTCGCTTCACGTGCACCCTGCACCCCTGTATAAAATCAACCAAGTTAAAATGTGTGCACTGTGCTTACTGTCTGCAAATCATTTGATTGCTGGTGTCTTCACTTCTGTCATGGCAGAGATTGGAAGACTTCCCGGATGAGAGTGGTTTGTATTATTGTTATTATTATACTATGTACAACTCTATAGTAGCCCTTATGTAGTTACTGTGTGTCGTGCTGTCAATTAGTTCATTTATCAGTTTGGAAGTCAGTAATGAAGCAATTTCTGGTCTGCTGCAGTAACAATTTACAACTTGGAGAACAAATTTTCATGAGATATTTAGCGATTATTATGTCTCACTGTTGCCATCATCGTTGCATGATACAAAACACAAAGTATGTGTGTAGTGAGAATTAAACAGAATAGGGGATGAAATATACGTGGAGAGTATTTGGTCGAGTGCTGTGCAGATTTATAGTAGTAATCATTGGAATAGTTGGCTAACTGGCATGAAACTAATTGAAAAGTAAATGAGGACCCTGTAACTTACACTGCATAGAGTCATACATTAATGCTGTTAATTAATAAAAAGTAACTATTGATAATTTGCAGCCCGCCCGGTTGGCCGTGCGGTCTAACGCACGGCCTTCCGGGCGGGAATGAGCGCCTGGTCCCCGGCACGAATCCGTCCGGCGGACTTGTGTAGAGGTCCGGTGAACCGGCCAGTCTGTGGACGGTTTTTAGGCGGTTTTCCATGTGCCTCGGCGAATGCGGATTGGTTCCTCTAATTCCGCCTCAGTTACTCTATGTCGGCGATTGCTGCGCAAACAAGTTCTCCACGTACGCGTACATAGGGGTTACACTCGTCTGATGTGAGACGTTCCCTGGGGGATCCACCGGGGGCCGAACCGCACAATAACCCTTGGTTCGGTGTGGGGCGGCGGGGGGATGAAGTAGACTGCGGTAGTTATCGTGGGGTTGTGGACCACTGCGGCTGCGGCGGGGACGGAGCCTCTCCGTAGTTTCTAGGTCCCCGGTTAACATACATACAATACAATACAATTGATAATTTGCAGGGGGTGGACAAAAATATGGAAACACAAAGAAGGCAGCAGATTACCTTGCCTGATATGGCATAGGAATAGCATTGGCACTCCAAACAGCTTCCAGTCGTCTCGTAACGGATCAATACGAGTCCTGTATGGTCTTGGAGGGTATCTTACACCACTTTCCCTGCACTATAGTGGAAAATTCAGGTAACGATGATGAAGGTGGATAGCGATCACGTACCATTCTCTCCAAAGCAAACCACAGAGGCTCAAAAATATTGAGATCCGGAGACTGGTGGCTGGGGAAGATGCGACAATTAATCCTGCTGCTCACAAAACACGTGCTGGATGTTGCAAGCCCTATAAACAGGGGTCATGTCTTCTTGGAACTGAACACCATCATTGGAGAACAAATATTGTACCATGGGATGGACATCATCAACGAAAATTATCACATAATCCATGGTAGTAATGAGACTTGGCCGAGTGACTAGGGGACCCCTGGAATACTACGATATGGCTATCCCCATCATCACTTAACTCCCGCTATGTTTCACTCTTGGGACGTAAACTCGACCAGAAGTGGGAACAAATATGAAACAAGATTCATCTGACGTAATTACTTTCTTCCATTGCTCCACAATCGATGTTCGGTACCACATACGTGACGGGCATTTGTATAACTGACTACTGGTTTTGTAATTCCATCTCGCCCTGGAATGCCCTCCATCTGGAGCTCCCTTTGCGCTGTTTTGGTGCTGACAGGATTCGCGAATGCGACGTTCAGTTCTGCAGTGACTTTCGCAGATGTCGTCCTGTTCTTTTTCGTCTGCATCTACATCTACATCCATACTCCGCAAGCCACCTGACGGTGTGTGGCGGAGGAGGTCTTGGACGTCACAATCCTCTTCAATGACCGTCCCCCACTATTACTCAACACACGCTTTCGTCCATATTGTGACTTAGAGAATGATGTTTTTCTGCTTTCCCTGTATCCAGTATCAATCTAGGATATGTTGCCTCTTGAAACATCAAACACTTCAGTTCCTTTGGTTACGGAAGCACCTGTCATATAAGCACCAACAACCTGTCCACATTCAATGACTCCGACATAATTAATACACTCACAGCTGCACAGAACACTGGTCTGACGACGACTGATAGATGCAACGTATTGCGGTCATTGCACAGGTGCAGTTCGTGGTTATTACAGAAAATGCAACCTGCAGGCTTGGATAGCATCTGCGTGTATGTTCAAGCATGCGCTTCTCACGGTGTTTCCACAATTTTGTCCACCCCTGCGTATAACATCTGCATTGACTCCTTACTTAGCTTGCATTTATCGGGAATCTCTTGCCCAACGTAAAGTCCCGAGCGACTGGAAAAAAGCACAGATGACGCCTGTGTATAAGAAGGGAAGAAGGACGGATCCTCAACATTACAGACCAATATCCTTAACATCGGTTTGTTTCAGGATTCTCGAACATATTCTCAGTACGAATATAATAAATTTCCTTGAGACAGAGAAGTTGCTGTCCATGCATCAGCACGGCTTTAGAAAGCATCACTCCGGCGAAACGCAACTCGCCCTTTTTTCACATGATATCTTGCGAACCATGAATGAAGGGTCTCAGACGGATGCCATATTCCTTGACTTCCAGAAAGCGTTTGACTTGGTGCCCCACTCCAGACTCCTAACTAAGGTACGAGCGTATGGGATAGGTTCCCAAATATGTGAGTGGCACGAAGACTTCTTAAGTAATAGAACCCAGTACGTTGTCCGCGATGGTGAGTGTTCATTGGAGGTGAGGGTATCATCTGGAGTGCCCCAGGGAAGTGTGGTAGGTCCACTGTTGTTTCCTATCTACATAAATGATCTTCTGGATAGGGTGGATAGCAATTTGCGGCTGTTTGCTGATGATGCTGTGGTGTACGGGAAGGTGTCGTTGTTGAGTGACTGTAGGAGGATACAAGATGACTTGGACAGGATTTGTGATTGGTGTAACGAATGGCACCTTACTCTAAATATAGATAAATGTAAATTAATGCAGATGAATAGGAAAAAGAATCCCATAACATTTGAATACTCCATTGGTAGTGTGGCGCTTGACACAGTCACATCGATAAATATTTTGGCGCAACATTGCAGAGCGATATGAAGTGGGACAAGCATGTAATGGCAGTTGTGGGGAAGACGGATAGTCGTCTTCAGTTCACTGGTAGAATTTTGGGAAGATGTGGTTCATCTGTAAAGGAGACCGCTTATACAACACTAATACGACCAATTCTTGAGTACTGCTCGAGCGTTTGGGGTCCCTATCAGGTCGGATTGAGGGAGGATATAGAAGCAATTCACAGGCGGGCTGCTAGATTTGTTACTGGTAGGTTTGATCATCACGCGAGGGTTACGGAAATGCTTCAGGAACTCGGGTGGGAGTCTCTAGAGGAAAGGAGGCGTTCTTTTCGTGAATCGCTACTGAGGAAATTTAAGAGAACCAGCATTTGAGGCTGACTGCAGTACAATATTACTGCCGCCAACTTATATTTCGCGGAAAGACCACAGAGATAAGATAAGAGAGACTAGGGCTCGTACAGAGGCATATAGGCAGTCATTTTTCCCTCGTTCTGTTTGGGAGTGGAACAGGGAGAGAAGATGCTAGATGTGGTGCGGGGTAACCTCCGCCACGCACCGTATGGTGGATTGCGGAGTATGTATGTAGATGTAGATAATCAATATTCAGTAGTCCACAAAATGTTGGTAATAGAAATGGTATTTAAAGATAAATAAGTTTCATAACTGAATGGTATTTAAAGATAATTAAGTTTCATAACTGAAACACAGACAAACCATTTTTGGTTTTTACCCTCAGAGAATTTGACCCCTCAATGGCCAATTCCCGCTCCCCCCCTCCCAGGTTGGGAACTAATGCGTAGTGGATAGTCCAGTAGCGTTCCCTTCATTCCCACCTAAAGGCCTGTTGCAACCGTCAGAATACGTTTGTTTCTGTGTACCTTAGCGGGACGCGCACATGGAAATGCCAAAGGAAACGTTTCTGTGATATCATGCAACTTAACTGAAATGTGACTGTACAGTCGCGAATTAACGATGATGTTTACTCTGATCACTCAGGTGGGGACATATTATAAATTGAGAACAAAAGATCTTCGTCGTAGGTCTTCGACCATTAGGCTGATCAGCAGTCGTTCGCCACGCATTTCCTCTTGAGAGCGGTGTAGGAATTGCAGCTGGTATCCTCAATGATCTAACTGATGTATTTCACCCTTGGTCAGCCTCCTGTATTTTTCCTCCTACTGACCCTCCAGTCATTCTTTTAATGATACCCTCGTGTCTCAGCAGATGGTCGATCCATGTGTCCTGTGTTCGATATCTTCAGCAGACGAGGCTTCTCTTCCTCCGCCCTGTGGAGCACCTCTTCGTTTGACACGTGTCTGCCCAGGAAATCTTGAGCATTCTGCGGTAGCATCACATCTCTAAGGCTGTCATACTATGTTTTTCTGCTTCCTCGAATGTCCATGTTTCACTTCCGAACAGCATCACACTCCAAACAACCATCCTTATGATGTTTTTCTGAGATGCTTGTCTGTGCTGCTGGACGTGAAAAGGTTTCTTCTCTTGTTTAAAGCAGCTCTTGCCTGGTGAATTCGGCTTGCAGATACTTCCTTGACCTTCCGTCTGACGTGATTTTACTCCCTAGGTAAGCGCAAAGAAATCGAATGTCGCCAGTCGCTCACTGATAAGTGAGCATAGGGCAGCGATGTTTTGTCTCCTCACCACTAAGATTTTTGTTTTGCCTTTATTAATTTTCATGTTATTGGGAAAACTAATGGTGGTTTCCATCTGTGCTATCATCGTTTTTAATTGTTCTGCATCTTTACTTAAACTACAATATCACCAGCAAAAGTTCTAGATGATGTAAATTAAATACTTAATTGAAAATAGACATTTCAGTTAATTTAAGATCAGTTTGCTCTAGGTTTTGAATGGAAAATATTTCTAAATCAGGCTGAATAGTGGTTTCACAGCCTGATGCAGATTTTCCATGTTTCCGTGTTTCAGACGAATCCTTGAACAACGTGATGCCCGGATCCCTCCCCCACCCTACTCCCTCATGACCTCGATATGCAGATGACGCTGTCGTTTGTCGACTAATAAAGTCATCAGAAGATCAAAACGAACTGCAAAACGATTTAGAAAAAATATCTGAACGGTGCGAAAAGTGGCAGTTGACCCTGAATAACGAGAAGTGTGAGGTCATCCACATGAGTGCTAAAAGGAACTCATTAAACTTCGGTTACACGATAAATCAGTCTAATCTAAAAGCCGTAAATTCAACTAAATATCTAGGTATTACAATTACGAACAACTTAAACTGGAAAGAACACATAGAATATGTAGTGGGGAAGGCTAACCAAAGACTACATTTTATTGGCAGGACACGTAGAAAATGTAACAGACCTACTAAGGAGACTGCCTAAACTACGCTTGTCCGTCCTCTATTAGAATACTGCTGCGTGGTGTGGGATCCTTACCAGATAGGACTGACGGAGTACATCGAAAAAGTTCAAAGAAAGGCAGCACGTGTTGTATTATCGCGGAATATGGGAGAGAGTGTCGCAGAAATGATACAGGATTTGGGCTGGAAATCGTAAAAAGAAAGGCGTTTTTCGTTGCGGCGGAATCTTCTCACGAAATTGCAATCACCAACTTTCTCCTCCGAATGGGAAAATATTTTGTTGACACCGACCTACATAAGGAGGAACGACCACCAAGATAAAATGAGGTAAATCAGAGCTCATACGGAAAGATATAGGTGTTCTTTCCGCGCGCTATGCGAGATTGGAATAATAGAGAATTATGAAGGTGGTCCGATGAATCCTCTGCCAGGCACTTAAATGTGATTTGCAGAGTATCCACGTAGATGTAGGTGGGAGGCCAGCCAGCGTGCGTGTTAGGACTCCCGCTGGCAAACAACTAGGAAATGCGTGCCGGCCTTCCTAGAGGCCGCAGCCAAGGGTTTACTCTGACGGTGAGGTCAATGCTGCCAGCACCGTAGAAGATGCGACCTTGCATCTCAGCGGCAGCCAATCAGCGCACGTTATCTCCTCCTCTGTGAGGCCTCCAACAGCGTCGTTTTAATTCGAGCCGCCAGGGAAATCGGCATAGCCTCCTAATGACAGGAGCTGCGTCAAGCTGTTCGCGGGTGATGCTGTTGCTTATGGGATGGAGCAGTCAACACACGCCAGCCCAAATGAGCGAGAACGAGAACTATAGGACTTTCGGTACGGAAAATTTTAACATTTATACCTGACGAATTATTTTTTTGTAATTCAACTACACTGCCTGAAAAGAAAAGTGAAGCACCCGGAAGGCATGCTCGGATGTCATGTAACTTCGTACACATTCGCACCACCGGCGGATATGTAAATGAGCAGCGTTGCAATTCTCTGTGACAGGTGAATTGGTTCAAATGGCACTGAGCACTATGGGACTCAACATCTGAGGTCTTCAGTCCCCTAGAACTTAGAACTACTTAAACCTAACTAACCTAAGGACATCACACACATCCATGCCCGAGGCAGGATTCGAACCTGCGACCGTAGCGGTCACGCGGTTCCAGACTGTAGCGCCTAGAACCGCTCGGTCACCTCGGCCGGTGTGACACGTGGAACGGCCACCAGAGAGCATTAGTGTTTTGTTCGTGTTAGTTTTATTGACAGTACTGGTAGAGTATGTAAGGCGTCTGAACAGTGTCAGATGTCAAATGATCACCGTGAAGGATATGGAGATTACAATGAAATGAACACCCTTAGCTGCTTACAGGCGTTGACATACGTCAACGGGGACAGATGAAAATGTGTGCCCCGACCGGGACTCGAACCCGGGATCTCCTGCTTACATGGCAGACGCCCTATCCATCTGAGCCACCGAGGACACAGACGATAGCGCGACTGCAGGGATTTATCTCTGGCACGCCTCCCGCGAAACCCACATTCTCAACGTATTGTCCCGCACTACATTCGTAGTGCCCCCGCCCGTTATACTCATTACTCGCGGCGCGTTGCCGATTCCCGTAAGAGTAATGAGTATAATGGGCGGGGCACTACGAATGTAGTGCGGGACAATACGTTGAGAATGTGGGATCGCGGGAGGCGTGCCAGAGATAAATCCCAGCAGTCGCGCTATCCTCTGTGTCCTCGGTGGCTCAGATGGATAGAGCGTCTGTCATGTAAGCAAGAGATCCCGGGTTCGAGTCCCGGTCGGGGCACACATTTTCGTCTGTCCCCGTTGACGTATGTCAACGCCTGTAAGCAGCTAAGATGTTCATTTCATTGTAATTTCATTCTAACAAGCTGCATGGTCGCCGATGGCATCTGTCCGAAAGAACAGATACCATCTTAGTATGGATATGGAGATGCCACGTACTCACGTGAGGCAGCGTTATCGGCACCTGGTTGTTGTAAACTGTCCTCATTGTGGGTCTCCATTTGGCCGGATGGTCGAATCGTGCAATCAGATTTGTCGGGCATTCCGATGTGGCAGTGGCCTGATGTTGGAGGGCATGAGAACACGAAGGCAGGCATAGTCGCCGTCATGGTTGGAATCGACCTCGTACGACCCCTATAAGGGAGTATCAGTGTATTATGCATGAACCACGTCATAACCCGTTCACATCTGCGCCTGTCGTCCGAGATCAAGTAATGGACTCCCCGCGACGTTCTCTTGTTACTCCGCGCCATTGGTCGGAAACAACTAGTAGCCGAACTAGCGAATTAACTGTCCCATGCCTAGGCTGTCGTTAACGTCACAACAGACGGTTGCGTTTGGAGCGGTACCGTGAACGGGAAGTGTGAACTGCTGATGACTGGCGTCGCATTGTGTCCAGCGATGAATCGGATCACCAATGTCAGCGAGTAGGTGGCGATCTGGGGAGAGGTCCATTATCCCAGCCGCAGCGATGTTACTCGTAGCGTCATGATGAGGAGAGCCATCGGGTGTGACTCCAAGTCACACTGGTAGTAATGGATGGCACACGGACGGCACAACGGTAAGTTACGGAAATAACGCATTCTCACATGTGACCTCGCATACGGCAGTGTCGTGGTGCCATTCTTCGACAGGGCAATGCTTGTCCCCACCTGCCACTTTATGACACTATTCTGGACCGAATCACTGCAGCCATCCATGTCATAGAGGCTGCAACACCGTACTGATAAGTGCGCTCACACCGCCAAGTTCTTTGTACATTTGACTCGATTTTGTAATCACTGAAATAACATCACATTCCCTCTCAAACCTTACGTTATCTCCTCACGTTCTGGGTGTTTTTTTTTCTTTTTTTCTTTGTTTTTGTCTCGCAGTGTATGTCATGCAAAAAGGAAGGTGACATCATTAGGAACTTGTTCGAAATGCAGGGAGCCAACGCATGGTACAAGCGCAGCTAAAGAAGAGAGGAGGATCACTCCATGTGAAATCAAACAATAAAAAAAGAAATTTGAACCTTGATGATTAACAGTTTTGTAAGTGTTTGCCATTTCATTCTACCTCTTAAGATAAAATCCAAAACTAATTTTTGGTAGTATTTCGTTTTTGAGTTATTAACTTTTAAATTTACCGAAATTGCGTGATTTTTGTCATGTTTTGAAACTTTAAAATGGCCATATCTTGAAAATTGTTTGACATACAGAGCCAAATTTATACAATTTTCTTTAATTTATTATAATCTCAAAAAATATGTGCCACTAGACAAAACTCATTAAACTGCTACATTTTCCCAAACCATTCTTAAATTTTTAAAATTTGAAAATCGTATTTTTTTGTTTTGAAAAAAAAAAAATGTTTATTAGTCCTACACAATTTGGACATGTGTGTGCCAAATTTCATGATGGTATTCTGAAGGGAACGTATGGCAATAAATGTCATTTTACTGATATTCGTATCGCCGACTGTATCTCAACTGCACTTCGATTACAAACTGGCTGATTAAACTATGGTTAAAATAAAATTATTGAGTCGTAATCACGCATAAAGCACTTTATCATTTTAAAATTGTACTAAACTATGCCATATAACAATTCACAAAAATAATGTAAGGATTAATATGATTTTTTTATATAACTTTTTATTTACAGTAGTTGTAGTACATATTTGTAGAACAACAGTGTATGTGTGTGTGTGTGTGTGTGTGTGTGTGTGTGTGTGTATGTGTGTGTGTGTTTGTGTGTGCACACTGACAGTAATTCAATTCAGTAGAGATGAAACGTTGAGATAAAATTAGTAAAGCATTGGTGAGGGAAAGAGGACCAGTATGCTTTGTGCATGTGTAACTCCAAAGCACATGAGCTCAGGGGGTAACGTGGCAGAAAACTGCCAATGCTTAATGGCTCAATGAAATGTTGAAAGGCACGTGTTGGAATACGACAAGCACCAAGTGCGGCCCACGAAGTCCAATCTGCTTGTCGTATTCCGACATGAGTGTTTCAACGTTTTGTTGGGAAATTAAGCATTTTAAATCATAACACTGGCTCATTTGTGCCACTTTGTCACCTGAGAATGTTCATATAGTATGAAACCAATGGCGTAATAAATGCACGTAAAATAATAGTCGAAGTGGTTTTCTTAACAATCATCTTAATCAGTTGTGGAAGCATAATGTGATCAAATATTAACTTCATTTCAATTTTTTGAGTGCTAGCATAAATGCCTTCAGTCACTTCTTTGCGGCAATGATGGTCATGGCCGGCTGGAGTGGCCGAGCGGTTCTAGGCGCTACAGTCTGGAACTGCGCGACCGCTACGGTCGCAGGTTCGAATCCTGCCTCGGGCATGGATGTGTGGGATGTCCTTAGATTAGTTAGGTTTAAGTAGTTCTAAGTTCTAGGGGACTGATGACCTCAGAAGTTAAGTCCCATAGTACTCAGAGCCATTTGAACCATTTTTTTTATGAGCATGCAGCATAAAAAAGGAACTAGGTAAAAAGTTTTAATAAAGCCATAGCAGTCACAGGATTTGGTTCCGCCTGTGACAAGAAACGGTGGATGGCATCCGTGCTTTCCAGAGATGAAAAAGAAGTAAACCTTTCATTTACGCATCATTGTGGACCATTTCTTTCTTTTTCGTAAAAGATAAATTGATTGTAATAAAAATTCCTACTTTGTGAATTAAATCCCTCAGCTGCCACGGGGAGAACGTATTCACTATCGGACGAAGACGTGTGAAAAGCCTCGGATTATATTGGAAAAGAACTTATTATGTCCTCAGTTATGACATTACTTGGGAGAACTAATGTCATTTTAAAGGAAAGTTCAATACATAATTTTAGATTTTAATAAGATTGCTAGTGGATCACTATAACATGTTCCTTGTTGAAGATGAGTAAAATATTTCTCTTCACAAGGCAGTCAGACAAGTTATTGTTAAATAAATACAGTTACATAACTGCTTAATTAATGATATTGATTAATATTAATGTATCTGTAAAATAAAGGTACAATTAAGAAAATTCTTTGTGGTTGTTTTTGAGCATGTGTTGGTTCAAATGGCTCTGAGCACTATGGGACTCAACTGCTGAGATCATTAGTCCCCTAGAACTTAGAACTACTTAAACCTAACTAACCTAAGGACACCACAAACATCCATGCCCGAGGCAGGATTCGAACCTGCGACCGTAGCGGTCTTGCGGTTCCAGACTGCTGCGCCTTTAACCGGACGGCTACTTCGGCCGGCGAGCATGTGTTGCTATGGTGTATATTAAAATATCTTCACAGTTAAGAAGGGAAATCTAAATGAGAATTCAAATTTAATTCCGTTGTTTTAATAACGTTTTTGACATATTAAACCTTAGTAACAAGTCGGAAGCCCTGCAGACTACGCGCAGGTGCTGCGCTTACCAATAAAATGAAATTTATTTTAATACGTTTCCACTGGAACAACATCATGAAAATTCGCATACACATTGAAAAATAGTGTACGACTGTCGTACATTTTTCCCTAAACAAAAAAGTTCCGTTTCTGAAATATTCGAAATTAAAAAATAATTTCATCTGTGAAAATTCAGTATTGTTATGAATATAGCTAAATAGTACATACCTTTGAAGCTTATAAGAAACTGAATAAAATGATACAAATTTTAGGTCTGGAAGTCAAATAGTTTTTCAGCTATGGTGATGTTAAGGTTTCAAAACGTAACAAAAATGGCAAAAATTTCGGAAGCTTTAAAAATTGATAACTCAAAAATGAAAGGTCGAAAAAATTGTAATTTGGGATTTTTCAAGCAAACAAATATTACTTTAAGTGTACAAAAGAATTATCAAAACTTCAGATCTCAAGAACTAGACCATTGTATGATTTCACATGGATTGACCCAGAGGCGATCGGATTAAAAAGGATGCAGTCGTTCCTCTTCTTCTGGTCATTCTGTGTACGGAAGAATCAATGAAGGAAATAAAAGAAAGAAATCAGATTTATGACTGGCATAAATATTTATCCTAAGTGGGTTGTATATACAAAGGGAAGAGGACTAGTCGATCATGCACGTCTGATGAAAATGTCGAGCGTATCCGAGACGCGTTCACGCCCTTGAAGTCGAAAAGACGGATAGGCTGGTAATTTCAGCTTCTTCAGACAACAATGTGGCGTATTATGAAACGTCGCTTGCATATGTACCAATTCAAGTTGCAGTTACTGCAGCAATTGCGTCCCGTGAACCTAACAGAAGGTACGAATTTTGCATTTCACTTCTCCACGATATGGCAGAGGACACGTTTTCCGAACGACTCATATTTTCGGACGAATCGACGTTTCATCTGTCGGGTAAAGTAGACCGTCAGAGTGTAAGAATTTGGGAGTCACAAAATCCTGGCGTCATCGGACGTGAAAGAGACGTAAACTGAATGTGTTTTGTGCCGCTTCTGTTCACATAGTTTATTGACCGTTCTTTTTTGCGGAGGAAATTGCGACAGGAATGTCGTACCTGAACATGCTGCAAACTGGTTGTTTCCTCAACTTCACGAAAGTTCCAATGATTTCATTTTTATGCATGACTGCGCCCCGCCTCACTTTCACCTCTATGTGCGGCATTATCTTAATAACACCATCCCACAACGATGGACTGGAAGATGTGGAAACAAGATGTTCACTGCTTTAGTCCTCCCATTTTGCTATTTTTGTCTGTTGTCCCACCTATGATAAAACTCTTCAACAGCTGAGAAATCTAAGTGTTGAAGCTGTCGATTCCATAACCAGGGACCTGTTGATTCGTGTGCGGAATTAAATGGATGTTTCTTCAGCAACGCACGGTGCTGATGTTGAGTGTGTGTTATAGTGTCTGTACGGACATAAAACTTTGAACCTTCCTGTATCCAGTGACATGCGCAATGTATTTCTATCTTTCACAGTTTGTGTGTAATAAACAAGCTGAAATCTGTTCTTTCTTTTTGAATCGCCAGTTACCTGTGCGGAAGATGCTAAGTGTTGTTTGTGGCGTCACGAAATACTATCACCAATTGTTGTAAGAAGACGCTCCAGAACAGAACATGACAAAGCTCCGAATCAGGCGAAGACTACAGTATTAAAGCATGGTTCGATGAATCTTTGGAAACAGGCTGTGTGGCACATTGAGGGAAAGGCCAAGGGCGACCACGAGTAGCAGGCTGTTGCGCATCCGGGAAGAAATTTTGTGCAGATGGGATATCTATAGAGTAAGAAGAGGAAGCCGCATGGAACATTTATAGAAAGAAACTTGATGTCCTGTCATTTTCAGTGTTGAGAACAGATTATTTGAAGTTAATCCGCTTCGTTATTTAAAGTTATTTTATTAAACTAATTTACAGGCACCCTGTATAAAGCGGAAACATTGTTACCAAAAATCTGAAAAAGTACGGAACGTATTTACTTCAAATTTTCATACGTTTCTGTAATAAATGTTTGGATGCATATAGGCTTCATGTTTTTAATATATACGTAAAATACGTAATACGTTATTAACAAACAGGAAAGTTGTATTTGTGGCTTATTGGCTTATGATAAGAATAGTACTACATAGTCTGAGTTTGCTACAACGAGGCACAAGGCCCAAGGACAGAGAGAGGGGGTTGGGGTTGTTTGGGGGGAGGACGCCAGACAGCGAAGTCATCGGTCTCATCGGATTAGGGAAGGACAGGGAATGAAGTCGGCCGTGCCCTTTCGAAGGAACCATCCTGGCATTTGCCTAGAGCGATTTAGGGAAATCACGGAACACCTAATCAGGATGGCCAGACGCGGGATTGAACCGTCGTCCTCCCGAATGCGAGCCGAATGTGTTAGCCACTGCGCCACTTGGCTCGATGAGAGAGAGCGAAGAGGAAATGGACAGAGGGATAGGAGGAAATGGTCATACGAGTAGAAAGCGGAAAGGAGGAGATGGAGAGAGAGAGAAAAGGCAGGAGGAGATAGAGAGAGGGAGGGAGGAGAAGATGGAAGTGGAAATGGAGGAGGATGATGGACACAGGGAGTGGGAGAGAGAGGGGGCAGGATGAGACGGAGAGAGAGGTGAGAGGGGAAGATGAACAGAGAAAGGGGAGGTAGAAAATGGATAGAGGGAGGGTAGGAGAAGATGGACAGAGAGAGGGGGAAGGAGGAGACATAGAGAGGCGGAGGACGAAGTGGACAGAGCCGGGGGGGGGGGGGGGAGAAGGAGATAAAAACGTGTTACTGTTTGTCGTCCATGTTGGGCTGTTGTAAGGAACTACGGCTGTTTATAACAATAAAAGTACAAATAAATCAATTATCAGCGTCAGTCACTCACAGTGACTGATGCAGATAATTATTTTTTGTTTTATTTGAACTTTTATCGTATATCCCATTCCTGTACATGTTACGAACGTGTGCTTTCTCTTTTCTTTCGTTTCCATTTAACCAAATTGAGCCACAGCAACAAGTGTGCAGGTACAACAGGTAATATATCCTCCGCCACACACTGTACGGCGACTTGCAGAGTTCCTTAAGTATCTGTGCATGGAGAAAGATGGATGGTTTTCACTCTGCCAGCACAACCCCTGCCTGTATCTGGCATGGCCAATGAAATAACGCTAGAGGGTACCGCAGTCAGCTGACTCGTTTGACACCTGTGGAATGGCGAAATCTTCCGAAGCGTCGGGCTGTTGAGAACAATGGCCCGCCTATACGTATTCAGCTCGCACGGGACGCTGGCGTCTTGGCCGCTAAGCCTGCGAGGGGAACCCCACCACTGACCGCCAAGGTCTGCCACGCGGCGCTAGCAGACTCCTGTCCCGTCACATCGCCGACTATGGATGAAGGAGGCCATAAATAAAAGAAAATGTACGGACAAACGCCATGTTTTTTCGCGACGACATTATAAATCCAAACATTTCCTACATGATAACACTGAAGAAATCGCTCCTCTTGCGCAGTTGCTTCTCCAGAACCATCGATTTCGATTAAACTTTGGGGTACACCATGAGTTATAAGAAACAACGTGTGTCTGGTGTCATTCTCTATATTCTTTGCTTATTCCGAGGTGCGTATGCTACTTTTACATTTAATGAAATGTGTGGAGAGATAATTATGTTTAATGATTTCGTTTGCCATCTTCGCATTTTCATGCGCATTTGTACCTTATTTGAGAATATCTGGTGCATACAACCGGCGTACATTTCATGGCGAATACAAGTCGCCTTGCATACGAGAACTATTCTGAGCATATGCAGCAATGCCATATCTGTTACTATAGTCCAATCCTGCCTCGGGCATGGATGTGTGTGATGTCCTTAGGTTAGTTAGGTTTAAGTAGTTCTAAGTTCTAGGGGACTGATGACCACAGATGTTAAGTCCCATAGTGCTCAGAGCCATTTGAACCATTTGTTACTATAGTCCAATTAAAATTACTTACCTGATAGTTGTCGTTCCTCACTTGACGCTACAGTGTTGCCACATTCACTACCGCTCGGTTAAAGGCGACGCACGAACACGACCGGTAAATTCACTATACTCTGTTCATCGTAAGAATAAACTTGATTGAAACAAACACAAACGCGATGATTGGTCAGAAGCCGTAGCACATTACACTGGTGTTGTCACGATGTTGGAAGTAGGTCCTACTTCTGTATTAGATATCAAAAATGGCTCTGAGCACTATGGGACTTTACATCTGAGGTCGTCAGTCCCCTAGTAGAACTAGTTAAACCTAACTCACCTAAGGACATCACACACATCCATGCCCGAGGCAGGATTCGAACCTGCGACCGTAGCACTCGCTACTAGATATCTTATTAATAAATCGGGTGATGATGAGGGAATTACATTAAGAAATGAGACACTTAAAGTAGTAAAGGAGTTTTGCTATTTGGGGAGCAAAATAACTGATGATGGTTGAAGTAGAGAGAATATAAAATGTAGACCGGCAATGGCAAGGAAAGCGTTTCTGAAGAAGAGAAATTTATTAACATCGAGTATAGATTTAAATGTCAGGAAGTGGTTTCTGAAAGTATTTGTATGGAGTGTAGTCATGGAAGTGAAACGTGGACGATAAATAGTTTAGACAAGAAGAGAATAGAAGCTTTCGAAATGTGGTGCTACAGAAGAATGCTGAAGATTAGATGGGTAGATCACATAACTAATGAGGAGGTATTAAATAGAATTGGGGAGAAGAGGAGTTTGTGGCACAACTTGACTAGAAGAAGGGATCGGTTGGTAGGACATGTTCTGAGGCATCAAGGGATCACCAATTTAGTACTGGAGGGCAGCGTGGAGGGTAAAAATCGTAGAGGAAGACTAAGAGATGACTACACTAAGCAGATTCAGAAGGATGTAGGCTGTAGTAGGTACTGGGGGATGAAGAAGCTTGCACAGGATAGAGTAGCATGGAGAGCTGCATCAAACCAGTCTCAGGACTGGAGACCACAACAACAACAACAACAACAACATTAATAAGTTATGTTAAATGAAACTTTAAGATATTCTGATGTATTAACAGCCATCAACATTTTTCGTAATCATGCTTCAACTAAGTAGTTTGTATTTAAAAAATCGTGTACAGTCACAGTGTCTGTACTGCTGTGCTCTGAATTGTCGCGCTGTTAACACGCTGTATGAAAATGGCGGAGGCTGCTTCCTGCTCCGTAGTGAAACACGTGTGTGGAACACGATTAAAATGAGCCAAGAAATAGGTTTTTCATAAATTTACAGAAAAAACGGCTTTGAAGTTTCCGAGGGACTGTATTTGATACAATTGAGATACAGTTCTTGGATCACTGGTTCAAGTCTCGCCTTAGTCATCCTTTTCTTTCGTTCAATTAGAAATACCTACATCTCGTAATTGTAAAATTAATTCATCATTTTTATGAGTAATGCACATCTTCTTGTTTGTTGTTACATATTACAAGCGAAACTCCTGTTTCCATTTTAAATATAAATTTTTAACTATCGACATTTTATGAGAGATTATTAAGGTAGCTTAAATTAAGTAAACGTAACAATTTAATTTTTAGGAGAAAACGAATAATCAAATTCTCTTTATTTGTACTATATCCATTCTTTTATACCACAGATGTACTTTCACACGAACCAGAGCGATAAGTGTCGTAGAAACACGAGAAACAATAATTTTCAAAGCATCGAGCACATCATACAAATGCTGCGTTTTTACATTTGCTACTGCACCATTACAGCATGAAATCAACAGGACTGATATGATGGCAAATTAAGAAACCTGAATTAACAAGACTGATAAGCTGCGAGACGTGCTGAACTAACGCACGCAGCTTTTTCACTTGTCACTGCCGAACGCTGGCGGGATATAGAACGGCACGTCATAAAAGGAGAAAATGAGCGCCTGGGTGGCTTCGTGGATTCTGTTGCTGATCGACTCGTTATCAACGTAGCAAATGACACTTCCAGAACTGAAATTTATTTCTCGTATTTGGATAAGGCAGGAGCTAAGAGATTGCCAGACGACTGACTGTAATTAACACCTTCATTGGCTTCAGTGTTCAACAATATCCCTGTAGTATGCTTTTGTATCATATATAGCAAGCTCAGGAAAATTAACCTGTGCTTATGTTAGGAATTTTAAGTACTCTTGTTTGTAATTAGAATACTGTATTAGGTGAGAACGATTGCCTTTTATGCTGGTCGCGTAAGAAGCATGCTTGCTGTAGTTTTGCCGAATATTATTTCATAAAATGACATTTTAAGCTATGTTGTTTCTCTGCTAGTCTGTTTTTACGTCTGAACTGCAACTTCTCAGATCATTGCAGGTTAGACGTACCAGCTGCGTAGCCGGTGCTGCCCAAGTTAAATACGCCGGTAAAGCTGTTTTCCTGCATTATCACTCGGTCTGTGTGCGTGTAACACAGCATAAAGCGTATCCTTAAGATCGTACCTGACTGTACTGGACACGGCTTGGCTTCCGTTCCGCGTGGAACGAAATCCAAAGAGATTCAAGCAAACCCGGAGAATATACAGGGTGTACATAAAGTCCGAGAACACTTTCAATTATTTACGCTAGCTTTGCTCACTGCGATTACAGATGACCTGTACGAGAAAACTCAAGACAGAAAAAAAAAAATCAGTTTCAGCGCTGAAAGCGGACTGTAACTTTCTTCGCTTTTGCTACGAAAGCTTATGCGATACCTCCCTATGAGCAGTCCTGGTTGGAACTCATTTACAGGTTACAGGCGACACAGAAAGATTAAAAACGAAAAAAGAGTGATAGGAAAAAAATAGGAGCCAATAGAAAAGTCAGCACAACGATGAAAATGATGAGACAAAAGATTAAAAATAAAAAATTACTTTGAAATCAGTTAACTGAAAGTAATAATAATCAGAGTCATATTGACAAAGATTTAAAAACAAAAAAATTTTATGTAACCCGATGAGTTTCGGCCTTCAGGCACCTCACATCTTGTTTTTTCGCCCCCTACCAGGTTTCGAACCGGCTACCTCAGAGTCGAACGCAGCCACACGTAAGTGCGTTAGTGAACTTCTTTATTATTGTTTTATGCTCCGACCACTTTTTTAATTTGACAAGGTAATATAAACTTTATTTGTAAACAAACCATACATCAAATTAGCATAACGTTAGAAAATATGGTGGGGAAAACTGACTGTTCCTTTTAAGCAGGCGGAAGGTAAGAATCCAGAATGAGATTTTCACTCTGCAGCGGAGTGTGCGCTGATATGAAACTTCCTGGCAGATTAAAACTGTGTGCCCGACTGAGACGCGAACTCGGGATCTTTGCCTTTCGCGGGCAAGTGCTCTACCAACTGAGCTACCGGAGCACGACTCACGCCCGGTACTCACAGCTTTACTTCTGCCAGTACCTCGTCTCCTACCTTCCAAACTTTGCAGAAGCTCTCCTGCGAACCTTGCAGAACTAGCACTCCTGAAAGAAAGGATATTGCGGAGACATGGCTTAGCCACAGCCTGGGGGATGTTTCCAGAATGAGATTTTCACTCTGCAGCGGAGTGTGCGCTGATATGAAGCTTCCTGGCAGATTAAAACTGTGTGCCCGACCGAGACGCGAACTCGGTACCTTTGCCTTTCGCGGGCAAGCGCTCTACCATCTGAGCTACCGAAGCACGACTCACGCCCGGTACTCACAGCTTTACTTCTGCCAGTACCTCGTCTCCTACCTTCCAAACTTTACAGAAGCTCTCCTGCGAACCTTGCAGAACTAGCACTCCTGAAAGAAAGGATATTGCGGAGACATGGCTTAGCCACTGCCTGGGGGATGTTCCCAGAATGAGATTTTCACTCTGCAGCGGAGTGTGCGCTGATATGAAGCTTCCTGGCAGATTAAAACTGTGTGCCCGACCGAGACGCGAACTCGGTACCTTTGCCTTTCGCGGGCAAGCGCTCTACCATCTGAGCTACCGAAGCACGACTCACGCCCGGTACTCACAGCTTTACTTCTGCCAGTACCTCGTCTCCTACCTTCCAAACTTTACAGAAGGTCTCCTGCGAACCTTGCAGAACTAGCACTCCTGAAAGAAAGGATATTGCGGAGACATGGCTTAGCCACAGCCTGGGGGATGTTTCCAGAATGAGATTTTCACTCTGCAGCGGAGTGTGCGCTGATATGAAGCTTCCTGGCAGATTAAAACTGTGTGCCCGACCGAGACGCGAACTCGGTACCTTTGCCTTTCGCGGGCAAGCGCTCTACCAACTGAGCTACCGAAGCACGACTCACGCCCGGTACTCACAGCTTTACTTCTGCCAGTACCTCGTCTCCTACCTTCCAAACTTTACAGAAGGTCTCCTGCGAACCTTGCAGAACTAGCACTCCTGAAAGAAAGGATATTGCGGAGACATGGCTTAGCCACAGCCTGGGGGATGTTTCCAGAATGAGAAAGGTAAGGATGATGGGGTGTGAGTACGAGTAGGTCACCTCCGGCTCGGTGGCTGGCTGGGAGGGGGAGTGGGTAGGTGTCGAACAAACGAGGCTTGCCCACTGCATCCCCAGCATCACCAACCAACCGGAAGACAACAAGAAGGGACAGTCAAGGAAGGAGATACTTAACTGTAAACACGAAATTTCATTCTGTTTCGCACCAGTGGTAGGTAGGGGAGACGGGAATGGAAAACAAGCACAATGTGGTATCAAGCGCTGCCCCCGCTGGGGCTTGGAATAACGTGAGAGAAGTGTTAGTAGTGCATCTCGGTAGCAGTGGAGCCAACCATGCCAGGCACATTCCAACCCCATGGAGGTAACTGGCGAAACATGCGCGCTAACGTGGACGTCGTTCAATTATCGCATGTTCTTTCTGTAGGTGGGTCCCAAGACCGAGAAGCGATTTGTGCCCGGCTCCATGAAGGTAGGCGACTGTCCATCCTTTGACCCAGACTATGAGTCTTGGATGCAGGGGAACACACGTCCTCCAGGCGAATGAAAGTGTACAGCTCGACCATGGATGAAGGGGCGCGGAGGAAAAGGGCGACCATTTGCCGCACCAGTGTCCAGACTTCAAGAACACCGGCGCAGGTCAGGCCAAGGGCATCATCGTGCACCGAGTGACAGATGGAGCATAAAGGAGTGTCCATCATATCAGTCGCACGTGAACGCCGGTTACTGGCGAATTTTCCACTGGCGACGTGATACCATGTCGCTCGGACTGATGTTGGGAGGTACAGCTGATGAAGGTTGTGCCACACCGCCGTCCACCTCATTAATGGATACTTGATCTCTAAGTACTTAAGAGCGTGTTCAAAAAGTAACTTGTGTATTGATTTTTCTAGTCCGCAGCTCGTGGTCGTGCGGTAGCGTTCTCGCTTCCCGCGCCCGGGTTCCCGGGTTCGATTCCCGGCGGGGTCAGGGATTTTCTCTGCCTCGGGATGACTGGGTGTTGTGTGATGTCCTTAGGTTAGTTAGGTTTAAGTAGTTCTAAGTTCTGAGGGACTGATGACCATAGATGTTAAGTCCCATAGTGCTCAGAGCCATTTGAACCATTTGATTTTTCTCATTTTGAGAAACGAGAAGAAGCGATCTGTTGTTCTTCTTAGAACAACTTTCTAAATTCAAGATCGCTTAAATATTTCTTTATTTTCAACAATCAGCAATCGTCATCAGGTCATCAAAATTTTTGTTACAAAATGTGTTCATTGTGAGTTTTAACATCACTCCAAGTTGTCATGTTAGTGGATATAATGTAGCAAATTATGCAAACGTTTGTCAGTAATAAAGCGTTTAGATCAAAAAAGCACATTGTGTTCGTGGCCATGTTCGCAAACACTGATCAGCCAGTACATCATAGTATCCTGTAAGTCCACCTTTGGCACGAATAACAGCGGCGACGCGTCGTGGCATGGAAGCAGTAGGGCCTTGGTATGTTGCTAGAGGGAACAGGCACCACCACATCTACACACACAAGTCACCCAATTCCTGTAAATTCCGGGAGGGGGCGATGAACTCTGACGCCTCGTTCAATCACATCCCAGACGTTTTCGATCGGGTTCGTATCTGGTAAGCTGGGTCGTCAGCACATCAATTGGAAGTCACCACTGTGTTTCTCGAACCACTACATCACACCCCTGGCCTTGTGACATTGCTCAGTAACTTGTTGAAAAATGCCACTGCCGTCAGAAAACATGATCGTAATGAAGGGGTGTACGTGATCTGCAATCAGTGCACGATACTCCTTGGCCGTCGTGGTGCCTTGCACGAACTTCACTGGAAACATAGATGTCCACTTGAATGTTCCCCACTGCATTATGGAGCCACCGCCAGCTTATCTCCGTTCCGCAGTACAGGTGACGAGGAGATATTCTCCTGGAAGACGACAGATTCGCGCCCTCCCAACGACATGATTAAGAAGTTATCGGATTTATTAGACCATACAAACTCTGGCACAGCGCCAACATCCAGTGCCGATGGTTATCTGTCCACATTTCATTCGCAGATGGCGATGTTGTAGTGTTAACATTGACACATGCATGGGTCGTCGGCTGCGGTGGCCCATAGCTAAGTGTTCTGTGCGCTGCGTGTTCAGACACGCTTGTACTCTGCCCAACATTGAAGTCTGATGCTAGTTCCGCTACCGTTCGTCGTCTGTCCTGTTTTACGAGTCTGCCCAGCTTATGACGTCCCAATGAGTGGTATCCGACCAATCACACGACTTCTGGACGTGGTTTCGCCTTGGTTTCGCCTCGTGTTGAGTACATTCACCACAGCACTCCTCGAACACCCGACAAATCGTGCAGTTTCCGAAATGTTCGTACCGATCCTCCGGGCCATCACAATCTGCCCGCAGACAAACTCCTATAGATCGCGCGTCTTCCCCATTCTACGAGGTGCATTCAAGTTCTAAGGCCTCCGATCTTTTTTTCTAATTAACTACTCACCCGAAATCGATGAAACTGGCGTTACTTCTCGACGTTATCGCCCTGCAGACTTACACATTTTTCACAACGCTGACGCCCTGATTCCATGGCAGCGGCGAAGGCTTCTTTAGGAGTCTGTTTTGACCACTGGAAAATCGCTGAGGCAATAGCAGCACGGCTGGTGAATGTGCGGCCACGGAGTGTGTCTTTCATTGTTGGAAAAAGCCAAAAGTCACTAGGAGCCAGGTCGGGTGAGTTAGGGAGCATGAGGAATGGTTCAAATGGTTCAAATGGCTCTGAGCACTATGGGACTCAACATCTTAGATCATAAGTCCCCTAGAACTTAGAACTACTTAAACCTAACTAACCTAAGGACATCACACACACCCATGGCCGAGGCAGGATTCGAACCTGCGACCGTAGCAGTCCCGCGGTTCCGGACTGCAGCGCCAGAACCGCTAGACCACCGCGGCCGGCGAGCATGAGGAATCACTTCAAAGTTGTTATCACGAAGAAACTGTTGCGTAACGTTTGCTCGATGTGCGGGTGCGTTGTCTTGGTGAAGCAGCACACACACAGCCCTTCCCGGACGTTTTTGTTGCAGTGCAGGAAGGAATTTGTTGTTCAAAACATTTTCATAGGATGCACCTGTTACCGTAGTGCCCTTTGGAACGTAATGGGTAAGGATTACGCCCTCGCTGTCCTAGAACATGGACACCATTTTTTCAGCACTGGCGGTTACCCGAAATTTTTTGGTGGCGGTGAATCTGTGTGCTTCCATTGAGCTGACTGGCGCTTTGTTTCTGGATTGAAAAATGGCATCCACGTCTCATCCATTGTCACAACCGACGAAAAGAAAGTCCCATTCATGCTGTCGTTGCACGTCAACATTGCTTGGCAACATGCCACACGGGCAGCCATGTGGTCGTCCGTCAGCATTCGTGGCACCCACCTGGATGACACTTTTTGCATTTTCAGGTCGGCATGCAGGATTGTGTGCACAGAACCCACAGAAATGCCAACTCTGGAGGCGATCTGTTCAACAGTCATTCGGCGATCCCCCAAAACAATTCTCTCCACTTTCTCGATCATGCCGTCAGACCGGCTTGTGCGAGCCCGAGGTTGTTTTGGTTTGTTGTCACACGATGTTCTGCCTTCATTAAACTGTCGCACCCACGAATGCACTTTCGACACATCCATAACTCCATCACCACATGTCTCCTTCAACTGTCGATGAATTTCAATTGGTTTCACACCACGCAAATTCAGAAAACGAATGATTGCACGCTGTTCAAGTAAGGAAAACGTCGCCATTTTAAGTATTTAAAACAGTTCTCATTCTCGCCGCTGGCGGTAAAATTCCATCTGCCGTACGGTGCTGCCATCTCTGGGACGTATTGACAATGAACGCGGCCTCATTTTAAAACAATGTGCATGTTTCTATCTCTTTCCAGTCCGGAGAAAAAAAATCGGAGGCCTTAGAACTTGAATGCACCTCGTACTCACGACAGCACACTCATTGATAATGCATGCATCGATCGAGCATGTGCCTGACTAACAGTCATTCCTCGCCAGGCTACGCTGCTATTGCCTGGAAGTTGGTTGGGTTGATTTGGCGGAAGAGACCAAACAGCGAGGTCATCGGTCTCATCGGATTAGGGAAGGATGAGGAAGGAAGTCGGCCGTGCCCTGTCAAAGGAACCATCCCGGCATTTACCTGAAGCGATTTAGGGAAATCACGGAAAACCTAAATCAGGATGGCCGGACGCGTGATCGCCTGGAAGGGTTGGTCGGTAGTCAATGTTCTGGTTCGCCATTGTATCTATCAGATAACTGTTACGCCACAGAAATCACAATATGCAATAAAATGCACAGTAGCACATTTGTTAACGTTAGCTTGACATGTTCCATTAATTGCTGATCTACCTTAGACGCCATTCACGGTACAACTGTTTAACAATACACGCCGTCTAAGGTGGATTAGCACTCTAATCTTCAGTATTTTTCTGTAGCATCATATTTCCAAAGCTTCTATTCTCTTTTAGCGCCGGCCGCGGTGGCCAAGCGGTTCTAGGAGCTTCAGTCCGGAACCGCGCGACTGCTACGGTCGCAGGTTCGAATCCTGCCTCGGACATGGATGTGTGTGATGTCCTTAGGTTAGTTATGTTTAAGTAGTTCTAAGTTCTAGGAGACTGATGACCTCAGATGTTAAGTCCCATAGTGCTCAGAGCCATTTGAACCATTTTTTATTCTCTTTTAGTCTTAACTGTTTACTGTCACGTTTCACGTCCTAAAACACAACAATCTAGACAAATACTTTCAAGAAAGACTTCTTAACATATCTGTTATATGTTAACAAGGTCTTTTTTCAGAAATGCTTCTCTTGCTATACCCAGTTTGCATTTTATATCCTCTCTGCTTCGGCTATGACATTTATTTCACTGCCCAAACAGCAAAACTACTCAACCACGTACAGTATCTCATTTCCTAATCCAATTTCCGCAGCACTTCCCGATTTAACTCGATTACATTCAATTACCCTTGTTTTACTTTTGGTGACAATCATCTTGTAACTTCTTTTGGAGACACTGTCTGTTACGTGCAACTCGTCCTCAAAATCCTTTGTTATCTCTGTCAGAATTACAATGTCATAGGCATCTACAGTTTTATTCTTTTTCCCCTCTAGTTTAATTCTCTTTTCAAAATTATCCTTGGTTTTGTTCACAGTCTTCCCAATTTACGGGTTGAATAACATGAAGGATAGGCTGCAGAACTGTCTTCCGACTCCTGTAACTGCAGTCTGGTTTCTTTACAAACTGTAGATAACATGTGGCATCATGTATTGTACAAGGGTCGTTCAATAAGTAAGGCAGCACATTTTCTTCTGGAGGCAGATTGGTTTTATTCAGGACTCTAGTATACCATATTATTAGCGGTGTTTTTGGCTACAAGATTATATTTTTCAACATAATCTCCGTTGAGGGCGACGACCTTACGCCACCTTACTGTATGCCCGCATGGTACCACTCTACTGGTCGACGTCGGAACCAACGCCTTGCTGTATCAATAACCTCCCCATCGTCCACGTACTGCTTCCCTCGGAGTGTATCCTTCATTAGGCCAAACAGATCGAAGATGGAGATCTGGGTTGAACGGTGGATGAGGAAGAACAGTCTTTTGTATCCCGCGTGGAAGGCGGCGCGTGGGTAGGAGCAGGAGCAGGAAAATTACGTCGGTACTGTAGTGAGTGAAGGTGGTTTACTGGTGCAAGAAAGAATACGTAACTTTGTACAGATGCGAAGTCATAGATCCGTCGCATGTAGAGCAAAGCTGAAGCGAAGTGTCCTGGTTGTCTGCACTTGATGAAATGGACTGAATCTGTGGCGGAGCTCGTAAAGCTGCACAGCACCAGCTAGAGGGCGCTGTCGCCGGTGTCTCGTGGTAGTGCCAACCTTTGAAACTATGCCGTGGCATCGTTGCTATCGATACCACACAGTCCAATGAAGTTTCGTGAATTCCTCTCGGCTGCGCAGATTTGTGTGAGGCCTTGCGTTGTCATGGAGGAGAAGATCGTTCGCATTTTTGTTCAAATGTTTCAAATGGCTCTAAGCAATATGGGAGGTCACCAGTCCCCTAGAACTTAGAACTACTTAAACCTAACTAACCTAAGGACATCACACACATCCATGCCCGAGGCAGGATTCGAACCTGCGACCTTAGCAGCAGCGCGGTTCCGGACTGAAGCGCCTAGAGCCGCTCGGCCACAGCGGCCGGCCGCGTTTTTGTGGCGACGAACATGCTGAGGTCGTTACTTCAAATTCCTGAGGGTAGCGCAATACACTACAGAGTTGATCGTTGCACCATGAGGGTGGTCGTCAAACAAAATAACCCCTTCGAGCCGCAGAAGACCGTCGCCATGGTTTTACTGGCGCCACTGCATGGATTGCCGTTTTGTTTCCGGTTCGAACTGATGAACCCATGTTTCATCACCTGTGACGATCTTCGACAAGAAACAGTCATGATTAGCCCCGTAACGCGCAAGCAGTTCCGCACAGACTGTCCTTCGTTGTTATTTAAGGTCTTCTGCCAGGTGGCGAGGAAACTTTGAGTACCCCAACTGGTGGACAATTGTGCTATTACTACCAACAGAGACGTCCAGCTGAGCAGTGGAATATGTGATTGTGATCAGTCGATCATCTCAAGTGAGAGTGTCCGCACGTTCCAACACTCCAGGAGTTACAGCTGTGTGCGGCCGGCCGGCACGCGGGAGCTCGACAGGTTTACGCGACCTTGTTGCGATGGCGACAGACGCCTCGCCCAACGACTCATCGTGCTTTTATTCACTGCCATGTCTCCTGTCTGCGGTTCTCTGGTTTTCCGCCAAAAGAAACTCAATGACAGCTCACTGATTTGAAAGCACCACCGCTACAGGCTCCATTTTTAAGGCAACGTATATTGCTGCCGCCAGCTATCGGAACTTCATAAAACTAAAGCGGGAATATTCCTCGATGTCCTATAACAAATTCCGGATTTTTCCAACCTTAATAAATGTATTGCATTACCTATTGCAAAACGGTGCATTCCAGATGAGATTGTCAAATACTTTTTCTTAATATAAAGATTAGATAAATGTGTATTGCTTTCTTCAACATATCTTCTGAGTCAGGTAGCTACATTTTACGAAAAGTAAAACTGACTTTTCCTCTGGCCGGTATCTGCTAGCCGTTCCCTTCTTCTGTGCATAATTCGTGTCAATATTTTTCTACCATAACCAACGAAACTGATGGTTACATAATACTATCAGCAACTTCCTTCATCAGACGACATTAAAAGGAAAAGCACGACTTCCATCGCCACATCGCTTCAACGGAGCTAGTAATGCAAGCTATTCGCATTCCGACCGGCAATATTTGCATAAGTGATAAAAACTAAACTCTGAAACTCGTTGGGCGATACCGCTGGAAAAATTCCAACAGCAATGTCACAACTCGCCTACTGTGTCAGCTGCAGACAATCCCCACAGCTTTGTGTTTATTTCGACTGCGAGGTTTGTTCTTAGTCTTCCTTTACTAAAGACGATGCTGTATAGAGAATAGTATCTGCGTTAGGAGGAAACAAAATTTAATTACTAGAAGGCCTATTACGAGTACATTGTTAATACGATATACGACGTTAAGCAGATTTTTGATACTGTGGGTAGTATGAGACGGTATAAGGAAGTGTTTGTATAGAAAATATGAAACCAATGAGTGTGGAAATAATAGCTTCATCTTGCACAGGCCACGTGTCATGCAACAAGAACCAATCTTTGTGGGCGACTCAAAACACTTATTATATCTTAAGGAATTGATGCTTATCGACTCAATATCTCTTATAGAAAAATTGCTTTGATATTTAAAAGGTAAGCATAATTTCATGGTTATCTTGAGAGTAAAATTTTTGTGTTATTAACATAGTTATGAACGACACGTTTTTGAAGTGGACGATCAGATCCCCCCTCCCCCCTCCAAAAAGAAAGCTCAACAACATTCGCCCCTAACTAAATACTTCTTTGAATACTTTCTTTTTTAAAATGACGAATGATAAATGACATTTAGCGTTTGTAGGTGTTCTATAAAGCCACCGACTATTATGTCAGTATGACAATTTGTACTGCTTATTTATAACAACCGTTTTTTTTTTTTTAGAACGATGAAGCGATTTTCAGTGCATCATGAGCACTATCTACAATTCCTTCTCGGGAAAGAAGGTTAACTATCCACATTGTGGGCAAATGCTTGTTACAAGACATGCTTCCTCTGCACCACTCCTCTAGCTAGTGACACTTGCTTCACCCACTCCCCCACACACCTATCTAAATTGACTCGTATTAGAATTAAAATGTGTACACTATACTTATTCCTAATGTTTCTCCTAAGTCACTTGACTGTTGCACTTCGTGCTTCTGAACTGGCACAAATTGGAAGATTTCTGTCTGCTAATGATCCGTGTCTCACGACTACCAATAATAACAATAATAATAATAATAACACAGTGTAGGCTTTAGAACAGCGTAGTAGCGATTGCGTAATTACTATTGCATTGCTGTTTCAATTTGAGTCATAATGCACGGTACAAAGCGTAAACTATCTGTGTAGTGGGTGGATTATATGAGTGAGGTACTGTTTATACATTCGTTTCACAAGCCTCCACCACGTTATCACAAATTTATGTTAGAATGTGGAAGAAATGTAATTATTAGTAATGTATGTAATCAATATTAAGTCTTAAGACATAATGATAATAGTAATGATCTTTTAAAAAAATTAGCGTGGCGACTAGAACACAGTTGTCCTCTTTTGTATTTATCCCTCAGAAAATTTCATTTTAGCTCTCCGGGTAATTACATCCAGGTAGCATTGAGTACATAAGAGAAGGCTGCATTTTTTAGAAATTTTGTCTCATGGTTTCTCAAAAATAAATGTTCTAGAATCATTTTGGAATGCCGACTCTGAACATTACTGCGATTTCATTCTATCACGAGCCGCCGAGCGGTTCTAGGCGCTTCAGTCTGGAACCGCGCGACTGCTACGGTTGCAGGTTCGAATCCTGCCTCGGGCATGGATGTGTGTGATGTCCTTAGGTTAGTTAGGTTTAAGTAGTTATAAGTAGATATAAGTTAGCTTGGCGACTAGAACACAGTTGTCCTCTTTTGTATTTACCCCTAGAATCATTTTGGAATGCCGACTCTGAACATTACTGTTAAGTCCCATAGTGCTCAGAGCCATTTCAACCATCATTCTATCACGTCAAGATTTTTTACAAATTATGATCTCATAATGGAAATATTTAAGTAACGACTGATTTTTAACTTTATTTAAATATTCTGCAGCTGCGGAACTATGGCTATGAACAAAAACCATAAAAATATAAAAGTCGTATGGCGTTGCTGGCTGGGATCCCACGGGTTGGCTTCAGCTGCCTTACGGAAACGGTGTCCCTCCTACGCGAATATTTGTCCCTTCCCTTGGGACTATGTGAGAGTTGTGTCGTATGTGTATTTCTAGAGTGTATGTAAGTGTAATCGACGCTTGTGTAGGAAGGTTTAAGTAGTCCAGGTTCAAATGTTAAAACGACGTTACAATCAATGTCAGTACATTTATAATTATCTCCTTATTTTTAGGCAAATAGTATAACCAAGTAAACCAACTATTATTTAAAGAATCGAACTCCGATGTATAAAACAGCTTCAAATGTCTGCATATCTTACAAAGGAGTTAAAGTGCAAATAACTGACGTTAAGCATTTAACCTAGAAAATTTTAGAAAAGGTTTGAAATTAGGTTTAAAGTTTACCAGAAGTCTGTAAATGCTCCCATTATCGAGCACTGTATGAACAGAGACTGAGTAATTTGCGCCCCATTTAAGCAAAAGCAAGTTTTTCACACATCTCAATGTTTATGACGTCATATCTTCTGAACTGTTTGTCGTATAATGATACAATTTTGCATGTACATCCATTGATGTATATGTAGATACTGTCTGCTAAGTGAGGTGTGAGTAGAGTTGGTAATAAAGAAGTAATAAAGTAAAACGTCTTGCCTGATGTTAAAGTTTTACTGTGCGCCATTTTAAGCAGAAGTCAGTTTTTCAGGCATCTAAATGTCTACGACGATAGATTTCCTTAACTATATGTCGTACAATGATATGATTTGGCAGATACATTAAATGGTATATGTGAATACTGTCTGAGACATTGTGTACACAATCTGTACTAAAAGAAGTGATAAATTAAAACGTCATGTCTGACGCTGAAGTCTTATTGCATGAACAGCGAAAATGTAGTTAAGCGAGAAACATTTTTATGTTCATTATTTTGTTTGTGTGGGGAAAGGGAGGGGGTTTCAGCGAGAAAAAAGTTTCGTGAGGTCTGAAATTATGTGTAAAGTTACTTTGAAGCTGCTAAGTGCTCTCTTTGTCAATTACTGGATAAATATAGTCCGCGTACTTGCGCGCCGTCAGTTGCGTTCCCTCAAGGCAAGCGCACAGCTCAAAAATGGTTCAAATGGCTCTGAGCACTATGGGACTTAACTGCTGTGGTCATCAGTCCCCTAGAACATAGAACTACTTAAACCTAACTAACCTAAGGACATCACACACATCCATGCCCGAGGCAGGATTCGAACCTGCGACCGTAAAGCGCACAGTTTCCAACTGTAATGCGTTTGTTATTGTGTTAAACTATTAATATAAGATCATACTTCTTAAGGAAGAGATTATGACAGCGCTTTACGTTATTGAATTCGATCAAGAATTACGCGAAAGCCTGAAAATTAGCCCTCAGATAGGCAACCTGCTATTGCAACTGGGTTCAGGAATAGTCGCTTACAAGGAGACCGCGCTTATTTTCCGTCTCCGATTTCGTTCACATTTTTTGTATTGCAGGGCTTGCCCACAAATCAAACTGACAGAAACGGGAGCTCCATATGGCCAAGCGTTTAGAAATAAATAGCATTTCTCGCGCCGGTTTGGTTAAGCATGTGCCATCTGTGTTAGCGCAATTAACAGGCAGCGGCTGGCGCTGTGGAAGGTGTACAGAACTGTAATCTGACGGTCTTGGGGTCGAGTCCCTATGCATAAACTTTTTTTGATAAGTTATTTACACTGCAAATAAACCGAAACAATGCCCAATATATTCCGTTTATTAATATTTTCATAAAGAGCATGAAAAGGAAAGGCAAAGGCAAATTTGGGATTGCAAATAAATTTCCAAGAAACGAATGTAAGGCGTGCACGAGTAGTTCGTGTTTGAGATTAAATACTTCAATTATTTTATAATTGATCATTATGTCGGCAGCTTGCACACGTTATAAACGCCGCACTTTACAAATGCATGTTTGTTATAAAGTTTCTGCCGAAACACAGGCTTATTTTACATTAATGAAAAATTCTGTCTCATCTGGCAGGAAACCACGCGTAACACATCGTGTCGCCAAATATTGGCGCGGATACCTGGTGATGTACAGTGGAATATGTTCTGATGCAGTCTCGGAATACTATGTCCTGTATGCTTCAGCCATAATCTCCACCTGAAAACTCATTTGCAGAGTCATCGTGGATGCTGTAAGTGCAATCCTTTCGTGGAAATATATTTGCAACGCTAAATTTTCGTTTGCCTTTCCTTTCCATGCCTTTTATAAAAGTATTAATAAATACAACAATATTACGAAAAGAGTAGTTGCCAGTCACCATATAGCGGAGATGCTGAATCGCAGATAGGCACAACAAAAAGACTGTCACACCATAAGTTTTCGGTCGGCAAGGGCTTTAACAAAAATACACACACACACACACACACACACACACACACACACACAAAAACATTCACGCAAACGCAACTCCTGTTTTTGACTATATGGTAAGTAGCAACTATCTTCTTCATAATATTCTTACATTCCACACTGGGATATTTTATTAATAAATGCAATATACAATATGTTGAATATTATTTCGGTTCATTTGCAGTGTAAGTAACGTAAAAAAAGAAATTATAAAAAGATCCACTTAGGGACTCGATGCCACGAGATTATCTTCCTGGACGCTACCTGGTAACTGTTCTAACGTATATGGACCATGCCTCGCTGGACCCGTGCCAGATTTGCTATTTTTTTTTTTTTTCGAAACGCTTGGCTATCTGGAACTCTCAATTCTGTCACTTTTGTTTCTGGCCAATCCCTGCATATACCATAAATTTGGAAGAAATCGGTGATGACAAGTAGTCGTTGCCTCCTCGTTATAAATACAGGCACTACAAACAATTGTCTTAACAAGATTTGAGTACTCTGTTACATTTAATGTTCAAACTCTTTCTTTCTTGGTTTCCTGTTAGAATGCTCAACTTTACTGCGTCCCTTAAAAATCCAACAATAGTCGGCTGTCATACTTTCATTCCATTCTCCCTGGTACCTTTCTCCATCTCCACAATGTTCTGGTGAAATGATTCTCCTTACTCCTCACTGTAATGTTCCATATTTTATGGGGACCAGTCAATACGTGAGTGTAGGAAGTAGACTTTCATATCCAACATACACCCCAACTTCTTGGAATTTTTGCAACATGGTTTCGGCAATGTAGTTGTAACTTATGCGATTGTATTCCTTTTATAAATTTCAGTAGCACACGTGCCGGCTGCCCATCCAACCTTTTCTCTAACATTCATTGTATTCTCAAATTCGCGATCCTTCATCAATTTGTGCAAACAGGGTGGTGAAAAACGGTTTGAAAAGCTTGTAAGGGAGTTGCTGTTCTGGGAAATAATACTTAAGGAAAAATTTTAATAGGTTGCGGCATTTCGGAGTTATTTAGTATTTAGGTTAGCCAATCAGGCCGTCACGCGCCCAAATTCAAGCAGCCTGCGAGAGACGGTGTCGCCAAATTTGTTCTTCATTTGGTCTCCTCAAAACGAACAAACGTAGCCTTCGCTTACCTAGCTAAAATTTGTCACTTCAGAAAAGGGTATATTTTAACTGTTGATGAGTATTTGAAGAAGTAGTAACTCACGGACCGACAGATGTCTGTGCATTCTACATCTACATCTATACTCCGCGAGCCACCTTACGGTGTGTGGCGGAGGGTACTTATTGTACCACTATCTGATCCCCCCTTCCCTGTTCCATTCACGAATTGTGCGTGGGAAGAACGACTGCTTGTAAGTCTCCGTATTTGCTCTAATTTCTCGGATCTTTTCGTTGTGATCATTACGCGAGATATATGTGGGCGGTAGTAATATGTTGCCCATCTCTTCCCGGAATGTGCTCTCTCGTAATTTCGATAATAAACCTCTCCGTATTGCGTAACGCCTTTCTTGAAGTGTCCGCCACTGGAGCTTGTTCAGCATCTCCGTAACGCTCTCGCGCTGACTAAATGTCCCCATCCCCCTGCGGGTCCGGGGTAAGAATAGGCCCGAGGTATTCCTGCCTGTCGTATGAGGCGACTAAAAGGAGTTTCAACTGTTTCGGCCTTCCATGTGATGGTCCCCCTTGGGGTTTGACCTCCATTTTTCTAAATTTCTACAGAAGTACGAGCCTTTTGGGGAAGGACACCTTACGTGGTGTACCACTGGTCCTAAGTGCACTCAGACCTTGGCACTCAGCATTGCACCGGCGTTGTAACCATACCCACTATTACTCAAATTGGGCCTAAACGCCTTTTGGGTTGTCCCAGTTACGCCCATAGTGCGTCTCCATCTGCACCAGCGATCATGATGGACTTTCCATGGCACCAGAAATCCAGCACGGTAGCCAGCCCGTTGTGGTGGGGTCGTCATGTACCCTCTAGGTTGTAGCCCCCTGACAACACAGGGATCGTACTGCCGATACCTGAGCTGCACCCTCCCCACGTCGGCCAAGGAGTAGATGCCCGTCTCCTTGGGGCATCAGGACTCCCGGCAATGGTCATCCTGCCAGGTGGCCCTTGCTGCGGCTGGGTGGCGCCCGTAGGGAGAGCCCCTGGTCGGAGTGGGTGGTATCGGGGCGGACGTTTCGCAGATGAAACGTCACCACGTATCGGGTCGCTCTGCGGCCGAGTCTTTCAAAAGAAAAAGTACCGTTTCTGGTTCTGGTTCTCCTGCCCCTTCCCCCTTGGCCACTCCATGGGAGGAGGGACAGGCCCGCCGGCTTGGAGCGAAGTACTTCCCCCGCTATTTGGTCTGTTCTCGAACCGATGGGGGGACATTCGCCACCTCCAAGCCCATGTTCTTTGTTCAGCACATTGAGGACATCTTCGGGGAAATCGAGGCTCTCAGCAAGATGCGTTCAGGGTCCGTACTTATCAAGACCACGTCCGCCACACAGTCGGCGGCGCTCCAGGCGTGCGACCGCCTAGGGGACATCCCAGTCTCCATTGTCCCACATCTGGCACTCAATAGGACGCAGGGGGTTATTTTTCATCGTGACCTCCTGCTACAATCTGATGAGGAGCTCAGGGCCAACCTGGAGCGCCGAGGCGTGCATTTCGTCCGGCGAGTCCAGCGCGGCCCCAAAGACCGTCGCATCGACACTGGGGCCTTTATCCTCGCCTTCGAGGGGGACGTTCTCCCGGAGAAGGTAAAGGTAATGTGCTACCGGTGTGACGTGCGACCCTACGTTCCGCCTCCTATGCGCTGTTTTAGGTGTTTGCGCTTTGGGCACATGTCGTCACGGTGTGAGGCTGAGCCCCTCTGTGGCGATTGTGGCCGTCCTCTTCGTGAGGAACATACATGCACCCCACCACCTCGGTGCGTTAATTGTCCTGGCGTCCACTCGCCTAGATCCTCAGACTGCCCCGCATATCAGAAGGAGAAGAAGATACAAGAAATCAAAACTTTGGATCGGCTGTCTTATTCTGAGGCCAGGAAGAAGTACGACCGCCTCCATCCCGTGCCATTGACCACTTCATTTGCCTCAGTTGTGTCCACTCCTTCCGCGGTATCCTCACCCCTCTCCTGTCCCCCCTCCGCCTCCTCCGCCCATCAGGGGGCTCTGCCTCTGCCTCCCAAATCCCTCCCTTCCAAATCCTCCTCCCCCGTGGCCCCCACCCCCTCTGCCCCAGGGGCCATCCTTCCTCCTCCTTCTCCCCACACGCCACCTGAGAAGCGATCCTCTTCTCAGGCGTCCATCGGGGACACGTTCCGGACCCCGGCTTCCGAGGTCCGGCGTTCCAAAACGGACCCCGCGCGTGAGGACCTTCTTCGGGTCCAGCCCACCATCCCTGTGCCTCCTCGGCCTTCCAAGAAGGCCTCCAAGAAGTCTCTATCCCCCTCTCCACCCCGGCGCGTTTCGACTGACGCTCCATCCGTGAGTCGCCGCTCCCGGCCGTCCTCAGTTTCGCCGGGACGCTCTGCTGCCAGGCGCTCAGCTGGCCTTTCGTCGGCGAATGATGCTGCCCCTCCTACACAACCAGGGACAGCGGCCGGAGCTGGCGACCAGTCGATGGAACCGGATCCGCCTCCCGTCGGTTGTAGCGTTGTTCCCTCGCAACCTGGCCCTCCGCGGCCGTCGAGGTGACCAGCTCTTCCCCTGTCTCGTTCCCCCAACTTTTTGACTAGCGATGGCGTTGTTTCATTGGAACATAAGAGGTATTCGATCTCATCGGGAGGAATTAAAACTGCTCCTCCGCCTGCACTGTCCGCTCGTCCTTGGACTCCAGGAAACCAAGTTGCGCCCGACTGACCGTATTGCCTTCACCCACTATACCTCGGAGCGGTATGACCTTACCCCTGTGGACGGTGTCCCAGCTCATGGTGGGGTCATGTTGCTCATTCGGGACGACGTCTATTACCATCCCATCCCATTGACCACCCCACTCCAAGCAATAGCTGTCCGCATTACTCTTTCTGCTTTTACTTTTTCAGTTTGTACCATCTACACTCCACCGTCGTCTGCCGTTAGTCGGGCTGACATGATGCACCTGATCGTTCAGCTTCCCCCGCCGTTTTTATTGTTTGGCGACTTCAATGCCCATCATCCCCTTTGGGGCTCTCCTGCATCCTGTCCAAGAGGCTCACTTTTGGCAGATGTCTTCAACCATCTCAATCTTGTCTGCCTCAATACCGGCACCCCGACTTTCCTCTCGGACTCCACTCATACCTTCTCCCACTTGGACCTCTCGATATGTTCTACCACTCTTGCCCGTCGGTTCGAGTGGTATGTCCTTTCTGACACGTATTCGAGCGACCACTTCCCCTGTGTCGTTCGTCTCCTGCACCACACCCCATCCCCACGTCCTTCGAGCTGGAACATACTGAAAGCTGACTGGGGACTTTACTCATCCCTGGCGACCTTTCCGGACCACGATTTTCCCAGTTGTGACAGTCAGGTCGAATACCTCACGGCTGTTATCATCCATGCTGCCGAACGTTCCATTCCTCGTACTACTTCTTCACGTCGCGTTTCCGTCCCCTGGTGGAACGAGGCTTGTAGGGACGCTATCCGTGCTCGACGACGTGCTTTACGCACCTTTCGCCGCCATCCTACGTTGGCGAATTGTATTGAATACAAACGACTCCGAGCGCAATGCCGTAGAGTCATCAAAGACAGCAAAAAAGCTTGTTGGGCCTCTTTCACCGGCTCCTTTAACAGTTTTACTCCATCTTCCGTCGTTTGGGGTAGCCTGCACCGGCTGTCGGGTATTAAGGCCCACTCCTCGGTACCTGGCCTGACCTCAGGTAATGCGGTCCTTGTTGATCCGGTGGCTGTCGCCAACGCCTTTGGCCGCTTTTTCGAGGAGGTTTCAAGCTCCGCCCATTACCATCCTGCCTTCCTTCCCAGGAAAGAGGCAGAAGAGGCTCGGCGACCTTCCTTCCACTCGCTGAATCTGGAAACCCATAATGCCCCCTTTACTATGCGGGAACTCGAACGTGCGCTTGCACTGTCCCGGTCCTCTGCTCCGGGGCCGGATGCCATTCACGTTCAGATGCTGGCACACCTATCTCCGGCGGGCAAAAGCTTCCTTCTCCGTACCTACAATCGCGTCTGGACCGAAGGTCAAGTCCCCATGCGTTGGCGTGACGCCGTTGTTGTTCCTATACCCAAACCCGGGAAGGATAGACACCTTCCTTCTAGTTACCGCCCCATTTCTCTTACAAGCTGTGTCTGTAAGGTGATGGAGCGCATGGTTAATGCTCGGTTAGTCTGGATTCTTGAATCTCGACGGCTACTTACTAATGTCCAATGCGGCTTTCGTCGCCGCCGCTCCGCTGTTGACCACCTCGTGACCTTGTCGACATTCATCATGAACAACTTTTTGCGAAGGCGCCAAACGGTAGCCGTGTTCTTCGACTTGGAGAAGGCTTATGACACCTGTTGGAGAGGAGGTATCCTCCGCACTATGCACAGGTGGGGCCTACGCGGTCGCCTGCCCCTTTTTATTGATTCCTTTTTAACGGATCGAAAGTTTAGGGTACGTGTGGGCTCCGTATTGTCCGACGTCTTCCTCCAGGAGAACGGAGTGCCTCAGGGCTCCGTCTTGAGCGTAGCCCTTTTTGCCATCGCGATCAATCCCATTATGGATTGCATTCCACCTAATGTCTCAGGCTCTCTCTTTGTCGATGACTTCGCGATCTACTGCAGTGCCCAGAGAACATGCCTCCTGGAGCGCTGCCTTCAGCGTTGTCTAGACAGCCTCTACTCATGGAGCGTGGCAAATGGCTTCCGGTTCTCTGAAGAAAAGACGGTTTGTATCAACTTTTGGCGATATAAAGCGTTCCTTCCGCCATCCTTACATCTCGGTCCCGTTGTTCTCCCATTCGTGGACACAACTAAGTTTCTAGGGCTCACGTTGGACAGGAAACTGTGTTGGTCTCCACACGTCTCTTATTTGGCGGCCCGTTGTACATGTTCCCTTAATGTCCTCAGAGTTCTTAGTGGTTCATCTTGGGGAGCGGATCGCACTGTCCTGCTTCGCTTGTATCGGTCCATAGTCCGATCGAAGCTGGATTATGGGAGCTTCGTCTACTCGTCCGCTCGGCCGTCCCTCTTACGCCGGCTCAACTCCATCCACCATCGGGGGTTACGTCTTGCGACCGGAGCCTTCTACACTAGTCCTGTCGAGAGTCTTTATGCTGAAGCTGCCGAGTTACCGTTGACCTACCGGCGCGACGTACTGCTGTGTCGGTATGCCTGCCGGCTGTCGTCTATGCCCGACCACCCCTCTTACAAGTCCTTCTTCGCCGATTCTCTAGACCGTCAGTACGGGTTGTATGTGTCTGCCCTGCTGCCCCCCGGAGTCCGCTTCCGTCGCCTGCTTCGACAATTGGATTTTGCCCTCCCTACCACCTTCAGAGAGGGTGAGAGCCCGACACCACCTTGGCTCCAGGCTCCGGTTCATATTTATCTCGACCTCAGCTCACTCCCGAAGGATGGTACTCCGGCTGCAATGTATTGCTCACGATTTGCCGAACTTCGTGCTCGACTTGCCGGTCACACCTTTATTTACACCGATGGCTCCAAAACTGACGATGGTGTCGGCTGTGCCTTTGTCGTCGGGGCCGCCACATTTAAATACAGGCTCCCCGACCAATGTTCCAGCTTTACGGCCGAGCTTTTTGCTCTCCATCAGGCCGTTCAGTATGCCCGCCGCCACCACCATTCATCATATGTACTCTGCTCTGACTCACTCAGTGCTCTTCAGAGCCTTGGAGCTCCCTATCCGGTCCATCCCTTGATACAACGGATACAGCAGTCCCTCCATTCTTTGGCTGATAACGGTGGTTCTGTCAGCTTTCTGTGGGTTCCCGGACATGTGGGAGTGCCTGGGAATGAGGCTGCGGATGCTGCAGCCAAGGCTGCAGTCCTCCTGCCTCGGCCAGCCTCCCATTGTGTCCCGTCATCCGACGTTCGTGGGGATGTCTGTAAGAGGCTTGTGTCGTTGTGGTGGGATGCTTGGTCATCCCTCCAAGGAAACAAGCTCCGGGCAGTAAAACCGCTACCAACTGCTTGGACAACATCCTCCCGACCATCTCGGCGCGAGGAGGTCCTTCTGACCAGGTTGCGGATTGGGCATTGCCGGTTTAGCCACCGCTACCTGCTCTCCGGTGACCCAGCCCCGCAGTGCCCTTGTGGTCAGGCATTAACAGTGCGCCATGTTTTATTGTCGTGTCCCCGTTTCAGTCAATTTCGTGTTGTCCTGTCCCTGCCATCTACTTTACCGGATGTTTAGCTGATGACGCTCGAGCAGCTGCTCGTATTCTGCGTTTTATAACTTTAACTGGCTTGTCCAAGGACATTTAATCTTTTTACTTATTTTGTCTGCATCTTTGTCGGGTCCTTCTGGTGTCCCCTCCATCCCCTTGAGTTTTACCAGATTCCATGTGCTCAAACAACAGTGACTGGGCGCTAATGACCTCAGCAGTTGAGCGCCCTTAAACCCAACCAAAAAAAATAAATAAATAAATAAATAAATGTCCCCATGACGAATCGCGCTGCTTTTCGCTGGATCATGTCTAGCTCTTCTATTAATCCAACCTGGTAAGGGTCCCATACTGATGAGCAATACTCAAGAATCGGACGAACAAGCGTTTTGTAAGCTACTTCTTTCGTCGATGAGTCACATTTTCTTAGAATTCTTCCTATGAATCTCAACCTGGCGCCTGCTTTTCCCACTATTTGTTTTATGTGATCATTCCACTTCAGATCGCTCCGGATAGTAACTCCTAAGTATTTTACGGTCGTTACCGCTTCCAATGATTTACCACCTATGGCATAATCGTACTGGAATGGATTTCTGCCCCTATGTATGCGCATTATATTACATTTATCTACGTTTAGGGAAAGCTGCCAGCTGTAGCACCATGCATTAATCCTCTGCAGGTCTTCCTGGAGTACGTACGAGTCTTCTGATGTTGCTACTTTCTTGTAGACAACCGTGTCATCTGCAAATAGCCTCACGGAGCTACCGATGTTGTCAACTAAGTCATTTATGTATATTGTAAACAATAAAGGTCCTATCACGCTTCCTTGCGGTACTCCCGAAATTACCTCTACATCTGCAGATTTTGAACCGTTAAGAATGACATGTTGTGTTCTTTCTTCTAGGAAATCCTGAATCCAATCACAAACCTGGTCCGATATTCCGTAAGCTCGTATTTTTTTCACTAAACGTAAGTGCGGAACCGTATCAAATGCCTTCCTGAAGTCCAGGAATACGGCATCAATCTGCTCGCCAGTGTCTACGGCACTGTGAATTTCTTGGGCAAATAGGGCGAGCTGAGTTTCACATGATCTCTGTTTGCGGAATCCATGTTGGTTATGATGAAGGAGATTTGTATTATCTAAGAACGTCATAATACGAGAACACAAAACATGTTCCATTATTCTACAACAGATTGACGTAAGCGAAATAGGCCTATAATTATTCGCACCTGATTTATGACCCTTCTTGAAAATGGGAACGACCTGCGCTTTCTTCCAGTCGCTAGGTACTTTACGTTCTTCCAGCGATCTACGATAAATTGCTGATAGAAAGGGGGCAAGTTCTTTAGCATAATCACTGTAGAATCTTAAGGGTATCTCGTCTGGTCCGGATGCTTTTCCGCTACTAAGTGATAGCAGTTGTTTTTCAATTCCGATATCGTTTATTTCAATATTTTCCATTTTGGCGTCCGTGCGACGGCTGAAGTCAGGGACCGTGTTACGATTTTCCGCAGTGAAACAGTTTCGGAACACTGAATTCAGTATTTCTGCCTTTCTTCGGTCGTCCTCTGTTTCGGTGCCATCGTGGTCAACGAGTGACTGAATAGGGGATTTAGATCCGCTTACCGATTTTACATATGACCAAAACTTTTTAGGGTTCTTGTTTAGATTGTTTGCCAATGTTTTATGTTCGAATTCGTTGAATGCTTCTCTCATTGCTCTCTTTACGCTCTTTTTCGCTTCGTTCAGCTTTTCCTTATCAGCTGTGATTCGACTACTCTTAAACCTATGATGAAGCTTTCTTTGTTTCCGTAGTACCTTTCGTACATGATTGTTATACCACGGTGGATCTTTCCCCTCGCTTTGGACCTTAGTCGGTACGAACTTATCTAAGGCGTACTGGACGATGTTTCTGAATTTTTTCCATTTTTGTTCCACATCCTCTTCCTCAGAAATGAACGTTTGATGGTGGTCACTCAGATATTCTGCGATTTGTGCCCTATCACTCTTGTTAAGCAAATATATTTTCCTTCCTTTCTTGGCATTTCTTATTACACTTGTAGTCATTGATGCAACCACTGACTTATGATCACTGATACCCTCTTCTACATTCACGGAGTCGAAAAGTTCCGGTCTATTTGTTGCTATGAGGTCTAAAACGTTAGCTTCACGAGTTGGTTCTCTAACTATCTGCTCGAAGTAATTCTCGGACAAGGCAGTCAGGATAATGTCACAAGAGTCTCTGTCCCTGGCTCCAGTTCTGATTGTGTGACTATCCCATTGTATACCTGGTAGATTGAAGTCTCCCCCTATTACAATAGTATGATCACGAAACTTCTTCACGACGTTCTGCAGGTTCTCTCTGCGGCGCTCAACTACTACGGTTGCTGATGCAGGTGGTCTATAGAAGCATCCGACTATCATATCTGACCCACCTTTGATACTTAGCTTAACCCAGATTATTTCACATTCGCATTCGCTAATAACTTCACTGGATATTATTGAATTCTTTACTGCTATAAATACTCCTCCACCATTGGCGTTTATCCTATCCTTGCGGTATATATTCCATTCTGTGTCTAGGATTTCGTTACTGTTCACTTCCGGTTTTAACCAACTTTCCGTTCCTAATACTATATGCGCACTATTTCCTTCAATAAGAGATACTAATTCAGGAACCTTGCCCTGATACTCCTGCAGTTTACCAATATTACGTTAACTTTTCCTGTTTTTGGTCTCTGAGGACGGACGTTCTTTATCAACGATGATAATGTCCTCTCTGGTAAGCCGTCAGGTATTTTATCGTTTCGCCCAAGGGGGGTCCCTCTAACCTAAAAAACCCCCGTGTGCACGCCACACGTACTCTGCTACCCTAGTAGCTGCTTCCGGTGTGTAGTGCACGCCTGACCTGTCTAGGGGGGCCCTACAGTTCTCCACCCAATAACGGAGGTCGATGAATTTGCAACCATTATAGTCGCAGAGTCGTCTGAGCCTCTGGTTTAGACCCTCCACACGGCTCCAAACCAGAGGACCGCGATCGACTCTGGGCACTATGCTGCAGATATTAAGCTCAGCTTGCACTCCGCGTGCGATGCTGGTTGTCTTCACCAAATCAGCCAGCCGCCGGAAGGAACCAAGGATGGCCTCAGAACCCAAGCGGCAGGCGTCATTCGTTCCGACATGTGCTACTATCTGCAGCCGGTCACACCCAGTGCGTTCAATAGCTGCCGGAAGGGCCTCCTCCACATTACGGACGAGACCCCCCGGCAAGCACACCGAGTGCACACTGGCATTCTTCCCCGACATACCCGCTATTTTCCTGAGGGGCTCCATAACCCGCCTAACGTTGGAGCTCCCTATAACTAATAGGCCCGCCCTCTGTGACTGTCGGGACCTTGCCGGAGAATCGGCCACTGGCCCAACAGGCGAGGCATCCTGTGGTGGCTCGGAAACGATGTCATCACCACTAGGAAGCACCCCGTACCTGTTGGAAAGGGGTAAGGCAGCTGCCACGCGGCCAGATCCCACCTTCGCCTTTCGGCCAGGCACGCGCGAGCCCACCACTGTCCGCCATTCACCCTGGAGTGATGGCTGACCGGTAAGATGCTCACTGCCGGAAGACGCAGCGACATCAGGGGTTCCATGTGATTCCAAGGCCACCGAAGTAGGCATAGGTCTCACCACAGTTGCCCCAACGCCACTACGAGCAAACGCCTGCGCCTCGAGCTCGATGAGCCTAACAGACAAAGCCTCCACCTGCCCCCGAAGAGTGGCCAATTCTCCTTGCGTCCGCTCACAACAACCACAGTCCCTACACATGACTATGCTTACCCTACCCTATACGGTGACAAATTCCCAAGATAATCTTCTGATGAGCTACTCTGATAATCAAGAAACACTCACTGAAATACGAGACGCGAAAACTACGCTAGGTTTTCCCAGAAAAACTATTTAAAAGCTAAGCGCAGCAAATAAGTACAAAAACGCTTTATACAAACAGTACTCGCTGCTGCTGGTGCTCTCGCTCTGGCTGTCACAAGACAACTGCTGATTCAAGTGACTAGTGGCTAACGGCCGCGAAACAAACAAAGACGGTTTTAGGGCGCTTTCTGTTCTAAACGATCAAGAAAACACTAAGAAATCTAACACGAAAACTACGTAAAGTTTTATCAAGAACTGTTAGTTACTATGCAGAGCAGATAAACACAAATAGAATCCCTTCCTTAGTGGAAGGTCGTAAACAAAATGCAAAATAAACGCTTTATACAAACAGTACTCGCTGCTGCTGGTGCTCTCGCTCTGGCTGTCACAAGACAACTCAACGTGTGCAAGTACTTGAATTTGCGCGTGCAAGGATTTGATAGGCTAACTTCAACGCTAAATAACTGGGAAACGGCGTAACGTACGGAATTTTCTTCTTAACATTTATTTCTCAGCTCAACCCCCGCCCCCCTGAAACACGCTTACAAGCTTTTAGGACTGGTTGTGCCCACCATGTACGTTTTAAGGACAACAAAACATCCAAGTTTCAGTTTTCCTTGATGGACGAAAAATTTCATAGAAAGGTACTTAATGCAGGGCCCATCTTGTTGAGAAGTCCTTACAAACTGTTTCATAAATCCCAGTTTCATATATAGTGGTGGAAGCAATATTATTTTTGATCTAGAATTAGTTCACACAAGATGTTTTTAGTCCCACGCACAATTTGTCTCCTATGTAGCCGAACCGTTACGTTGTAACGCTTTTCCCTTACCCAGATACGCCACTCACACAAAAAAGCAGGGCATCTTCGTGTACACAGCGTACTTTGTAATTAAATTCCTGTAATTAAACCTTATTGCATTATGAAAAAAATCTGTGCTAGATAGAATTAAGAAAAGATCTTAAATTGGCATAGAAAGTTTGCTTTCACTCAAATGATAACATGCAGTCTGATGTAATAATTACTGGCCTCAAGGGTGAAACTACTTTCTGCCCATCGTGTGTACGCCAGAGCCGATAGCACGCGGAGTCAGGATGAAAGAGAAGTGTGTGTCAGGTGTGGAAGATAAGCGATCTGCCAGAGGCTCGCCCGCAGTCCGTGACGCAATCACAAAAGGACGAGCAGCTCGTAAAGCCGTGTGCCTGCGGCTATTAGGCGAGTCGACCACTTGCCGATCGTAAGGCCAGCGCGCTCAAAACAGCCGCTGTCACTAGTGTGGTGGTGCACACTGCACGCAGCGCTGCTACGTTCTGCTCCCACCTGTTTGCTCTGCGATTCTCTGTGCGAGCATGACTCCCTGTACTGCGTATTAAAACCCGTTCCGTCGATGGGTGGAATATGAGAATTACTACTTACAGCCGAGCGGGGTAGCGCACTACTTAGCACAGTGGACTGGCATTCGGGAGGACGACTGTTCAAACCCGTGTCTGGCCATCCTCATTCAGGTTTCCCGTGGTTTCCGTAAATCGCTTCAGTCAAATGCCGGGATGGTTCCTTCGAAAGGGCAAGGCCGCTTTCCTTCTCCATCCTTCCCTAATCCGAGCTTGTGCTCCGTCGACGCCGGCCACGGTGGCCGAGCGGTTCTAGGCGCTTCAGTCCGGAACCGCGCGACTGCTACGGTCGCAGGTTCGAATCCTGCCTCGGGCATGGATGTGTGTTAGTTAGGTTTAAGTAGTTCTAAGTACTAGGGGACTGATGACCGCGGATGTTAAGTCCCATAGTGCTCAAAGCCATTTGAACCATTTTTTGTGCTCCGTCTCTAATGACCTCGTTCTCAACGGGACGTTAAACACTAATGTCCTACTCCTCCTCCACTACTTACACTATCTGATCAAAAGCATCCCGAAATCTCTATGTAAAGCGGAACCGAGCACTAGATTTCGGTACAGGCGGACCCGCCAGTATAAACTGACGCGGGGATATTGTGTGCCGTAGAGGAGACGTAACAGCAGAATGGATCGGTTAGGAGAGCTCAGTGACCTAAATGTGGGCTAATCACTGCATGTCACCTGAGTAACAAGTCCACCAGAGACATTTCAGCCCTTCCAATACTGCCCTTACCGATTGTTGGTGATGTGATTGTGGGGTGGAAACGCGAAGGAACAACCGTAGTTAAACCAAGACTAGGCAGACGTGTACTAGCAGGGACCGTCGAGCATCGCGGAGGGGGGTTGCAAAAATCGCATTTGTTCCAAAGAGATACCATCTGTCCAGCTAACACAAAGACAATACGAAGGGAGTTCAGAAGAATAAGATACAGTGGTGGAACAGTTCCTCATAAGCCATCAGTTTCTGTAATCATCGCTAAGCGACGCTGGAGATGAGGCGAAGACCGACGACACTGGACAGTGGCTGATAGGAATCGACTGATTTGGAGAGGTGAATCACGCTGTTCCCTACGACAGTGCAATGGAAGGGTCTGTGTTTGTCGTATGCCTGGAGAACGTTACCAGCCATCATATGTAGTGCCAACAGTGAAGTGCAGTGGACGCGGTGTGTTCTTTGTGGTTAGGGTATTGTCCCACCACGGTGCTAAAGAAAGCTCTAAATGCGGAAGCATATAAAGACTTTTACAAGATTGTCCACAGCTTACAGTAGAGGAACAGTTCGGAGACGATGATTGTTTTTTGTATTAGCATGGAAGTGCACTCTGTAATAAAGCAGCATCTGCAAGGCAATTGTTTGTTGACAATAACATTACTGAATTGGACTGGCCTGCACAGAATTCCGATTAGAATGCGAAGAAACACCTTTTGAATAACTTAGCTTCTGGAAAGTCGACGTCGCGACAGATCCCAGCGTCCGAGCCGCCCGGAGTGGCCGTGCGGTTCTAGGCGCTACAGTCTGGAACCGAGCGACCGCTACGCCATTTGAACCATTTTGAACCCAGCGTCCGACATGACTGCCACCTCTGGTGTCGGCTCTTGAATAAGAATGTGAAACCACCTCTTTAATTATTGTTTTTAAACACTGACCTACAGAATTTTCCCTTCCAAAGACAACTCAAACTTATCCTATTCGTTCATTATCCACTATATAAACTAATGGCCATTAAAATTGCTACACCAAGAAAAATGCAGCTGATAAACGGGTATTCATTAGACAAATATATTATACTAGAACTGACATGTGATAACATTTTCACGCAGTTTGGGTGCATAGATCCTGAGAAATCAGTACCCTGAACAACCATCTCTGGCCATAATAACGGCCTTGATACGCCTGGGCATTGAGTCAAACAAAGCTTGGATGGCGTGTACAGGTACAGCTGCCCATGCAGCTGCAACACGGTACAACAGTTCATCAAGAGTAGTGACTGGCGTATTGTGACGAGCCAGTTGCTCAGCCACCATTGACCAGACGTTTTCAATTGACCAGGCAGCAGTCGAACATTTTATGTGTCCAGAAAGGCCTGTACAGGACCTGCAACATGCGGTCGTGCATTATCCTGCTCAAATGTAGGGTTTCGCAGGGATCGAATGAAGGGTAGATCCACGGGTCGTAACGCATCTGAAATGTAACGTCCACTGTTCAAAGTGCCGTCAATGTGAACAAGAGGTGACGGAGACGTGTAACCAATGGCACCCCATACCAATACGCCGGGTGATACGCCAGTATGGCGATGACGAAAACACGCTTCCAACGTGCGTTCACCGCGATGTCGCCAAACACGGATGCGACCATCATCATGTTGTAAACAGAACCTGGATTCATCCGGAAAAATGACGTTTTGCCATTCTTGCACCCAGGTTCGTCGTTGAGTACACCATCGCAGGCACTCCTGTCTGTGATGCAGCGTCAAGGGTAACCACAGCCATGCTCCCCGAGCTGATAGTCCATGCTGTTGCAAACGTCGTCGAACTGTTCGTGCAGATGGAGTTCGAGTCTCGGTCCGGCACACAGTTTTAACCTGCCAGGAAGTTTCATATCAGCGCACACTCCGCTGCGGAGTGAAAATATCATGCTCGGTTGCCTGTCCTCACTGCAGACAGCTAAGGTAAGATGCGATGACCTCCATAGGACCCACTTGGACCTATCTTCACGTTACAACATGTTATCCATAGTCACACATTTAACTTGTAAACACTGACACATCTTCTTCCGTTCTCTATAGCCGTTCCGTGACCCGCTATTGAGTGTACCTCTTTTGGTGGTACAGACAGCAATTCAAAGAACACCATCTTGAAGCTACAGTGGCTGCACCGTAAATTTTTATTTCTCCTATCTAACACATTTCGAGCCAAAGCCATTCAGCAATTATGGTTTAAAGTGACGCTCACTTAAATAACTGCTAGTAGAAGAGCGGCGTGAAATGAACACGCATTTTTTCATTCCACAGATCCACACAGAGGAAATTACAAAGGATGCAGAACATGTCATAAAAACAAAAACACGTGTTAATTATTTGCATGTGAACAGATTTGTTATTTCCACGATTCGTAAATGAAAACGACCTCAAGAGTATCGAGTAAGTAAAACATTTGAAACATACATTGATTTAAAAGTTCCTATAAACTTGTCTCAAACATATAAATGTATGTAGAATGAAGTGCGTATGATAATCTTTAGCTATTATTGCAACGCGTCATAAAACAGAAACATTTTACAACACATACATAAATAGGATGCATTACCGTGACGTATTCAGATTTTACGCAACACTCACGTTATTTGATAGCGTTAATAACAAATAAATGAACTGATTCTACTAAGAAATTCATCAACACAAGGAGTTGGTCACCAAAAAATCCTTTAGGCTTTCCTTAAACAGTTGTCTACCTATTAGTAGCTACATTTCTTATCTATGCTTGCAAGCTTTCGAAAATATGTGTGTCTCCATATTGGATACCTTCACGGACAAACACTTTCATAATACTAGCTTACTTTTCTGAAACTGTATTATTTGAAGACAAGTATAACATTCGCACGCAAATTTAAACTTTATACTATGTTCGAAACTTCCTGGCAGGTTAAAACTGTGTGCCCGACCGAGACTCGAACTCGGGACCTTTGCCTTTCGCGGGCAAGTGCTGTACCATCTGAGCTACCCAAGCACGACTCACGCCCGGTCCTCACAGCCTTACTTCTGCCAGTATCTCGTCTCCTACCTTCCAAACTTTACAGAAGCTCTCCTGCGAACCTTGCAGAACTAGCACTCCTGAAAGAAAGGATATTGCGGAGACATGGCTTAGCCACAGCCTGGGGGATGTTTCCAGAATGAGATTTTCACTCTGCAGCGGAGTGTTCGCTGATATGAAACTTCCTGGCAGATTAAAACTGTGTGCCCGACCGAGACTCGAACTCGGGACCCTTGCCTTTCGTGGGCAAGTGCTCTACCATCTGAGCTACCCAAGCACGACTCACGCCCGATCCTCACAGCCTTACTTCTGCCAGTATCTCGTCTCCTACCTTCCAAACTTTACAGAAGCTCTCCTGCGAACTACGTTCGATTGGAAATTGTGCTGCCATAATTTTTGTTCATTTCGAAAGAAGGGATTCCAAATGTAGCAGTTGATTTTTTTTATAATTTTTGTGTGATACCTGTTAACAGGTACAACCGAATGAGACACTTTGTTGTTGTTGTTGCTATTGTGGTCTTCAGTCCGAAGCCTGCTTTGACGCAACTCTGCATGCTACTCTGTCTTGTTGAAGCCTCTTAACCTCTTCCATAACTATTGTAATTACATCCACGTTAGCCTCTTTACTATAGTCAAGCTTTAGTCTCTCTCCAGTGTTTACCTCCTCCCACGCATTTCCCTCCGTTATTAAACTGGTAATTCCTTCATGCCTCAGGGTGTGTGCTATCAACCTATCCTTTCTTTTAGTCGAACTATCATTAGTTATTCGATCTACCCATCTAATCTTCAGGATTCCTCTACAGCACCACATTTCAAAAGTTCCATTATCTTCTCTGCGCGGTTTAACGTTCACGTTTAAATTCTGTACAAGGCTAGACTCCAATCCAATACCTCCAGAAAAGATTTCCTACCACTTACATTATATTGGATGACAACCAAATTTCTCTTTGTCAGAAACGCTTGCTATTGCCAGTCTACATCTGATATGCTCCCTACTTCGACTGTCCTCAGTTATTTTGCTGCCTAAATAACAAAACTTATCTACTATCTTTTGGGTCTCATTTCCTAATCTAATTCGACTACATATCTTTGCCCTTGTTTTACTTCCGTTTGTATTCACCGTGTAACCTCGTATCAAGTCACTACTAATCCCATTCAACTGATCTTTCACGTCCTCTGCCTTCTTTGACAGAATTACAAAGCATCATCAAACCTGAAAGCTTTTATTTCTTCCCCCTGACCTTTCTTTTCATTTGTTTAAAAATTTTCTACTTGGTTTTCTTTACTGCTAGAGGGTTACTAAATAAAATAACAATACGGTTGTTATTAAGATTGTTATTATTTTGAAAGATCTCTAGATATAGCGGAACGGATCCCAAACAGTATATAAACTGCTATAAAATTTTGAAATTTCTATTTAAAACTTCCGTAACGTGAAGTTAGCATAACAGAGTAAAGACCATGTTAAGGTAACACCTAACTACGCAGGTTGCACAAAAATATGGAACCTCCCGATAAACGCATGCTTGAATATAAATACCAGTGCTAGCCAAGCATTCAGGTTGCGCTCTTGTGTTTCACCACGAACGGCACCTTTGCAATGTCTTCAATATGTTGCAAGTGTCAGTCGTGATCAGAACAGTATTCTCTCTAGCTGTAAGTTCATTATGTCGGAGCTAAGTGAATTCGAACGCGGGCAGATAGTTGGTGTTAGTATAGTGGGTGATCCCATAACCCAGGTTGTCGAAGTGTTTGGTGTTTCAAGAGGCTCCGTATCAAAGATTTATGCTGCATACAGGAAAAGCGGAGAAACACGATCCACCATGTGACAATGTGGACGAAAGTGTGTGTTCAGTGATCGTAACAGACGGTCACTGAAGAGGGTTGTGACGAAAAACAAGAGGACGGCAGCCGTTAAGGTCACAGGAGCACTAAATGTCGCACTGGCGAACGCTGTCAACATTGAAACAACACGAAGGAAGCTATAGAAGCTGGGGATTGCAAAGAGAGCTGGAATCCCAAAACCGCTCATCAGTGACGCAAATGGCGTGATGAGTGGGTCAGCCATATCATGATAGTCCATGAGACGATTACTCTGCGAGGTCGCATTACTGCCAAATATTGTTTGGATTCCGTACAAATGCTGGAACACGTGAGGCAATACTGACTCTACGACTTATCTTAGAAAATAGACTAAGGAAAGGCAAACCTAAGTTTCTAGCATTTGTAGACTAAGAGAAAGCGTTTGACAATGTTGACTGGAATACTCTCTTTCAATTTCTGAAGGTGGCAGGGGTAAAATACAGGGAGCGAAAGGCTATTTACAATTTGTACAGAAAACAGATAGCAGTTATAAGAGTCGAGGGGCATGTCAGGGAAGCAGTGGTTGGGAAGGGAGTGAGACAGGGTTGTAGCCTATCCCCGATGTTATTCAATCTGTATATTGAGCAAGCAGTAAAGGAAACCAAAGAAAAATTCTGAGTAGGTATTAAAATCCACGGAGAAGAAATAAAAACTTTGAGGTTCGCCGATGACATTTTAATCCTGTCAGAGACAGCAATGAACCTGTAAGAGCAGTTGAACGGAATGGACAGTGTCTTGAAAGGAGGGTATAAGATGAACATCAACAAAAGCAAAACGAGGATAATGGAATGTAGTCGAATTACGTCGGGTGATTCTGAGGGAATTAGATTAGGTAATGAGACACTTAAAGTAGTAATTGAGTTTTGTTATTTGGGGAGCGAAATAACTGATGATGGTCGAAGTAGAGAGGATATAAAATGTAGACTGGCAACGGCAAGGAAAGCGTTTCTGAAGAAGAGAAATTTGTTAACATCGAGTATAGATTTAAGTGTTAGGAAGTCGTTTCTGAAAGTATTTATATGGAGTGTAGCCTTATATGGAAGTGAAACGTGGACGATAAACAGTTTAGACAAGAAGAGAATAGAAGCTTTCGAAATGTGGTGTTACAGAAGAATTCTGAAGATTAGATGGGTAGTTCACATAACTAATGAGGAGGTATTCAACAGACTTGGGGAGAAGAGGATTTTATGGCACAACTTGACTAGAAGAAGGGACTGGTTGGTAGGGCATATTCTGAGGCATCAAGGGATCACCCAATTTAGTATAAGAGGGCAGCGTGGAGGGTAAAAATCGTAGAAGGAGACCAAGAGATGAATACACTAAACAGAAGGATGTAGGTTGCAGTAGTTACTGGGAGATGAAGAATCTTGCTCAGGATAGAGTAGCATGGAGAGCTGCATCAAACCAGTCCCTGGACTGAAGACCACAATAACAACATTGTGTGACCATCCCATGTTACAATGTTTGTTTCCCAATGGTGACTCTGTTATCGTTCAAGACTGGAACTACGAGCACGACGATGAACTGTCGCATCTCCCGTGGCTATCGCAGTTACTAGATCTCAATATTATTAATCCTTTGTGGTCCACTTTTGATAAAAGAATGTGTGATCACTATGCACCTCCATCATCGTTACCTAAATTTACCTCTATTTTGCAGGAAGAATGGTATAAGATTCCCTTCAAAACCATACAGGACGTGTATTTATCCCTTGAGAGAAGATAGGGTGTTGTTTTGGATGCCAACTGATTTTCTATACCGTATTAGCCACGGTAATATGTTTTGTTTTTGGTATTTACATATTTTTGTGTCCAACCTTTGCATGCTCACCGCTAACAGTTCAATACACCGCCTCCAAATGGCTAGTAGCATCTCAAGCAGATAGTCACCACAACAAAACGGGAATACAGTTCGAAGTCAACAGGGAAAGGCTCATACAAAAACATGAACCTTAAATTTCTATGGAAACACACATAATTTCTTGGTTGCTACTAAAGCTCGCAAAGGCTATCTCGTTCACTAAATAAACACTACCGTCCATCTAGCTTTTGACTCCGCTATCTGATGTAAGGGCTCTACTTACTGAGCACTCGTACATTCACTTGTAAGCAACACTGCCCTAGAACATCAGAGAGAGTTTCTCTCAGAATCCACTCAGACACGGGAACGCACTGAATTTTCCATACCGCACGAAATAATTCGGTTGATGACGCAGGATGACTACCTCCCGACTTTTTAAAAGTACACCCTACGAGGGTTTCCGGTGGACTCCACCATTTCGCGAGCTTCAAACCGCTCCATGAAATTATGTAACCTTTAGCCCATCCAGCCGGTCCGAATCAGGAGCAACATATAGGTATTCTCATTGGTTCAAATGGTTCAAATGGCTGTGAGCAATATGGGACTTAACTTCTGAGGCCATCAGTCCCTTACAACTTAGAACTACTTAAACCTAACTAACCTAAGGACATCACACACATCCATGCCCGAGGCAGGATTCGAACCTGTGACTGTAGCGGTCACGCGGTTCCAGATTGTTGCGCCTAGAACCGCTCGGCCACCCAGGCCGGCATTCTCATTGGTCATTTCCTGCTCCCACTTACACTATGTGATCAAAAGCATCCGGACACCTGGCTGAAAATTACTTATAAGTTCGTGGCGCTCTCCATCGGCAATACTGGGGTTCAATGTGGTGTTGGCCCTCCCTTAGCCTTGATGGCAGCTTCCACTCTCGCAGGCATACGTTCAGTCAGGTTCTGGAAGGTTTCTTGGGGAATGGCAGCCCATTCTTCACAGAGTGCTGCACTGAGGAGAGGTATCGATGTCGGTCGGTGAGGCCTGGCACGAAGTCGGTGCTCCAAAACATCCCAAAAGTGTTCTATAGGATTCAGGTCAGGACTCTGTGCAGGCGAGTCCATTATAGGGATGTTATCGTCGTGCAACCACTCCACCACAGGCCGTGCATTATGAACACGTGCGCGATCGTGTTGAAAGATGCAATCGCCATCCCCGAATTGCTTCAACAGTGGGAAGCAAGAAGCTGATTAAAACATCAATGTAGGCCTGTGCTGTGATAGTCCCATGCAAAACAATGAGTGCAAGCTCCCTCCATGAAAAACACGACCACACCATTACACTACCGCCTCCTAATTTTAATGTTGACACTACACACGCAGGCAGATGACGTTCACCGGGCATTCGCCATATCCACACCCTGCCATCGGATCGCCACATTTTTTGCCGTGATTCGTCACTCCACACAACGTTTCTTCAGTGTTCAATTGTCCAATGTTTGAGCACCTTACACCAAGCGAGGCGTTGTTTGGCATTTACCGGTGTGATGTGTGGCTCTTGAGCAGCCGTGGGGTAGCCGCGTAGTCTGGTGCGCCTTGCCACGGTCCGCGCGGCTCTCCCCGTCGGAGGTTCGAGTCCTCCCTCGGGAATGGGTGTGTGTGTTGTCCTTAGCGTAAGTTAGCTTACGTTACATTAACTAATGTTAAGCCTAGGGACCGATGACCTCAGCAGTTTGGTTCCGTAGGAACTTACCACCACCACCAGCCGCTCGACCATGAAATCCATGTTTTCTCACCTCCCACCTAACTGTCATAGTACTTGCAGTGGATCCTGATGCAGTTTGGAATTCCTGTGTGATGGTCTGGATAGATTTCTGCCTATTAAACATTACGACCCTCTTCAAATGTCGGCGGTCGCTGTCAGTCAACAGATGAGGTCGGCCTGTACGCTTTTGTGATGTACGTGTCCTTTCACGTTTCCGCTTCACTATCACATCGGAAACAGTGGACCTAGGGATGTTTAGGAGTGTGTGTATATCTCGCGTACAAACGTATGACACAAGTGACACCCAATCACCTGACCACGTTCGAAGTCCGTGAGTTCCGCGGAGCGCCCCATTCTGTGCTGCCACGATGTCTAATGACTACTAAGATCGCTGATATGGAGTACCTGGCAGTAGGTGGCAGCACAATGCACCAAATAAGAAAAACGTACGTTTTTGAGGGTGTCCGGATACTTTTGATCACATAGAGTGTGCCTCTTCCTAGCAAGAGTTTCGGGAGTTTCTTTGCCACAGGTGCTGGAAAATTCGATCATCTTCAGGTTTAGCGAAAACGTCCCCTGCAAACCAGACACCGGCCGAGGCTGTTACAGTAGTGGAGCTAGCACACAGGGGCTGCCTGGAATGATGTGTTACAACATTTAATGTGTGTCTGCAAGCTTCTGTAATAAGTAGGGCTCCAACTTCGTCAAGCAGTCATGAGCAAGTTTTAAAATAATAAAAAAAATTTCCATTTCCCTATGGATGTTGATGACGAAGATTTTGGTTTGTGATGCCCTCAACATCGTGGTTATCAGAGCCCGTACAAATGCCCAATGTTACAATTTCCAGTCTCGCCAGTTCCTGAATGATGATGAAATGATGCGGAGAACACAAACACCCAGTCCCCAGGCGGAGAGAATCCCCGACCCGGCCGGGAATCGACCCGGGACCCCATGATACCGTTTCCATATGGATCACCTCACTTAGGATCAGTAAAATGACATACATGTATTATGTATTTTTTTATCGCTATTGGCATACGGAAGATACACTTCGTCTTCTTCGAGGTAACCTGACTTTAACAGTGGTAAACTGCGGCTTGGATACGTAACAGGTGATCTGAATATGTAACAAGATAGCGCCTCCAACGTGCACACGACAGATATTTAGATGTTGTGAAGTATGAGAATTTTATAAACACGTGCCGCTCACGCATTGTATCGGACCTTCAAGACGTCGTACCGCTCGAAATATTCATTTCGAATGACTGGCTCCTCACCTCAAAATATTTGGTTTGGGATCCTTTTCAGTCTGTCTAATTTTGACACATGGGCTCGCTGTGTGTGACAAGCTATAAAGGGGCACTGGGCCGGGACGGATGATAAAGCGACAGGTGCCGACACATATTGTGTAACACAGTGAATGAGATTGATTTGTGACCGAAGCATTGTCAATTATACTTCCCTTATACAGAATGCGGCGACGTATGCAACTCAGAATTTTGCATAAAACTAAAATACGTCAAGGGATATGTTTGCAATTTCACAATGCTCTAACTAGACGATGGAAACATCCGAATATCATACTATAATGACCTTATCCAAGTTATTTTGTGTTCATATTGAATAACTGTAGGAACAGCAGTTTTTAGACATACTGTAACCTCCCCCTCACTTATCGACTTTAATGACAGTGAAAAGTTAAACCAGAATGGAAATTTGGGAAAAGCAATCGTCACCGAAGTTAATCTGGTAAAGAGGGAGGAAGGGTTACATCTAAATGAAAGGAGAAATGCAAATGCAATTGGTGGAAATTAATTTTGAAAAAGGATAAAGTTAATAAAGAAAGTAAATGTGCGGTCGTTACGTTAACAATTAACTGGTGTTAGTTAGATATTTGAGATTTGTGGAAAATTACGGTCGCCAGTCCTATGGACAACTACTATAACTGAAAAAGTAAGGTTAATGCACATATAATTAGACTCTGACTTAATTTAGCAAAAGAATTAATAAAACTGGAAAATTGAAAGTTAATTTAGTGACTGAAATTAATAGTAAACTTTGTTTCTGAAGCACTACGAAATTAAATTAAATAAGGTTAGTCTTGGGCTACCTCAACAATCATCTCAAAAGCAACTTGAATCTACGCAATTTAGAAATAAGAGGTTTAACTTTGATTTTGAATTAAATGGTTTTGAACAATTAACAATAGTAAAATTTAGTACGTACCAAGCTGAGCTGCAGTCACAGGTAAGCTAAAATACGGTAACAAAACTCGCACTCTTAATTTGTGCTTGTGTAATCTAAATATTGTAGCCAGCTATGAATACTGTAACTGAACTTTGAAATTAAAGCAGTGAAATGGAATGATATTACTTTAATGCTGGCGTTTGAATTTCAACGACACTCGGGTTCATTTCGAAAAAGGAAGGGACCCTGCTTGGTAATGCAATTGGGACAATGAGCAACAAAAGTTCATCCTAAGGTGCTGTATTTTAGTGATACAAATGGAACAGTTTGAAAAGCTCAGGTCTGCCATACAGTTCTAAGACTTTACGTGCTTTCAGTCTTCCTTGTTGGTTGATTGAAGGTTTGAAGTCGTCGATCGAGGAGGTGGCGACAATCACTTATTGTCGGCCGTCGCTGTTGCAGAAGCTGGATGTTGGCGCGCCTTCTTCTCGACACGGTCACCAGGCGAAACGGGCTCTTGATGTGCGCCAGCTAATGCTTCCCGTCCGCGACACCGTGCCAGAAACTACCATAGCAAGTCGAGCGCAATTACATACTGCCAAACCCTGAAAGCGCGGCAACTCGCGGGAGCGTCACTAAACACATATGCTCCACCGCCCTACTCCAGCCAGACTCTGCTCTGCCCGCGCTCCACGCGGCAGAGTTAACACTACCAAAGATCCTAAACACTTTGGTTCTCCACACGACCTATCGATGTAATCGTTCGATAGCATAGTTTTCCCTAGGCCAGACTCAGCTTAAAAATACAAATAGTATTTACAAAACAAACCAATTATACATCGACATAAATGCATAAATATATATATACAAATAGTAAAACAATTATAATATATAAAGACACAGAAATGTCATATCTTCAGGTAACAAAATAAGGAAAACATTTATAGTACAATGATGGAAATGGGAGGATATACATTTCCGGCGTTACAATACTCTGTGTTAGATCTTCACTTCTGGTTTTTCAACGAAAAAACACCGCATTTTCATCTGGCGGAGGAACATGCTGGCTTTAGGAGTGGATATAGCACAATGGGCTTTTTATACCTGGAAAAAGAAATTACATAACAGGGTAGTGAGTATGGTGTCTGGAATTCACTGATTTCGAGGAAGCTTTTGTCTCGGTTTCAAGGAAACCTCTGCTAACAGCATTTGACAAGGCGTTGATTCAACATACTTTAGTGTCTTGCAGAATAGACACATCAGTGCTACAGCTTTCATTCTGGATAGCGTAAGTTCAGAGTTTTCATCGACCATCACGAGCATTCGGAAACCCCTAGGTCATAAACGAGCGAGGTGGCTGAGTGTTAAGCACAATGGACTCGCATTCGGGAGGACGATGGTTCAAACCCGTGTTCGGTGACCCTGATTTAGGTTTTCCGTCATTTCCCTAAATCGCTTCAGGAAGATGCCGGGATGGTTTCTTTGAAAGGGCACGGCCGACTTCATTCCCCATCCTTCTCTAACCTGATGGTACCGATGACCTCGCTATTTGGTCCCCTCCCCCAAATCAACCAACCAATCTGTGTCACACGGAATTGTCCACCAGATCTCACCAGAGTCGGACCCGCGTATAAAAGGAGGGGGAGAATATTGTGCTGCCAGTAAAGAGGCAGATAACAACAGAATGGGTCGATAAGGAGAGCGCAGTGACTTCGAACGTGAACTAGTCACTGTATGTCACCTGAGTAACAAATCCATCAGCGACATTACTTTCCTTCTGAAGCTGACCGAGTTGACTGCTGGTGAGGTAACTGTGAAGTGGAAACGCAAAGGAACAACCACAGCTGAACCAAGACCAATGCTGATCTCGTGTACTAACGGACAGGGACCGTCGAGCATAGCGCCTGTACGTACTCTTTTGGAGTACAGTAGCTCGGTGTGGGATCCTTACCAGTCAGGATTGACGGAGTACATCGAGAAAGTACAAAGAAAAGTAGATCGTTTTGTATTATCGAGAAGTAGGGGAGAGAGTGTCACTGAAATGTACAGGATTTGGGGTGGACATCATTAAAACAAAGGCATTTCTCGTTGCGGTGGGATCTTCTCACGAAATTACAATTATCAACTTTCTCTCCCGAATGGGAAAATATTTTGTTGACGCCGACCCACATGGGAAGAAAAGATTATCGTAATATAATAAGGGAAATCAGAGCTCGCACGGGAAGATACAGGTGTTCATTTTTTCCGTGCGCTGTTCGAGAGTGGAATAATAGAGAATTATTGTGAAGGTGGCTCGATCAGCCTTCTGCCAGGCACTTAAGTGTGATTTACGGAGTAACCATGTTCAGGGTGGTAATCATTGAACTACATAAAAAACCTTAAATTAGTTACAAACTGTGGTGTGCACACACTTTAATCCGTATGTAAATGTCACTACAGATATTCGGATTTAGCTTATGACGTATTCCAAATGCCTTCCATCGTTGGCGATGATGTGGCGCAGACGAATAGCGAAATTCTGCATGACGCGCTGAAGTGTCGTAACATCGATGCTGCCGATGACCTCCTAAATGTTTGTTTTCAGCTCAGCAATGATTTTGGGGTTATTGCTCAACACCGTGTCCTTAATACAGCCCCACAAAAAAGGAGTCACATATGTTCAGATGCTGGGAACATGGCGGCCAATAGAGGCCCGTGCCAGTGGCCTCTGAGTACCCCATAGGCAGAATCTGTCCCCAAAGTGCTCCTCAAGGACATCAAACAATCCTGTTTCGTGGGGTGGAGCTCCGTCTTGCATGAATCACTTCTTGTTGAAATCAGGGTCACTTTGGATAATAGGGATGAAATCATCTTCCAAAACTTTCACGTACCGTGAAACGTCCCCTTAGAAAAATTATACATGACTGTGTTTAAACTGACACAGAATATTTTTTAGCGCAACGCAATCTGACTTTCAAAAATCCGTACAAAAGAATGGCCCTGACTAACATTAACCTATACCTTTCACAAATCACTTACCTCACCAAAAATCTCTCTTACTCGAACTACTGCAAAACAGCGAGCGCCACTACTGCCAGCTAAATAAAAGTTTCAAACTACGGAAGGCACTAACTACTGATAGGCATAGTTAGCAAATGAAAGATTTTAATAGAGAACAAACAATGTATTTACCTTAATAGTGTTGAAAAACCATAATATACATGTTCATGACATCCAGTCTTACAAATGTCCAAACTCCGCCATCTCTCTCCCCACATCCACCACTGCTGGCGGCTCACCTCCAACCACCCAACGCTACGTGCTGTTCACGTCCAGCTGCCCAACACTACAATGGCAGACAACAATGCAAACTAGCCACAGACTGCACACAGCACAGCCAGTGATTTTCATACAGAGAGCGCTACGTGGCGGCGGCGTTACCAATATAAGAACCTAAACAGCCTACATGTAGACACTTCAACCGTTCAGTAGTCACCGTGCCATAAAGGAATATTGCACGGATTACTCCGTGACTGGACGTTGCACACCACACAGTCACCTGCTGAGGGTGAAGATACTTCTCGATCGCGAAATGCAGATTCTCAGTTTCCCAAATGCGCCAGTTTTGTTTATGCAAATGAAAGTGCGCTTCGTCGCCAAACCAAAGCATTCATGCGCATACTAATCCCCATCATGCCCCGTTGCCAACCGTGCAGTTTGAACGTCCCAACGCAAAGCGTTGAGAAGTTATGACGATTTTATTTCATATACAGGGTGATTATAATGAAGTTAAACTTTCAAACCGCTGTAGAAATAATGCTACTGTTCAGAATGACATCAAATTGCAACAGAATATTGTCGGATACGTTTTCGTATGGCAGAAGAAAAATAAATAGTTCCAAATGTAGCAATGGATGGCGCCGTAAGCATCATAAATTAATAATGGTCGACTACAAATGACAAATGAATCGTAGAAAAATGCTTAAGGTGTACGTTTGACGTTAAACAGACTGTACTACTCAGTGTATATGGATGTACAGGTGTGATACTGTTAGTTACGTAAGCCCATCCACCACGGCAAGGTCTTATCACATCGGATGGGAAAAATCGGGTTTTAATCGTCCTGAGGCCAAAAACCGCATAAGAAGCATCAATCACATCGCTTTTTAATTGTCCTGAGGCCAAAAACCGCATTAAAGCATCAATCAAAATCAAATCGTATTAATTTCCGTGTAACTGGTGCAAACATGTTCAATATGCTGTCCACCTTTTTCTGCAACAAGTTGAAATCGGAAACAGCATATTCCACAACTGATCGAAGTGATTCCGTGGTCACGTTCAGAATGTGTTGCGCAATGCGTGCCTTCAATGCAGATAAATTTTGCAATCGGAAGATAAAACAAAAGAAAAGAAAATTGTAAAAAGATGAAAAACGAAAATTGTAAGGTGTACGAGCTGTTTAAAACATCAGGCAACAGGTCTATAATTTGGCAATAAATAAATAAATAAATCGGAACACTGGATTTGCGATGTGCGGAGGTGCGCCATCTTGCATAAAAATGATCCAATCTGCACATCCACACTGTTGGAGAACTGGAATGACGTGGTTGCGCAGAAGAGACTCATAACGCTTTTTAAAGTTCTGCTTTCATTATAATCACCCCGTAGTTCAGTAATTGTAACCATGTTGATGTAGATGTACATGAACGTCGTATTCGATCCAGATCCCAGCTTTCAAACCCACTACCTTCTCCGGTTTCGGCTCTTGCGGAAGAATGGGCTTCCAATCCTCCACAGACATTCAGGCAGCTCCCTTGAAAGTGTCCTGAGCAGAGTTCAAGACGTCTTAAAGGCGAGGGATGGACAAACCGCACATGAGTGTCCAGTGATTGGTGCCAGAATACTTCTGATGAGATAGTGTAGATGTGGGTAGAGTCAGCGTCCACAGGCAGACACTGGTAGCTGCTTCCGAGTGCTGTTATTTTCCCCAACGTCGCTGAAAATTCTCCTTCGCGTAGGAAAATACAGAGCACGACGCGTCAGCGAGCCAACGCGTGACTCAGAAACGCCGCAACGACAGCAGAACTCGGGCGCCGACGGCGGGCACGTGTTGCCGGGAGCATCGCGCAGTGACACACTGAGATTTCTCCCAGTGAGTCACGGCCTTCCTGCCGCCTTCTCTGCGATGGAGAACCGTTTCACGTCACTTCGTAGTATTTCGTCCGCGTTAACGGGTTCTAAATATAGCTCTGTGTCCCAACAGTACGTAGCGACAACCGCACTTCACCTACGTCCCGCACAATGCCTTGTTCATCGCGCACTAATTGCCACAGCAACGGGCAAAATACTTTTGACGAAATTAATAGATATTCTTGTAAACAGCATACTGTCTTTCTATGGAATACTTGACGGACGAAGCGTACCTAGAGATCAAAACAGCTGTGGTCCGTCCGATATAAAATTAGATTAGATGCACTACTCGTTTCAGTAGATCCATAGTGATGAGATGTTCAAAGATGTAGCACATGTTATAGAACAAGAATACACAATACATATTTACAAAGAAAAAAATGATCATATAACTTCCACAGGTCACAAGTGGTTGTCGAAAAAGACAAAAAATTTTAAACTCATTTCCGCTACAAAGGTAATAACCAACATGTTGGAAAACAAGTAAATTTACAACACACTGAGGTGTATATCATAATTATTAGACTGTTATAACCTCTTATCGTCAAAAAGAAAAATTACTTTACAATACTTATTTACTTTTATCACCTTACAGCAGTAAAGACGTACAGAAGTCAGTTCTCATGTAATGCTCATATTATTTGATAATATTAATAATATATACACTTTTTTCGTGAATGGAGTAGGAGCAGGTGGCCAACAATAAATACTTTAGGCTCCTCTTAAACTGAACTTTATTAGTACTGAAGGTAATGAAGAATGTGTTCCTGCATTATGGACACCTTCCTAGACCAAAGTAAGAGACTTCAAATCTTTATGAAGATTATTCCTATTTTTAGTACTGATTCCATGAACTTAGCTGTTGGTTCGAAAAAGAGATATATTATCCATGACAAATTTCTTTAGGGAATAAATACGTTGGGAATATGATGAGAAACAGTAATTAGTATCCCCAGTTACTCGAACAAGCCCCCAAATGGCCTTCTTGAGTTCACTCACAACTCAAATAATTTGTAATATACGTTTCCAGACTCGGAAAACTTTAACTTGATGATGAGTTACCCATAAAACTGATCCCGTTTGGCAATAAGGAATGAAAGTAAGCGAATAACACTATCTTTTTACTTTTATGTCACCTTTGTCTGACAACACCACATTGCAATTAGCGATTTGTTTAGGCCCTCTAGCAGTTCTGTGATATGCTCACGTTAGTAGAATTCATTATCAAGCTATAATCCCAACAATTTAAAATTGTCAACTTCTTTTATCAGCCTGTCATCATGTTTTAGGAATATTTTGGGAGAAAACTTCTTACAAGTTCTGAACATCATACAGTGTGTTTTTTCGAAGTTCAGTGACAAATGTGTGGGAACCATTATTAATATCCAAGAAAATTTCGTTAATCCATCTTTCTAAAACTGTACTTGATTCGCTGTGTATTGCAATGTTTGTATCATCTGAAAAATAAAAATAAAAAGAAAACAAACTGGGAGTATGATAATGTTTCTGATGAAAGGTCTTTGGTATACACAGTAAAAAGCGAGCGCTGTAAGATTGAACTTTGTGGGTGATTATACATTTTCGGGTCTTGTCACAATACGATGTGAAATGGAACGAACAATTGAAATCACAAGTAGAAAACGTAAAAGGAGACTGAAAGGGTTAGGTCTTTTTTATCATTCATCTTTCACTGCAGCACTGAAAGAAATGGGAGGCCGCAATAATGCGGAGCCCTTTTCAGCGACTTCTAGTTAACACTGTTGTGCCGCTGTTAATTTTTAATCTTGTGTTCTTATTTGACGTGGATAAATGTAGTGCTGGTGTGTCGGAGGAAGACTTGTTACTTAATCCCGGCATTCGACGTACGGCCGAGAATAAAACCTCCCTGCAGAAAAACTCCATCTGCGTCAAAGCAGTTTCTTCCGTATTTCTTTTTATAGTCTGATTGACATATCAATAACAGTCGTTGTCACGGATACATACTTTTAAACTCTAGCTTGATGGATCGTGGGCGAGTGCACAGCAACTATCAGAGAAAGCAAAAACAATACACTACTCCCAGAAAATTGCCGACGATAGTCCCGCAACACGGTAAACGAACAGCACATCACTCGTGCTTAGCAAAAGGTAAAAGAACGTCTTAATTACAGAACAGCTTCACCGACGTCCATTGGTAGAATCGTTAAGTATATTCTAAGAGCGAACATTATGGCATTTCTGGAGTAACATAAGCTTCTCATAAATAGTTAATGCGGGTTCAGGAAAAACCACTCATCTGACTCACAGGTTGTTTTATTCATAGTCGACACCTCGGAGACAGTAAAGGCAAACGAACACGTAAGTTCCATGTTCCTAGTAGTCTGAAAGGCCTTCAGCACTGTGCCACATGTCGAATAATACCCAAGATACGATAATGTGGTCTATCTTCACAGACAATATACACTCCTGGAAATTGAAATAAGAACACCGTGAATTCATTGTCCCAGGAAGGGGAAACTTTATTGACACATTCCTGGGGTCAGATACATCACATGATCACACTGACAGAACCACAGGCACATAGACACAGGCAACAGAGCATGCACAATGTCGGCACTAGTACAGTGTATATCCACCTTTCGCAGCAATGCAGGCTGCTATTCTCCCATGGAGACGATCGTAGAGATGCTGGATGTAGTCCTGTGGAACGGCTTGCCATGCCATTTCCACCTGGCGCCTCAGTTGGACCAGCGTTCGTGCTGGACGTGTAGACCGCCTGAGACGACGCTTCATCCAGTCCCAAACATGCTCAATGGGGGACAGATCCGGAGATCTTGCTGGCCAGGGTAGTTGACTTACACCTTCTAGAGCACGTTGGGTGGCACATGATACATGCGGACGTGCATTGTCCTGTTGGAACAGCAAGTTCCCTTGCCGGTCTAGGAATGGTAGAACGATGGGACTATTCAGTGTCCCCTCGACGATCACCAGTGGTGTACGGCCAGTGTAGGAGATCGCTCCCCAACCCTGATGCCGGGTGTTGGCCCTGTGTGCCTCGGTCGTATGCAGTCCTGATTGTGGCGCTCACCTGCACGGCGCCAAACACGCATACGACCATCATTGGCACCAAGGCAGAAGCGACTCTCATCGCTGAAGACGACACGTCTCCATTCGTCCCTCCATTCACGCCTGTCGCGACACCACTGGAGGCGGGCTGCACGATATTGGGGCGTGAGCGGAAGACGGCCTAACGGTGTGCGGGACCGTAGCCCAGCTTCATGGAGACGGTTGCGAATGGTCCTCGCCGATACCCCAGGAGCAACAGTGTCCCTAATTTGCTGGGAAGTGGCGGTGCGGTCCCCTACGGCACTGCGTAGGATCCTACGGTCTTGGCGTGCATCCGTGCGTCGCTGCGGTCCGGTCCCAGGTCGACGGGCACGTGCACCTTCCGCCGACCACTGGCGACAACATCGATGTACTGTGGAGACCTCACGCCCCACGTGTTGAGCAATTCGGCGGTACGTCCACCCGGCCTCCCGCATGCCCACTATACGCCCTCGCTCAAAGTCCGTCAACTGCACATACGGTTCACGTCCACGCTGTCGCGGCATGCTACCAGTGTTAAAGACTGCGATGGAGCTCCGTATGCCACGGCAAACTGGCTGACACTGACGGCGGCGGTGCACAAATGCTGCGCAGCTAGCGCCATTCGACGGCCAACACCGCGGTTCCTGGTGTGTCCGCTGTGCCGTGCGTGTGATCATTGCTTGTACAGCCCTCTCGCAGTGTCCGGAGCAAGTATGGTGGGTCTGACACACCGGTGTCAATGTGTTCTTTTTTCCATTTCCAGGAGTGTATGATCAAAAGTATCTAGACACCTATTAGTGGACATTGTACCACGTGTCAAATAATAACCAAGATACGATAATGTGGAGTACTTCACAGACAATACATGATCCAAACTACCTAGATACCTGTTAGTAGACACTAATATGGGGCGTGTCCATCCTTCGCCTTTACAACGGGTTGATCTCTGCTGGGGACACTTTCAATCAAATGCTTGAATGTCTGTGGAGGAATGGCAGCCCATTCTTCCTCAACAGCCGAAACCGATGAAGGAAATGATGTTTCGAGTCGGGGTATGGAGCGATGTCGACGTTCTAACTTACTCCACTCATTCCAGAGACGTTACATTGGATTCGGGTCCATACTCTGGATGGAAGAGTCGTTTCGGGAATGTTATTGTCCACAGACCAGGGCCTCACAGATGCTGCTTTATGACAGCGTGCATTGTCACGCTGATACAATCATCGTCTTCGAAATGTTCCTCTTCTTTACGCAGTACACAACTCTGTAAACTGAGTTCGTATCTATCCGCATTTAGCTTTTACTTGAGCGCAATAAGGAGACATGCCCTAACCTCGAAAACACTACCATAACGTAACAACAGCTCCCCACTGTTAGCTCCACATACGATTGCAGGTAACGTTCCCCAGGCATTCGTCAAACTCGAACCTTCTCATTGGATTGCCGCACCACGTTACCAGATCACTCGTTTTCAGCCATTCACTGTCCGCTGGCGTCGCTATTTACACCTCAAGCATAGCATTGCTTAGCATAACTACAGAAAAGGAGGCTCCAGCATTGTTACCCATGCTTTTTTTATCTCCCTATGCATGGTCACTGTGCTGGTAGCACTTTAGAACTGACGAGTGATTCCTTCCGCAGATTAATGCGATATTTACAACCGGCCACCGCAATGCTCTGATTACTATCCATCAGTACGTGAGGTCTCCCTAGTCACGGTCTGGTGTGATTGTTCCTTACGTTTGCTCTTTACAGTCACATCACTAGCAGTCAAACTGGGTAGCCGTAGAAGGATTGAGATATTTGTGATGGATTTATTATTAATGTGATATGGAATGACTAGTCCACGTGAAGTTACCGAGCTCCCCTGAAGGGCCCATTCTGCTGTGACTGCTTCTCAGCTGGCAGCACAACTTTCCCTGTCTCCTTTTTTACTGCTCAGGTGTCCACCTCTCGTGGCGTCTAGTGGTCAGTTCTTCTTTGCTTAGGTGTCTGGATACTTCTTATCAGATAGTGTAGATGATGCAGATGTTTAGAATTGCCAGCTACTTCAAAGAATATCTCATAAGCATACGACATCGCTATGGCCGATTGTTAGCAAGTCGTTACTCTCTGTACGGCATATGTATGTAAATAATCTAATGGATAATATCAAAAGCCTCTTGAGGCTGTCCGCGCATGATACTGTTGAGGATATTCTGAACGCCAGAAAACTACAGCAAAATTTAGGTAGAGCTTCAGAGAGTCGACGATTTGTGCAGGGAGTGGCATTCAGGAACAACTTGCACAAATGTGAACCACTGTGCATAAACAAGCAGAAGCTTGTGCTATTATGTATGGTATCATATATCTATACCACCCTCAGAGGCGTCTCACAGTTGGCAACAGAAACGCACGTTTCCAATAGACGTCGATAGCGATCGCTCGGGAACCCGGCGGAGCCAATGATGCGCGCCCACTGAGCCACGGATTCAGTGACTCTGACTCTATGAGCGTCCTCTGCCACAGCGAAATAGGATGACCGGCAGCAGCTACACAGTTATGAGTTAAGTAATACTACAGTTTACTGCATTTACGTGTTAGCTAATCATCTCCGCACCTGTCCAGCTTCCCTACCACGAGGCAGTTGCTGCACCACTCTGAAGTCCACCTCTCCTTACCGTTACTACACAATTGGCCACCAGTCACTGGAAACAATCACAAACATTCAATAAGCAGGAGTATGCGATAGGAACGGTTTAGATGGATCGAGAAAGCTACATAAAAGTAAGTACAGTGGAGGCCGATGCCATACTGAGATTTATGCCAAGAATTTGAAAATGTTTGTCCCGACCGGGACTCGAACCTGGGATCTCTTGCTTACATGGCAGACGCTCTACCCATCTTTTTTGTTGTTGTTCGATATAGTTCGTTGCGTTTGGTCTGGGCGGACGTCACAAGACAGCCGTTCAAGTTGATCGTTGATTCCTTGACTCAGTCTTTTTTTTTTTATTACAGAGAGCACGCAGTCCTCTGACCGAACACGCTGAGCTACCGTGCCGGTATCCATCTGAGCCACCGCGAGCACAGAGGATAGTGCGCCTGCAGGGACTTATCCCTTGGTGTGGACATGTTGGGAATGTGGGTCTCACGGAGAGCGAGCAAGGGATAAGTCCATGCAGGCGCACTATCATCTGTGCCCTTGGTGGCTCAAATGGATAGAGCGTCTACCATAAAAGCAGGAGATCCCGGGTTCGAGTGCCGGTCGGGGCACACGTTTTCAACATGTCCCCAATGGTGTATATCAACGCCTGTTTGCAGCTAGGGTGTCGATTTAATTATCATTTCATTCTCGAGAAGCTGCACGGTCATGAATAGTATCTGTTCTTTCGGGAACAGATACTACCTTCATATATACCTCTTACGTAGCTATACGGTTATTTGTTTCGCGTGATACCGCTCATGTAGACGTTAACATTAATCTAATTCTTGTTCCTCTAATATATATATGGTACTGTAACAGAATATTTCAAACAATACTTCAAAACAGAAATATTAATTTTGACGTATAAACAATACTTTAGTAGAAATTATAATCTTTGTGGAAGCCTTCAGGTGTGAGTTCTTCAGAAGGAATGTAAATAATATGACGTTTAACGAGGAATTGCCAACAAAAAATGTAATTACAAGAAGACATACTCCCCTTGAACAAATTTCTAATATGCAACTACCTACAACTCCAAACTATAGTAGTCCTGCATTATGGTAGATATAAAAGCACTTTACACACCGTGCATTCCCGAGTCGTTTCGCTGCATATTTTGTGTTTTAAGCAAACTTTGCACATCCTTCTTTTTTGCGTCGGATGGATATGTTTTGACAAATGGGCTCGATATTGCGCTTGGAGTCGAAGAGGTGTTTCACGTATTGATGGTTTTCCACGCGTTTCGTAGTCCGGCAGCTAGACATTTTTTAAAAATTACCTGTGCTTATTTTATTCAGTAACCAACAGACAAGGCGCGTTCAATAAGTAATGTAACACATTTTTTCGTTTGCAAAAATGCGGAATTTGTTGTGGGCGTCTGTAACCGCTCTTCAGAGAGTGGTTATACACAAACGAATATTGGATTAAATTCTGTAATACAAAATGACCTAAGAGCCAAAAAACATTGAAAGAATTCGAACCCATAATTAATATCGTGTCGTGAGAATTGAGAAGCTTAGACATTGTGACGCCCAGAGACATATTTATAATGTGTCGGACATTAATGGCAAAGGACAGTTTCATGGGAAGCATATCTTTGGTGACAGGTACACGGAGAACTGTAGTACTTACTGACTGTTATCATGCCGAAACAATACACACTAGGATCAACTCTCCTTTCATTGATCCCCCAGTGCTATCATTAATTTAAGAACTTAATTGTGTCAATAAAACAGAAATATACGAGACACTCCCAGTGTTTACTAAATTCCATAATCAGCTAGTACATAGACAATAATATCTGTGAATGTTCAAGGGTTACTGAAGGAAGCTGATAAACCTTTTACAAACATATTTAATAGGATTCAACGAATGCATACAGACTGCTAAAGTATCTAAGTCAAAGTTCTCAAGAAAACAAATTAGTAAAAATAACCTGAAACTCAATTGATATCTTAATCCAGAGTAATAAAAAACAAAACTGTCTTTCGATCCGTTGTGGTTGAAAGCGTATGAATTATCTCTGGAAAAACGCGATCAATTTTCAACTGCTAGTTCACACGACTAGATACAGAATGTGATTCAGAGATGTTTTATGCCTGACACACACAGCAGGGGATGGTTCTTAACTAGCCGGGACAATATACACTACTGGCCATTAAAATTGCTACACGACGAAGATGACGTGCCACAGAGGCGAAATTTAACCGACAGGAAGAAGATGCTGTGATATGCAAATGATTAGCTTTTCAGAACATTCACACAAGGTTGGCGCCGGTGGCGACACCTACAATGTGCTGACATGAGGACAGTTTCCAACCGATTTCTCATACACAAACAGCAGTTGACCAGCGTTGCCTGGTGAAACGTTTTTGTGATGCCTCATGTGAGGAGGAGAAATGCCTACCATCACGTTTCCAACTTTGATAAAGGTCGGATGGTAGCCTATCGCGATTGCGGTTTATCGTATCGCGACATTGCTGCTCGCGTTGGTCGAGATCCAATGACTGTTAGCGGAATATAGAATCGATGGGTTCAGGAGGGTAATACGGAACGCCGTGCTGGATCCCAACGGCCTCGTATCACTAGCAGTCGAGATGACAGGTATCTTATCCGCATGGCTGTAACGGATCTTGCAACAACGTCTCGATTCCTGAGTCAACAGATGGGGACGTTTGCAAGACAACAACCATCTGTACGAACAGTTCGACGACGTTTGCAGCAGCATGCATGGACTATCAGCTCGGAGACCATTGCTGCGGTTACCCTTGACGCCGCATCACAGACAGGAGCGCCTGCGATGGTGTTCTCAACGACGAACGTGGGTGCACGAATGGCAAAACGTCATTTTTTCGGATGAATCTAGGTTCTTTTTACAGCATCATGATGGTCGCATCCGTGTTTGGCGACATCGCGGTGAACGCACACTGGAAGCGTGTATTCGTCATCGCCATACTGGCGTATCACCCGGCGTGATGGTATGGGGTGCCATTGGTTACACGTCTCGGTCACCTCTTGTTAGCATTGACGGCACTTTGAACAGTGTACGTTACATTTCAGATGTGTTACGACCCGTGGCTCTAGCTTTCATTCGATTCCTGCGAAACCCTAGATTTCAGCAGGATAATGCAAGACCGCATGTTGCAGGTCCTGTACAGGCCTTTCTGGATCCAGAAAATGTTCGACTGCTGCCCTGGCCAGCACATTCTCCAAATCTCTCACCAATTGAAAACGTCTGGTAAATGGTGGCCGAGCAACTGGCTCGTCACAATACGGCAGTCGTTACTCTTGATGAACTGTGGTATCGTGTTGAAGCTGCATGGGCAGTTGGGCAGCTGTACCTGTAAACGCCATCCAAGCTCTGTTTGACTCAATGCCCAGGGGTATCAAGGCCGTTATTACGGCCAGAGGTGGTTGTTCTGCGTACTGATTTCTCATGATCTATGCACCCAAATTGCGTGAAAATGTAATCACATGTCAGTTCTAGTATAATATATTTGTCCAATGAATACCCGTTTATCATCTGCATTTCTTCTTGGTCTAGCAATTTTATTGGCCAGTAGTGTATACACAAACTTTTGAGATCAGCTTCGCTGCCGGAGGTGTAGGGGGGGGGGGGGGGGGGGGGAGGGACGTCGAAACGATATCTGTGCAGTCGCGGCGACGGTAGGTGTGCGGGCATACATCTACATCTACATCTACATCCAAACTCCGCAAGCCACCTGACGGTGTGTGGCGGAGGGTACCTTCAGTACCTCTATCGATTCTCCCTTCTATTCCAGTCTCGTATTGTTCGTGGAAAGAAGGATTGTCCGTATGCCTCTGTGTGGGCTCTAATCTCTCTGATTTTATCCTCATGTTCTCTTCGCGAGATATACGTAGGAGGGAGCAATATACTGCTTGACTCTTCGGTGAAGGTATGTTCTCGAAACTTTGACAAAAGCCCGTACCGAGCTACTGAGCGTCTCTCCTGCAGAGTCTTACACTGGAGTTTATCTATCATCTCCGTAACGCTTTCGCGATTACTAAATGATCCTGTAACGAAGCGCGGTGCTCTCCGTTGGATCTTCTCTGTCTCTTCTATCAACCCTATCTGGTACGGATCCCACACTTCTGAGCAGTATTCAAGCAGTGGGCGAACAAGCGTACTGTAAGCTACTTCCTTTGTTTTCGGATTGCATTTCCTTAGGATTATTCCAATAAATCTCAGTCTGGCATCTGCTTTACCAACGGTCAACTTTATATGATCATTCCATTTTAAATAATTTATGGTATTAACTGCTTCCAGTTGCTGACCTGCTATTTTGTAGCTAAATGATAAGGGATCTATCTTTCTATGTATTCGCAGCACATTACACTTGTCTACATTGAGATTCAATTGCCATTCACTGCACCACGCGTCAATTCGCCGCAGATCCTCCTGCATTTCAGTACAATTTTCCATTGTTACAACCTCTCGATACACCACAGCATCACCTGCAAAAAGCCTCATTGAACTTCCGATGTCATTCACAAGGTGATTTATGTATATTGTGAATAGCAACGGTCCTATGACACTCCCCTGCGGCACACCTGAAATCACTCTTACTTCGGAAGACTTCTCTCCATTGAGAATGACATGCTGCGTTCTGTTATCTAGGAACTCCTCAATCCAGTCACACAATTGGTCTGATAGTCCATATGCTCTTACTTTGTTCATTAAACGACTGTGGGGAACTGTATCGAACGCCTTGCGGAAGTCAAGAAACACGGCATCTACCTGTGAACCCGTGTCTATGGCCCTCTGAATCTCGTGGACGAATAGCGCAAGCTGGGTTTCACACGACCGTCTTTTTCGAAACCCATGCTGATTCCTACAGAGTAGATTTCTAGTCTCCAGAAAAGTCATTATACTCGAACATAATACGTGTTCCAAAATTCTACAACTGATCGACGTTAGAGATATAGGTCTATAGTTCTGCACATCTGTTCGACATCCCTTCTTGAAAACGGGGATGACCTGTGCCCTTTTTCAAACCTTTGGAACGCTACGCTCTTCTAGAGACCTACGGTACACCGCTGCAAGAAGGGGGGCAAGTTCCTTCGCGTATTCTGTGTAAAATCTAACTGGTATCCCATCAGGTCCAGCGGCCTTTCCTCTTTTGAGCGATTTTAATTGTTTCTCTATCCCTCTGTCGTCTATTTCGATATCTACCATTTTGTCATCTGTGCGACAATCTAGAGAACGACCTACAGTGCAGTCTTCCTCTGTGAAACAGCTTTGGAAAAAGACATTTAGTATTTCGGCCTTTAGTCTGTCATCCTCTGTTTCAGTACCATTTTGGTCACAGAGTGTCTGGGCATTTTGTTTTGATCCACCTACCGCTTTGACATAAGACCAAAATATCTTAGGATTTTCTGCCAAGTCAGTACATGGAACTTTACTTTCGAATTCATTGAACGCCTCTCGCATAGCCCTCCTCACACTGCATTTCGCATCGCGTAATTTTTGTTTGTCTGCAAGGCTTTGGCTATGTTTATGTTTGCTGTTAAGTTCCCTTTGCTTCCGCAGCAGTTCTCTAACTCGGTTGTTGTACCACGGTGGCACTTTTCCATCTCTTACGATCTTGCTTGGCACATACTCATTTAACGCATATTGTACGATGGTTTTGAACTTTGTCCACTTATCCTCAACACAATCTGTACTTGAGACAAAACTTTTGTGTTGAGCCGTCAGGTATTCTGTAATCTGCTTTTTGTCACTTTTGCTAAACAGAAAAATCTTCCTACCTTTTTTAATATTTCTATTTATGGCTGAAATCATCGATGCAGTAACCGCTTTATGATCGCTGATTCCCTGTTCTGCGTTAACTGTTTCAAATTGTTCGGGTCTCTTTGTCACCAGAAGGTCTAATATGTTATCGTCACGAGTCGGTTCTCTGTTTAACTGCTCAAGGTAGTTTTCAGATAAAGCATTTAAAAAAATTTCATTGGATTCTTTGTCCCTGCCACCCGTTATGAACGTTTGAGTCTCCCAGTCTATATCCGGCAAATTAAAATCTCCACCCAGGACTATAACATGGTGGGGAAATCTACTCGAAATATTTTCCAAATTATCCTTCAGGTGCTCGGAATATTGAATTCCATAATAATTCCGAAATGGAATGTCCCATGCCTGCCGGCCGTGGTGACTGAGCGGTTCTAGGTGCTTCAGTCTGGAATCGCGCGACCGCTACGGTCGCAGGTTCGAACCTTGCCTCGGGCATTGATGTGTGTGATGTCCTTAGGTTAGTTAGGTTTAAGTAGTTCTAAGTTCTAGGGGACTGATGACCTCAGATGTTAAGTCCCATAGTGCTCAGAGCCATTTGAACCATCTACATCTACATCTACATCCATACTCCGCAAGCCACCTGACGGTGTGTGGCGGAGGGTACCCTGAGTACCTCTATCGGTTCTCCCTTCTATTCCAGTCTCGTATTATTCGTGGAAAGAAGGATGGTCGGTATGCTTCTGTCTGGGCTCAAATCTCTCTGATTTTATCCTCATGGTCTCTTTGCGAAATGTACGTAGGAAGGAGCAATATACTGCTTGGCTCTTCGGTGAAGATATGTTCTCGAAACATTAACAAAAGCCCGTGCCGAGCTACTGAGCGTCTCTCCTGCAGAGTCTTCCACTGGACTTTATCTATCATCTCCGCAACGCTTTCGCGATTACTAAATGATCCTGTAACGAAGCGCGCTGCTCTCCGTTGGATCTTCTCTCTGTCTTGTATCAACCCTATCTGGTACGGATCCCACACTGCTGAGCAGTATTCAAGCAGTGGGCGAACAAGCGTACTGTACCCTACTTCCTTTGTTTTCGGATTGCATTTCCTTAGGATTCTACCAATGAATCTCAGTCTGGCATCTGCTTTACCGACGATCAACATTATATGATCATTCCATTTTAAATCACTCCTAATGCGTACTCCCAGATAATTTATGGTATTAACTGCTTCCAGTTGCTGACCTGTCATTTTGTAGCTAAATGATAAAGGATCTATCTTTCTGTGTATTCGCAGCACATTACACTTGTGTACATTGAGATTCAATTGCCATTCCCTGCACCATGCGTCATTTCGCTGCAGATCCTCCTGCATTTCAGTACAATTTTCCATTGTTACAACCTCTCGATACACCACAGCATCATCTGCAAAAAGCCTCAGTGAACTTCCGATGTCATCCACTAGGTCATTTATGTATATTGTGAATAGCAACGGTCCTACGACACTCCCCTGCGGCACACCTGAAATCACTCTTACTTCGGAAGACTTCTCTCCATTGAGAATAACATGCTGCGTCCTGTTATCTAGGAACTCCTCAATCCAATCACACAATTGGTCTGATAGTCCATATGCTCTTACTTTGTTCATTAAACAACTGTGGGGAACTGTATCGAACGCCTTGCGGAAGTCAAGAAACACGGCATCTACGTGTGAACCCGTGTCTATGGCCCTCTGAGTCTCGTGGACGAATAGCGCGAGCTGGGTTTCACATGACCGTCTTTTTCGAAACCCATGCTGATTCCTACAGAGTAGATTTCTAGTCTCCAGAAAAGACATTATACTCGAATATAATACGTGTTCCAAAATTCTACAACTGATCGACGTTAGAGATATAGGTCTATAGTTCTGCACATCTGTTCGACGTCCCTTCTTGAAAACGGGGATGACCTGTGCCCTTTTCCAATCCCTTACGTCGTAGATTATTCCCGCTTCAGACCCAATAGTTTCATGAAGTCCCGACAGATGATGGTGCGGCGCTATTCGTAACCTTCAAAATGTCGTCTCTAACGGAGTTACGTTCCAAGCAGAAAACTTTCGTTGAGTTTCTTCTGGTGGAAAATCAGAGCACCACAGATGTTCATAGGCGCTTGCAGGATATCTACGGAGAGTGAGGAAAAGCTCGGTGAGTCGTTGGGCGAGGAGTCAGTCATCATCACAAGGTTGAGTAAACCCGTCCCATCTCCCGCGCGCACAGCCCTAACTGCTGTTGTGTTGGAACGTGCGGACACTCTCATTCTAGTTGATAGACTGATCACAGTCAAAACCCTCTCTCTCCAACTGGACGTCTCTAGTGATTGTGCTACTAGTTGGCGTACTCAAATGTGTGTACCCGCCTGATAACAGAAGACCGTAAAGAATGAAGGATGCACTCCATGGGAAGCAGTTGGTGGATGATGGGGAGGCTATTGATGTAGCAAGACGTTGACCCCGCAGTCGGCCAGTAGAGATGTACCATGTTGGCGTACAGGCCCTCACAGTAATGTGGCGCAAGCCCGTCGCAATGAACTGGAATTATGTTGAAAAATAGGGTTTTAAAACCAAAAGAATCGGGAATAATATAGAGTATTAGTATCCAGAATAAAACCAACCTGCTTTCAGAAAAAAAAGTGCTGCAGTACTTACTGAACGCGTCTCAGATGTTTCCTTTTTTTACCGTTTATTGTGTTTTGGTTAATGCACACACTGAATAGAGCCATATCCGACACATAAAAAAAGTTTGGTCCGGCATCTTTTCCCGTGAGTATGACACGTGATGTTTACGTTTGGTCCGCATTTGTTTCCACGAGTCGGATTCGTCAAAGCATGGCAAGGGGTTAAGAGTGTGTGATCAGTCCACGAAAAAAGTGACTTGTACAACATTTGTTCGACCGAGATAAGATTAATAGACTATTTGGTTCCGGGTATGGTGCAACACATTCCGGCTGTTTTTGGAGTGAGTGGAATTTGCATGGCTGGGTGCCACAAACGTAAAGATTAATCATTACGCTGCAGGAAGCTGAAGATGCACAGTATTGGTGGAAATACTGATCGAATGAAGAGCTGCACGCGTTCTATTAGAGGCTCGCCGGTTAGTAAATACGAGAAGGTGACGAAAATACTCAGCTGTTTCCAATGACAGACGCTAGGCGAAAGGTGTTGATTCTCATAGAGAGGATTACTGTAAAAATCGGAGAGCGTACTTTGCAAGAACTGTCACGCGACGTTTTACTTCCTCCCACAGACATCTCGTGTGATGACCTTGATGTGGAAATCACAGTAATCAGAGTTCGTGGGTGGCTTACCGGCAATTGTTCCCGCGCACTGCAGGATGGATCGCGGAAAATATACACAGCCTGACTTAAGAAGTGATGCATCCAGAAGACATGGTGGACGACAACGTTACTTCGTACACTCACACACCATCGACGGGTATGTAAACGATTAGAGTTGCAATTTGAGAGAAAGGTAGAGCGGCCAACATAGGGCGTTAAGGGGACATTGCACGTGAAATTCGTTGAAATTTGACATTTTCTGTTTTCTTCTGCATAATGTACTTTGGACCTTCCCGAACGTTTTGGTATACAATACATTAAAATCCGACAATTGTGAGAGCTTCAAATAATATTTTGAATGTTGACGTGTGACTCTCAAATATGTCGAAGAAGGGAATAAGAGAAGTCGGCAAAGGCGCAAAAGAGCTGCTTTTTCCCTGCCTTCCTTTATTGCGCGCAACACCAGTGAGTTCAACAACATGAAAAGCAGATCGAGTCACGAACGAAATAAACTCGCGCTTCATGATCGAGGAGTGCCTTGTTTTACCCTTTTTCACTATTTTACGTTTCCCACAAAATTTAGTTCTTGTGGCTGGCACACATCCAAGCTAGTAACTCTATTATTGTTATTCAAACATGTGTACGTAAACTTTGGGGACGGGTTCCATACACGAAAGTAAACTCCTTCGTTTTAGAGTTCTTAATTACAGTTTACGTTGAACGGCTTTCCAGGTACGACGCAACATCTTCAGTGCACTCATTCAAAGAAGATTGGTTTGCATTTGTCGTTAGTCCGTCTTCGACGTTTCAGTTATGTAATTGTGCAGTTGGTCCTGCAGTGAGTTGACTGGAAGTGTCCCGGTTAACCATGGCAGGATATTCATTTCAGACTCGACGTTTATGTTAAGGCCGCACGGATGGTAGTGGACGCGAGCCTGCACGGAGTATTAGACGGCGTTTCCAGACCGAAGACAGCGAGCTCGTCCAAGGCCTGCCGCTGTCAATGTGGGGAAGCACCTTAAACAAGTGGTGTATGCAGCAGACAAGCCGTATGCAGAAACTTTCCATCGACGTCTCATGAAGGCCCGAGAAACCATTTGAAAGGGTGCGACAGTCCATGACTCGACGAATATTTTGCATGCGTGGAAGGAAGAGATCCTCAAATACAATCGCAAAAGTTCAAAGAAGGGCAGCACGTTTTGTACTATCACGAAACAGGGGAGAAAATGTTAGAGATTGGTACGCACGTTGGGGTGGCAATCATTAAAACAAAGGAGTTCCTCGTTGCGGCGAAACCTTTTCACAACATTGCAATCACCAGCTTTCTCCTCCGAATGGGAAAACATTTTGTTTACTGCCACCCACATACGAAAAAATAATACCTACATCTACATGTACATAATAACTCTGCAATTCATAGTTAAGTGCCCGGCAGCGGGTTCATCGAGCCACCTTCAAGCTATATCTCTACCGTTCCACTTTCGGAATGCGCGCCGGAAAAACGATGACTTAACATCTTTCCGTTCGAGCTCTGATTTCTCTTGCGTTATTGTGATGATCATTTCTCCCTAGGTAGGTGGGTGCCAAAAAAATACTTTCACGCTCTGAAGAGAAAGCTGGTGATTGAAGTTTCTTGAGAAGGTCCTGCCGCAACGAAAAACGTCTTTGCTTTAATGATTGACACTTCAGTTCCTGTATCGTATCCGTCTTACACTCTCCCCTATTTCATGATAACACAAAACGAGCTTCCCTTTTCGATTTCTATATCCTCCGTCTGTCCTGTCTGATGCGGATCCCATACCGCACAGCAATACTCCAGAAGAGGGCGGACAAGCGTGTAAGCAATCTCTTTAATAGACTTGTTGCATTTTCTAAGTGTTCTGCCAATAAATAGCAGTCTTTGATTTGTTTTTCTCACAAAATTATCTACGTGATCATCCCAGTTTAAGTTATTTGTAACTGTAATCGCTAGCTATTTATTTGAATTTCCAACCTTTAGATCTATACGACTTATTGTGTAACCGAAATTTGACGGTTTCCTTTTGGTACTGATATGGATGACTTCACAGTTTTCATTATTTAGAGCCAGTTGACAGTTTTCGCACCATACAGATATCTTGTCTAAATCTTTTTGTAATTTGTTTTGATCAACTGATGGCTTTAGAAGATGGTAAATGACAGCATCATCTGCAAATAATGTCTCGTAAATGGCTTATTTAGATCAGGAACAGCAGAGGGCCTGTAACACTTTCTTAGCAAAAATCAGATATAGCTTCTCTTTTACTCGATGCCTTTCCGTCAGTTGTTACGAACTGTGACCTTTCTGATAGGAAAACGTGAATCCAGTCACACAATTGTGACGACACTCCACAGGCAAGAAATCTCATTGCAAGCCACGTGTGAGGAACAGTGTCTAAAGCTTTCTGGAAATCTAAAAATATGGAATCAATTTGACATCCCATGTCGATAGCACTCGTTATTTTGTGAGAATAAAAAGCCAGTTGTATTTTACGAGAGCGATATTTTCAGAACACATGCTGAGTGTTTGTCAATAAACCGTTTCCTTTGAGGTAATTCATAATGTTGGAACACAACATATGTTCAAAAATCCTACTGCAAATCGACGTTAATGATACGGGTCTGTAATTTAGCGGATTAGTCCTATTTGCTCTCTTGGATATTGGTGTGACTTGTGCAACTCTCCAGTCTTTGGGTACGGATCTTTCTACGAGCGAGCGGTTGTGTGTGATTGTTAAGTATGAAGCTATTGTATCAGCATTCTCCGGAAGGAACTTGACTAGTATACAATACGGACCGGTGGCCTTGTCTTCATTAAATGATTTAAGCTGCTTTGCTATACTGAGGAGACCTACTTCTAAGTTACTCATATTGGCAGTTGTTCGTGATTCGAATTCTGGAATATTTACTTCGTCTTCTTTTGTGAAGGAATTTCGGGAAACCGTGTTTAGTAACTCTGCTTTAGTGGCGTTGTCATCAGTATCACCACGATTATTATCGCACAGTGAAGGTATTGATTGCGTCCTAGCCGCTAGTGTACTTTACGTACGACCAGAATCTCTTTGATTTTTCTGCCAAATTTCGGAACAGATTTTAGTTGCGGAAACTACAGAAAACGCTAAATTCGATACTATTTCTTTGAATCCAAACCATATCTGGTCTACGCTTACATAGTTAGATTGAAAGGAGGGGAGATTGTATCTTAGGAAGAGAGCAAGTGAATTTTTATCTGCTTTTTTAAATAGATGTATTTTGTGTTTATTCGTGCTGGGTTTGGATGTTACGGTGTTCAGTCTTGCTACAATAACCTTCTGGTCACTAGTCCCTGTATCTGTCATGATGTTCTTTATTTGCTCAGGATTATTTGTTGCCGGCCGGGGTGGCCGAGCGGTTCTAGGCGCTACAGTCGGGAACCGCGTGATAGCTACGGTCGCAGGTTCTAATCCTGCCTCGGGCATGGATGTGTGTGATGTCCTTAGGTTAGTTAGGTTTAAGTAGTTCTAAGTTCTAGGGGACTGATGACCTCAAAAGTAAAGTCCCATAGTGCTCAGAGCCATTTGATTATTTGTTTCTAAGAGCTCAAGTATATTTTCGCAACCATTTGCACTTCAAGTGGTCTTCTAAACAAGTTAGAAATAATCATTGTAATAAAATAAGAGAAATCAGAGCTCGCGCCGGAAGATGTAGGTGTTCATTTTTCCTACGTGCTATTCGAGAGTGGGACGATCGAGAAATAGTCTGAATCTGGTCAGGGATGGGAAAAACCGACCGATTAAAACCAATACCGGAATTTCTTTTCTAAATAACCGGTAGTTTTGATATTTGTTTGGTCTCGGCTGTAACAGGTGTTCCTTATTTTTCACTTATAACTGTGTAAAAAAACCTAAATATCAGTTAGCCATAGCAGCAAAGTTAAAACTTTTCGTTTTTGAATAAAACTTTTTTAAAAAGGAGTAATTTTTATTCGTAAAATTTGCATTGGTTTGAAATATTGCGTCGTTATAGAAGATGGGAAAAGCTATCAGTGCTATTTTAAAAACAATTCCAACAGAAACGCACAACAAACCGACTGCATAAGAACTGGTACAGCGTAGCTGAAACAATTAACGTCCCTGTTGCCGTGCGTCATGGTTTAAGGTCCGCGTGTACGTGCGATGTGTAAGACATGCCCTCGCCTGTTCATACGGTAGTTTCTCGCTGTGGTCACCGGACATCCGTTGTGTTGCAGAATCGCACCAGCCTAAGCCTGGAAATATTTTTACCAAGTGACTTAGCAATGAAGTACATTGCTTCACGTGGTTTAGAAGATTAAATATCTGTTTGCCATTTATATCAAATAATAAAAGAGGAAGGAGATTATGGTAACAGTTCATTTACAGTATACAACTGATCTGCTGTCTGAGTGTACATGATATGTTTCTCTGCTTAACACGGAAAACACAATTCTTGAAACTCGATTGTTACTCTTTAGCAGTGAGTATTCGTCTTGCGCAAATAGTGTATTGACCCCGAGTATAACGTGATTTTTGTGTAGAGCTTCAAAAAATTAGAATCAATAGGAGAATACTGGTGATTTGTTTGCATTATTCAACAACTTATTAAAAAAAAAAAAAGGTTCAAATGGCTCTGAGCACTATGGGACTTAACATCTGAGGTCTTCAGTCCCCTAGAACTTAGAACTACTTAAACCTAACTAACCTAAAGACATCACACACATCCATGCCCGAGGCAAGATTCGAACCAGCGACCGTAGCAGTCGCGCTGTTCCGGACTGAAGCGCCCAGAACCGCTCGGCCACAGCGCCCGGCAACAACTTACCACTTTTCGAGTAAAGCAGCGAACGATGGTGGGGCTAAGTTTTCTTTTATTTGCCTGTTGAATAAAGTATTTTGATTCTATATATCTTGAAACGGAGAGAATCAAAATGTTTCAATTTTGTTCGATTTCTACGTTTATTACAGGGAAAAAGAAATAAATAGTGGAAGTTTGTTATTTTAGGAACGGGTCATGCCGCGCGGGGTTAGCCGAGCGGTTTAAGGCGCTGCAGTCATTGACTGTGCGGCTGGTCCCGGAGGAGGTTCGAGTCCTTCCTCGGGCATGGGTGTGTGTTTTTCTCCTTAGGATAATTTAAGTTAAGTAGTGTGTAAGCTTAGGGACTGATGATCTTAGCAGTTAAGTCCCAGCCGGCCGGAGTGGCCGTGCGGTTCTAGGCGCTGCAGTCTGGAGCCGGGCGACCGCTACGGTCGCAGGTTCGAATCCTGCCTCGGGCATGGATGTATGTGATGTCCTTAGGTTAGTTAGGTTTAATTAGTTCTAAGTTCTAGGCGGCTGATGACCTCAGAAGTTAAGTCGCGTAGTGCTCAGAGCTAGTTAAGTCCCATAAGATTTCACACACATTTGAACATTTTTGAACAGGTCATTTTGAGCGGATAGGTTAGGCTGGCGTCGAGCAAAATGATATAATCGAAAAGCGGTCGTTTTAGCGATAACTGCCGTTCTTACTCTGAGTACCCTCTGCCAGTCACTTGGATGTGAATTGCAGGGTATGGTTGTGTATGTAGATACAACTTTTTTTTTCCTTTTAGTGTAAGAAATCTGTTCCCTGAATTTGTAAAATTAGTTTTGAATCAGGCTGTATACGAAACAAAGCAGTTTTTACAGTTCTGCATTGCCCCTCCTCTCTTTGGGTAAAGCTGTTGCTGACAATCATGTGTGTGATCTCTGGTATGTATTTGGTCCTGGACGAGATTTGAGGGTTCTGACTCAACGAAAGTTGTGGGGTTTGAGAGAGAGACAGAAGGTCTGCCTCTGTTCCGTACACTGGTTATTCCCCTTGGGAAGTGACGGATCGCAGTTTCGCCACGACACGGCGGCCGGCGATTCCCGGGACTTTTTATCGCGGGCCGCTGTAGGGTGCACAGCGCACGTATATCGCGGCGGATATTGCAGCGGGAGCCCTTGTTTGCCTGCAGACCCGCGACATTGCTTCATAGCTGCAGGATGCAGCGTTGGTTCATCCGAGCTGATGTAACTGGATTGGTTCAAATGGCTCTGAGCACTATGGGACTCAACGTCTTAGGTCATAAGTCCCCTAGAACTTAGAACTACTTAAACCTAACTAACCTAAGGACATCACACACACCCATGCCCGAGGCAGGATTCGAACCTGCGACCGTAGCAGTCCCGCGGTTCCAGACTGCAGCGCCAGAACCGCACGGCCACCGCGACCGGCAATGTAACCGGACAGATCACGATGCTGCCGCCGTTTATTAATACTACTGCGGACTAATATTTGTTGACCGTCTATAAAGTTACGTTTTGCCCTCATTTATAGAGCGTTTAAAAATATGCTCTAAGGCGTCAAAAGTCTTGGGATACCTCCTAATATCGTGTCGGGCCTTCTCTTGCCAGGTGTGCAACGGATTCAACAAGTCATTGATAATCCCTTGCACAAGTATTGAGCCATGCCATGCCTCTATAGCGGACCGTAATTGCGAAAGTGTTGCCGGTGCAAGACTTTGTGTACGAACTGAACTCTCGATTATGTCCCATAAATGTTCGATGTGATTCATGTCGGGCGATCTGGCTGGCGAAGTCATTCGCTCGAGTTGTCCACCACGTTCTTCAAACCAATCGCGAACAGCTATGGCTCGGTGACTTGGCATCGTTGTTTGGTAACATGAAGTCCATGAATGGGTGTAAATGGTCTTCACGTAGCCGAACATAACCATTTATAGTTAATGATCAGTCAGTCCATTCCATGTAAACACAGTCCACACCATTATGGAATCACTGCCAACTTGCAAAATGCCTTGTTGGCAGCTTGGGTCCATGGCTTCGTGTGGTATACGCCGTACTGAACCCTTCCATCTGCTCTTACTAACTGAAATCGGGACTAATCTGACCACGCCACTGCCGGCCGTTGTGGCAGAGCGGTTCTAGGGGCTTCAGTCTGGAACCGCGCGACCGTCACCGTCGCAGGTTCGAATCCTGCCTCGGGCACAGATGTGTGTGATGTCCTTAGGTTAGTTAGGTTTAAGTAGGTCTAAGTTCTAGGGGACTGATGACCTCCGATGCTGAGTCCCATAGTGCTCAGAGCCACTTGAATCATTTGACCACGCCACTGTTTTCCGGTCGTCTGGGATCCACCCGATATGGTCATGAGCTCAGGCACTCGCGTCGGTCGTCTGGTGCCATAGGCCAGTAACGCCGCATTTCGCCGGGTTGTCTTAACGGATACGTTCGTCGTACGTTCCACATTGATTTTGCGGTTAAATGGCTCTGAGCACTATGGGACTCAACATCTTAGGTCATAAGTCCCCTAGAACTTAGAACTACTTAAACCTAACTAACCTAAGGACATCACACACACCCATGCTCGAGGCAGGATTCGAACCTGCGACCGTAGCAGTCCCGCGATTCCGGACTGCAGCGCCAGAACCGCTAGACCACCGCGGCCGGCGATTTTGCTGTTATTTGGCACAGCGCAACTTGTCTGTTAGCACTGACAACTCTACGCAAACGCAGCTGCTGTCGGTCGTTAAGTGAACGCCGTCGGCCACTGCGTTGCCGGTGATGATAGATAATGCCTGAAGACTGGCATTCCCAGCACTCTCTTGACACTGTCGATCTCGGAATATTGAATTCCCTAAGAATTCCGAAAGGGATGTCGCATGCGTCTAGCTCCAACTAACATAAGCACTCCGTTTTCAGGCCACAAGTGACCCATCGGGACCATCCGACCGCCGTGTCATCCTCAGATGAGGATGCGGATAGGAGGGGCGTGTGGCCAGCACACCGCTCTCCCGGTCGTTAGGATGCTTTTCTTTGACCGGAGCCGTTACTATACGGTCGAGTAGCTCCTCAATTTGCATCACGAGGCTGAGTGCACCTCGAAAAATGACAACAGCGCATGGTTGCCCGGATAGTCACCCATCCAAGTGTCGGCCACGCGCGACAGCGCTTAACTTCGGTGATTTGACGGGAACCGGTGTATCCACTGCGACAAGGCCGTTGCTCCAAGTAACATGCCGCGTTCAAAATCTCTTAATTCCCGTCGTGTGGCCATAACCACGTCGGAACCTTTTAACATGAATCTCTTGACAGCTCCGCCAAACACTGCCCTTTTATATCTTGTATAAGCAATACTGCCGTCTTCTGTATACGTGCATATCGCTATCTCATAACTTTCGTTACCTCAGTGTACTGTGTTGTTACAGGAGAGTAAGAAGCACATATAACTTGTGTCGTTAATTGTAATGTCTAACCCTGAAGTCTAATTACGGGTTTCATAATGTTCACCACTACATGATCTCACACCAACTGACTTTCTAAGCACGGGAAAGTGTACTCCAGACACGTGTACAAAAAATAACAAAACCGTAGTACTGATTATTCAAAAGATAAGAAGATATTCTATCAATAACATCACTGTCCGGGTGTAGTTATGTAATTACATAAGTACTTCACAGGTAATATGTACATCTCACTCCTCGACATTTCTGTTACCTAAGGACAATTGAGAACTGTTTAGTAAGATAGTTACGTGTCTTACCAATTTATAGAAAATGACTTGACTGCCTTTACAGATGCTGGTTTTTCAAATTAAGCTCTTAAATGAAATCAACTAAATACAATCAACGTGTACTTCTGTTCATACCAAACATTCCTAAAAAAAGGCTAGAAGCATGATAGACCTTTCATGTTTTGAATTTGGTGTAGAACCGTCATTATCGAAATCGTGGCACTAAGTGTTCACAGCATCCTGAACGAGGACCTCCGGGTTCTCGATCACCGCAAGACGGTCGACTTCGGCTCGCTCGTGTTTTATGGCTGCTGCCAACATAGGGTGCCACTCCTGGCTTACGTGAAAGTGAAGTCAAAATGACGTGTCTTCCATATAACTCGACGCTACCACGAAACAAATGAAGGTACTCTGGACACGCGCCGGCCGCGGTGGTCTAGCGGTTCTAGGCGCTCAGTCCGGAACCGCGCGACTGCTACGGTCGCAGGTTCGAAACCTGCCTCGGGCATGGATGTGTGTGATGTCCTTAGGTTAGTTAGGTTTAAGTAGTTCTAAGTTCTAGGGGACTGATGACCAAAGATTTTAAGTCCCATAGTGCTCAGAGCCATTTGAACCATTTCTGGATACGCCATATTGGTTGTCGTTATATTTCTTTACTTTTGTGTCATAACTTTCATGTTATGACGGTATATCGTTTCAAGGCAACAGTGTACCGGAGATTTATCACAAACACGTCAGTCTCGGTACGATTTGTTAAGAGTAAATTTCACTTAATGATACATAGCGGTAAAAGCCTTCAGGAGATCCTAAGATGAATCATATCGTTGTTGAAAATTGTGCGTACACCATGCCGTGGTGGTTAGAGATGCGGCGTTCCGGAGTCGAAAGAAGTAGGTTTGTATCCTGTTAGTTTATAATTTTTTTTGCATCTCGTGTTTTTAAGAATTTTGGGACTTTCTTGTTAATGTAATAGAGATATTTTGTGCAGTATTCGATGTTATTTACATATAAGAGTGGTCTCTCTTGGGAGCGAGTTTAGTCTATTCTGTGTCATCAGTCTGATTGAAAAACGAAAGATTGAATTGTTGTGAATGAAACGAGCAATAATGACAATTGTACTCTTGCTTCTCACAAAAAAATAGCTGTTTTTTTCGAATGTATGGTGATATCCGAGAGTGTGGTTAGACAGGGACCTAAAAATAATAAAGCTTAAACTTCTGTAGGTCAAATGGACAGCAATTACATTTGTATTATTGCTTGTTACAAATATCTTGCTACTTATTTCGGAATATGTCGCCTTTCCCGATGGTCCTTACCTCCGTAAAACTCGGTGGAGGACAGATACACGTTATTTCGACGTCACTTCCGGGTAAACTTGGCTTCCTCCGCTCCATGCACCACCCTAAGAATTCGTTCAGGAACTTGTGAACAAATTGCAATACATGATCAAAACATAAAAACGCTGAGCTGAGGTTTGTAACTTGAGAACGATCTTGTCGATCGAAATTGATAACAGAATAAAAAGATTCACTTCCTAGCTGTTGATATGATTCCCAACTTGACTTTCGTAACAGTACCTAATTTGTGGCCAGGGAGACATAGCAGTGTTAAATATGGCTGACCTAAGATCGGCCATAAAATATGTAGTAATGCAGGGAACGAAGCCACAGAAATTTTAATCTGCCATCCTCCATAAATTTTCATGTTGATTCCAATAAAACTTGAATATTGATAATATCTTTAATAGTTTAGGATTTACTGTCAAAGTGCAATCAACTAGTTTTGTAACAAAGACCTAGTTTGCTAAAATCTGAATGCTTTGGTCGGTTTTAACGATCGATGGACGGCTTCAGGAAAGGGAACTGCCCTAGTCAGTTGAGCGAGGATGGTCGGCGCGCGGGAAACGCAGCCGGGAACGGGCAGAGAGACAGTGTTGGTGCAGACGCGAAAGCGGACAGTGCAGTTTCCCTATGACGTAGGTTCTCGTCTGTCTCACTCGCACACTACAGCGCTTAAGCCTCATTCAGCGACAATAGACGCCTGAGAATTTCCCCATCTCGAGGCGAACCTGCGCTCTTTGTGGCACACGGACCTGGACGATAGGGTTCGTTACTCAATTCCTGAAGTATGACTCTTTCGGCCATATGCTTAAATGAGAGTGCAATGATCGTTAACTCGGAAGGCGCTGGCATTAAATCCTTGTTGTTGTTGTGGTTTTCAGTCTTGAGACTGGTTTGATGCAGCTCTCCGTGCTACTCTATGCTGTGCAAGCTTCTTCATCTCCCAGTACTTACTGCAACCTACATCCTTATGAATCTGCTTAGTGTATTCATCTCTTGCTCTCCCTCTACGATTTTTACCCTCCACACTGCCCTCCAATGCTAAATTTGTGATCCCTTGATGCCTCAGAACATGTCCTACCAACCGGTCCCTTCTTCTTGTCAAGTTGTGCCACAAACTCCTCTTCTCCCCAATTCTATTCAATACCTCCTCATTAGTTATGTGATCTACCCATCTAATCTTCAGCATCCTTCTGTAGTACCACACTTCGAAAGCTTCTATCCTCTTCTTGTCTAAACTATTTATCGTCCATGTTTCACTTCCATACATAGCTACACTCCATACAAATACACTCCTGGAAATTGAAATAAGAACACCGTGAATTCATTGTCCCAGGAAGGGGAAACTTTATTGACACATTCCTGGGGTCAGATACATCACATGATCACACTGACAGAACCACAGGCACATAGACACAGGCAACAGAGCATGCACAATGTCGGCACTAGTACAGTGTATATCCACCTTTCGCAGCAATGCAGGCTGCTATTCTCCCATGGAGACGATCGTAGAGATGCTGGATGTAGTTCTGTGGAACGGCTTGCCATGCCATTTCCACCTGGCGCCTCAGTTGGACCAGCGTTCGTGCTGGACGTGCAGACCGCGTGAGACGACGCTTCATCCAGTCCTCCCAAACATGCTCAATGGGGGACAGATCCGGAGATCTTGCTGGCCAGGGTAGTTGCCTTACACCTTCTAGAGCACGTTGGGTGGCACGGGATACATGCGGACGTGCATTGTCCTGTTGAAACAGCAAGTTCCCTTGCCGGTCTAGGAATGGTAGAACGATGGGTTCGATGACGGTTTGGATGTACCGTGCACTATTCAGTCTCCCCTCGACGATCACCAGTGGTGTACGGCCAGTGTAGGAGATCGCTCCCCACACCATGATGCCGGGTGTTGGCCCTGTGTGCCTCGGTCGTATGCAGTCCTGATTGTGGCGCTCACCTGCACGGCGCCAAACACGCATACGACCATCATTGGCACCAAGGCAGAAGCGACTCTCATCGCTGAAGACGACACGTCTCCATTCGTCCCTCCATTCACGCCTGTCGCGACACCACTGGAGGCGGGCTGCACGATGTTGGGGCGTGAGCGGAAGACGGCCTAACGGTGTGTGGGACCGTAGCCCAGCTTCATGGAGACGGTTGCGAATGGTCCTCGCCGATACCCCAGGAGCAACAGTGTCCCTAATTTGCTGGGAAGTGGCGGTGCGGTCCCCTACGGCACTGCGTAGGATCCTACGGTCTTGGCGTGCATCCGTGCGTCGCTGCGGTCCGGTCCCAGGTCGACGGGCACGTGCACCTTCCGCCGACCACTGGCGACAACATCGATGTACTGTGGAGACCTCACGCCCCACGTGTTGAGCAATTCGGCGGTACGTGCACCCGTCCTCCCGCATGCCCACTATACGCCCTCGCTCAAAGTCCGTCAACTGCACATACGGTTCACGTCCACGCTGTCGCGGCATGCTACCAGTGTTAAAGACTGCGATGGAGCTCCGTATGCCACGGCAAACTGGCTGACACTGACGGCGGCGGTGCACAAATGCTGCGCAGCTAGCGCCATTCGACGGCCAACACCGCGGTTCCTGGTGTGTCCGCTGTGCCGTGCGTGTGATCATTGCTTGTACAGCCCTCTCGCAGTGTCCGGAGCAAGTATGGTGGGTCTGACACACCGGTGTCAATGTGTTCTTTTTTCCATTTCCAGGAGTGTACTTTCAGAAACGACTTCCTGACATTTAAATCTATACTCGATGTTAACAAATTTCTCTTCTTCAGAAACGCTTTCCTTGCCATTGTCAGTCTACATTTTATATCCTCTCTACTTCGACCATCATCAGTTATTTTGCTCCCCAAATAGCAAAACTCCTTTACTACTTTAAGTGTCTCATTTCCTAATCTAATTCCCTTAGCATCACCAGACTTAATTTGACTACATTCCATTATCCTCGTTTTGCTTTTGTTGATGTTCATCTTATATCCTCCTTTCAAGACACTTTCCATTCCGTTCAACTGTTCTTCCAAGTCCTTTGCTGTCTCTGACAGAATTACAATGTCATCGGCGAACCTCAAAGTTTTTATTTCTTCTCCATGGATTTCAATACCTACATCAAATTTTTCTTTTGTTTCCTTTACTACTTGCTCAATATACAGATTGAATAATATCGGGGATAGGCTACAACCCTGTCTCACTCCCTTCCCAACCACTGCTTCCCTTTCGTGCCCCTCGACTCTTATAACTGCCATCTGGTTTGTGTACAAATTGCAAATAGCCTTTCGCTCGCTGTATTTTACCCCTGCCACCTTTAGAATTTGAAAGAGAGTATTCCACTCAACATTGTCAAAAGCTTTCTCTAAGCCTACAAATGCTAGAAACGTAGGTTTGCCTTTCCTTAATCTATTTTCTAAGATAAGTCGTAAGGTCAGTATTGCCTCACGTGTTGCAACATATCTACGGAATCCAAACTGATCTTCCCCGAGGTCGGCGTCTACCAGTTTTTGCATTCGTCTGTAAAGAATACGCGTTAGTATTTTGCAGCCGTGGCTTATTAAACTAATTGACAGTTCGGTAATTTTCACATCTGTCAACACCTGTTTTCTTTGGGATTGGAATTATTATATTCTTCTTGAAGTCTGAGGGTATTTCGCCTTTCCTTAAAGTCTTTAAAGTAAATAAATCTAACGGAGTGCTCATAAATAAGCAGGAAACCCCCTTTCAAATCGATTACGTTCTTGACAAGACCTGGAAAGAGCAAGATCTGTACGAGTAGCAGTCCGAAGGAAACTGACGTGGAAAGAGCACACAAAAGTATTTGGAACAGAAGCAGATGTCAGGCAGAGATTCATTCGAAGAACCCAGGAACGGGGAGATCTGGCAGAGGTTCAAATGGCTCTGAGCACTATGGGACTTAACATCTGAGGTAAAAAGTCCCCAAGACTTAGAACTTCTTAAACCTAACTAACCTAAGGACATCACACGCATCCATACCCGTAGCAGTAGCGCGCCTCCAGATTGAAGCGCCAAGAACCGCTCGGCCACAGCGGCCGGCTTTGGCAGAGGTACCAGAAGTACAATTCCTCAGAGTAGAGCCGTAGACGCAGTTGCAGGTATCTCGCAGTGAAGGCGAAGCAGGCTGGGGCGGAGCCGTGTTTGGCCGACTGCCACGGGTTAACTGCAGGCACCCGCGAGGTCACGGCGCATGGGCTGAGCTGCGGCGACGCGTGTTGGGTGCGCTCCCGCGGGTACCAGCAAGCAGGAACTCGGCCACCCGCTGACGTCGCCCCAAGCGAACTGATAACCGTAGCTGACAGCGGCCGTCCGTATAACTCTGCGCCCTGGCGCTCATTTCTTCTCATCCGTAGAAAACGTCCACGATATCTATACACGTATTTTAAATAACGTAACAGTATTTTGTGAACACTTTGTTTTGAGCAACTTACACTCTCTAGCAGCTGAATTAAAGGCATCTGACAGTATTCTCATTCAAACATCATTGAACTACAGGGAGGTTACTATTAAACTTCCGCTACCTGAGCCAGTGTAGACGGAGAACTACACTACTGGCCATTAAAATTGCTACACCAAGAAGAGATGCAGGTGATAAACGGGTGTTCATTGGACAAATATATTATACTAGAACTGACATGTGATTACATTTTCACGCCATTTGGGCGCATAGATCCTGAGAAACCAGTACCCAGAACAACAACCTCTGGCCGTAATAACGGCCTTGATACGCCTGGGCACTGAGTGAAACAGAGCTTGGATGGCGTGTACAGGTACAGCTGCCCATGCAGCTTCAACACGATGCCACAGTTCACCAAGAGTAGTGACTGGTGTATTGTGACGAGCCACTTGCTCGGTCACCATTGACCAGACGTTTTCAGTTGGCGAGAGATCTGGAGAATGCGCTGGCCAAGGCAGCAGTCGAACATTTTCTGTATCCAGAAAGGCCCGTACAGGACCTGTAACATGCGGTCGTGCATTATCCTGTTGAAATGTAGGGTTTCGCAGGGATCGAATAAAGGATGCAGCTACGGGTCGTAACACATCTGAAACGTAACGTCCACTGTTCAAAGTGCCGTCAATGCGAACAAGAGATGACCGAGACGTGTAACCAATGGCAGCCCATACCATTACGCCGGGTGATACGCCAGTATGGGCGATGACGAATACACGCTTCAAATGTGCGTTCACCGCTATGTAGCCAAACACGGGTGCGACCATCATGGTGTTGTAAACATAACCTGCATTCATCCGAAAAAATGACGTTTTGCCATTCGTGCACCCAGGTTCGTCGTTGAGTACACCAAGCAGGCGGTCCTGTCTGTGATGCAGCGTCAAGGGTAACCGCAGCCATGATATCAAGCTGATAGTAAATGCTGCTGCAAACGTCGTCGAACTGTTCGTGCAGATGGTTGTTGTCTTGCAAACGTGCCCATCTGTTGACTCAGGGATCGAGACGTGGCTGCACGACCCGTTACAGTCATGCGGATAAGATGCCTGTCATCTCGACTGCTAGTGATACGAGGCCGTTGGGATCCAGCACGGCGTTCCGTATTACCTTCCTGAACCCACCGATTCCATTTCTGCTAACTATCGTTGGATCTCGACCAACGCGAGCAGCAATGTTGCGATACGATAAACCGCAATCGCGACAGGCTACAATCCGACCTTTATCAAAGTCGGAAACGTGATGGTACACATTTGTCCTCCTTACACGAGGCATCACAACAACGTTTCACCAGGCAACGCCGGTCAACTGCTGTTTGTGTATGAGAAATCGGTTCGAAACTTTCCTCATATCAGCACGCTGTAGTGTCGCCACCGGCGCCAATCTTGTTTGAATGCTCTGAAAAGCTAATCATTTGCATATCACAGCATCTTCTTCCTGACAGTTAATTTTTGTGTCTCTAGCACGTCATCTTCGTGGTGTAGCAATTTTAATGGCCAGTAGTGTATTTACCGTATAGGCGCCCAACTTTATAGGAAAGATTTCTAGCCTGTGTGCTGCAGGATTTGCGTTGTTAGTAGTGTTAGTGTCATGACGTGCCGTTAGGTGATGTAGTGTTGAAACAGAAGCATCAGTGTGCACAGCTGTTGCAGAGAGTCAACGAGGGTCTTAACAAGTTGAGCAGGACTTTACTAGTAAAGCTGTTTTATCAAAACAACGGCAATACTGGTGCTACTCTACGTGAGTATCGACGCATTAAGGGAATACGGAGATGTCCTCTTTCCGCACTGTGGTTAAAACACATTGCTCCGAAGTTCGAGTTAACTCGCGGTTTGGGAACTTCTTCTGGGAGCGACCGATGCTCGGTTGCACCACAAATTGTTGAAGAAATAGTTGTTGCCATGGCTGATAATACTGGACGTAATGAGCGATCTTCAAGCACTACAAGAGCTAAGTCACGACAGCTGAACGTTCCATGGTCCATCGTTCAAAAATTGTTCCGCAAATTTGTGAAGTGCTATCTCTAGTGCGGTTCCAGACTGTTATGGATGTATATGGCCGTCACATTGAGCAACGTTTGTAACCTGCTACGTAAATATGATACACAATTAATAAATGTTACTCTCTCATGTGGAAATTAAGATATGTTTCTTTCAATGGTGTAGTTCTTCTGCATGTTCTTACAAGTGTTTCCATAAAGTTTAACCGGCCTGTGATCGCCTGTTTTTCATGGGGGCGCTCTCAAATAGCAAAAATTTGATTGTAACCACCCTGTACTTGGAACAAAATAAGCATCTCCTTGCAAAACAGCATGCATTCTAAAACCGAAATCATGCGAAACTCGGCTTACCCCCTTCACACTTTCCAGGTGACATAGATACAGGGAAAACAAGTGCATTTGTTTCAGTACCACTTTGTCGCCTTCTACAGAAAATGTCTTTCTATAGGATACCTAAACATGTTCCCGACCGGACCGAAGATTTCCTGACGAGGAGGACGCAGGACATTGTTGTGGATGGAGATTCTTCCACAGGCTCTGAACTAAAATCCTGTGTGCCTGAGCAGGTCCGGTTTAAGGCCCAAGCGACATAAGCTAGTGCAAATTTTTGCACATTGTGTGTCACAATTAGTAGCGAAAACAACCGATTTCTCACTCACTACATTTAGATTTATTTTAAAAGGTCTTACCAAGAGCCTAAAGAACGACAAGTAATGTAGGAAGGAGGGAGGGAGGGAGAAAGGGTGGAGGACAAATGATATTTGAATTTCTTGGGAAAATGTTCTCAAACCTGTGCTGGCCTCAGGAGAATGATAGAAATGTTGATCTTCATTCTGCACATTAATTAATCAGCGGATAACATTACCTGCTGTATCAGGCTTTTTCAGATGGTATAGTCAGCTACGAAAAATTTCTTTAGGGTAAAATTACAATAATATCTAGGTTGATAAAATATCAGCCTGATATGAAGATTGCCGGCCGCGGTGGTCTAGCGGTTCTGGCGCTGCAGTCCGGAACCGCGGGACTGCTACGGTCGCAGGTTCGAATCCTGCCTCGGGCATGGGTGTGTGTGATGTCCTTAGGTTAGTTAGGTTTAAGTAGTTCTAAGTTCTAGGGGACTTATGACCTAAGATGTTGAGTCCCATAGTGCTCAGAGCCATTTTTTTTTATATGAAGATTTACAACTAGCTCCTAATGAAATGCCTTGCAAAATTCTTCACCTCATGGAGCGTTAAACCGTGGCATCCTTTGGCTATAGGATTAGAGCCAGTCGTGTGATACAAACAGTTGGAAGTAACAGTGTGCACAGATACAAAAAGCAACCACCACGCTGGCTCAGTTGTAGGTGAAGCGAATGGCAGACTACAATTTATTGGTAGGGTAATGGGTAACACAGTTTGTCCGCAGAAGAGATTGCACACAAAGACTTCTACGGCTCAGACTTGAATATTACTCAGATATATGGCAGCCATAGACGAGACACCGTGCGTACACTACCTGATCAAAAGTATACCGACATCTATTGGTGGACATTAACACTCTGCCGTCCGGTGACACCACAGTGGTGTCGTGCGCGAAATACGAGTAGCAGTCAATGGCCGACGACACCGCAGTAGTGTCGTGAGCACAGTATCGCGCAGTGTGCGGCGAGAGCACTTTAGTATCTTTTGCACTCTGTTGGTGTTTTGTTTAGGTAACGGTAAGTTGCACGCGTCAACATTTTTGTTTTGTTTTTACAAGTACTTGTGCCCTTCCATCATGGCAGACGAAAGAGACGATACTATTATGTACGATGAATGCGCGGACGTCTTTGACGTTCCGGACGACTTGGCCGATTGGGAAGAAGACACTGGATATCGAAAAAATGAAAGTGAAGCAGAATACTGAAATACGTCCAAGAAGAATTCGACGAACGCTACGGTTGCCAACTGATTCAATGAATCAGTCGAAGAAGACAGTGCACAGTGTTCAGACTTTGGTTTACCGAGGACCAATAATAAATCTGAATGATTTCCGGGTCCAAACATATTTCCCAAAGACGCACAGAGTGCCGAGGATATCGTCGAATTATAAATTGGGAACGATCTATTTGAATATATTAGCGACTAGACGAACTAGTACTAAAGTCAAAATTGCAACAGAAGAAAATAGGATAAAAAAATATTTCCAGATTTGTCAATGTTACGGGTCCGGAACTTAGAAAATGGTTTGGGCTTGCTATCCTAATGGGAATTGTAAAAAAGGCAAGGATCGACGATTATTGGTCAACGAATCCGTTGATAAACACACTGATGTTTTGCTAAACAGTGTCCCGCAACCGATTCAGACAAATACTAGCATTTTTACATTTTTCGACAACAATAAACCGGATAATGCTGACCGGCTTTTCAAAGTGCAATTCTTGACTGATTATTTTTCCAAAAAGTTTAAATAAACAGAAATACGAAACAAACAAATTTTGTGTTTTTTACGTATGTATATCTTCGAAATTTCATGAAAGTAGGGGAACAGGGTTGAGAACTTAAGAGAACTAACGATGAGATTAGTAACACTAAACAATTTATAATCTTCAGATAATGTCAAGAACGGCCGGCGACAAAGCAAGTAATCCGAATTAGCGTTGCCGGCGCCAAGCGAATCTACACTCCTGGAAATGGAAAAAAGAACACATTGACACCGGTGTGTCAGACCCACCATACTTGCTCCGGACACTGCGAGAGGGCTGTACAAGCAATGATCACACGCACGGCACAGCGGACACACCAGGAACCGCGGTGTTGGCCGTCGAATGGCGCTAGCTGCGCAGCATTTGTGCACCGCAGCCGTCAGTGTCAGCCAGTTTGCCGTGGCATACGGAGCTCCATCGCAGTCTTTAACACTGGTAAAATGCCGCGACAGCGTGGACGTGAACCGTATGTGCAGTTGACGGACTTTGAGCGAGGGCGTATAGTGGGCATGCGGGAGGCCGGGTGGACGTACCGCCGAATTGCTCAACACTGGCCGTACACCACTGGTGATCGTCGAGGGGACACTGAATAGTGCACGGTACATCCAAACCGTCATCGAACCCATCGTTCTACCATTCCTAGACCGGCAAGGGAACTTGCTGTTCCAACAGGACAATGCACGTCCGCATGTATCCCGTGCCACCCAACGTGCTCTAGAAGGTGTAAGTCAACTACCCTGGCCAGCAAGATCTCCGGATCTGTCCCCCATTGAGCATGTTTGGGACTGGATGAAGCGTCGTCTCACGCGGTCTGCACGTCCAGCACGAACGCTGGTCCAACTGAGGCGCCAGGTGGAAATGGCATGGCAAGCCGTTCCACAGGACTACATCCAGCATCTCTACGATCGTCTCCATGGGAGAATAGCAGCCTGCATTGCTGCGAAAGGTGGATATACACTGTACTAGTGCCGACATTGTGCATGCTCTGTTGCCAGTGTCTATGTGCCTGTGGTTCTGTCAGTGTGATCATGTGATGTATCTGACCCCAGGAATGTGTCAATAAAGTTTCCCCTTCCTGGGACAATGAATTCACGGTGTTCTTATTTCAATTTCCAGGAGTGTATTTGTACGAGCCGTGCGGACGACAAAGTGTTAATACTGGGTGTGTTCATCCTTCCCCTTTATGATGACTTGAGATCTGCTTAGAAAGGTCTAGCTCATCCCAAAGGTGTCCTACTGGGTTCAGGTCGGGACTTCCTATATTTATCTGATAAACACATACGCAATGCGTTCCGAACAAAGCGAGTTCATTGTAGGCACGTAAATGAAGATGGTGAGGCACCAACTGCTACGGCTTTCTTGCCGTATTTTAAGAATAGGAAGAATCCCCGAGAGACACAACATCAAGTGCGATTTTCGAACAGCAGTAAAATTGAGGAATCTGTTATGTTCAGTCAGAGACGATCTTGGCCTTACAAAACGTGACGTTTGTAATACCCCATTCTAGTGTGAGAAATCTTGTATTGGACAGACAAGTCGCACCGTGCAAGAACACTGTCGCCGTACCCGCCTGGGTCAACATAATACTCAGAGGTAGCGAAGCATTGCCTGAATACAAGACATCGCATGTTTTACGGGAAGACTGAAGTTTTATCTTCAGCATTATCATTCTGGGATTATGTTTTCAAGGAGGCCGAACGAATCTGTGCAGCGGACAATCTTATGAACAGAGATGCGGGATTTCAACTAGGTACTGCCTGGAATCCAGCACTGGCTATCATTAAATTTAAACGGGAGAAACAGAATCCTTCGATGTTTGACTCGACGCAGCGCACTGCAGACATTTAATTTAGCTTTTAACAACAGGAGCGCTCTGCAGCAGAGTCAGCGCATGTGCGGAAGACCACCCTCTAGGCTTCTGGTGTATGTGTGTGTGTGGGGGGGGGGGGGGGGGCGGAGAAGGATGAACTATAAGCCGCCGTTTTTCCACCCAATTACCAGCGCCTCCCCTCGCATGCCCGTAATTCCTGCGCCTGGCCTGATAAATTTCGTCGCCGCCTCACGATTATCACCAGTGCTGTCATCCAGTAGTGTTTACAGGAAGTACCACCACCTGAAGATGTTGCAACAGTTTGTGCCCATGAAATGTTGTGGGGCTTGCACACTGTTATCCGGCGACAAATCAGAGAAGTATATTTGCAACAGATCTGTAGGTAAAGCCTGAAAAGTCGAGATCGGATTTGTTTGTCGCCAACGGGTTTAGTACATGTCCACACGAAGACGGGTTGCCAAAAGAGTCCTTGGGCCACTGAGTGAATGAGATACAAAGAGCCTTCGGGTAACCGAGGGATTTTAACAAGCGATTGGCTAGTCGGTGGTTCTTTATTTCGGTAGGTTTCTACAGTCAACTGAAACACGGAATGACTAGCCTCTGCGGCCCATGAATGTTTTCACTCACTCTCTGGGTTTGATTGGTTTTGCTTAATGTGACAGTTACAGCAATTACATGATTATTTTTATCAGTCTCCCTATTTGAGTAATTTAATTTACCTACTTTTCCAGCCTTTTCGGTCATTCATGAATCATGACTAAGGTTGCCAACCTTTTTTAGAGACAAATAACGTATTTTATTTTAAAGAGAGGCAAATAAAATATATTACTTAAATAAGAATGTTTTAACTTCTGTTATTAAATATGTTTTTCGGTTGTTTTAAATGGTTAATAACTGTTGTTACATTATAAATTTATGTTGAAATAAATGACCAAATACTCTTTTATTTAATGTTATTGAATCCCTGTCTCTCTCTTCCCGCTGGTCTGCACCCATGACCGAACATTCTGTTTTGGTATTTCGCCACTCGGGGACAGGGAATCCTAATTTTGAAAAGAAAGCCTCAAGTACTTAGTGGACGTCCCTTAACCGTTTCTTGTCAACGATCGGTTCACTTGGACCAGAGAATCAGTCCATTCCTTGCACCCACAGCCCACACCATTATAGAGCCACCGCCAGCTTACACGACGCCTTATTGACAAACTTGGGTGTCGTGGACTCTGCGCCACACTCGAATCATACCATCAGCTCTTACCAGCTGAAATCGGGACTCGTCTGACCAGACCACTGTTTCCCAGTCATCTAGAGCGCAACCGAGCTCAGCAGAGGCAGAGGCACTCGCGTCGGTCGTCTGCTGCCATAGCCCATTAACGCCAAATTTTGCCGCACTATTCTGTGTTATTTCACAAAATGTTGCTTGTCTGTTAGCATAGACAACTGTACGCAAACTCCGCTGCACTCGGTCGTTAAGTGAATGTCGTGGGTCACTGTTGTTGTCCGTGGTGAAAAGTAATGCCTGAAATGTATTCTCGGGTCACTGTTGACACTGTGGATCTAGGAATATGGAATTCCCTAATGATTTCCGAAACGGAATGTCCCATGAGTACAGCTCCAAACGACATACTGCGTTCAAAGTCTGTTAGTTCCCGTCGTGCGGCCATATTCAGGTTCAAATGGTTCAAATGGCTCTGAGCACTATGGGACTTAACATCTGTGGTCATCAGTCCCCTAGAACTTAGAACTACTTAAACCTAACTAACCTAAGGACAGCACACAACACCCAGCCATCACGAGGCAGAGAAAATCCCTGACCCCGCCGGGAATCGAACCCGGGAACCGGGGCGTGGGAAGCGAGAACGCTACCGCACGACCACGAGATGCGGGCCCATATTCAGGTCGGAAATCTTTTCACATGAATCATCTGGATACAATTAACAGATCCGCCAATGCACCGCGCTTCTATACCTTGTGTACAGTATATTACCGTCATCTGCATGTGTGCATATTGCTATCCCACGCCTTTTGTCGCCTGAGAGTAATCTCTTTTGAAGATGCCATCAATTCTGTTCAACTGTTCTACCAGGTCCTGTGGCGTGTCTGACAGAATTACCAATACAAATTACCTTTCTTATACTGTTGTTGGCTGTGGTGTACACTGAAGAGCCAAAAAAACTGGTACAACTGCCTAATATCGTGTATGGCCCCCGCGAGCACGCAGAAGTGCCACAACACGAGATGGGATGGATTCGACTAATGTTTGAAGTAGGGCTGGAGGGAAATGACACCATGAATACTGCAGATCTGTCCATAAAATCATAAGAGTACGAGGAGGTGGAGATCTCTTGTGAACAGCACGTTGCAAGGCGTCCCGGATATGCTCAATAACGCTCATGTGTGAGGAGTTTGGTGGCCAGCGGAAGTGTTTAAATTCAAAAGAGTGTTCCTGGAGCCACTCTGTAGCAATTCTGGACGTATGGTTTGTCACATTGTCCCGCTTTAATTGCCCGAGTCCGTCGGAATGCATAATGGACATGAATGGATGCAGGTGAGCAGACACGTACTAGTCACATGGCAGAGTCGTATCTAGACGTATCAGGGATCCCGTATCACTCCAACTGCACACGTCCCACACCATTACAGAGTCTCCACCAGCTTGAGCAGTCACCTATTGACATGCAGGGTTGAAACGTCCCCTTAGAACAATTATACAAGACTGTGCTTAAACTGACACACAATATTTTTAGCGCAACGCAATCTGACTTTCAAAAATCCCTACAAAAGAATGGCCCTGACTAACATTAACCTATACGTTTCACAAATCACTTACTTCATCAAAAATCTTCGTTACTCGAACTACTGCAATACAGCGAGCGCCACTACTGCCAGCTAAATAAAAGATTCAAACTACCGAAGGCACTAACTACTGATAGGCATAGTTGGCAAATGAAAGATTTTAATAGAGAACAAACAATGTATTTACCTTAATGATCATAATATATATAGCAGTTCATGCCAACCAGTCTTACAAATTTCACAACTGCGCCATCTCTCTCCCCACATCCACCACTGCTGGCGGCTCACCTCCAACTGCGCAACGCTACGCGCTGTTCACATCCAGCTGCCGCTGCCCAACACTACAATGGCAGACAACAATGCAAACTAGCCACAGACTGCACACAGCACAGCCAGTGATTGTCATACCGAGCGCTACGTAACGCTGCCGATAAGAAAACATAAACAGCCTACTTACAGGGTCCATGAATTCACGAGGCTGTCTCCATACCGTCGCACGTCCATACAATTTGAAACGACACTCATCTCACCAGGAAACATGTTTACAGTCATTAACAATCCAATGTCTTTGTTGAGGGGTCCAGGCGAGGCGTCGTGCAGTCATCAAGGGTACAAGAGTGGGCCATCCGAAAGCCCATATCGATGATGTTTCGTTTAATGGTTAGCACTCTGACACTTGTTGATGGCCCAGAATTGAAACCTGCAGCAATTTGCGGAAGAGTTGCACTTCTGTCTCGTTGAACGAGTTTCTTCAGTCGTCGTTTGTCCCGTTCTTGCAGGATCTTTTTCCGGCCGCAGCGATGTCGGAGCCAACGGTCTTGCCGCAGTAGTAAAATCAGGTCCCGTCAGATCACCGAAGTTAAGCGCTGTCGGGCTGGGCTAGTACTTGGATGGGTGACCATCCAGTGTGCCCAGCGCTGTTGGCAAGCCGAGTGCACTCAGCCCTTGTGAAACAACCTGAGGAGCTACTTGATTGAGAAGTAGCGGCTCCGGTCTCGTAAAATGACATACGACCGGGGGAGCGGTGTGCTGACGCATGCTCCTCCATATCCGCCTATAGGCTGAAGATGACAGGGCGGCCGGTCGGTCCGTTGGGCCTTCGTGGCCTGTTCGGGCGGAGAGCGATGTCGGAGAACTGAAGTTTTACCCGATTCCTGATATTCACGGTACACTCGTGAAATGGTCGTACGGGAAAATCCCCACTTCATCGCTACCGCGGAGATGCCGTCTCCCAGCGCTCGTGCACCAACTATAACAGCACGTTCAAACTCACTTATGTCGTGAAACCTGTCATTCTAGCAGCAGCAACCTATCTGCGCAAGACACTTTTTGTCTTGTATAGGCGTTGCCGAGCGCAGCGCCGTATTCTGTCTGTTTACGTATCTCTGTATTTGAATACGCACGCCTACACCAGTTTTTTTGGCGCTTCACTGTACAGTGCGGTGAGTTCAGCCATCTAGGGTGTCCTTCCTCCGCCCACGTATGCGTCCTTCCTTGTGGATATGAGAGTAGTGACGTATGTGTAATTGTAGAGTGTAGGTGAGTATAACGGATGCTTGTAGAGCGTAGTGTTGCGTTTCGTAACTTTTCTAATGTTTAATCTTGTGAACTGAAACTGAACTGAACCGAACTGGGCTGCTGTTCATTATAACTCGTATATCTGTGTTGTAATCCCTAACAATGAAAGAAGGGTGGTTATGGAAACGCTGCTTAATAAATGGTTCGCCAAAACTAAAATTGTATAACTATATTTTAATTAACTCCAACCAAATCATCTAGAAAGCCAAGACCTTAAACTAAATAAGCTGTACTACAAAACTGTATTGTGCGATGGTGAACAGTGCTACAATCCATGACGTCACAATACGTGACTTGCAATTCAAACACACTAGCTAATAGAATAAATATGCTATATAAAATTACCAATCGAATAAATAGTCACAACATTTGTACAAAAATGATCTGATAATTTACGTACACCACTCGATTGAATAAAATTCCAAACCCTGAATAATACGTTCGTAAATGTAACACTGGAGTCTAAATATGAAATGGAATCTGAAATAAACTTTACTTAAACTGACTATAAATTCTGAAAAGCGAAGCTAACTGTAAATGATCTTGTGCTGACGGTAATGTAATTGGCTCCTACGAATTTTTGTGGCTTACCTGTGGTAACGGAAACATAAAATATGCAGCGCAGTACCAAGCAAGCTAAAGAAAAGAAAATCCTAGCGGAAGAGCGATGCTAGAATGTTCAACTACTGTAAAGAGACCAAGTCTCAGTTTTAGCCTCTGTGTTCTGCACAGTAAAATACGTGACATACATAATCAGAAAATATGAAATTCTTTCGTGAGGAGATGGTGGTGAAATGTGAACTTGCTAAATCAATGGAAAAAAAACTGTATTGCAAAAATTGAAACTTCTTGTCTGACCATCACAATCATCATTATAAAAATTGTAAAGCAGTGGTAAATGGTTCAGATGGCTCTGAGCACTATGGGACTCAACTTCTGAGGTCATTAGTCCCCTAGAACTTAGAACTAGTTAAACCTAACTAACCTAAGGACATCACACACATCCATGCCCGAGGCAGGATTCGAACCTGCGACCGTAGCGGTCTCGCGGTTCCAGACTGCAGCGCCTAGAACCGCACGACCACTTCAGTGGTAAATATATAGCCTCTGAAAGCAAGCCATGTGAACTGATAACTTTCCATGCTCTCGTCTGAACAATGAACAAACTAACCGAACCCAATAAAGGAAAAATTCCACGAAAACTTGCCGTTTTCAAACACACCACAATTACGCGTAAGCGAGCAATGCAGCAAACTTTACCTAAAAAAACCTTAACTTGTCCAACTGCTCTTTAAAAAATCATAATTCGCAATTCATCCTACTCTGTATCTTTATCTCTCAGTGCTCTGCAAACCATATCCATCCGCTCGGTAGCCTATCCAACACCCACCTCACTAGCTTCTCTTAGAACGCTTACTACAACGACAGCGCCATTTGAAACATTTTTATTAATTACATTTCCTATGCATAATACAGTGGTAATGGTATTTAACTTTTGATTACATAAGTTATTTGTACGCAGGCTACAAGCTAACCAAAAAATATTTAAGTAGCAAAAGACAAAGAATAATTCTGAAAGCGATTAAACAAAGGAAATGAAGGACCCTAACCTCCTCAGACGGAAAGTAAAAATGCGTCACACTATAGTCATACAAACTCACACCACAACACAGCCGGCCGCGGTGGCCGAGCGGTTCTAGGCGCTTCAGTCCGGAACCGCGCGACGGCTACGGTCGCAGGTTCGAATCCTGCCTCGGGCATGGATGTGTGTGATGTCCTTAGGTTACTTAGGTTTAAGGGACTGATGACCTCAGATGGTAAGTCCCGTAGTGCTCAGAGCCATTTGAACCATAACAAACCAAGATTCTGCAAAGCTGACTTTCAAGAATGAAATCAGTAGAAAATGTTGATACGATACACATGTGGGAACCAGAGGGCAGGCTCAGGAAGGCTATTATGCGATATGTCCTCTGCTGATAACCATCTTCAAGTGGAGCTTAACGGCCCCATCCGATGAACGGATCACCATAAACAGCGCTCAGTCCTTGACACACTGCGAAGGGTTTGGAATTTAATCGACAACATCGGCCCAAGTACTGCTGATCGCGAATTTACACCACCACCTCTCCTCCAGTTTCCGGCCAAATACTGGCAGAGAAAATTTTATCCATCACCAGAGTTCGAACGAGCTTATTTCCGAGTTAAGTGCCACCTAGCAGACCTGCATTAGCGACCTCGACTGTGGATGTGGAGTTACGATGTTATCGACAGAATTCTTTAAATCCTTTTCCACACAACGTTTATACAAATCAGTAGAACGCAAGACGGTGCAGTAACTACAATAGCACGAACTCTTAGTGTTGTGACGTTGCACGCTGCTACTATATCCGTCAGCTATGAGACCTGTCCCTGGCAGCCGCGGTTTCTGCAGCTGGCGGCATCGGCAGGCAGGCATTAGGAGGCGCTGCGGCCTCGCCCGCCTGTGACAATGGCCGCCTCCGCTCCGAGGACACGCCGCCCACTACGCCACAGTGGCTGGCTCTGACACACTTCACTCCCAACCGCACTCTCCTGGCTCCCTCGGCTGACAATCCGCACTTCAGCAGTGGGCACCGTCATCTGTGTGCAGCCCTCTATGATCTGTCCTTACCATCTGGGACAACAGTTTTCGTCCGTTTTGTGCCACTGGTCGGAAATACACTGAGGTGTCAAATGTCGTGTGATACCTCCTACCACTGTGTCGGACCGCCTTTTGGCCGGCTTAGTGCAGCAACTCGACGTGGCTTGGACTCAACAAGTCGTTGGAAACCCCCTGCAGAAATATTGGGCCATGCTCCCTCTATAACTGTCCATAATTACATAATTGCCAAAATGTTGCCGACGTAGAATTTTGTGTACGGACTGACCTTTCAACTATGTCCCATAGATGTTCTATGGTCTTCATGTCGGGCGATCTGTGTGGCCAAATCATTCACTCGAACTGTCCAGATCGTCCTTCAAACCAGTCGCGAACGATTGTAAACCAGCGACTTCGTTGTTTGGGAACATGAAGTCCATGAATGGAGATGGTCTCCAAGTAGCCGAACATAGCCATTTCTAGTCAGTGATCGGTTCAGTTGGACCCGAGGACCCACTCCATTGCAAGTACACACAGCTCACACTATTGTGGAGCCAACACCAGCTTTCACAGTGCCTTGTAGACAGCTTGGGTCCATGGCTTCGTGGGGTCCGCGCCACACTCGAACCGTACCATCAGCTCTTATCAAATGAAATCTGGACTCATCTGATCAGGCAACAGTTTCCTGTAGTTTAGGGTCCAAACGATATGGTTACGAGCTCACGAGAGGCGCTGCCGGCGATGTCGTGCTGTTAGCAAATGCATTATTTCGGTCGTCTGCTGCCATAGCCCATTAACGTCACATTTCGCCGCACTGTCCTAACGGAACCGTCCGTCGTACTTGCGACATTGATTTCTGCGGTTATTTCACGTAGTGTTGGTTGTCGGTGAGACCTAATGCCTGAAGACTGATATTCCCGGCACACCCTTAACACTGTGGATCTCGGAGTATTGAATTCCCTGACGATTTCCGAGGTGCATTGTCCCATGCGTCTAACTCGAACTACCATTCCACGTCCAAACTTTTTTAATTCCCGTCTTGCGGCCATAATCACATTGGAAATATTTTCACAAGGATCACCTCACTACAAACGACAGCTTCGCCAATCCACGGCCATTTTATGCCTTGTGTATGCGATACTACCGCCATCTATACATATACATATCGATATCTCAAAATTTTTACCTCAGTGTAGTATGTTACCCGGAAATGGTAGATACTGTTACTGCTCGTTGAAACCTCTTCCTTGTACTCAATTCATCTTCTTACACAATACAGCTCGTTTGATTTCACTTGGATGTCGAAAATACAACATGCCAGATGATTTCCATTGGCTGTCTGGCATCATACTCTGAAGAACCAAATCATTACCACCGTCTCCTTAATAGCCTCTTGGTCCAACGTTGGAACGCAAGATAGCAGTGTTTCTTCGTTGTATGAATTCAATAACTCCTTGGTGGATTTCCGGACGTTTGTAGCACCGAATGTTTACGCATTTACCCTAAATTACTGACCGGTGGATTGCGGGCATGGATCTGGCCCCTGGTAGGGTCACAGCGTTCCGATCAGGAGACACATCAGTGTGAGTTCATTGTCACGTTCCTCGCACCACTGTAGCAAGTTTCTGGTTTTGTGACACAGTTATCCTATTGGAAGGTGCCTTCGCCGTCGGGGATGACAAGCTCGAGATCTGCAAAAATGTTCACATAATCCATCGCTGCCATAGTGCTTTTGATTACAATCACATGTCCTGTGGAAGCCCAGGTGAATGTCCCCCTCAACATAATATTATTAGGAAAGGCCCGAGTCCGTGGCGTAGTGCATATTAGAAGCAGCAATTCGCTGGGATGATAGCATACAGTATGGTATCAAAAGTATCCGGACACCCGGCTGAAAATGACTTACAAGTTCCTGCCGCCCTCCATCGGTAATGATGGAATTCAAGGTACGCAGGCATACGTTCAATCAGGTGCTGGAAGGTTTCTTGAGGAATGGCAGCCCATTCTTCACGGAGTGCTGCACTGAGGAGAGGTATCGATGTCGATTGATGAGGCTTGACACGAAGACTGCGTTCCAAAACATCCCAGAGGTGTTCTATAGGATTCACATCAGGACTCTGTGCAGGCCAGTCCATTGCAGGGACGTTATTGTCGTGTAACCACTCCGCCACAGGCCATGCATTATGAACAGGTGTTCGCTCGAATTGCTCTTCAACAGTGAAAAGCAAGAAGCTGCTTAAAACATCAATGTAGGCCTCTGCTGTGATGGTGCCACGAAAAACAACAAGGGGTGCAAGCCCCATCCATGAAAAACACGACCACACCGTAACACCACCGCCTCCGAATTCTACTGTTGGCACTACACACACTGGCAAAGGACGTTCACCGGGTATTCGGCATACCCACACCCTGCCATCGGATCGCCACATTGTGTACCGTGATTCGTCACTCCACACAACGTTTTTCCACTGTTCAATAGTTCAATGTATACGCTCCTTACACCAAGCGAGGCATAGTTTGGCATTTACCGGCGTGATGTGTGGCTTATGAGCAGCCGCTCGACCATAAAATGCAAGTTTTATCACCTCCCGCGTAACTGTCATAGTACTTGCAGTGGATCCTGATGCAGTTTGGAATTCCTGTGTTGTGGTCTGGATAGATGTCTGCCTATTACACATTATGACCCTCTTCAACTGTCTGCGGTCTCTGTCAATCAACAGACGAGGTCGGCCTGTACGCTTTTGTGCTGTACGTGTCCCTTCACGTTTCCACTTGACTATCACATCGGAAACAGTGGACCTAGGGAAGTTTAGGACTGGGGAAATGTCGCGTGCAGACGTATGACGCAACTGACACCCTGTCACCTGACCACGTTCGAAGTCCTTGAGTTCCGCGGAGCGCCCCATTCTGCTTTCTCACGATGTCTAACGACTACTGAAGTCGCTGATATGGTGTACCTGGCAGTAGGTGGCAGCACAATGCACCTAATATGAAAATGGTATGTTTTTGGGGGTGTCCGGATACTTTTGATCACATAGTGTATCTGGACGCGGACATCGACCTGGTGTAGCAGAAACGTGTTTCATAGAAACTTGATTCACCCGAGCAAGCAAGAGGTTTCCATTGAGCCACGTTTCACTCTCGATGTTCTAGTGCCCATTGCAATCGTAACTGACGATGTGGTTGTTTCAACGTCGGAACACGAAGGGTTGTCGTCTGCTGTGAAGCCCCATGTTCAGCAATGTGAGCTGAACGATGCGCTCCGAAACACTTGTGTCTGCACCAGCATTGCACTCAGTCGTCAAATCTGCCGTAGATCAGCGACTATTCTACTTTACGCAGTGGGCAGCCCCCGTCCTCCTCGTTCTGTGATGAGGGGCGGACATCATCTACTGGTAGTTTCGCCATCATCCACCAATTTTTCATAGATGCTCACGGCAGTTGTCCGAGAACAGTCGATCAACTTCGCCGTTCTCGTGAACTTCGTTTCCGGGCGATGGACTGTAAAAATCTACACTTTGTAAGTAGGCTCTTTAGGTAAGGCCATGTAGCGCTCTGAATGAAAATCGCAGACTGTGCTGCGTGCAGTCTGTGGCTGGTTTGCATTGTTGGAATTTGCTATTGTAGTGTTGGGCAGTTGGCTGTTAACAGCGCGTAGCGTTGCGCAGTTGGAGGTGAGCCGCCAGCAGTGGTGGATGTGGGGAGAGAGATGGCGGAATTTTGAGAGCGGATGATCTGGACGTGTGTCCATCAGAGAGAGTAAATTTGTAAGACTGGATGTCAGGAACTAATATATATATTATGACTTTTGAACACTATTAAGGTAAATACATTGTTTGTTCTCTATCAAAATCTTTCATTTGCTAACTATGCCTATCAGTAGTTAGTGACTTCAGTAGTTTGAATCTTTTATTTAGCTGGCAGTAGTGGCGCTCGCTGTATTGCAGTAGTTCGAGTAACGAAGATTTTTGTGAGAGCCGGCCGAAGTGGCCGTGCGATTCTAGGCGCTGCAGTCTGGAACCGCGAGACCGCTACGGTCGCAGTTCGAATCCTGCCTCGGGTATGGATGTGTGTGATGTTCTTAGGTTAGTTAGGTTTAAGTAATTCTAAGTTCTAGGGGACTAATGACCTCAGAAGTTGAGTCCCATAGTGCTCAGAGCCAATTGAACCATTTTTGTGAATGGTGATTTGTGAATGTGATTTGTGAAAGGTATAGGTTAATGTTAGTTAGGGCCATTCTTTTGTAGGGATTATTGAAAGTCAGATTGCGTTGCGCTAAAAATATTGTGTGTCAGTTTAGTATTGATCAGAATAGGTAAAGAGTGAAATGTCTGAGTAGGTTCAGTTTTGATCAGCTGTTTGAAAATCAAATAGCGTAAGAGTTTTATCAGCACAGTAAATCAATAATTTTTCTAAGGGGACGTTTCAACTTTGTCAAAGTCGTTTCTTTGCGTGAATTTCTCCATTTGAGGTTCTTATCATCGCTAGAATGCTCTTCCGTACGTCTCTCATTTGCTTATGTACTTTCCGTTCCGCGTCATTTTCCCGCAGCGTAACCAGGCATTATATCTCCCCAGTTGCAGTCGTCATAATTATTTCGGCTCATGAGTGCACGGTGAAAATTGGTTGCGTCTTGCGAATTTTCGGGGAATACTATATTGCACGAGCTATAATGGGTGTAAAATCCGTGCCCGAAAACTTCGTCCATCTCTTCTACAGAGCGGCAAATTGTAGATGAAACCGTCTGCAGGTAGATCACCACCTCCTGTACCAAACATAATTTACTATACACTATGTCTACAGGAGAAGGAACAAAATCTTTTAGGTTCGCCGATGACGTTGTAGTTCTGCCAGAGACAGCAAAGGCCTTGGAAGAGCAGCTGAACGGAATGGACAGTGTATTGAAAGGAGGATATCAGATGAACATCAACAAAAGCAAAACGAGGATAATGGAATGTAGTCGAATTAAGTCTGGTAATGCTGCGGGAATCAGATTAGGAAATGAGAAGCTTAAAGTAGTAGATGAGCTTTGCTATTTGAGGAGCAAAATAACTGATGTTGGTCGAAGTAGAGAGGATATAAAATGTAGATTGGCAATGGGAAGGAAAGCGTTTCTGAAGAAGAGAAATTTGTTAACATCGGGTACTGATTTAAGTGTCAGGAAGTCGTTTCTGAAAGTATTTGTATGGAATGTAGCCATGTATGGAAGTGAAACGTGGACGATAAATAGTTTAGACAAGAAGAGAATAGAAGCTCTCGAAATGTGGTGCTACAGAAGAATGCTGAAGATTAGATGGGTAGATCACATAACTAATGAGGAGGTATTGAAATTAATTGGAGACAAGAGAAATTTGTGGCACAACTTGACTAGAAGAAGGGATCGGTTGGTAGGGCATATTCTGAGGCATCAAGGGATCACCAATTTAGTATTGGAGGGGAGCGTGGAGGGTAAAAATGTTAGAGGGAGACCAAGAGATGAATACACTAACCAGATCAGAAAGTTGTAGGATACAGTAGTTACTGGGAGATGAAGAAGCTTGCACAGGATAGAGTAGCATGGAGAGCTGCATCAAACCAGTCTATGGACTGAAAACCACAACAACAACATGTCTGCAGTCTACAGAGGAGCCGACCACGGCGTGTCAGACTTCACGATGGCCAGGTGCGCCGGTGCCTGTCTCGGCTTTGCATCCCGGAAGCTTTTTGGTAGGAAGTACATGGTATAGTGCGACATTTCATTTGTTACTGCGGTGTGGCCTTCAATCCGTTGGCACAGCTCTCTGTATTTCGGCAGAACTATTATGTCAACGCTGTTTACGCTTCGCTATCTGTTCGCGTATGAAGGGTTCACAGGTCCAGAGGATGTCTGTATTAAAAGATGCAGTCTATCGATATATCGTCACAAGCATATATTAATTAATTAGAATGACGGTTGAGAGGGATGAGAATCATCATTATACACTCCTGGAAATGGTAAAAAGAACACATTGACACTGGTGTGTCAGACCCACCATACTTGCTCCGGACACTGCGAGAGGGCTGTACAAGCAATGATCACACGCACGGCACAGCGGACACACCAGGAACCGCGGTGTTGGCCGTCGAATGGCGCTAGCTGCGCAGCATTTGTGCACCGTCGCCGTCAGTGTAAGCCAGTTTGCCGTGGCATACGGAGCTCCATCGCAGTCTTTAACACTGGTAGCATGCCGCGACAGCGTAGACGTGAACCGTATGTGCAGTTGACGGACTTTGAGCGAGGGCGTATAGTGGGCATGCGGGAGGCCGGGTGTACGTACCGCCGAATTGCTCAACACGTGGGGCGTGAGGTCTCCACAGTACATCGATGTTGTCGCCAGTGGTCGGCGGAAGGTGCACGTGCCCGTCGACCTGGGACCGGACCGCAGCGACGCACGGATGCACGCCAAGACCGTAGGATCCTACGCAGTGCCGTAGGGGACCGCACCGCCACTTCCCAGCAAATTAGGGACGCTGTTGCTCCTGGGGTATCGGCGAGGACCATTCGCAACCGTCTCCATGAAGCTGGGCTACGGTCCCGCACACCGTTAGGCCGTCTTCCGCTCACGCCCCAACATTGTGCAGCCCGCCTCCAGTGGTGTCGCGACAGGCGTGAATGGAGGGACGAATGGAGACGTGTCGTCTTCAGCGATGAGAGTCGCTTCTGCCTTGGTGCCAATGATGGTCGTATGCGTGTTTGGCGCCGTGCAGGTGAGCGCCACAATCAGGACTGCATACGACCGAGGCACACAGGGCCAACACCCGGCATCATGGTGTGGGGAGCGATCTCCTACACTGGCCGTACACCACTGGTGATCGTCGAGGGGACGCTGAATAGTGCACGGTACATCCAAACCGTCATCGAACCCATCGTTCTACCATTCCTAGACCGGCAAGGGAACTTGCTGTTCCAACAGGACAATGCACGTCCGCATGTATCCCGTGCCACCCAACGTGCTCTAGAAGGTGTAAGTCAACTACCCTGACCAGCAAGATCTCCGGATCTGTCCCCCATTGAGCATGTTTGGGACTGGATGAAGCGTCGTCTCACGCGGTCTGCACGTCCAGCACGAACGCTGGTCCAACTGAGGCGCCAGGTGGAAATGGCATGGCAAGCCGTTCCACAGGACTACATCCAGCATCTCTACGATCGTCTCCATGTGAGAACAGCAGCCTGCATTGCTGCGAAAGGTGGATATACAGTGTACTAGTGCCGACATTGTGCATGCTCTGTTGCCTGTGTCTATGTGCCTGTGGTTCTGTCAGTGTGATCATGTGATGTATCTGACCCCAGGAATGTGTCAATAAAGTTTCCCCTTCCTGGGACAATGAATTCACGGTGTTCTTATTTCAATTTCCAGGAGTGTATTTTATGCAGTTCCGTAAGGAACAGGTACTGCTAACGTGTTATGAAACGATATTACAATACCAAGCCAAAAGAAGTTAAAGATTTATTTGACAAGAAACAGCAAAAAGTCACAACGATCGACAGACAGGATTCATTGTTCAGTACCTCAAGAAGCACTTTGTGCTAAATTTACAGGCATGCAGCACATGGAGGTATCGGTGGTATGAATGATAGAATTTCTTAAGTCGCATGCATTATTCACATTATTCCATTGCAGTTGCAAACACTGGAACTAAACGAAGAGTATGGAGACAATTGGAACGACTGGAACTGAACGGAGAGTTTGGAGACTTTACATATTACTGTAAACGATGCTGGTTAAGTCAAGGGACACGTATACAACGATTTTTCGACCTAAAACTCTCTATTCTTGAATTTACGGAGCAAAAAGGAGTGCAGGAACGGCAATTAGAACATCCGGAATGGATTGCAGACTTCGTATTTTGAGTGGACTTGACTGCACACTGCCCACAGTAAGACACAGCAAGGTAAGAAACAACTTCTTTCTGATTTGATGGAGATGTATTTAAAAAGGAAATCGCGTTATAGAAGAGACATATTTCGACAAAGTATATTTCCCTCACTGGCACTAAAGAAAATGCTAGGTTGAAGCATTTATTGCGGTACTGAAAGAATTATAAGGAGCGTTTCCTAAATGTTTTGAGGATACTGTCAGTCCTACATCCATTTTCTACTTGTTTTCGAGACAGTTTGCTGTTACAATTGAAAGCACCTCTGTGCATGTGCAGATATAACTGACTGACCTACAAGGCTTATTCCCTTTTTTCATAACTAATCCTTTTATACCAAGTCAGTCCAGGATGACTTCATTGCTTTTTCCTCAGGTAGAGTTTCGACGTTTCCTTTATGAAGCTGCGAAAGTGCTACAATATTTCGAGCGACATATTTGTGTGAAAGACTTGTTTTCGATTATGAAACGAAATAAGTCACAGTTACATGGCAACTTGAGTGTGAATATCTGTGAAATTGTCTCCATCTGTGTTTATGCTGACAGTTCGTCGTTGAGAAATGTGAAATATAAAACCAAATCTTTTGCAGTGCGACTGCACTGCCATTTAAATGCAGCGCCTTTCCATTTTCCTCTCTCCCCCCTTCTTCCCCTCAGACAACGTGATGTGCCGGTGGGGGAAATGTGCAGCGAGGCTGAGCGCTATGGCACTCGTGCCAGGGCACTGCCCGCGAGCTGAAATCTTGGCCACTCCTGGTCTAGAGGGTGTTGTGAGATGCGAACGCGTTCAGTGCCACCTAAGGGAGTAAATGCTAGTGTGTTACAATGGTGCGGTGCTTCTGGTGTGGGACACTAGCGCAATAACTATGGGCTGTTGGACGTAATGTCCATATCGTCATTTTACGATTGTAATTGCTGCTCGCCTTAGCATCACACTTCACTATAATCTGGAGCGTTTAATTATATCCTTGCATATTCTTTATCGCATTTGCAATTGAACTATCAGCGCAAGATATTTTTTCTTTTTAAGACAATAAATTTCAAAATTGTCAGACATGCTCATTTGATGCGACTGATATAGGCTCTGGCATACCATGAAGATCTCTGAGCGTGTTACAGATTCCAGGCTCCGCGCAGTTGTTTCTATCACCCCAAATCAATGCAGGTTTACCAAAGGAAGTGCAACCACAGATGCCATTCGTGCCTCTTGGTTACTTATTGAGAAACACGTTGAGAAGAACAAGATATTCATATGTCATTCCTAGATATGGAAAAGGCCTTTGACCGTGCCCCACATCAGCTTATTTGGTATGCATTACGATCTCACAGTGTCCTTGAAGCCTACATCCGATAGGTCCAACTGCTGTATAGAAATGTCTCCAGCAATGTCCGATGTGAAGTGGGAACATCACTCCATTTTGCTATCAATATCAATTGTTTATCCTCTGTATGGACACTGTGAAATACGACTTAGTCACTTCTGTATGCTGAAAATGTGTTACTGCCAAACCAATACCGTGAAGATCTCCAGGAACAGACGCAGTAATGGAATCAGCGACAGAATGCATGGTGTGTGGTATTCAAAACCGATGGGACCATCAAAGTCGGTGAAGACCTGAAGAAAGTGGAGCAATTCAAATATCTTGGCTCACTGATATGCAGTGATGGTGAAAGTCTGCTGGATGCCCATGCTCGTGTTAACACACACTGGATGAAATGGCGCCAGTTGCCCGCCGTATGCCTTTACACCTTAAGCCAAAGGTTTATAGGAATGTGAATCCGAATGCTCCAATGGTCCCTTGAGCTTATCCCACTTGACCACGCGACAAGGTCGACCTTCGACGGCGAATTGGAATCGCACCCATCTCAGACAAACGACAGGAAAGTAGGTTAAGATGGTACGGACACGTCATGCGCAGTAAAGCAGACTGGGCGGCAAGAACAGCTATGCACCTGGAAATAAACGGCCGACGACCTCGTGGCAGACCCAAGACACTATGGATGGACCGTATCAACAAGGATATGGAATTCATCAATGGCACCTATGAAGATGCCCTTGACAGACTCAAATGAAGACGGATGTGTCGCCGGCCGAAGTGGCCGTGCGGTTAAAGGCGCGCAATCTGGAACCGCAAGCCCGCTACGGTCGCAGGTTCGAATCCTGCCTCGGGCATGGATGTTTGTGATGTCCTTAGGTTAGTTAGGTTTAACTAGTTCTAAGTTCTAGGGGAGTAATGACCTCAGCAGTTGAGTCCCGTAGTGCTCAGAGCCATTTGAACCATTTTGAACGGATGTGTCAACAAGCGGACCCTGCTAGTGTGGGATGAACGCTAAGAAGAAGAAGAAGGAGGAGGAGGAGAAATTTCAAAATTCTCAATTAGAATTATGTATATTAAGCAATTTATATTGTTACTGTAACAACCAAAGATTCTACAACGCAGTTTTCCCAAAATTTAGAGCTACTCTCTGTATTGAAACTATCTGATTTCAAGTGTGTTTATACTGATATTTAAATGTCTTGTTATCACTTCAGTTAGTTATTAATAGGGAATGTACGTTTTCAAGTTAGAGCACTCATCTCTTTCCTTCAATGTGAAAAATATCCATTAATCGGCGATAATTCAATTTCATCGGAATTTCTGCTATCTAAAAATATTATTAATCTTGCACTTCTGGTAATTTCAGCTATCACAACTTTTCTTTCCTGATTAATTAATTATTACTCGATTACTGATAAATGCTCAAAGGAATTAAATGCTAAGGGTGCTATTTACTTTTATAAAAAGACGTACACATGGTAAAACTTTTCTTCACAAACGAATTCACACAGGTTTGTTGACCACAGATTGCAGAGTCTGCCAGGGATTGCGAAACACGAAACCAACTTGTGCGAGGCTCGTGTAATATATCAAAACAGACTCTCCGTACAGACTAAACTTATTTCATCACTTACAATATTTTCTTTGACTTTTACGTTGTCATAACAGTTAACACGGCAGTTAAATACAGGCTCAGGCAACGTCTTCCAGTGTACGACCGTCGACGCCGGGAAAACTGCGTCTAGTGATGCAGACTCTTTGTGCACCGTGGGAAGCTGCAGATGGCTCCCATTTATTTGCTGCGTTGCTCATGTAACAAAAGAAACAAACATGTACAAACATATAGTAACCTTTCTTGATTTAAATTTCTACTAATATACATTCATTAACCACTATATATCGTTGTGACACCATGCATCACTGAGGCGACACGACTACGGAATGAAACACAGAAGTACGTTGTATCATTAATAAACCTGTTGCCAGGATATAATTGCGTCGGCTTCCGAGGCCAGAGTCAGTCGACATAAGAGTTTTCTGGTTATGGTACTGCGTCATATTGTATAAGACTACTGCTGGAGAAAACCAACGTTTCGGCCACTGTTGCAGTGGCCTTCTTCTGAGTCTGCAACCGTGGCCAAACGTTGGTTTTCTCCAGCGGTAGTTTTATACAATATCACTTGGTACCATACACAGAAAACTTTTATGTCGACCGTTGCCAGGAGTTCGATCAGTGTACAAGATCACATTGCTGCTGAAGAAGTGGTCTAGTGGCAGTCGTTAATTCCCATAGCTTCGACAGTTCGCAGCGTCGTCGGAAGACAATTCCAGATAAGCGTTCCTATCCGCGAGACACCCTCTGCAGCCAGTTGAAGTTTGTTGGTATCGTTTTGTTGCTCCCTGTACAGCGGTCTGTGGTTTAGTTGTATCCTACACTGTTTGCTGACCTAACATCTACTCGCACAGCTCTAAACGGACGGGGAACTGGAGAAATTATATTGAATGTCCGTGCTTCCAGAAGGTCGTGGAATTCGGCAGATACTGAGGAAGGAACGCCGTAGGACGATGATTTAATGGCTGCCTGCTCGAAAGATTTGTGGGGAGGATTTATGGCCGTATAACTAAAACGCTAGCCTCACACAACAAGGCAGGCATTACGATACACCGCGATAATATAATTTAAGAAGATTAAAATGAAAAAGTTTACAGAAAAGATAATTTCTGGAAAGAGAAATAAGAAGATGACTGAGCTGATTATAGCTGCGTATACAGCACGATGGAGGTCGCAGTTCGCCGGCCGGTGTGGCCGTGCGTTTCTAGGCGCTTCAGTCTGGAACCGCGTGACCGCTACGGTCGCAGGTTCGAATCCTGCCTCGGGCATGGATGTGTGTGATGTCTTTAGGTTAGTTAGGTTTAAGTAGTTCTAAGTTCTAGGGGACTGATGACCTCCGAAGTTAAGTCCCATAATGCTCAGAGCCATTTAGGTCGCAGTTCTATCCATTTTCTATCGGAACTGGCTGCAAACCCTGCCTTGTACAGCCAGTTGAAAGGGCTTCTCACCAAATAGTGAAGTGCTGTGTGTGTGGTGTGTAGTGAGTGTGAAGTACATCGTGTCAAAAAGTGAAATTTGGACAAATTCATTGACTTTTGGAGATTCATTTAAACGAGTAATTTCTGTTAGGCTTCCATTTACAATTACTCATGTAAAATTTGATGTAAAGTGTATGTTACAACTCGTGGTATGAGTCTTGGGCTAACTAAGGTACAACAGTACAGTACACAACCCTAGCACGCTCCAGTGAATCCTGCAACGTGTTCGATCGTATCGCGACATTGCAGGTTGGGGGGGGGGGGGAGGGGGCAGTGTAGCGATGCAAGGGGTACCAAATTTGTCATAAAACTCCGTGAATCACTCAACTGATAGCATTTTTCAGTATAGGTATTTCGTTCATTCCAAGCAAGTATCAATTCGTGACGTCACCTTCCAGACACTAGTTGACAGTAATCTGAATCCGTTTTAGCTGACTAATAGTTTCATTTACGGGATAAAATTTTATTGATTATGAAATACAAGTTCTTGAAGTTTATGTAGAATAGAAAATGTTTAATTAGTAATTGCAACCCATAATTTATCTGTTTAATGTAAAGGTGTTTTGACTTCTGTATGTATGAAAAAAGTGTGAAGTTACGTGCGGCTTTTACTCTTAGACGAGTTACCACTTAGAGTGCTAAAAGTGCGCCTGTACAGTTCGCTGACCTGTGCGGTGAATTTTATTTTTATGATTTTGAGTCGGATGGGGACAAATACAGTTTCATTTAGACTTTAGGTGAGACAAACACATCACGTTATTACAAAAAGTCGTTTAGCCCATCAGGGAAAATTGAAACCTGCGCGCTCGATTTGAGACATGTTACACGCTAGCTCGTGATTGAGCTTTCGATTAAATCGCGTATAATAATTGCAAACATGTTTGGCCTTAATGCACGAAGTTTGAAATTACTATTCGAGACAAATACTGATTTTTGATAAAATCGAACCGAAAATTTATTCTAAATGTCAAGGTTCTGTTTTAACTAGGACACATAACATATATCACCTTGTTGATCTCGTTGCTTAACAACACTGTAATCCAAATCAATTCATTCATTAAAACGATTTGCGACGTAATAAGCCCCATTACACATACAAAGTGTTACACGGAATTTGCTGATCGAATGAGAGTCTAAGAGTGTTTTTTCTTTCTTTCCAGAAATGCCAATAAACCAGCGGTTTCAAAAGTTAAATTACCAACTGTTGTGTAACTTCATCAATATTGCATTTCACTGACGAACACTATTCTTATTGATAAATGAAGTTTAATTGCAAGTAGATTTTGAGTTCTCACCAACACTCCCAAGCAATAGTTCACAGACCGAGCGGTTCTAGGCGCTTCAGTTTGGAACCGCGCGACCGCTACGGTCGCAGGTTCGAATCCTGCCTCGGGCATGGATGTGTGTGATGTCCTTAGGTTAGTTAGGTTTAAGTAGTTCTAAGTTCTTGGGGACTGATGAAGATGATGCTCATAGTGCTCAGAGCCATTTGAACCAATAGTTCACATCACAACCAGTAATAAATGCCAATATAACTGAACAGGCATTATTTCATTAAAACAGAGCAATCAGCTTACAATTCTAGGATAAACTGAACCAGGTGGAATTATTAAAATCTTGTCGAAGTGTAATAAGTTTTATCTGAACAGTTCTAACATACATTATTATTTCACAATAACTGGACAGATTATTAGTCGGAAACGAATTCATCCACAATAGATTGTCCCACGCCACTAGTAAACTTTTATCGTGACCATTCACAAGAGATCTCAAGAAGCCGGGATCAAGAAAGAAGAAAAGAAGAGACATCTGCGTTTCGGAAAGAGTTTCCGCTTTTTAATATATAAATTCCTAGTTGTACATCTTTGGTCAAGACGTTCTCCCTTTCACCTGGTTTGGCAGTTTAGAGGCTGATGTTAGGTCATCCACATTCGACACTAGCAGCGTTTGGCAGGTCAGCATCGCTGGCCGAGGATCTGAACCCCGTTACTACTGAACACGTGTCCATTACCTTAAGCACCTCGCTTTCTCAAAACTTGACGGCATTGGTCGAAAATAAACCCAAGGAACCCAAGAAAAATTAAAATTAATATAAAAACATCAAAACAGTAAATTGTGATGTTGTTTTCTTCTCTTTAATTGCTACAGCGTCCACAGACGAAATTTCTAGTGGTGTGATGAATCGCAGCTTGCCGTAAATGCAGAAAAATGTAAGTTAACGCGGATGAGTAGGAAAAACGTTCCTGTAACGTTCGAATGCAGCATTAGTGCGGTACTGCTTGAGACAGCTACATCGCTTAAATATCTAGACGTAACGCTGCAAAGCGATATGATTTGGAATGAGCATCTCAGGTTGGCGGTAGGGAAGGCGAATGCTCGACTTCATTTTATTGGGAGAATTTTGGTAAAGCGTAGCTTTTCCAAAAGGAGTCGGAATATAGAACGCTAGTGCGCCCCATTCTTGAGTACAGTTCGAGTGTTTGGGATCTCCACAATGTCGGGTTAAAAGCGTGCTGACAGGTTTGTTACCGGTAGTTTCGATCAGCAGGCAAGTATTACGGAGATGCTTTGTGAACCCAAATGGTAATCCCCGGACGCAAGATGACGCTCTTTTCTGGAGGCTTAGTGCGGATATTTAGAGAATATGCACTTGAAGCCCACTGCAGAACGATTCTACTGCCGCCGCGCGGTATTAGCCGAGCGGTCTAAGGCGCAGCAGTCATGGGCTGTGCGGCTGGTCCCAGCGGAGGTTCGAGTCCTCCCTCGGGCATGGGTGTGTGTGTTTGTCCTTAGGATAATTTAGGTTAAGTAGTGTGTAAGCTTAGAGACTGATGACCTTAGCAGTTAAGTCCCATAAGATTTCACACACATTTGAACACAATTTCATTCTACTGCCGCCAACGTACATTTCACGTAAGGAGCACGAAGATAAAATGAGAGAAATTAGCGCTCGTATGGAGGCTTTTAGACAAGTCTTTTTTTGCTTCGCTCTATTTGCGAGTAGAACAGGAACGTAAATGACTTAGTACCCTCTGCCATGCAGCATACGGCGCCTTGCGGAGTATGAATGTAGAGGTAGAAACTCTTTGAAAGAAATTAGTTTCCTGCATTGGCTGTCTTTTAGATACAGATTATTTTTATTTTGGGTTTGTAGCTATTTTCAAGAAACAGAATACATATCAGAAAAAGTAAATAAAATGTTGTTGTTACATCCTGCTCGTCCGATAAGGACGGCGAGTGGATCGTCAACTATACGAATATTCCTCGCCTAAATGGTTCAAATGGCTCTGATCACTATGGCACATAACATCTGAGGTCATCAGTCCCCTAGAACTTAGAACTACTTAAACCAAACTAATCTAAGGACAGCCGGCCGGTGTGGCCGAGCGGTTCTGGGCGCTTCAGTCTGGAGGCGCGCGTCCGCTACGGTCGCAGGTTCGAATCCTGTCTCGGGCATGGCTGTGTGTGATGTCCTTTGGCTAGTTAGGTTTAAGTAGGGGACTGATGACCTCAGATGTTAAGTTCCATAGTGATCAGAGCCATTTGAACCATTTTTAACCTAAGGACCTGCTCGAGGCAGGATTCGAACCTGCGACCGTAGCAGTCACGCGGTTCCGGACTGAATCCGCGCCTCAGTCTAATGGTTTTCAAGTTCATAAATCGGTAGAATATAAGAATAAACGGTGAAACCTTTACACGTCTTTTAAGAAATTAAAAAGATGACACTTATTGGCGATATTAAAATATGTTGACGTTTTTCGTTTGTAATAAAAAATGACGCAGAAATGGATGAGTTGTTGAAATGAAGCACTCAACGTTCTCTAAAACTGGACCTGCATCAGGAGAGAATATAGTGAGGTGAAAGAAGATTACAGAGTCTTTAGGGAAGTAAGGTATGAATGTAAACGAAGGGGCAGCCGGGTTGAAATTTGGAGGAAAGGTTAGGTGGTGGCGTGTGTGGTAGGAGGCAGAAAGTGTGTAGCGGACTGGTGTGTGAGCTGAGCCATAGTAGGAAGAGGCATGCTGGAGAAGGGGTGGGGGAGGTGGGGGGGAAGGAATCCTGAGGTAGGTAAGATAGGGAGGTAACTGTTAAAGCTGCCGGGATGAATATATATCAACCAGGATTTCGTTGTCCAGGATAGAGAGTGGCTTGGAGTTGGGAAAATATGCACACGTAGCAGTTGTTGGATGTGTTGACATACATTCGGCAACATCAGCATTGAAAATTGAAGGGTAAACAGGGGTTGCTGGAGTAGAGTTTGTGTACTGCGTAGAATATATGTAGCTGTTGAATGTGGAAGTGAAGGAGACGGTACGGTATCGACGTGGGGAAAGGTAAATGGGTGCTGAAGGTTAGGCGAGTAAAAGGGTCTGATGCAGTAGATATCCAGGCAGCACTGACATACAAGACGATAGAACGGATAAAGGTTTTGTAGGATGGAGAATAGTGGAGGTGTACAGCTCCCACGTTCAACAGATTAGTAATTCTAGTGGTTTTAGTGTATTGTGGGATGGTTAGTAGTTGAGGTTTCCATCTCAGTTTCTGTCGGAACGTTAGGCCTAGTTACTATAGTGGCTCACTTAGTTGGGTAATACGAAAGTGAATTATTAGGGAAAGGTTGTGGATGCGGTAGCTACGGGTAGTTGGTGCTGTAATTATTGCCTTTTTTTTTTTTTTTTTTGAGGGACTTGTCTTGAACAGCCACTGCTGCCAGAAGATGGGCTGATTGTGGTAGAGGAGGAGGTTAGAGTACAGGGTTAGGAAAGTGATGTCATCAAGATACTGGAGGAGGGGTTATGGTTTTTAAAGTGGCTGTTTGTCAGGATCACGGAAAACAACCACACACACACACACACACACACACACACACACACACACACACACACACACACACACTCCACGTCTTTACTGTCAAACGTCGCTTTGTATTTAGCCGACACAAACGCTGAAGTAAGTAGAAGTATGACGCATACTCCATACTGATTTCGCGGAAAACGTCTCCCAGTATCGTAGTCCTTCTCTCAGATGTCGTCCGCGCCAACGGCCACTCGCGATAGCCTCTCGAACTCCATTCGTGGGCTGACCAGGCTCGCGTTCGGCACTTCAGTTGCCAATTAGCAAGCTGAGTGGACGCGCTGTTCGGACGACAGTGTCGGCCGCACGCTGTATCGAGGATGGCGATGGATCTCCACTCTTCTCCGGGCGCACCGGAGAACATGCAACTGTCGTCCAGTGTAGGTGAGCCGCAGTCTCCAACATCCCGCATGAGGTTACTGCTTATCTGCACAACCAGCGCAATTTGAGCGCACTTCATAATACTCGATGTCTGATGCCGGGAATCTCGACGACGAGATATGATGGCTTGTATTATAGCAGGCTTGTCATGATGCAAACCAGAAACACGAAGGCCCCGACGATCAGTAATCGCACACGCTAGCAGATCGAGGTTTTTGGCTATTTTATAGCTGGCTTAGTAGAGACGATGACATCTGGAACGGCTTGACCTCGGCCTCTAGTAGCTGCTTTAGGTCATCCCGCTGGTTGGCGAGCACGAAGGCCATCTACGCCCTCCTCGTTCTAAAATAACTCCTTACGGCTATTCGCTACCTGTTCTTTGTAGCCGGCCGGTGTGGCCGAGCGGTTCTAGGCGCTTCAGTCCACATCTGAATAGGAAGGAGGACTTACAACGCTGCGATTTCAATCAATGTGCGCCGAAAAGTAGTTGTAATCGTGACTGTAGAATGGCCAAACTTCCCAATTATAAGGCATCAGTTTTTTAACATTGGTACATTTGAAATAAATATTACATTATAACGAAAGCATTATGAATACACGTGACACACAGGAACAGCGAAAGTTATAAATTTTGTGAATAAAACCCTGTCGACTGTCTGTCTTTCTATTTTTTTAGGTTTTTGTTTCCTGTACATACACTGGCATCCAAAATCAAAGCAACAGACAGAAATTTTGGCAAGTTGCGTTTATTTTGCGACAAAACAGTATTAACAGGTAATAGTACAGTAGAAACAATGTAAAGACAACGGAACGTAAACAACTGGAACTTCCATAAAGGTAGACAAAAATATCCTTTGTTTTTTTTTTTTTCCTAGCTTATCGGATTTAGACACTTATTCCGACAAGTAGTTAAAGTGCTCAATATGTGGTGTGACCACCTCTGACAGCAGTACAGTCCTGACAACAATGGTGCGTGCTGTAAACGATGTAATCAGTCTCATGTTGTAAAGCGTATTCTTCCTGCAGAGCTTGGCTCTGAGCACTATGGGACTTAACTTCTGAGGTCATCAGTCCCCTAGAACTTAGAACTACTTAAACCTAACTAACCTAAGGACATCACACACATCCATGCCCGAGGCAGGATTCGAACCTGCGACCGTAGCGGTCGCGCGGCTCCAGACTGAAGCGCCTAGAACCGCTCGGCCAAACTGGCCGGCTTCCCGCAGAGCTGCTCGCAAGTATTGGAGAGTGGTTGGTGGATTCTGAGGTGATGCAAAGCGTGTCCCTAGTGCATCCCAGACTTGCTCTATGGGATTCAAACCGGGAGAGCGAGCAGGTCACGCCATGTGTGCAAATTCTTCCGTTTTCAAGAAAATATCAACCACCTGTTCTCTATGAGGTGGAGCATTATCGTCCATCTATACGAATTCTGGCCCACAGCACCTCGCAACAGATCCACGTGAGGTCCCAATATCGCGTCACAATACCTGACTGCAGTTAAACCTTGCCGATTCAACCGTACTAGTTCATGAAGAGGTGTTCGAGTGGTCATCATAATCCCTTCTCTCACCATTAGGGACTCTCCTCAACAACTGCCTCTTTTCACAAGGTTTGGGTCCCTACATGGTGTTCCACGTTCTCTCCAGATGCGAATCTGTCGAGAATTTTCCCATCCAGACCAAATCTGTGAAAAGAACGTTAGCCCACGGTTCGATCGTCCAGGTGGCATGTTGACAGTTCCAAAAAAATGGTTCAAATGGCTCTGAGCACTGTGCGACTTAACTTCTGAGGTCACCAGTCGCCTAGAACTTAGAACTAACTAAACCTAACTAACCTAAGGACATCACACACATCCATGCCCGAGGCAGGATTCGAACCTGCGACCGGAGCGGTCGCTCGTAGAGATGGGGGATCCACTCTTGAACTAATTCATAGAGTTTAATCTTTCAAAGGAGTGAACAATCAGTGATTCAGAAAAAAAGAACGGTAGCTCCAAACGTTTCCCAACGGCAGAGAGAGAGAGAGAGAGACGGAGCATATCAGCAGCGCCTCTGCTGGTCAGAGCACAGTGCACGCCACACAACACAGCCAGCGCCGGCCTCTGCCCTGCTTCTACCTTGGCTGCCTGCATTGTGCAGTGCCCCATTGGATTTTGTGTTTCACATATGCCGTGCCGTCTCTGTGCGTCGTCTGCCGTGTGCAGTGTCTGGCGCAGCTTAACTTCGCATCGCACTCTGTCGGCGATCGTTTCAGTCGCACGTCCTGCCCTCTGGGCAGTTGATGCGAGCAACAGGACAGAGAGCCACCTAGCGGATAACATAGGAACTACTTGCAAAAACCTGCTCACAAGGGAACGGACGATTTGTCTCGGAGCGGGTGAGTTCACCGCTCCCCCCACCCTCGGAACTCGCCCGCTCAACGCTCACCCCACCGTCTCGACTCTAGCCAGAGCGTTGAGCAAAGCGACTCAGGTGTCACTCTGGTCTCTGCGGTCTCAGCTCATGCAGTAATACAGCTCGCGGCTCGACCTGCTCGACTCAGCGCCTCTGCATCGGAGTTCGTCCCCACTGGATATTGTTCTTCGTAGTAATACCACTATGTATATTACATTATTATGTTATGTATACATCAATTGTATTTATTTTATTTTTATTTGTTTAAACTGATTAGATTAGGTTCCTGATGACTCCTCTTACTATAGGATTTTTATTATGGACACTCGAATTTACGCTTTAATTACGAGCGAACCGATGAACGTATCGCAAAATGTGATACACCAATATTTTCCTTGTTTTATTCTGCGTAAGGCTATATGCAGCACTTTCGTTTTACAGTCAAATTTATATTTTTTTTCTTATTCTGGTACGGATTTTGTGATTTTAGGCGTCTTCGGAAGGAAACGTTCACTTTAAAAATATATGGCTTGCGATGTATTTGTATGAGGTTAATGAAATTTTAATACATTATAGCCAAATACATTGTTAATGTAAATCTCAAGTTACAACATTTTCCGATCATCCAAAAAACCACGATAGTGCAAAATAAATCAATAATCAAAAACTTTGTCATATTGTGGAAATTTCAATAAACAATACAAAATTCTTACTCATTATCTGTGTTACTTCAAAATGGGATCAAATAAGATCAAAATACAGGTATAGTACTGGAATAAACCAAGTTTAAAGGGCAATGTGCCTTCCATTTATTTTCTATTGTAAATGAGTGGTGAGTCATGAAAAAGAGCTAATTCATTTCAGGGAGTGAACAGTTCTGATCCAATCTCTGAAAAGAACAGTTTTGCCCATCTCTAGTCGCTCGGCTCCACACTGTAGCGCCTAGAACCACACGGCCACTCCGGCCGGCTGACGGTTCCACTGTAGATGTTCCCTTTGTAAGTAGGCTGTTTATGTTTTCTTATTGGCAACGTTACGTAGCGCTCTGTATGAAAATCACTGGCTGTGCTGTGTGCAGTCTGTGGCTAGTTTGCATTGTTGTCTGCCATTGTAGTGTTGGGCAGCGGCAGCTGGATGTGAACAGCGCGTAGCGTTGCGCAGTTGGAGGTGAGCCGCCAGCAGTAGTGGATGTGGGGAGAGAGATGGCGGAGTTTTGAAATTTGTTATACTGGATATTATGAACTGCTATATATATTATGATTATTAAGGTAAATACATTGTTTGTTCTCTATTAAAATCTTTCATTTGCTAACTATGCCTACTAGTAGTTAGTGCCTTCCGTAGTTTGAATCTTTTATTTAGCTGGCAGTAGTGGCGCTCGCTGTATTGCAGTAGTTCGAGTAACGAAGATTTTTGGTGAGGTAAGTGATTTGTGAAAGGTACAGGTTAATGTCAGGGCCATTCCTTTGTAGGGATTTCTGAAAGTCAGATTGCGTTGCGCTAAAAAAAAAAAAAAAAAAAAAAGATATTCTGTGTTAGTTTAAGCACAGTCTTGTATAAATTGTTCTAAGTGGTCGTTTCACCTTCTGTGAAGACGCGTCAGAGGTACACATACAGCAGGTCTCCAGCAATAAAAGACACTCTACAGAAACCCTCTGTACATCGTTTGCCTCTACACGACGCGCCCAGTGGATGCTGCGAGGTCAGATGCCAGTTGCTGTGCAGTACTAAGGCGATACCGTCGTCCCCTTACAGCCAAATAACGGTTTTCTCTTTCTGATGGACACGTGGTTGGCCCTGCTCTGATCTTCTGGATACTCTTTGAACTGTCGTCACATACGAAAAACAACAGAATTAGTCACGTTAAGCCATCGTGCCACGTGAGTGTGTGACTGTCCTGCTTCCATTCTTCCTATGTCCCTCCACCGCAGAGAATCTGGTAGGCGTCTCGACTGTGCCATACACCACCGTCTGTGAGTTCAATCGTCATGGTTTTCACGATTCGTTTGAGACTTGTCGTCATGACCTGGTGAGGCATATTGCGAGAATTTGCTGCACTGGTGCTCCATAGTGAAAGTACTCTTTTTTTTTTAATTTATTTTTATTGCACATAATCGTCAACAAACAAAAGTATGAAAACATTGGAAGTAAACGTGTTAATAATTGGTTGTGCTATGTTTGACTCATAACAAGAGTTATGAGCACTCGATACAACTTTTCTGGCAGTTTCAGACAGTATTACGGAAGACACTTTGTCTTGAAATTTTTCTGCGGAGAGTCCACAGTCATGTAAAGGAGCAGTGGTAGTTGATTAGCGCGTGTTAACTAATACTCCTAAAAGAAAAGTCGAAACTTAATAATTTTATTCTTTAACGCTTTTATTGATGACTGCTACGATCTAATACAGAAGAGTTACATTTTCCCTCAACATCCGATATGTATTTCGCAAATAAATTTTAAAGTATTCAATTTCCTTTTCATTTATTAGTCTTGTTGCTTAACTACAAGTATTCACACCATGAGCTTGCCATCTCGACGTGTCCACGTACAGGGTGGTCCACTGATACTGACGAGGCCAAATATCTCACGAAATAAGCATCAAACGAGAAAACTACAAAGAACGAAACTCGTGTTGCTTGAAGGGGGAAACCAGATGGCGCTATGGTTGGCCCGGTAGATGGCGCTACCATAGGTCAAACGGATATCAACTGCCTTTTTTTAAAAATAGGAACCCCCATATTTTATTACATATATATGTGTAGTACGTAAAGAAATATGAATGTTTTAGTTGGACCACTTTTTTCGCTTTGTGATAGATGGCGCTGTAATAGTCACAGACGTATCAGTACGTGGTATCACGTAACATTCCACCAGTGCGGACGGTATTTGCTTCGTGATACATTACCCGTGTTAAAATGGACCGTTTACCAATTGCGGTAAAGGTCGATATCGTGTTTATGTATGGCTATTGTGATCAAAATGCCCAACGGGCGTGTGCTATGTATGCTGCTCGGTATCCTGGACGGCATCATCCAAGTGTCCGGACCGTTCCCCGGATACTTTCGTTATTTAAGGAAACAGGAAGTGTTCAGCCACATGTGAAACGTCAACCACGACCTGCAACAAATGATGATGCCCAAGCAGGTGTATTAGCTGCTGTCGCGGCTAATCCGCACATCAGCAAACAAATTGCGAGAAAATCGGGAATCTCAAAAACGTCGGTGTTGAGAATGTTATGTTACATCAACATCGATTGCACTCGTACCATATTTCTATGCACCAGGAATTGCATGGCGACGACTTTGGACGTCGTGTACAGTTCTGCCACTGGGCGCAAGAGAAATTACGGGACGATGACAGATTTTTTGCATTTGTTCTATTTAGCGACGAAGCGTCATTCACCAACAGCGGTAACGTAAACCTGCATAATATGCACTATTGGGCAACGGAAAATCCACGATGGCTGCGACAAGGGGAACATCAGCGACCTTGGCGGGTTAATGAATGGTGCGGCATTATGGGAGGAATGATAATAGGCCCCCATTTTATCGATGGCAATCTTAATTGTGCAGTGTATGCTAATTTCCTACTTAGTGTTCTACCGATGTTACTACAAGATGTTTCACTGCATGACAGAATGGTGATGTACTTTCAACATGATAAATGTCCGGCACATAGCTCGGGTGCGGTTGAAGCGGTTTTGAATAGCATATTTCATGGCAGGTGGATTGGTTTCGAAGCACCATATCATTGCCCGCACGTTCACCGGATCTGACGTCCCCGGATTTCTTTTTGTGGGGAAAGTTGAAGGATGTTTGCTACCGTGATCCACCTACAACGCCTGACAACATGCGTCAGCGCATTGTCAATGCATGTGCGAACATTACTGAAGGCGAACTACTCGCTGTTCAGAGGAATGTCGTTACACGTATTGCCAAACGCATTGAGGTTGACGGACATCATTTTGAGCATTTATTGCATTAATGTGGTATTTACAGGTAATCACGCTGTAACAGCATGGGTTCTGAGAAATGATAACTTGACAAAGGTACATGTATCACATTGGAACAACGGAAATACAATGTTCAAACGTGCCTACGTTCAGTATTTTAATTTAAAGAACCTACATTTTACCAACTGTTCGTCTAAAATTGTGAGCCACATGTTTGTGACTATTACATCGCCATCTATCACAAAGCGAAAAAAGTGGTCCAGCTAAAACATTCATACTTCTTTGCGTACTACACGAATATGTAATAAAAATGGGGGTTCCTATTTTAAAAAAAACGGAGTTGATACCCGTTTGAGCTATGGCAGCGCCATCTAGCGAGCCAACCATAGCGCCATCTGGTTGCCCCCTTCAAGCTAGACAAGTTTCGTTCTTTGTAGTTTTTTCGTTTGACGCTTATTTCGTGAGATATTTGGCCCGGTCACTATCAATGGACCATCCTGTATAATGGTTATCAACCGTAGCGCTACTGGTTCCCACGACTCTCTTTGTAAATTTTATGACGGAGAGCTAGATTGTATAAAATGGCAAAAGCCCTAGGTGTTGCTATAGAATAGGTATGCAGGTATGCCCTAAACATTTAAATTAAAAACTTTGCTGAACATTACCTTATTTTGTTCATACGTTAAAAGGTTTACTAGAGCAAAGATGGTTCATGATATCTGAATATTACCTGTTGTATCTCTGTATATTGTGATTATTGCTATTAACGTTCTATGAATTTCTATTTCTATAACATAGTTTAAAAATGCTGATCAGTGCAAATTACGAGTCGAAAGTATCAGTGTATTTATACTTGTATTGCTTTTTAATGTAATAATTCCTGGTTAGACTTCACTTTCCACAATGCTTCGCGGTCCCTGAATAATTGTATAAATCTGCTTCCTTATTCCACGAGATCAAAGCGAAACGAAATGAAACTGCTCGATCACGCTCCGTGGATTAACATACGGATCGCAGCCAACTAGGGATATAGCCACACGCGGGCGACTCCTCGTATTGCTCGAGAATTATGAGCGATCAGCGATCCGTCGTTGCGTTATGTGATTTGCGCACACACGTGCGATCTACGAACAAACCCCGCGACATAACGGCGATTGCAGAGATCTCTCGCTTGTATGTTGCGCTCTTAATTGTCTGCGCAAATGAAACTCGCGTTCGAACGGGCCCAAGATTTTCTGATAAGCTCAAAGACTGATACGGCATCGAGTGCTGCTCGAACGGTAACGTGACATTTGACTGGCAAGGCGCGAGTGCAAGTGATACGCGAGGAACTACGAACTCGTCACAAGAACCTACTGCGCAACTTAAATTTGACAATTTGTTGATGCAGGAGGAAACAGCATCAAATATTACCACCGCATAAGGTGTTATTGTATAAAAGTAAATTTGCCATAAGAGTTCCTGTACTATGGTGATTATTAAGAAAAACTGTTATCGCCGCCTGCTAGCTGGTGCACTGTTTTTTCGTTTGTGACCTCACGTGAACTGTGTCATTGACCCTGAGATCAGGTTATAGACCTTTCGATGGCACCATAAGCCACGTCTCTTTATAGATGATGTCATCATTGTTACTCTGGTATCCCGCTGCGACAATTTGGACGGCCCGCCAGAAAGAATGGACGTAGACGGCAGCCGCTAGGCGGCGCACAGTGGGTCAGAATCCCAAAAAGCTGGTCAAAATATAAGTAGTTGTTCAATTTGTACCAAACTTAGTATGTAAGGGTTTACGGAGTTTCTGATTAAGAATATGATATCAAAAAGTGAAAAAAACAAAATGGCGGCCCCAAGATGGCAGGCTCTATGTACACTACTATCATTTTTTACGTATAAAAGTAATTTTTAGGGAATTATTGAGGTTACTGATGATGACAGAGTTCAAAAAATTTAAAAATGGTGCATCCAAGATGGCGGTCAAAATCTATATCTTTTTATTTATTTATATTTATAAATTTTTATTCATATAAAAGTCAGTATTTAGGGGTTATTGTAGTTAATGCTTAAAAAATAAACCAAAAAAGTGGAAAACTCGAAGAAAGGACCAAATATAGGTTACAAGATGGTGTAAAATATTACAAAAAATTATTTCATTTTAATTACAATTATTTATTTTGTAAATTTTTATAACTTAATTTACAAGTTTTCATTTTCTTATTCTTTTTCATCTTCTGCTTCGACTGAATCGTCATCATCCTCAAACACTGTTTCCTCATTATCTGCATCTGCATCTGAATCTTCATAGTCTTCCGCCACAGGAACTAAGAGGGCAACGGCTTCTGGCGACAAACTCTTCAGTTTCTTCGGCGAAGATTTGCGTAAGGAAGAAACGTAGGGGTCTGTCGTTGCCAACAATCTCCTGAACACGTCTTCCATAGTCTTAATTCTTGAAAACTTCCGAGAAAAACTCAGGCGATATTGCTTTATCAACTTATTGGTTGATTCCTCAGCATCCTCCGATAGTTGACCGATCGGTAAAATGGCCGAAGAAATAATGTCTGGACCGTGAATCAACAATCTATGGACTGCTGATGGCATGTTGTACCAGGGGTATTCTTTTACGTAGTGCCTGGCAGTTGCTAAGGCGTATGCTCGAAACTTTTCAACGTCGATCTGACGTCCGCTCGAAATCGTCTGCAAAATTATATGGAAACGGTGGATTAGTTCTTCGGAAACTCCAGTTATCAGCGCTGATGTTGTAGTGTTTAAAAAAAAAAACGTCGAGCGGTGTTTTCGTCATTCGTACTGCCAAACTCTTGTTTCGGCATGTCAATTACAATTCCAAGCTGCTCTTTGAAAGCTTTTTGAATGTTGGCTTTCAGTATTGCTTTTTCCTCTTTATCTTCTGCGTTAAGTGCCTGCCACTTTTTTGTTTTCATTTGGTATGCCAAATGAATACAACATTCAAAACATCGAATCCAGGCGTGAAGAGTTGATAGTCCGTACTGCAGATAATCGGCGGTAACTTGTTTTTTTCAAAACATCGTCAATGTTATTAAATTGGGCAGACGTAGCCTTGCAGAGATGGCACCGTTGCGCAGATTTCGTGTTGGTGATAGCATTGCACACTTTACCATCTACCACGGTCATGCTTAAATTGTATTTAATGGAAATGTCTTTCCCATGAATAACTGTTTCGAATGACTGGAGTTGTTCGATCTGTTTGTCGTAATACGCTTTCTCATTTAAAGACGTTTGCTCTGTTTCCTTTGTAAATTCTAACTTCAGTGGTCTGCAAAAGAGGGTTGAAGACGGCTTCGGATTAATCCATAAGATCTTTTCTTCTTTAGTTTCTTCATTTACACCTGCAAGTTTCAGTGGAACAAGCGAAGTGAAAAATAAAGTTGCATCTGAAATGCTCGAATCTCAAAACTTCATTTTATACATGCTTTGCCCGGAGGCTCCGTCAAAGCCCCACTTACAAATAAGGGCCATATTAGACATTTCCGAATCACTCATATGTAAAATATCGTCTCGTTTCAGCAGTATAACACGTTGAACAGTGTGGTCTAACAAAGCTTGCAACCGTACCTCAGCTTTTGATTCGGTAAAAGTGAGGGTTACGTCTGGAGGGCAGCAAGCTTTTTTTGCTACCAAAACAGCTGAATACGGTGGATATAGTGTGCTTAAGCCTTTTTCTTTAGCCCCATTTCTCAAATGCTGGTAAGATTCTTTTGACAATTTCAAGTCGAAAAGGAGTGCTAGACCTTCATTTGCATCATATGGGGATGGCGACGATGTTGAAAATCGCAAGCCTGCCTTGTATTTTTTCGCTTTGGATGGACTTGAGAGTGTGACGTCTTTCACAATCTTCGCAGCATCTGGGTGCCCCGAAGATCGAAGACTCATTTGCGCGGCGAACAATAATTCGACAGGACTGAACTTCGTACGAATCTCCTCAGTTCTCCTTCTTTTAGATCTATCAGATAATGTTTCAAATTTTGTCGCAGGTCGGCCTGTTGATTTAGTCACACTTGCAGGTTTCGAATCAATCGGAATATATACTATTGTATTTAACCAGGTTTCGTTCTTCTTGAAAAAATATCCTTGTCGCCGAGTTGCTTCCTTATACTTGCTTCTTAACTTTGTTAACAAAATCGAAATGGTAGGCCTTATATCATAGGGAATTTTAATTGTATGTCCACTTTTTTCTGTCAACGACCTTTCCAAATGTTCTATGACCCCTTCCAAATCATTTGACAAATACTCTTTTGTTATTAGAAAAATATCTTTCCTCGAAAATCCGATTCTGGAATACGCTGGATCAGATGAAACTGAAATTTAAAAAAAAAATCTGTGTTACACTTTTCGTCATTTTTCTAATTATTTTATTCTTTACAATGCTTCTACGTGTCGATTGTAATTTAAATTGTACAAATAAAACTCATAATTAATTGATTCTACTGTCATTTTTGAAGATGTCTGAACAATGACATTTTGCAAGTGTCGCTTAAAACGTGGCTCAAAGCCAGAGTCGCAACTAGTCGCAGGATTTGAAGCTTAATTTACAAAGGTAATAATATATACTTGCGTACACAGCGCAGAAGAAAGCGGAATGTCGTGCAATTCGTAACTTATCTCTATTTTTTAAGCGCATTTTACGATTTTGTCATTCATTTCCCTGTAGTGCCTTAATTGAAATGTAAACGTGCATAATTGATGATTTAATAGTGATATAAGTGTTTTTTCGCTAGTACATACCTCCTGGAATACATTCCACATTGAAAGTATTGGTTTCACTTGCACAAAACATAAATAACTTCCTTCAACAACACGACTGTTTTTGTAGCCAGGCCAGCTGCGCGCACGCTAACAATGAACTGCCGCATTTGACCTGAGATATTACTGTACAAGTGAACATCTGGTCGTCCGCACGGCCGGCATTCAGTTGTCCCGGCATTGCTGAAGCCAACCTGATAGTCAAAAATCCCCATCTTTAAACTTTTTTTTTTCCTTTTTGGCCACGTTTTCAAGATTCTGGCCCACTGTGCGGCGCCCGGTAACTTGCGAGCGCTGCTCTCGCCGCCACAGCGGGTCCTGTAGAGGAGTCAACACGGGGGCTCAGAAGTCAGTTCTGTTCCGACAGCGCTCTTGCATCATATCCACCCCAAGAACTCGCTCCACCCTCCCCCTACTGCAGAGGACATCATCCGTTTCATCACCATTGTGCTCCAAAACATCCACCCCTTCCAGCGGTCCCATACCCTTTCCCAAATCGCCCTCGCTGCCTGTTCCATCTTCCATCTTACCACCCATGCCACCTACTCCTACAACCAGGCCCACTTCACCTTCACCCCCTCACCACCCTCATCTAACTCTCCCCTCCCAAGGCACGACAACACTACAGTATCTGCTCCCTGCCCACCCGCAAACTCCTCCTCCTCCACACCCTCCATCAGCACCGCGTGGATGCCTTCATACTAAATGAAATCTTCCTTCAATCCCGGATCTCCATCTCCACAGCTCCTTACACCCTTCACCACACCAATAACCCGTACCCTCTGGCACGTGGCAGAGTTGCTATAGGCCACCTCAAGCACCTCCCTATTCGGCCCCAACCTCCTCTTAACAATCCTGCCGAGCATCTCACCCTCAGCCACTTCTTCCTCACCCTTACCGTCACCTGTGCCACCATTTATGTCTGCCCTCGCACCCCCATCCCATACGATTTCCTGGCCCACATTGACCGCACCTTCTTCACCTACATGATTGCCATCAACCTCAATATCCACAGCCGTGCTCCTGCCGACCTCTAGCGGTGGTATCGGTTTATCACTACCTTCCAGGGATACCTGGTTCCCCTCCCCCAGCACACCCGACCCAAATTCAGTACCACTCCCAATGTGATCCTTGCCTCTCCCAACCTCCTTGGGCGCATCACCGCAGATGTCCTTGACCTCATTGGTAATGACCATGCTCCTGTTTACCTCACTGTCTCTAATGGTTGCCATCCCCGCTCTGCCCCTCGCCCTGACATCCCTCCTAAACTTGTCCATGATTACTCCCGTTCCAACTGGGATGCCTACTGGGACTCCATTCACGCCCAGGTCGAAGGCCACGGCCTTACCCTCCAATCTCCTGATGACATCTCCCACACTGCTACCTTCCTGCACCAGACCTTTGACGCCGTCACCACTCATATCCCCACCAAAGCCATCCACCCTCACTGGCTAGCCCTGCTCCCACAGGCCATCCTCCTTCATGAATCCCACCGCCTCTACCGCTCTTTTCTCTGCACTCGTGACCAGGACACACTCACCCAACACCTGCAATTACAACACATCAGCAACCTGCTTACTGTGAAGAAACGCCATGAATGGCGACAGACTTGTACACAACCCAACACCATGCTCCCAATAAACTCTTCCAAGTATTGGTCTGCTTTCCACTGCCTTACTGGGAACTGCTCCACCCCCTCAGTACCCTCTCCTCCTTGATGACCATCCATTTCCTGACAACCTCAGTAAGGTCAACGACTTTGCCTCTCACCTATCTGATTTTTTTCCATCCCAGATGATCCCCAATTTGATTATTCCCTCTTCCCTGACGTCATCGACCATACAAATACCTCTGTTCCTCCCTTGCTCCTAGCTTCCAGTACTTGGGCCACACACCACCATCTGAACTTAACACTTCCATCACTACAAAGGACATCAGCCTCACACTCCGCCCTAAACGCAACACTTCTCTTGGCCACGGCTGTGTTACCTACCGCCACCTCAAACATTGCCCTCCCTCCTTCCTTGCAATCCTTGCTACCCTCTACATCATCCTTGCCACCAGCTTCTACCCCAACCTGTTTAAAACCTCCCATATTCTGATGTTCTTCAAACCCAACAAGCCTCTATCTGATGCCTCTTCCTATCGACCTATATGTCTCACCTTGGTGTTCAGCAAGCTCTTGGAATCCATCATTACCCGGCGCATCCATCACCACCTCCGCTGAAACCACCTCCTCCCCAACACCCAGTGTGGCCTCTGACCTTCCTTCTCTGCTGATGACCAACTGCTACGCCTCACTCATCTCCTCTCCCTCCAGCTTAACTCCCATCGCTCCACCATTTTTGTCTCCCTCGACCTCGAAAAGGTGTATGACCTTCTCTGGCATCCTGGTCTCCTGTTTAAACTCCAGACCTACACCCTTCCTGTCAACTATATCTGTCTGATTGCCTCCTTCCTCTCCTGCCGCGTATCCTTTGTTACCATCCATAACGCCAATACCCACACCTTCTACACCTCTGCAGGTGTTCCCCAGCGCTCTGTCCTCTCCCCTCCCCTCTACCTCCTATACACGGCAGATATGCCCCAACCCCCCCCTCCCTCCAGTACACCTCCTGCAGTATGCCGATGACACCACATTCCTTGCCCTTGCTCCGACCCTGCAACGGTCCCAACGCCTTCTACAGAATCACCTTGACCTTTTTGCTGCATGGTGTAACCAGTGGCTCCTGAAAATCAATCCTTCCAAGACCCAGGCAATCATCGTAGGTCATACCACTCGCTCCTTCTGGCTCCTTGATTTCTCCCTTACCATCTGCGCCTGTCCTGTCTGCCTCTCCCCCACTCTCACCTACCTTGGCCTCACCATTGACCGTCACCTCACCTGGATCCCTCATCTCCGCTCTATCCAGTCCAAAGCCCACAACCGCCTCTGACTCCTCAAACTCCTCTCTGGCCAGACATGGGGGTTGAACCCCTCTATCATCCTCCACACCTACAAATCCTTAATCCGTCTCATCCTCTGTTATGCCAGTCCCTCCTGGATATCCACCGCCCCTAAATTCTATAAGTCCCTCCAGATCCTCAAGCGCCATGCACTCCACCTCGCCTTTCGTATACGCCTCTCGTCCCCCACACGGATCCTCTATGACCTGATTCCTTTCCCCCATCTGCTCCTATTCCTCAAACATATCCGCATACTCTACACCTCGCGCCACCTTGATCCTCCTTGTTCCCTGGTTGCTCCTCTCTTCTCCAACCCCCACCTTCTGCCACACTTTCAATGTTGTGTCTCTCCTACCCTCCATCTCTATACCCTTCATCTCCTTTCCCAAGGTGGCTTCCGTCAACTCCCCCTCCCGAATGCTGCCCTCTCTCCCTCCATTTATCCCTCCTATCAACTCTGATCCTCACCTCCCCCTCCTTCCCTCTGTCCTTTTCCTGGGCTCCCTCCCCCCTTCCGCCCTGTTTTTCCGTGCCTACCCACTCTCTCTGCCTCTGTTCACTCCCCCAAGTCCTTTTGCATTTCCCTTCTTTGCCTTTCCCTATTCCCTCTCGCATCTGCCCTGCCCTGCCCCCCCTATGAGGCCTCTCCCACCGTCGGTTCACCCCTTTCGTTTTTCCCCCTCATCTGTCCAGGTTACCCCCCCCCCCCCCCCACATCTGCCCTTGGCTGTGGTGTGTCATTTTTGTGCCGACATTTAGTGCAGTGTTTCCAGTGATTGTTAAGTGTGGTGTGTCTTTTTTCTGAAGTGTTGCGAACGGACATCATACTGCCGCTGGGTGTGATTTTTGTATCTCTTGCGAACAGAAACGAGACTGTCGCCATGTTTTTAATTGTCTGTCTGCTATTTTACCTGTCTGCTTTCTGTGTATATTATCAGCATCGCCCACCCTTTGTTTTATGTTTTAACTTTCCACAATTTTCCGCCTTTTTACTATTTAAATCGAAATTTAATAAAGGAAAAAAATGGCATCATACGTCGTGCTCATCGTTGTTCGGTTTCTAATCTTACTACGTCTAGGTTCTCGATTTGGTTCACCCTTCAGACTTGCCGTTTTGTCGTCTCCGTCCATAGCTGTTGTCGTCTTCGTAGTTGTCCATAGCTGTTGTTTTTCTGTGGTTTTGGCGACTCACCATCGACGCCCTCGGCCGGTCGTCTGGATCGAGTCAAATTCCGGTTACAAGGGTTGCATCACAAGCTACGCCCCTTTGTCGACGACATCCTTAAGGGGATGGGAAATTTAAAATAGAAAGAAATTTGAAAATTATTGCGAAATTTAAAAGCTTAAGATGGTGATGAGGCAGTAAATTAAAAAAAATTACACACACACACACAGACACACACACACACACACACACACACACACACACAAACATGTTTTTTGTCAAATATTGTATTATTCCGGCAGTAAATTTCATCCCATTGCTTAATTTTCTCTCTCTTTTCGTACATAACGTTTATGTCAAATTCTTTACTCTCTTACCAGAAATTTATCTCACATCTGACTCATCAGTAAATTTCATACTGCACTAAGGCTTGTGCCAAAATACTGTACTATCTCATCATCAGTTAACACAGAGGAAATGGAGAAGGAAAGAAAGTCAAACAGAAAACCCTCTTAACATAAATTTTATTACGTGCCAAAGAGAGTTAGATGCGCCCGTGAATGACTGTGCAGATTTACATACAAGGAATGTTCAGAGTTTAAACAGTACGACGTTTTTCATACAATTAATGTTTCTTTTACATTTTTTTAACGCTACAAAAAGAAGCAAGTATCCTTTGTTTTACTGGAACAGATTCGCTTTTTACGCTATCATACACAGTGGAAACGTATGAATTTAATACACATACTTAGCCCGTTTTAGAATATCGTCTATTGTATACGGTAGATCGTTACAATCTGAGTAAATATTTGAAATATTTGACGAGCTAACCAAGCCTTGAGACCTGTATATTCCTCAATAAAATCGAAATGACACTGAATTATATTTTGTGAGCAAAATGTATACAATATGAATAATGCATCCTTAGTGTATTAATGAACCAGTTTGTTATGTTGAAACCAAATCACTTCAGCGTAATAAATACATTTACACTCTAGGTCACGTGACGTCACAAGCCTAAATACACTGCACCAGGTAGTTCGGTTAGGTAGCCATACCAACTCTCAAATACAAAAATGTTTTTTTTTTTTTAAATGTAATTGACTGTGAATTCAGAAGTAGAAGAAATAAAACTGTTGGTTATTAGAAACTATAATGAATTATTAGATGAGTCGCAAATCAGCATTTAGAGGTCTATCGTATATTAGAGTAATTTGTAAAAATCTACGTGCCAGCTTTTAATCAGGTTAGAAACAAGGTGGTAACATTCAGATGATGCAAAGTACAAATTAGCCGCCTAATAAACGAAATAAATCAGAATATAATACTGAGTGTAACTGGGATCGCGGCAATAAATTACAGCGGCAAGACCCGTCGCGGAAATAGTACCAAAATACGTCGCTAGATCGCGGGACGAGCGACAGCTCGAGAGTTACGCCCTCCGCCCACGGAGCGACTCAAAACATGTTGCCGACGCGAGTTATTAACTGGTCGATTGAAGAAGGCATCGTAATCGGCGTGAATGCGTAGTGACTCACCAGCAAATCGCCTGCAACGCGTTGCCAAGCAGTTGCCAGCTACTCGTCTTCCGCGTTGTCAAGCGATCTGAGCCGCGTCATCGAACACAGCTATGTTAGGTTTAATTTGAAAATTAACAAGCAGGTTGTGAATACTAGTTTCGTGGAAAATTATTCCATTTTATTCAACCGCCAGCTTCCTGGCTACCGCAGGAGGGATTTGACGGAGAAACTGGGGTGTGAAGTGGATAAAATTTCATATGTCATGTGGATAGATCTATTATTCAAAATAAAATTTCCTGTACGTCATTTGGAACAAATGTGCAAAAAATGTAAATCATACCGAGAGTATTTTCTTATGTTCTGCCTGTATCGTTCCGTAAAATTATATTGTCAAGTGGAAACGAACGGTGAAAACGGCGGGAAATGACAAAAAGCCACAATCTCCGATACATGAAAAGAAAGTGATGTTTACATACAAGTGATTGAAAGAGCACAAACCACCATCACCACATTTCTATTTATAAATCTCAAGACATTTGGGTTTCCAGAATTAAATTAACGCTGTGTTATGGTGGTAGATGTCAACAGTGCCAAATCACTGTAGCACTCTTCAGCCGTTCTTCAAAACGGCATTGAGTTTCTAATATGTCTGTTGCAGATCCGTTGCTGCTTTTTTTGGATGTTCAGAGGTATCCAGAATTTTCTTCGTTTTCTCATTCGGATGTTCAAATGGTTCAAATGGCTCTGAGCACTATGGGACTTAACATCTGAGGTCATCAGTCCCCTAGAACTTAGAACTACTTAAACCTAATTAACCTAAGGACATCACACACATCCATGCCCGAGGCAGGATTCGAACCTGCGACCGTAGCAGTCGCGCGGTTCCAGACTGTAGCGTCTAGAACCGCTCGGCCACATCGGCCGGCGTTCGGATGTAATAAAAATAGAGAACCACTTCTTCCATAAACTTAAATCTGTAGCCGACATCTTGAGTGTAACTAAAAGATGCTCGGATGCGAAAACAAGGTTCCCACCCTCTCATCCCCGTTCGCACACGGCAACTGAAATTTATCATTTCACAGTTGCGTCGTGTGCGGAACTGCGTTTCCAGGTAGTCGGCAACCAGTCGCCGATTTGCTTCCCTTTTCAATCGCTCCGTGTGCGAACAGTCCTACACTGAACCGTGATTGCAATCTTTTATTTATTTGTGAGTTAAAGTCTCTACATTTGATCTGCAACTTGAAAGCAATTGTAGTCAATGTTTCACAGTTATTATTGTTGTTATTATTATTAATATCTGTAGCATGCTAATATAACTACAACGCTAAAGATACGTCGTGGTGATAGTACTAACAAACAGCAGGGCGACCAAATGTTCGAACCGAACTTGGCATTTCCACAGCTGTGACGTCAAGAGCTCAAACCGTTCGAAACATGCTCAAACAAAGCACTACTTTTAAGGGAGTATATCAGGATAGAAATTTTTTCGAGCATAGTTTTTTTATTGGCTGAGAACGTTAACTGGAGAGTGTTTTTAAAATTCATTCATATAAAGTGCGTCATAAATGTTAAAATATGTTACAACCGCTATTTACTGAATGGGTTCTGGCGCATCCGAGCGCTCGACTGCAACCGATGTAACACCATAACAGTTACCGACGTAATAGTGGTCCTATTAGTTACGGACAGCATCACAAAGGGCATTAGTATCAACTAAAATACTATTCTCAACAAAAATTTCTCTTCGTAACACGATTCGTCTACAGATTCGATTCGTTTATGGTAAAGACGTGATGTCTCGCGTCTGCTGAACCTGTCATTTCGCTTGTTTCTTGAAAATGACAAACAAACGTATTTATACGAATAGAAAAGGTTCTAAAAATAATCCTAATCTTGCAAAAAACTCGACGATTAGAGAGGGAAGCCAATTAATCGAAACAATTTCATTAAAATGAGGGTGTTTATCGACATCGGCGAAAGAAAGGCCGACTGTACGGTGCTGGGACTACCGATTATAAGTTTGTTCAATTTTATCGTTAAAAAGCACAAGTAGAAACTTTAAACGCTTGTTTTTTTCAAAAGCCGGCCGCAGGTGGCCGAGTGGTTCTAGGCGCTTCAGTCTGGAACCGCGCGACCGCTACGGTCGCTGGTTCGAATCCTGCCTCGGGCATGGATATGTGTGATGCCCTTAGGTTAGTTAGGTTTAAGTAGTTCTAAGTTCTAAGTTCTAGAGGCCTGATGACCTCAGATGTTAAGTCCCATAGCGCTCAGAGCCATTTGAACTTTTTTTTTTTTTTTTCAAAACAACATTTTTCAAGTTGGCGGGATCTGTTGTTGTTGTTGTGGTCTTCAGTCCTGAGACTGGTTTGATGCAGCTCTCCATGCTAGCCTATCCTGTGCAAGTTTCTTCATCTCCCAGTACCTACTGCAACCTACATCCTTCTGAATCTGCTTAGTGTATTCATCTCTTGGTCTCCCTCTACGATTTTTACCCTCCACGCTGGCCTCCAATGCTAAATTTGTGATCCCTTGATGCCTCAGAACATGTCCTACCAACCGGTCCCTTCTTCTCGTCAAGTTGTGCCACAAACTCCTCTTCTCCCCAATTCTATTCAATACCTCCTCATTAGTTATGTGATCTACCCATCTAATCTTCAGCATTCTTCTGTAGCACCACATTTCGAAAGCTTCTATTCTCTTCCTGTCCTGGCGGGATCTATAACTTATTAAATATACATGCAGTTACATTATACCGTTTTGTAACTTATGAGTAGGCATTTTTTTTACTGTAGTACATAGAATTTATGCGATATATTTTAATTTTTATTTTTGGTGCACGTTCTTTGTAAAACTTATTTCAGAATGCCAATATGTTATTAAAAGCCATTTTTCTAATATCCCTGCGTAATGCGTTAGATAGTATCAGCTTCAAAGCAGTTTTTGAAATTTTGTTCTGAGCTTAAAATTGTGACGTTCAGAGCTCCCACCAACCGCCCTCGCACTCCGACGTCGATGTCGTTTAGTGTTCTCTGGGTGCAAGTTTTTTACTTAAAAGTACATAACGCAATCTTAATCGTATTAAGTCTGTTCCCTTGGTCTACCGCCTTAGTGTCATAGCTATAGAGTCCGTTGCCTTTAGTTTTGTTGAGGTTTGGTTTCTTCCACCTTAGTGTGTTGGATAACACTAGTCAATTGTTACCTGGCGCTGGCCCCAATAAGCTTAAAATTGTTACTAATAAGCGCATATAAGTCTAACAAAACGCATTATCTTGCATTAAAAGTTCTGTTAAACTCGACATGTTTTCTATTCACTGTGTAATTAAATGTTAACATGTAAAATTATTGTTATAGTGTTTTAAAAGTAGACAGTTACGATAGTATTAAATGCATGAATCTTTATTTTCAGGTAAGATGATGATACAACAACTCAATACGGCTGCGCGCTGTTCTTCTGTGGTTACTACAGGCTATAAGGGCCCATACATACCATCCTGGCAGCATATTTAAGCGACAGTAGGTAGGTGCGCGGAGGTTGCATCGCAAATATTGAAATTTTAAAATTCTATACATTTATGTATGACTGCAAGAGAATGTTGGATACCACACTGATGACATAATAAAAGTAATTTAAATATTACAATTTGTTACAAAAAAAATGAAAAAAAGGTATTATCCCTTTGTTTTTATGTGATTTTTGATGTGTCCAAGATTTTTGCAGAATTAAATAGAAAATGTACATATAAATGTTGTCCCTGTATTGATGGTTTTATTTATAGGTATGAGATGTTTTGTTCTGCAATTCTTGTGGTGTACAGCACACGGCCTCCGAATGTGACATTCTTTGGATGTTAAATAAATAAAACTGTGCGCATAGGTCTCGCTCTCTGAGGATTCCGTAGAAACTTAATTATGCACACAGATAGTTCATACATCCCACGAATGGAGAATATTAATGCCTTTTATCGAAAACATCGGGCCCGGGAATTCCGAGACTTTCGCGAACATTTTAATTTTAATGTTTTGAGCAATTACGCGTTTGTTAGTGTAATTCATAGGAAACGGGTCTTGACCGGCGCACAGACAGTCGAATAACAAATGCCCAAAAGAAATAATTGCTTCGTGTGATATGATTACACATTAACAATTTTCAGATTCTTTTCCTTAGTTGTCCTGTGAGACCTTGCTTCTTGCCAGATTTCATGCTTCTAGGTCAATGGGGAGTACCGTAACGTTTTGTTGATAGTGTTTGCGAATATCAAAATATACAACATTACATCTTTTGATTTCATTGATTTAGCAGCTTAAATTTTTTACGGCGCCGACGACTGCAGATCCCAGCATGTGGCATAAATTTGGACCTCATACTTCTACCCGTTACTGAGAAAAAGTGGTCTTAACACATAGACAGACCGACAGACAGATAACAAACGACAATTGGAATTTATTTTTAAAATGTTAAAAAGGATAGTTTTGTACTATCATAATTCTAAAATTGACGGAATTTCCAAACTTCGAGGGACCATAAAGGGGAAGCAGGGAGAAAATGGTAAAATTTTGGTAAGGTGACTTAACTCGACAGGGAGACCAAATAAGCCCAGTTTCATCCAAATCTGAGATGGTGGATGAAATAGCCCCCTAATGGTGTTGGACAGCCTATATTAAGTCTGGAGCGCTGCTCCCTAGTGGTCGGTGGTCATCGGGCTTGTCCATCACGGTTGCGAACTGTTGTTTCGTAACCGTCAGCGCAGCCGAACGCTACGCGCTGCTGCCCCGCGTAACGACTTCCGGAAGCTCTCTTCCACAGACTATGTGCAACTTGTCACAACAGGTAGCAGCCTGTCATACATGTAAATGATACTGCTTATCTCACATACCGGATTGTACACTTTGATTCCGCTGCCCCTACCGCTTTAGTTTTATGTACCCCGCAATGTTGTATCTGCCGTTCAAAAACCACGCACGAGATTTTCATATTCTCTCGATGGCTAATCGCAAAATATTACTCCTACAGAAAAAATGAAGACCCATTTTTTGTAGGAAATTTAACGTAATTAAATTTTTTGCTGGGATACGTTTTCGCGAACGGCTGTAGTTTTCGAGTTATTCAAGAAAAACGTACAATAGTTACCTTCAGAAGCACCCCCCACTCCCACACTCAGTCCCCTCAGTTAGGATTTGTAGCATGCTGTTTCTGGCACTCCCTCCTACCACTGAACAAATACTTGCGACTGCACGAATTATTTCCAATATCGACCTATTTGGTCTTTGTTGACTGGCCTAATTACGAGACTGACTTTTGTGTAAATTTTACCTAACAATTTTATGAGTTTTAACAGCATAAAATAAACAATTACACAGTTGTATTCGTCAGGCCTTCTGACTACGAAACTACTGTGCTTGTGAGGGTCAAGTTTGAATCAATGTAATTAGGTCTACCCTAATGTTTACAAAAGTCGCTTTTCTTTCATTACCCTCACGGGCACGTTTAACGTTAACGAAAAAACGACTATGCTGGTGGCGTAACAGCGGATCAATAGAGACAAAGAAAGGTCGAATATCGGCAATACGCCGTGCGGGTTTAGCCGAGCGGTCTAAGGCGCTGCAGTCATGGTCTGTGCTGCTGGTCCCGGCGGAGGTTCGAGTCCTCCCTTGGGCTTGGGTGTGTGTGTTTGTCCTTAGGATAATTTAGGTTAAGTAGTGTGTAAGCTTAGGGACAGATGACCTTAGCAGTTAAGTCCCAAAAGATTTCACACACACATCGGGAATACTTTGTATAATAAGAAATTTTTGTATCGTGGTAGCAGGAAATGCCATGAACAATATATATGAAACCTTGTGTGGTGAGGGATGGGTGTGGGGGTTGAGGTGTCTTTGGAAATCACTCTTGTATATTTTCCTGAACGAATCGAAAACCATGGCCCCCAGCGAAAACGTATCTCATACAAAATTTAAGTACATTAAATTCCCTACAAAGAGATCCCGTCCATTTTTTTTCTGTAGGACTAATAATTTGTTGGCGAGCGAGATAATATGAAAATCTCCATGCGTGATTATCGAAGGCCATATACGACATTGCAGGTTAAATCGAACGACAGCGGTTGGGGCAGGTGAATTAACCTCTATAATGAAGTGACTGTCATCTTGTCGGATATCACTGTGCTAAGCTCAGCATTTCGTAACGAGATCACCGGACTGCAGATAGTGGATATCCTTTTTCTTGAGAACTAGCTGACTGTTGCAATATGTTTGAAAAAAAATCTTTTACGTTAGCTTTTCATACATTGAAGTTTTCTCTTTTTGTTTCTTCCACGCTTCCCTTACCATAATTTTTTCTGTATCACAGCAGTTCAAATTCTTCAGTGTATGGAGCGAACTTGACTACCGCTTGGACGTATTTCGTGTGTCCAAAGGGGTGCTCATACAACATTTGTACAGTGCAAAATGCAAACTTGATGTGTTTATGGTTCTATTCACACATCAGTCATATTTTGTACACGTACTGCTTTGTAAAATATGGAGCTTTGAAAATGAATGAATCGTTAGCAGTAGCTCCGCATTTTACAGACACTTGCAGCGGCTGCTTCTGCTTGTCAGTGTGTAACTTGACTCGATCCGTATCCCTGAAGGCTGTCTTGGGTGATGGGATTTTCGCAACGTGATATGTGAGTTTGACTGAATGAGTGACCACTCTGACCCATAGCGTCAACTGCGTCGTTTAGATACGCTGAACAAACAGACTGTGCTGATGTCTGGATAATCCTTTTGAGAGAGGAGGTGCGTAAGACAGGAAACGTGCAGTTTCGTATGCCAACAGCTCGCACGTGCCGTGGTGAGAGAAAAACAAGAGGTTGCGCAAGCGTGCACAGTCGGAGGCTGCGAGGTGACGAAACGCGGCGAGCGATGCGGGAGGCACCCACTAGTGCTCTGCTGCACGAAACGACTGTAGAGTCCGCAACATTAATGCAGATTCACTTTCTGCAATATTTATAAATCTAACAATCTGACAAATCTGCCTTTGCCCCGGTATTCATTCTGATATTTTTCTATGTATTTGAAACGAAAACAAAAAAAATGAGCTGTGTTTGTAGTAAAGTGTCGGAAAAATTCGCAAATCTAACAATATCAAAGGACAAAGAGAGAGAATAACAAAGGGGCCATAGGAGAGTCCAAGTCCTTCTGAAGGTGCTAATAAGGGTCGTCAAATACCTACCCTTCCTCACCACATTAAAACAAGTAGAAACCGCCAAAGGTGGGTACACTTGGGCACAATACATGACAAAAAAAGTGCATTCACTGGCGTTTCGATTGTCTTAGTCCTCGTAAAGACGTAAACAATTGGCGCCTTTCGTAAGGAATGTGATATATTGTGTGCCAGAAGTAATGCCACGTGCGAGAACTGGCGGCTACGTTACCGTGTCGCCAGGATTCGCCCACAAAATTTACTTTCGGGACAACCTGTAAATTAATCTGCGTTGCAAATATTGTCATGGTGTCCTGCGGAGAGTAGAAGTGTAAAGAGGCAAGCGTTCTGACGTATTCAGTGAAAGTGAGAGTTTTTCAGTCGTTCCCAGAAAGACCACCAACCGAAATGCACGGAAGGAAAACTGATTGGAGCGAAATCTGTGCTCTTCCTCGACAATTTCATGGCACATGTTTCTCAAGGTAACACATTTTAAAGCTCTGTAGCGAAATTGGCTTATTTTAGTTCGTTTCTAACTTTTGTCCCTTACTGGCTCCTCAACTGGGCAAGTCAACATTTCCCGACTTGCACCATCTACTGCGAACTCATTAGAGCCAAAAGATTGCTTCTTGTATTCGATTACTCCTGTGAAAGACTCTTGGTGTAGCCTTCTTGAGGAAAATTTCTCCGTCCTCAAATGAATTCCCAGAAACCTCGGAAACGCACATCAACATGAGATATGCGAGCATGAACATGTGATATTGCGGATGTTTGTTCAGAACATGACATTTTAAGGAATACAATACTAGAAGGAATGAATCAGATCTACATAGGAAGAACAACGTTGCTGCACGATATGTAGACATTTATGAACATTGCATTTAACGCTGTTACAAAGGCTATAACAACGTAGAATTAGGGAAGAACACGTCAAATATGAAATATGCCACCTATTTATAGTACATGGGACTGCATCTGGCGTGATTAGGCAGTCATCTCACATTTTTAGTTTTGTACTAGATTTTTTGTTCACATCCACAAAAAACACTGCAGACCTTACACGTTACTAGAGATATCTGTCAGCACATAAGCTGCACCATCTCCAACGGAAAGATTAGATGAGATAAATAACAAATTATTTGGAAACCAATAACAATATGAGCTAACTTGTGGAGTAAACCTTTATTCTAGTGTTTTCAGTAAAGCTTATTTAATTATTGTGACAAAGTCTGGTACATAGCTTGAATGTGGCGAAATATATGTGAAAAGGAGCAATATTTCGTTCCACAGGTAAAATTGTTTCAAAAATACCAAAATAATACTAAAATAGTTTCCGAGATAGTTATACGCTGAGGATTACGAATGCTCCCATTAATGATCAGAAGCACGTGGTCTTCTGTTTAAAAGAGTATTTATTTGTGTATAAAGGTTACGGGAGGAAATTTGCTACATGTTAATTAAATTGTCTTTAAATTCTTCTGTCCACGATTCGAATTTCGTAATTTCCTTTCACGTAATCGTAAATACTGATACATTTTTCAAGTGATGAAGTGCGAAGAAATGTTCTTAGATCCTACCCTTGAAAAGGTAAAAATTACCAAACAAACCTATGCAGTAAACATTTCTGCGTAATTTTTCTATAACGCTAAAGAGAAAACAGAAATGGTTCAAATGGCTCTGAGCACTATGGGACTTAACATCTGTGGTCATCAGTCCCATAGAACTTAGAACTACTTAAACCTAACTAACCTAAGGACATCACACACATCCATGCCCGAGGCAGGATTCGAACCTGCGACCGTAGCGGTCACGCGGTTCCAGACTGAAGCGCCTTTAACCGCACGGCCACACCGACCGGCAGAAAACAGAAACGAGCAATTTAAGAGAAAAATGCAAAAATGTTTTCTGCACAAGACAGTGAAATGTAAGATGCATTTTGTCGGTGTTGTTATCGCCATGACTACGGAGAAAATTGGCAGAGATTTTCATGTCACAAAATATTAGCATTATCTGACTGACTGCAACATTTTTCTTAGAAATCAACATGTTTAATCTGTTCTGGTTCTTATGTTAATGGTGTTTCATTATCTGTACTGGATTCTACAAAAATGGTAAAGCGTAAATCATATTTTGTGTAAAAACTGGACGTTACGGATAAAATGGGATATTTCTGTTGTTTTTATTACATTTCAGACATATTTATGGGGAATAGTGTGAAAATGTATGACTTTCTGACAGACTAATGCGTCGTCTTGTAGTCTTGTGTGGGCGATGAACCAGACCATGCACAGTGTAAAAATAAAGGAGAATCCACTAAAGAAAATGTATGTGAAGACCTCACTCAAAGTATGTACAATAAGAACAGTGAACACACTATTACGAAATTAGTTACGCTTTTACTTGGTGAAATGGTAAGACGATTGACATCACATTAATATTGGGACACTTGCAGAAATTAAGTAAGTTGTAGTGCTACAAACTAGTAAGTGGTACTAATGTAGTAGGTCGCCCAGCTGTTAAAATAGTTTATAAATTTTGATGTCGTACAGGAACCAGCCAAAAATGGGTTTTAGGTTACTTTATTAAAAAAAAAAGGTTACTGGTTTCGAATTTATACAATCATCATTGTACGGCTTTCATGCTTTCGTCAGAAGACAGAATGCAAGCCGTCTGATGATGAATTGCGTAAATTAAAAACTTGTTGAATAATTAACCTAAAACCAATTTTTGTCTACTTACTGTACACCATAAATAATTTATTTCCTGTAACAGCCACGATCCCTACCCATGTCTTTACTTGACAAAATTGCAAAATCGTTTACGTATGAGAAAAATGATGACTGTCAGTTGCGCTTATAGCCCGCAGTCTCTGTCTTGTTCCACCTGTCACGTCACTTTGGTATTGGTTTCACAGCAGAAATCTGAGCTTGTGGGGCCCTTATGTATCTATGGTCCATAAAGCACACTTACGGTAGCCTCTGGGACAGACGATACCTCTGTAAACAAAGAAACGCATGCTATCAACTTTAATCTGACAAATATTTGACCGAGCGAGGTGGCGCAGTGGTTAGACACTGGACTCGCATTCGGGAGGACGACGGTTCAATCCCGCGTCCGGCCATCCTGATTTAGGTTTTCCGTGATTTTCCTAAATCACTCCAGGCAAATGCCGGGATGGTTCCTCTGAAAGGGCACGGCCGACTTCCTTCCCCATCCTTCCCTAATCCGATGAGACCGATGACCACGCTGTCTGGTCTCCTTCCCCAAACAACCAAACCAAACCAAACCAAACAAATATTTGAATGAACGGACAGTAATGTCGCTATGGTATGAATTAATAGTGTTACATAATATGAACGACAACGCGAAATATAATATCGATAGTGCGAGCTAACATCCCAAAGATACTCGGGCTCACATGCGGTTCCTCTTCTTCGAAATATCTAGGCTCAAACTCGTCTAGGGGTTGAACCCCACGTGTCGCATTAGACACTTGTGACCCTTTGGTTAAATTGTCTGACTGATGGCAAGTGGTAGGTACGCGAAATACAAAGTTAATGTAATATATAATAACAATAATAATAATATCGGGAACTAAATTAACGACCCATAAATGATGTAGGCTACAGAGTTGCGATTTTGTTAGAATAATGTTTATTCAGAAAGCGAACTAATAGGGAAAGTGGTCGTATTTAGAGTTACTGTTACACTGGAGCGCATATCCATTTGACACAGTTCGATCATTCACAATATTATCGTGAATTATAAGTTCAATACTCCACCTCATTAACTATGCGGAAAGTTAGAGTTCACACCAGACGCGCGACACCACAAAACACGAAATTTTCTAAGTCGTTTCACTTCGTAGCTACCTAAAGACCGATTGTCCGCTTTCGTGTCTCAGTCCGAACTGTCTTCTGGTCGTCCCCGACCGCGTTTCCCGCGCGCCAAATATCCTCGCTCAACTGACCAGAGCAGTTCCCTTTCTTGAAGCCGTCTACCTGATTGACTACAGCTTATTCTACATTATTTTACGTTTTAACGTATTTAAATAATCAAAGCTTGACTACTTTCACGTTCTAAATAAAGTAACAATAATATCAGTTACGTAATAAACGTTAAATTCTTTTACATAGAATCAATACAATTTCCTTCTTAGCTTTGAATGTCACGGCCAGTAGCCTTGCACCAGCGTGCCTTCTGATAAATAAATAAAGAACAAAAGTAACTATTATACACTAAACTTTACAACAAATGTTCTATTACCTAACGATTCAATAAGGCGTCATGCTTTCATCGTTCAGTGTGTTCTGTGTGGAGGAAATGATGATCTGATGCTTAACTGAAAATACTGATAATTTAAATTTACTACATCTTTTAAACAAATAAAGTTACAGAGTTGATATTTACAACGTTTGTCATTTTAATGATGCGCTTATATATGCAATGTCGATCGTTAAGACCGACGAAAGCGTTCAGATAGTAGTATTCAGGTCTTTGTTACAAAACTTGTTAATTTCACTTTAACAGTAAATCCTAAACTATTAGAGATATGATCGATATTCAAGTTTCATTGGGGTCACCATAAAAATTTATGGAGGATGCCAGATTAAATTTACTGTGGCTTCATTCTCTGCATTTATACAGAATTAAATAGTTTTCATAAATGTTTCCCTTTATGGCCGATCTTAGGTTCGGCATATTTAACGCTGCTATGCTTCCCGGGGTTCCCTATGAAGTAGGTTCTCGTCTGTCTCACTCACATACTACAGCACTTAGGCCTCAATAGACAATAGACGTCTGTGAGTTTCCCCATCTCGTGGTGAACCTGCGCCCTTTGTGGCATCCGTTTCTGGACGACAGGGTTCATTTCACAATTCCTGAAGGCGGACTCTTTCGGCCATATATTTAAATGAGAGTGCAATGCTCGTTAACTCACAATAGTAACGCGTAATGTTTCTCTAACAAACGCAAAGACTGCTCCTTGCGAAGGAGTAAGCAAAAAGCAACGAAGTATCAGTGAATTAAACTTACGATGATACACTGATGCGACACATTGCCACATTGATATATGGCCCAAAAAGAACCGTTATATTGAGAAGGGCGTGAGTTGGGAAAAAGCACGAAATATTCCCTCAGACCTATCAAGATCTTTTGAAAATCATACATGAAGGAACCACCTAGTATGCGGGTTATATGAGACAGATTTCAAGGAGAATATGATAAGAAGGCAGGTGCCGACAGGTATATTGTCTTACCATCGGTTTAATGAGTCATGGTTGCAGAGTAGTAACGTGAATCATCTACAGAGGGATGGTACGACTGGAGGAAGATCAGTTGGATTTCATAGAAACAGAGAGGCATGCGAGGTAGTACCGAGTTTCCAAATTGTGGTAGAAAGAAGTAAGACGGAAATACTCAAATTTATAGCATCTGTATATACATGAAAAGGTTTAGACGACGTTGACTGAATACACTCTGTGGAATTCTGAAGTTGTTAAGAATAAAATACAAGGGGTTGTAAGGTTGTCTACAACTTATAGAGAAACGGACTGCAGTTTTAAAAGTCGAAACACCTGATTGGACGCTTTAGTTGTAAAGGGAGAGAGACGAAGTTATACATTGGTTTGGCCCCCATGTTATTCCATCTCTACACTGAACAAGCAGTGACAGCAACTAAGCAGACACTTGGGAAAAGAACTGAAGTTCAAGAACAATAAACAAAAACTTTACGGTCTGTCGACTACATTGTAACTGTATCAAAGACAGCGCAGGATTGGAAAAAAGTTATAAGATGAATTACAACAAAATTAAAACAAGGTTAATGGAGCGTAGTCAGATTAAATCAGATATGCTGAAGGAATTAGTGACACCAGAAGTAGTAAAGGAGTTTATATGTAGGACTAGAAATGAAGAGAAGAGAAAATGCGGACTGGAAATATCAAGAAAATCTTTTCTAAAGAAGAAAAATATGTTAACATCTTATACAAATTTAAGAAAGTCTTTTCTGAATCTATTTGTTTGGAGTGTAACTCTATACGTAAATGAAACGTGGCCTCCAAACAATTTGAATAAGAAGACAGCAGACATTCTGGTATATGGCACAACAGCAAAGTGCCAAAATTATTTGGGTCGATCGGATATGTAATAGAGATGTATTTAATCAAATTGGGTAGAAAATTAATTTGCGGTACAAATTAATCGAAAGAAGAGATTGGCTGATAGGACAATTCCTGTGGAATCGTCAATTTCATAGTGGAAGGAAGTATGGAGGGATAAAACCATAGAGGGAGACCAAGGCTTGTATTCAGTAAGCGGGCTGCAATGGATGTAACTGCAGTAGGACGCAGAGATGAAGAGGCTTGCGTTAGACAGACTAGCGTGTAGAATTGCATCAAACCAGTCTTCGGACAATAACAGCAATAAAACAACGGCCACAGAGCTCGGATACGCCGTCCACCTATATGTGACCTAAGGATTTCTACGAATTTCCAACGGTCGACTTGCATTTGTCTTTAGATAAAATGAATAGTTAACGAGATTAGGCATAGATTTTAATTTATTTTCAGCTAATCTATTTCACTCGAAAATTCCTAATTCCCCGTGTCTAAGTAGATCTTTTTTCTTTTCATTTGTTGCCCCAAAGTGAGAAGTGCGTTTTAACTTACGCGGTCTTTCTCTTCTACTTACACTACTTCTCCTTTCACCCAGCGTAATGCAGCAGCCCGACGCGGCATTAACTCAACAAATCGTTAGGAGTCCCTGTAGAAATATTGAGCGAAGGTGCCTCTATAGCCGTCCACAATTGAGAAAACGTTGTAGGAGCAGGAGTTAGCGCAGGATTATGTCCCGTAAATGTTTCGGTGGGATTCATGTCGGGCGATCTGAGTGGCCACATCATTCGCTCGAATGTTCTTCAAACCAATCGGAAACTATTGTGGCTCCATGACATGGTGCATAGTCATCCATAACAATTCCATCGTCGTTTGGGAACATGAAGTCCATGAATGGCTGCAAATGGCCTCCAAGTTGCCGAACATTAACATTTCCAGTCAATAATCGGTTCATTTGGATCAGAGTACGCACTACATTCCATGTAAACAGAGCCCACACCATTACGTAACCAACACCAGCTTGCTCACTACCTTGGTGACAACTTGGGTCCCTGGCTTCGTGGGATCTCTGCCATACTCGAACCATACCATCAACTCTTACCAACTGAAACTGGGGCTCATCTGACCAGACCACGTTTTTCCAGTCGTACAGGGTCCAGCCGATATGGTCACAAGCCCAGGAGAGGAGCTGCAAGCGATGTCGTGCCCTTAGCAAAGGCACTCGCGTCGGTCGTCTGCTGCCACAGCCCATGAACGCCAAATTTAGCCGCACTGTCCTAACGGACACGTTCGTCGTACGTCCCATATTATTTCACGCAGTGACGCTTGTCTGTCAGCACAAACAATACTACGCAAACGCCGCTGCTTTCGGTCATTAAGTGAAGCGCGTCGGCCACTACGGTCTCCGCGGTGAGAGGTAATACCTTAAATTTGGCAATCTTGGCACACTGTGGACACTGTGATATCGGAATGTTGAAATTCCTAACGATTTCCGAATTGGAATACCCCATGCGTCTAGCTCCAACTACCATTCCGCGTTCAAAGTCTGTGCGGCCATAATGACGTCGGAAACCTTTTCACATGAATCACCTCAGTACAAACGCCAGTTCCGCCATTGCACTACTCTTTTATACCTCGTGTACGCGGTACTACCGCCATCTGTATATGTGCATATCGATATACCATGACTTCTGCCACCTCACTGTAAAGTCTCCACATCTGTCCGCTGTCTTTCTTCTTCTTGTAGCTTGTCAATTACTAATTCTGGTTGTCAGTTTTGTTATTTCTTGAAAGATTTCTTCGTGCATGGCAATTTCCTATGGGTATTCGTGAGTTTCTGGTAGCCAATTGGTTCTTTGCAGACGGAGCTTACGTAGAATTTTGCTCGTGAGCTTGTTATTGATTCTATGTAAGTAACCGTTTCATGAATGTGAGTTTTTCGTAACGTGATGGATTTCATTTTACTTCTTGTTCATCCAAATCCAATTTTTTGGTCATAGGAGCTACCTCAGAAGTTTCCCTCTTGTTTTCAGATATTTTCCTTCTTGTTTTGTGATATTTTTTATTTGATGTCTCTAATCATTTACGATAGTAACAGATGTGTAAAGTGCCTCTGTTTTAACAACTATGCAGTACACTGTTAGTTTGCTTTCCGTGGATGAGATTTTTTTTTTATTTGTTCCAAGTGAGTTTATATTTTCCTTGTAGTGTTTCGATTCTTTCTTTGTTAAATCCCCAATGTAGCCCTGTCTGTTCAGAAGTTCGCATACGAGTTCGAATTTGATTACTTAGGACTTTTTCCAAATGATTAATGACTGATTGTTCAACTCCGAACTGTCTGCTTCCATATAATCTCATGTGAAATCTGGAGTCCTGTTTTCCCACTATTTTGTGAAGTTTCTTCACAGTCTTAATTGCTTCTTGGTTACATGTTGATTCTACAGTATCAGACAGTGAATTGTTGAACATTAGCACAACTATGCGGTTGGGCATCTAAGTGGCGCAGTGACATCGTTACTCCGAATTCTGAAAGTTGTGTAGCAACAGTCGACTGCGCTGCTGAAATTTTCGGGTAACAATATTTGGGGGGAGAAATTGCCAATTGCTCATGTAGTATGTCAAAGACAAGCGACTATACGGCTAAATCAATCCATTAATTTACTACTGATGTCCGATACTGTTCTCATAACAGTAATTAGCCTCCCAGTGCATGCTTGTTTTGCGCCCCGGGACAGTTTGCAGTAATTACGCAAACAGCGAGGCAGCCATTAAAAGCGGATAATAGCTGCTGGCCTGTTTGATTAGTGGACATCTGTAATACATTAATTAGGTAATTTACTTGCTTGTGTCTAAATATGTTTTCTTTTTGCTTCAGTGTTCGATTACTGTCATGAGTAAATCGTTTATGATTGTTGATTCATACCTGTAACTGCAACATAGACGTATTCGCGATTCTCCTAAGCGAAACATACGCACTGTACGAAAAAAATTGAAATCTGCCTCGACAGTGACAGCACACCAACACCGAATACCATGGGGTACTCCGTAACGCCGGTCTTTTTCGATTATTTCTAGATGTCTGTTACTTACAACATAAAAATTGTTTTGGCTATACTTGCACTCAGTACCTCTAATGCCACTGTGTGATGGTGAAAACAGAAGTCATGATCTAGGAAATAACTCAAGGGGGCAGAAAGTTTACATTTCCTTTGTAGTTTTTAAAGTCTTTCTTTGTTAATTCCCCGATGTAGCCCTGTTTGTTCACAAGTTCGCATACGAGTTTGAATTTGCTCTTTTAGGAGATTTTCTAAAATCTGGTGATAAATGGTTGATTGTTCAACTTCGAACCGTTGCCGTGTTTGCGTTAAAAGCCTCGGAATGATGCAAGATAATAAAGGACACGATAAACCAATATGAAATTTAGTGCTGAGACGACTTCAGCCTATCATTATAAAACATAAGTACTTTGAGTTAACCGAGAAACAGTATCCAACCATCGCCTTCTTCACAGACATCGTGGATTAAACATTCAACATGTCGTAATGCTACGATATATGAGACTGATAACGTTGCTTCATTTATTGGTTTACAACATTGTCGTCCGGAAAAGCTTTCTATATTTTAAATAAATATGTTTGGCCTTGTGTTTTCAAATCATACACACAATAACAACAACAAATTATCTCTCTTAAGTTAACGTTAAAATTAACGATAAATACATTTTAAGATACATAAAATATTCTGCACTTTGCACGTGATTAAATACCCTATTGACCATTAAAATTGCTACACCACGAAGATGACGTGCTACAGACGCGAAATTTAACCGACAGGAAGAAGATTCTGTGATATGCAAATGATTAGCTTTTCAGAGCGCTCACACAAGGTTGACGCCAGTGGCGACACCTACAACGTGCTGACATGATGAAAGTTTCCAACCGATTTCTCGTATACAAACGGCAGTTGACAGGCGTTGCCTGGTGAAACGTTGTTGTGATGCCTCGTGTAAGGAGGAGAAATGCGTACCATCACGTTTCCGACTTTGATAAAGGTCGGATTGTAGCCTATCGCGATTGCGGTTTACCGTATCGCGTCATTGATGCTCGCCTTGGTCGAGATCAAATGACTGTTAGCAGAATATGGAATCGGTAGGTTCAGGAGGGTAATACGGTACGCCGTGCTGGATCCCAACGGCCTCGTATCACTAGCAGTCGAGGTGACAGGCATCTTATCCGCATGGCAGTAACGGATCTTGCAGCCACGTCTCGATCCCTGAGTCAACAGATGGGGACGTTTGCGAGACAACAACCATCTGCACGAACAGTTCGACGAATTTTTCAGCAGCATGGACTATCAGCTCGGGGACCATGGCTGCGGTTACCCCTGACGCTGCATCACAGACAGGAGCGCCTGCGATGGTGTACTCAACGACGAACCTGGGTGCACGAATGGCAAAACGTCACTTTTTGCGGATAAATCTAGGTTCTGTTTACAGCATCATGATGGTCGCATCCGTGTTTGGCGACATCGCGGTGAACGCACATTGGAAGCGTGTATTCGTCATCGCCATACTGGCGTATCACCCGGCTTGATGGTACGGGGTGGCATTGGTGACACGTCTCGGTCACCTCTTGTTCGCATTGACGGCACTTTGAACAGTGGACGTTACATTTCAGATGTGTTACGACCCGTGGCTCTACCCTTCATTCGATCGCTGCGAAACCCTACATTTCAGCAGGATAATGCACGACAGCATGTTGCAGGTCCTGTACAGGCCTTTCTGGATACAGAAAATGTTCGACTGCTGCCCTGGCCAGCACATTCTCCAGATCTCTCACCAACTGAAAACGTCTGGTCAATGGTGGCCGAGCATCTGGGTCGTCACAATACGCCAGTCACTACCCTTGATGAATTGTGGTATAGTGTTGAAGCTGCATGGGCAGCTGTACCTGTACACGCCATCCAAGCTCTGTTTGTTTCAATGCCCAGGCGAGTCAAGGCCGTTATTACGGCCAGAGGTGGTTGTTCTGGGTAATGATTTGTCAGGATCTATGCACCCGAATTGCGTGAAAATGTAATCATATTCAGTTCTAGTATAATATATTTGTCCAATGAATACCCGTTTATCATCTGCATTTCTTCTTGGTGTAGCAATTTTAATGGCCAGTAGTGTATTTAAACGGGCATATCTCAAACAGCCGTTGAAACACTACAAATTTTACGTTGTTCATATTGTAGCTGAAGACTCTTTGAGTTCTCATGTACAGGAAATCACAAGACTCCTGCAAACTATTCAATAAAACTGTAGTCCACAGGGCGTCGTTCAAGAAGTTGGACCCTTTGGTACTGCACTGAGACACCCATGTCAGTGATACATGTGGAACATAGCTAGAAGAGTCGTGACTGTTAAGGGACTCTTGACAACCAAACGGGACAGCTGCTTCATAGGGACTGTCTGTCTTCGTTTTCTTCGGTGGGCACCCAGGCACAACATATTTAATGTTCTTCACATCTCTAGATTCATAATTGTGGGTGTCTGCTCTGCCTGTTCTGTTCAAGTATTTTTCGAAGCTTCAGGCAGGATGGAAGGGCCCTGCCCATACGCTCCAAACGTTTTCAAATGGGGAGAGTTCCGGCAACCTTGCTGGTGGAGGCAGGATATGGCAAGCAGTAGGAATCCTCAACGCGTGTGACCGGACATTATCTTGCTGAAATGGAAACCCAGGATGGCTTGCCTTCAAGTGCAACAAAACGGGGCATAGAATATTGCGGACGTATCGCTGTGCTGTAAGGGTGCTGCGGATGACAACAAAGGGCACCTGTTGTGAAAAGAAATAGCAACCTACACCATATCTCTTCGTTATCGGATCATGTGGGGGAGCGACAGTCAGGTTGGTATCCCACCCCTGGACGGCGCGTCTCCAGACGCGTCTTCGCTGGTAATAGCGTCTCATTTCGAATTGGGACTCATCAGTGGAGATCTATTCCACTCCAGTCAATGAGATACCAGGCGGAAGACGTTTCTGGAGACGCACGGACAGCTGTGGGATACCAACTTGACTGTCGCCCGTCAAATCTCCCGATAACCAGGAGTAATGGTCTGGGGTGCGATTTCTTTTCATAGAAAAATGCTTTGGTTTTCACGCGCGGCACACTTACAGCACAGAGATACGTCGACAGTATTCTACGCCCCGTTTCGTTGCCCTTAATGGCAAGCTATCCTGTGTTTCCGTTTCAGCAAGATAGTGCTCACCTGCACGCGGTGAGAATCTGAATTTCTACTGATTGTCTTCGTGCTTGTCAAGCCCTATGTTGGGCAGGAAGGTCGCCCGATCTCACCCCAAATGAGAATGTTTGGAGCACTATGGACAGGGACCTCCAACTAACTCGAATTTTGACGATCTAATGAGCCTATTGGACAGAATGTGGTACGATATCCCTCAGGACATCCAACGACTCTGTCAATTGATTCCAAGTCGTATAACTCCTTGTATAAGGGCCAGAGGTCGACCAACACATTATTGTTTTGCTCAATTTGTGAAGCTCTTTCTCTTTAATGAATCATCCAGTTTTTCTGAAACACCTGTACGTGTACATCACATCTTCCAGTTTCTGTCCCATTCGGATAATTCCTTCGTGCGTCTCTTAGTTGTTTTGAACGTATAATTCTCATGAATCATTGCTGTTTGTGACCTGGTATTCTGCAGGTGGTTTCGGATGTATTTGTCTATATTGTCTGCCTCTATTAACGATGGTGTTCCCATTCTTCGTTCTATCACGTCCTCTTATTACAGAAAATTAGTCTTTCTCCTCTCTCATTCCTAGCACCAAGCCCATACTCCCACGAACCCTTTTTTGTACTCCCTCCCCTCCAACCGCATTCAACTCCCCCATGACTATTAGATTTTCATCTCCCTTGACGTGCTAATTTGTCCGTTCAATATCCTCAAACACTTTATCGCTTCGTCCTCTGCTTGCGGCGTCAACATATATATCTGACCTATTGTTGTCGTTGTAGGTTTGCTGTCGATTCTGAAGAGAACAACCCTATTACTGAACTGTTCACAGTAACTCACTCTCTGGCCTACCTTCTTATTACGAATCCTATTCTCGTTACACCACTGTCTGCTGCTGTTGATATTACCCTATACAGTACTCAGCTGACCAGAAATCCTTACCTTCTTTCCATTTCACTTCACTGAAACCCACTATATCTAGATTGAACCCTTTCACTTCCCTTTTCTGATTTTATACCTTCCTTACCACTTTCAAACTTCTGACTTTCCATGCTGCGACTTGTAGAACGTTATCCTTTCGTTAGTTATTCGATCTTTTCTCATGTTGACCTCCCTCTTGGGAGTCTCCTCCCGGAGATGCGAATCGGGGACTAGCCCGGATCTCTTTCCAATGAAGTGATCATCATGACGCTTTTGTTCTTCAATTGCTGACTACTTGCCGCAGTAGTAACACAGGTTCCCGTCAGATCACCGAAATTAAGCACCGTCGGGCTTGGCTAGCACTTGCACAGGTGACCGTCCGGTCTGTCGAGTGTTGTTGGCAGGCGGGGTGCACTCAGCCCTTGTGAGGCAAATTGAGGAGCTACTTGACTGAGAAGTAGCGATTCCAGTCACGAAAAATTACAACGGCTGGGAGAGCGGTGTGCTGACAACATGCCCCTCCATATCCGCATCCAGTGACGCCTATGGGCTGCGGATGACACGGCGATCGGTCGGTACTTTGGACCTTCACGGCCTGTTCGGACGGAATATGGTATAATGAGTCCTGCGGACAGACATTATGTCTCTTTGATACGGTGTTTTCCATTTCCTCTAGGCGCTACAGTCTGGAACCCCGCGACCGCTACGGTCGCAGGTTCGAATCCTGCCTCGGGCATGGATGTGTGTGATGTCCTTAGGTTAGTTAGGTTTAAGTAATTTTAAGTTCTAGGGGACTGATGACCTCAGCTGTTGAGTCCCATAGTGCTCAGAGCCATTTGAACTTGAAGAGAACGTTTACTAAAAAAGCTGATTGCGATCTTTGTTCACTTATTCAGGAACCTAGTTGCTGAATAGGAGTCCGAGTTATCAGATCTAAGACAGATTATAGAAGTTCAGCAGCTTACCAGCAACATACACTGACGTGGCAAAAACAAGGCATAGTGATACGCCCATGTACAGATGGCGGTGGTATCTCGTACACAAGGTATAAAAGGGCAGCGCTTGGTGGAGGTGACTTTTGTACTCAGGTGATTCATGTGAAAAGTTTTCCGACGTGATTACAGCCTCACGACGAGAATTAGCAAACTTTGAACGCGGAATATTAATTGGGAGCTAGATGCAAGGGAAATTCCATTTCGGAAATCTTTAGGGAATTCAGTATTCCGAGATCCAAAGTGTCAAGAGTGTGCAGAGAATACCAAATTTCAGGCATTCCCTGTCTCACCACGAAGGCAGTGGCCGCGGCCTTCACTTAACGACCAAGGGCGCCGGCGTTTGCGTAGAGTAGTCAGTGTCAACAGACAAGCAACACTGTGTGAAATGACTGCAGTAATCAATGTGGGACGTACCATGAACGTACCCGTCAGGGCAGTGCGGTGAAATGATGCCTTAGTGGGCAATGGCATCAAACGACAGACGCGAGTGCTTTTGGTGACGGCACGACATCGCCTGCAGCGTCGGTCCTGGACTCGCAACTATATCGGTTGGACTCTAGATTGGAAACCCTGGCCTGGTCAGATGAGTCCTAATTTCAGTTGGTGAGAGATGATGGTAGGGTTCGAGTGTGGCGCAGACCCCACGAAGCCATGGACCCAAGTTGTTCAAAAAATGGTTCAGATGGCTCTGAGCCTATGGGACTAAACATCTGAGGTCATCAGTCCCCTAGAACTTAGAACTACTTAAACCTAACTAACCTAAGGACAGCACACATATCCATGCCCGAGGCAGGATTCGAACCTGCGACCATAGCGGTCCCAGTATGGGAACACGTTCCAGAATACGTAGCAATCACAAAACTGCTTCCCAAACTTGTACCCAGCATTGGAACACGTTCCAGAGCACGTAGCAATCTCACAACTCCTTCCCAAACTTGTACCCAGCATGGCAACACATTCCAGAGTACGTAGCAATCACACACCTTATTAACAGTCATGTACCGCCTTTTGTAATGTCCAGGGGTCAACGACAGTCACTTCAGTGTAATTGCTGTCGTTGACTAGAAGTGTCATTTCTGTTCGTCTCATTACGTACTTCCTTCACTTCTGTACTGTACTATACTGTAACGGTTATTTCTATGTATGTTTCAGGTTTCATTGAGCTGTATTAACTGGCATTGACAAATAATGCTGAAGCTACTTTTTTCCTTAACGTTTTGCGCAATGGTGTACTTACGGTGCCACAGGCATGTTAAATGTCGACGTAAACTCGTTTAGAAGCCAGAAACTACTGCGCCCATATTTGAAAAGTATCTAATTACGTCTTTATAGTGTCCCATATCAGACGATGAAAACTTAGAGCACGGCCTAACGCCCGTACAACCAAGTTCGCCGAAGATGTAATAGGTTAGGTTAGGTTAGGTTGTTCTTGGATCCAAAGCAGAGCCCATCTCTATCCACTCTGCCCATCGCTCAAAACATTTCTTCGTGTCGTTTCTTCGTGACGCAGCGCAGGAACTCTGCTGTTTGCGTACAGCGCGAGAAAACATGTATAGTATAAAAACTGCCCGACCACTGCTACTGATTTATCGATTTCAATGACAGTTGTCACAACTTGAGGGAATGAAAGGGTCTAGCAGGACACGTCACGACAAAGAGTTATTTAGTAATGCGAGTGTCTTCGTACGTACGAATGGTTCAAATGGCTCTAAGCACTATGGGACTTACATCTGAGGTCATCAGTCCCCTAGTCTTAGAACTACTTAAACCTAACTAACCTAAGGACATCACACACATCCATGCCCGAGGCAGGATTCGAACCTGCGACCGTAGTGGTCGAGCGGTTCCAGACTGAAGCGCCTAGAACCGTTCGGCTACTCTGGCAAGCGGACCCAGGTTGTCAGATCGTGACTCCATAATGGTGTGGGCTGTGTTTGCATGAAATGGACTTGGTCCTCTGGTCCAACTGAACCGACCATTGGCTGGAAATGATTATGTTCGGCTACTTAGAGACCATTTGCAGCCTTTCAAGTATGGAATTTTTATGGACGATATTATGCCATGTCGCAGGGTCGCAATTGTTCGCGATTGATTTGAAGAACATTCTGGACAGTTCGAGTGAATGATTTGGCCAGCCAGATCACCCAACATGGATCCTACCGAACATTGATGGAACATAATCGAGAGGTCGGTTAATGCACGAAATCCGTACCGGCAACTCTGTCGCACCTATGGACCGCTATGGAGGCAGCGTGGCTCAGTACGTGGTGCATTCAAGTTCTAAGGCCTCCGATTTTTTTTCTTATTAACTACTCACCCGAAATCGATGAAACTGGCGTTACTTCTCGACGTAATCGCCCTGCAGACGTACACATTTTTCACAACGCTGACGCCATGATTCCATGGCAGCGGCGAAGGCTTCTTTAAGAGTCTGTTTTGACCACTGGAAAATCGCTGAGGCAATAGCAGCACGGCTGGTGAATGTGCGGCCACGGAGAGTGTCTTTCATTGTTGGAAAAAGCCAAAACTCACTAGGAGCCAGGTCAGGTGAGTAGGGAGCATGAGGAATCACTTCAAAGTTGTTATCACGAAGAAACTGTTGCGTAACGTTAGCTCGTGTGCGGGTGCGTTGTCTTGGTGAAAAAGCACACGCGCAGCCCTTCCCGGACGTTTTTGTTGCAGTGCAGGAAGGAATTTGTTCTTCAAAACATTTTCGTAGGATGCACCTGTTACCGTAGTGCCCTTTGGAACGCAATGGGTAAGGATTACGCCCTCGCTGTCCCAGAACATGGACACCATCATTTTTTCAGCACTGGCGGTTACCCGAAATTTTTTTGGTGGCGGTGAATCTGTGTGCTTCCATTGGGCTGACTGGCGCTTTGTTTCTGGATTGAAAAATGGCATCCACGTCTCATCCATTGTCACAACCGACGAAAACAAAGTCCCATTCATGCTGTCGTTGCGCGTCAACATTGCTCGGCAACATGCCACACGGGCAGCCGTGTGGTCGTCCGTCAGCATTCGTGGCACCCACCTGAATGACACTTTTCGCATTTTCAGGTCGTCATGCAGGATTGTGTGCACAGAAGCCACAGAAATGCCAACTCTGGAGGCGATCTGTTCAACAGTCATTCGGCGATACCCCAAAACAATTCTCCCCACTTTCTCGATCATGTCGTCAGACCGGCTTGTGCGCGCCCGAGGTTGTTTCGGTTTGTTGTCACACGATGTTCTGCCTTCATTAAACTGTCGCGCCCACGAACGCACTTTCGACACATCCATAACTCCATCACCACATGTGTCCTTCAATTGTCGATGAATTTCAATTGGTTTCACACCACGCAAATTCAGAAAACGAATGATTGCTCGCTGTTCAAGTAAGGAAAACGTCGCCATTTTAAGTATTTAAAACAGTTCTCATTCTCGCCGCTGGTGGTAAAATTCCATCTGCCGTACGGTGCTGCCATCTCTGGGACGTATTGACAATGAACGCGGCCTCATTTCAAAACAATGCGCATGTTTCTATCTCTTTTCAGTCTGGAGATACAAAATCGGAGGTCTTAGAACTTGAATGCACCTCGTATTTTTGCAGGGGACTTCCAACGCATTATTGAGTCCATGCCACGTCGAGTTGCTGCACTACGCCGGGAAAAAGCAGGTCCGGCACGATATTAGGAGGTGTCCCACGATTTCAGTCACATCAGAGCCGGCCGCTGTGGTCAAGTGGTCGCTAGGCGCTTCAGTCCGGAACCGCGCTGCTGCTACAGTCGCAGGTTCGAATCCTGCCTCGGGCATGGATGTGTGTGCTGTCCTTAGGTTAGTTAGGTTTAGGTTGCTCTAAGTTCTAGGGGACTGATGACCTCAGATGTTAAGTCCCATCGTGCGCAGAACCATTTGAACCATTTGATTCACATCAGCGTACATCAGCTACAATTCCCACGTGACGATATCGTGCAAAGATTCATGTCTCGCCGATTCGCCTCTTTGGCTATTTGCTAACAGGGCGCTCTGCAGACATTTTCTCGAAGGAGATCACCATACGGTCTCTGAAGCCGAAAGACTGTCTCCTTGAGTGATTTTTCTTCTCAAGCGGAAGAAAAGCAACTCGCGTAAAAAGCTAGCGTGATTCTGACAGAATGGGTCTGAAGGCTCGCGGAGTGGAAGGACGGGCTGTCGGCTGAGGGTCGGGAAGCCCAAGAATTTAATCTCCGGAAAGACGGAGAGGGTGTGTGGCATACATCTCAGGGACAGCCTGGGATCTCCGCCTCGCGTTTTACGATGAAATGAAAACAGGCGGACACGTGTAATACAGGGAGCGACACAGTCGTTAGCAGGCGTGCCTTTGTAACACTGCTCTTATCTCTTGTTTTAACTACGTTTTCAGTATCGGGAGATTACAGCGAACACGGACCACGAAGAGATTGTTTCTGACCGTGTTGCACTAACACTGTGTTTAATGGTTTAAGTGTAGTCGTTAGCATTTGAATGATCGGGAATGACCCGGTGCACTCCCAATATTTTAAGCGTGATAGATGCACAGTTCTACAGTTTAGATGTATAATAAATATACTGATAATATCAGTTTACTGCGCCAAGTTTAGGACCAAGATACGCCTACATACAGTTTGGTAACATTCCTTATGTAATATTTCTCGCGGAGGGTTAGCATGACGGTACGCGTGGATCTGATGAAAGCGAGTGTTCTAACGCTTAGCGTTTTCGCACAACACATTTACTAATAGGGATGGGAGATGTTGGAAAATCATCGCTACTGATTACGATTTCAATATTGGCTTGAGAACACCAGTGGCTCATAATAATTGAGTCCAAAATAATCATGATGCCAAAGATCAATACGTTATTGCAATGCCTGTGTTATTCCAAATTGCGATGTGAAGCACAAGCACTGCGACGACTACAGCCGTTATGAAAGACGTGAAACGTATTCGCAATTGCGAATAAGGACAGCCATCAGCTGTACAATTGAATGACAACAATGAAAATTTATGCCGAACTGGGACCCGGACACGGATTTCTCACATCACGAACGGTCGTCCTACCATTTGGCTGTCCGAGCACGACCCAAACTTCCTTACGCCGTAAACCATGTGTCCACAACCTGCACTCGTACATCCATTGTGTATATTCCCGTGCAGGGGAATGCCTGTCCGAAGGAACAGGCGCTGCGGCGTCTACAGCAATTGCGAATACGTTTCATGGCTTAGGATCAAAGTTAACCCATGAATTTGTAGACTGGCGTAAAAAGCAAGACAGAAGTATATCATATGTATAGTATTTTTTAATCAATAGTTATAGTCAGCACTCTTCATTTGCTGACTGTAAAAATAATGTTTTTGAAAGTAATCATCCGTTGAAGCACAGTATGTTGTGCTTTTCGAGAAAACTCTTTTAGAAACTATGTGACTACATAGCTCTTGCTTAAAGGGCATTTTCCGTACCGCGGAATAGCGAACGCCAATTATGCTTTTATAATCGACCTTTGTTAAAGAGTTAAAAGACGATATCTTATTTATGGATTCTTCCGTCGCTTCTTGATACATCATTTCCATATTGAGGGTTGAAAAACACTTACACGGTTGTTTGTTCCACTGATTTTTATTTGTATGAACTAGTTTTCGGCTTATTAGGCCATCTTCAGGTAGCTACTGCCCATTGTTTACATTTAGCTTGTGTTGTTATGAACCAAACATTCTGGACTAAGATACAACGCACTTACATACGATCTTTAGTTGTAGTATTGTCTTTGGAATTGTCAAACGGGTCTTTTGACTTTTTGTTCTGTAAAACTGTTCTTTAACCACGTGTGACAACAATTAGTATTATTTAGATTATACATTATTACAAAATTACAATTTTTCGGTATTTGTTGTGAACAGTTGCACTGGACACTAATTGTTCGTTGTACAACAGCGATGTTTTCTTTGGAGGTTACATTTTGTTATTAGAAAATTCCGCATTAATCAATACCAAATGTTACATTGTTACAGTTGAGTTACAGTTAGGAATGTAAACACGTAAGGGATGTTACATATGAGCACATCACCACTCTTCAACTTTACACAATACAGTAAACCTGCTACTAATCACAAAGTGCCCCAATAATAAAAAATTCACACCTCAATATAATGTAATACCCCTTATGTGTTTACATTCCTAACTGTAACTCAACTGTAACAGTGTAATATTTGGTATTTATTAATGCACAATTTTGTAATAACAGAATGTAACTCCCAAAGAAAACTTCGCTGTTGTACAACCAACAATTAGTGTCCAGTGCAACTGTTCACAACAAATACCAAAAAATTGTAATTTTGTTATAATGTGTATTGTAAATAATTCTAATTGTTGTCATACATGGTACTGACAAACCATAAAATGTGATTTCTTACGTTAAAGAACAGTTTTACAGAACAAAATGTCAAAAGACCCGTTTGACAATTCCAAATACAATACCACAATTAAAGATCGTATGTAAGTGTGTTGTATCTTAGTCCAAAATCTTTGGTTAGTAAGAACACAAGCTCCTTGTTAATAATGGCCACTAGTTATCTGAAGATGGCCTAATAAGCCGAAAACTAGTTCATACAAATAAAAAATCATTAGAACAAAAAACCGCCTAAGTGTTTTTCAACCCTCAAAAGACGATATTTCAGAAAACTTTGAGACGGACTAGAAACGGTATTGGTTTCTCGACGAATGACGAAATGTTATTGAGATACCGCGACAAATGTCTCTGGGTCCACTTTCTGCTAGTCAGTATCTACTATGTGTTGCGGATCTCTCCAAGCTGAAACTGAACTGATATGTCTGTCAGCTTGGTGTGGTAGAGCGTGAGCTATTTTTCTAAAGGGAGAGGGGCGTCAGGTGGCCCTTGCTCGCTATTCTCCTGCCAGTTTTTGTTGCAGACTGTATTTTTCCTTGTACTATTTTATACTGTTCGTTCCGCGATTCAAATATACTTGAACAACATCGATGATTGCTGTTACGTTTTTAACATCGACATTGCGGTGTTTCAAAGACTTCAGCATCGATACTGCGACGTCAGAGAGCCCAACACACAAACGATGGATCGCAGGGAATCGCCGCTTGGGCGATCGATCACTCCGTAGACAGAACGTGTGTTGGCAAATCACAGAGATCGAACGCTGATCGCATGAAAATCCCAGGCGACGTAATAGATTGCACATGCGATTCGCGCATACAATATGAGCACCTGGCTGGTTAGGAGCGATGAATGGCAATACTGCTGCAACTCGCTTACTTACACTACTGGCCATTAAAACTGCTACTCCAAGAAGAAATGCAGATGATAAACGGGTATTCATTGGACAAATATATTATACTAGAACTGACATATGATTACATTTTCACGCTATTTGGGTGCATAGATCCTGAGAAATCAGTACCCAGAACAACCACCTCTGGCCGTAATAACGGCCTTGATACGACTGGGCATTGAGTCATACAGAGCTTGGATGGCGTGTACTGGTACAGCTGGCTGCCCATGAAGCTTCAACACTGTACTACAGTTCTTCAAGAGTAGTGACTGGGGTATTGTGACGAGCCAGTTGCTCGGCCACCATTGACCAGACGTTTTCAGTTGGTGAGAGATCTGGAGAATGTGTTGGCCAGGGCAGCAGTCGAACATTTTCTGTATTCAGAAAGGCCCGTACAGGACCTGCAACATGCGGTCGTGCATTATCCTGTTGAAATGTAGGGTTTCGCAGGGATCGAATGAAGGGTACAGCCACGGGTCGTAACACATCTGAAATGTAGCGTCCTCTGTTCAAAGTGCCGTCAGTGCGAACAAGAGGTGACCGAGACGTGTGACCAATGACACCCCATACCATCACGCCGGGTGATACGCCAGTATGGCGATAACGAATACACGCTTCCAATGTGCGTTCACCGCCATGTCGCCACACACGGACGCGACCATCATGATGCTGTAAACAGAACCTAGATTCATCCGAAAAATAGACGTTTTGCCATTCGTGCACCCAGGTTCGTCGTTGAGTTCACCATCGCAGGCGCTCCTGTCTGTGATGCGGCGTCAGAGGTAACCGCAACCATGGTCTGCGAGCTGATAGTCCGTGCTGCTGCAAACGTCATCGAACTGTTCGTGCAGATGGTTGTTGTCTTGCAAACGTCCCCATCTGTTGACTCAGGGATCGAGACGTGGCTGCACGATCCGTTACAGCCATGCGGATAAGATGCTTGTCATCTCGACTGCTACTGATACGAGGCCGTTGGAATCCTGCACAGCGTTCCGTATTACCCTCCTGAGCCCACCGATTCCATATTCTGCTAGCAGTCGTCGGATCTCGACCAATGCGAGCATCAATGTCGCGATACGATAAACTGCAATCGCGATGGGCTACAATCCGACCTTTATCAAAGTTGGAAACGTGATGGTAGGCATTTCTCCTCCTTACACGAGGCATCACAACAACGTTTCACCAGGCAACGCCGGTCAACTGCTGTTTGTGTATGAGAAATCTGTTGGAAACTTTCCTCATGTCAGTACGTTGTAGGTGTCGCCACCGGCGCCGACCTTGTGGGAATACTCTGAAAAGCTAATCATTTGCATATCACAGCATCGTCTTCCTTTCGGTTAAATTTCGCGTCTGTAGCACGCCATCTTCGTGGTGTAGCTATTTTAATGACCAGTAGTGTAATTATTAAACGTACTTGTGCGATTTTGTTTCAGTTCGCTATGCCCTCGTTTAGTAAGAACTGTACTTTTGAATTTATCGCTATTCATGGACCACGAATCACTCTGAGAAGTGATCTGCGGTCGATGTTGCCACTTACGAGGGTGTACTGAAAAATAATGCCTCCGAAGTTTTATGTGAAAACTCTTAAAGCTTTTTAAATAAAACACAGTTATCTTTCTATATCTTTATTCTTGATGTCTACGTATTTCCCAACGTAGTTACCCTGGCGACGAACACATTTCTCCCATCGAGAGACCAGTTTGTTGACACGATCTCTGTAGAATGTTAGATTTTGCTGGCGTAGGCACATCACCTGTGCTTGCACTGCTGCATTACTATCGAAGTGAAGTCCTCGAACGGGTTCATTAAGTTTTGGAAACGGTTGAAAATCGTGACTGTATGAAGTATGGTTGATGACAGTGAGTCCAAGTGAATTGTTGCAACTGTCGTAGCGCTCGTGTGTGGTCTGGTACTGTTATGATGAAGGAGAGATTGCTCCATGTGCGGACGAACTCCTTAATTCGAAACTCGACTCACCACGCTATTTCTGATGCACCGACTTAGTTGTATTATTCACCGCCATACCGAGCGAGGTGGCGCGGTGTCTAGCACACTGGACTCGCGTTCGGGAGGACGACGGTTCAATCCCGCGTCCGGCCATCCTGACTTAGGTTTTCCGTGAGTTCCCTAAATCGCTTCAGGCAAATGTCGGGTTGGTTCCTTTGAAAGGGCACGGCTGACTTCCTTCCCCATTCTTCCCTAGTTTAATGAGACCGATGATATTGCAGTTTGGTCTCTTCCCCCCAAATAAACTCTCACCGCCATGTTATACGCTATAATTCGGAGCCCTCTAGCGGTACAGGACTGCATGTACAGGGTGAGTCAGGAGGAAAAGTACATGGTATCAGGGGGTGAAAGTATTAGGGATTCTGAACAAATAACTTCATATGGACATATGCACTATTCCGAATGGTTTCGTAGATAGAACACGTTTAATGTACACTGTTGTTTGTTTTCTGTCTTACTCCAACATTGTCATTCTTTGGAGCGTACCACAGTAGTGTAGAGGAACTTGTGATGAACAAATTAATACAGGGCACTTGTGTCTGTCAAGTCGTGAAACTACCTCAACTTGGCCTACATAAATTACCTATGCTACTGCGCTAGCTCAATTCGCGCAATCTGTTACCCCTAGAGAAAAAATGAACAGCATATTTTTATACGAAACTTGATGTAGTTTAATTTTGTACTGCGATCCATTTTCGATGGAGGATCCGTTTTCCTAGTTATTCGAGGAAAACATAGAAAAGTGATATTAAATGTGTTGTATCTCGGAAACTATTCAGAATAGAGTATTTGTCCATGTGAAGTCTTTTGTGCAGAATTACTAATACTATCACCTAACAAAGCATGCACCTTTCCTCCTGACTCAACCTGTATGTAGAGATGAAGAATGAAGTTGTAGAGTGTTAATACCGACCGTTTTATTTCCAAAGCCTTTAAGAGTTTTCACATAAAAAATTCGGAGTAGCATTTTGAATCTTGTTCCGTCGAAGTAGAATTGATGGGACGCTAATAGTGATAATCATTATACACTGGGCCCCATTTGATGGTTTAGTTATTTCGGAAACAATTACACTCATTATTAAACTTTTTAACTCCCGAACAGCGCGACGTAATGATTTAAGGACATTTTCATTCAAATGTTTAGGGCAAATCTATTTCACAGCTGCATTCAAGTCCCTCTTATTACGTATAACCTAACTCGCCCTCATACAATTTGTAACAAGAGTTATTGTAATTAGCCGTCTTGTTATTGACAACATTTATACAGATGCATCGAGATTCCAAAACAAAGCAGGTAGGTACTTGCAGTCAAACTATAAGACTAATGAATGAAAAAGTAACTGACGAATAATAAACGATAGAAGCCTTGTAATAGCACGTTGGAAAGATGGACACAAACCACTTGGCATCAGTAAAAAATTAACATATTCTGCAAAATAACTTACATTTCAAACATAACGTTTCAAAACAAATTTTATAGATTACGGTTTTTGTTTTATTCATTTAATTTTTGCAAGTACTCATGGCGACAAGGAGCAGCTACTGCTAAATACACCATTTCGTTTCCCACAGCAGAATTTCTCAACACCGTAACGTTCGTGGTACTGACTGAAATTGCTTGGCAGATCGTTCGTGAGTGGCAGAGTCGAGGCGAGTGATTGATTGCAGCGATATCGCACACGAGGATCGCTGGGATCCGTCGCTCGTATGTGGGCTCCTTAACATTTAACATCGATAGTTAACAAGTATCGATTGTTATCGTTCACCCCTCACTGCGTTTCATTCCCACGATTGGTCTGCTACAGCTCTACAGCCACACGCAATCGGAAGTGAATATCGATCTCTTAGCGGCCGAAGGTACCTGAATAACTCATGAGGCCATCGTCTCCTTGAAGTGACTGAACAAATCTGTTGTCACATCCACTGTAGATAGTTGTTCAATTCTGCGTTCGGTTGCTGTGTGACCAATTACAATATGACGACACGGTACGTCGTATGAACTTCAGTGGCTAACGGAGAATAAATAACGAGGTAAATAATTTTCCCTTGAAGATGTTCATACGTTATCAAATTAACTAGATTACTGATATCAGTTTGGAGGAACATTGATTAAGTTCAGGAATGTGTCTCTACGGAACTACTAAAAAACCTTAGGAAAAAAAGAGATAACTCAGAACCTGACTATTCAACTGCTAACTTGAGACACAAAACGTTGATCTGTAATAATACTCACATAGTACCTGTCACAGAGTGATGTACTTCTCGCAAGTGAGAGACTGTTTGTTTACTCTTTGGACAATGTATCTTTGACTTGTTGTATTGTATGTTCTGTGACTATGGAATAAAGTGTTGTTGGACTGCTAATCGCTGCTCTATTGTGATTCACGACATAAGAGTTTGGTGCCGAAACCCGGGAATAGACTTTGCCCGAGACAATTTCCACGATTGCCGTTGTGAAACACGAATTCTGGACGCACGTCACGCGGCAATACTACGACGGGGTTTACTGCAGCGATTTGTTACACCACGCAACAAGCTCTTCGACGACAACCGCCATCATATACAGCTAAGTTCAACTGAATTATCACGCAACATGTTTTGTAGTGCCATTTGCAAAAGGAACTGATTACATTATTGCCGCTGTGTACTGCTATTGTAGCTGTTCGATTAGCGCTTTAACGAATTATCAGATCCTACGCTACGCCTACATATTGTTTATGACTAGTGCTGCCATCTAGCGACCATCAATTGAACTACTTCGAGTAGCGATCCAAAGATAACGCCTTACTAGGACCAGCTGATCGCTAGCCGACACTGCTTTAAACTTTGGAGTAATCGGACGGAATGGACGTGCCAGACCACAAACCAGAAGCGCAATTACACTCTCTAAAGAGAAAACGTATGAGAGAAAGAGCAAACATTACGCGACTCGTGGCGGAAGTTGCAAGGTTGCCCGACACATCAGAAATCGCAGATTATAAATATTACAATGACAGATTGGGAAGCGTTCTGGACCGCCTCGTTAAATTAGATGAGGATATTCACGAGTTGTTAGACGATGGCGAATACGAAAAAGATGTTCCTAAATGCGAAGATTATATAGACACCGCGAAACTCACAATTTCTCGATTGTCTCACGAAATAGAGAAACAGCTTGCGAAATCGGTAGCAGACATAAAGATTCCCGACAATCCGCCGGCACAATCTGTAACAATGAGTGTTCCCACAGCTTCAGTAAAACTTCCGCCGATCAAACTTGAGCTTTTTCAGGCGATATTGAGACATGGGCGCGATTCTGGGAGCAGTTTGAGCAGTCGGTTGACAAAGATCCGACGGTAACTACAATCAATAAACACATTTTTCTTCACGGCTATCTCTCCGGAGAACCAAAGCATTTAGTGGACGGTATTGCGGTGACGGCCGAGACGTACGCAGAAACGAAGAGGATTCTCCGAGCGCGTTATGGCAACAAGGATCGAATAATTCAAGCCCACTTAGATTATCTCGAAGCCATAAAACCAATTAAGCTGTCCACCCCAGAGGAACTTAATTCAACATTCATTGAATGCCAGCGACGTATTCAAGCTCTCCGGGCACTTGGGGAAGACGTGAACGGATACGGCCGAGTCCTCGCGCCGAAAATTTTACGCGCCTTTCCGGATGACATATGCCGCCGCTGGATAATTCACGCCAAGCGTACAGGAATATCCGAAGGGGACATTTTGCAACTGATGGAGTTTCTGAACGAGGAAGTCGACGGGGTGCTTACCACGCAGAAGATACGCGGTGAATTTTCAAGCACTTCTAGTAACCTTCCCACAGCGTCCACACTTCATGTACACGCGAAATCTAAAAGATCGACTCCGAAGGATACCAGCGTAAAGGAACCATTCTGCGTCTTTTGTGAATCTGACGGTCATTGGGCGCAAGACTGTAAGAAGATCGTACGCGTTAATGATCGAATAGATAAATTGAAACTAGCAAACAGATGCTTTCTTTGTCTTCAACGTGGCCACAAAGTGCCAAATTGCAAAAAGAAAGAAAAGGCTCGGTGTGTTAACTGTAAAAGACTGCATCATAAGTCCATTTGTGAGGAACGAAAGGATATTAGGGGTCCTGCGGGTCAGACAAACGTTACTTCCGTGGGAAAGGTATCTGTCGCTCCTCACGGATATACGTACCTTCAGACAGCTCAAGTATGCGTCTCAGGACCTACAGGATTGAGCAGGACAACGCGATGTCTACTGGACGCAGGTAGTCAGTCCAGCTTCATAGCAAAATCGCTGATTGATGATCTGAAACTGCAAACGGTAGACCGACAAGAACTAACTGTTTGTTCCTTTGAATCAAACCCTACACGCCCACGCCACCGCAGGCTTGTTCAGTTTAATATGAAGGGGCTTTGGCAGGATTCTTCAGTGCCGCTTACTGCCTTCGAAAGTACTCACGTTATTTCTCACCAGCCTTCAGTTCCACAACATATAAAGAGTTTACCAGATGCCCGTAAGATTACGCTAGCAGATCCGAAAACCGATTCAACAGAAGATCTTCCCGTGGAGATTCTTATAGGAGGCGATTTTTATTGGAAGATAGTGAAGCACAATTCGCCCATACGCATCTCTGAAACCTTAGTGTTAGTTCCTTCTCTGTTTGGCTGGATACTTAGTGGTAACAAGTCACAAGCCTGTGTGCATGCAACCGTGGTAAATTTTGCTCAGACTGACCGATCTCCTCTGCACTCTGACAATGATTTCAGACGCTTTTGGGACTTGGAAACTATAGAGATTACTGCCGATCAGGATCTACCTGTGAACAACAAGGATACGAGACTTCTTGAAGAGTTTAGAGCATCTTTCTCTATAAAGGATCATCGAGCAGTAGTTACACTTCCAAAAATGCAACATAAAGTGCTTTCGAGTAACAGACCTATCGCGGAAAAATGATTCAAGCACCTCAGGGAAAGATTTCAACGTCAAGAGACATTTAAGCAAATGTATTTCGATCTTATGCTAGACTACATTACGAAGGGGCAAGTAGAGGTCGCTCCCACCCCACTCTCAGGAAAGGAGCTATTTTATCTCCCTCATCATGCAGTGAGGAAGGAGAAATACGGAACCACTAAGTGGAGAATAGTCTTTGACGCCTCATCTCACGAAAACAATGCACCTTCTCTGAATGAGGTATTAGAAGCAGGACCGAACCTATTACCAGAGATTATGGAAATTTTACTGCGTTTCAGATTATATTCTACGGCTATCGTCGCGGACATCACACAAGCTTTCCTTCAATTAACCTTGAGCGAAAAGGACAAAGACTTGACCAGATTTTTCTGGTTCAAAATTAGCCAGGATCAAACAGGAAATCTTCAAACGACGGACGAACTAACAGAATACCGTTTTAACAGACTCCCATTCGGCCTGACCTGCAGCCCATTTTTACTTTCTGCAACACTAAGAGAACTTGCCGACAAGTGTATGACAGCATTTCCCACCGTAGCGCCACTTATAAACAAGACTGCATATATGGACGATTTTGTGATCTCAGTAGAAGGTGATAATTTGGGGATAACTATATACTATGAACTTGTAACCCTAATGAAATTGATCAGTCTCCCCTTATCAAAATGGGCTACCAACTGTGAACAACTCCACACTATCTGGAGGGCAGAAGGGCGAGAACTCCACACCCAGACTCAAGTTTTAGGTGTAGACTGGAACACCGCAGGTGACTACTTCTGTATCGATCCTAGCGAAATCATCAGAAGGTCGTCAGAAGAGCCAGCCACCAAACGACTCCTTTTACAATGTACGGCTAAATTCTATGACCCACTCGGACTGTTTTCCCCAGTTTCTCTTGTTGGGAAATTGCTATTCCAGGACACATGGTGCCGAGGAATTGGCTGGGATGAACTTATGCCCTGGGACTTAGGGGCACGATGGCGCACTTGGATATCTAGCTTACCTTCATTGTCACATATACGTGTCCCGAGATGGATTGCTACAGCTCATGGAAGAGACTCTCAGCTGCACGTATTCTGTGACGCCTCGGAAAAGGCATATGGAGCAGCTTTGTACATTCGTACTGTCTTAGATGATGACGTCGTAACCCATTTAGTCTGTAGCAAGAACAGACTTGCTCCTATTAAGAAGGTGACATTGCCTCGACTCGAACTTTTAGCGGCAGTAGTTGGGACCAGACTATTGTGTTACTTTTGCCGTGCAACAGACTTTAAAATTGCCCATGCGATATTGTGGACGGATTCTACAATAACACTAAGTTGGATTCGCTGTGATCCTAACAGATGGAAGACCTTTGTTTGTAATCGGGTAACTGAGATACAAACACACACGACTCCCACGCAATGGAAACACTGCCCAGGACCAGACAATCCTGCTGACCACCTCTCACGTGGACTCCTCGGCTACCAAATGAATTCTCTGGATATTTGGTGGCATGGGCCGCCTTGGCTTACACGCCCTCCTGAATGCTGGCCAAACAACGATACTCCAACGATGGTACGACTTCCTCCCGAAGAAAAGAGGAAGAAAACCCAGAGCCAAGTTTTGTCGATATCTACGCCAACCAGCCTTTTGAACTTACTTAAATTCAGCTCGTACTGGAAGCTCATTCGTATCACAGCATGGACTCTCCGTTTCCTACACAACATTCGTCAGAAGAATAAATCTTCAGGAGAACTTACAGCCACCGAATTATCAGCTGCCAAAATGTATTGGATTCGAGTGGGCCAGAGAGATTCCTTCCCCAACGAATTACATGCACTTCAGAATAACTTACCACTGCCAAGAGAGTCAAAAATCGCACGATACAATCCTTTCCTAGAAGATGGACTGATACGTCTAGGAGGTCGACTGCAGTGCACTAGCCTAAATAGGGAACAAAAACATCCTGTACTCCTTGACGGTTCCCACCACTTCACACAATTGGTTATTCGAGAGACACACATCCGCCTTCATCACTTTGGTGTTCGTTCTGTACTATCCGAACTGCGAACCGAATTTTGGATCCTTAGAGCTCGTCAGGCCATCAAAAGAATCCTATACTCATGTCTCGCATGCAAGATCTTGAAGAATCCACGAGGGCAACAGATCGAAGCACCGCTGCCACCTGAACGAGTTTCACCTGCCAAACCATTTGCTGTAACCGGAATAGACTTTGCTGGCCCACTATTCATCAAAGTGGGGAAGGAAACGCACAAGTCATATATCACTCTTTTCACATGTGCTACCACACGAGCTGTACACCTCGAACTCTGTACAGACTTGTCAACGGACAAGTTTCTTATGGCACTTCAGCGATTCGCCGGAAGACGCGGACTACCCCACACGATATATACAGATAACGCGAAAACATTCCACGCCACGAATATGGAACTAGCCCAACTTTGGAAGGCATTAACCACCACAAAATCTTATCAGTTCCTCGCCCACCACGGTATTACTTGGAAATTCATTGTCTCCCGTGCGGCTTGGTGGGGAGGATGGTGGGAAAGAATGGTGGGCACTATAAAGCGTTGCCTACGGAAGGTATTGGGACTCGCAAAGCTCACTGAGGAACAACTGAATACCACCTTGATCAGTATTGAAGCCGCGGTGAACTCCAGGCCCATCACACCAGGAGATGATTGTGATGCACTCACACCATCCCATTTTCTGACGGGAGAAAAACTTACGACTATTCCGACGGGACCAGAGCCTTCAGCGAGCACAAATTTAACAAAGGAATTCCGACTGAGACAGCAACTCTGTGACAGTTTTTGGAACCGTTGGGTTAAAGAATACCTATTGGAGCTCCGGAACTACCATGAAGTTAAACGCCCATCGGGACGAGTCATCCCCTTTCGCCCTGGCGACATCGTGCTGATCCAAGAGGACCTTCGTCCGCGACATATGTGGAAGAAGGCCAGGATAGAAAAGGTACTACCAGGAAGAGACGGCAGGGTAAGGACGATAATACTCCGGACACCAGAAGGTCACATCATTAGTCGTCCTGTGCAGCTGGCCGTACCTTTGGAGGTCGACCAGGGTGGGGAGGATGTCACAGAGTGATGTACTTCTCGCAAGTGAGAGACTGTTTGTTTACTCTTTGGACAATGTATCTTTGACTTGTTGTATTGTATGTTCTGTGACTATGGAATAAAGTGTTGTTGGACTGCTAATCGCTGCTCTATTGTGATTCACGACAGTACCAGAGACATAAACTGGGATTACACTGGATGTTAACAGGTTTGAAATCCTAAATAGCGATTGGATTGGCTATCGCAAAGCTTACTAAAACATCCGTATTGGTGGAATGTTTCTAGCCGTAAGTAGTACGATAGTATCTAGTGAGGTTAGTACATATGACGACTGCGAAATAACATTGGTGAAGAAAAGTGTTAAAGGAGGAGCAAACATGGCCAGAAAATGCCTATATGGACCCCCTGCTCCAGCAGTGGCGGAATATTTGAAGAAAAAATTGGAGAAGGTCTACGTAAATTTCCTCATAATGTCATAGTATTAGGAAAAATTTCAGCTTACCAGCTATAGACTGCAAGATAGGTAACAGGGACAGGCTGTCATGTGAAACTGTTCAAAATGCGTTTTCGAAAAATTATTTTGAGCAGTTAATTAGAGAACCAACTCACAAATGTGACATCTTGATCTCCTAGTTACAAACAGGCTCGAAATATTCAGCTCAGTTAATGGTTAACAAGAAATCAGTGATCGTAAGGCCGCTATAGCATCAGAGATCGTGCATCACTTACTGAGGGTGTAACTAGAAACGTAAAGAAAGGTTGCAAGACGTTTCTGCTTGTTAGGTGCGACAAGAAACATTCTGAGATTACCTGAACGGTCAACATGAAACATTCATCTCTCAATATACTGAGTATATCTGAACGAAGTTGATGACCGTTGTGTAATTAAACAAGTATATGCGGAGAAAATTGTGCGGGATACGAAAGACCCACCATGGACCCTTGCTAAATGAGATAAACTTGTGATTCCTGTGTTTTGTAATTAAATTACATATTAATACGAAGCACTTGTTATGTTTTTATCCAGAAGTTTTCACGATAAATGTACGGCGCGGGCATGAACTGCGACCACAGGATTTTTTTTTTTTTGTGTCAGTGTTATGATACAGGGTGAGCAAGAGGGGTCTTGGAATCGGGGGTAAACTTTTTTATTAATTTCAGATTTCTCACATATTTCTAGAAATGACTGTCTTGGATTCCACTCAACCGAAGATTTAGCATTGCCGAATTCAAGAGGAAACACAGTGGCTTCAGTAAACACTACATTGTTTGGTTGTCAGGTTATTAACGAGATGATATACCATTCTCTGGACATGGCGGCGGTTTTGTCTTTGTTTTGTAATCTTGGTGAACGTACACCTTTACAGAGCAATGCCGAACTAGAGTCGACTCATTGCGCAGTCCTTAATAATACACGGAAAGGGACAGTTCCATTACCCAGCATAGTACAAACATACCGGCAGCAACCCCGCTCAGCACGTTCCCAGTTCCCACAAGTGCAGCCCCCTTGGTTTGCTGCACTTCTTAATCTCAACAGTAGTTTTTGCATTTGACCTGTCAAATCTCACCGAGACTTCATTCTGTTTTACTCTGTAGAGCGCTTGCAATAGAGTATCAAGATCACCTTCATGCTATAAATGTAGTCATATTCACCTATAATTCATCTGCAGCCACAAATATAGAAAAAATACAAATAGCTGTGCTAGACGAGAGAAAAAAAAATGATGAAATATCAAGAGCGAAAAGTGTTTGGACGTTCTTCAACTACGTACTTCCTTTCTTTCTTTTGCTTGTGCTGTTTTTCCCGCGGATATGCAGGGTCGGCATGGTTAATCGGATGTGACAATGTTAGTTGAAGGGCTGACCGGATGCCCTTCCTGCCGCCACCCCGTACCACCCGGGAAGGAATTAGTGTACCCCAACTGCCTGCGACTAGTGTAATCCATGGAATAGTGCGAGAGTGTTCAGATGTCTGCGAGCCGTGTAACTGAGGCGGAACGTGGGGACCAGCCCGCTATTCACCTAGGGGGATGTGGAAAACCGCCTAAAAACAACATCCAGGCTGGCCGGCACACCGGCTCTCGTCGTTAATCCGTCGGGTGGATTCGATCCGGGGCCGGCGCACCTACCCGAGTCCAGGAAGCAGCGAGTTAGCGCTTTTTTTTTTAATCTAATGAACCGCTGCAGGAGCAGGACGACGGGTAGGGTAGGGGTCGACACCCGAAGCCTGGCCGTCCCGCCGCCACGCCCAAGCAACGTGTTCGAGTTCGAGGATCGAAGGATCAGGAAGAGGATGTAGTGGGTTTGTCGATGTTGTTTTATTTATTTATTTCTTTAATTTTTATAACATTTTTTATAGATTTATTTTTGTTTCATTACAATTAAAGATCCTACAACTGCCGTAGCCGTGCGTCCGAGTCGTCTTCCCTATTCCGTCCGTAGAGGATCAATATGTTCCAGGATTCTTCTTCATTTTCAGCGTCTCATACCCGGAACGCCCCAGTGAGCAGGAGGATCCGCAAATAATGAACCTAAATAATTTGCGAAACGAGTTCTGTACTTCGGGTGGCGGCTGAAAGCTGCATGTGTCGTCATCAATAGGGACCAAAAGTCGAGTGTGCCTTTGGGAGCACCGCAAAATATGTAGTAAACGGCCATGCCTTTTAGCCAGTTAACGGCGTTCGTTCTGGTTGATGGAAAGTATACGCTGTCGGGGCGCAATACTTCATCAGGGGAGATAGACTCCGGCACACGTCAGACGGTGTGCGTCCGAGTCAGCGACTGAGCATGTCGGACACAAGGGGTCGTCCGTCAGATGTATGGAATGTAGCCTCTGACGAGTAGCGAACTTCCCATTCACAACCACGTACCACAATGAACGCACCGTCGTAGGTAGAAAAGGCGTGTGTACCGCTCGCCACACCGTGTTCCAAGCAACTTCCGGATGTCTGTGGGTGACCGTATTTACAGGTTGCTGCTGTTGATAGAGGCCATAATAGTCTTTTGTGGTGGGCTTCCGTGTCTGACCGTAAGTAGCTGAAGTCAATCAAGAACTCTCTGATGTAGGTGAGTGCCGGTGAAATGTGTCCTACAGAAACCGGGGGATGCAGAGAGTGTGGTGCCACTTCCGCTATCAGGGTGCCCGTCAGAGTGGCGTGGGCAGAGGTCCACTTGCGACGCATTAGTGATGAGATAAAGCGACCGCGCACGGTTATATATATGAATTAAACCGATACCGCCCGCCCGCTGCGGCAGCGTCAGGTTGGCGTATCGGACTTTAAAAACCAGACCGGTGCTTACGAAATGTCCATATGCTGCTTGAAATCTGTTGGCCATCGTAGCCGTCAAGGGAAGGATATGCGCAAAATAGTTCAGTTTTGAGGCAAGATAGGTGTTGACATAACGTGTTCTGAGAAGCATATCCAAGCGACGCAGTTTGTTGTCCTGGAGCAGAGCACGTGTCTGGTGTAGGAGCCGGCAGTACGTAGCCGCCGCCGTGCGGCGGACATTGCTATAGAACTGCACTCCTAAACACTTGAGTACGGGCACCTTGTCAAAGGGCACCGCCGTTGTGTGGGAAAGCCCCCCTCCGACATCCATGTATTTTTTCTTCTTCACGTTGATGACGCTCCCAGCGACCGCCCCGTACTGGCGTAGCCACTGTAGCGCCATATGTATTTCATCCTCTGATCTGGCTAGGAACACCACGTCATCGGCGAATGCACCACAACGAAAGGTCTCGTCCCGCAAGCAGATACCAGTTAATCGCTGTCGTAGACCATGTAAAGCTGGTTCAAGCGCTGCAGCAAATAATATACCCGACAGGGGGCACCCTTGTCGCACTGACCGTCCAACAACAATGTGACCAGACTGATAACCGTTGACCATCATGCGGGAGCGCGCTCCGTGGACCAGTCGAAGGACCACCTGTGCAGACTCCGGAGAGAGGCCCATGCGTTGCAAAACTGCGCGTAAGAAGCCGTGGTCGACGCGGTCGAATGCGTGGTCAAAATCTACGGCGACAAGGGCGCCTCGTATTTTGCAGGCCGCCGTCAAAGCAATTACGTCGCGGTATGCTCCTAACGCCGTATGAATGTTGCTGACACCACCTAAACATGTTTGATCGGTGTGGATGGCTTTCCCGATAGCGGTGTGGAGACGCGCGCGGAGGATACGGGCGAAGATCTTGTAGTCGTTGTTGAGGAGTGTGAGTGGGCGAAAGTCCTGCCACCTACAACCTCCATTCGGTTTCGGTACTGGGATCAAGACGCCTTCTGTGAATTCTGTGGGGACAGTGAAATCAGGGCGGATCAGGTCTTGAAACATTTGGAGCCACTTGTCACCCATAAGGTGGTAAAAAGTGCGGTAGAATTCCAGGGGTAAACCGTCCGGTCCAGGCGACTTGTTCGGTGCTCCACGTGCCAAGGCCGATGTCAGCTCGTCTGGTGTAATGGGCAATAGCAGACTATCATCGGGTGCCACGTCCCGAGGGGCGTGAAAATCGTGCAACAGATCGTCATAATCACGTACATTTCGCGGATCTTCCATGTACAAGGTCCCATAGTGTCTGGCGAACGTGTGCGCGATGTCCGTTTGTGTCACTGCGCGGCCGCCCTCCTCCGTGTTTACCGCCGTAATGAGCTGACGTTTGCAGTGGCGCCTCTCGCGCACAATGTGATACACTGACGCTGTTTCGTTGGGGATACAGTCTTGCACTCGCGCACGGATGCGGACACCTTCGAGCTGCTCGGTCCTGATGCGAAGTAGACGAGCTTTGATGCGTTGTACGGACATCTGACGTTCGGGAGACGGCGGTTGCGTCGCCAGCTCACGTAACGCTGTATAGTAAAATTCCGATGTTGCCCTTTGCCAGTTCGATCTGTCACGCCCGTAGGCCATCAAGGTCTTTCGGAGTGCAGGTTTGACACATCCCAGCCACCACAGCAACATGGAAGCATACATGGGCAGGCGCCTCATACATCGACGCCACGTGTCAGTGACTGCTCGCCGACACGCTTCCTCGCGAAGGAGGGAGACTTTCAGCGTCCACGGGCCCCTGCTGCGTCTTGTGAGTTGTCAGGGTAAGGTGACAGTGCAGATGTACGCGAGATGGTCCGTGAAGGCCGTCGGCCAGAGTTCTGCATCACGGGTTGCTGTGCGGAGGGCACGCGAGACGGATATCCGGTCCAGACGACTGGCAGAATGGCTGGTAAAGTGCGTATATCCACTCTGGGTCCCATGATGTAAGAGCCATGTGTCGTGGAGCGCGAGGTCACGTATCAATGCTTGTAGAACCGGGCATGGGACGTAATGCGGTATCTGGTCCTCGGGCCGCAGAACATTGTTAAAATCGCCGCCCACTATGTAATGGTCCATATTTCCTTGCAAAAGTGGGGCTACCTCCTCCGAATAGAAGACATGCCTGTCACCACGGTGCGAAGTACCGGAGGGAGCGTAGACGTTAATGAGGCGGACTGCGCCAAGTGTGAGTGCGATGCCTCGCCCGTTCGGCAAGTACGTCGCGTCCGTCGCGTCTATGCCATCTCGGAGAAGGATGGCCGTTCCTCCTGCGCCATCACCTAAGGGTAGGCTGTAGGTGGTGTAGCCATATAGGTCTAAACGCAGCTCGGGACGGACCACCTGGAGAAGGGCAATGTCCAAGTCTGCCGCTCTGATCATGTCGTGTAACATGCGGGTCTTGAGAGTGGAGTAGACACCATTTACATTGACTGTTCCCACACGGTATGACTGAGACATATCAAGTGGCGGAGGCAGTGTGCCGGTGCAAGCCCACAGTGATCTCACACACCACACAGCCATCCATCTGCATGCTGTGCATTACTGTGCCGTATGAGTCCCTGACTGGCAGAGCCCTCCGGGCTCAATGTCAGCCATGGGCTCTGATGGAGATATCAATGTTTGCTGTGCACCATCTGCCTCCATATCGTCTGCCCAATCACCAAGAGACGATGGTGATGTCATTGGGGGCTGGTCGGTTCCACAGGAGCCCACATTTTGGGAGTCGACAGTCGACGCAATGCGCCTCGTTTTCTGGGCCACCAGATTTAGGAGAGTGTTCCTTGTCTTCAGGCACCTTCTGGTGAATGATGCCATTGGAGGCCGTTGCAATTGTGGACGAGTCAATGAAGTCGATGTCTTCCGCCGGCTTCACATCCCTGTCCTGTTCTTCAGCTGACAATCGCCTCTTCTTGTGTCGCTTGGGTGATTTTTGCTTTCGGGTTCGAGATTCGACATCCACTGGAGGGCGGGGCTCGACACAGTCTCGGTCGCTAGGAACCCCTGTGTCCGATTCCGACAGTGACGGTGGCTGGGTGCCCACGACGCTGCGGTGGGCAGAGGCTGTAGGAACCTCTGCACCGTTGGGCTGCGGCGTCGTCGACGGCGCTGACTCTCCTGCGGAGCTGGCAGCGGCTTGAGGAGGTAGCAGGTTTTGATCATCCATCACATCATGTCGTGCCGCCTCCACGTATGTTAGCGGGAGAGAGGTCATAGTGGATCGTTGGAGAAGTTCATTGCGGGGCACCTGAACGAGGCGGCGCTGCAGACACTCAGTTCTAACATGGCCTTCCTGGCCGCAGCCCGAGCAGGTCCTCGGTTGTCCATCATATATAACAATTGCGCGGCAGCCACCAACGAAAACATATGATGGAACGTGCTTCTTAAGTTCTATGCGCACTTGTCGTACCCCGTTAAGGACAGGGTACGTTTCGAATGTGTTCCATTTCTCCTCTGTGTGGCTCAGAACTGTGCCGTATGGCCGCAGCGCATCAACGACTAGGTTGGCAGGAACTTCGAACGGTAGTTCAAAGATGCGCACGGTACGCACCCCCAGACCAGCATGGTCAACTCCTACCACGCTCACGTTACCGTCTGTGTGACAGAAGCGAAAGCCGTTTGCAGATCGTTGGAGTAATCGGTCGCAGGCCGCTTCGTCAATCAGTTTGAGGTACACTGCGCTGGTTACAATAGACAGATGAATTCCTATCAGTTCTTGTGGTTCTATGTGCATGATGTCTCGTAGAAACCGTTCAATTTCATGGGCCTTCGGTCTCGTGTACGATGCGTTGAACGTTAGTTTGATTGTAGCTTTTCGATATGAGAACGCCATGTCGGGTCGGTACAGGTACTATACGGCAATACAACGACGCGACCGCGCGCTAGCGGGTAAACAACAACACTTGCGGAGCACTGCCCGGCGCGCCGAGCCCGTCCGCACGGTATCACGGCTGAAAGCCGACTGTGCGCGCTCGGCTAACCTGGCGGGTCTTTCTTCAACTACGTACATGGTGCGTAAAATACATGAGGCGCAAAGTGTGATCTCCAGCCGTAGAGTTATTTGTTCTGTAGGCCAGTTACCACAGCTGCACATCAGCGTGCCAAAAGGCAGACGAAGGACAACTTGGTTGAGACCTGGGTTGTTAAGAGTTGATTCTACCGACCAATTTGATGGTTTTTTTCGAACTATATCCATATTCGTGTTAACAACATAAACTTAAACTTCGAATACTAATGAAAAACGCTTACCTTTACGTTTACCTTCAGGGTATATCAGTAATCGACGAAGACGTGCTGAAAATAATGCTTTCTATTTTTTTATGTGAAAACTCTTGAAGCCTTTTAAATAAAAAAAAGCTTTATAACATTATACATCTTTATTGTTCGTATGTACATATTTGCAGGCCTCTGCTGCTAGAGGGCTCCGAATTGTAGTGTAACATGGGGGTGTGTATCATTACTACGTCGTTGCGTGACAAACAGCGTGCTGTAACCGAGTTTCGAATTTGAAAAGTTGTTCTACACACGGAGCACCCTCTCTTTCATCATGGCAGTGCCAGAATACGCACGGGCGCTGCGACATCCGGCGCCTCGGGTTCCCTATCATCCATCATCCTCCATACAGTCCCGACTTGGCCCCATCCGGTTTTCGTATGTTTCCAAAACTTAAAGGACACCTTCGAGGACTCCACTTTGATAGTGATGAAGCGGCGCAAGCAGCGGTGACGTTGCGGCTCCGCCAACAAAGTCAAAGATTCTACATGGACGGAATCAACAAAGTGGTCGGTCGTTGGGAGAAATGTGTTCGTCGCCAGAGTGACTGTGTTGAGTAATAAATATGTAGACGTGCAGAAGAAAGATTTTAATAATGTTTGTTTTGCTTAAAAAGCTGTAAGAGTTTTCAGTGAAGAAAATTGAGTGGATAACTATCAGACGTTTCTATATTTACTGTCAAATTTATTTCTTCGGGCATGACATTTTCTCAGACTCAACTCATCACTTATATGAAAAATAACACTTTCGGAATCTTTCCCCCTCTTGCATAAATTTCTGCGGACACCCGTGGGAATGACTTAGACCAAAGTGTAAACAAATGTAGATGACAATTTTGCTAATACGACCGCAATTCTCTCATCGAAATTGTAAAAATTTGCAAAATAATCGTAGAAGATTGTATTCTACACATGTAATTGTAGCTATTATGTTTTCAGCATTTACCAATATAAATTTATTATAATCAGCAGATCTACGGCTAATGTGCGATGCATCGTATGTACACCAAACACCAATAGATTAGATAAAAAATGTCTTCATTCTCCTTTCTGAAGCTTTTCATCTCCTCCGTATTTTCTATTTTTACCTATAAGCCATATTATATCCGTGCGTACCACTCGAAAGCGCCCTCTACACGCTCAAGTATTTGCACTGCCTTGCCTGTACAGACAATGTTTGCATAGGCAATTCGTCACGTGTGAATGAATCGCAGACTAAAAAAATTGCCTGTTTTACTGTCTTTTCGACCTGTGCGAAGTCTGACGGCACTTGAATTGAAGCAGACAAGACGTGATGACCACATGAGGTGCTTTAGTACATAATATATTGTACGACATGTTTCCGGAATGATGTGGCTCGACGATGAAAGCGATATGATATAAGAAAATTTCAGATCAGCATAGCTTCTGCCCGTTGCCAAGTATCTCAATGTTGATATAAGTCTTTCGTAAGCATTTATCGATTTGTTCATTACAACTTGTATTACGTTACATTACATTTATCGTTTTCCATGGATCCCTTGGAGAGGAGTCTCTGGGATGTGGAAAGAGTCAAAGATGTTTTTTTTTACTCAGATACATGGATATTGTACAATTCTAATGCAGACAGATTTATGAGGTATAATCCTTGTGAAGATATTCGTCGATAGAGTAGAAGGAGTTAGCCAACAGGAAGTTCTTTAATTCACTCTGAAACCGATCTTTATCACTTACAAGATCTTTGATATGCTCTGGTAAGTTATTGAATTTGTAAGTACCGATGTATTTGACTCCTTTTTGTACTAATGTTAATCTTTTCGAGTCCTTATACAGATTGTTTTTGGTTCTGGTATTATAATCATGTTTTGCACTATTTTGTGTAAAAAGAGACATGTTGAAATGACAAAGGACATCAATGAATATATGTACTGAGAAGTAGTAATTAGAATACCAAGTTTATTAAAGAGGTCTCTGCATGATGACCCAGGACTAACGCCGGCCGGGGTAGCCGAGCGGTTGTAGGCGCTACAGTCTGGAACCGCGCGACCGCTACGGTCGCAGGTTCGAATCCTGCCTCGGGCATGGATGTGTGTGATGTCCTTAGGTTAGTTAGGTTTAAGTAGTTCTAAGTTCTAGGGGACTGATGACCTTAGAAGTTAAGTCCCATAGTGCTCAGAGCCATTTGAACCATTTTGAACCTAGGACTAACACCAGATATAATTCTAATGACTCGTTTCTGAATTTTGAAAATGTTCTCTTTGTGAGAGGAGTTTGCCCAAAAGATGATTCCATAACTCATTAGTGAATGGAAGTAGGCAGAATAAACTGACTTCTTCATTTTTAAATCACCTATTTCTGCTATCATGCGCATTGCAAATGTAGCTGAACTAAGGCGTTTCATTAAGTCTAGAGTGTGAGTTTCCAATTTAGGTTGTCGTCAATTTGTAGCCCTAAAAATTTGACACTGTCTACAGCTTTAATTTCGTTGTTTGAGTACATTATACTTATAGGGTCAGGTATTTAGGTGAGTGGCCTCTGTAATGACATCTCACTAGTGTTGCGGCATAATATACTGCAACAACACAAAGAATGTCTTTTCGTCCTAGGAAGTTAAGCCATTCCTCTTTTCGAATAATTCTCTCAGTCAAAGGGAGCGAAGACGTTACTCTCTTTAGGAGACTCTCTTTGGTTCATCTTCTCCGTACAGATCTATTTCTTTGTATAACTTCCGAAGTAATAGCACTAGACACAATAATTATCTGATAAGCGAATTTAATTAGTTTGGCTATGTCCAGGAAGTGCTCTGCACTCCCGGACTACTGATTCAGGACTGTGCGAATGCTGCATTGTGGTTGCAAGGTGTAAATGCGAATTGAATACTACGTACCGGGTGCGCAGACTGTCGTTGCGAACACGGTCTGCTCAGACAAACCTGAGCGTGTAAAGGGCCCTTGACTCAGCCAGTTTGTGTTTAGGGGAGTGGACTCAGTAATGAGATCTCACTAGTAAGCATATCCCCCTACAGCGAGACGGAGCCTGGTCCGCCCCTGGTATCGATCCCCTGGGTGAACAGCGGAATCCGCAGCACAGTATGAACGCCCCAGGCGGCCACAGTATGCGCCGCCCGCTGCCACCGCCGGCCAGCATGCCCCCGCCCGCTGCCGGCTCGCTGCGCACGGGTCTCCTGTGGCGCCCTGAAACCAACACCCCTGCACCTGCACTCTGCTACTCACACAGGGCACTCCACTTGTTAGGCTTCCTTCCCGTTCCATTCTCTGTTTAGTCGTAAGGAGAATGGCTACTTGTACGCCTCTGCCAGAGCTGTTAGTTACATGTTCCGAAGATCATACTAACAATTCTTTTATCGACATGATATGGAATGAATCAGTTTACAGGATATGCATACACGATTAGTGTTAACACGTACGAACACATAACTATTTTAGTCGTACTGTAAACTGTCTATGTACACTGAAGCGCCAAAGAGACTGATAAAGGCATGTTGTTGTTGTGGTTTGATGCAGCTCTCCATGCTACTCTATCCTGTGCAAGCTTCTTCATCTCCCAGTACCTACTGCAACCTACATCCTTCTGAATCTGCTTAGTGTATTCATCTCTTGGTCTCCCTCTACGATTTTTACCCTCCACGCTGCCCTCCAATTCTAAATTTGTGATCCCTTGATGCCTCAGAATATGCCCTACCAACCGATCCCTTCTTCTAGTCAAGTTGTGCCACAACTCCTCTTCTCCCCAATTCTATACAATACCTCCTCATTAGTTATGTGATCTACCCATCTAATGTTCAGCATTCTTCTGTAGCACCACATTTCGAAAGCTTCTATTCTCTTCTTGTCTACACTATTTATCGTCCACGTTTCACTTCCATAGAAGGCTACACTCCATACAAATACTTTCAGAAACGACTTCCTGACACTTAATTTTATAATCGATGTTAACAAATTTCTCTTCTTCAGAAACGCTTTCCTTGCCATTGCCAGTCTACATTTTATATCCGCTCTACTTCGACCGGTGTGGCCGTGCGGTTCTAAGCGCGTCAGTTTGGAACCGCGTGACCGCTACGGTCGCAGGTTCGAATCCTGCCTTGGGAATGGATGTGTGTGATGTCCTTAGGTTAGTTAGGTTTAAGTAGTTCTAAGTTCTAGGGGAACCATTTGAATCTACTTCGACCATCATCAGTTATTTTGCTCCCCAAATAGCAAAACTCCTTTACTACTTTAAGCGTCTCATTTCCTAATCTAATTCCCTCAGCATCACTCAATTTAATTCGACTACATTCCATTATCCTCGATTTGCTTTTGTTTGTGTTCATCTTATATCCACCTTTCAGACACTGTCCATTCCGTTCAACTACTGTTCCAAGTCCTTTGCTGTCTCTGACACAATTACAATGTCATCGGCGAACCTCAGAGTTTTCATTTCTTCTCCGTAGATTTTAATACCTACTCCGAATTTTTCTTTTGTTTCCTTTACGGCTTGCTCCATATACTGATTGAATAACACCGGGGAGAGGCTACAACCCTGTCTCACTCCCTTCCCAACCGCTGCTTCCCTTTCATGCCCCTCGACTCTTATGACTGCCATCTGGTTTCTGTACAAATTGCAAATAGCCTTTCGCTCCCTGTATTTTACCCCTGCCACCTTCAGAAATTGAAAGAGAGTATTCCAGTCAACACTGTTAAAAGCTTTCTCTAAGTCTACAAATGCTAGAAACGTAGGTTTGCCTTTCCTTAATCTTTCTTCTAAGATGAGTCGCGTTAGTATTTTGCAGCTGTGACTTATTAAACTGATAATTCGGTAATTTTCACATCTGTCAACACCTTCTTTCTTTTATCAACATGATATGGAATGAATCAGTTTACTGGATATGTACACACGATTAGTGTTAACATGTACGAACACGTTACTATTTTAATCGTACTGTAAGCTTTGTATGTACACTGAAGCGCCAAAGAAACTGATATAGGCACGCGAATTCAAATACAGAGATACGTAAACAGATAGAATACGGCGCTGCGGTCGGCAGCGCCTATATAAGACGACAACTGCCTGGCGCAGTTGTCAGGTTACTCCTGCTACAATGGCAGGTTATCAAGATTTAAGAAAGTTTGAACGTTGGTGTAATAGTCGGCGCACGAGCGAATGGGACACAGCATCTCCGAGATAGCGATGAAGTGAGGATTTTCCCGTACGACCATCTCACGAGTGTACCGTCAATATCAGGAATCCGGTAAAACATCAGATCACCGACATCGCTGCGGCCGGTGATAGATCTTGTGAGAACGGGACCAACGAGACTGAAGAGGATCGCTCAATGTGACAGAAGTGCAACCCTTCCGCAAACTGCCGCAGATTTCAATGCTGGGCCATAAACAAGTGTCAGCGTGCGAAGCATTCAACGAAACACCATCGATATGGGCTTTCGGAACCGAAGGCCCACTCGTGTACCCTTGATGACTGCACGACACAAAACTTTACGCCTCGCCTGGGCCCGTCAACGCCGACAATGCATTCTTGATGACTGGAAACCTTGCCTGGTCGGACGAGTCTCGTTTAAAATTGTATCGATCTGATGGGTGTGTACGAGTATGGAAATAACCTCATGAATCCATGGACCTTGCATGTCAGCTGGGGAATATTCAAGCTGGTGGAGGCTCTGTAAAAAGGTGTGGGGCGTGTGCAGCTGGAGTGATACGGGACCCCTGATACGTCTAGATACGACTCCGACAGGTGACACGTACGTAAGCATCCTGTCTAATCACTTGCGAGCATTCATGTCCATTGTGCATTTTGACGGACTTGAGCAATTCCAGCACGACAATGCGACACCCCACACGTCCAGAATTGCTACAAAGTGGCTCCAGGTACACTCTTCTGCATTTAAACACTTCCGCTGGCCACCAAACTCACCCAGACATGAACATTATTGACCGTATTTTTAAGGATTTATGGACAGCCCTGCAGGATTGATGGTGTCAGTTCCCTCCAGCACTACTTCAGATACAAGTCGAGTCCATGCCAGGTCGTGTTGCGGCAATCCTCGCAGGGGCCCTACACAATATTAGGCTGGTGTACCAGTTTCTTTGGCTCTTCAGTGTAATTTATGTATGCGTGAAATACTGAATAATTTTTTTTTCCACAAACTTTCGCGTCGTTTAACGTGTGCTTTAGGTATCGTACTCAACTACTGAGCAAATCTGACTGTTGGTTGTCCCTGTGTTGCGCATGTGAAGTGTTTCGTGAAACAACACTTAAATCTTAATGTAATGCTGAGTTTAAAATAACGAAAATTAATCTAATTAAATCACAAAAGGAACTAACTGTATACTCAGTGAAAACTATTTAACTGAAACTCAATACTTAAGTACGTTATGAAAGTTACGTAACATTATGTGCAATGTCTGATCTGTTCAAGGAGTTAGATATTTGAACTCCATCATCAGAGTACATATACTCTCTAACGTAATTCGTTATAAATAATCCATCTCAATTGGCGAAGAACAGAGATGTTCATACGTACAACACTAGAGGGAAAAATGACCTTTCCTATCCATTATTGAAGCTGTCAGTTGCTCAAAAAGAGTACATTATTCAGTAACAAATATCTTTGATCATTTGCCCAACAACATAAAGTGTCTGTCACGTAGCAGATCAAGTTTTAAGTCTAGCTTAAAACCATTTCTTTTGGATAACTCCTTCCATTTCATGGACGAGTTTCTGTTTCAGAACTGGTAAAAAAAATTGCTGCGTGTAGAACTAAAAATATCAGTAATGACAATATAAGCACTATTCATGTGTGTGTATTTATATCTTCTAATCTGACTTGTTCCACATCATATCGATAAAATAATCGTCAAAATGATCTACGGAACATGACATAACTAAACTAAACTAATATCCACAAAATACAGTACTGCTCAAAACGGTAGAAAATAACTGTTTAACATAACCAACACTGTTCACTGTAAATTAATCTGCTTGCTTAGCACAACACCTGGAAATTCGGGCTACAATGTATTGCAACTTTATAAGGGAAAGAAGTTAACAGAGCATTTAAATTCATATTATGTAAATGATAACCCATTGTGCGAGGGACAGACTTCAGAAAAAAGATGTCTGCTGTGAGCGCTATTCGGGTCCGCGCCATAGATGTTTCGTGAAAACGTCAGGATAAAATCATAGTAAGTGTTTCGTAGCTTAGTTATCAACCTCTTTAATACAATAGTTACAAAGGGTAGTATAATGGTTACAGAATAGATAAACAAGTTTATCATAAGTAACAAGAGGCTGCGGACTCGTGAAGTCAGAGAAATGTATCGAGGGATATTTAACGGTGTGCTTAGTATCATCAGCTACGAGATCTGCATGATCGGCAGTGGAATTTTTCACAAAATAGACAACCGCCTCAAACAGATCACAGGCATACATGGCATGAGCTTCGGTACGCTCGATATAACACCGTGATGGGGCCGAGGTGCAGGCTTTGCACCGATTTTTCATTTCCTTTTTAATGGTGCCGTAGCTCTCGCTTTCGCTTGCCACTGGACTTCTGAGGCTTTTTGGATTCCTTTCGACTCTAGATTTCTTCTGAATTGCGTCTTCTTTAATTCCGAGCAAATTTACGAATTATATTAGAAGACATATTTAATTTGCTTGTAATTTTTAATTACCGATTCTCACTTATATTCCGGCGAATTTTTTCTTGTCTCGCTTTGGGCCCTAGTGGCGCACCGCAAGCTCCTGGCTAAAGCTAATTCGTAACAATGACCTAGACTTGTAACTCTTCAGGCTTTCCCGGCGATCTAATGACATCTTGGGTTGTCGGGTGTTCTACCGGATATCAGCGTTTTTTTTTTTTTTTTTTTTTTTGCTCTTTTCATTCTCTGCCCAGAGGGGACAGAGCGGGCTGTTTTAGGGCTTGCTATTTGCCCTTTTCAGCCATGGGTTTGTACATTTTATTTTTAAACAATTTTTACATTTGTCTTGCTACATAGTGCAAGTTTCCTTTTGGTCATTAACAATTACAAAGATTTTTAGATATTTTAACATTTGCAATGGGATTTTAACAGTTTCAATGATATTTTAGCAGTTTTAGTGATATTTTAACAAATACAATGAGATTTGGACAACTACAATGATATTTTAGCAATTTCAGTGGTATTTTAACAATTTTGTTAATATTACATTACAGTTTCGTTTTTATTTAGTTTATTTTACAATGCATTTGTTCTTTGTCGTTAATAGTTTATAATTACAGATATCTTATAATATGGGCAACTGCTTATTTTACTATACATATGCATTTGTTTTATATTTCTTATTTAGTGTACAGAGCGAGGGAGGGGGAGTAGAGGGAGTTGGGTTAGGTGTATTTTGGTGGTTCTTTGTGGGCCATGTTCTTGTGTGTTTAGTGGTGTTTGTGTTTTATGCTTGAGTCCTTTCGTCTAGGTGTGTGGGGATGGTGATGTTTGCTGTTAGTGGTGATAGGATTGGGGCGAGATCGGGTTACGTCTTAGCTGTGTTGTGGGCGATTGTGTGGGTGGGTGTTCTGTATTTGAATTTGGGTTTCCTTTTTGTTCTGTGGTTGACTGTGATTAGGTCCTCCATGTCCGGTCTTTTGTTTAGGATATGATTTCCGTATCTGGCTCTCATTTTGGCTAACCTGGTTTGTAGTGGTTCCATTCTGGTTGTCTCATATACTTCATTGCTTGGTGTCAGATACGGCATCCTTGCGATACTTCGTATTAGTCTGCGTTCTGTGCTGTACAGTCTTATTGCAATCGGCGCATGTATGCCTCCCAGGGGGGCTGCAGCATACTCTAGAACTGAACGAATGGTTGGTATCTAGTGCCGTTTGAGTGTTGCAGCCATGGAAGCGTCCTTGCACTTGTCGTACTAGGTTTTGTCTGAGTCGGGTTTTATTAAGGAGGTATGTCAGGTGGGTTTTCCAGTTGAGATGTTTGTCTAGGTATACTCCGAGGTATCTAGCTGTGTCGTTTAGTTGTAGGGGGCTGTTCCAGAGGGTTAGTCGGATGTCATGTTCGTTCCGTTGTTTCTTTTTTGTTAAGTGTCTGTGTCTGAAGAGGACTGTCTGTGTCTTGGTTGGGTTAGGTCGTATCCTCCATTTTGCCATCCAGGTTTCTAGGCGGTGGAGGTGTGTGGTCGTTTTTCGTTGCAGTGTCGTTGTGCGTAGTTCCGTACACCAGTAAGCCGTGTCGTCTCCATATAGTCCCATTTCTTCGTGGGGAGTGGACCTGGTCCAGTATTTATGCCTATGGCCTTCCCCCTCCACCAACGGCTGCAGGCGCTTCCTCTGTGGTCCGCGCCCATTCCCTGCGACCTGCTGGAGCGTTGCTGCTCCGTTTTCCGTCCGCTGCGGTTCTAGCTGTTCCCTCTGCGGTCCGTGCCCACCAAACCCGCTCCTGGGGGTTTCATCTACGGTCTGGGATGCCAAGCGTTCCCCCTGCGGTCCGCGCCCGCTCACCACGACCTGTTGGAGCGTTGCCGCCCCGTTTTTCGTCCGCTGCGGCTCTGGATGTTCCGTCTGCGGTCCGCGCCCACCAGTCCCACTTCTGGGTGTTCCATCTTCGGTCTGGTGCGCCTGGCAGTCCGTCAGGGGCTCGTTTTCCATCTCCATGTCTCCATGTCTCATGGAGATGAAAAACGAGCCGCTGACGGACTGCCAGGCGCACCAGACCGAAGATGGAACACCCAGAAGTGGGATTGGTGGACGTGGACCGCAGAGGGAACATCCAGAGCCGCAACGGACGAAAAACGGAGCGGCAACGCTCCAGCAGGTCGCAGGGAATGGGCGCGGACCACAGAGGAAGCGCCTGCAGCCGTTGGTGGAGGGGGAAGGCCATAGGCATAAATACTGGACCGGGTCCACTCGAGGAGCAGTCTCAGGTCGCACCTGATGAAGGTCACAAGCTACGTGACCGAAATATCGTGCAAGTACGACGCTGATATCCGGCAGAACATCCGACAACCCAAGATGTCAATGACCTAGACTGTTGTGATGCCGTCATAAGCAAAAAACAACATTGTTGCACAAATACGCACAGACATGGTCTACACGTTGGGGGCTCAGTCATTATTAACACATTAGTGGTCTCGTAGTTATTAGCAAGCCAAATCTTACAGAGTTCACTTACGAGTTAAAAGACTTTTTCACGTTGGTCAAAAAAAAAAAAGGTTCTTAATATACTTTAAGACTGCATACACTCTGATATTAAAGAATTATCTGTGGTGGTATCGTGCCGGTTCTCACATTAACAAGTCATAACTAAGAGGAGACATCTGCGTTCGTGCTGAGGCATGAGGACAGTCCAGTGTCCTTCACCGCATATGCGAATGTAATAGGAGAGACGACATTGGTAGGAAGTACCTTCTGCCATGTAGCGTGTAGTGGCTTGCGGAACTTACACGTATTGTAGATCCGAAGGTCAATTGTCTCTGCTAGCTTTACGGCAAAATTACTTTTTATTCTTGAGGTGAACGGAAAACTAGCACCAGACTGCACGATAGTGGTAGGCCGAGTTAGCGGAGCGAAACTCGGGCGTCTGATGTCCTAGAGAAGAGCTGCTCCGCGACAGAAGAGGCATTGGCGTCATGGCGCGGCTGGGCCGTGTCGTGCTGCTGTCGCAGGGCTTATCAGCGCAAACAGAACAAGCGTGTCACGAGAAACTGCACCAGCGCAGAGAACCTGCCACCTTTAAGTACCTTATGTTTTGGGGCCAGAACAAAGGTGACTGCTGTGGGGAATGTTATTATTCAAATTTACGTTGACGGGAAGGTTATGGGGAATTGCTCCTATAGCATGGGAACTTACAACAAACATTTCGTATGAGAACAACATAAAGGCGCACAAGGATTCTTTCAAATCCTCGTTTAGTCACCTCACACATCATTTCTTAGACGAATCAGCTAAACCCCGAGTGCTAGAGGACATGTGCTTTGGAGAGGACTGTCGGATTAAGGTCTGGTAGCAGCTTTATTTCATTGAGGGATTCCTTTTGAATGTTTGTTATATGAAGACTTTTGCGGTAGCTATTGATCTTATGTTGGCCGAAGGCATTTCACTGTTAGCGTTTGGTGAAGTGCACCGTTATGGACTGTAGAGTAGAGACATGGGGGAAGAAAAACTCGGGTGGTTTTTCCATTTACCGGGAACTGTAGCGACTAGTCAGAGGCTATCGCAGCTCGCTAAAAACTCCCCGGCGCCCTGAGGAAAGGGGGTGGGGGCTGTGACGTCATCGCAGTGGAAGTTGAGATGCAGAGCCCACGCCAGAGAAACGCGTCCCAGAACCCCCAATGTACGGGAAGCCGCTGACCCCATGTATTAGTGCCCGTCGTAGCTGTCCTGGTTTCGAGATTCCATTAATATGTTTTCAACGAATTCTTTTCTCTGTGGCCAATGGTATCTTAACGCTGCCAACAGTGGTTTCCAAACGTTGGTGGTTATAAATTTTGTGACTCTGTTGATTAATGCGTTTGAGTGATGTGTTCTGGGAGTTTCTCTAAAGACAGTGTCCTATTAGTTCGAGGCGGGCGAGAGAATCTCGTTCCCTGCCTAGTTCATGCTGTGTCTCGTGTCACAACAATGATCAGCAACAGAGACGTCTATGTTCATCGCATCTATCTGCATCAGTGCAATATATCTGCCCCATGAATGATTGCTAACACTGGGACTGCATCTTGAAAACTCGTTGTCTTCTCAGATAAGAGGTCGCTTTTTACATAACGCAGCACCGTTGGCATTCGCATCAGAGAGCGAAGACACATTTGATTCGATGTTTTTCGAAAAGCCTACCGACACTGGATGACGCACGGGGTGACGCACCGCCAATATAAATCAGGGAAATCATATTCTAGCTGCTGTAGGTTTAATAAGTGCTATTCAAAATGCACGGCGAATCTGCTTCTCGAATAGCAGTGCTGAACAAATACAGACCGGCGATTACCAAGCTATGGTGACAAATCTGAGAAATTCGAATTTGTGGTAAGTTCTTATGGGACCAAACTGCTGAGGTCATCGGTCCCTAGGCTTACACACTGCTTAATCTAACTTAAACTAACTTATGCTAAGGACAACACACACACATCCATGCCCGGGAGGGGGGAGGGCGGGGAGGGGACTCGAACTTCCGACGGGGGGAACCGCGCGAACCGTGGCAAGACGGCTACGACCGCGCGGCTACCCCGCGCGCCAAATCTGGGGATCTGATATAATACATGTGTGAAGAAATGAACGTTCTACATCGCTGCGTTGAGAAGAATAATGACAGCGAGTAGCTCGTAAGTGCAGATCAGTATGTGTTGGGTTGCGATACACACGGCGACCCTACGAGCCAATTACTTGTTGGCCTGTCAGCCGTACTTCTTTACGTACAGTAACTACACTGTCCAGTTGCATTAATGTGACCACCTGCCAAAAACCTGAACAACCACGTTTTCCAGCGCAGACCGCTGCGAAACGTGCTGGATGGGAGTCAACGATGTTCTGGAAGGTACCGACAAGGAGGCGGAGCCATGCTGACTCCACTGCCGTGGACAGCTGCTGTATGTTTAGTAAGTTTGGTGGCCAGGGAAGTACGGTAAATTCATCGTGGTGCTCTTCGAACTACGCACGTGCACTGGGAGCTGGGCCGCGCGGTATAACGGCGCGGTCTGGGCTTCTTCTCACGGTCCTCGCTGCTCCCCCCGTCGGAGGTTCGAGTCCTCCCTGGGCATGGGTTTGTGTGTTGTCCTTAGAGTAAGTTAGTTTCAGTTAGATTAAGTAGTGTGTAAGCTTAGGGGCCGATGACCTAAGCAGTTTGGTCCCATAAGATCTTACCACAATTTACAGTTTTTACTGAGAGCTGTGTTACACGTTGCATTCCCATGCTAGTAGGTGACATCGTACCGAAGAAAAATGAACACCTAGGAGTGGACATGATCCCCGAGGATAGATACATACTTGCGTTGATCCGTTGTGCTTTCCAGAATGACGAGATCATCCAGGGAATGCCTTGAAAACATTCCCCAGACCATAATGTTCCCTCCTCCGGTCTGGAGTCTTCCGACGGTTGTTGCAGTCTTGGCTTTCAGACGCTTTGCGTGTCCGATGGAGCATAAAACGTGTTTCATCTTAAAAGTTTACCTGTCGCCACTCACTGTATCTCCGGGTGTGGTACTGACGTACAAACTCCAGCCGTCGTTGCCGATGAACACCGTCGGCACGTGTGTATGAACCAGGCGCCTGCAGTGGAGGCCCGAGCGAGGTGGCGCAGTGTCTAGCACATTGGACTCGCATTCGGGAGGACGACGGTTCAATCCCGCGTCCGGCCATCCTGATTTAGGTTTTCCGTGATTTCCCTAAACCGCTCCAGGCAAATGCCGCGATGGCTCCTTTGAAAGCGCACGGCCGACTTCCTTCCTCGCCCTTCCATAATCCGATGAGACCGATGACGTCGCTGTTTTGTCTCTTCCCCCACACAACCCCAACTCTGCAGCGGAGGGACATACACAGCAACGTTCGCTGAACAGTCATTGACGAGACATTGCTGGCAGCCCCTTGGTTCATCTAGTCGGTCAGTTGCTCAACATATCTCCATAGCTGGCGTTCACCCCTCTCATCTATGGCTCGTGGTGCATCACAGTTGCCTCAGGGCCGATTTTGAATAGCGCCAATTGCCATGCACGACGTATTTTAATCATGGCGGAAAGCGAAAAGTTTACAAACGTAGCTGTTTTGGGAATGCTTCCACCCTTGGCCAGGAAGACAGCGATCATGTTCTTTTGGACGTCAGATAAACAGCTCCGTTTCCGCAATAGAACGGCTGCACTGTTTTCTGCGTCCCGCCGACGCGCTTCATGTACCCTCACCGGCCGAGGTGGCCGAGCGGTTCTAGGCGCTTCAGTCCGGAACCGCGCTGCTCCTACGGTCGTAGGTTCGAATCTTGCCTCGGGCATGGATGTGTGTGATGTCCTTAGGTTTAAGTAGTTCTATGTCAAGGGGACTGATAACCTCAGATGTTAAGTTCCATAGTGCTCGGAGCCATTTGAAACATCTAACCTCGACAGCTAGTGCTAACACCTGCCATCTGTAAATCGTTATTGCACGTCGACCTCGAACAAAATTTGTGGTTACATTAATGTGACTGGACCGCGTGGTTTTGGTGCAATATCTTCTTAGCTGACTGTATTCGAGGAAGATTGCAAATGAGGCTGTGTTGGTTTCGTGGCCAGTAGCCTCAACTGTAGTAGCCACACCATCACACCATAGAAATTTGGATCGATACCTGTAACTTGCTCATTACTCTTGAAGGAGCGCCGCGTGAGATTAGCCGAGCGGTCTAGGGTGCTGCAGTCATGGACTGTGCGGCTGGTCCCGGCGGAGGTTCGAGTCCTCCCTCGGGCATGGGTGTGTGTGTTTGTCCTTAGGATAATTTAGGTTAAGTAGTGTGTTGTCACCGCAGCCTAGGTCCTAGGCGGTAGCCTTTAAATCGGCCGCGGTCCGTTAGTATACGTCGGACCCGCGTGTCGCCACTATCAGTGATTGCAGACCGAGCGCCGCCACACGGCAGGTCTAGTCTAGAGAGACATCCTTGCACTCGCCCCAGTTGTACAGCCGACTTTGCTAGCGATGGTTCACTGTCTACATACGCTCTCATTTGCCGAGACAACAATTTAGCATGGCCTTCAGCTACGTCATTTGCTACGACCTAGCAAGGCGCCATATTCAGTTCCTATTCTGAAGAGATAATATTGTGAATCATGTACCGTCAAGAGCGACGTTCATCATTAATGGATTAAAGTTAAGTATCAAGCTAATACCGTCCGCTTTCTGAATTTTAATTCCTTGTCATGTTGCAGACCTCACGTCAGTATAGTCCTTCCCTCCTCCCCTCCTCACGCCAGCCTGCGTGGGCTAAAACGCGTGCATTTCGGCCCCCACTAGTAACACGGTGTTGGCTCTTCTGCCAACACAACAAGTAGTGTGTCAGCTTAGGGACTGATGACCTTAGCAGTTAACTTCCACAAGCTTTCACACACATTTGAACATTTTTTTTTTTTTTTGAAGGAGCGGCATTTTGTTTTTTCAGTACAAATACGACTTGTTCAAAAATTTAATGACAGTGTAGTTGTGGGTGCAAATGGTGGTGTGAAAATTGTGATTCAGAAATATGTAGGCGGATCAATCATTGAAATCCATGTGGAAGTTAGATCAGCTGTCTGCAAAGTGTGTAATCGAAAGACTTTAAAATGCTGTAAATGAATGGTTTTATGTATGAACGCTCTGCCACATACATATCTGCTAGAAATCAATCAAGGTTCAAGAGTGGGATAAAAATTCATGGTGAGAGGATATCAGTGATAGGATTCGCCGATGAAATTGCTATCCTCAGTTAAAATGAACAATAATTACAGTTTACGGAATCCAACGAACAGTCTAAAGAGCACAGATTATGGGTTGAATGTAAATCGAACGGCTGGTCCCGGCGGAGATTCGAGTCCTCCCTCGGGCATGGGTGTGTGTGTTTGTCCTTAGGATGATTTAGGTTAAGTAGTGTGTAAGCTTAGGGACTGATGACCTTAGCAGTTAAGTCCCATAAGATTTCACACACATTTGATCATTTTTTTAGTAAATCGAAGAAAGACGGAAGTAATGCGAAGTAGCAGAAATGAGAACAGCGAGAAAGTTAACATCAGAATTGGGGGCAACGAAGCAGACGAAGTTAAGGAATTCAGCTACCTAGGCAGCAAAATAACCCGTGATGGATGTAGCAAGGAGGACGTGAAATGCAGACTAGCGCTAGCAAGGAGGGCATTCACGGCCAAGGAAAATCTAGGCCTCAATTTGGCAAAGAAATATCTGAGAATGTACGTTTGGAGCACAACTTTGTGTTGGTAGTGAAACATGAACTATGGGAAAACCGGAACAGAAGAGAATCGAAGTATTTGAGATGTGGTGCAACAGAAGAATGTTGAAAATTAGGTTGATTGATAAAGTAAGAAAAGAGGACATTCTCCGCAGAATCGGCGAGAAAAGGGATCTACGGAAAACAATAACTATGAGAAGGGACAAGGTGATAGGTCATCCTTTAGGCATTAGGGAATAACTTCCTTAGTACTAGACGGAGCTATAAAGGCAAAGAGGAAGACAGAGATTGGAATACATCCAACAAATAATGGAGGACATAGGATGCAAGTGCTGCTCTGACATGAAAATGTTGGCACAGGAGAGGAATTCGTGGCGGACCGTATCAAACCAGTCAGAAGACTGATGACTGAAAAAAAAAGAAAAAAAATCCGCCAAGAAGACAGTTTACAGCAGAACAAAGCATCATCGTACAGTTTTGCATTTCCCTGCAATATTTCTGCATTTCCGACGTCTTTTTTAAAATTTGGTTTCCTTAATAGCCATTGATTTGGCCCTCCATGAGGAAGCTAAGGTGAAGTATGATTTCCCATTTCTATATGGTTTTCTGTTTCTGTTAATAACATAATGTGCAGAGAATTATTTTATGTCTTTGCTGACATGAATTACTTTCTATATTGACTAAACATAACTTCCCGTGTAAGTTGTCCGCCGCTCGTGGTCTCGCGGTAGCGTTCTCGCTTCCCGAGCACGGGGTCCCGGGTTCGATTCCCGGCGGGGTCAGGGATTTTCACCTGCCTCGTGATGACTGGGTGTTTGTGTTGTCCTCATCATTTCATCATCATCCAGGAAAGTGGCGAAATTGGACTGAGCAAAGATTGGGACATTGTACGGGCGCTGATAACCACGCAGTTGAGCGCCCCACAAACCAAACTTCATCATCATCACCGTGTAAGTTTACAATGCTTTTTGTTTCCGTAAATTCGGAATACAGTTGCTCTAGGATAAAGGTAATAATTTTTGGGCCGAAACTAGATTCTAAAAATAATTGTTCAAGGATAGGTGACAGAAAATAGTGGAAGTGAAGTGATCGTCTGTCATAGCAGTTTGAGAGTACTGACACGGAATTGCATCAAATCTTGCGCTTCATCGACTGGTCCGTAATTGTACTATTCCTAACACTACCGTTATTTCCAACCCACACGTCTGGTGCAACGTCTGTTATCCTAGAGTCTTTGCTTGCCTATTAGATCGATCTCTACAATAGTGTGCATTTCAGCTAATGTTAGTCCGCTCTCACAGCGGATGTGTCCACGTGAAACGCGACATGGTAGTGCTTTACATCATGTACCATGCACCACATGGCGCGAGATGTGTTACGTACTATGTCAAACACGGTTGGAAAAGCCTGCGCGACAGAGAGAAGCTAGAAATCCGACACGGGGTCAGATAAGTTTCGTATTAATACCTAACACTCACAGTGTTAATCTACAATGTTGTTCGCGGTCTGCAGACTTATTCTGTGGACTAAAACGTTTTTACTAGAGAAGAGCTCTGCACTTTTTGTTTTGTCTCTGCAGGAATTTTTCTCCGCGCTCTCTCATCCGGATTAATCACAGGTTCCGCATAATACTGCCTCGTCCTCCCTTTGTACTTCCCCCTTTACAGCCGACGTCTCGGCTTTCGTATTAATAAAAGAAGGAAAAAAGTCCTTTCTTTTTTCTTACTTGCCTACTGGCCACCGTGGGCCGTTATAACAAAGAAGCCTGTTTCAGCTTTTATTTCGTACTAGCTGGTTACCCAGCCATGACAGGTGACTTTTATTATGATTTACGTATCACCACCAGACACGCGTCCACCCCTGTGGATCCTTTGTTATCAAGACGTTACCAGTCACTCTAGAAAGCCCGAGTACTATGGATTGCCAGTTAATATTTCTCGTTTTAGAAAATTTTGTCGTCGCCCCTCCCACCCTCACCACTACCATACACCTAGGAATAAATTTTCATTGAAACTATCAACAGTTAGTCAATTGACACCTAAAATTGTGACTCGGTTACTAATATCTTTTGTTTCCGATCATTTTTACAACTCACTTTCTTCACAAACCTACCATTAGTTCTAGCAGTGCTGCTTCTACGGAGTGTAAAGAGTAGAAGCGCAATATTTCTGTTGGTAACAGAGGACTGTATGTTGAACAACATTATATCAGTATTTACATTTACAGACCAAGAATTTTAGCTATTACAAGTCGTATGTTTTTAGGTTCAGTAGTACCTCCAAGAACATGCTGCAAAAGCAAGCCATTTATGCACATTTTTTCCCTGGCCAGCAGGTAAGGTGTTGAAATGTGGACACAGGGACGCGAAACGGTTACTCTATACTGACAGCCGTGGTCCACTTGGTGGTGGAGTTAAAGCCATGCAGAAAACACTTGGTCGTAAGGTTCATGATGCAGAGAAAAAACAATCAACACACTGATATGTGTACATGTTAAGGTACCACATATAAAAATATCTGCACTTGTGCCTGTTACACGTCATATACATAGCCTGCTCTCTTCTTCCCACCCGCTCCGCCCCCCCCCCCCCCCTTAGTCACATAACTGCGAGTGCTAGGGTGTTATAGTTCTACAATAGTTACTCCAGATAATTCGTCATATGTGTATACCACACGCACCCACCCTCCCACCCACCCACCCACCCACCCACCCACACACACACACACACACACACACACACACACACACACACAAACGCGCGCGCGCGTGTCTTTATGCGCCTATAGATTTCTTCAAGTAAATTCATTCGCGACTTTAGCAAGCTGCATTACTACAAGTTACTGAAAGTAAACACAAGTATCCATATTTGTTCTACTGTGAGCTTCAAATTACCGACGCTATCTGCACCCGCCACCAATGAAGACGATTGGCCAGAGCCGTTAGAGGATGTTGCAGCTTGCACGTAATTGGTAAATAACATTAAGTTTCTCTGGCAACATTATCAATACACTCACATGTAAGAGAACAGTCAACAGAAGATGCAAGAAAATACGTACAAACAACGACAAGGGCAAAAAAATGGCACAAATCAGAAATGCTGTGTACCTCCTAATAACACCAAAATGTGTGAGATTTGTTCATCCACATCAGGACAAAAATTCAATCAGCAAAACATATCATTGTAGATATAAAATAACGACCATTTTTAAAGTAATATATTTTGAAACAAAAGACGTAAATGACTACAGTGGGAATTTTAAGCCTATGTAATAATACTGGTACAGTCAACGAGTAGCAAACATTCAGTTCAGTTACTGTAAAAGCACATTTATTTGTACAGCCTTTAAAATAGAAGCATACTCGAAAAAGAAAATTAAACTAATCGTAAATTTTCCAGAGGGAGAAATTTCTGACAGTTTGAAGGTCGCTAAACTATACCTCTTGAGCAGTCTTTCAACGATATCAGTTGCTAGATGGTGGTGGCAGTGACATAGTACGCCCGGAAATATTGAAGTGCAACCATTCCGTTTCTCATACTGTGAGTTTGTAATACATCTATGTCTGTCACCGCTGGCTGGCTGGATGCAACCACTACTCTCCTCTGTTTACGCACGCACTTCCAAATAAACTGCCTGATAAAAATACGTGAAGCACATAGAAGGCGAGGAGCTAACGAAATGAAACTTACATATTTGTCAGTATGATGGATGCATGCGCTGATTCGTTTGGGCAGAGTGTCGTACGGCCATTGTGTCCTCTCCTGCGGCAGCCTGGCCCACAACTGCTGTAACTGGTCCTTGATATCCTGGATACTGGTGCTGGGACAGAGTTGGAGTCCGAGGTGGTCCACACATGTTTTATTGATGACAGAGCTGGGGATCTTGCTAGTCACGGGACTATCACAACATTGTACAGACACTCAATAGAGACACGTGCCTTGACGAGTTACTATCCTCTTGAACAATTGCACCACGAAAGTGCCGTATGACAGTTAACGCGTGAAGAAGTAGGATGTCGGTGACGAACCGCTGTGCCATCAGAATTCTGTCAATCATCACCAACCGTGACGTGAAGCCATACCCGTTGGCGCTGTGTTCCACACCGCCAAGAGTAACACCACAGTACCTCTCGAAAGCACTGGAAGAATGGGACCTTGTCCCAGGTCGCCACCGTATTCGCCGAGGATGGTCCCCCAGACCAGTGCTGAATCCCGATTCATTGCTCAATACGAGGTGCATTCAAGTTCTAAGGCCTCCGATTTTTTTTCTAATTAACTACTCACCCGAAATCGATGAAACTGGCGTTACTTCTCGACATAATCACCCTGCAGACGTACACATTTTTCACAACGCTGACGCCATGATTCCATAGCAGCGGCGAAGGCTTCTTTAGGAGTCTGTTTTGACCACTGGCAAATCGCTGAGGCAATAGCAGCACGGCTGGTGAATGTGCGGCCACGGAGAGTGTCTTTCATTGTTGGAAAAACCCAAAAGTCACTAGGAGCCAGGTCAGGTGAGTAGGGAGCATGAGGAATCACTTCAAAGTTGTTATCACGAAGAAACTGTTGCGTAACGTTAGCTCGATGTGCGGATGCGTTGTCTTGGTGAAACAGCACACGCGCAGCTCTTCCCGGACGTTTTTGTTGCAGTGCAGGAAGGAATTTGTTCTTCAAAACATTTTCGTAGGATGCACCTGTTACCGTAGTGCCCTTTGGAACGCAATGGGTAAGGATTACGCCCTCGCTGTCCCAGAACATGGACACCATCATTTTTTCAGCACTGGCGGTTACCCGAAATTTTGTTGGTGGCGGTGAATCTGTGTGCTTCCATTGAGCTGACTGGCGCTTTGTTTCTGGATTCAAAAATGGCATCCACGTCTCATCCATTGTCACAACCGACGAAAAGAAAGTCCCATTCATGCTGTTGTTGCGCGTCAACATTGCTTGACAACATGCCACACGGGCAGCCGTGTGGTCGTCCGTCAGCATTCGTGGCACCCACCTGGATGGCACTTTTCGCATTTTCAGGTCGTCATGCAGGTTTGTGTGCACAGAACCCACAGAAATGCCAACTCTGGAAGCGATCTGTTCAACAGTCATTCGGCGATCCCCCAAAACAATTCTCTCCACTTTCTCGATCATGTCGTCAGACCGGCTTGTGCGAGTCCGAGGTTGTTTCGGTTTGTTGTCACACGATGTTCTGCCTTCATTAAACTGTCGCACCCACGAACGCACTTTCGACACATCCATAACTCCATCACCACACGTCTCCTTCAACTGTCGATCAATTTCAATTGGTTTCACACCAGGCAAATTCAGAAAACGAATGATTGCACGCTGTTCAAGTAAGGAAAACGTCGCCAATTTAAGTATTTAAAACAGTTCTCATTCTCGCCGCTGCCGGTAAAATTCCATCTGCCATACCTTGCTGCCATCTCTGGGACGTATTGACAATGAACGCGGCCTCATTTTAAAACAATGCGCATGTTTCTATCTCTTTCCAGTCCGGAGAAAAAAAAATCGGAGGCCTTAGAACTTGAATGCACCTCGTATAGGGCGTTCATCAGCTTCCTGGTCATGGCGCTTCGCCATACTCAGCCCTTTGGCCACAATACTCGCTGAGGACGGTCATCGGGGTTAGTGGTCAACCGCAATTCATCGCTGGACAGCTCATTCATCAGCAGTCCATGATTCCCAGTCATGGCACCGCGCTGAACTCAGCCGTTTGTGTTAAGATGTTAACAGTGGCTTATGCTTAGGATGGGAATTCCCAAGGCCGACCGTTGCTAGTCTGCAACCAGTGTTGCAGGATGATACAGAATGTTGTATGGACTCCATCACTTGCTCCCAGAAGGCAGCCGCTGGTATGAAGAGTGTGCTTAGTGCACAGTACGCCGATCCTAAAAAAAAATGGTTCAAATGGCTCTGAGCACTATGGGACTTAACTGCTGTGGTCATCAGTCCCCTAGAACTTAGAACTACTTAAACCTAACTAACCTAAGGACATGACACACATCCATGCCCGAGACAGGATTCGAACCTGCGACCATAGACGCCGATCCTCCCTTGTGGTGGTCAGACGTGCTCGAGTAGAACCTTGACGAAGAGTGTGCCTGCTCTCACGTTCCCATGCAATCAAACGTGGGTCCAATCTCATACCCGAATGCCCCACATATCTGGATACCACACGATTCGGCCAGTGGGTCAAATAGAGACCCACGACGAGGCCCCATTCTAACACTAACCGCTGATATCGCGGTATCAATCCAGTCACGACATCTCTGTGGTCTGAACAGTGATCACGCAACATCTGATTCTGTTCACGTCTCTCATATACCCTATCAGGCCTGATATAACCACTAAACGGGAACAATAGTGCACTGTGGTTGCCATTCTACATATTACACAGAACTACAGCTCTAATCATTTACATCCCCTCCCATGGGGTGTACGTGTACGTGTACGAAATCTGTCCATGTCTTCTGGGTGCTTCATTTTTTGTCAGCCAATGTACATGTTCACCACATGTAAGTTTTATTTTGGTGTCACTCACTCTCTTTGTGGATGCAAAATCAGTCTAATCTGCAGAGCATCATACAGAAGGTACCAGACTTTTTTTTCCTTTCGCGCTTGTCGCACCAGTGAGTTAAGTCTAGCAACAACAATCAACTATTTATCCACACACTCTTTGTTAAAGTGTCAATGGCGGCTATTGATATATTTCCATGCCCTCTTTCTCCCTTAGCTCTTTTGCAGATATGTTTTTTCATATACTGTGATTATTATTAAACTCACATGGGAATAAAAATCTTAATAATAACAGATGTCTTGTGTAGCATAAAGAAAATGAGTCCATAGTCTTTACCTGGCAAGGCGAACTGTCTATCCGGTTGCAGCGAGAGTTAATTACGTCATGTGGCTAAGTAAAGTCTCATTCCATTTGCAAGCAGCATCCGTTGCTATCTCGGAGTAAGAGTGCTAAAAGTGATGGAGGAAAATATCCTCTCGGGAAGCCTTAACTTATTGGTATCGCAATTAATTTTACTGACAGTGAGAACGGGAAGGGTTGATAGTGCAACATTCAGCACGGTACCCCATTGCAAACTGTTAACGAAGGTGCTTGTATGCGGAACAGGCTCCCAGATATGTGGCTGGCTCGAAGACTTCTCAAATAAAAGGACCCATTACTTTGTCCTCGGCGACGAGTGTTCATCGAATATAGAGGTAACATCAGGAGTGGCTGAGGGAAATGTGATAGGACCGTTGTTTTTTTTCTGTATACGGTACATAAATAATCTGGCAGACAAGGTGGGCAGCCATCTGCGATTGCTCGCTGACGCTGCTGTGGTGTACAGGAAGATGTCGAAGATAAGTGACTGTAGGTTGATATAAGATGATCCAGACAAAATTTCTAATTGGTGTGATGAATGGCAGCTGGCTCTTAGTGTAGAAATACACTCCGGGAAATGGAAAAAAGAACACATTGACACCGGTGTGTCAGACCCACCATACTTGCTCCGGACACTGCGAGAGGGCTGTACAAGCAATGATCACACGCATGGCACAGCGGACACACCAGGAACCGCGGTGTTGGCCGTCGAATGACGCTAGCTGCGCAACATTTGTGCACCGCCGCCGTCAGTGTCAGCCAGTTTGCCGTGGCATACGGAGCTCCATCGCAGTCTTTAACACTGGTAGCATGCCGCGACAGCGTGGACGTGAACCGTATGTGCAGTTGACGGACTTTGAGCGAGGGCGTATAGTGGGCATGCGGGAGGCCGGGTGGCCGTACCACCGAATTGCTCAACACGTGTGGCGTGAGGTCCCCACAGTACATCGATGTTGTCGCCAGTGGTCGGCGGAAGGTGCACGTGCCCGTCGACCTGGGACCGGACCGCAGCGACGCACGGATGCACGCCAAGACCGTAGGATCCTACGCAGTGCCGTAGGGGACCGCACCGCCACTTCCCAGCAAATTAGGGACACTGTTGCTCCTGGGGTATCGGCGAGGACCATTCGCAACCGTCTCCATGAAGCTGGGCTACGGTCCCGCACACCGTTAGGCCGTCTTCCGCTCACGCCCCAACATCGTGCAGCCCGCCTCCAGTGGTGTCGCGACAGGCGTGAATGGAGGGACGAATGGAGACGTGTCGTCTTCAGCGATGAGAGTCGCTTCTGCCTTGGTGCCAATGATGGTCGTATGCGTGTTTGGCGCCGTGCAGGTGAGCGCCACAATCAGGACTGCATACGACCGAGGCACACAGGGCCAACACCCGGCATCATGGTGTGGGGAGCGATCTCCTACACTGGCCGTACACCACTGGTGATCGTCGAGGGGACACTGAATAGTGCACGGTACATCCAAACCGTCATCGAACCCATCGTTCTACCATTCCTAGACCGGCAAGGGAACTTGCTGTTCCAACAGGACAATGCACGTCCGCATGTATCCCGTGCCACCCAACGTGCTCTAGAAGGTGTAAGTCAACTACCCTGGCCAGCAAGATCTCCGGATCTGTCCCCCATTGAGCATGTTTGGGACTGGATGAAGCGTCGTCTCACGCGGTCTGCACGTCCAGCACGAACGCTGGTCCAACTGAGGCGCCAGGTGGAAATGGCATGGCAAGCCGTTCCACAGGACTACATCCAGCATCTCTACGATCGTCTCCATGGGAGAATAGCAGCCTGCATTGCTGCGAAAGGTGGATATACACTGTACTAGTGCCGACATTGTGCATGCTCTGTTGCCTGTGTCTATGTGCCTGTGGTTCTGTCAGTGTGATCATGTGATGTATCTGACCCCAGGAATGTGTCAATAAAGTTTCCCCTTCCTGGGACAATGAATTCACGGTGTTCTTATTTCAATTTCCAGGAGTGTATGTAAATACGGATGAATAGGAAAAACAAACCCATATGGCTCGGATACAGCATTGGCAGTGTCCTGATGGAGACAATCACGTCGTTTAAATATCTGGGCGTAAGGCTGCACAGAGCTATGAAATGGAACGAGCATGTGGGGAGTGACATAAGGTAGGCAAATGGACGACTTTGGTCTATTGAGAGAATTTTACGAAATTGTGGTGCATTTGTAAGGTAGACCGCATATAGGACGCTAGTGCAACCTATTTTCGAGTACTGGTCGAGTGTTTGGTATCCACACCAGGTCGGGTTGAAAGAAGACATCGAGACAATTCAGAGGCGAGCTGCAAGATTTGTTACCGATAGGTTCGATCAGCATTCAAGTGTTATGGATTTGCTTCGTGGGAATCTCTGGAGGGAAGAAGACAAGACATTCATTTTGAAGAACACTACTGAGAAAGTTCAGAGAACCGTCATTTGAAGCTTACTGCCGAACAATTCTACTGCCGCCAACATACATTTCGCATAGGGACCACGAAGATAAGGCTCGAGAAATTAGAGCTCGTATGCAGCCATATAGGCAGTCGTTTTTTCCTCGTTCTATCTGCGAGTGTAACAGGAAAGGAAACGACTGGTTGTGGTAAAGGGTACCCTCCGCCACGCACCGTACGGTAGCTTGCGGAAAGTGTATGTAGATGCAGATGTAGATGTAGAGAGGGCAATGGAAGGTGCAAGCAAAAGTTGACGATCGAAGGCTAAATTGTTCCATCTATGAGCTTTGACTGTGAAACGTGTTGGGATTAACGAATCATTGCGGACGAGAAAACATACTTGCAAAAAGAGCATAGAACATTAGAGCTTTTAGGAAAAAATGAAGCATCGGAATTAAAGCGGCGAGTGGTTTATTTAGATGAAACGTGGGTCCATCTGCATTAATAAAGGTAACAGCTGACCCGAAGATTGCCTTGGATGGACAAGAGATGGCTACCATGTGCTTCGTAGACTTCAGCAAAGCCTTTGACACTGTAAGCTTCGACATTTTACTTGTCAAACCTAGCAGCCTAAATGTCTGGCCAAGTGCAATTGCAATGGTTTCGTTCAGCAATGAGTCCTGTCGGGCACCACAAAGTCATAATGGAGGCAGGTAGTGTCAGGCGTCCCCCACGGCTCAGAGTTAGGTCCCATACTCTTTTCATTGTATGTCAGTCGTGTGTGATCAATTTTGACCTATTGCGAATAGCACATATATCCTAATGAGATCCAGTTGTATCTAAGCGCAAACCCAATAAACCTGAAGACAGCTATCGAAAATATCAATGCTGACCTGTGTGTACTATCAAAATGGGCGCAGATTATAGGGTTGAAGCTGAACCCATCCGAAGCACAAGGTTCGTTAGCCCGAATATCGAGAATTCCTTTCATCTCTCAGCAAAGAGTCTAGGTAATAATAGATGAAAATCTAAATTGCTGTGAGCTCGTAGCTGCAATGTGCAAGAAAGCATCAGGACCTCTCCATGCCATTCAAAAATACAAAAAGCTCCTCCCTCTTGACCTGAAAATAGAACCTGTACGCTTATACTTTCAAATATTGATTACAGCGGTACTATCCTGCAAAGACTTTCTCTGGAAAGATGACGGTACCTGGATCTTCTTATGAATGCCTGGATATATTGCGACATTCGACTCTTTGCTCATATAGCACTATCATGTGTGGCGACAACTGTCCTGGCTGTGTGCAGACAAGCGCAGAGATTTCCACTCCCTGTATCTTCTGTATTGTCTTATCAACGTTCATTGTGCATCATGTCTCTCCTCGACCTTAGCTGTCTTGTGTGAACCCCATGGCAGAAACACCCGTTCCCATCAGAGCAAAATCTTTTCTGTCCCACTTTATCGCTCAGCCACTTTCTCGCAGTCCTTCCATTAGCAGGAACCCAACTCTCGAATAATCTCCAACATTATATTACAGAACAGGACAACATCTCCAGTTTCAAGAATTAGTTAATGTCATATCCACTCGAGAAACAATAACATCTGTCTTTCGAACGACATTTTTCTCATTTCCCAATGTTCTTAGCTGGTGCAGTCTCTTTAACTTTCCCTTCCAAAACTCGCTATACCAGAAAACATCTATTTTTTATATCTGTCACTGTGGTGTCACCGCCAGACACCACACTTGCTAGGTGGTAGCTTTAAATCGGCCGCGGTCCATTAGTACAAGTCGGACCCGCGTGTCGCCACTGTCAGTAATTGCAGACCGAGCGCCACCACACGGCAGGTCTAGAGAGACGTACGAGGACTCGTCCCCAGTTGTACGGATGACTTTGCTAGCGACTACACTGACGAAGCCTTTCTCTCATTTGCCGAGAGATAGTTAGAATAGCCTTCAGCTAAGTCCATGGCTACGACCTAGCAAGGCGCCATTAACCATTTCTAGAGAGAGTCTCACTTGTATCATCCAGAATGCTGTATAAAAATGATGGATTAAAGTTAAGTATTCCAGCAGCTACGTACTTTTCTTTATAGCATTCATTACGTATCCTGTTTCAGACCTAACGCCAGCCGGCGTGTGTAAACGCGTGCCTTTCGGTTACCCGTCACTGTGGACTGGCTGTCTTGTCAGTCCACTACAGTCACTATCATTACCATCATTATCATTATTATTGTTATTGGAAGCGGCAGCAGTAGAAGTACTGCTGGACTGCTAGTATTAACTTCATTAGCTCCTAGTCAGTACTATTTATTCAAATTCTCTCTACAGACAGTAAAATAATTTTATTACTATTTGTTATAGTAACATTATTGTTATCTCTTGTGCAACTAAGAGGTAAAGAAGATACTATATGTGTGAAACCCTGCTCGGATGTAAAAGAGGATCTGAATGCCCTAATCTGATCAGGTTTAATAAATAAATATACAAAAATAAATAAAATATAAGAGGTATACTTCGGACTGTCTTCTGGAAGTGGGCAGAGTAGAATTAAAAATACCCAAAAATAAGGAAAGATGAACTTCTGGCGTTAATTAAGGGGCACAAAACTTGTTCCCTTTATTCCACAGACAAAATATCGCAAAAAAGTGTTTCGCTTCGTACTACTGCCTCACCATCTAGACCTAAATCCTAAATAACTGGTCTAAGATCTCGCTAAGTATGAGATTTGTAGTCATAGTGCGTCAAGCATCTTGTTCGCTAATCCGAAAAAAAATGGTTGATGCTTTTGCTGCTAATAAATAGGCATCGTGCGTGACCTAGCCTGATCTAATCCTTTCGACCTTCCCCTACTTTGGCGACTGGCGCGTCAGTTTCGCTGCTTTTATTTTCAAGCAGCTTTTCAGTTGGATCCTTTGATATTAGTAGACTAAAAAGGCTGTGTATTACGCTAACAACTTGTATGAAGACTGCTGGAGGAGAGATACGGTGACGGCTGAGGAAACTGAAAATATAAAAGAAATCAGTTGACGTAGTTTCGAACAAAGGGTCGGAAACAGCAGATGATGAATCAACAGACACAGTTGGGCAAAATGGCGACATATTTGGAGAAGGTAATTTTATGGATACTGCCGGCGAAGCGCCGTGAGCAGCAGAGGTGAGATATGCAGCACGTACCGTTTCTGTTCTTGTTATTAGCACTCGCTTTATTCAGTGGTGCATGCAGATGTGTAGCGTGTGATACTGCTTCACTCCTTAAGAGTACTGAAAAGAACGCTTGTAACACCTCCCCTCTTCACCTTACTACTCGTGCGTAAACACATCGGCGCTGCCATTCCTGGCCAGGTAGTTCGCCTGGCTGAGTAATATGTACAAAACTCAAGGGGGAAAGTAATTTTCGCATGATGTGTCACTGCCGAGTAATACAGATCGATGAATTTTGGACCATACATACTCGTACAAAGAACCGCTGCAGCTTAGTACAGGAGGGAACTGAAAGAAATACTCAGTGAGACGAACAGAAACGACACTTTGATTCAAAAATAATAGTTACACTGTAGTCACTGCGATTCATAATAGTTCTCTGGACATGAGAAAATGCAGGACACGCTTCTTAATACGGTATGTGATCGCCATAAACGACAATGCATGCTCAAGAACGTGCTAGCCCAAGATTGAAAAGAAGTTCTTGTGGTAGGGCGTTCCATTCCTCCACCAGCGTGGTTGACAACTGTTGTATGTCACGTTGGCGCATGTGGATGTATTGCAGTACGTCTCCCAAATGCATCCTACACGTACTCGGTGGGACTTATTTCATGAGAAAGGGCACGCCTGTCCATTCGCGGAATATCCTCTCGTTCCAAGAGCTCCTCCACTAATGCTGTTCCATGTGTTCACGAAATAGAAATGAAGTCACAACCGAATGCACACCTCAGAAGATGCACATGGGGAAGGCGTACCGTGCTATGATAACGCTGACAGGTGAGTGTACCTTTACCGTGTTCAGTGATTTGCAGGTCAGTACGCCATGTAAGATTATGCCTCTCCATACCATAACCCGTGGACCACCAAAACGATCATTTTCGACAACGCTGGACGTACTCTCATTTGGAGAGCAGTGCAACAAGAAACATTGTCGAACATGAAGTTTTTGTTGGTTGCTTGATTTGGGCCCTATCTTCATTTTTGTGGATGACAATGCGCGACGGCATCAAATAGGTCAGATGACAGACCTCTTATAGTGAGACGATATTCGGCGAATGGACTGGCCTGCCCGTTCCTCCGATTTAAATTCCGTCGAGCACGCATGGGATGCATTGGTGAGACGTGTTGCAGCACGTCTGTATGGACCAACGAACATAATAATAGTTGTCAACTGCGCTGGTAGAGGAACAAAACGGCCTACCATAAGAACTTCTGGCCAACGTGGTGGCCAGCAACGGAGCACGTTGCACAACAATTAAGAAGCATGTGCCCCCTTTTGTATTGTCAATGGGACCATAATGAATAGTAGTAGCTTCGGTGTATTTATTGTCTTTCAATAAAAGTGTCATATCTGTTCGTCTCTACCCTATTTCTCTTAATAACCTTCTGTGGTATATCTTAGCAGTTCTTTCTACGTCTGGTCCAAGTTTCATCGAGCAATGTTATTTGGAAGTGAACCATCATACGTAAGTTACATTCGTTCTTAAGTTTTGCACACCATTGTATGCCGTGTAAACGTGTTGCAGTAATGTACACTACTGGCCATTAAAATTGCTACACCGAGAAGAAATGCAGATGATAAACGGGTATTCATTGCACAAATATATTGTACTAGAACTGACATGTGATTACATTTTCACGCAATTTGGGTGCATAGATCCTGAGAAATCATTACCCATAACAACCACCTCTGGCCGTAATAACGGCCTTGATACGCCTGGGCATTGAGTCAAACAGAGCTTGGATGGCGTGTACAGGTACAGCTAGCTGCCCATGAAGCTTCAATACGATACCACAGTTCATCAAGAGTAGTGACTGGCGTATTGTGATTAGCCAGTTGCTCGGCCATCATTGACCAGACGTTTTCAATTGGTGAGAGATCAGGAGAATGTGCTGGTCAGGGCAGCAGTCGAACATTTTCTATATCCAGAAAGGCCCGTACAGGACCTGCAACATGCGGTCGTGCATTATCCTGTTGAAATGTAGGGTTTCGCAGGAATCGAATGAGGACTAGAGCCACGGGTCGTAACACATCTGAAACGTAACGGCCACTGTTCAAAGTGCCGTCAATGCGAACAAGAGGTGACCGAGACGTGTAACCAATGGCACCCCATACCATCACGCCGGGTGATACGCCAGTATGGCGATAATGAATACACGCTTCCAATGTGCGTTCACCGTGATGTCGCGAAACACGGATGCGACCATCGTGATGCTGTAAATAGAACCTGGATTCATCCGAAAAAATGACGTTTTGCCATTCGTGCACCCAGGTTCGTCGTTGAGTACACCATCGCAGGCGCTCCTGTCTGTGATGCAGCGTCAAGGGTAACCGCAGCCATGGTCTCCGAGCTGATAGTCCATGCTGCTGCAAACGTCGTAGAACTGTTCGTTCAGATGGTTGTTGTCTTGCAAACGTCCCCATCTGTTGACTCAGGGATCGAGACGTGGCTGCACGATCCGTTACAGCCATGCGGATAAGATGCCTGTCGTCTCGATTGCTAGTGATACGAGGCCGTTGGGAACCAGCACGGCGTTCCGTATTAACCTCCTGAGCCCACCGATTCCATATTCTGCTAACAGTCATTGGATCTCGACGAACGCGAGCAGTAATGTCGCGATACGATAAACCGCAATCGCGATAGGCTACAATCCGACCTTTATCAAAGTCGGAAACGTGATGGTACGCATTTCTTCTGCTTACACGAGGCATCACAACAACGTTTTACCAGGCAACGCCGGTCAACTGCTGTTTGTGTATGAGAAATCTGTTGGAAACTTTTCTCATGTCAGCACGTAGTAGGTGTCGCCACCGGCGCCACCCTTGTGTGTATGCTCTGAAAAGCTAATCATTTGCAAATCACAGCATCTTCTTGCTGTCGGTTCAATTTCGCGTCTGTAGCAGGTCATCTTCGTGGTGTAGCAATTTTAATGGCCAGTAGTGTAAAAGGGAAATCCTTACTCAGTACAGGCAAAGTGTTCACAACGTACACTGCTCATTTCACCACTGTTCTTGTTTTTCAGAATGTGAGGGCATGACTGTAGCAAAGCCGGCGCGATTTGACTTTTGACCGAGTGACGCGCCAGTGATGGACTACACTCATGTCCAGGAGGACAGGTATTCAGTTTCCATTGTGGTCACCCAGATTTAAGTTTCCTGTGGTTCTCATTAATTGCTTAATGCCAGTGCCGGAATGGTGCCTCTGGAAACGACACGGCCGATTTCGTTTCTCATCCTCCCTCAGTGTGACCTTGTCCTCCTCCGACCTCGCTGTCGACGGATAACAATACTCGAGCCTGCTTACCTCTCTTAAGAAGAAAACATAATACCAACAGTAGATGCAATGCTCATCCAAATGGAGGGATTATCAGACCGAGGAACACTAGAGCTTGGTTGGCGCCTTGTTCGCAGCCATGCCAGCGCCGCGTATTTGCAGATGCTCAGCCGACACACGTAAAGGGCTTACATCATGCGCCTGCAAGACGCAGGGCAAGTCCGCACGGTGACAAACAAGTCTTTAAGCTTTGGCAGCAGACACAGGCGGCCAGGCTCACAGGGAAAGGCATCCCGAGTATAGTGGATGAGCTCATGTGCAGGCTTATGCCGTTTCTCGGAAGGCGTTACCTCAGTTTATGGCTGTCTGAGCCGACTACTGCTGAACTGCTTATCATTAGACTGATTGGATGATTTGGGGGAGGGAACCAAACAGCGAAGTCATCGGTCCCATCGGATTATGGAAGGATGGGGAGGAAAATCAGCCGTGCCCTATCAAAGGAACCATCCTGGCTTTTACCTAAAGCGATTTAGAGAAATTACGGAAACCCTAAATCAGGATGGCCGGAAGTGGGTTTGAACTGTCGTCCTCCCGAATGGGAATCCAGTGTGCTAACCACTGCGCCACCTCGCTCGGTGTCATTTGCTCGCCCCGGTTACAATACTTTATTTTAATTCGTCAAGGTTCCGTGTCTTCTTGTCAGCCGCAGCTGTTGCCTTATGACACGAGTCACTACTTAGTTCACAGAAAGCTGCTAAGAAAGTATAAAAACTGGAAAGAAAACTACCAAAATTATAACATATCAAGTCAGTTACAACAATATCATGGGTTCCCGGGAACGTTGCGACCAACTTCGAATGGTTGTAGGGGGCGTCTTGAGGAATAAATGGAGGACAGGAACTCACGTCTGCAAACGTCATCCAACGACACTATAGAGCGTTGATATTGGCACTGGCGTCTGTCGCTAGGCCTCAACTCCGGCAACAACGATAGGGAGAAAGTCTCGCAACGTTGTTTGTTGTGCAGTGATGACGACTGATTGACACGATCGCCAGTGGAGAAGAACAAGCTAGTTCCTGCGTAAAAAGTCCTGTCTCCTATGAATGCGATGCTCTGTTTCCTCGGTGGATGACAGTTTCGGACATGGGTTTCCACCCACATTTTATTTTTCTCTTGCAACACTCTACTATCTCCATTGTTTCTCGGTATTCACGAAAAAACATCAAGGCAACAGAGCATTGCATTCTTAGGAGATAAGTACTGTCTGCGCACCAGCTAGCTCCATCGTCTCCATCGGCGATCGTGGCAATCACTCGCGATCACTGAATAACAAACTACGTTACGAGACGTTCCGCATACAGTCTGTAGCGTCATTGGATGATGTTTCCGGACAAGAGTTCCTATCCTCGACTTGCTCCTCAGACACCCCTACAACCCCTCGAAATACGTCGCAATATTTCTGGGACACCCTGCATACTATTTACTTATTCGACATTTGTCGACCATGAAGCTCATGCGTCGACGACACAGTCTCGCTCTCAGACAGTTTGCGTCCAGTTCGAGTTAAGCCCTTGTTGCTGTAAGTCACAGCATTTCGTCCCTCCGTCGCTTCCTGAGTCTGCCAGACTGTCATGCTGCAGCGCGTCCTCCCACCGTCATAGCTTCGGCTCGGAAGTGTTCACGCATGCCAAACACATGTCCTGCCCGTCCAAGCCGTCATGCCTTTATTTTATTGACAATTTTTGCAGTTGCGTCTGTTCGTACGGTTTCCCATTGTTTTTTCTCCAGGAATACGCGCCTCACACTGGGACAAATACCTTACTCGAGATTTTTTGGTCCCAATACTAACAGTTAATCATTCTCCGCCTCTGAAGTGCTGGCCCCCGTTCCACACAAAGCCCCTGCAACTGTTATTAAACTCCGGATTCGAGTTTTGTTTTGCTGGAGAGCATGTGTCATTTCATGCAGACATACGTTCTGGATTTTAGCGTGACATTTATTGAACTATATGAAATAAAATCGTCATAACTTCTGAACGGTTTGCGTTAGGATGATCAAACTGCACTGTTGGCCGCAGGCCACGATGAGAATTAGTATGTGCATGTATGGTTTGGTTTAGCGACGAAGTCCACTTTCATTTGGATTGGTTCGTCAATAAGCAAAATTGAGGCATTTGAGGGACTGAGAATCCCCATTTCGCGAACAAGAAGTCTCTTCAACCTCAACAGGTGACTGTGTGGTGTGCAATGACCAGTCGCGGAATAATCGATGCGATATTCCTTGAAGACACAGTGACTACCGAACGGTACATGAAGATAATTTCATCCCCATTATCCAAAGTGACCCTGATTCCGACAAGATGTGGTTCATGCAAGACGGAGCTTGACCCGATCGTAGTAGGAGAGTGTTTGATGTCCTGGAAGAGCACTTTGGGGACCGCATTCTGTCTCTGGGGTACCCAGAGGCCACTGGCATGGGCCTCGATTGTCCGCATATTCTCCAGATCTAAATACATGCGACTCCTTTTTGTAGGGCTATGTTAAAGACGAGATGTACAGCAATAACCCCAAAACCATTGCTGAGCTGAAAACAGCCATTCAGGCGGTCATCGACAGCATCAATGTTCCGACACTTCAACGGGTCATGCAGAATTCCGCTATTCGTCTGCAGCACATCATCGGCAATGATGGCAGGCATATCGAACATGCCATAACCTAAATCCTAATATCTGTAGTAACGTTTACGTGTTGAATAAAGTGTGTGCACATAACAGTTTGTAACTCAAAAATGGCTCTGAGCACTATGGGTCTTAACATCTATGGTCATCAGTCCCCTAGAACATAGAACTACTTAAACCTAACTAACGTAAGGACAGCACGCAACACCCAGTCATCACGAGGCAGAGAAAATCCCTGACCCCGCCGGGAATCGAACCCGAGAACCCGGGCGTGGGAAGCGAGAACGCTACCGCAAGACCACGAGCTGTGGACAGTTCGTAACTAATTTACTTTTTTTACATGTAATTCAATAATTATCACCCTATATTAATCATCTGCTGCTTTATCTCCAGCTTCAGGTTGTTGCGTTTCTTACACAAGTATGTAGACTGATTTTGCAAAATGGGGGACACGGAGCAAATAAGATCATGTGGACATACGGTCGGAAATGCGTTACAATGGAGGTACACCCACTTGAAGATGGAGGTGTTTGACAGTGACCCCGACTCTGCGGCTGGTCCCGGCAGAGGTTCGAGTTCTCCCTCGGGTGTGGGTTTATGTGTTTGGCCTTAGGATAATTTAGGCTTAAGTAGTGTGTAAGCTTAGGGACTGATGACCTTAGCAGTTAAATCCCATAAGATTTCACACACACACACACACACACACACACACACACAGTGATCCCCATTGGGGTAGATAGTAGATAAAAGGTGTTTGACAGTGACCCCCCCCCCCCTGCCAATGGGGGAGATAAAAGGTGTTTGACAGTGACTCCTGCTGTCAGCACCGGCCCACCAGCATGGAGTAAGCCAGACGACGGTGTGGAACGTTTTCCACAGCTTCCACTCTCTGTACCACAGAGCTTGCAGGCTTTGTTGTCTACGGACTGGCCCCTATGGTGACAGTTTCGTCGCTGGTTCATTGCACACGCCACACACCACCATGGAGCTGGCATTTCTGACACCCATCCTACTCACATATAAGGTTATCTTTACATAGCATCAACTTTCACAGCACCCACCTATGGGGAATCGCCATGGCGTAGTGGCAGCGAACCAATAGCAGCGATTCGGCCTCAATCTGTGGGCGGGCAGTATGGCGAGCGCCTCGTGGGACCGATCATCCTGCCACATTGCCTCACACTCTGCCTCCCCAGCTGAAAGACGTGTTTTTGGTGATATGAAAGGTGATGTTACTGCACTAGTACAGACGGAATTTTCCCACAAGCCTGGTGTGTTCTCATGTGTGCTTTCAATCGTTGAAACATACGTTTTACCTCCACCTTCAAGTGCGTGCACCTCCCCACCATATGTCCATTTGACCTTCTTTGCTCCCGATACTCTCAGGGAATGTCCCCTACAGATTGTACCCCTTTTGCAAAATCACCCTATATGCAATAAATTATAGTCCCGTGGGAATAGATTACAGTGCAAGACTCTAAACAGCTACGAGGAATTTCTTTAAAGAATGAAGATGGTGTGCCACAAGGGAACCGCTCAAGTTGGATTTGAAAATCAGGCCTCTGTCATTCTTTTTTTTTCAGTTTAGTGGTAGCCTTCTGGAAGTTCAACCTACAGGTACACCTTTCTGCACAATGATTAAAGAACTTTAATCCAAGGCCAAATCATCTTTCTGTCTAGTGTCCGACGAGTGAGTATAGTAGTTCCTTCTGAGTCGGCATTATTAGCCACGTTTCCCAGAAGTGAGTGCACGTACAGCAACGACTGAGTCAGAATTGCAACAACGGCATGTGCGAAGCCAGCTGACTGCCCTGTCCTCAGCTGAGAATATTTTTTGTGAACATGCCTCGGAAGGCCCAGCGGTTGGATGCAGGTATGAAGGGGCATGTGCTCAGCACACCGCTCTTCCAGCCGTTGCCAATTCTTCAAATGTGTGTGAGTTCTTAAGGGACCAAACTGCAGAGGTCATCGGTCATTAGACTTACACACTACTTAAACTAGCTTAAACGAACCTTTGCGAAGAACAGCACACACACCCATGCCCGAGGGAGAACTCGAACCTCCGGCGGGAGAGGCTGTGCAGTCAGTGACTTGCCGCATCTAACCGCGCAGCCACTCCGCGCACCAGACGTTGCCAGATTTCGTGACCGGAGCCGCTACTTGCAAGGCAAAAAGCTCCTCATGTAGCCTCACAAGGGAAGAGTGCACCCGCTTGCCAACAGCGCTTGGCAGATCCGGGTGGTAACCCATCTATCTGCTAGCCAAGTCCGGAAACACTTAACTTTGGTGATCCGTGGACGGTAATCGATGTTACCACTGCGGCAAGGCCGCTGGCTGTGAATGCACACTGCTATCCCAAAATAAGACACCTTAGGGTGTAATAGTGGAAGTAAAGTAAACACGCTTTCGCGTTTCAGCATCAGAGGCAGGAAAGATTATTGTTATAGTGCATCTTGTAGCATGTAGTTCATGCAGAAGGTCCTGCACGTGATACTTTCTCGAGACGTTCCATCCGTCTTCAGTACTACACTACTCGCCATTGAGATAGCCACACCACCAAGATCACGCGCTACAGACGCGAAATTTAACCGACAGCAAGAAGATGCTGTGATATGCAAATGATTAGCTTTTCAGAGCATTCACACAAGGTTGGCGCCGGTGGCGACACCTAAAACTTGCTGACATGAGGAAAGTTTCCAACCGAATTCTCATATACAAACAGCAGTTGACCGGCGTTGCCTGGTGAAACGTTGTTGTGATGCCTCGTGTAAGGAGGAGAAATGCGTACCATCACGTATCTGAGTTTGATAAAGGTCGGATTGTAGCCTATTGCGATTGCGCTTTATCGTATCGCGACATTGCTGCTCGCGTTGGTCGAGATCCAATGACTGTTAGCAGAATATGGAATCGGTGGGTTCAGGGGGGTAATACGGAACGCCGTGCTGGATTGCAACGGCCTCGTATCACTAGCAGTGGAGACGACAGGCATCTTATCCGCATGGCTGTAACGGATCCCTGAGTCAACAGATGGGGACGTTTGCAAGACAACAACCATCTGCACGAACAGTTGGACGACGTTTGCAACAGCATGGACTATCAGCTCGGAGACCATGGCTGCGGTTATCTTTGACGCTGCATCACAGACAGGAGCGCCTGCGATGGTGTACTCAACGACGAACCTGGGTGCACGAATGGCAAAACGTCATTTTTTCAGATGAATCCAGGTTCTGTTTACAGCATCAGGATGGTTGCTTCCGTGTTTGGCGACATCGCGGTGAACGCACATTGGAAGCGTGTATTCGTCATCGCCATACTGGCGTATCTCCCGGTGTGATGGTATGGGGTGCCATTGGTTACACGTCTCGGTCAGCTCTTGTTCGCATTGACGGCACTTTGAACAGTGGACGTTACATTTCAGATGTGTTACGACCCGTGGCTCTACCCTTCATTCGATCCCTGTGAAACCCTACATTTCAGCAGGATAATGCACGACCACATATTGCAAGGCCTGTACGGACCTTTTTGGATACAGAAAATGTTCTACTGCTGCCCTGGCCAGCACATTCTGCAGATCTCTCACTAATTGAAAACGTCTGGTCAATGGTGGCCGAGCAACTGGCTCGTCACAATACGCCAGTCACTACTCTTGATGAACTGTGGTATCGTGTTGAAGCTGCATGGGCAGCTGTACCTGTACACGCCATCCAAGCTCTGTTTGACTCAATGCCCAGGCGTATCAAGGCCGTTATTACGGCCAGAGGTGGTTGTTATGGGTAATGATTTCTCAGGATCTATGCACCCAAATTGCGTGAAAATGTAATCACATGTCAGTTCTAGTATAATATATTTGTCCAAAGAAAACCCGTTTATCATCTGCATTTCTTCTTGGTGTAGCAATTTCAATGGCCAGTAGTGTAATAACTTAAAATGTCCGACATGAGGGAGTATCTGATCACACAGTGACCAAAAAATTTCGCCTCCGTAAGAATGCCGTCTCAGAAACCAGATGCGCTGCTTTTACCTGTTGCCTTGTCTGTGGGTAGTTGGCTAATATGACTGCAAGCAAAACACACTTTTTATCACTGTTTCACTGATTGTAATTTTTGTAGGTTTAGGGCTATCAAACCATTGTCTGCCGCCACTGGGAGAGATACTAGGTTTTATCGTTGCTAATAGTTGTGCTCTAACAATTATTTCATAATTATTCAATAATTTCGTGCGTATCTGTGCTTGTACAAAATGGCTCTCATTGTGTCTTGGCATGTGGTATTGCGGAGTTAAATACGCACTCTGTGTGAAATAGTGTTTCATGTGTTATTGGGAAAAAAAATATTGCAATAATTTTTGTCAGGCTAGGCGCAGAGCAAACCTGTACAGGTAGGTAGCTCGTGCCGCGGCGAGTTTGCACTGTTGTTTCGTGTTATCCTAGATCACACTATTTCATGTCTTCGGCGTTATTTGAATCACAGTGATTATAGTAGAAATGACAATATTTGCCTGTTTTCCAGAGTCTGACAGAATATATATTTCTTGATGTCCATGTAACTTATTTTGAGTTGAACAGGGAAATTTTCGCGTTATACACGTGACGCATTTAGGTCATCGTAAGCACACGTCTATTTCTAAATTACGAGAACCACTGTTGGGATAAATAATTCGTTAAGCAGTGGAATTGTCCGTAGCAGACTGCGACTGCATTGTTTTGCAGAAATTATTCTTGTATCTTCCACTTTTGGCAAACTGTGAGCACTTCTACGGGGACTCATTTTTTAGCAGTGGCTATTTATTGCTCCATCTCATTGCATCCATAACTGGGAACAATTGCTTTATTTCCGCACTGTTGCGCTCCCGATCATTTAAACAATTGGGGTGTGTGGATGTAACTCTATACAATGGGGTAAAAATCCTAAAACCCTGATTGCAATCAATGCATAACCAGCGAAACCTCGGGGTCAAGGCCGTGGGGGGGTAGTGTTCCCCCCAATATTTTTTGAAAAGCGATATCAGTTTTTTGAGTCATGGATCAGGTCGGACCATCCAGACCAACCGCCGAGATGATCGACATCTCATCCAAATGGCATTGCAGGACAGATCTACATCCTCCTTGGCTCTGGCGCAACTGTGGAACGGTGTAACTCATCGTATACCATCAGAGATGACAATCCATCGCTGTTTATTACGTTATGGATTACGTGCGCGTCGTCCACTTCTCCGCCTACCTTTGGAGAAACGTACTAGACGGTATGGAACGGCGTTACTGGGGACAGGAACGGCATCAGATAACGGTTTCGGACGAATCCCCCTTCTGTTTGAAAATGACGGCCGCATTTTTGTTCGTCGCAGGCATGGGGAGCGGCATCACAGCGACCGCTTTCGCGTAAGACATACAGCACCAGCTCAAGCCCTCATCGTGCGGGCTGCTGTTGGGTACAACCACAAATCATAGTGGTGCGCGTTCAGGGCACTGCGATCAGTCAGACCCACGTCAATGACATCCTACGACCTGTAGCCACAGCCTTTCTGCACATCATTCTAGACACTATTTTTTAGCAAGACAATGCACGACCGCATGTTGCTGCATGAACACGAGCCTTCTTGGTGTCACTGGATGTCAGCCTTTTGTCCTAGACAGCCACATCACCAGACTTGTCGCCAATCGAAAATGTGTGCGATATGATTAAACGATGGGTACAGCGCTGTGACCCAGTGCCAACCACCTCCGATTAACTTGGGCACCATGTGAATGCAGTATGGATGGCTACACCATACGACGCCATACGCGCCTTATACGTATCGATGCCATCACTCACAGGAGGCCATGGCGGACCCTGTACCTGCTAGGCAACAGGACACACCCTGAACCGATGCTAATCATTTCTACAGAACATATTAATGTACATGCCCTGTGCATATTAACATCCTCTCTTCAGTCGTTCAATGTGTCTTGTTTTTTCTGAACAGTAGTGTGCAATAGAACCTTTTTACACTCGGTAATCGGAAAATACGTTTTAGTGTAGGCTTAAATCGCACGCTTTACAAGTTTTTAGTGCCATTGAGATCCACGGTTACGGTCTGAGGGATCCAGAATGCTCCAAAATTGGTTATAGGTCCTAGTTTTTTCAAGGGGCCTCCCATTTAGGCTATCTTGTGGTCGATACCCTAACTGTCATCTCACCCAATAATTTAGCGCTAGTGACGCCCGTGAGCGAAACAGTGACTAAAACTTGTGTTTATCCCTGTATCCCCCTTTTTTCAGCTAAGTATCTGTCTCTTTTCTGTTTCTAATGTTACAGTTTGTTAAACGTTGACTGACACAGATGATTGCTTGGAACTGCGCGACACGGAACGCAACACCCGCTGCACACTATCCAAAAGGAAGGAGTGTAGGTTAGGGCTTAACGTCCCGTCGATGACGAGGTCATTACAGACGGATTAGAAGCTCGTATTGTGGAAGGAGGGGGGAAGGAAATCGGTCGTACCCTTTAAACTTTAAAGGAACCATCCCGGTACGTTATTTATGCGACTTAGGTAAACTGAGGAATAACCTAAAGCTGAATAACCGATCGCAGATTTGAAGTGCCGCCCTCCAGCGTCCTACCCACTGCGTCACGACGAAGAAGAGAGCGTTTTCCCCTCTGGGGCAGGGCCAACGATTTTCCTGGTACGGCGGTCGGTCCCGCACATGCGGCTGCTGCGTCGAATCTTCGATGAGCGCCATGCAGCTGCTGATGTCATCTTATCCTTTCTGTGGAGCAAGAAACTGTTTGCGGTGACAAGCGTGCGTAACACAAGACGCGTCCTTACATCATGACCCTAGGCACATCTCTTTCCATTCGCCTGCACTTGACTGATGCCACTCGACTACAGCTTCATTCCGCCTCTAGGACATCGTCAGTGGGCGCGCGCGCGTGCGTGTGCATGTGTGTGTGTGTGTGTGTGTGTGTGTGTGTGTGTGTGTGTGAGAGAGAGAGAGAGAGAGAGAGAGAGAGAGAGAGGGGGGGGGGGGGGGAGGGCGCGGGGGGTGTACAAACACTATGCAGAAAGCACTGCTTGCTATCTACGAACACTGTGGAAAGAGTAAATGTGTTTGCTTTGACATAAGCGGCTGAAACACAGATTCCGTTTTAGGAACAATACTGATGTAGATAGCGAATCGAGATTATCATTCCGAGAAAGATAAAACTGAATCTTTAGCTGAAGGACGCCTTCTTTGTTAAGCACAATCATTTCTATACCAATTAATTCACAGGGAAAGTTGCCGCTCGTATTCGGTTACAATAGCGTTGAGGTCTTGTTATTGTTGATGCTGTTCTTGGTGTGGTTTTCAGTGGGAAGGCTGGTTTGACGCAACTTCGACGCTAGTCTATCTTCTGCAAGACTCTGCATCTCTGCATAACTACTGAAAGCTACATCCATCTTAACCTGTTCACTGCAGTCAAGCCCTGGTCTCCCTCTACTGTATTTACAACCTCACACCTCCTTCCATTACCAAACTGTCGATTCCTTAATGCCTCAGAATGTGTCCTGTCAACCTCTCCGTTCTTTTAATCAATTTGACCCTTAAATTACGTTTCTTCACAATCCAGATTCCAAAAGCTTCTATCCTCTTCTTGTCTATAACACTACACTTGATATACATTGAGCTGACAAAAGTCACGGGTTACCGCCTAATATCGTGTCGACCCTCCTTTTGCCGATCGTAGTACAGCAACTCGACGTGGCAGGGCTTCAACAAGTCGTTGGGCGTCCGTTGCAGAAATTTTGAGCCATGCTATCTCTATAGCCGTCCGTAATTGCGAAACAGTTTTCAGTGCAGGATTTTGTGCAAGAGCTGACCTCTCGATTATGTCCCATGAATATTCGGTGGGTGGCCAAATCATTCGCTCGAATTCTATAGAGTGTTCTTCAAACTAATGGGGAGCAGTCGTCGCCCGGTGACATGGCGCATTGACATCCATGTTGGGAACATGAAGTCCACGAATGGCTGCAAATGGTCCAAGTAGCCGAACATTTCGGGTCAGAGAACCCAGTTTATTCCATGTACGAGGGGCGTTTGAAAAGTCCATGCAAAAATAAAAACTATTTACGTGTTTGGAGCAAACCTTTATTTTTCGACATAGTCCCCTTTTAGACTTATATACTTCGTCCAACGCTGTTCTAATTCTTTGATCCCTTCCGAATAACAGGACTTGTCCAAGTCTGCAAAATAGCTATTAGTTGCTGCAGTCATCTCCTCGTTTGAATAAAATCTTTTCAAACTGGGGAACAAATAGTAGTCCGAGGGAGCCAAGTCTGGAGAATAGGGCGGATGTGAAACAAGTTGTAATCCTATTTCCAATAATTTTGTGACCACAACTGCTGAGATGTGTGCTGGTGGATTGTCGTGATGAAAAGGACTTCTTTGTGGTCCAATCGTCGGCATTTTTCCTGCAGCTCGGTGTGCAAACGGTCCAATAACGATGAATAATATGCACCTGTAATAGTTTTACCCTTTCCCAGATAGTCGATGAGGATTATCCCTAGCGAATCCCAAAAGACAGTCGCGATAACCTTTCCGGCCGAAAGAATGGTCTTCACCTTTTTTGGTGCAGATTCTCCCTTGGTAACCCATTATTTAGATTGTTCTTTGGTCTCAGGAGTATGTTAATGTATCCATGTTTCATCCACAGTGACAAGTCCTGCGGATTCTTTCTGAACAGCTGCAAACCATCCTTGCAACACTTCGCACGATTCCGTTTTTGGTCAAGCGTGAGCAGTCGCGGAACCCATCTTGTAGATAGCTTTCTCATGTCCAAATGTTTATACAAAATATTATGTACCCGTTCATTCGACATGCCCACAGCACTAGCTATCTCAAGTACCTTAACTCCTCTGTCAACGATCACCATATCATGGATTTTATCAATGACTTCTGGAGTCGTAACCTCTACAGGGCGTCCAGAACGTTCAGATCTCTTGTACCAATATGGCCACACAGAAAATTTTGAAATCGCTTATAAACTGCTCTAATCGAAGGTGCAGAGTCACCGTAATGTTTATCAAGCTTCTCTTTAGTCTCCTGAGGCGTTTTGCTTTTCATAAAGTAATATTTAATCACCACATGCAATTCTTTTCCGTCCATTTTTTGACAATCACTGCCGGCTGGACTGGCCGTGCGGTTCTAGGCGCTGCAGTCTGGAGCCGAGCGACCGCTACGGTCGCAGGTTCGAATCCTGCCTCGGGCGTGGATTTGTGTGATGTCCTTAGGTTAGTTAAGTTTAATTAGTTCTAAGTTCTAGACGACTGATGACCTCAGAAGTTAAGTCGCGTAGTGCTCAGAGCCATTTGAACCATTTGACAATCACTCGACTTTCTTGATTCACACGAATGCCAAACACAAATAAATAGACCAATATGGCTGAAACTTGGTGTGCTTTCTTTCCAAAGATGCTACTAACTAAACATGACCTCGATACACGCCGGTGGAGCCATCTCTCGGACTTTGCACGGACTTTTCAAACGCCCCTCGTAAACACAACTCACGCCATAATGGAGCCACCAGCAGCTTGCACAGAGCCTTGTTCGCAACTTGGATCCATGGTTTCGTTGGGTCTACGCCACTCTTGAGCCATAGCATCAGCTCTTACCGACTGGAATCGGGATTTAACTGATCTAGCCACGGTTTCCAGACATGTAGTGTCCAACCGATGCAATCACTAGCCCCGGAAATGCGCTGCAGGCAATGTCGCTCCGTAAGCAAAGGCATTCGCGTCGGTCGTCTGCAGCCATAGCCCATTAACGCCAATTTCGCAGTACTGTCCTAACGGTTGCGTTCGTCGTACGACGCACATTGATTTCTGCGTTTATTTCATGCAGTGTTGCTTATCTGCTAGCACTGAGAACTCTATGCAAACGCCGCTGCTCTCGGTAGACCACTGCGTTGTCCGTGACGAGAGTAATGCCTGAAATTTCGTATTCTCGGCACTCTCTTGACGCTGTGGATCTGAGAATATTGAATTCCCAAACGATCTCCGAAATCGAATGTATCTTGTGTCTTGCACGAACTATCATTTGGTGTCCAATGCCTGTTAATTCCCGTCCTGCGGATATAATCACATCGGAAACCTTTTCATATGAACCACCTGAATACAAATGACTCCGCCAATGTACTGCCGTTATACTTCGTGTACGCGATACTACCACCATTTGTTAATGTGCACATCGCTATCCCATGACTTTTGTCAGTCCAGGGTAAGTACTTTCAGAAAAGACTGTCTCACTCCTAAATATGTATTCCGTGTCAACGTATTTATTTTTTTCCGGAAAACTTTTCTGGGTATCGCCAGACTTCATTTTATATCGTCTTTGCTTAGCCATAGTCAGTTTATATGGAAATCACTATTTCTAATGTTTCATTTACTGATCGAATTCCCTCAACATCACCGACAGTTAATGCCACTACAGTACATTACCATTGTATTATTTTTATTGATATTCCTCTTAAAACCTCTTTTCGGACTACTAGCCGTTACACTAAATTGTCGTTTGCGCAGGCCTACAGTTTTCGAACGTATATTATACAGAAGAACACATTATCGTATGCTGTAGCTACTACAACAATACTTTTTTCGGGAGGGGCGACAGAGGATATGAATTCCATGTCTGCTGATGACTGTATTCAGCCCTCTTCGATCTTTTCTTCCGCAGTCCTGACATCTACATCTACATTTATACTCCGCAAGCCATCCAACGGTGTGTGGCGGAGGGCACTTTACGTGCCACTGTCATTACCTCCCTTTCCTGTTCCAGTCGCGTATGGTTCGCGGGAAGAACGACTGTCTGAAAGCCTCTGTGCGCGCTCTAATCTCTCTAATTTTACATTCGTGATCTCCTCGGGAGGTATAAGTAGGGGGAAGCAATATATTCGATACCTCATCCAGAAACGCACCCTCTCGAAACCTGGCGAGCAAGCTACACCGCGATGCAGAGCGCCTCTCTTGCCGAGTCTGCCATTTGAGTTTGTTAAACTTCTCCGTAACGCTATCACGGTTACCAAATAACCCTGTGACGAAACGCGCCGCTCTTCTTTGGATCTCCTCTATCTCCTCCGTCAACCCGATCTGGTACGGATCCCACACTGATGAGCAATACTCAAGTATTGGGAGGTCTAAGGACTCTCCCAATGAATCTCAACCTGGTACCCGCCTTACCAACAATTAATTTTATATGATCATTCCACTTCAAATCGTTCCGCACGCATACTCCGAGATATTTTACAGAAGTAAATGCTACCAGTGTTTGTTCCGCTATCATATAATCATACAATAAAGGATCCTTCTTTCTATGTATTCGCAATACATTACATTTGTCTATGTTAAGGGTCAGTTGCCACTCCCTGCACCAAGTGCCTATCCGCTGCAGATCTTCCTGCATTTCGCTACAATTTTCTAATGCTGCAACTTCCTGTATACTACACCATCATCCGCGAAAAGCCGCATGGAACTTCCGACACTATCTACTAGGTCATTTACACTCCTGGAAATGGAAAAAAGAACACATTGACACCGGTGTGTCAGACCCACCATACTTGCTCCGGACACTGCGAGAGGGCTGTACAAGCAATGATCACACGCACGGCACAGCGGACACACCAGGAACCGCGGTGTTGGCCGTCGAATGGCGCTAACTGCGCAGCATTTGTGCACCGCCGCCGTCAGTGTCAGCCAGTTTGCCGTGGCATACGGAGCTCCATCGCAGTCTTTAACACTGGTAGCATGCCGCGACAGCGTGGACGTGAACCGTATGTGCAGTTGACGGACTTTGAGCGAGGGCGTATAGTGGGCATGCGGGAGGCCGGGTGGACGTACCGCCGAATTGCTCAACACGTGGGGCGTGAGGTCTCCACAGTACATCGATGTTGTCGCCAGTGGTCGGCGGAAGGTGCACGTGCCCGTCGACCTGGGACCGGACCGCAGCGACGCACGGATGCACGCCAAGACCGTAGCATCCTACGCAGTGCCGTAGGGGACCGCACCGCCACTTCCCAGCAAATTAGGGACACTGTTGCTCCTGGGGTATCGGCGAGGACCATTCGCAACCGTCTCCATGAAGCTGGGCTACGGTCCCGCACACCGTTACGCCGTCTTCCGCTCACGCCCCAACATCGTGCAGCCCGCCTCCAGTGGTGTCGCGACAGGCGTGAATGGAGGGACGAATGGAGAAGTGTCGTCTTCAGCGATGAGAGTTGCTTCTGCCTTGGTGCCAATGATGGTCGTATGCGTGTTTGGCGCCGTACAGGTGAGCGCCACAATCAGGACTGCATACGACCGAGGCACACAGGGCCAACACCCGGCATCATGGTGTGGGGAGCGATCTCCTACACTGGCCGTACACCACTGGTGATCGTCGAGGGGACACTGAATAGTGCACGGTACATCCAAACCGTCATCGAACCCATCGTTCTACCATTCCTAGACCGGCAAGGGAACTTGCTGTTCCAACAGGACAATGCTCGTCCGCATGTATCCCGTGCCACCCAACGTGCTCTAGAAGGTGTAAGTCAACTACCCTGGCCAGCAAGATCTCCGGATCTGTCCCCCATTGAGCATGTTTGGGACTGGATGAAGCGTCGTCTCACGCGGTCTGCACGTCCAGCACGAACGCTGGTCCAACTGAGGCGCCAGGTGGAAATGGCATGGCAAGCCGTTCCACAGGACTACATCCAGCATCTCTACGATCGTCTCCATGGGAGAATAGCAGCCTGCATTGCTGCGAAAGGTGGATATACACTGTACTAGTGCCGACATTGTGCATGCTCTGTTGCCTGTGTCTATGTGCCTGTGGTTCTGTCAGTGTGATCATGTGATGTATCTGACCCCAGGAATGTGTCAATAAAGTTTCCCCTTCCTGGGACAATGAATTCACGGTGTTCTTATTTCAATTTCCAGGAGTGTATATATATTGTGGAAAGCAATGGTCCCATAACACTCCCCTGTGGCACGCCAGAGGTTACTTTATCGTCTGTAGACGTCTCTCCGTTGATAACAACATGCTGTGTTCTGTTTGCTAAAAACTCTTCAATCCAGCCACACAGCTGTTCTGATATTCCATAGGCTCTTACTTTGTTTATCAGGCGACAGTGCGGAACTGTATCGAACGCCTTCCGGAAGTCAAGAAAAATAGCATCTACCTGGGAGCCTGCATCTAATATTTTCTGGGTCTCATGAACAAATAAAGCGAGTTGGATCTCACACGATCGCTGTTTCCGGAATCCATGTTGATTCATACATAATAGATTCTGAGTTTCCAAAAACGACATGATACTCGAGCAAAAAACACGTTCTAAAATTCTACAACAGATCGACGTCAGAGTTATAGGTCTATAGTTTTGCGCATCTGCTCGACGACCCTTCTTGAAGACTGGGACTACCTGTGCTCTTTTCCAATCATTTGGAACCTTCCGTTCCTCCAGAGACTTGCGGTACACGGCTGTTAGAAGGGGGGCAAGTTCTTTCGCGTACTCTGTGTAGAATCGAATTGGTATCCCGTCAGGTCCAGTGGACTTTCCTCTGTTGAGTGATTCCAGTTGCTTTTCTGTTCCTTGGACACTTATTTCGATGTCAGCCATTTTTTCGTTTGTGCGAGGATTTAGAGAAGGAACTGCAGTGCGGTCTTCCTCTGTGAAACAGCTTTGGAAAAAGGTGTTTAGTATTTCAGCTTTACGCTTGTCATCCTCTGTTTCAATGCCATCATCATCCCGGAGTGTCTGGACATGCTGTTTCGAGCCACTTACTGATTTAACGTAAGACCAGAACTTTCTAGGATTTTCTGTCAAGTCGGTACCTAGTATTTTACTTTCGAATTCTGTGAACGCTTCACGCATAGCCCTCCTTACGCTAACTTTGACATCGTTTAGCTTCTGTTTGTCTGAGAGGTTTTGGCTGCGTTTAAACTTTGAGTGAAGCTCTCTTTGCTTTCGCAGGAGTTTCCTAACTTTGTTGTTGTACCACGGTGGGTTTTTCCCGTCCCTCACAGTTTTACTCGGCACGTACCTGTCTAAAACGCATTTTACGATTGCCTTGAACTTTTTCCATAAACACTCAACATTGTCAGTGTCGGAACAGAAATTTTCGTTTTGATCTGTTAGGTAGTCTGAAATCTGCCTCCTATTACTCTTGCTAAACGGATAAACCTTCTTCCCTTTTTTTATATTCCTATTAACTTCCATATTCAGGGATGCTGCACCGGCCTTATGATCACTGATTCCCTGTTCTGCACATACAGAGTCGAAAAGTTCGGGTCTGTTTGTTATCAGTAGGTCCAAGATGTTATCTCCACGAGTCGGTTCTCTGTTTAATTGCTCGAGGTAATTTTCGGATAGTGCACTCAGTATAATGTCACTCGATGCTCTGTCCCTACCACCCGTCCTAAACATCTGAGTGTCCCAGTCTATATCTGGTAAATTGAAATCTCCACCTAAGACTATAACATGCTGAGAAAATTTATGTGAAATGTATTCCAAATTTTCTCTCAGTTGTTCTGCCACTAATGCTGCTGAGTCGGGGGGTCGGTAAAAGGAGCCAATTATTAACCTAGCTCGGTTGTTGAGTGTAAACTCCACCGATAATAATTCACAGGAACTATCCACTTCTACTTCACTACAGGATAAACTACTACTAACAGCGACGAACACTCCACCACCGGTTGCATGCAATCTATCCTTTCTAAACACCGTCTGTACCTTTGTAAAAATTTCGGCAGAATTTATCTCTGGCTTCAGCCAGCTTTCTGTACCTATAACGATTTCAGCTTCGGTGCTTTCTATCAGCGCTTGAAGTTCCGGTACTTTACCAACGCAGCTTCGACAGTTTGCAATTACAATACCGATTGCTGCTTGGTCCCCGCATGTCCTGACTTTGCCCCACACCCGTTGAGGCTGTTGCCTTTTCTGTACTTGCCCGAGGCCATCTAACCTAAAAAACCGCCCAGCCCACGCCACACAACCCCTGCTACCCGTGTAGCCGCTTGTTGCGTGTAGTGGACTCCTGACCTATCCAGCGGAACCCGAAACCCCACCACCCTATGGCGCAAGTCGAGGAATCTGCAGCCCACACGGTCGCAGAACCGTCTCAGCCTCTGATTCAGACCCTCCACTCGGCTCTGTACCAAAGGTCCGCAGTCAGTCCTGTCGACGATGCTGCAGATGGTGAGCTCTGCTTTCATCCCGCTAGCGAGACTGGCAGTCTTCACCAAATAAGATAGCCGCCGGAAGCCAGAGAGGATTTCCTCCGATCCATAGCGACACACATCATTGGTGCCGACATGAGCGACCACCTGCAGATGGGTGCACCCTGTACCCTTCATGGCATCCGGAAGGACCCTTTCCACATCCGGAATGACTCCCCCCGGTATGCACACGGAGTGCACTTTGGTTTTCTTTCTCTCCCTTGCTGCCATATCCCTAAGGGGCCCCATTACGCGTCTGACGTTGGAGCTCCCAACTACCAGTAAGCCCACCCTCTGCGACCGCCCGGATCTTGCAGACTGAGGGGCAACCTCTGGAACAGGACAAGCAGCCATGTCAGGCTGAAGATCAGTATCAGCCTGAGACAGAGCCTGAAACCGGTTTGTCAGACAAACTGGAGAGACCTTCCGTTCAGCCCTCCGGAATGTCTTTCGCCCCCTGCCACACCTTGAGACGACCTCCCACTCTACCACAGGTGAGGGATCAGCCTCAATGCGGGCAGTATCCCGGGCAACCACAGTCGTAGTCCGATCGGGGGATGCGTGGGACGAGCTGGCCGTCCCCGACAAACCCCCATCCGGACCCCCACAGTGATGCCCATTGGCAACAGCCTCAAGCTGTGTGACCGAAGCCAACACTGCCTGAAGCTGGGAGCGAAGGGATGCCAACTCAGCCTGCATCCGAACACAGCAGTTGCAGTCCCTATCCATGCTAAAAACTGTTGTGCAAATAACGTCTGAACTAATCTACAGAGAGCGCAAACAAATCGACACAAAATTTAAACGGTTATTAAAATACAAGATTGCCTAGTAAATGCAGTAGTGCTGCCACTTGTGCACTGCTGACACACTGCTCGGCGGCGGAAGGAGACTACGCGATTTTACACTATTCAGGTACTAAAACGCGATGCTACAACTCTCAAATACGCCCGAAATTTATGAATTAAACAATGCAAGTACCAAAAACACGCAAAGAAATTAAGAATTAAACTATGTAACAAATGAGTGAGCTAGGAGTATACGACTTGCTGCTGCAACTGCTTATCCAACGGCGGCAGGGAGCCTTGGTCGTTGGTCCTGTCTTTTTTTTTTATCACTATGTTATTGCGGTATCCAAGATGACAGGCACTTTTTTTCATCAAAGTCACACCGGTAATGATGCTTAAGTTATTTAACGCTTTTCCCCAACACCCTCGTTCCTGTTGTTGTCAAATCTTCTTTAGCCTCAGCACTAATGAGATCTTAAGCGTTTTGATTCGACCCCACACAGCAGTAATGATAACTCACAGCGCTTTACAACTCCCCATCGGATCTTAGTTATGTGTGACACGTGGAATATTTTGAAACATGCGTGCTTTAACTCTCCCGAGTGTTTCCTCCTCAGTATGGTCTGCCTGCTTAGCTGAGCAGACATGCGCAAAATTCATTTGGATATTAAAAGAAGAAACCCACTACATGAATGTGATACCCTCCTCATATTCTGATGCACCCAAGTTGGGAGAAAGAATCTTTCAGAGCATAACGCGGAGAGCTCAGAGAAGAAAAACGGAGAAACTCAAACTCCGGAAACCAGAGTGTGGATACAAACCTGACACAAAACGGAAAACGTAGAAACTACCCTTCGGGTAGACGAATTTCAAGCAGTCACTGAGATGGGATTTCTCATGCAGCGAAGGCGAGAGTAGACGGCTGCGGCTACACTTCACGCGGATACAACACCCACCTGATCGACGACTGTCATTCGTAAGAAAAACCCTGAAGCTGTACAACTCCTGCAGCGATTACAATCTTACAATGAAATAATGGAATCAACAAAGAATGTCATGTACGTCTTTAAAAGTGTAGTTCAGTCTGCTGTTGGCCATTCTCGAACAACTTTCACTTTAATGGTATGAGTTGTAACATTTGTAACGTGGTCAAGCTCTGTAATATCGTTGGTGTGAATACGGCAAGGAAAAAAGTGGTAAGGTATTTGTCTGCCATGCAGCGGGCCGGGGTTCGATCCCCGACGGGGTTGGAGATTCTCTCTGCTCGTGGACTGGGAGTTGTGTTGTCCTCCCAATGTGGCATCACCTAAAATAAAACTCGCCAGCCGGCAGCCGAACTTCCACGGATGGGGCCCCCCGGCCATCAACGCCACACGATCATTTCGCTTTTTTTTTACCTCAACATGGTCACTTTTTCCCATCATCCGTCATCTTAAGTTCTAGTCCCGTTACTCTCTCAACAGCTTCTTTCACCAGTGCCAGCGATTTACACTACTGGCCATTACAATTGCATCACTAAAAAGAAATGCAGATGATAAGCGGGTATACATTGGACAAATATATTATACTAGAACTGGCATGTGATTACATTTTCACGCAATTTGGGTGCATAGATTCTGAGAAATCAGTACCCATAACAACCACCTCTGGCCGTAATAACGGTCTTGATACGCCTGGGCATTGAGTCAAACAGAGCTTGGATGGCGTGTACTGGTACAGCTAGCTGCCCATGCAGCTTCAACACGATACCACAGTTCATCAAGAGTAGTGACTGGCGTATTGTGACGAGCCAGTTGCTCGGCCACCATTGACCAGGCGTTTTCAATTGGTGAGAGATCTGGAGAATGTGCTGGCCAGGACAGCAGTCGAACATTTTCTCTATCTAGAAAGGCCTGTACAGGACCTGCAACAAGCGGTCGTGCATTATCCTGTTGAAATGTAGGGTTTCGCAGGGATCGAATGAAGGGTAGAGCCACGGGTCGTAACACATCTGAAATGTAACGTCCACCGTTCAAATTGCAGTCAATGCGAACAAGAGGTGACAGAGACGTGTAACCAATGGCACCCCATACCATCACGCCGGGTGATACGCCAGTATGGCGATGACGAATACACGCTTCCAATGTGCGTTCACCGCGATGTCGCCAAACACGGATGCGACCATCATGATGCTGTAAACAGAACCTGGATTCATCCGAAAAAATGACGCTTTCCCATTCGTGCACCCAGGTTCGTTGTTGAGTCCACCATCGCAGGCGTTCCTGTCTGTGATGCAGCGTCAAGGGTAACCGCAGCCATGGTCTCCGAGCTGATAGTCCGTGCTGTTGCAAACGTCGTCGAACTGTTCGTGCAGATGGTTGTTATCTTGCAAACGTCCCCCCATCTGTTGACTCAGGAATCGAGACGTGGCTGCACAATCCGTTACAGCCATGTCGATAAGATGCCTGTCATCTCGACTGCTAGTGATACGAGGCCGTTGGGATCCAGTCATTGGCTCTCGACCAACGCGAGCAGCAATGTCGCGATACGGTAAACCGCAATCGCGGTAGGCTACAATCCGACCTTTAACAAAGTCGGAAACGTGATGGTATGCATTTCTCCTCCTTACACGAGGCATCACAACAACGTTTCACCAGGCAACGCCGGTCAACTGCTGTTTGTGTGTGAGGAATCGGTTGGAAAGTTTCCTCATGTCAGCACGTTCTAGGTGTCGCCACCGGCGCCAACCTTATGTGAATGCTCTGAAAAGCTAATCATTTGCATATCACAGCATCTTGTTCCTGTCGGTTACATTTCGCGTATGTAGCACGTCATGTTCGTGGTGTAGCAATTTTAATGGCCAGTAGTGTATTATTGTCAAAAATGCCAACTTGCTGCGTGGTTCGAAGTGTATTCAGTACTGACAGGGTAAGGCAGCTCAGTGGTCGGAGGAAGGTAATGGGACATTACCTTCAACAGGAACTTGCCTAGTAAAGCCTAGCGATGCTGAAGCTAAGCTTCGGATTTATGACAGCTTCAGTTACCTTAGTCAGTTGCGTGATTTCGGAGTGAGGGGACCAAACAGCGAGGTCATCGGTCCCATCGGATTGGTGAAGGAAGTCCTTTCAAAGGAACCATCCTGGTATTTGCCTGAAGCGATTTAGGGAAATCACGGAAAACGTAAATTAGAATGACTGGACGCGGGTTTGAACCAACGTCTCCCCGAATGCGAGTCTAGTGCGCTGAGCACTGCGCCACCTCGCTGGGTTACGATCCGGTCATCATCATCGTGCCAAGTTTTAGGGTACCGGACCTCAATCTGTAAAAGCGGGACCCTTATACGATCGCTTTGCTGTCCGTCCGTCTGTCTCTCTACTTTTGAGAACCCTTTTTTTTAGGAACGGTTAGGCATATGAAGTTCAAATTTGTGTCACATATAATAATATATAGTTCCTCGACAGTGCAAAAATTTTAAGCTTGTAAGTTAATTCAATCAAAAGATGCGACCATTTATGTCATATTTTGAAACTCGCAAACCCACTCAGCAAACGTGTACGGCACTTCCCATTAACATTCGACTAGGAGCAAAGTTTCATAGCACAGGTAAGGGAAAAATCTGAGAATTGCGCCACCCGCTTACAGCATTTATGGCACGCTACCCGGCCGACTCGTAATCCCACCTAGCGCCACCTAACTGCCGTCCCTGCCCATGTCCATCATGCTTGCTAATTTTGGTTTCCCACTGGAGGCCAAACGTAACTGTGCATCCGCAATGAAGGTTGTGTGTGGATTCAATGCTCATCGAGGCCTTTCCTTCGGACAGAACCGCATTTAAACAAAATATCTTTTATTTGCTTACTAAAATATGACTACAACTTACACTTTAGGTTTGCATGCAGTAATGTTCGTCTATTATGTTTTTGACGGTCGATGATTGCAATTTATGTTCTAATGGCAAAAAGAAATTTTTGCGTGACGTAACTGGAATTGAAACTTTTCAGTTTTTTTGCTTTACATGTGCTATGAAACCTTGCTTTTTGGCAAATTTCATTATTCTAGGTCAACGGGAAGTACCCAAGAAATTTTAATGAATGACTTTGCGAGTATCAAAATATGTGACATAAATGGCCGAATCTTTTGATTGCATTAACTTAGAAGCTCAAATTTTTTACAGTGCCAAGGGACCATAGAGCTTAGTCAGTGACGTATTCGAATTTGATACACCAACCTGTTCACGAGAAAAATCGGTCTTTACATACGGACGGACAATCAGACAGTTGGATAAAAGATGACAAAAAATATTTGTTCGTGCTCTACTGAGTGCAGCAAAAAAACGAGATTAGTGACAAATTTAACGTCCGAATATGAGACTTCATAGGATGCGAAGTGAAAGTATGCCTTGGAAGTAATGACACACGAAGCAGCAGTGTTGCACAGACAAAGGATACCTCGCCAGAAGCAGCATCTTAGTATCAAACAAACGCCTCAGGTTCAAAATGAAATATGCAGTAATGTATTATTATTTTAAAAAGTATCCAAACGACCTGAATTGGGTTCTGCCTTATTTGAATGCAGCCCACGTAACGTAACTTCCTTGGAAGTCTTCAAATCTGACAAACTGCCTATTGGGTTCTGTCTCGGGTTCTTCGGCCGACGTTCATCTAATGATTTTTCTGACATTTGCCGGCAATGGAGGGTGAAGCTTTGACAATGGCAGCCAGTCGTGCTGGCGAAACGTCACGAAAATCATTAGATGAACGTCGGCCGAAGAACCCGAGACAGAAGCCAATAGGCAGTTTGTCAACAAGTGGCCACGAAAGCCTTAACAATCTTCAAATCTATTTTCGTTGCAGTTGTTTGATTATACAAAATGGTTACGACAATAAACCCCTGGAGAACACTTTTCTTTGTGGCAGTCAGTTCAGATGTAAAATAATACCACAATATTACAAATATCAGGAAACGCATTTTAGAAATGAGACAGTCCTTAAAAGTTGTAAACTCAAATTTATTATAATAACTGACATTTCAAAAAGTTACCACTCTAATTAGCATCTGAGACAAGTTGTGGTGTCACCGCCAGACACCACACTTGCTAGGTGGTAGCCTTTAAATCGGCCGCGGTCCGTTAGTATACGTCGGACCCGCGTGTCGCCACTATCAGTGATTGCAGACCGAGCGCCGCCACACGGCAGGTCTAGAGAGACTTCCTAGCACTCGCCCCAGTTGTACAACCGACTTTGCTAGCGATGGTTCACTGACAAAATACGCTCTCATTTGCCGAGACGATAGTTAGCATAGCCTTCAGCTACGTCATTTGCTACGACCTAGCAAGGCGCCATTAGCAATTACTATTGATACTGAATCATGTACCGTCTAGAGCGACGTTCACCATTAATGGATTAAAGTTAAGTATTCCACCAGCTACGTCCATTTTTTCTAAATTCTAATTTCCTTGTCCTGTTCCAGACCTCACGCCAGCCTGCGTGAGCTAAAACGCGTGTCTTTCGGCTTCCTCTAGTAACCCGGTGTTGGCTCTCCTGCCAACCACAACACAAGTAACACTCGTAACTCTGCCATATAGATTATTCAGTAATTCTAATTCAAACCTAAGTTTTTTTATTGAATGCGATGTTTTGCAACAATATCTGGACATCCAGAGTTCTTGATACTTCGAAGTATTCTTCCTCTCCAAAAGGTTTCCCAACCACGTATTATCCGCCTTCCTCTTGACGAGTCATTTTGCGTAAACTGGTTGAACAACGAACCAGCTAGAAAAGCACAATTAACAGCGTCAAGCGCTCTATGGGAAACTCAATATCAACAGCACGTCACTAGTGATTACACTGTACTCGTGATGGTAAGCACATCTACGAGTTTTACGAAAAGTGACAAATCGCCCTTATAAACTAGCACAAGAAAACATTAAGTGTCTAAGTAATTCCTGAGTAGCTTGTTGTCCAAATGTTTCAGCTTTAAATAACATGGCAAACTGTTTTGTTCTGGCTATGGGTTCAAACCCAGCCAATGCTAACCAAGCAAAGATTTCGTGCCAGCCCGATATTGGAACACAGCACTGATCGTCATTAATGACTGGGAATGAAGAGACGTGAAGTATCCTGTTTCTGGTCAATGGCAGAGTAGGTCTCAACTTAGAATTACCTGATGATTTTTCTATGCTGGAGTGGGGTTCTGTCCAACAACTACTGTCCGTGCTAAAAACCACGAATGATGTTAAATATGGTTTCATTCATAAGTAGAAAAATGTGCACATGTATAAACGTGATTTTATGTGAGGTAAAGTCTTGTGTTACAAGGGGAATCGAACCCTCACCTTACCAGACTGTTAACTAAGCACATACAAATGTTAGGTAACGAATTTTTTCATCGATAGCGATTTGTTTGCACTTAAAATAAATTACGAGAGTTTTTTTTTTTTTTTTTGAGTACCGGGATTTCATCCTGGCTCCTACCACCGTTATTTTGCAACCACAAATAAATGTTAAATATCAGTTTCCGTCACAAGCAGAGAGATGTGCGCATATTTGAACTAGAAATAACGTGACGAAAATTTCAGTGCCGACTGGCAGTCAAACCCCACACATAACCTCGTTGTTGATCATAAACAAAGAGACGTTAACTTTCGAATTCTTTTTCGCGAGTAGGTAAGAATGACTGTTTGAACTTTGCACGATGTGATGAAATGTTCTGTGTCTGACTGAAACTCGCCGGCCGAAGTGGCCGTGCGCTTCTAGGCGCTGCAGTCTGGAACCGCGAGACCGCTACGGTCGCAGGTTCGAATCCTGCCTCGGGCATGGATGTGTGTGATGTCCTTAGGTTAGTTAGGTTTAAGTAGTTCTAAGTTCTAGGGGACCAATGACCTCAGAAGTTGAGTCCCATAGTGCTCAGAGCCATTTGACCCATTTGACTAAAACTCGATACCGGCTACCAAAAGACCACCGAACTCGACATGAGCTGGGACTTGTTTTCATCGTAATGGATGTTGCGCGACACTGGAAGTGAATTTTGACTGCCATGATGTGGTGTGTTACAACCTGTTCAGTACATTCATATCTTTGTTCGACCGCATCCCCATTAACCAGCGGCATCAACTACCCAATGCGTACTTGCGACTTGATTTTACAATCACTGAAATACAATCACGTAACAACTGTCTGCACGAGCTGGCAACACTGCGGGCTGCGGAAGTTACAACTGGAAGCGTTTTATCCACTTGAGATGTCCGGGTGGCCTACTGACAGACGTCGCAAATTGAAAGCGCAAAGCCGAGATATCGAGGGCGCTCCCTTGTGTATTTTGTAAAGTACTTATCGTCTGATAGAAATGCATTGACGACAGCGGTGTGACCGCTGCTCACACAGAGTGTGACGCGAGTGCCAGCCTAGCGCCGGCTGCTTCGCTCACGTAGACTGTGCAGTCTGTAAAGATTTTTTCCTTTAATCAAATTTTTATATTGTTTACAAATTGCAGCAGGTTCCAAACTTTTCAAGCTAATTAAAGCCATATAATCATGCTCTTTTTCCGAATGTACACTCCTGGAAATTGAAATAAGAACACCGTGAATTCATTGTCCCAGGAAGGGGAAACTTTATTGACACATTCCTGGGGTCAGATACATCACATGATCACACTGACAGAACCACAGGCATATAGACACAGGCAACAGAGCATACACAATGTCGGCACTAGTACACTGTATATCCACCTTTCGCAGCAATGCAGGCTGCTATTCTCCCATGGAGACGATGGATTTAGCTTTAAATATTTTTAATGTAACGAAATATTTTCAAAAATTTTCATCCCCTACTTCACGCCCTTAAGGGATGAATATCCAAAAAACACTGAAGCATGTATTTTTTTTCTTTCTAACCAAATAAAAACATTTCGGAGACTTAGTTTCAAAAAAGTTTTCGTTATGAAATGTTTTCCTATAAATTTTCATCCCTTATTTTACCCCCTTAGGGTGTGAGTTTCCAAAAACACTGAAATAAGTATTTTTTTTTTTTTATTTCTAGCCGAGAAGTCAATACCAGTTTCCATAGATGTAGCTTTAAAAATGCTTTAGTACTTCTTTAATAGTGATTTACATTAAAAATAAGACTTTCACCTATTTCCCACATAGGGTTTAAATTTCCAAAAATGCTGAAACAAGTATTTGTTTATTTCTGACCGAGAAATCAAATACCAATTTTCATAGTTCTAGCTTCAAAATTGCCTTAATAGCGACATACACTCCTGGAAATTGAAATAAGAACACCGTGAATTCATTGTCCCAGGAAGGGGAAACTTTATTGACACATTCCTGGGGTCAGATACATCACATGATTACACTGACAGAACCACAGGCACATAGACACAGGCAACAGAGCATGCACAATGTCGGCACTAGTACAGTGTATATCCACCTTTCGCAGCAATGCAGGCTGCTATTCTCCCATGGAGACGATCGTAGAGATGCTGGATGTAGTACTGTGGAACGGCTTGCCATGCCATTTCCACCTGGCGCCTCAGTTAGACCAGCGTTCGTGCTGGACGTGCAGACCGCGTGAGACGAAGCTTCATCCAGTCCCAAACATGCTCAATGGGGGACAGATCCGGCGATCTTGCTGGCCAGGGTAGTTGCCTTACACCTTCTAGAGCACGTTGGGTGGCACGGGATACATGTGGACGTGCATTGTCCTGTTGGAACAGCAAGTTCCCTTGCCGGTCTAGGAATGGTAGAACGATGGGTTCGATGACGGTTTGGATGTACCGTGCACTATTCAGTGTCCCCTCGACGATCACCAGTGTTGTACGGCCAGTGTCGGAGATCGCTCCCCACACCATGGTGCCGGGTGTTGGCCCTGTGTGCCTCGGTCGTATGCAGTCCTGATTGTGGCGCTCACCTGCACGGCGCCAAACACGCATACGACCATCATTGGCACCAAGGCAGAAGCGACTCTCATCGCTGAAGACGACACGTCTCCATTCGTCCCTCCATTCACGCCTGTCGCGACACCACTGGAGGCGGGCTGCACGATGTTGGGGCGTGAGCGGAAGACGGCCTAACGGTGTGCGGGACCGTAGCCCAGCTTCATGGAGACGGTTGCGAATGGTCCTCGCCGATACCCCAGGAGCAACAGCGTCCCTAATTTGCTGGGAAGTGGCGGTGCGGTCCCCTACGGCACTGCGTAGGATCCTACGGTCTTGGCGTGCATCCGTGCGTCGCTGCGGTCCGGTCCCAGGTCGACTGGGAACGTGCACCTTCCGCCGACCACTGGCGACAACATCGATGTACTGTGGAGACCTCACGCCCCACGTGTTGAGCAATTCGGCGGTACGTCCACCCGGCCTCCCGCATGCCCACTATACGCCCTCGCTCAAAGTCCGTCAACTGCACATACGGTTCACGTCCACGCTGTCGCGGCATGCTACCAGTGTTAAAGACTGCGATGGCGCTCCGTATGCCACGGCAAACTGGCTGACACTGACGGCGGCGGTGCACAGATGCTGCGCAGCTAGCGCCATTCGACGGCCAACACCGCGGTTCCTGGTGTGTCCGCTGTGCCGTGCGTGTGATCATTGCTTGTACAGCCCTCTCGCAGTTTCCCGTGCAAGTATGGTGGGTCTGACACACCGGTGTCAATGTGTTCTTTTTTCCATTTCCAGGAGTGTATTTTCGAAAAACAGTTCATCCGCTATTTCAGCCCCTAGTGGTAGAAATTCGAAAAATCCTTTCTTAAACGATTCCTACAGTATAAGATCAATACCCTCTCCAGATTTAATGGTGCTATCTTTAGCGGTTTGGGCTGGGCGATGACGAGTCAGCCAGGACATTTCCTTTTATACTGATACACTTTTTTCAATAAACTGACAAAAATACGCAATAAATTATGCGGCATGCAGATATCAATGAAGTAGAACCTATTACGGCAGCCTTACGACGAACGACCATCGTAATTAAACATAAAGTAACCATAACATATGTGTGTTCAAATCGTCAACAATTAGTGAGATATTACACACTTTTGACCTCGGAACGGTCCGTGGAGTCCTGTGCCTTATTCAAGTAACACGACAGAACCATCACAAAAGTATGGAAATGTGGCAATGACAAGAGACAGATAAACGGAATTAACTAGTTTATGCAAAATCACACGCCAGTCGAACGACAGGTAATATGTGGTTGGACAACCTTTTAGAGAGCAAGAATACGGTTTGTATTCACAAAAAATTTCGTTGTGACTAAGGATTACTAAATGATTTATGTGGAAGAGTCGCGAGTATAAGTTGCCTCAGATTCTAATGACTAATGAGCGTAGAAATTTTGTAATGTCACTTATTGTAACAAATTTGAGTTTGCAATCGTTAAGGACTGCCTCTTCACTAGTAACACGTTTCATGATGTCTGCAATACCATGGCATCGGTTTAACCTGAACTGATTACCATAAAGAGCAGTGTTCCCTAGGAATCACTTGTGGTAACGATTTTATATAGCCAAATTACTATACCGAAAATTAATTGGAGGACCTGCAAGAAAGTTACAGTATGTGCACCCCATGCAACTCAGGCGGAACACAGTTCAGCATGGTACTAGATATGGCGCATAGCACTGTATGAAAGTGAATCGTGCGTAGTGCGGAAACCGGGAAAGTCAGCAACGCCTTGGTCCAGCTCTGGCCCGTAGGCAAGCAATTATTCGGTATGGTAGTGATTGATACAGTTGTTGGATGTCCTCCTGAGGGATATCGTGCCAAATTCTGTCCGATCGGCGCGTTATACCGTCAAAACCGCGAGCTAGTAGGGCAGCCGTGCCCATGATGTTCCAAACGTTCTCATTTGAAGAGAAGTTCGGCGAATTTGTTGGCCAAGGTAGGGTTCGGCAAGAACGAGGACAAATAGTGGAAACTCTCGTGATGCGCGAGCGGGTATTATCTTGCCCAAATATAAGCCCAGAAGCCATGAAGGGCAATAAAATCGTCGATGTACCGTTGCGCTGTAAGGGTGCCGCGGATGACAGCACAGCTCAGCGGTTCGTCGACGAAATTCCACGTCCCATTCTGTTTCCCTTCATGTAAAAAAAAAAAAAAAAAAAAAAATTAAAAAGAAATGAAATCTTATGGGACTTACCTGCAAAGGTCATCAGTCCCTAAGCTTACACATTACTTAACCTAAATTATCCTAAGGACAAACACACACACCCATGCCAGAGGGAGGACTCGAACCTCCGCCGCGATGAGCCGCACAATCCATGACTGGAGCGCCTAGACCGCTCGGCTAATCCCGCGCGGCTTCCCTTCATGGCAAGCCATCCTGGGCTTACATTTCAGCAAGATAATACCCGCTCGCGGATGACGAGAGTTTCTACTGCTCGTCCTTATGCTTACCAAATCCTATCTTGCCCAGCAAGGTCGCCGGATCTCTCCCCAAATGAGAACGTATGACTCATTATGGGCAGAGCTCTCAACCAGCTTGGGATTTTGACGATCTAATGTGACAGTTGAACAGACTGTGGCAAGATATCAGTCAGGAGAACACCCAACAACTGTATGAATCAATGCCAAGCCGAACAGCTGCTTGCATAAGAGCCAGAGTTGCTTGCTCAATTTGTGAAGTTCTTTCTCTTGAATAAACCACCTATTTTTTCTGAAATTGTTAATTATTAATCTGTACATTTACAGCACATCTACCGATTTCCGTTCCTTTCGGATAATTCCTCCACGCGTTTGTCTTATAGTTTATCAGTCACCCCCTAAATGGTGCGCACTGGGAGCTATGGAACGCTGCAGATGGCGTGGAAACTGGCATCCGGCGGTCATGTTAGCATCCACGCCGACTTAGGTCAAGGCAGTGAAGTGGTACAAGGGATGGGGTACCACTCGCACTTATGTAACACTAAGTAAGAACAGCGGTCGTAGTAATATCTTATAAAACAGGTGCCGAAGACGAGTGTCACAAAATTGCCAGTGATAATCGCGTTTAAACCTGACAGGGATCGCTACTGCCAGTGCATGTATGCCCATCTCAACCAGTTTTTGAAAGAACATTGCGAAGGGAACTACATGCAGTTGACATTTGGAGAAGCGTACGTTGCTAAAAAGCCATCGTTCAAAGCGGCACGTACAGCTGTACGTCTTCAGTGGACCGAACAACACAGAAACTGGGCAGTAGCTGGCAGGAGAAGTGTGGTGTGGTCCCCAGGGGCGCCATTTTGCCTTTTTTCAAATGATACGCCAACAGCGCGCCGACTACTCAATGAGACATTTAACCTGGAGTGAGTGGAAGGTGTAATTCAGGTAAGAGGTGGTTCCATGATGATGTTTTTCTTATCATGATTCGGACCTAGTCATTCAGGAAGGAAGAAAGGAAGATTAAACTTCCTATCAACAGCGAGGTGAACAGACACGGAGCATAAGCTCGGAATGTTGCGAGTATGACGAAGGAAATAGGCCGTGCCCTTTCAAATGAACCATTCCAACATTAGCCTGGAGCGATTCACGCAAATCATGGAAAACCTAAATCTGGTTGGCTGGACACGGATTTGAACCGTCGTCCTCCAGAATGCGAGTTTAGTGCTACTCATTCAGTTTACCGTGAACATGAACCAGGACGTTTGCTTTAACATTCTAAGAGACCAAGTAGGCCTATTGCTCTTCCAACTACATATTCATGTTGAGTTTATTTGAGTCGTTTCCATCTTCCAACAGAACAACCATCATGGTCACGGGCTTACACACTTCCGTTTCTGGTCTGATGACATCCCAGGCACCCATCGCATTTCGACAGGGCCGGCTCCTGGGATTTTGCCACCCGTACGAAAATTTCAAGCGCCGACTCTCCATCCTTCCCCCTTCAAACAGTTTCAGACATACTCAACCTATTACACAACTTTATTCATCCATGACGTCTTATTTTCGAATCACACTTACTCATACGTCTTTCTGACGTGAATGCTTCTTTAAGACCAGAGCAAGGTATGGGGTATCAGACAGTGAAACGCACTTGAAACCTTTACAGCGTAACACATTTTGAGTTGTAACTCCAAAATTTATTAAGTCAATCAAAATAAAATTATGTCACTCGCAGAGTACGTAACTGAAATCTGTTCACTTTCTCTCGTTCCCTGAGGAGTGGGGACCACAATGACCGCCGCGGGGAGAGTAACAAGAGGTGAGTAGAGCGTGTAGAATTCTCGCAGTACTGAAGCAAGGGCGAGATATATTTCGTGAAAGTACGCATTTACACACACGTTTATCTTCAAGCGCGATACTAAATTCGTTGCACACCACAAAGAAAAAGGAACAAACACACATATGTTCGCTGCGACCGTTCACAGTGGCTGGCTCTGAGCACTATGGGACCTAACTTCTGAGGTCATCAGTCCCCTAGAACTTAGAACTATTTAAACCTAACTAACCTAAGGACATCACACACATCCATGCCCGAGGCAGGATTTGAACCTGCGACCGTAGCGGTCGCGCGGCTGCAGACTGAAGCGCCTAGAACCGGTCGGCCACAACGGCCGGCCCGTTCACTGTGATTGATTGCTTAAGTTAACAGAAGTTGCAAAAGACATGGAACGTCTCAAATATTATCTCAACGAGTTCCGAGAAGAAATCAGGGAATAAGGAAAAGTAAACAGACAATATATAGCACTCGTATGTGAAATAGCATCTTCAGCACTGGATTTGCACAGGCGGGTGACTTTTGGCAACCTATTTTGCCGTAGACAAAACATATAGAGGACTACATTACAACGAATCTGTATTAAGTAAATGAATAAATATGCTCGATGTACAGAAATTAAAGAAAACTAAAATTAATAATAAACAAATGTTTACACACTTATATTACAGATATTTTTCTTGCGTTGACATCAGCGAAATCCCGTATGGCTTCGTTGAAAACCAAACACTAACTAGCTCGTGCTCAGTCGACACCGTTGTCTGTCCACACAGTTGTGCCTGGCCAGTTGTTAACCTCAGGTATGTTTTAATCTGTTTAAGCTCCGAAACAATTATTTCTCCACTTGCCACTGTCACCGATTGTGTTGGCAAAATTCTTAAGGCTACACTTACGTTGCGTTTTGCGTGAGTTTTGTATGAATTTCACACTTTCATTTGGTGTACTACAAGGCCTTACCAAAGTTGAGACTAGTTTAAGGATGGTTTGGACCAAGGCGTTGCTGACTTTCCCGGATTCCGCATTTTCAAAATTGACCAGACTGAGGACCTTACCTCGTTCATTACTAAAACTGTTGCATGGTTGGAACACTTGTCACTTAGGACATCACGTGACGTGTCTTTAATCTTGCTTAAGTCGCGCAAAAAATTAAAAAGCCGATTCTGACTTTTAAGCTGTTGAAATCTTTCACTAAGAGCACAAATTGTAACATCTCGTACTTTCAAATAAAATTCTGCTTTTTACTGAATTTCTGGATCTTCGATTTTCTCTTCTTCTCCCTCATACTGGAAATGTTTCCGCCTTTTTCGTGTATGTGTTGTGCCGCCTACGGTCAGGTTTTCTATGTCGAGATGGGTTGCCAGTTCCTTAGAGTATAGTGTACTGGGTAATCTTGGAATCTGAGGTTCTCTTGGTTGTTTCTGAAACATACTGTCTTCTTTTAGAATAAGTCAACAGGTTCGATACATCTTTGGTAATGATTTATGTGTAAACGTAAATTCACGCCTAAGGTTGACGAACTGCCAGCCTGATGTGCAGTCATTCTGTTCGTATTTTCGTCTTAGTTTATTACTACCAGTGCACCATAGACATCTCCTACGTTATACTTAGGATAGGCGACTGCATCACTCCTATTTTCTCATCTGTATTCAATGGCTTCAGTGGCAGGACAATCATGACTGCCCAGCGTCGCGTAGATGCAGAAAAGAAATTCATTTTTCTCACAAAAGAAAAGAATGAAACTGCGTATTTTGATACATTTGAAACCACATTCTCTTGATTATGGATTCAACAGGAGAAAGAAGAGGGAATGAGTGAAAAATTTGAAACAAGATACACACAAAGCACAAAAATTTAATTTACAGGAGCTTGCAACAAGAAGAGTAATGCAAATATTATTAATGGCAGATCCAACTGAGAGGGAGTGATGGAGGAAGTATAGCATGCAGCTTAATCACAGTGTGTGGATTGAAAAGACTATGGCATGCAATACGCATTACATATTTTACTTATTCTTTATTTATTACAAATTGTTTTTTTCGGTGATTCTGCTATAGGTATGTAAGATTGCTATATGAAACTGTTAGGCCATCAGATGCTGACATTTAATATTCTCAATTACAGTAAATGCTGACATTTATGTTTATTTGTTTATCATAAAGTTTTTTTTCTTCTATAGAAACTTTCAAGCTACCATAGGTACATTTCGAGAGTTGTGTAGTCGCTTGACAGAAAAAGAGGTGATAACAGACCAGTAGCAAGCTTTGCTATTTTAGAAGATGCGTCCAAGGCGACCAACTCTAGTGCTTCATTTGTCATCTGCTTCATAGTATTGTAGCCAATTTCCAGTAATTCATTAGATTTTACGAATGATTTCTACTTCCAACTTATTCTCACACTTGTTGATTTATGAAAATCTTTCGCTGTCTTGTTTAGCTCATCCCTTTGGAAATATTTTAAAATTTAAGATTTTGGCGCCCCCCCCCCAAAAAAAAAGCCGCCCTGGCCGGTGGCACGGTTCGACTCCCGCATCCCAACCCCTTCCCCACCAGAGCCAACCCTACACTTCGACTAGTTCGCTTAGCCGCATAGTAATCCCATGAAAAAGGATGGGAATTTCGGATCTATGGGTGAAACATAGCAGTCAGAACTCTTGCAGTTTGTAGCCTGTGGGATCTAATCGTCAAAGAGTAGCTCCAGTCGGATATGGCGTACCTGAAGGAACTTGTGGACTCAGTTCCTCACTGAATTGAAACCAGTATCAAGACTACAGGTGATGTTGCACGGTTTTAGCTTTATGTCTCTAGGAGCGACTAAGTTCTTGTCCATTTTGCCAAACATATACAATAAATAATTAAATTAAGGACGCTGGCAGTTGGCACTATACCAGGACGAAGGGTTGAGACAGGAGAGAAAATCGTGTCGGATCGCATTAAACCTGTCAGACGACTAATGGATCAAAACAAAGCACAGACGCTTTGCCAGCTACGTTAATTGAATTTAGGTTTACTTGGGATCTTATACGTTGGCAGGAGTATAATACGTCGTCTGTGCAGTACAGGGGTCAACGTTTAGGATTTGAATTCTTAAGCCAAAACCCAATTCCCGTTGTAATTTTATCCGGAAGATTGTATCTCCCATATTTAAAAAAATGAGACAGTTTAGACTCTCATGCATTAAATTTAAATAAGATAGTGCAAATAATACTAGTGTCAATTACGGCCAAACTACAACCGTGATGAGACTGTTAGGCGAGGATAATTAAAAAAAAATATTCGAAGCACACTGCGTAAATCACATAGTCCATAATGTCACTGAATATGTTTCTGATGTTTTACAAGTAGATATAGAGATGATAATTATTAAGGTTTATGGACACTTTTCAGTGTCAGCAAAACGCAGGGAAGGCTTAAGACTTTTTTAAAAATTTTGTTGGTATTAAATGGTGTGAAATTTTGACATGTGCCTACTAGCTGGATATCCTTCACACCAGCTGTTGATAGGCTAATATGGAATTGGGTGCCATAAGTAAGCTGTTTTCAAACCACAAATGAAATACATAAAGCTTTGAAATTTTATTTTAGTGATGAGACTCGGGGAAAAATGTTAATTCTTGAAGCATATCTTCAATTTTTTTCTTATGTTGTAAACCTCAAGGTATCTAGAGATTTCAGTTTTTATTACAATAAAGTCCTGTAATGCTGTTGAAGCTTTGTCGAAGAAATTTTGGAAAGGAAAGCTAACTATTTCTTTGGAAGCAATATACATAAAGTTTTAAATAATTTAGATCCTGTCTATCAGAAGACAATCCAAAATAATCTTGTTGAATACTAAGATACCTTCTAAAATACCTTTCTAAAATGTAAATATTTCTGACAATGCTATAGTTTAGACCTCGTTTCCACGGTCCTTAAAGAAATCTGTTAATTTTAATAATTTTAGACACAAACGGTAATAACCTATACGATGAAATTTGTTCTTTGAAAATATAGTAAGTACAAAAATTTCCATTGACACTAGCAACCGTAGCACTGGGGATGATTGAGGCAGGAGCCAAAGATATTAAAACCCAGGAGATAATTAAGATTCTTGGCTTTGTTCCGAGTATACCGACATCTAATGGTCACAGAGAAAGAATTTTTTCTTTGTTGAACCGTAAATGGTCTGATGATAGAGCCGTTATAATCTACATCTGCATCTACATGGATACTCTGCAAATCACATTTAAGTGCCTGGCAGAGGGTTCATGGAACCACCTTCACAATTCTCTATTATTCCAGTCTCGTATAGCGCGCGGAAAGAATGAACACCTATATCTTTCCGTAAGAGCTCTGATTTCCGTTATTTTATCGTGGTGATCGTTCCTGCCTATATAGGTCGGTGTCAACAAAATATTTTCGCATTCGGAGGAGAAAGTTATGATTGGAATTTCGTGAGAAGATTCCGTCGCGAAGAGAAACGCCTTGCTTTTAATGGTTTCCAGTCCAAATCCTGTATCATTTCTGTGACACTCTCTCCCATATTTCGCGATAATACAAAACGTGCTGCCCTTCTTTGAACTTTTTCGATGTACTCCGTCAATCCTATCTGGTAAGGATCCCACACCGCGCAGCAGTATTCTAAAAGAGGACGGACAAGCGTAGTGTAGGCAGTCTCCTCAGTAGGTCTGTTAAATTTTCTAAGTGTTCTGACAATAAAACGCAATCTTTGGTTACCCTTCCCTACAACATTTTCTATGTGTTCCTTCAAATTTAAGTTGTTCGTATTTGTAATATCTAGTTATTTAGCTGAATGTACGGCTTTTAGATTAGACTGATTTATCGTGTGACCGAAGTTGAACGAGTTCCTTTTAGCACTCACGTGGATGACCTCACACTTTTCGTTATTTAGGGTCAACTGCCAATTTTCTCACCATACAGATATCTTTTCTAAATCGTTTTGCAGTTTGTTTTGATCTTGTGATGGCTTTATTAGTCGATAAACGACAGCGTCATCTGCAAACAACCTAAGACGGCTGCACAGATTCTCTCCTAAATCGTTTATATAGATAAGGAACAGCAGAGGGCCTATAACACTACCTTGGGGAACGCCAGAAATCACTTATGTTTTACTATATGACTTTCCGTCAGTTACTACGGACTGTGACCTCTCTGACAGGAAATCACAAATCCAGTCACATAACTGAGACGATATTCCATAAGCACGCCATTTTACTACGAGCCGCTTATGTGGTACAGTGTCGAAAGCCTTCCGGAAATCCAGAAATACGGAATCGATCTGAAATCCCTTGTCAATAGCACTCAACGCTTCATGTGAATAAAGAGCTACTTGTGTTTCACAGGAACGATGTTTTCTAAACCCATGTTGACTGTGTGTCAATAGACCGTTTTCTTCGAGGTAATTCATAATGTTCGAACACAATATATGTTCCAAAATCCTACTGCATATCGACGTTAACGATTTTTTTTTGTTTTTTGTTTTTTTTGTTTTGGTCATCAGTCTACTGATTGGTTTGATGCGGCCCGCCAAGAAATCCTTTCCTGTGCTAACCTCTTCATCTCAGAGTAGCACTTGCAACCTACGTCCTCAATTATTTACTTGACGTATTCCAATCTCTGTCTTCCTCTACAGTTTTTGCCCTCTACAACTCCCTCTAGTACCATGGAAGTCATTCCCTCATGTCTTAGCAGATGTCCTATCATCCTGCCCCTTCTCCTTATCAGTGTTTTCCACATATTCCTTTCCTCTCCGATTCTGCGTAGAACCTCCTCATTCCTTACCTTATCAGTCCACCTAATTTTCAACATTCGTCTATAGCACCACATCTCAAATGCTTCGATTCTCTTCTGTTCCGGTTTTCCCACAGTCCATGTTTCACTACCATACAATGCTGTACTCCAGACGTACATCCTCAGAAATTTCTTCCTCAAATTAAGACCGGTATTTGATATTAGTAGACTTCTCTTGGCCAGAAATGCCTTTTTTGCCATAGCGAGTCTGCTTTTGATGTCCTCTTTGCTCCGTCCGTCACTGGTTATTTTACTGCCTAGGTAGCAGAATTCCTTAACTTCATTGACTTCGTGACCATCAATCCTGATGTTAAGTTTGTCGCTGTTCTCATTTCTACTACTTCTCATTACCTTCGTCTTTCTCCGATTTACTCTCAAACCATACTGTGTACTCATTAGACTGTTCATTCCGTTCAGCAGATCATTTAATTCTTCTTCACATTCACTCAGGATAGCAATGTCATCAGCGAATCGTTTCATTGATATCCTTTCACCTTGTATTTTAATTCCTCTCCTGAACCTTTCTTTTATTTCCCTCATTGCTTCCTCTATGTACAGATTGAAGAGTAGGGGCGAAAGGCTACAGCCTTGTCTTACACCCTTCTTAATACGAGCACTTCGTTCTTGATCGTCCACTCTTATTATTCCCTCTTGGTTGTTGTACATATTGTATCTGACCCGTCTCTCCCTATAGCTTACCCCTACTTTTTTCAGAATCTCGAACAGCCTGCATCATTTTATATTGTCGAACGCTTTTTCCAGGTCGACAAATCCTATGAAAGTGTCTTGATTTTTCTTTAGCCTTGCTTCCATTATTAGCCGTAACGTCAGAATTGCCTCTCTCGTCCCTTTACTTTTCCTAAAGCCAAACTTATCGTCACCTAGCGCATTCTCAATTTTCTTTTCCATTCTTCTGTATATTATTCTTGTAAGCAGCTTCGATATGGGCCTGTAATTTAGTGGATTACTCCTACTACCTTTCTTGAATATTGGTGTGACCTGTGCAATGTAAATTTAATAAAAGATGAATTACAAATAAGTGTTAGTTTTGGTTACACATGTGAAGAATTAAAAACTTTGCGTTCTGCCTTACGGCAGCTATTGTCATGGGGGAAGCCTCGTCAGAGACGGTAGCGTTCTCGCTTCCCAAGCGCGGGTTCCCGGGTTCGATTCCCGCCGGGGTCAGGGATTTTCTCTGCCTCGTGATGACTGGGTGTTGTGTGATGTCGCAGGTTCGAATCCTGCCTCGGGCATGGATATGTGTGATGTCCTTAGGTTAGTTAGGTTTAAGTAGTTCTAAGTTCTAGGGGACTGATGACCATAGATGTTAAGTCCCATAGTGCTCAGAGCCATTTTGAACCTCGTGAGAGAGCGTCTAGGGAAGTGCTTCCAGTGGTGGTTTCCCGTTGCCTTCCATCGATGATGATGAAATGATAATGAGGACAACACAACACCCAGTCCCTGAGCGGAGAAAATCTCCGATCCATCTCGGAATCGAAGCCGGGCCACTTGGCGTGACAGAAGGCCGCGCTGACGGCTCAGCTATTGGGCCGGACAAATTTGTAAAGAATGATCGCAAATTACAGGCTGCCAAAAATGTTAGCAAATATAGTTTTAAGTAAAAATTCTGTACATATTCAGTTTGTAATTGGTACGAAGAAGTTTTTTGGTTGGTTGATGCAATAGACATATTTTAAGATTATAAAAAATGCGCTATGACCTATTCATTCTGTCAGTTCAAAGTCTCCCTTATTTTAACAAAAAATGTTAACAACTCTGTTTAGAAATGACATTGATTTGATTCCTTTGTACGTGCAGCAGATAAACGGTTCTGTTTTGCACGTTATGACAATCGACGTGACTGCTGGGTGAGAATACGCCGTGCCGTACTCTCCTTTAGCGGGAGTAATCAGGGTACGCCTTCAGAGCGCAGGCATCGCGCCGTCATTACGCCCAGGCAGGCGCCTTCTTTCCCACCCCACCCCATTCCCTCCCCCCCCCCCGCCGCCCCTTTCCCCCCTCCACACCACTCGATCGCCTTCCGGCGGGAGCGTTCCTTCGCTGCTTCCTCGGCGCCCAGCCGTTATCGTGCGTCCCCGAGTTAGAGATAACAGCGCACTGCAGCGGCTTCCGCGCCGTCCGAAACAAAGAACTGTCGTTCGGGCTAAAGGCCGTTCCCAGAAAGTTGCACCGCTGATAACTCGCGTTCCTACGTTTTCAACAACACGCAGTGCAGCTATGTAGAAAGCAGTTTTTCCTCCCAATTGGGTGCAAACGCGCGCGTATTTTGCTCACAACCATTTACACTGGGTGAAATGCAAATAACGGAGGCTTTTATATACCCTCTTTCTTTCCAGTTCTTCACTCATAATGAGTATGCATATTTAAAATTATCCCGGTCTCTTCATGAGACATACAGGCTGTCAATTATTGAACTATATGAAATAAAATCGTCATAACTTCTGAACGGTTGCGTTAGTACATTCAAACTGCACGGTTGGCCGCGGGGCATGATGGGAATTAGTAGCCGCATGTGCACGCCCTTGTTGTTGTCGGCCACTTTCATTTGGAAGGGTTCGTCAATAAGCAAAATTGGCGCATTTGGGGGACCGAGAATCCGTATTTCGTGATCGAGAAGTCTCTTCACCCTCAACGGATGAGTGTGTGGTGTGCAGTGTCCAGTCGCGGAATAATCGATGCGATATTCCTTGAAGACACGGTGACTACCGAACGGTATGTGAAGATTTTGTGAAATGATTTCATCCCCATGATCCATAGTGACTTTATTTCGATAAGATGTGGTTCATGCAAGACAAAGCTCGACCCCGTCGAAGCAGGAGAGTGATGTCCTGGAATAGCACTATGGGGACCGCATTCTGGCTCTGGAGTATTCAGAGGCCACTGGCACGGACCTCGATTGGCTGCCATATTCTCCGGCTCTGTACACATGCGACTCCTTTCTTGTGGGGCTATATTAAAGACAAGGTGTACAGCAATAACCTCAAAACCATTGCTGAGCTGGTAACAGCCATTCAGGAGGTCATCGACGGCATCGACGTTCCGAGACTTCAACGGGTCATGCAAAATTTCGCTATTCGCCTGCGCCACATCATCGCCAATGATGGCAGGCACATCGAACATGTCATGACGAATACGAATATCTATAGTGACATTTACATATTGAATAAAGTGTGTATACAATGTAGTTTGTAACTAATTTACGTTTTTTTCATACAGTTCAATAATAGTCACCCCGTGTGTAGGAGAATGCAATATGTAGCGGCCAGGCTTCAGTTTCTCTCGCATTGTAGTGCATTGTAGAATGGAGTTGTGCCGTGTGCACGCAAATGTATGAGTATCGTTAAGGCGCAGCTGTCAATCAGCTTTACGTGTCAGCCGCCAGGGTCGCTGGTATCAATGGTGAACTATTCCGAGCCGTCAGAGAGTTTTATGATTTTTACGTGCTTTCTTGTGCTTATCTTAGGGAGAAGAAATAGTTTTTAGTTCAGATATATTTTATCTGTACGAATATTGCGTATCGTCAAACCACAACTGCTATTTCTTTGCAGAGAATTCAGCTCCTTAAGCGAACACAATAGACAGTTCGAATACGCGATAATAAGTCATTTCACGCTCCTACACGCTAAACGACGATTTTTTTTATTCCACAAAACAGTAACAAAAATCGCTAGCTTACAATGAAATGACATAAATAAGGTGGCAGATAATTGCAGTATAAATTACAGCATTCAAAGAATGAGGAATGAATCGGTCGACGACGAATCTAGCAGTGCGACCACAGTGGAGACCCCGACGTGATCTATCCGGCAACAACAGGAGGTACGACTAGGCTGGATCTATTATGATGGATTCATTGAAGGCGACGACTCCGTCAGTTGCTGCCTCCGATTGTCAAGCGTCGACCCAGCGCCTTTTTATGAGTGATCGGGTTGGTTACAAATATCTAGTTTATAACTAGTCAGACCTGTGTATCTAGACTCCTACGTTGTCATAGAGCAGTAACCTTATTCCGTATGTCCACTGAGAACAGCTGTTGTATACCGACCTACAGCATCCAGCATATGGAATTATACCTGGTTGGCTCAAATGGCTCTGAGCACTATGCGACTTAACTTCTGAGGTCATCAGTCGCCTAGAAGTTAGAACTAATTAAACCTAACTAACCTAAGGACAGCACACGCATCCATGCCCGAGGCAGGATTCGAACCTGCGACCGTAGCGGTCGCTCGGCTCCAGACTGTAGCGCCTAGAACCGCACGGCCACTCCGGCCGGCGGAATTATACCTGGGCTGCGTCGAGTATTCATGTGTGATTTTACAATCGCGGATGTCACAGAGCCCACCATCGGTGCTGATCTGTTGGGGTATTACCAACTGCTATTGGAGACGGCGTACGCGCAAATGGTGTATGATGTAACTGGCCTGGTGACTTCGAACTTCCATCTCTGCACAGTAGTGCAGGTGGATGCTGGGTAGTACATGTGCCTACTACATCGGTTCCGGACCTTGAGCCGCCCCCAGCAGCACCGAAAGATACAGTACATCACATCAGGACCATGGATGGCCCATCAGTTGCCTGTCGACCACGACATCTGGCCCCAGATCGGTTAGCGATCGCGAAGGTAGAAGTTAACGCCATTCAGAGAGAGTGGATTATGCGGCCATACAGTAGTCGATGGTTCTTTCCCTTATATCTGGTGTCAAAGAAAGACAGTGCATGACTTCCGGGGAGGAATGACCGTGCCCTCAATGCCTGGACAATGCTGATAGGTATCCTGTTCCTCTACTGCAGGATTACAACTACGCATTACGTGACACGACAATTTTTTGTGTTCTAGACTGTGCTAAGATGTATGTGCACATACCCATAGTGGAAGAAGACATTCCAAAAACCACAGTCATCACACAGTTTGAATTGTTCGAGAGTCTGTAAGTAACATTCTGCTTGAAAAACACCGCACAAATATGTTAGCGGTTTATCGATGCGGTACTAAAAGGAGTATACTTCGCTTTCGCGTACTTAGACGAGATTCACACCTTATAGTCAATTGCGGAACAACACGAGCAACCCGTGATACATGTCTTGGAATGGCTAAATGAATATGGCGAGATACAGAACACAGCCAAGAGTGTTCCTGGACAGACACATGTCGATTCTTTAGGGCATCAAATTTCTTTCAAGGGCTCAATTCCTCTGCCTGAAAAGGTAGAAGCCATTTTGCAGATAGCACGCCCACGCACTGTTCGAGAGTTACAACGATCTGTCACACTCAGTGACATTACAAGAACGTCTCACCACAGCATTCGCCAGCCGGAAACTCAAGTGAACTTCTCCAGTCCAGTGAACTGACGCCAGCAGTTCAGCCTTTGAAGCGGTGGTGTGTAGCATAGCGCTCCTCGCTCATCCAGGATTAGAAGCACCCGTCGCACTGGCTGTTGACGTGAGTCGAGTAGAGAGTGGGACCACTCTACAACTGTTCCACCAGGACGCGTGACAACCTTTGTCCTTCCATTCCCGTAAGCTGTCTTCATCTCAGCAGAAATGGATCGCTTACGGTCGGGAACTCTTCACAATATTTGAGGCAATAAAATACTACTGCCCACAACTGGAAGCGAGGAAGTTCACGATTTTTACATATCACAAGCCACTGACATACACATTTCGGTAGAACAAAAACAACTGCTCACCTGGCCATCACGTCCAACTCGTTTTCATAGCGCAATTCAGCACAGACATCAGGCATATTTCGGGTACTGACAACGTGGTGACCGATAGCTCGTCTCGTTTCTGTGGCATTTCCAACAGCTCAAGCGCTATGGATTTCGCCAGACTCGACGAGGCACAGAAATCTGACCAAGAGCTTCGAAACTACCTTAACGATGTGCCTGGCGCCCACCCTAAAATATGCTGTGACATCTCGACAAGAAAACCAAGATCATTCTTGCCGCTAGCGATTCGCAAGCCCGCCATGGACATCCTATACAACTTAAGTCAACCAGGCGTCACGTCAACAGTTAGCGTAGTCTCCCACCGTATTGTGTGGCCGAGAATAGGAAAAACACTGCCGTGATCGGTAATGGCTGCCAAGTAATTACTCCCCCGCAGTTTTGACAGTTGACGTCTCCATGATACACAACACCTCTCTTGTAACCTCTGCCACTGGAGGTGGATGGGCATTTCCGTGACGATTTCGCGCTACTAAATGAGCCAACGACGAAGTGCGTAGCTTTTCTTTAGATGTTCTATAATTCCGCTATCAATATTAAATAGTAAGGGCCCCAGACTGGGGAGTGCTACTCAAAAATCGGTCGAACGAATGGTTTGTAAGCTTCCTTCTTCATTACTTACTCAGGGGTCGTCGAACGAATCTGCCTTTCCTATGATTAGTTTTATGTGGCCGTTATATGTATAATCCCAAATGTTTAATCCATAGCACTTATTCAAATGTTTTCCCGTCAGTTGTACAAATATCGAGTCCTTCCACAAGTTTCAGCACAGTACTTTGCATTTGGTTTTGCTGAGGGTCAACCACCAGTCCTTGCACCAAGCATTTATCCTCAGCAGGCCTTCCTACATTCCGCTACAGTTTTCTCGCAATGCGACTTCTCTATACTGTATAAAACAGCGTCGTCCGCAAAAAAACGTCATGCAGCTTCCGACGCCATCCATTAGGCCATTATACATCTCGTGAACGGCAATGGTTCTGTAACACTCCCTTAGGGTGCGCCAGAAGTCTACATCTGAATTACCATAATGGATTTTCATTCTGCAGCGGAGTTGCGCTGATTTTCTTCCTTCCAGGAGTTCTAGTCCCGTAAGGTTTGCAAGAGAACTACTATAGGTTTGGAAAGCAGTAGACAGGTAGTGGCGGAACTGAATGTGTGTAAGCGGATTAAGAATCATACTTTGATAGCTCAGTCATTGGACCATTTGTCGGCGAATAGCAACGTCCCGGTTTCGAGTCCCAGACCAGCACACAGTTTTAATCTGTCTGGAAGTTTCGTCTTGAGATTCCTCTCCGTTAAGAATGACATGCATGGTTCTATTTTCAAGGGTTTCATCATACCATTCACAAAGTTGGTTTCATTTTTCGCACGCTCTTATTGTGCTCATTAACGTAACAGTACGGACCTCGATGAAAAATTAGTTATGCATCGAACAAAGAAATATGTTCTTCCGACTACTTTACAGATAGCATGCTGTGAAGCCACGAAACGCATAAAAGCAGGCCAACCACATCTTTAATATTATTCCCGTTTCACATGATCCAGCACAGAAAAATAAAAGTGGACATGTCATAGTTTCTAGACCAAACACAGAAAAGCAACTAAAAATCTGTGTTATATTTTACAGAAATAAAATGACACCGAGTGAAAATGAAGATAGGTGTCGAAACATGTTTTGGTAAAAAAAAGGAAAAAGATACTGTTTTCAGAATACGGAATCTAAAAAACCTAAATTCATTGTCAAACTGAGAAAAGCGGCAACAGAAGCTTTTAAATCCAGCAAAGTGCTTAAGGACGAACAAACATAATCGTTATGGAGAACGGCGTAATCGAATTTATGTAGGAAGGAAACATGTAGATTGCTTCCTTCCAGAAAATTTATTTTGTATGTTGATAGTCTAATACAGTTCAGAAGAGAAATTTTGTAATACAGTCGTATATTTTTTACAGAGAATTTAGTTTGAATAAAGCGCTTACAAATGTACGTTTGGATGTGCGCTTTTTTATACTTTGTGGCTCAGTGAGTCAGTGGTAAAGTGCCAGACTTTTGCCAAAGGCCTCGGGTTCGATTCCCGGTCAGTCCTAGGATTTTTATGTGCCGTTTACCACTTGTTTCCCCTCTGGTAACGTTTACTGATGTGGTAAATGTCGTTGCATAATGGTTCTGCCTCCAAATCCAACGGCAGGTTCCCGTGTAACTGGCTGGATGAATCAGTTTAAAGACCAGAGTCGTGTAATGGCTTAGCACCTCCAATAGGACTGCAGGAATATACGAGATGGCTGCAGAATTTCTAGGTAGTGTTTGGTATCCCCACCACGTCGGATTAAAGGAAGACATCAAAGCAATCAAATGGTTCAAATGGCTCTGAGCACTATGCGACTTAACTTCTGAGGTCATCAGTCGCCTAGAACTTAGAACTAATTAAACCTAACTAACCTAAGGACATCACACACATCCATGCCCGAGGCAGGATTCGAACCTGCGACCGTAGCGGTCGCTCGGTTCCAGACTGTAGCGCCTAGAACCGCTCGGCCACTCCGGCCGACCAAAGCAATCCAGAGGCGGGCTGCTACCCTAGAGTGAAGTCGGTACGGCATTATTGAGCAAGTTCAGAGAACCAGCATTTGAGGTTGACTGGTGAACGATTCTACTGCCGCCAACATACATTTCGTGTAAGGGCCATGAAGACCGGATGCGAGAAGTTAGTCCTCGTACGGAGGCTTTTAGGGGGTCACTTTCCCTCGCTCCATTTGCTAGTGGAACACGAAGGGTAATGACTAGAAGTGGTATACGGTATCCTCTGCCATACCCGGATGATGGTTTGCGGAGTATGTATGTAGATGTAAAAGAATAGGTCCATGCCTAGTAAAGCACTTTAGTATTCCAAACAGCCCTCGAGTCAATGAAAGTTTTACCCATTGCCTTACAGATTATTTATTAAGAATAGCTGAGCTAAGTAGAGCAAAGAGAAATCTGAAGTTACGTAAAACTGCTAATTCGACAGTTACCGCGAATGAGAAGGCAAATAGTTCTCCAGCTTCCCGAGTGAGTGAGTGAGTTTTGAGGTGAGTTTTGAGAGACAGATGCAAATAAGCGACAACTTTGACCATCAGGTGTTATGTTCTGTGAAAAACTGACACGTGTGTGCAGTAACGTAAAAGCAGTACCTGCACCGAAGCTCCAAGACTTGCAGCCTGCTACGAATTTAATACCATACCCGGTAAAGCCAGAGAATTTTATGCTATTGGGAGACTTCCGTGTGCAGGATTACTGTTGAAAGTTTTTGATGTGTACAAGACCTTTAAAATAAGTGAAATATATGTATAAAATATGAAGACTTTATAAAGCAATAGAATAGTTATAAGGGAAGTAAATGGTTCTGGCATGGAAGAAGTGTCCTGTTCTGCTTAACTAATCGATAGATTTCAATCATTTAGCAAAATGAAATCAAATCACAAAAATATGGAATGTATTTAAAGTTACTTATAAAGTTGTCACCTTTGTCAACTTGAAGATTGGTTTAATCGCCGCAGTGGATTACTAGACATTGTCGTGTTGAAGACGGTCTGCACTTGCCTCCGAAGCTGAAGTGACTGATTCAGTCAGTTGTTGAGAAGCCCGTGGACAACGAACCACGGTGCAACTGAGCGTTTCCCGCATTAGTAAACTATTGCCAGAGCCGTAACGAGTGATAAGTACCAAAATAAAACCTGGACCGACTAGGGACCGAAACTGGGTGCTTATGGAGTATCGCTTCAGTTGTGTGACTAGATTCGTGAGATCCTGTCGTAGTAATTGACGAAATGTCGTCGAGGAAATTAGAGGTAATATCTTTTATTCCCGAAGGAAGTGTTATAGGCCCTCTGCTGTTCCTGATCTACATAAACGACGTAGAAGACAATCTGAGCAGCCTTCTTAGATCGTTTGTAGATGATGCTGTCACTCACCGTCCTGTAGAGTCATGAGATGATCGAAACCAATTGCAAAACGATTTACGCAAGATATCTCTATGAAGCAAGAAGTGGAAACTGACTGTAAATAATAAAAAGTGTTAGGTCATCTACTTTCGAGTATTAAAAGAAGTCCGTTAAATTTCGGTTATACGGCAAACCATACCAACGTAAAGACTGTAAATTCAGCTAAATACTTTGGGATTACAATTACGAATAACGCATAATGAAACGATCACATAGATAATGTCGTGGGGAAAGCAAACCAAAGGCTGCAATTTTTTGGCAGAACACTTAGAATAAGCAACAGCACTACTAACGAGATTGCTTACACTACGCTTGTTCACCGTCTTCTGGAGTACTGCAGTACTGCTGACGGAGGATATAGAAAAATTCAAAGAAGGGCAGCATGTTTTCTACTATCGCGAAATAGGCGAGAGAGTGCCACGGATATGATACGCAAATGAGGTGGCAATCCTTAAAACAAAGGCATTCTGCGTTTTGGTAGGATCTTTTCGAGAAATTTCGATCACCAAATGTATCGTCCAATTGCGAAAATTTTTGTTGGTGCCCACCTACGTAGAGAGAAACGATCGTTACGATAAAATAAAATAAATCAGAGCTCGCACAGATAGATTTAAGTGGTCGTTTTTCCCGCGCGCCGTTCGAGAGTGGAACGACAGAGAAATAGCTTGTAGATGGTTCGATGAATCCTCTGAAAGACTTAGTTGTGAATTGTAGAGTAATCATGTAGATGTAGATGTAGAAGCAGATGTAAATGTAGAGGCAGAACGCTAGACTATTTTATTTGTCTCGAGACGCTTCTTTAGTGAGCGTCCAGGCCATCCACAAACTATTTAAAACAAAAAAATTTAAATTCGTCCTTTCACCTGTCGTAATTCCATCCATTTTCCTGCCGTACTGCTAATTGTCTGTTTTCGTCGAAATATTATTATTTCTGTAAGTGCATTTGGCAGTAGTTTATCCCCCGCTAATTTTAAAAGTGTTTTACTCAGTCTGAATGTTGAGTGTGCTGGGTTCCTTTTGTAGAATGTGTTCCAGTTGTAGACCCCTGTTGGGGTGACACGTGTCGCTGGAGGCATTATGCGCGGTCACGTGGGGCTCTGCGGTTCGCCGCCATGTCTCGTCCACCACTGCTATCCGCGGCCACAACAACTCGCCTGCTTTTTGTATGTTTTGATTAGTGCGGTTATTTATTCGTTGGAGCAATCACTGAGAATATCGAGGTCTGTTTTTCAGTCGTGTTTGTGTCCTGCAAAAGAATTACTACAGTTGGCAATAAGCCCAGCATTCACTTAGGAACAACGGAAACGCGGATGAAGAGTCACGCCCCACACGAGAATTCGACCTATGTATCTGCCAGCCGACTGTTTCACAGGGATATATTTACTGTTTTGTGCTATACTATAGCTGTGCAGCTGCTGCTGTTTCAGAGATCTAAATAGTTGAAACTGCGTTCGAGTGAGTTTCTGAGCGCTATACTAACAATCCTTCAGGGAGAAGAGAAAACAAAATATGCTCTTGCCCTCTTTGTACAGGAAAGCAGAATAGTTTGTATCGTTCTTTTTAGGCCTTCGCTCCACTAATTAATAATTTCATCATTTTTGTCTTTACTGTAATGGTTTTTTCTTTATTGCGTCACTCAGCAATGAGTGGGTGCGTTGCTAATAACATCTTACGCTTCCCACATGGATCCAATAACTGCAGCATCGGAAGTAAATGACATTCGACCACCTGAGATTTTATTCCGTATGAAGAAAGGTTATACACTCCTGGAAATTGAAATAAGAACACCGTGAATTGATTGTCCCAGGAAGGGGAAACTTTATTGACACATTCCTGGGGTCAGATACATCACATGATCACACTGACAGAACCACAGGCACATAGACACAGGCAACAGAGCATGCACAATGTCGGCACTAGTACAGTGTATATCCACCTTTCGCAGCAATGCTGGCTGCTATTCTCCCATGGAGACGATCGTAGAGATGCTGGATGTAGTCCTGTGGAACGGCTTGCCATGCCATTTCCACCTGGCGCCTCAGTTGGACCAGCGTTCGTGCTGGACGTGCAGACCGCGTGAGACGACGCTTCATCCAGTCCCAAACATGCTCACTGGGGGACAGATCCGGAGATCTTGCTGGCCAGGGTAGTTGACTTACACCTTCTAGAGCACGTTGGGTGGCACGGGATACATGCGGACGTGCATTGTCCTGTTGGAACAGCAAGTTCCCTTGCCGGTCTAGGAATGGTAGAACGATGGGTTCGATGACGGTTTGGATGTACCGTGCATTATTCAGTGTCCCCTCGACGATCACCAGTGGTGTACGGCCAGTGTAGGAGATCGCTCCCCACACCATGATGCCGGGTGTTGGCCCTGTGTGCCTCGGTCGTATGCAGTCCTGATTGTGGCGCTCACCTGCACGGCGCCAAACACGCATACGACCATCATTGGCACCAAGGCAGAAGCGACTCTCATCGCTGAAGACGACACGTCTCCATTCGTCCCTCCATTCACGCCTGTCGCGACACCACTGGAGGCGGGCTGCACGATGTTGGGGCGTGAGCGGAAGACGGCCTAACGGTGTGCGGGACCGTAGCCCAGCTTCATGGAGACGGTTGCGAATGGTCCTCGCCGATACCCCAGGAGCAACAGTGTCCCTAATTTGCTGGGAAGTGGCGGTGCGGTCCCCTACGGCACTGCGTAGGATCCTACGGTCTTGGCGTGCATCCGTGCGTCGCTGCGGTCCGGTCCCAGGTCGACGGGCACGTGCACCTTCCGCCGACCACTGGCGACAACATCGATGTACTGTGGAGACCTCACGCCCCACGTGTTGAGCAATTCGGCGGTACGTCCATCCGGCCTCCCGCATGCCCACTATACGCCCTCGCTCAAAGTCCGTCAACTGCACATACGGTTCACGTCCACGCTGTCGCGGCATGCTACCAGTGTTAAAGACTGCGATGGAGCTCCGTATGCCACGGCAAACTGGCTGACACTGACGGCGGCGGTGCACAAATGCTGCGCAGCTAGCGCCATTCGACGGCCAACATCGCGGTTCCTGGTGTGTCCGCTGTGCCGTGCGTGTGATCATTGCTTGTACAGCCCTCTCGCAGTGTCCGGAGCAAGTATGGTGGGTCTGACACACTGGTGTCAATGTGTTCTTTTTTCCATTTCCAGGAGTGTATTTGATATTCCTTTTCTGGTATACGAATGTCTTACTACGTCATTTTATTTCGAACTGATGCGAAACTTACAATACTACATGCACTATATTTTCTGCATAAATTTCGAAATAAATGAAAATAACATACATTTGAAATTCACATTCGGTCGTTCACGAAGTCGTGATTACTGGACATCTTATGTCAAGATATATTGCAGCGTGAAACGGTCTGCGTTTCTTATTCATTCTCCATGAAGAAATAACATATCTTATTTGTATCAGTTTGTGAAAGACATTATTTCGTTTTCAATCCTTGATGTAGTGAACTTCACAGCCAGAAGACAAAGTTCTCTCTACCTGCAGAATATACGGAATGATCATTTATACGGTCTGTAAAGTCCAGGCCTCGTTGATTTAAAGAATGTAAGACTGCACCAGTTAAGCATATTTCGTGCTTAGCGCAACGCATTTAGAGAATTTATTCTCAATTTCAAATGCCAGTATTTAAGTGAATATTATATGTGATGTTTGCATGTGTGGTTTCTCGTCTCTTCTTGCACTGTAGTCGTCTTTTTGAGGCTATAAGGTAGTGTGCCTCTTCCATTACGCATAGTACCACACACATGCAAATCATCGGTCACAGTGTTCGTTTTTTTAAACCGAAATATGATACATATTATAGTATGTCAAGACGACGACTACAGCGCAAGAAGAGGCGGAAAAACACACGTGCAAAAAGGACACAATATTATACTCTTGAAAGTATTTGCAATTGAAAATTATAATAAATTCTCACAATGCGTTGTGCTAAGTATGAAAAAATACACTCCTGGAAATTGAAATAAGAACACCGTGAATTCATTGTCCCAGGAAGGGGAAACTTTATTGACACATTCCTGGGGTCAGATACATCACATGATCACACTGACAGAACCACAGGCACATAGACACAGGCAACAGAGCATGCACAATGTCGGCACTAGTACAGTGTATATCCACCTTTCGCAGCAATGCAGGCTGCTATTCTCCCATGGAGACGATCGTAGAGATGCTGGATGTAGTCCTGTGGAACGGCTTGCCATGCCATTTCCACCTGGCGCCTCAGTTGGACCAGCGTTCGTGCTGGACGTGCAGACCGCGTGAGACAACGCTTCATCCAGTCCCAAACATGCTCAATGGGGGACAGATCCGGAGATCTTGCTGGCCAGGGTAGTTGACTTACACCTTCTAGAGCACGTTGGGTGGCACGGGATACATGCGGACGTGCATTGTCCTGTTGGAACAGCAAGTTCCCTTGCCGGTCTAGGAAAGGTAGAACGATGGGTTCGATGACGGTTTGGATGTACCGTGCACTATTCAGTGTCCCCTCGACGATCACCAGTGGTGTACGGCCAGTGTAGGAGATCGCTCCCCACACCATGATGCCGGGTGTTGGCCCTGTGTGCCTCGGTCGTATGCAGTCCTGATTGTGGCGCTCACCTGCACGGCGCCAAACACGCATACGACCATCATTGGCACCGAGGCAGAAGCGACTCTCATCGCTGAAGACGACACGTCTCCATTCGTCCCTCCATTCACGCCTGTCGCGACACCACTGGAGGCGGGCTGCACGATGTTGGGGCGTGAGCGGAAGACGGCCTAACGGTGTGCGGGACCGTAGCCCAGTTTCATGGAGACGGTTGCGAATGGTCCTCGCCGATACCCCAGGAGCAACAGTGTCCCTAATTTGCTGGGAAGTGGCGGTGCGGTCCCCTACGGCACTGCGTAGGATCCTACGGTCTTGGCGTGCATCCGTGCGTCGCTGCGGTCCGGTCCCAGGTCGACGGGCACGTGCACCTTCCGCCGACCACTGGCGACAACATCGATGTACTGTGGAGACCTCACGCCCCACGTGTTGAGCAATTCGGCGGTACGTCCACCCGGCCTCCCGCATGCCCACTATACGCCCTCGCTCAAAGTCCGTCAACTGCACATACGGTTCACGTCCACGCTGTCGCGGCATGCTACCAGTGTTAAAGACTGCGATGGAGCTCCGTATGCCACGGCAAACTGGCTGACACTGACGGCGGCGGTGCACAAATGCTGCGCAGCTAGCGCCATTCGACGGCCAACACCGCGGTTCCTGGTGTGTCCGCTGTGCCGTGCGTGTGATCATTGCTTGTACAGCCCTCTCGCAGTGTCCGGAGCAAGTATGGTGGGTCTGACACACCGGTGTCAATGTGTTCTTTTTTCCATTTCCAGGAGTGTACGTAATGGTGCAGTGTTTCTTTATTTAAATCACGAATGACACAGTTGCAGGTTTTCCAAAAATAGCAACTATGACGAATGTAACCAAGCCTTGCTGTCTGTAGCTCAAAACTGATGAGTACGGGTCTGTGTATGTTGTCTATTCTGATGAAGGACTGTTTCGCCGAAAGCTTTGTTTGACATTCTTTTTGTTGTGCCTATCTACAACTCATCTTTTCTGCTTATTTCAAGTGTATATTAAATGTAATTATTTTGTAAAACAATAAAATTGTTACAGGGAAATCAAATGGCATCGACGTGGAAGAAGTGTCCAGTTCAGCTAAACTCATTAATAAACGTCAACCATTTAGCAAAAAGAAACCAAGTCACAAAAATATGGAATATATTTAAACATGGGTATAAAGGTGAAGCTGGTGTCAACCTGAAGTTTGGTTTAATGGTTTAATCACTGCAGTGCTTTACTACGTATGGTGGTATGCCCTTGCCTTCCTTTGAAACTGAACTTACTGGCTCAGCCAGTTGTAGAGGAGCCCATGGACTTGGACTACGGACCACGGTGCAACTTAGCATTTCCCACAATAGTAAACACTTGCCAGTGGTGTAACAAACGATAAGTGCGAAAGTAAATCGTAGGACCACTAGGGACCAAACCCCAGGCCACTTCATTTGTATCCTGGCATTTCTTTACTGAGCCTCCAAACCACCCCAAACTATTCAAGATAAAACAAAATTAAAATTCTTTCTCCTGTCGTAATTCCAGACATTTTCGTGTCGTAGTACTAATAACCTCTATTTTCATCGAAATACTAATATTTCTCTGAGAGCATTTGCGAATCGTTTATTCCCTGGTAGTCTGAATGTCGTCTATGGGTTCTTTTTGCAGAATGTGACCCAGTTAGTCTGCGCATATTCACGTGGCGGTACGTGTCGCTGCATTCATTACGTGCAGCCACGTGAATCTCTGCGGTTCGCCGCCATGTCTCTTGCACCACTGTTATCCGCAGCCATCACTATTCGTCAGCTTTTTGTATGTTTGGATTAGTAAGTTTATTTATTCGTCAGAGCGTTCATTTTAGGTTGCGGTTGGATATTAATCGAGGCTCGTTTCTCAGTCGTGGATGTGTCCTGCAACGGAATTGTTAGTTGGAAATCAGCCCACGTAGGAACTACGCAAACGCGCATGAAGTAGACCCCACGCGATGATTCGATCTGTGTATCTGCCAACTGAGTGTTTCACAAGGATGCATTTACTGTTTTGCACTCTTCTATAGCTGTGTGGTTTGTCTGAAATGGATCGTAATAGAAAAAGTGGAAACTGGTCCCGTGTTAGACAGCTGAATAGTTGAAAGTGTGTTCGAGTGAGTTTCTGAGACTCGTACTGACAGCCCTTGACGGAGAAGAGGAAACAAAATATGCTCTTTCACTCCTTGCGCAGGGATGTAAAAAATAAGAAAATATCTTGCTCCTTGTAAGCGTGTCCTCCCGTAATTAATGTTATCATTATTTTTTTATAATTACTGTTATCGTTTTTTTCGTTATTTCTTCACTCCGCGGTGACTGCCTGAGTTGCCTAATCACATGTTTTGCTTCCCCCATGGATCCGATAACAGTAACATCAGAAGTAAACAACATTCGACCGCCTGAGATTCTATTCCGTATGAAGAAAGGTTATATGTAATATTCCCCTTCTACTTCACGAATGTCTTATTACGTCATTTAATTTATAAATTGATGCGGAAAGTACGATACTAATTGTATTGTATTTTTCGCAACAATTGCGAAATAAATACATTTGAAGTTCGCATTCGCACGTTCACGAAGTCGTGGTGATTTTTGGACATCGTATGTCAGGGTACATATGAGCGTGAAACTATCCGCGTTCCTTCTTCATTCTGGATCGGCCGCGGTGACCGAGTCGCTCTAGGTGCTTCAGTCCGAAACCGCGCGACTGCTACGGTCGCAGCTTCGAATCCTGCCTCGGGCATGGACGTACGTGATGTCCTTTGGTTAGTTAGGTTTAAGTAGTTCTAAGTTCTAGGAGACTGATGACCTCAGATGTTAAGTCCCATAGAGCTCAGAACCATTTGAACCATTTGAACCTTCTTCATTCTCCACGATCGAAGAGCGTATCTAATTTTTATAAAGTTGTCAAAGACTTTATTTCGTTTTAAGACTAACCATCGCTTGGCAGTATTGCACTCCACACGCAGAAGAAAAATCTGTTTGTTCGCTCGACCTTTATCTACTATGGTCTGTGCAGTCGAAGCCTTCTTAATTTAAATAATGTAGCATTGCACCAGATGCGTATTTATTTCATGCTTAGCGCAACGCGTTTCGAGAATTTATTCTCATTGTCAAGTGCAAATATTTACATCAGTACTATGTGTGATGTTTGCATCTGTGGTATTCTGCCTCTTCTTGCACTGTAGTAGTCTCCTTGAGGCTACAAGGTACTATGCTTCTTCAAATGGTTCAAATGGCTCTGAGCACTATGGGACTTAACTTCTGAGATCATCAGTCCCCTAGAACTTAGAACTACTTAAACCTAACTAACCTAAGGACATCACACACATCCATGCCCGAGGCAGGATTCGAACCTGCGACCGTAGTGGTCGCGCGGTTCCAGACTGTAGCGCCTAGAACCGCTCGGCCACTCCGGCACTATGCTTCTTCCATTACACAGAATACCACAAACATACAAATCATCGCTCACGGTGTTTGTTTTTTAAATCAAAATATGATACATATTATATCATCTCAAGAAGACGACAACAGTGCAAGAAGAGGCGGAAAAACACACGTGCAAACAGCACGCAATCTTATACTCATGAAAATATTTGTACTTGACAATAAGAATAAATTCTCGGAACGCGTTGTGCTAAACATGAAAAAATGCGTACAGGTGCAGTGTTTCATTATGTAAATCACGAATGACACAGTTGCAGACTTTCCAAAAACAACGATTGTGACGAATGTAAACATGTACGTCTGTCTTCATTGCTCTCACTTGTCCTTTCGGGTCACTGCCTCACCTTTGCCTTGTGCAACTTTTTGGTTGCTGGCCTTCCTTGAGCCGCGTAGTAGTTGATAAACTCCATCTTCTCTCTGCCCGGACCTGTTGTATCGTAGCGGTGCTATACGGTTTCCTCCTCATCTGACGAGATGTATTTCTTTACGTGGGTATGCAATCACGAACATTACAGATTTCAGTAAAATGTTCAAATCAGATGAATCATAAGTTTTAAAATCCACAACTTCCGCTAAGCTACTGATCAGGTTTCGAAGACTGAAACGAGACTGAATTCATTTATTTCATATTTATGAAACTAGCGGCGGTGGTTGGCTGGCTCTGAGCACTATGGGATTTAACATCTGTGGTCATCAGTCCCCTAGAACTTAGAACTACTTAAACCTAACTAACATACGGACATCACACACATCTATGCCCGAGGCAGGATTCGAACCTGCGACCGTAGCAGTCGCGCGGTTCCGGACTGAAGCGTCTAGAACCGCGAGACCACCGCGGCCGGCGGTGATTACTACAGATCCATATGGAAAAACTAAACCAATTTGGTGCTGCTGTCTCTGCTAACTAACGTTGCTACAACAAGGCGCTACATATCGTTTATTGAGAACGTTCTTAAATTTATCTCGATAAAAAGGGAATAAACGATTCTGGAAATATTTAAGTTGAACAGCTTGCTAAACCACTCTTTTTATTATGAAGAGGGTACGTGGAATGTACAGATTATCAATGTGAAGTATTTTCTGTTCTTCATCTATATCCATATTCTGCGTACCATTGTGAAGTGTATGGTAAAGGGCACCATTCTACCACATTCCTTCTCGTTCCATTCGCGTATGCAGCGTCTAAAGAATTGTCTCCTTAACTCACTCTGTGCGCGCTGTGTCTAATGCTATCTTAGCAGCCCAGTACGGGAACTTTACCTTGAGGGCCTTTGAACATTTCTAGACTCGCGGCTCAATAATGCGTACCGAAACAACGCAAGTAGGCTTTTGTGGGGTCATTGGCGTCTGTCTTCAAGCATCTGCCAGTCAGGTTCCGTGACTCTCCACTCAGTCAACCAAACTTTTGGCATTTCCTTGCACATATTTCTTGCTAGCCCAAATTCGACAGATCACACAAACTTGAGCTATATTTTAGCATAGGTCGTGCGAGAGTTTTGAAAGCAATCTCCTTCATATATTGACAGTATTTTCCCATCTTTCAATCAATGACTCGAAGCCTGCTACCTAGTTTTCGTACAATTGAGGCTACGCGATGATCCCCACAAAGTATTGAACCTAGGTATACAGGGCGATTCTGCTGCCTCAGCCGACATAATTTTATGCAACACAGAATGAGATTTTCGTATTCTCTCGCTCGCTACGAGCATACTACCAGCCTTACAGAAAAAATGTGAAGAAGACATTTTTGCAGGAAATTTAATGTAGTTAAATTTTGTTCTGGGAAACGTTTTCGTTAGAGCCTGTAGTTTTTGTTTAGGCTATTCAAGAAAAACTTATAAAAGTGACGTTCAAACGCACCCCCACTCCCACACTCAGACCAACCGATCAGGATTCCTAGTTGTTGTTCATGGCGCTCGCTGCTACGTCTGTACAATTTGCGACTGAGCGAACTATTTCCCATATTCGACATTTTAAGCCCTTCACTGACTGGTCTTATTACGCCACCTGCTTAGTCGAGCACTTACAAATTGTAAAATTGACGTTTCTGTAAGTTTTACCTAATAATTTTGTGAATTTTTACAGCATAGAATAAACAATTACATCGTTGTATTCCTCAGGCCTTCTGTCTACGAAACTACCGTGCTTGTAAACGTTAAGTTTCAATCGAATTGTCAACGTAATTAGTTTTAGCGTAATGTTTACAATAGTCGTCTTTCTTTCATTACCGTCACGGGCACGACTAAATTAATGGTTCAAATGGCTCTGAGCACTTTGGGACAACTTCTGAGGTCATCAGTCTCCTAGAACGTAGAACTACTTAAACCTAGCTAACCTAAGGACATCATACACATCCATGCGCGGTCGCGCGGTTCCAGACTGTAGCGCCTAGAACCGCTCGGCCACTTCGGCCGGCGATTAAATTAATAATGTTAATGAAATAGCCGATTATCCTGGTGGCCTAGCAGCTCAATCAATAGGGATAAAAAAAAGATCGAATATCAGGAATAATTCGTGCGGTCGGACATTTTTATACAGTGGGATGGGGTAGTGCGACGAACAACATACTAGAAATCCTGACTGGTGAGGGATGAGTGTGAGGGTGGAGTTGCGTTTGAAGGTCACTTTTGTACGTTTTTATAGAATAACTCGACAACTGTGCCCTCCAGCGAAAATGTATCCCAATGTAAAAATTTAACTGTGTTAAATTTCCTACAAAAAGGCCCTATTCATTTTTTCTGTAGGACTAATAGCTCGTACTTAGCGAGGGAGAGAATAAAAAAATCTCACGCGTTGCATAAAACGACATCGTTAGGAGCAGCTGAATTACTCTGTATGTACATCTCGCGCATATAAAAATAAGAAATATGTTAAGGCCTCCAGAAACGAGCGACATAGGGCAGTGAAAGTCGGCAGCTGTATTTCCTGCTATCGGTCGCCCTCTTCTACACGACAAACGTCAGCTGTTTACAGAGAAATTGCAACGTGTGTTTCGGGTGCCACTGAATCATAGAGATCTGTTTTGGAACAAGAACTCTCTATTTAGCAGTGAGGGCAGTTATTCTCATAAAGGAAGCCGTAGGAAGCTTTTCTTGGGAACTGCAGCTACCCACTAAGGAATCTAACATATCTGCTGCTTACCGAGAAAGGCATTAGTTGTTCTGCAGTTCTAGGGCTAACATTGGTCAGTTCATCACCGAGCTTTGACTCACTTTTCACTATTTTCCAAATAGTTCTTATCTTATGCCGGAAGGAACGTACTCGTTTCTTGGAAATATTCCGATGCTGTTACTGCGGTACGGCCGAGGTGTGGAGGCGGTAGTATGATCATAGTTTGCGGGAGGGGTTGTTTTTCGGCGAGATCTTGTTGCCGTGCATTTGAGATTAATCGACACGCAGTGGGGACGATTACGCCGCCGTCGCTCAACACAATATTTATCAGAGAAAAACGAGTAAACGGAGTTTGTTAATACTTTTTGTGATGGGAACGCTGATTTGGTCTACCAGAACAGTGTTCATTGTCAGCCCCTAGGTATGGGCAAAGGGTACATTGGAACTAAATGGAGCAATATACTGGAGCGCGTGCACACACGTATAACAGCAGACACACACACTATCACACACACACACACACACACACACACACACACACACACACACTTTTTAGAAAAGCGTTGCAATTGGTCTATTACAACTAGTCACACCCAGAAGTACTTTATGAAAGGCGTAACCAGACTCGAAAGGATGGTGTAAACAGCAAGTAAAGACAAGGCGGGCTTCTCTTAGTGAGAACTGCTCACAGGTTGCGGCGGCAGCGTCGATGCTGACGGATAGAGAGACACTGGCTGCGTTACAGCTTCATTGTTGGAGTTTTTCGGTTGAGCCATCAGCTCGCAAGACAAAGTTACACAGCAGTGCAGTCAACGAAGGAAAAGTAGGAGAAATAAACTGTGTAGTCGCAAATTTGTGTGTAGTAGTAGGAGAGCTAGTCATTAACAACGCGTTAAAAATCCCCGCAGGTGCGATTTCAGTTTGGCGGTGGCGGGGCATTTAAAGTTACTTTTGTTTAGATTTTTCTTGACTAACTACAAAACCACGGATTCTAGCTAAAGTGATTGCATTTACAAAATTGAAATAACTAAATTTCCTACAAAAAAGGTCCAGTTCTTTTTTTTTCTCTAGGATTAATAGTTTCCACGTTACAGTGGCTAGAAAACTCGCAAATTACTAAAAATAGTGTTCTAATAGTATAAAATTACTGTTTACTGTTAAATGAAGTGGGATAAAAATAAATTTTAAGTGTGTCTACTGCGTCTAAGTGCAGTAGAGCCTTATCGAGGAATAAATTGTTTTCTGGGGGTGTAACGGGTGGAGGGGCAGGGGTCGAGTGTAGAAATACCAGTGAAGGCAGCTCGCTGGATTGTGATCCTTGCTTCACTGGTCTCCAAACAGAAGAGCGAGCAAGTAGTTCGCTACTGAATCTACCCCCACTACGTCACAAGAAGCAACTACAAGGTATTCCACAAAGTTACATCGACCTTCCTCCGAGCGTCTAACAAGTCACTAGCGACACAGTGCTCAGACATGCCTGGGGATGTTAATTTTCCTCAAAGTGCATTAACACGACATGGGGTACAGATACGAGTTATTACACAGAGGTGACAAAAGTCGTGAGGTAGTAATATGCACATAAACAGATGGTGGCAGATTTCCGTAGACAACGTATAAAACGTCATTGCCTTGGCGGAGCTGTCATTTATACTCAGGCGATTCATGTGAAAGGGTTTCCGACGTGATTGTCGCTGCACGACGGGAATTAACAGACTTTGAACGCGGAATGGTAGTTGGAGTTAGACGCATGGGACATTCCATTTCGGAAATCGTTAAGGAATTGTAACACCCCACCCGTCACTTATCTGGTTTTGGCGTGAGTTCAACCCAGGTAATTGACTAACAGATCAACAGAGAGTGCAAAACTGATGCAATGTCGGATAACGCAAAGAAAGTAATTAGGCCCTGTGACTCCTGATTGAACTGCGGTGGCAGTGTTGACATTAATTGATTCAGAATTGATCCCTTTTAATTAAAAAGGGGTGCACATTGACGTTATATTCAGCTATTGAACACCAGATGCAAATGTTGAACATAAAATTAATTAAGAAAGTGACTTGGGATTTCAGCTACTTGATTGAAAACAGATGCAGTCGATTGGTACAGATTTATTTTAACTCACGACCTTCAATCATCACATTACATGACTCTCCTAACCGTCAGTGGTAATAAATTGCGTTTGCGTGGAGTAAAGCGCGATAAATCAAAAGTAATTCCTATCGACTGACCCAGGCGTAATGCGAAGTGCGAGAAGAATTCTACAATACACGGCCCATGAAACCCTCGTGGAAACTTTGCCGACGTGATCCAGCAAATTAATCAATGGCCGGAGCGGGCGCAATATCACCGAATACAGCGTGGCGGAGCGGTGTCGTTGTGCGGACGTCGGCCGACCTCGTGGTGCTGCAAGGCTGCACTCGTCTTCTCACTCCTAGCTATCTTGCTGAGTACATAGCTGAACCAAAACTTCCTATCTCCAAGCTCAATCGTTCCGTTTGCTAAGTCCTAAAGTGCAGAGATGCTCACTCTTTCTCAGGCAAGCTGAGTAAAGAACGCCACGTCCACACTCTAGGCAAGCTGGGAATGGAAGACCTCTACAGGGACTTCTCACAGTCCGCTCTTCGCCTCGGTTTCCTCTCCAGCAAAATCACTTACGCCAATTGCAGCGCAAGTCGCGTTAATTATGTGTCGCTTCCCAGCGCCGACCAATGCCTGCTCTGGGAAGTGAACAAATTCCCACAAAATTTCCCTGCCTCTCAACTTCTATTTTGCTCCTCCCAGGCCACCCATCAAGGTTAGCGTCTGCGCAAACACCAAGTTTTCTGGAATTCTGACTCCCAGGAGAGTATTTGAAATTCCTTGGTACTACTTTCCCATCGGAGGCCGGCGTATTTCAGTCTGTCGCTCTTCACCTGATTTGCTTCAGACTCTGCGGACCGTGATTTCAGTGTGAAGTTGCTATAGTCACAAACATGCATATTTCGACCTCTGTTGACCGCTCCACCGTAGCTTTGCGCGGCTTTCTTGCATGTTCCACAGAAAACGGGACGACGGACATTTATCAACAGGCGTACAAGTTCTCCGTCTGTTTCCCGGTACACCAGCATGGAGTCGGGGTTAACCACCCACTCACTGCCACTCATCTTAAGGCGGCTGGAGGCCACGCACTGTTGCCGCTTTCTCAGAGCTTGAGCCGCCCTAAGCTGCCAATTGTCGCTCCCCTTAGCCGCTCCCCCGGTGGCCATGGTCAATTCTGACTACTTCCCTGTGGTAAACTAGCCTCCAGTAAATCGACGTGTTTCCACAAAGTTTTCATGTCGTGTGAATTACTTTAAAACCATCACCCGACATTAATTATTCCAATACGTCCATACTATACCCTCTACAAGATGCATTGTGCCTTGTCAGTCATTTTTGTTCAACGTGAGTTAGGTGATCTTTAATGACTTCATGTAAGGGGAATAGTTCTTGCCATCTTACAGAATTCAGTGTTACGAGATCCACTGTGTGAAGAGTGTGTTGAGAATACCAAATTTCAGGCATTATCTCTCACCTCAGGCAATGCAGTTAGAGTTGTCAGTGCTGACAGACAAGCAGTACTCCGTGAAATAGCAAAAAAATAAATCATAGCAGGGCGTACGACGAATGTATCCGTTAGGACAATGTGGCGAAATTTGGCGTTAATGGACTATGGCAGCAGACGACTGATGCGTGTGCCTTTGCTGGGCAATCCGAGTGAATGATTGGTCACTCAAATCGCCCGACATGAATCCCATCTTACATTTATTAGATGTAATCGACAGGTCAGTTCGTGCACGAAATCCAACACCGACAACAGTTTCGCAATTGTGAGCGACTATAGAGGCAGCATGGCTCAATATTTCTGCATCTACATCTACATCTACATTTATACTCCGCAAGCCACCCAACGGTGTGTGGCGGAGGGCACTTTACGTGCCACTGTCATTACCTCCCTTTCCTGTTCCACTCGCGTATGGTTCGCGGGAAGAACGACTGCCGGAAAGCCTCCGTACGCGATCCAATCTCCTACATCTATATTTGCAGTGGACTTCCAGTGACTAACTGGAGTCCATGCCACGCCAAGTTGCCTGCACCACGCCGGACGAAAGGAGATTCGACACAATATTAGGGGGTATCCCAAGACTTTTGTCAGCTTTAAAAACAGAACTGGACCAGAAATGCTCGAGAGATGCCGTTTAGTTTCCCTGCAAAATGAAAAGCGGGTAGCGCTTGTGATGGTGGGGGGAGTTACCTTTCCCGGAAGAGTACTAAAGCTGCCATTAGGGATGACTAAGAATCAGTTTTCTCTCTAGCAGTGTACAACACAGTGCAGAGATTCACGTAGATTCTGTCCCTATGGTTTTCTTGCATTCGTATTATTAGTAAGTAATTGATCTCTGTATTCCATGTAGTGTCTGCACACTACGTTGCCAGTGATTCATAAGGCACTCTACGGAGGGTCTGTAGACCTTCGTGAAACGCCCGGTAGTCGCTTCTTGTGACGTAGTACGATAGTCAGTGGAGAATCACCTGATCGTTCCTCAGTTTTCAAACCTATGAAGGAGGAAAGTGCATGACCGCAATCCGGCAACCTACCTTTCCTCGTGCTTCTACATCCCACCCCCATCCCGACCCTTCCATCCTGTTACATCTCCAGCACACAATTTATCCCTTCGTAAAGCCGTACTGCACTTGTACGTGGAATACACATTTAGTATCTGTTCTTAATCCACTTCATTTAACAGTAAACAGTAACTTTGTAGCATTAAACGTTTTTTCGATCCCCTGCAACGCGGCAACTATTAGTCCTGGAGAAAAAGTGAACAGGACTTCCTTTGTCGTTAGAAATTTAACTTAGTTTAATTTTCTACTTCGGAACATATTCGATAGAAGCCGCGGTGTTTGAAATAATATTGAAGAATAACTTAAGAAAGTGACCTTTGAATGCCCTTCCCCTTCATTTCGTCGTAACTGCCGTCTCCTTCACGTCTGCTGTGCAGCGAGCTACCTTAATTTGAGTATTAACTGTATTTTTCTTACTTGTCACCTCAACTTCCGTGTGTTTTTGCTTTTAGGAAGCTTTAATTGTCGAGTGCTAGTAATAGTGTTCCATAGATTTCGTGTTTGTTTTGAATACAGTCAGAGAGAGTCCCTTTAGTCAGCTATAGTGCCAGTAGTGCTAGTGTTTGTTTTCATTACAGTCCAGAGACAGGTAGTGCTATTTTCATTGTTTTCTACAAGAAGTGGCTAACAACCACAGTTTAGTCTACAATCAGCCGCCTTTAGTGAATTAGCAGTCTAGTTAAAAGTTGATTAACTCTCTACAGTAAATTGATTTCTTAGGATGGATAGGGTGTGTGACTGCTGTGTACGGACGCAGGAGGAGCTGGCCACTGTTCGCGAACAGCTGAACGTGTTGATGGCCGCGGTCAGCCGTCTTCAGGCTGCTGCCTCGGAGTGTAGCGGCAGTGGGGAGTCTGGTGCGTCGCATAGTACACCCCAGGTGTTACATGCTTTACCCACTGTCACTGCTGTCGAGACATCTTCGCGGGTACCGGGCGTGGTTGGGCCACCCTCTCCCCAAGGAGAGTGGCGGGTTCAGCGGCGTCCGCGGCGTACGAGGCGGAGGGTCAATGTGGACGCTGGCCGTGTGGCATCGCCCGCTCTGCCTGTGAGTGGACATGTGGCCGCTCCTTCAGCAAGGTCCGAGCAGGCACACGGGGGGAGGGGTTTATTAGTTATTGGGAGCTCCAACGTTAGGCGGATGATGGAGCCCCTTAGGGAAGTAGCGGAAAGGTCGGGGAAGAAGGCCAGTGTTCACTCTGTCTGCTTGCCGGGGGGTCTCATCCGAGATGTGGAGGAGGCCCTGCCGGCGGCGATAGAGAGCACTAGGTGCACTCGACTGCAAATTGTTGCTCATGTCAGCACCAATGACTCTTGCCGTCTGGGTTCAGAGCTCATCCTTACTTCGTACAGGCGGTTGGCGGAATTGGTGAAGGCGGAAAGCCTCGCTCTCGGGGTGGAATCAGAGCTAACTATGTGTAGTATCGTTCCCAGAACCGATCGCGGTCCTCTGGTTTGGAGCCGAGTGGAAGGCTTAAACCAGAGGCTCAGACGATTCTGCGGAGATATGGGGTGCAAATTTCTCGACCTCCGCTATCGGGTGGAGAAATGTAGGGTCCCCCTGAATAGGTCAGGCGTGCACTACACGCTGGAAGCGGCTACAAGGGTAGCGGAGTACGTGTGGAGTGCACATGTGGGTTTGTTAGGTTAGAGAATTCCCTCCCTAGGCCCGACAAGACGCCTCCTGAGACGCGGCAAAGTAGGAGTAGGCAAAATGCAACAGGGAATAACAATATTAATGTGCTAATAGTAAACTGCAGGAGCGTCTTTAGAAAGATCCCAGAACTGCTCTCATTAATAAACGGTCACAACGCCCATATAGTACTAGGGACAGAAAGTTGGCTGAAACCAGACGTACACAGTAATGAAATCCTAAAATCAGATTGGAATGTATACCGCAGAGACAGGCTGGACAGTGAAGGGGGAGGCGTGTTTATAGCGATAAGAAGTGCAATAGTATCGAAGGAAATTGACGGAGATCCGAAATGTGAAATAATTTGGGTGAAGGTCACGGTTAAAGCAGGCTCAGACATGGTAATTGGATGTCTCTATAGGCCCCCTGGCTCAGCAGCTGTTGTGGCTGAGCACCTGAAGGATAATTTGGATAATATTTCGAATGTTATAGTTCTGGGTGGAGATTTTAATTTGCCGGATATAGACTGTGAGACTCAAACGTTTGTTTCGGGTGGCAGGGACAAAGAATCCAGTGAAATTTTTTAAAGTGCTTTATCTGAAAACTACCTTGAGCAATTAAACAGAGAACCGACTCGTGGCGATAACATATTAGACCTTCTGGTGACGACCCGAACTATTTGAAACAGTTAACGCAGAACAGGGAATCAGCGATCATAAAGCGGTTACTGCATCGATGATTTCAGCCGTAAATAGAAATATTAAAAAAGGTAGGAAGATTTTTCTGTTTAGCAAAAGTGACAAAAAGCAGATTACAGAGTACCTGCAAGGCTCAACACAAAAGTTTTGTCTCAAGTACAGATAGTGTTGAGGCTCAGTGGACAAAGTTCAAAACCATCGTACAATATGCGTTAGATGAGTATGTGCCAAGCAAGATCGTAAGAGATAGAAAAGAGCCACCGAGGTACAACAACCGCGTTAGAAAACTGCTGCGGAAGCAAAGGGAACTTCACAGCAAACATAAACATAGCCAAAGCCTAGCAGACAAACAAAAATTACGCGAAGCGAAATGTAATGTGAGGAGGGCTATGCGAGAGGCGTTCAATGAGTTCGAAAGTAAAGTTCTATGTACTGACTTGGCAGAAAATCCTAAGAAATTTTGGTCTTATGTCAAACCGGTAGGTGAATCAAAACAAAATGTCCAGACACTCTGTGACCAAAATGGTACTGAAACAGAGGATGACAGACTAAAGGCCGAAATACTAAATGTCTTTTTTCCAAAGCTGTTTCACACAGAAATACTGCACTGTAGTTCCTTCTCTAGATTGTCGCACAGATGACAAAATGGTAGATATCGAAATAGACGACAGAGGGATAGAGAAACAATTAAAATAGCTCAAAAGAGGAAAGGCCGCTGGGCCTGATGGGATACCAGATCGATTATACACAGAGTACGCGAAGGAACTTGCCCCCCTTCTTACAGCGGTGTACCGTAGGTCTCTAGAAGAGCGTAGCGTTCCAAAGGATTATAAAAGGGCACAGGTCGTCCCCGTTTTCAAGAAGGGACGTCGAACAGATGTGCAGAACTATAGACCTATATCTCTAATGTCGATCAGTTGTAGAATTTTGGAACACGTATTATGTTCGAGAATAATGACTTTTCTGGAAACTAGAAATCTACTCTGTAGGAATCAGGATGGGTTTCGAAAAAGACGATCGTGTGAAACCCAGCTCGCGCTAGTCGTCCACGAGACTCAGAGGGCCATAGACACGGGTTCCCAGGTAGATGCCGTGTTTCTTGACTTCCGCAAGGCGTTCGATACAGTTCCCCACAGTCGTTTAATGAACAAAGTAAGAGCATATGGACTATCAGACCAATTGTGTGATTGGATTGAAGAGTTCCTAGGTAACAGAACGCCGCATGTCATTCTCAATGGAGAGAAGTCTTCCGAAGTAAGAGTAATTTCAGGTGTGCCGCAGGGGAGTGTCATAGGACCGTTGCTGTTCACAATATACATAAATGACCTTGTGGATGACATCGGAGTTCACTGAGGCTTTTTGCAGATGCTGCTGTGGTGTATCGAGAGGTTGTAACAATGGAAAATTGTACCGAAATGCAGGAGGATCTGCAGCGAATTGACGAATGGTGCAGGGTATGGCAATTCAATCTCAATGTAGACAAGTGTAATGTGCTGCGAACACATAGAAAGATAGTTCCCTTATCATTTAGCTACAAAATAGCAGGTCAGCAACTGGAAGCAGTTAATTCCATAAATTATCTGGGAGTACGCATTAGGAGTGATTTAAAATGGAATGATCATATAAAGTTGATCGTCGGTAAAGCAATGCCAGACTGAGATTCATTGGAAGAATTCTAAGGAAATGCAATCCGAAAACAAAGGAAGTAGGTTACAGTACGCTTGTTCGCCCACAGCTTGAATACTGTTCAACAGTGTGGGATCCGTACCAGATAGGGTTGATAGAAGAGATAGAGAAGATCCAACGGAGAGCAGCGCGCTTCGTTACAGGATCATTTAGTAATCGCGAAAGCGTTACGGAGATGATAGATAAACTCCAGTGGAAGACTCTCAGTAGCTCGGTACGGGCTTTTGTTGAAGTTTCGAGAACATACCTTCATCGAAGAGTCAAGCAGTATATTGCTCCCTCCTAAGTATATCTCGCGAAGAGACCATGAGGATAAAATCAGCGAGATTAGAGCCCACACAGAAACATACCGACAATCCTTCTTTCCACGAACAATACGAGACTAGAATAGAAGGCAGAACCGACAGAGGTACTCAGGGTACCCTCCGCAATACACCGTCAGGTGGCTTGCGGAGTATGGATGTAGATGTAGATGTAGATCCCCCGACAAACAACCCACCGGTGGGGATTTTTGGTATGTTGTTCGTATCACTCCCTTCTACTACAGCGACCACACGACTATTTCCCCTATTCCATCTCTTTTGGTCGTCGGTGACTGGGTTACAGTGCCGTAACCAGCGGATGATCACTGAGCACTATACCCTTGGCGTCGGGCTGTCGGTAATGTTGGTATTCCTCCACGTAACGGCCCTTTCTACTCCACAAAGACTTTCGAAGCAGCTTTCCTGCTCCTACTTGCAGTATTACTGCCAATTAAAATAAAGGCGCCATCTACGTCGCATATAATAAAACGTGCGGACAGTGTACGAGAACATTAGGTGTTCTGGCAGTTTACGATTATTTTGATTGACCGTTTAAAGACTGATACTCTAAGGATAAGCCATTTTTAATTAATTATTTCATATGAATGGGTTTGTTCCATGCTACTCATTCATTCTTCCAGTTCGCACTACCCTATTAATTTGTAGATGTTGGCTATGTCGTTTTAAAGAGAGGAAAGCAGCTGCTGTTCCTCGCACACGTTTTGGAATCGATGTGCTACACGATGACTTTACATAGAATTTTACAATACAATTTTCAACATGATTCAACTATCTCATTATGCATGCCTCTTCATGCTAAGTACAGTCTTCACGCAGTTTGCAAGGTATTTTGATACTATTTGTAACCCAGAGTTCAGGCGCATTTAATGTACTTACGCTGTCTAATTTCGCAGAATTACAGTTTTTAAAATAGCCTGTCACTATGTTATAGAGTATATTCTATTTTTGACTAACTCGTTGTGCGTTGTATACACCTTAACAGACTGTTTTGAAATAGTATTGAAGTTATCAGTTCGTTTTTCATTTACCATTGTAGTTTAGCTACAAAGATTTCCACTGTCGCTTGTCAATCACAATGCGTGTGCAGAAGTTTTATCGTTAGGAATGCCGGTGGGTCCCATAGCTCTTGTTGAAAATTGTGTGTGGAGAGTTACAAGAAATGACAAGGGACTTGAGTATAGCCGTGTGCTCTAAAAATTAAAATTAAAAATCTCCTTTTAGTATTACCTTATTTTATTTCGAAGCAAAAAAAAGTTTAATGATGCGCCAAGTTCTTTCCTGAATAACTCAAAGTTAAACATTTGAGACATGTACATCGTCACTATTCCTATTAACACCCTATGAATTCCTACTTCTACGACACAAGCTTCAAAATCCTGATCACTACAAAATTCACGAGTTCAATGTTCCTATATTTGTATGCCTTTCAAATACGAGTGTCAACTCCTCCTTTGATTTCAGAATTATTCGTGCTCCCTGAACAAAACAAATTGTAGTGCAATGTTCTTACTGTACGTCCCGTTGGCGAAACGAAGCAAAACTGCACAATCACGCCTTTGGCGAAACGAAGCAAAACTGCACAATCACGCCTTATAGACAGACAAATAGTTCACTGCTCATAGCCAACCGACAATATTGCCACAAAATGTCGGTTAGTCGCCGGCGATTCGTCACCGGTGATTCAGCGGATTGGATGGGAACTATGAGTGATGACCGATCCAACGCTTCGAACCGCAGTCTGCGCACACAAGTGCGATTTACGGATAGATTATGCGACCTGGTGACAGTTCGTTGCCATCCGCCGCCCACGAGTGGAGCCTTTGGTACCGATGGCAGGAAAAACACGGCTCAAAACTAATCGTGGCATCGCCAACCATGGAGAAGCACTAGAACACAGTTTGAGAAGCAGAATATTCTCGGTGGGGCTTGATAATTCTCGTGCTACGAAATAACACGCGTCAGAAAATGAGATAGATTTATCCTGCACTTCTATTGACAACTTCAGTTCCTTCTTCTGTACCGAACGAGGTGGCGCAGTGGTAGCACACTGGACTCCCATTCGGGAGGACGACGGTTCAATCCCGCGTCTGGCCATCCTGATTTAGGTTTTCCGTGATTTCCCTTAATCGCTCCAGGCAAATGCTGGGATGGTGCCTTTGAAAGAGCACGGCCGACTTTCTTCCCCATCCTTCCCTTATCCGATGAGACCGATGACCTCGCTGTTTGGTCTCTTCCCCCAAACAACCCAACCCTCTTCTTTAGTAAGACAAATCGCTTGGCAGGATTTCCAAACAGCCACGGATACAGTTTAAGTGGATGGATAAATTATGCTCGGAAGAAGCAGTGATCGTACAGGCTGGACTCCTTTTAAGGGAACACCTAAGCACATGAAGGATTCCATAGCAGACTGCAGTCAGCCAGCCATTAAGAAGCGCATGTATAAATAACGGGCCCTGCTCACAATTCTCAGGTAATTAGTGCGTCTGAGAAGGAACGGTGGCACCGAAGAGGCGGGCAGTGGAGAAGCATGAGAGGATGCTAAAATGTTAAACCTGCTACTGGCTGTGTCAGCCGAAACTGTCGCTACAGCGATGTCTGTGGCTTTAAAACAAACAACAAATGTTTTCTCGAGTCACAGGTTCAGCACTCAAATAACGCTATCTTCTAATTGTTGAATGATAGTGGTAACAGGGGGTAGAGAATAGTAGCAGTTCATTTCAGGTCGCGTGAGCAATGAAGAGTTCCAGGCGAGCAGAAAAAAGGCACTTTCTTCCTTTGAGAAAATTCGTGGAACAGATGCCCATAATAGGTAAAGTGGTGTGCAAAACTTAAGCACAAAAGTAATTTCGTATGATGTGTTACAGCTAGGTAACATAGCTCCATGAAACACGGGCCATACATGGAACTGCTACAATATGCACTATGTGATCAAAAGTATCCGGACACCTGGCTGAAAACGACTTACAAGTTCGTGGCGTCCTCCATCGGTAAAGCTGGAATTCAATATGGTGTTGGCCCTCCCTTATCCTTGATGACAGCTTCCACTCTCGCAGGCATACGTGCAATCAGGTGCCGGAAGGTTTCTTGTGGAATGGCAGCCCATTCTTCAAGGAGATCTACACTGAGGAGAGTTATCCATGTCGGTCGGTGAGGCCTGACACGAAGTCGGCGTTCCAAAACATCCCAAATGTGTTCTATAGGATTCAGGTCAGGACTTTGTGCAGGCCAGTCCATGACAGGGATGTTATTGTCATGTAACCTCTCCGCAAGAGGCCGTGCATTATGAACAGGTGCTCGATCGTGTTGAAATGTGCTTAAAACATGAAATGTTCAAAATGTTCAGATGTGTGTGAATTACTATGGGACCAAACTGCTGAGGTCATCGGTCCCTAGACTACACACTACTTACACTAACTTATCCTAAGAACAACACACCCATCCATGCCCGAAGGAGGACTCGAACCTCCGGCGGGAAGGACCGTGCAACCAATGAAATGACGCCTCTAACCGCGAGGCCACTTAAAACATCAATGTAGGCTTGTGATGTGATAGTGCCACGCCAAACAATAACGGGTGCAAGCCCCTTCCATGAAAAACACGACCACACCATCACACCACCGCCTCCGAATTTTACTGTTGGCACTACACGCGCTGGTAGAGGACTTTCCCTGTGCATTCGCCATACCTACACCCTGACATCGGATCGGTATATTGTGTACCGTGACTCGCCACTCCACACAACGTTTTTCCACTGTTCAATCGTCCAATGTTTACGCTCCTTATAGTAAGTGAGGCGTCGTTTGGCATTTACCGGCTTGATGTGTAGCTGGCGAGTAGCCGCTCGACCATCACATCCAAGTGTTCTCACCTCCCGCCAAGCTGTCGTAGTATTTGCAGTGGATCCTGATGCAGTTTGGAACTCCTGTGTGATGGTCTGGATAGATGTCTGCCTATTACACATTACGACCCTCTTCAACTGTCGGCGGTCTCTGTCAGTCAACAGATGAGGTCACCCTGTACGCTTTTGTGCTGTGCGCGTCCCTTCACGTTTCCACCTCACTATCACATCGGAAACAGTGGACCTAGGGATGTTTAGGAATGTGGAAATGTCGCGTACAGACGTATGACACAAGTGACACCCAATTACCTCACCACTTTCGAAGTCCGTGAGTTCCGCGGAGCGTCCCATTCTGATCTCTCACGATGTCTAATGACTACTGAGGCTGCTGATATTGAGTACCTGTCAGAAGGTGGCAACACAATGCACCTAATATGAAAAACGTACGATTTTGGGGGTGTCCGGATATTTTTGATCACATAGTGTATTACCGAAGGCAACTGAAAGAAATAGGCAGTGAGACGAGCAGAAATGACACTGCTATTCAAAGACAATCACCACGATTGATAGTGGTCCTTTAGGCACTGCAAAAGACGAGACATGCTTCTAAATAGGCTGTGTGATCACACGGGGTTAGCAGTGCGTACTCTGCTACGTGCTCCCATACTGGCCACAGGGTTGGTAAGGATTTCCTGTGGTAGGGCGTTCCATTCCTTTACCAGCGTTGTTGACAACTGCTGGATGTTATTGGTGCATGTGAACGTGCTGTAATACATCTCCCGAATGCATCCCACAAGTGGTTGATGGAATTTAAGTCGGGAGGATGGGCGGCTGGTCCGTTCGCTGAATATCTTTCCTTTCCAAGACTTGCTCCACCTGCGCTGTTCGCTGCGATTGCGTATTGACAACCATAAAAGTGAAGTCAATGTAGAGTGAACCCCTGAAAAGACTCACATGGCGAAGGAGTACAGTATCAGAACATCGGTGACTGGTGAGTGTAAGGTGTTCAAAGATTTGGAGGTCAGTATGCCAATGCAACATTATGCCTTTCTACATCATAACACCTGAACCAGTAAAACGATCATGATCGATAATGTTCCTGCCGGCCGCTGTGGCCGAGCGGTTATAGGCGCTTCAGTCTGGAACCGCGCGACCGCTACGGTCGTAGTTTCGAATCCTGCCTCGGGCATGGATGTGCGTGATGTCCTTAGGTTAGTTAGGTTTAAGTAGTTCTAAGTTCTAGGGGACTGATGACCTCAGATGTTAAGTCCCATAGTGCTCAGAGCCATTTGAACCATTTGATAATGTTCCCAAGTGCATTACGTGTTCCCACGTCTCGCCATATGCGGCTACTCACTACTCAGGCTGAATCTGCTCTCATCGGAGAAAAACACGCGAGCCAGCTCTTCGTTGGTGCATTTTCTACGTTCTTGTCACCATCGTAAACGGTGCCGTTGCGGGTGTCAACGAAACACAACAAACTGGTCGTGCCACTGTGGAGCGTGAGATTGCGTGCATTCCATTCCAGGTAAACGTGGTAGCAATTGCAACAGCTGTTTGATGTGGGTCCCTTCTCGCTGCTGTGGGTGACCGTGGTCGACCATCTCTTCCCGGCACCAGTACTTGTGATTGTGAACGCTCCCCATGCACGTGAAACGATGGTGTGAGGAATACCAAACTAGTCACACTTCGTCCTTCTAGTTTCCCGATGATTCCTCCCTGTGAAGTCATCCAAATGTTGTTTCCGGGCCATGTGATGAAGAACACGACCACAGTGCACCCTAACTGCTCGCTGATTGACACTCACTGTCTTTTCCCCCTTCAGCTGCTTGTGGGGACAGCCCCACTTAGCGCTGTACTCACGCTGACCTCATGCCGTATGACGTCCAGCTTCCTGTGCACGTAGGCAGACATCTGGCAACATGCTCCCTCACTTTCATTTATTTCCACCGTGTAGTTACGAGCTGCATTCAAGTTCTAAGGCCTCCGATTTTTTTCTCCAGACTGGAAAGAGATAGAAACATGCGCATTGTTTTAAAAAGAGGCCGCGTTCATTGTCAATACGTCCCGGAGATGGCAGCACCGTACGGCAGATGGAATTTTACCGCTAGCGGCGAGAATGAGAACTGTTTTAAATACTTAAAATGGCGACGTTTTCCTTACTTGAACAGCGTGCAGTCATTCGTTTTCTGAATTTGCGTGGTGTGAAACCAATTGAAATTCATCGACAGTTGAAAGAGGCATGTGGTGATGGAGTTATGGATGTGTCGAAAGTGCGTTCATGGGTGCGACAGTTTAATGAAGGCAGGACATCATGTGACAACAAACCGAAACAACCTCGGGCTCGCACAAGCCGGTCTGATGACATGATCCAGAAAGTGGAGAGAATTGTTTTGGGGGATCGCCGAATGACTGTTGAACAGATCGCCTCCAGAGTTGGCATTTCTGTATGTTCTGTGCACACAGTCCTGCATGACGACCTGAAAATGCGAAAAGTGTCATCCAGGTGGGTGCCACGAATGCTGATGGACGACCACACGGCTGTCCGTGTGGCATGTTGCCAAGGAATGTTGACGCGCAACGACAGCATGAATGGGACTTTCTTTTCGTCAGTTGTGACAATGGATGAGATGTGTATGCCATTTTTCAATCCAGAAACAAAGTGCGAGTCACTCAATGGAAGCACACAGATTCACCGCCACCAAAAAAATTTCGGGTAACCGCCAGTGCTGAAAAAATGATGGTGTCCATGTTCTGGGACAGCGAGGGCGTAATCCTTACCCATTGCGTTCCAAAGGGCACTACGGTAACAGGTGCATCCTACGAAAATGTTTTGAAGAACAAATTCCTTCCTGCACTGCAACGAAAACGTCCTGGAAGGGCTGCGCGTGTGCTGTTTCACAAAGACAACGCACCCGCACATCGAGCTAATGTTACGCAACTGTTTCTTCGTGATAACAACTTTGAAGTGATTCCTCATGCTCCCTACTCACCTGACCTGGCTCCTAGTGACTTTTGGCTTTTTCCAACAATGAAAGACACTCTCCATGGCCGCACATTCACCAGCCGTGCTGCTATTGCCTCAGCGATTTTCCAGTGGTCAAAACAGACCCCTAAAGAAGCCTTCGCCCCTGCCATGGAATGAGCGTTGTGAAAAATGTGTACGTCTGCAGGGCGATTACGTCGAGAAGTAACGCCAGTTTCATCAATTTCGGATGGTAGTTAATTAGAAAAAAATCGGAGGCCTTAGAACTTGAATGCACCTCGTAATACGTTTAGGTACTCCATCTATCTCGGTCTCAAGTTTTGTATAGCAGTGTGGTTGACGTCACTGCGTTGTAGAATTGAAGAACTCATTTTATGCTCGCGTTTCTTGTATGACATTTTTGGAGAACAACAGTCTCTTCTGTAAGACTTAAAATGAATTCTGTTAACAGCGATATTCTGAAACTAGCTCTCTTCGTCCGTGAGATCCTGCGGGCCGTAGACAACGGCGCCTAGACAGGCAATGTTGCTTAATTCCGGAAGGTGTTTGGCACAGTTCCACATTGCAACCCTGTGGGCAAAGTACGAGCTTGCAGATTATCAGAACAGCTTTGCCGTTGGATTCATGGCTTCTGCAGAGTGAACTCACCAAATCGTTCATAATGCGACGAAATCGTCAGCAGTAAATGGAAGCTCAGGACTCTCACAAAGGAGTGTTGTAGGGTTGTTACTGTTTGCGGTGTGTATGGACAATGAATTGGGTGACATTGCAAAGTCCACGAGGGTCTGTTGCCTGTGGGAAAATTGCTACACGAGGAAACGGTAGCGAAGTTCAGAACACCTGCAGAGGATCTACGCCTGGTGCAGGGCCTCGAAGTTGACTCTCACATGAAGAAATATAACGGATCAATGAACGAAGGTATCTATTACTGTTCGATTACTGTAGTGACGAAAAATCGCAGTGACCTGACATGGCATGACAGCATAAAACAAGTTATAGAAGAAGTTGATGCTAGGCTGCGATTCCTTGGATGAATCCTAAGGAAAACAGCGGCTTACAAAACCTGTTTTATCGTTTTTTGAGTACTGATCATCGTGTAGCGAAACAGCCCCCCCCCCTTCCTCCAAATTGAATTTAAGTTATCTGTCAAATAAGAACGAAATCTGGGGAATAACATTAAAGAAAGAAGAAGAAAAGCGATTTCTCATTTATATAACGAATAAAAGTATGTCGTACCTAATTTTGGATTTTACCGCTCCCAGAATTAATCGAATGGTACTCTCACTTGTGGTAGACTGATCATCAGTACTCACCAGCATAAGAAGACAAATTCCCACAATGGCTTTGGAATGCTTCAGTATGACAAGCTTTTAGGTGTAAACAAATTTTATTCAGCTAGAAACTATCCATTTCAACGCTTTTCCACTGTCTAAACGCTCCACCAAAGTAAATCTACCTACACTACTCTGATTCGTCGAAACTAACTGTCATAATGGCGAAATCTGTACGACACCCGTATTTTACTAGCTAGCACTTTCGACGTTTTATAATGCAATGCATAATATCCCGTAGAACATATAAAAAGAAAGAGCAACATTCACAGAGGGGTTGCTAAAACCAATTTATAAGTGAAAAAAAAGAAAAAAATTTAAAAAAATAGGCAATTTTTTTTATTGCTACACCCGCTCAAGAATGTGTTATGCATGCTGCACACACATTACACAATGGATTCATTCTAGTGCTGTCTTTGAAGTTACTGGAAGAATTAGTTAAATGAGTTACTAACAAGTAAACGTACCCAAGCGATACACTTCGATTTTGATCGGCTTTGAATATGCCATAGCGTATAGCAAAATAAGAGAAACACATTGTTTTACACGTGCCCATACCGCCATTACAGTGGTGAAACATCCCCTTGGAAAAAAAATTGAGTTTAATATTTGTTATTAAATACCGTTGAAACAGAAACGGATATAAAAAAAACTTTAAATGAAAGTAATATGATTTTTGATGTACGTTACAATGGTACACCCAGATCTCTGAGTACATGCAGCGTATAGCAACAGTGAGGAAGGAAGGAACGAAGGAAGGAAGGGAGATGGGCAGCTTTTCGCAGAGGGGCACTAGTAGCGCCACTCTGACGTCACGAGTGGCGCTGCTAGCTGCGAGAGGGTTCTTCGCATTGTGTCTTACGGGCAGTCACGGGAACTTATTAGCCGACAGCAACTAGCGGCGCCTCTGACCCATTAGCCGCCGGGCCTGGCAACAGCTCCGTCCCGTTGGAGTTGCCCGAGACCGTCAAAGCACATTGCCGTATATGGAGCCTATTAGCCGTGACCAGAGACGCCACTTCATCGACATGGACCTGCGCGCGCATATGATACGTCACTCGAGCACGTGCTTCCAATCCCAAAGTCCTTCAATAACCTGTTGCTACAGTCAACATCGCGTTTGTTACCAGTGCCTTGTAAAATTTTCATTTCTTTATTATGTACACAACTGGCCATTAAAATTGCGACACCAAGAAGAAATGCAGATGATAAACGGGTATTCATTGGACAAATATATTATACTAGAACTGACACATGATTACATTTTCAGTCAATTTAGGTGCACAGATCCTGAGAAATCAGTACCCAGAACAACCACCTCTGACCGTAATAAAGGGCTTGATACGACTGGGCATTGAGTCAAACAGAGCTTGGATGGCGTGTACAGGTACAGCTAGCTGCCCATGCAGCTTCAACACGATACCACAGTTCATCAAGAGTAATGACTGGCGTATTGTGACGATCCAGTTGCTCGGCCACCATTCACCAGACATTTTCAATTGGTGAAAGATCTGGAGAATGTGGTGGCCAGGGCAGCAGTCGAACATTTTCTGTATACAGAAAGGCCCGTACAGGACCTGCAACATGCGGTCGTGCATTATCCTGCTGAAGTGTAGGGTTTCGCAGGGATAGAATGAAGGGTAGAGCCACGGGTCGTAACACATCTGAAATGTAACGTCCACTGTTCAAAGTGCCGTCAATGCGAACAAGAGGTGACCGAGTCGTGTAACCAATGGCATCCCGTACCATCATGCCGGGTGATACGCCGAATACACGCTTCCAGTGTGCGTTCACAGCGATGTCGCCAAACACGGATGCGACCATCATGATGCTGTAAACAGAACCTGGATTCATCCAAAAAAATGACATTTTGCCATTCGTGCACCCAGGTTCGTCGTTGTGTACACCATCGCAGGCGCCCCTGTCTGTGATGCAGCGTCAAGGATAACCGCAGCCATGGTCTCCGAGCTGATAGTCCATGCTGCTGCAAACGTCGTCGAACTGTCCGTGCAGATGGTTGTTATCTTGCAAACGTCCTCATCTGTTGACTCAGGGATCGAGACGTGGCTGTTCGATCCGTTACAGCCATGAGGATAAGATGCCTGTCATCTCGACTGCTAGTGATATGAGGCCGTTGGGATCCAGCACGGCGTTCCGTATTACCCTCCTGAACCCACCGATTCCATATTCTGCTAACAGTCATTGGATCTCGACCAACGCGAGCAGCAATGTCGCGATACGATAATCCGCAATCGCGATAGGCTACAATCCGACCTTTATCAAAGTCGGACACGTGATGGTACGCATTTCTCCTCCTTACACGAAGCATCACAGCAACGTTTCACCAGGCAACGCCGGTCAATTGCTGTTTGAGTGTGCGAAGTCGGTTGGAAACTTTCCTCATGTCATCACGTTTTAGGTGTCGCCACCGGCGCCATCCTTGTGTGAATGCTCTGAAAAGCTAATCATTTGCATATAACAGCATCTTCTTCGTGTCGGTTAAATTTCGCGTCTGTAGCACGTTATCTTCGTGGTGTAGCAATTTTAATGGCCAGTAGTGTAAATGAATATGATAACCCTAAATAAAGTAGACCGAGAAGTAAGGCAAATGAATAAACGGAAGTAGAATAAGTACAGAAGGCATAGTATCTGAAATTGGAGGAAATGCTGCAGTCTGCAATGCGTGAAGAAAACATATTCTGACATTCGGGAGGTTTTAAAGGAGAAAAATTTAAAAAGCGGTTCTAAGGCTTCTGACAAAAAGCAATACGTATATATTGATCAACTGAACTTCATGAAAACTCTCTGCGAGAAAAGAAACAAGCAGTAGGCAAGAAGACGATAGTAGCAATTACCATGAAGAAACTGGAACTGATGTTGATCCAGATAGGTGTGAAAATGCATCCGATTTGAGAAACTCAAGAACAGAATAAGGAAGACACGTAAAAATGAAGACTGTGAACTCAATGCGTTGTTTAAACAAGATCGGCGAAGAAGCACAATGCAAGGAGGACGCGAATAATGAAGACAGGCACTTCCTTTTGTTAGTAATTCTTAAAGTGCCTTCTGAAAGAAAACAGAAATTACCTTGCGACATAATTTCAGTTATTGCAGCGGCGCATGCCTCAGATAACCAACAGTGACCGTATCATTTTCGACCTCCTACGCCGTACGCATTTCTTCATCCCAAACAATTTCTTGCTTTCACTTCTTCTCAAGTAACCCCCTGCCAAGTGCACACGCTAGCGCATTACCCATAGTATACAAAAGTATCATAAAACAAGTAACTATGGCCATTTTCAGTGAGACTGTTAGCATATGTTTACCGTTTATTGATTTACGAAGGCTATTCGGAAAATAAGGTCTGATCGGTCGCGAAGTGGAAACCACTGTGAAAATCAAAAATGTTTTATTTGCAGTAGTTAGCTATACCTTGCAGCTACTTCGCTACATAGTCGCCTCTCCGACTTAGTCATTTGTCGTAGCGTTGTGCAAACTTTCCAATACCCTCGTTATAGAAGGCAGCCGCCTGACCGCCTGTGTTTTCCCCGAATTTTTTCCCACCAATTCTCTACGCTAGTCTGCTGCTCGTTGTCTATGCCAGAATGTGATTTTCATAGCCAGTAGTTCCTGTGAACAGAGATGAAACCTTATCTACCACAACTTAACTGTTGTTGCTAGTTACAGGAATATTTTTCAAAATTGTAGAAAAATGCTCAAGATAGATTATGGGAAATACAATAACGACTATAACATTATGTACCTCAGTGAGAGGATCAATTTCTCTTTTGCTGAAAAAACAGTTATTTTGTTCTCTGTCGGTTCCATCGTATCTTAATTTATATAGCCGAGCAACCCGTGAAAGGACGATTTCGACATTCGAAGACAACTGAAAAATATACTACCATCCGCACTTAGACCGTGAAACAGTGTATAATAAAATACTATGGTCAATCGAGCAATAGACATTGCACTTTTCTGATTTCCTACCCTTTTGGCTTTTTCCGTTTTAATAGGAGATTGAGGGGAAGTAGTTCATACGACGCCGTTCTCTGAACCTATTATTTCTCGATGAGAATTGAGCTCTTATAAAGAAGTGGCACCACACTGTACAAGGATCCTGGGTGGCAGGGACAATTTAACTAGTGTAGTGAGTCAAGTACTATGGCCCTAAAAATGTGGATAACGCAATCTGAATTGATCTGACACTGAGCAGTCTTTGATTGATCAAATCCACTGAAGTTTCTCTGCATGGGTGCTGCTGAGAGCAAGTGGTGAGTGAGATCTTGTAACATTATGTGATTGTCTTATCATTTTAAATCATTCACTAATCGAGCAGTCGCTCGGCAACAGCTACAGTTAGCAAATAATGTTGCGAGAATGTAAAAGGTGAACGACTTGTGACGTAACTTGTTTATTGTCGAAGCGCCGTCAGAGATGCAGTGAGTTATTGACTTTGAAAACCGCGGCGCGAAAAACGGACAGAAGAAGAACACTTTTACACATTTTTTTTTTTTTTTTTTTTTGAGGTACGAGATATTCTCGATGAACAGTTACTCATTCTTCTCTTGTCTCCTGTTACTTGTGTCGGACGCGCATGTCTTGCCGCCGTATTATTATTGTCAAAATTAATATTGTTCTAGTGTAAAGTAAATGTGTAATACTAAAAGTGCCTAGCAGTAGATTTATTGTGCAACGTGTATGTGAAAACGTCCAAGGAATTGTTTCCATTAAGAGAAGTGCCAGTCAAAACGGCATCCATGTTAAATCCGTCATTGCAGTGTAAGTTTGTCTATTACTTGCCATAAATTCAGAGTTAAATGGAACTGGTGTATGGACTATTCATTTACTATAGAATCTATGTCGCACTTCTTCATGAAATTATTTAAATTTCTATATGTTTCTGCCAAATAGAGAGTTCACAGTCACGAATTCTTTCGTCGAGTTCGGACGGAAGTTGCATGCGGCGAAATATTTTCTCCGCGCCATATTCTACTGGTAAATGCATGATAAACTACGGTCCCTTAGGAAATTCATGTTGAGCTATCCAAAATAATTATATTTTGGATAGGCATTTACTCTCCTCTGCAATGCAACTTCCGACTGATCAGACGATCCAACAAGAAACAGCCGCACACGGTCGGCGTTCGCAAATATGGTTCCACCGCTGATTATAGCTATATGTTACAGCACAAAAGTAACATATTGTTATAATTAGAGACTACGAACGGGGACATTTATAACTGTATGTTTATGTATACACATTACGTAAACATATCGTTATAATCTGTACGCTCTGACAATGCCGGAGTGGCAGTACGTTACCCTGTCTGCTTCGTGCAGTGATGTAACTTGCAGCTGGCGAGATGTGTGCGGCGGAGGTGAGATATGGAGGCGGCACCTGTGAATCGATCGCGGCCACGAAAGAAATGCAAAAATCTCACGGTCTAGCGATCAGGCAGACGGATAGCAATTTATTCTCTATCAGAGAGATTTCAGTGTGTGACACACCTATTCGCTGGTCGTACCAAGGACCAATTTGGCTCACTTATATGACAGAGTGCACAAGGATACCAAACGTCAAGACTGGTAAACTAAAAACGAATAAGTGTGCCCTCGGCAAACGAGTAGTCCGAGACGTTTGAAGTCACACTGTCAGTACAATAAGAACTTCACCACAGGCTCCGCAGTCCAAACTACTCAGTCTCAGGGCAGGTCCCAAGTACCAACCACACATGCCAGAACTTTGACCAGAAGTGCTTACCAGACCAAAGTCCCCACCTGAGTGCTTCGCATTTCTCCAGAAAAAATAAATTCCGTTTTCCCACAAAGTGCACGAACGACACCGCCGTCAGCCCGTTTTGAGCCAATCACAGAGCTCTAGAGGCGCTAAATCTCCCATCCCACATGACAGCACAAACTTAAGTTGAAACAGGGCAAGAGTTAAGAAACCTGCGTCTCTGGAAAAAAAAAGAAACTGCCAATTACTGGCTTTTTTAAGTTTTCTCAGAGGGTGAAGATGATTTTTTCCGAAGTCGTGTCCCTTCCCATGGCAATAAGTCAACAGATACAGTCTCAAATATCTTTATCTAAATTGCCTGTGCCTTGGAGCTTGTTAGACCCAGCTATGAGTAGGTGTAATAGAGATTCTATCTCCAAACTTTTTCAGGCGCTGGATGTTTCTTATACAACTGAGGCGGCCGGGGGAAGTGGTTCACTGGCCTATTTGCACTACCGGCGAACACAAAAACAGGTGAATTCTTATTTCGTGTGGCTCTGCACACAATGCCCGGTTTACGACTCCACTGTGTAGACACGTTCCTTCCAACTGTCACCCCAGCCTAGGATTCTGCTGGCAACACAGCAGGTAGCACGGCGTTGTTCTGCTGGAGACCTGCCTCAATGAGGAACTGCCCTGTATGGCTGTGAGCCTGCCCGGCAAGATTTACTGCTGGATGGGCTCACCGCAATTGCTTTCAACTCCCAACATGCCATTTCTACAAGCTAAGAATCATAAAAATGCCTCATGCTTTTAGCCCCTACCAGGGTCCATCAACGTCTGCTCAGGCCATTAGCTTTCTAGAGTCTCACTCTAGGTGTGCCAGGTTGTAATGAAATCATTAATAGTTTTCCGTATGCGAAAAATAGGTGAGAGAGTAACTTCTGCTCTCTCAATTCCAATGCATTAATGTGGAAACTATTTACGCTGGAAAAAAAATTAGTTCCAATTTTGGCCACCAGGTGCAAATCTGTCGCTGTGAATGCAAGAAAGAAATACAGAAATACGTCCATATGTAGGGACGGGACGTAGGCAGAAAAGGTCAAACAAGTGAGAAAGGCATAATGATTTTATTTTTAACCGCTGCTTACACAATTGTTCAATAAGAGCACCGAAGACCAGAGATGCTGCGTCCTTAAAACAGCGTAATCAACAGTTGTTTGCAGCAGTTCCGTTGGAATCTGTGCAACGTATCCTTCACAATAGCCTTCAGACCAGGTAGAGACTGAACGTTTCCCTTGTAAACGCGTTCTTTTAGATGTTCTCAGAGCCAAAACTCGCATGGATTCAGATGGGGTGATCATGTTGGCCATGCATCTGGAAAACCTCTGGAGATAACAAGTTTGTGGAAGGTTGCATTAAGCAGGTCTTTAACTGGGCGAGCTACTTGAGGTGTTGCCCTATGTTGCGTGAAAACGGTGGTTTCCTACGAGTCGTGCTCTTCCACTGCAGGGATCACAAGTTGTACAAGGAGGTCTCGATAATGTGCGGACGATACACCTGACATTCCCTCAGGGTGTATTCTCTTCAAAGAGAAACGGACCGAGAATAAAGGTGCTTGTGAATCTATATTAGACAGTCACATACAGCGAGTGCAATGGCCCTTCGTGCATAACACGCGGTTTAACAGTACCCCAAATTCGGCAGTTCTGTGTATTCACTACTCCCTGTAGTGTAAAAAGTGCCTCGACACTCCATAGAATGTTCCCCGGCCACATGTCGTCATATTTGATCTGTGCCAGAAGGCGAAGAGCAAATTCAGAATGTTGCTGCGGATGAAGAGGTTTTAGTTGGTGTACCGTCTGGATTTAGTATGGGTACCAGCATGAAACAGCCCACAAAACTTTCTGTGCTGTTGACCATGGGATGGACAACACTGTGTTCTTAAAAGTGAAAAGAGTGACGTTACGCGATCGACAGGCACACTAAAGACACTGCCCAACACGTCTGTGCAAAGCTTCATCAGATTTTCGCTGTCTTTTCCATTTCGCGACCCATTGGAGTTTACTTTCCGAATAGCCCTCGTAATTGTTTCATTATTTGCTATTACACGTTTCGTGTGGCTAGCGCTTCCTCAGATTCTAACAGTAAGGGCATAACTACATCTCAAACACGTGAACCTAGCGAGAAGCGGATGTAATATAAAAGATGAGAAAAGTTAAGAAAATCGTTAAAAACTTGCTTGGTTGCATGCTGCAAGCATTAAGATGGGACCTGGTTGTCATGTAAAGCGGCGGTGCAAGATACGCTTGTCATGAACTACTAGTTAACGTAGGAGGAACCTAATACATACTTCTCTTTTTACTTGCTTTTAGGGTTACTCTTATCTGTGATCTATTATCTCGTATCTGTGTATCTTTTGACCTCTTTTTAGGATTCCTCTACGTTGAATTGTAGTTCATGACAAGCGTATTTTCCACCGCCCTTTTACATGAGAATCGGGCCACATAACTAACGCTTTCAGCTTTCGACCAAGTAACCTAATTAATTCTAGCGATATTAGAACCGCTGCTCGCTAGGTTCACGTGTTTGAGCTGTAATTATTAGCTTATTATTCCAGTCTGACTGGATAACTGCATGAAACACGTAATATGAATTAATAACACAATTACGTAATTGCAACAGAACCTCTTCACTCATTTGAATGATTTATCTACTGCTGCTGCTATAATGGAATGGAGTGGAATACATCGTCCACAATTTCCTGATTTTTGTGCCACTGGCAGTCGCAACACGTGACTAAAATTTCTTGGGGTTCCAAGGACATGCCCTATTATATTTATTGCGGTCGTTATTGAAGACTTTAAGCATTATCCTTGCGGTAGGCGAATATTTTTAATTAATATGTGTGTACCTGCGATGTTATATTTCGTATTGTATCTAGTGTCCAGTTAGTGCCGTTTTTAACCCTAGATTATTAACTCTCGTCAAATTAACGATTCCATTTGGTAACAATTCCCGTCAATCTGGTATTGTCAGCATAGCCTGTAAAAGAGGACATTTTGTACTCATTTACTATGTGACGTTCCACTGAAGACCTTATAATTATTATTAACTTGTGCATAAACTGTGAATTACGACATTCTATGAATAAGATATGGAAAAGTAAAATATACGATGGTTTTATAACAACGTAGCATTTCCCCGTCTTTAATGTTGTGGATTAAGAATCTCCCTAACATTATCTGTATAGCAAGCGCTATCTCTGTCGTGATTAATTATTCTGCGTGGTACATACTTCGGAAGCGATGTAGATGACGCTGAGACAAGTAATTTAATACAAGACACAAGGAGCCGCGAATATCGGGAAATACTCCAAAAGTGGATGACGAATGTATAACATGTGGCGTAGCCAGATTACGTACCTCGCCACACATGCAGCGGTGGAGGCTATCGTCTATCGCTCCTGATCATCCCAACTCAAGTGAAGTATGGAACTTAACATCTGTGGTCGTCAGTCCCCTAGAACTTACAACTACTTAAACCTAATTAACCTAAGGACATCACACACACACATGCCCGAGGCAGGATTTGAACCTGCGCCCGGGTTCCCGGGTTCGATTCCCGGCGGGGTCAGGGATTTTCTCTGCCTCGTGATGACTGGGTGTTGTGTGATGTCCTTAGGTTAGTTAGGTTTAAGTAGTTCTAAGTTCTAGGGGACTGATGACCATAGATGTTAAGTCCCATAGTGCTCAGAGCCATTTGAACCATTTTTCGAACCTGCGACCGTAGCGATCACGTGGTTCTAGACTGAAGCGCCTAGAACAGCACGGTTACACCGGCCGGCAGCGGATCACATTCAACAATATAACACATTAGGGAAGAATTATTGTACTACTAGCTGATAAACCCGGCATTGCCCGGGTATTGAGTTTGCCAGTTTTCTTCTAGAAACGAAAACAAAAAAAATGAACTATGTTTGAAGTGTAACACTGAAAAAAATTCATTTCCATATATTCGTGAAAACATATTTGAAATTATAAAACAGTTATACAAAGAAATATGCATAACGTACAGCTTCGTAAGTGCAGTGTCTCAGGCAGTTTCTGTACGCTGGCGCAGGTGCTTCGCGTGTCTACAACGCGATGTTGTAGATGTTTGTATGGCAACGCCTCTTTGTAGCTCTGTAGACGGGTTTTGTTTGTAGACAGTAGTTTGCGCTTCGCTGTTGAAACTGTCAAAAGCGCTGCCAGGGGTCACGGATGTAGGAGTGTTTAGTAATAAAGAATAAATGTACTAAATCTTCATGCATGATGGGGCATTTCTTCACACATGTCAGTTACAATTACAATGGGCACAAGAATATCGAGACTGAAACGTGAGTCAGTGGAAACCTGTTTGCTTGCTCGGATGAATCACATTTGTATGAATTACGTTTCTGTTATACCAGGTCGATGAACGCGTCCAGATACACTATGTGATCAAAAGTATTCGGACACCCCCAAAAACATACGTTTTTCATATTAGTGCATTGTGCTGCCATCTGCTGTCAGGTACTCCATATCAGTGACCTCAGTAGCCATTGATCCGTGGAACTCACAGACTTCGAAAGTGATCAGGTGATTGGGTGTCACTTGTGTCATACGTATGTAAGCGAGATGTCCACGCTCCTGAACATCCCTGGGTTTCCGATGTGACAGAGAAGTGGAAACGTGAAGGGACACGTAAAGCACAAAAGCGTAAAGGCCGACCTCGTCTTTTGACTGACAGAGACCGCCGACAGTTGAAGAGGGTCGTAATGTGTAATAGGCAGACATCTATCCAGACCACCACACAGGAATTCCAAACTGCATCAGGATCCACTGCAAGTTCTATGGCAGTTAGGCAGGGGGTGAGAAAACTTGGATTTCATGGTCGAACGGCTGCTCATAAGCCACACATCACGCCGTTAAATGCCAAACGACGCCTTTCTTGGTGTAAGGAACGTAAACATTGGATTATTGAACAGTGGAAAAAAGTTGTGTGGAGTGACGAATCACGGTACACAATGTGGTGATCCGACTGCAGGGTGTGGGTACGTCGAATGCCTGGTGAACGTCATCTTCCAGCGTGTGTAGAGCCAACAGTAAACTTCGGAGGCGGTGATGTTATGGTGTGGTCGTGTTTTTAATGGAGGAGGCTTGCACCCCTTGTTGTTTTGAGTGGCAGTAGCACAGCAAAGGACTACATTAATGTTTGAAGCACCTTCTTCCTTCCCACTGTTGAAGAGCAATTCGGGGATGGTGACTGCATCTTTCAACACGATCGAGCACCTGTTCATAATGCACGACCTGTGACGGAGTGGTTACACGACGGTAACATCCCTGTAATGGGCTGGCCTGCACAGAGTCCTGACCTGAATCCTATATAACACTTTTGGGATGTTTTGGAACGCCTACTTCGTGCAGGCCTCACCGACCGACATCGATACCTCTCCTCAGCGCAGCACTCCGTGAAGAATGGGCTGCCATTCCCCAAGAAACCTTCCAGCTCCTGATTGAACGTATGCCTGCGAGAGTGGAAGCTGTCATCAAAGTTAAGGGTGGGCCAATATCATATTGAATTCCAGCATTACCGGTGGAGGGCGCCACGAACTGTAAGTCGTTTTCAGCCAGGTGTCCGGATACTTTTGATCCCATAGTGTATATTCAGCGGCATATGTGGATACTGTCTGCAAAATGTGTTGCAGACAGAGTTACTAGAAGAGAAATAATAAATTTCAACGTCATGCATTATGTGGCAGTTTTCGCGCATCTAATTGTGACCTCATATCTCCTGAAATGTTATAGGTGGTTCTTGCTTCCACAGTGACTGGTGCCTGATAGTAAGCCGTGTGTGTACAGAATTTAGGTGAAATGGATTCAGAGGTTGGGGAGCAGATGTGGAACACACGTTCACACACACTCGCTCATACATATTCGTACATCCATTTTTATAATACGCATGGATTCGTTCGAGCTTAAGCCACAAATGTTGTACCACGTCTTCCTCTGGAGATTTTAGATTTTTGCGTCTGGTGTCGTACACTGTGCGCCCGCGCTTTAAAGTACGAGTCGGCGCCCACCACGGCGTTGTCTCTGGAGTTCCCAGGCTCTAAAACGGATAAGACGGACTGCACTGACGTCACGCCTCGCACAGTGTGGTAGCGATGGTACGGCACACCGTCGCTGTTCTAATTCCGCTGCACGTCACCGTCTTCCTCAACAAACGGACAAACAGTCGTACGGCGAGCCGTTCTCGTATCCACCTTCGTATGAGTGAGACGAACCGCTCTCAGGTTACGAGTACTGGTTTAACAAATTTTGAAAAACAGTCGTGCTCGCAGTATGTACGAGTAAGATCAAGTGGATTAAATTGGGAAAAGCGTAGTAAATGTTGCATGTGGATATTATATTTTGAGACTTATAACGAATCAAGTAATATGTCACGGGTCATGAGTGACTGTAATAGGACCGCCGTTGTTCATTTTAAAAACAAATAACTGGAGTTTCAGAGTCATCACAGAGTATGAAGTTACCTGCTATGAGTTTCCGATCGCTAAAAATGTAGTAATAACCACTCAAATTTCGACAAGACTGCATCCTACTGCGAAGAACTTAAATCTTAAAGTAGGGAAATGCAAGCCTATGAACTTCACGAAGCTCTTTTTGGAGCCACAACCAGACATGTCACACAAATATTTCGGCGTGACAATACAAGGGGATGTGAGGTAGAAATGCCATATGGGCCCAGTTGTAGGTAAAGCAACTGCCAGGCTGCGAGTCACTGTTGCGATACAGTGAAATTGCAGTTTCTCTATAAAAGACACTGCATGCCAAACGGTTGCACGACTCATACCTGAATACTGCTCAAGCGTGTGGGACTCTTTCGGCCCAACAAGTGACATTAAGCTTAGAAAATTTCAAGAATACTTTTCAGGGCTGAAGTTTAGAAAAAGTGCAGATAAAATTAGGCGAATAAGGACTTCAACAGGGATTTACAAACTGTACTTCTTCCTACACTCCTTTCTTGAATGCTACGGGAAGATACTAGCTGCACCGCCCGGTGTTACCGACGGTTAAACAGTTGTTTATAAAGAAATATTGATGCCAAAACTCAGTATCCACATGTGTGCACCATTACAAAAGTTATCTCCTGGACGTATTGAGGCGCAAAGAAAGTCTACAAAAAATTCTAAATCACTCAAATCCAAACAGAAAAGCTAAGTCAGTGTTCAAGAATCCCAATAATATCACAATCCAAAACGCCTCCAAAACATCCTATGTGCTGCAAAATAGTTTCATGAGCATACATTACATTGTTATAAAGTTTAGTGATGATTTTTTCCTATAGAAATAATTATGCTATTATAGATTTATGTACATAATTATTCTATTTGTCAAGACAATTAAACACTAATCTCTACGCTAAACGTAATGCATTGATTTGATAGTTAACTTTCATGGATGACTTTTTAGTCACAAACCTATCCTAAGGGAACAGTCATGTTGACCATCGCAGGGGAACAGTGATTTTTATGAATAAAAGGTAGCCTATGTGTTAATTCATTGTATAAGCTGCCTCCAATCCGAATTTCATCTCAATCTGTTCAGCCACTCAGCGCGAGGGAGTAGAAGACATAATACCTTCATGAAGAAAGAAAATGAGCAATTTCTAGTTCAGTGCAGCGCAAATTTTATGATATTTGTAAGTGCAACAGCGTCAGCTGGCCTCTCGTGTGTTCCGGTTACCAGCAGATACACTCACATATCGTAATCAAATCCAGCCTCACTAAGAACGTACAACGTTCTGCACGGGACGTCTGTCTGTCGTACAGCATTTGAAAGATACCGTAGCTATGAGACTTCAGAAGCCTCAGAAGCTATAATATGAGCCTGACGCTCAGCAGCTAAAATGCAACGGCTTTGTATGGAAGAGTAGATCATTGTACATTCACTATGTTGAATCGCATTATGTACGACATATCAAACAATAAAAGTACACTCCTGGAAATTGAAATAAGAACACCGTGAATTCATTGTCCCAGGAAGGGGAAACTTTATTGACACATTCCTGGGGTCAGATACATCACATGATCACACTGACAGAACCACAGGCACATAGACACAGGCAACAGAGCATGCACAATGTCGGCACTAGTACAGTGTATATCCACCTTTCGCAGCAATGCAGGCTGCTATTCTCCCATGGAGACGATCGTAGAGATGCTGGATGTAGTCCTGTGGAACGGCTTGCCATGCCATTTCCACCTGGCGCCTCAGTTGGACCAGCGTTCGTGCTGGACGTGCAGACCGCGTGAGACGACGCTTCATCCAGTCCCAAACATGCTCAATGGGGGACAGATCCGGAGATCTTGCTGGCCAGGGTAGTTGACTTACACCTTCTAGAGCACGTTGGGTGGCACGGGATACATGCGGACGTGCATTGTCCTGTTGGAACAGCAAGTTCCCTTGCCGGTCTAGGAATGGTAGAACGATGGGTTCGATGACGGTTTGGATGTACCGTGCACTATTCAGTGTCCCCTCGACGATCACCAGTGGTGTACGGCCAGTGTAGGAGATCGCTCCCCACACCATGATGCCTGGTGTTGGCCCTGTGTGCCTCAGTCGTATGCAGTCCTGATTGTGGCGCTCACCTGCACGGCGCCAAACACGCATACGACCATCATTGGCACCAAGGCAGAAGCGACTCTCATCGCTGAAGACGACACGTCTCCATTCGTCCCTCCATTCACGCCTGTCGCGACACCACTGGAGGCAGGCTGCACGATGTTGGGGCGTGAGCGGAAGACGGCCTAACGGTGTGCGGGACCGTAGCCCAGCTTCATGGAGACGGTTGCGAATGGTCCTCGCCGATACCCCAGGAGCAACAGTGTCCCTAATTTGCTGGGAAGTGGCGGTGCGGTCCCCTACGGCACTGCGTAGGATCCTACGGTCTTGGCGTGCATCCGTGCGTCGCTGCGGTCCGGTCCCAGGTCGACGGGCACGTGCACCTTCCGCCGACCACTGGCGACAACATCGATGTACTGTGGAGACCTCACGCCCCACGTGTTGAGCAATTCGGCGGTACGTCCACCCGGCCTCCCGCATGCCCACTATACGCCCTCGCTCAAAGTCCGTCAACTGCACATACGGTTCACGTCCACGCTGTCGCGGCATGCTACCAGTGTTAAAGACTGCGATGGAGCTCCGTATGCCACGGCAAACTGGCTGACACTGACGGCGGCGGTGCACAAATGCTGCGCAGCTAGCAACATTCGACGGCCAACACCGCGGTTCCTGGTGTGTCCGCTGTGCCGTGCGTGTGATCATTGCTTGTACAGCCCTCTCGCAGTGTCCGGAGCAAGTATGGTGGGTCTGACACACCGGTGTCAATGTGTTCTTTTTTCCATTTCCAGGAGTGTATATAGCTTTTTCTAAGAGTAATTATTATTTCACAATTCTCGTTGTGTTCTTCAAATCAATAAATATCTTGTACTACACACTCATATAAGTGGTCTGTGTGTTAATTCAGAGTATAAGGTAATTTCATTCCAGATTTCTTCGAAATCCATCCAGCCGTTTCAGCATGAAGGGCTAACGAACTTACTCACACACAAACTTTCGCGTTAACAATATACATAGAATAAGAAGTACTCTTTGCCTCACACTACACAGTGATCTTGGCAGTAAGGGAGAATGATTTGGATTGAACGTACCATCGACGTGATGTCATTAGGAATGAAGAAGAGGCTCCGATTAGGGAAGGATGCGAAAGAAAATTATTTTGTACTCGTAGACATTTTCTTTAATCTCGTTTCACGTTCACTCGGTTTGAAGGTCATCACTGACGAAATCGAACAGCTGTCTCGAGAATCAGTGGTCAATACTAAAGAGACCTCCTGGTGTTCTGAGTGAACAAAAACAGTGAAACACCTGCACCATGATAGCTAAACACGTATGTGCATCTTTCTCTTCCGAATGAGTCTCCAAATCATCCCGCTCTAAGTCTCGCATGGCGTGTGTTGTATACTGATGTTGTCCTAGCACTGTCCCGCTGAAACATCCTGGCAACAAAGGAAGTGCAGCTCCTGCACTGTTATCACAGATGACAAAAAGATATACAACAACCTCGCTTATATCACCCTCTATTCTCGTCTGCAGAGAATCGTAGATTATATTCCAAGCTCAGACGTTATGGCGGTCAAAAAGGAAAACAAGCTCCTCTCAAAGAATTAATAAATGGTTCAAATGGCTCTGAGCACTATGGGTCATCAGCCCCTAGAACTTAGAACTACTTAAATCTGACTAACCTAAGGACATCACACACATCCATGCCCGAGGCAGGATTCGAACCTGCGACCGTAGCGGTCGCGCTACTCCAGACTGTAGCGCCTAGAACCGATCGGCCATTCTGGCCGGCAAAGAATTAATACACATTAAGGAAAAATCACTCGCGTGCAACACCGCTTGCTCTGTTCATTCACATTTTGCAAACAGTATATGCGTGCACACAGGTATATTGTGCATTTCTCTAGATGTGTCAACTGAGTTTGACACTGCACCACATCATCCATTAATGACAAACATACAATCGTATGGAATAGCAAAAAAATGCCTCTGAGCACTATGGGACTTAACATCTGAGGTCATCATTCCCCTTGACTTACAACTACTTAAACCTAACTAACCTAAGGACATCACACACATACATGTCCGAGGCAGGATTCGAACCTGCGACCTTAGCAGCAGCGCGGTTCCGGACTGAAGCGCTTAGAACCGCTCGTCCACAGCGACCAGCGTACGGAAAAATTTTAGAGATAAGTGATTGCTTCATCAGTTTTTAAAAACTGGGGTCCACGAGAAATACAACCAACTAGTGACGTCATACTAATCGCCCTACCCGTCATATTTCACGAAAACTGTCCGCCGCTCGTGGTCTCGCGGTAGCGTTCTCGCTTCCCGAGCACGGGGTCCCGCGTTCGATTCCCGGCGGGGTCAGGGATTTTCACCTGCCTCGAGATGACTGGGTGTTTGTGTTGTCCTCATCATTTCATCATCATCCAGGAAAGTGGCGAATTTGGACTGAGCAAAGATTGGGTAATTGTACGGGCGCTGATAACCACGCAGTTGAGCGCCCCACAAACCAAACATCATCATCACGAAAACTCGCCTTCGTGCAGACCCCACGGGAAATCAATATGTAAATGAAAATAAACCCACTGAATGTCTTAACTTTTTCGTGTGCTATTGATAGCTTGCATGCATTTAAATGGCTGTTAAGACTTATTAACGTCGTCTGAAATATTCTGGCGGAAAAATTACTACACTCCTTTAGTGGTTTACAATTTAGTCTAGATATATTGTTGCAACAGTGCTGATGGAGCACATGAGATGCTTACATTTACAGATCAACAGCACACACGGTTCTGAGGTACCAGGTAGCGACCCATGCTGAAACACCTATATTAATACGTAGTGTGTCCTCACGGTCTGCAATACAGGCGGTGACTCTGGCATCTAGTCGATCGCAGAGATGGCGAATACTGTCCTGGGATACGTTATGCCACGACCGCTCGAGCTGTTCACGTAGTTCTGTACGAGATGTTGGGTGATGAGTCGCACGAATCATTTCTCGTCCCATTCTTTTTTACCGCTCTGCCAATGTCCAGCAGTGTTCATTTGTCTAGCTAAAAGCTGTAGTAGAAAATACTAGACCACTACTGTCTATTGCAGGTCGCAACATACATAGAATTGTCCAGTAAACGGGATGTGGCTAATACTGAAATAAAAGTTTTAACTCGGCAATATAAATTTTCAGGTGTATTTTTACGATAAAGATCACAGTTAATACTGCCAAGTCTGTACTAAGTGTCTACACAACGTAAAGTTCACACGCACACCACAGTCACACACGTAGACAGTTTATGGTATTTACACCCGTTACCGAAGTTAACAGAGTTCACTAGATCGTTTAGTTATGAAAATGCTCGCTCAAATGTTGTGCACTCTGCTCTACACGTAATACCTGTTCCAGTCTTAAATCGCACAACACGCCACGCGGTTTTGACTAACAGTCAAAAGCAATAATTTTGATATTCCGTCCGAAATTCTACACGACTTCCACTATACCGTTCACTTAAATAAAATTTCTTCTACTTCGCGAACTCGTAATTAGCATTTTTCCGCGATTTTACAATACTTTCGTCGGAGCTGCTTTCAGTGAGATGTTACTAGTTCGTACCCTCAGCCCCTACTTCTCTAGATCACACCAAAGGCTTTTTTTCGAACATAGATTGGCGCGAGCCTGCATTTTTCTGATTGGCTGATATCACAAACAGCAAATCAGGTTGCAGTATTATCCCGCGCTAACCCGCGCTTTACTTCAATGACCAATCATAGTCAAACATTTCTTTCTATGGCAACTGCTAAATAAATAAATTTAGAAAAGAACCAAATATAAAATTACTCCTTCCGAAATTACCGGTTAATTTGTATTCTACTCACGATTTATTAGTACCATAAACTGACTGCACATTTAATTATAGTAAATCCCCTGTATAGTTTAACTGGTACTTCGTGAAAAAACAAAACAATTTTCATTTACTTCTGTTCTTCTTCACTCATACAACACTCACACTGCTAATTACTACACATATAAAACAATTATAATTATGCAAATACATTAAATATTAGTCAAACATAACTTAACAACATTCTTTTGTCTACGACTGCTAGCACTGTCCGTCAACTGCTGACCTCTGCCGCCTACTAGTACAACTACGTGCAGCTCTGTAACTCAGGTCCATGTCAGATGGTGACATCTGTCGATGACTCATGCCTATAACGATATCGTCCTTACAAGTGACAGGAGCGATGCGAAGGCGCTACGCCTCAACATCCCACACTTGTTCGATTGGGGCCAAGTGTGGAAATCGTGCCAACAGTGAAATTTCTGCACGACTTGCAGAGCACGTTTAGTTTCACGAGCATTGTGCGGCTGAGCATTATCCTGTTGGAACACTAGATCACATTCCTGTTGCAAGACCGGCAAAAGAACGGGTCTAACAACATTCTGCTTGTACCGAGCGCTGGTTAGCCCTCCAGAAATACCAAAGGTGAATGAGAGTTGTAGCTTATCGCATCCCACACCGTAAGGCCCGGGGTGGGACCAGTGTCTCTTGGACAATGGACTCTACGAGATAGCGCTCTGTAGGTCTATGTTGTACGCATCGTACGCGCAAATAACTACGAGGGCAGTTCAATAAGTAATGCAACACATTTTTTTTCTCGGCCAATTTTGGTTGAAAAAACCGGAAATTTCTTGTGGAATATTTTCAAACATTCCCGCTTCGTCTCGTATAGTTTCATTGACTTCCGACAGGTGGCAGCGCTGTACGGAGCTGTTAAAATGGCGTCTGTAACGGATGTGCGTTGCAAACAACGGGCAGTGATCGTGTTTCTTTTGGCGGAAAACCAGGGCATCTCAGATACTCATAGGCGCTTGCAGAATGTATACGGTGATCTGGCAGTGGACAAAAGCACGGTGAGTCGTTGGGCAAAGCGTGTGTCATCATCGCCGCAAGGTCAGGCAAGACTGTCTGATCTCCCGCGTGCGGGCCGGCCGTGCACAGCTGTGACTCCTGCAATGGCGGAGCGTGCGAACACACTCGTTCGAGGTGATCGACGGATCACCATCAAACAACTCAATGCTCAACTTGATATCTCTGTTGGTAGTGCTGTCACAATTGTTCACCAGTTGGGATATTCAAAGGTTTGTTTCCGCTGGGTCCCTCGTTGTCTAACCGAACACCATAAAGAGCAAAGGAGAACCATCTGTGCGGAATTGCTTGCTCGTCATGTGGCTGAGGGTGACAATTTCTTGTCAAAGATTGTTACAGGCGATGAAACATGGGTTCATCACTTCGAACCTGAAACAAAACGGCAATCAATGGAGTGGCGGCACACCCACTCCCCTACCAAGAAAAAGTTTAAAGCCATACCCTCAGCCGGTAAAGTCATGGTTACAGTCTTCTGGGACGCTGAAGGGGTTATTCTGTTCGATGTCCTTCCCCATGGTCAAACGATCAACTCTGAAGTGTATTGTTCTACTCTTCAGAAATTGAAGAAACGACTTCAGCGTGTTCGTAGGCACAAAAATCTGAACGAACTTCTCCTTCTTCGTGACAACGCAAGACCTCACACAAGTCTTCGCACCCGAGAGGAGCTCACAAAACTTCAGTGGACTGTTCTTCCTCATGCACCCTACAGCCCCGATCTCGCACCGTCGGATTTCCATATGTTTGGCCCAATGAAGGACGCAATCCGTGAGAGGCACTACGCGGATGAAGAAGTTATTGATGCAGTACGACGTTGGCTCCGACATCGACCAGTGGAATGGTACCGTGCAGGCATACAGGCCCTCATTTCAAGGTGGCGTAAGGCCGTAGCATTGAATGGAGATTACGTTGAAAAATAGCGTTGTGTAGCTAAAAGATTGGGGAATAACCTGGTGTATTTCAATGCTGAAAAAAACAACACCTGTTTCAGAAAAAAAATGTGTTGCATTACTTATTGAACTGCCCTCGTACAACTTGCATTCGTCGCTGAAGACCATCTTCGAAGTGATCCTCTGACTACACCAGTCGAGTTGTGCACGTCGATCCTGTGACTTGAGTGGAAGACGGACTGAAGGTCTGCGTTCCCCACTGCTAATACCTGGTTCACAACAGTTCGTGTTCGCAACTCTGGGCTCAAAAGCCCTCTTACCTGTGCTGTGGTAAGTGTATGATCTGCCACTACTGTCCTTACAATACGACTATCCTGGACTGCTTGAATACTGCCCTGGACTGCCCACTGCTTGAATACTGCTCACTGGTGTGGGATCCGTACCAGATAGGGTTGATAGAAGAGATAGAGAAGATCCAACGGAGAGCAGCGCGCTTCGTTACAGGATCATTTAGTAATCGCGAAAGCGATACGGAGATGATAGATAAAGTCCAGTGGAAGACTCTGCAGGAGAGACGCTCAGTAGCTCGGTACGGGCTTTTGTTAAAGTTTCGAGAACATACCTTCACCGAGGAGTCAAGCATTATATTGTTCCCTCCTACGTATATCTCGCGAAGAGACCGTGAGGATAAAATCAGAGAGATTAGAGCCCACACAGAGGCATACCGACAATCTTTCTTTCCACGAAAAATACGAGACTGGAATAGAAGGGAGAACCGATAGAGGTACTCAAGGTAGCCTCTGCCAAACACCGTCAGGTGGCTTGCGGAGTATATATGTAGATGTAGATGTAGACGGCGTCTGTGCTACGTCTAGAGGTGTGAGAATGTTCACGTCACCACTGATAGCAGCATCGTTGCACCACTGACAGAACACGTCCAAATTGCGTGGGAATTCTTCGAAAGGACCATCCTGGCACTCGGAAGGCCGTTTGATCCCTTTCAAACTCGCTGAATTGGCTGTAGGAGGCCGAGTGCGTCTCCGTTGCACGGTTACCTGCTTCCTTCACACGTCTGCACCACAATGAGCCTTCTGGCTATTAACGGGTAGACGCAGATTGCGCTCTCGTAGCTATAGCCACTTCGCTATCTGTTGCCGCACGACGCTGAAACCATTATCAGTACACCTACTATAACCCAGGTCATAGGATCAAAATCGACGGCGTCTTTCCAGGTGTACTAATTTTTTCCGGCAGTGTAGTTACTCGCTCCCCGCCCGAGGCGGCTGCTGGCACTCGCGTAAGACCGGCTGTGTTGCGTGCTCTGACGTACGCGCCGCTGCCTGTCTCTCTCGTGCATCTCGTTAAAAACAGAATTCAGTACGGCATGCTCGACGGCACATGTTCCACGGAAACTGAAGTAACACCGGGTGCGACCCAAAGAAGCCTACTGGAACCTATAATATTCTCAATATACATGAACTACACTACTGGCCATTAAAATTGCTACACCAAGAAGAAATGCAGATGATAAACGGGTATTCATTGGACAAATATATTATACTAGAACTGACATGTGATTACATTTTCACGCAGTTTGGGTGCATTGATCCAGAGAAATCAGTACCCAGAACAACCACCTCTGGCCGTAATAACGGTCTTGATAGGCCTGAGCATTGATTCAAACAGAGCTTGGATGGCGTGTACAGGTACAGCTGCCCATGTAGCTTCAACACGATACCACAGTTCATAAAGAGTAGTGACTGGCGTATTGTGACGAGCCAGTTGCTCGGCCACCATTGAACAGACGTTTTCAATTGGTGAGAGGGGTGATACGCCAGTATGGCGATGACGAATACACACTTCTACTGTGCGTTCACCGCAATGTCGCCAAACACGGATGCGACCATCATGATGCTGTAAACAGAACCTGGATTCATCCGAAAAAATGACGTTTTGCCATTCGTACAGCCAGGTTAGTCACTGAGTACACCATCTGTTCGTGCAGATGGTTGTTGTCTTGCAAATGTCCCCATCTGTTCACTCAGGGATCGAGACGTGGCTGCACGATCCGTTACAGCCATGCGGATAAGATGCCTGTCATCTCGACTTCTAGTGATACGAGGCCGTTGGGATCCAGCACGACGTTCCATATTACCCTCCTGAACCCACCGATTCCATATTCTGCTAACAGTCATTGGATCTCGACCAACGCGAGCAGCAATGCCGCGATTCGATAAACTGCAATCGCGATAGGCTACAATCCGACTTTTATCAAAGTCGGAAACGTGTTGGTATGCATTTCTCCTCCTTACACGAGGCATCACAACAACGTTTCACCAGGCAACGCCGGTCAACTGCTCTTTGTGTATGAGAAATCGGTCAGCACGTTGTAGGTGTCGCCACCGGCGCCAACCTTGTGTGAATGCTCTGAAAAGCTAATCATTTGCATATCACAGCATCTTCTTCCTGTCGGTTAAATTTCACGTCTATAGCACGTCATCTTCGTGTTGTAGCAATTTTAATGGCCAGTAGTTTGAACGGAATGGACAGTGTTTTGAAAGGAGGGTATAAGATGAACATCAACAAAAGCAAAACGAGGATAATGGAATGTAGTCGAATTAAGTCGGGTGATGCTGAGAGAATTAGATTAGGAAATGAGACACTTAAAGTAGTAAAGGAGTTTTGCTATTTGGGGAGCAAAATAACTGATGATGGTCGAAGTAGAGAGGCTATAAAATGTAGACTGGCAATGGCAAGAAAAGCGTTTCTGAAGAAGAGAAATTTGTTAACATCGAGTACAGATTTCAATGTCAGGAAGTCGTTTCTGAAAGTATTTATATGGAGTGTAGCCATGTATGGAAGTGAAACATGGACGATAAATAGTTTGGACAAGAAGAGAATAGACGCTTTCGAAATATGGTGCTACAGAAGAATGCTGAAGATTAGATGGGTAGATCACATAACTAATGAGGAGGTATTGAACAGAATTGGGGAGAAGAGGAGTTTGTGGCACAACTTGACCAGAAGAAGGGATCGGTTGGTAGGACATGTTCTGAGGCATCAATGAATCACCAATTTAGTATTGGAGCGCAGCGTGGAGGGTAAAAATCGTAGAGGGAGACCAAGAGATGAATACACTAAGCAGATTCAGAAGGATGTAGGCTGCATTAGGTACTGGAAGTTGAAGAAGCTTGCCCAGGGTAGAGTAACATGGAGAGCTGCATCAAACCAGTCTCAGGACTGAAGACCACAACAAAAACAACAGTCTAGTTTTATTGTTTCGATTATTAGAAAATATGATTTCAAAGCATTACTTTGTAAAAATTCAAAACTTCAAGGGGAGGGGTTGTGTGCTTGAAGAGGTGCTTTCCGGCACCTAAAATTTTGCAAGGTAATCCCTGGTGCTAGGGAAAGCTCGTAAGGGATTTGTAAAGCAAAGGAAATGTCACACGAGATTCTAGTGTGCCCAGTTCTAGAGGAATGCTCCAGTACTCAGATTCCTTACCATGCAGGCATGGCAGCAGACGTGGAATGAATTATACGTGCTGATAGCTTCGGAATAGCATGGTGTACATCACACGTACGCGTTGAACTGAACTGGGAATCTGTGGAAGACTTGGAACATGTTTCTTGCGAAACACTGTTTTGTAAATTCAGAGAACAAGTATTCGAGAACGGTTGTGAGTCAGTTCTGCTGCCAGCATCATAAGTCATGTGTAGGGCTCACGAGAGTAAGATGAGGGAGATCAGGGTATATTCAGAGACAGGTAGACAGTCATTCTTCCCTCAGTCAGTACGGGAATGGAACAGAACAGAAAATCAATATTTTTTTAATTTATTGCCTTTCTGGACGTGCCCATACAGCCAGTTCAATGGTGGAATGTCCGTTATGACGGTACGAACGTAAGGACAACACAACACCCACTCCCTGAGCGGAGAAAAATATGCGGCCGCGCGGCTACCGACGGGGCGATAAAATTGTTGCTACGTACTCGTCGCGGCTTGCGCGCTGTGTAGGGTGATTCAAAAGGTTCCGCACAAACTGAAGGAGCTGACACAGCACTGGTATAGAAACTTGTGGTCTTGGAAGTAATCCTGAGTCAGAGAAAGCTTTCGATACTCGCAGCGACTGATGTTGACACCATACCTTGTGTACTTTGTAGACTGTGCCAGTCTTTTCTGTGAAGATGTGCATCTTTTGGATGTAGTTGAAAGGTCTCTGTTGGATTCCTTTCATGTTTAATTTCTTAAATCTGTTGCCATTTATGGAATAAATTCCTCTTCTAAATGTACTGTGGCGTTTCTGACTATCTGGGAGGAGACTGAGCAGTGGAACGTGTTACTTTTACACATAAACAAGAACGATCTGTCACACTACTACACTTTAAAGCACAGTTTATATGTAATTCTTATATGTAATTCATGTCACACAGTCTCATACGGAACCTACATCCGCTTTCTTTTATATACTGTATATGATAAGATACTGTCATCCCCCTTCCCTTTTGTGTGAGAGGATGAATGAGCATATGTATTTCTAGTTGCATGCTTGAGGGTAGCAGACAAGGCTGTCTGCTAGAGAACAGTAGGACCAACGTCGGAACAGGTAGCTACGCTTCCTAAAAGCAAAGAGGCTTCTATCCTTAGTATGGTCCTGTCCGTCCGTTGTCATGTTGGTATAGGAAGCTGCCCCTCTGGCCACTTCCGTTGGTCTTTGTGAGACCGAGGAAGCACGCTGGGCAGTAGGCAGTTTATGAAAGGTCTCTGTTGGATTCCTTTCATGTTTAATTTCTTAAATCTGTTGCCATTTATGGAATAAATTCCTCTTCTAAATGTACTGTGGCGTTTCTGACTATCTGGGAGGAGACTGAGCAGTGGAACGTGTTACTTTTACACATAAACAAGAACGATCTGTCACACTACTACACTTTAAAGCACAGTTTATATGTAATTCTTATATGTAATTCATGTCACACAGTCTCATACGGAACCTACATCCGCTTTCTTTTATATACTGTATATGATAAGATACTGTCATCCCCCTTCCCTTTTGTGTGAGAGGATGAATGAGCATATGTATTTCTAGTTGCATGCTTGAGGGTAGCAGACAAGGCTGTCTGCTAGAGAACAGTAGGACCAACGTCGGAACAGGTAGCTACGCTTCCTAAAAGCAAAGAGGCTTCTATCCTTAGTATGGTCCTGTCCGTCCGTTGTCATGTTGGTATAGGAAGCTGCCCCTCTGGCCACTTCCGTTGGTCTTTGAGAGCCACTCTCAGGAAGCACGCTCGGCAGTAGGCAGTTGCTGTGTGGCCGTGGCGAGCGTCTGAAGTGGTAAGATCTCCGGCTAAGCGCGTGTCTGTTAAGTCCGTAGGACAATGGATTTCTTAAGTTCAGCCTAACTGAAAATTTAATCACCTTTATTTCAGGTTTAGCTCTAAAATATCTAATACTATCTTAAAGTGCAGCGGAGTGTAATTCTCGTGTTAAATTCAGATTATTTTGCGGTAGTTGCTTTGTTACTACTTTGTGAGTAAAGTGGAACCACGTGTTGATCAGTAACTCTAACTAAGTTCATCAATCTTAAATCCGAATGTGCGTGAGATTATAACGTCTCGTCTTGAGAATATTTTTTTTAATATAGCAACTTTTCTTTATGCTTTTCTTTATGTTCAACCCACGTGGGGTGTACTTTGCGAGACCAGTACCACGTGCTTATATAACTGTTTGACCCATCAGGTTAATAGTAAGACGTTAGTAACCAGTTCAAGGTTTTTCTTTTGTCAATTGCTTTTCGATCTAATGTATTTTAATTATCAAAATTATTGTGGAGTTGTACGCTTTGTGTAAACCAAGTTGACCACGTGGAGCATGTGGTGTAATCATCAAAGTAGCCCTCAGCTATTCTTTTTGCGAAGACTTCACAAAGAGTTAATATGAATTTAGTATACCAGTGTGTGGTAATTACATGACGGACAGGATTGTGGTATGAACGTAATTTCTTTGGGTAAAAACTGAATCTGTTGGTTGTGGTTAATTTCTTCTTGCTTATGTTTCAATGTTCTTCGTGTGTTATTTTATGAATGGAGTGTTGTATGCAGTTTTCCAAATCTTGGCTCCATATTTTATGTGTTCCGTAAGATTACAATCTCACATTCTTTTCAATCGTAAATAAGGCACCAGCTCAGTTATAACTCACGTATAATATGCTGAAATTTCAATGAACAATCTTAAAATAAATTTCCAAATATAAACTGATTTCTTTTTTTTTATTTAAATTCTCCTTTTTATATATATATTTTACCGGTTTTGTATGACTATTAAAAGATTATCATTAATGTTAGTCTGCTAAATATCTTATGAAACAGTTGCCCAGTAATCCACGGTTAACGTCCCCAGACAGATCACGGTTTTTAACCCACTTTCATTGTCAATTAGCACCGATATCAGCATAGCAAATTAAAGTTACAACCTTACACATCAGCATACAAAATTAAAGTAACAACGTTACACATGCAGGAGTTCGATTGTGTAACGTTGTTACTTTAATTTTGTATGCTGATGTGTAAGGTTGTAACTTTAATTTGCTATGCTGATATCGGTGCTAATTGACAATGAAAGTGGGTTAAAAACCGTGATCTGTCTGGGGACGTTAACCGTGGATTACTGGGCAACTGTTTCATAAGATATTTAGCAGACTAACATTAATGATAATCTTTTAATAGTCATACAAAACCGGTAAAATATATATATAAAAAGGAGAATTTAAATAAAAAAAAAGAAATCAGTTTATATTTGGAAATTTATTTTAAGATTGTTCATTGAAATTTCAGCATATTATACGTGAGTTATAACTGAGCTGGTGCCTTATTTACGATTGAAAAGAATGTGAGATTGTAATCTTACGGAACACATAAAATATGGAGCCAAGATTTGGAAAACTGCATACAACACTCCATTCATAAAATAACACACGAAGAACATTGAAACATAAGCAAGAAGAAATTAACCACAACCAACAGATTCAGTTTTTACCCAAAGAAATTACGTTCATACCACAATCCTGTCCGTCATGTAATTACCACACACTGGTATACTAAATTCATATTAACTCTTTGTGAAGTCTTCGCAAAAAGAATAGCTGAGGGCTACTTTGATGATTACACCACATGCTCCACGTGGTCAACTTGGTTTACACAAAGCGTACAACTCCACAATAATTTTGATAATTAAAATACATTAGATCGAAAAGCAATTGACAAAAGAAAAACCTTGAACTGGTTACTAACGTCTTACTATTAACCTGATGGGTCAAACAGTTATATAAGCACGTGGTACTGGTCTCGCAAAGTACACCCCACGTGGGTTGAACATAAAGAAAAGCATAAAGAAAAGTTGCTATATTAAAAAAAATATTCTCAAGACGAGACGTTATAATCTCACGCACATTCGGATTTAAGATTGATGAACTTAGTTAGAGTTACTGATCAACACGTGGTTCCACTTTACTCACAAAGTAGTAACAAAGCAACTACCGCAAAATAATCTGAATTTAACACGAGAATTACACTCCGCTGCACTTTAAGATAGTATTAGATATTTTAGAGCTAAACCTGAAATAAAGGTGATTAAATTTTCAGTTAGGCTGAACTTAAGAAATCCATTGTCCTACGGACTTAACAGACACGCGCTTAGCCGGAGATCTTACCACTTCAGACGCTCGCCACGGCCACACAGCAACTGCCTACTGCCGAGCGTGCTTCCTGAGAGCGGCTCTCAAAGACCAACGGAAGTGGCCAGAGGGGCAGCTTCCTATACCAACATGACAACGGACGGACAGGACCATACTAAGGATAGAAGCCTCTTTGCTTTTAGGAAGCGTAGCTACCTGTTCCGACGTTGGTCCTACTGTTCTCTAGCAGACAGCCTTGTCTGCTACCCTCAAGCATGCAACTAGAAATACATATGCTCATTCATCCTCTCACACAAAAGGGAAGGGGGATGACAGTATCTTATCATATACAGTATATAAAAGAAAGCGGATGTAGGTTCCGTATGAGACTGTGTGACATGAATTACATATAAGAATTACATATAAACTGTGCTTTAAAGTGTAGTAGTGTGACAGATCGTTCTTGTTTATGTGTAAAAGTAACACGTTCCACTGCTCAGTCTCCTCCCAGATAGTCAGAAACGCCACAGTACATTTAGAAGAGGAATTTATTCCATAAATGGCAACAGATTTAAGAAATTAAACATGAAAGGAATCCAACAGAGACCTTTCATAGTGATGACCATTTTGAACACTATGATGTGCAACAATACTGAGTAAACAGTGCATAATATTTGCTGAATTTTAGCCGGCCGCGGTGGCCGAGCGGTTCTGGGCGCTTCAGTACGGAACCGCGCTGCTGCTACGGTCGCAGGCTCGAATCCTGCCTTGGGCATGGATGTGGGTGATGTCCTTCGGTTAGTTAGATTTAAGTAGTTCTAAGTTCTAGGGGACTGATGATCTCAGATGTTAAGTCCCATAGTGCCCAGAACCATTTGCTGAATTTTTAAGCACGTATACGTTGATTGTCCATGTGGTTCCTGACGTTCCAAAGCTTTCACTGGTTCAGGATTATTCCAAGATCATACAAGAGTTCCTGTTTCAAATCTGTTGCATTTCTACTCTTCCATCAGCTACTTCAATTTGTGCGCAACCTTTTGAACCGTCCTATGTAAGTACATACTGACACTTCTACGTCTTGAATCACAACCAAAAGAATTACTGCCATACTCTTCATTAGAGAGCTATGCGAACGCTTTGTCCAACGAAGACGAGGCGAGTAGTCGCCTTCCAGATCGAAGGACGACCGCTTGTTACCGTGCCCTTCGCAACATTCTTTCGTTCCTGAAAGCGACGTTACCGCCGGCATTCTTTTCCACATCAACTTCTTGAGTTACCGCAACCTTTTAACTCTACCATAGTCTATTACATGGCACATTAAAAAAAATATCTCTCAAGTTCTCCCAGATCGGCCCTTGTTGATGCAGCTGGTTGTTATAACTAAAGTGCAGCTACTCACAGAGGTCCAATGTGGACTCTGATTACATATGCCAGCGAAGCGTGGTAGATGCACGTATTTTAATCCTTTATGTGGAACATATTGAGTTGGAAAAAATTTAGTTATAATTTCGTCCACTACGTGCAAATCTGGCACTGTGAATGAAAGGAAGACGTATAAAAATGTTTCCAAACGTAATGGATTAAGTGCGGGACGCAGGCGGCCAAGGCCAAACAAGTAAGTCATATTGTTGATTTTATTATTAAACGCCATGTACCAATTTGTTCCAAATGAGCATCAGAGACGTCGATGAGATTGTACACTGCCAGATTTGCACCTGGTGACCAAAACTGGAACTAATTTTTTTCCAGCAAAAATCGATTCCACGTTAACGGACTAGCGTATGTCCCAAGATTCGCTGGCTGCGGCGATTACAGCCAACAAATTCAACTGGCTCTAAGCACTATGGCACTCAGCATCTGAGGTCATCACTCCCCTAGACTTAGAACTACTTAAACCTAACTAACCTAAGAACATCACACACACCCATGCCCGAGGCAGGATTCGAACCTGCGACCGTAGTAACAGCGCGGTTCCGGACTGAAGCGGTTAGAACCGCTCGGCCACAAAGACCGACTACTTCCCCATCCCTGAAGCGTTCAGAGCCTGTTTTCCGTCTCTAATGATCTCGACGTCGGCGGGACACCAAGCTCTAATATTCCTTTTTTTCTTCCTTCGTCTAATTACTGATTAAAATACGTCGCTACGCGAGTCTAACCTCAGCTCACAATCTGGAGATTATTCATAAAACACATCGCAATAATATACCAAGCTCACTATAAGTTTGTCCGCCTTAGCAATGCAGCATTTTGTGCAGTGCTGCTGGTACCCTACTACTGGTATTCGTAGCCTAAATGAAAAATAAAGAAATGCGATGTACTAGAAACATAAATATGTAGCATTTCAGCGTGGTGTCTCTGAAATTCGTGTTATCTTTCTTCTTTACTCATGCATCCATTGCTAATAAGTTTTCTTTTATTTCTTCTTGATGAGACGTACTTACAATACGATATCAGCGTATTCTCCCACTCCAATATTTTCCGATTCAAGGACAATTGTACCTAAGTATTCAACACCACGCAGACGCACTTGAAATTAATGAAGCCATAGTTGGTAAGCCACTTGAAAATCCTAATGAATATGCTACTCACAAAAACGAAATTAGTTCGATTTCTTTCGAATCTATGAAAGAAAAATATCGTCCTATTATGAATATTTAAAGCGAAGTCTGCCAATATTTATGGCGACATATTTGTGCTTATGTACGCGCACAACATTCGCAGTCAAAACAGAGTTTCCCGGTACTGGCTGACACTTGAAGAAAACTGTTGCAAAGATTTTATTCACTCTCGATTCCGTACGAGTAAGTTGTATGTTTTCTTTAGCCTCTTACAATGAGATTTCATTTTCAAATAACATTAATCGTTTTTTCTGGACCTTCAAAATGTATCAGTAAAATTGGTGACCATTAAATTCTGTTTTATCGCTAGACATGTCAGGTGCTTTTAAAAAGTTCAGATAAATTTACTGTGCTTCACGAGATCAAATTTCTTGAAATTGTTTCTTGCGTGAAAAATGTTTCATTTACTCCATGTCCAGAGTTGTTTGTACAGGCACTTAGCTATTTCTGATTTGTGAAAATAGTTAAGATGAAATACGTTTATGTGCTCTCTAAACATGTGTGTACGCTGCTGCCTGTCTGGACAGTATATCGGCAGGGCAGCTTTATCAAGGTACTTTATATATGCCACCATAGTTTTTCTTGACTCTTTCAAAAAAGACGCCGAAGCCTGTGTATGAATAATACTGCAAATTTCTGCTAGTGACACAAGTGCGCTACGATATTTATCACACATATATGCATCTAAACAGGCCGAGGATATGTACCATCAACTTTTATTTGGAGAAGGGAAAATTCAGAAGTCTGTGAACGATCTTCGTTATGAGGGCGCAATATGATGAGGGATCTGCCTTTAGTACTCGCCTCTCTATAGCCTGGGCACAAGTCAGAAGCGTTAAGCGACAGATGTGGGTGGGACCATTTGGTGTTCCACTGGCGCTGCTATCTTTATGACGCTTCTGTCAGCCCGTATTATACCGCGTTCCGCATTTCGGTTGTTATTGATGTTGCACGACACGCAATCTGGCGGCTGTACACGTCGTGGTTATTGGCACTACATCCGGTATCCGTTTCAGTCACCTGCCGTAACTGTTTGAAACAAACCAACCTCTGTGCAGATAGACAAAGCTTGCATGCAGCTACAGTTGAGGCCGCCTGTCTGCTGTTACCAGAGAATTACCCGCAGGCGCTCCAACGTCAGACTAGCCACGCGCAAGCGAGTCAACTGAATGATGCGGTAGTGACACTGACAGGACGGCGTATTAGAGTTACGTGCTTGTAGCCGGGCAGTGTATGCGCTGGAGAAAATTCAATAGCGCCAAACTGAAGTGATTGGCAGAGCACAGCTAGTACGGTCGAACTATTGGCAACAGGAAAGCGCGCTGAACTCGCGACATTTCACTAAGCATCCACGTCCGAAACCTCAGTCCGGCAATATGTCAGGCAATGTGACACTGATATGCTTATGGCTATCCAGGTCAATATTAAATAGAAGATTCTTCGAATCACCTCCCACACATCCATGACAAATCGTCCATGCCAGAACGAACTCGATGCGTGTGTGGAGTAATATATATCAGCCTTTTCTGCCTACGTCTGCTATGACGTTGTTAGTGGCAAGCTAACGACGCGAGAGGAACTGTTTCGGATTTGAATGGCACAGGACCAGTATTGCACTTAAGTGTGCTCTACAAGACGCCGTAGCACGTCGTTTCGTGTACGCAGATCAAAAGAAAACGTGGTCGTGAGTTCATAAAAGATTGACTCATATTATCGGCAAGGCACCGTCAGGAATACTGCTATAAAATATATTCCGACCAGACTGGCACTTCTGTCCATTTGCAAAGCAGAACACCTATGTTTATACGTCGCTCACTTTGTCTCTTACGTACTACGGGCGTTAGAAACTATTTATTTCAGCAACACCGGCTATTGAAAAACAAGTTACAGCAAAAATATGAAGAATTTTTCGGCAATTTTTTGGAAATCTTTCGTAGTAAAGTCGAACAAATTTCTTATACAAGATTTTTTCTTAGTCTCTGAGCAGAGTGTTAGTGTTTTGTCTCATGAAAAGTTGCACCATTCCTCAAAGAGGCTTTGCGCTGTATTTTTTTTCTTTCCAAGGTGTTTTATTAGATTGGTGCATACGTTCTTAGCGTTTTCGTCTTGCACGTTGGTATTTTTGTTTTGCACATTGGTATTCCGTTGCTATGGGTTTATTTATCGATTGCCATTTTTTATTTGTAGGTCACTGTTGCTGTTTGAGTTAACATAACGTGATGTTATCATTTGGAGAAAGTGAGTGGAGCTGTGGACGCTAGAAAATGGAGCGCCAAGTGGAGAAACTGGAACATTTCCAACTTGAGTTCAGTAGAGGGTTGGCAGCAGCGGATGCTGCCAGAAACATTTGTGCCTTGTATGGGCAGAGGACGGCAAAAAATAGTTTTCTCGGTTTAAGGAAGATCGTTTTCACATTAATCGCTCTCCACTTCAGGAAGAACTTCGGTGTTTGATGAAGCTCTTTAAACGCATTGATCCACAACTATCTATGTCTGTGCACTCGAGAACAGGAAAATGTGATGAACTGTGGTCATTCCATCATCATGCGACTTTTTTGCAGTGAGAGGAGGTTCAAAAATCGGCTGTGTGAGTACTGCATGCTCTAAACAAAAATCACAAAAGTCAGCGGGGGGTCATAAGTGCATCTCTGCTCCTTATCATCAGCTGGCTCGAGAACGACACTGACAATTCCTATCCTGTAACGTTACTGATGACGAGAAACGGTGTCTTTATGCTAACATAAGGAAAAGAAAGGAATGGTTGAGCCTGAACGAAGCAGCAACAAGCATACAAAGACGTACGCGCATCCTCAAAAGATGTTATGTCTCTGGAGGAACATCGACACTGTGGCGTACTACGAACTGCTTCCCCGAGCTGTAAACATCACTAGTGACATTTTTGTAAACAACTAAGACGTCTAGCAGACGCAGTCCAAGAAAAACGACCAGGAAGACTGCGTGCAGTGATGCTACTCCACGCTAACGCTGCCCGTATTCTGCCAGACTGACAAAAAGCACTATACGACAGTTTGCTTTTCAAGTCATTCCGCACCCACATTATTCATCTGATCTTTCGCCGTCAGATTTTCACCTTTTCCGGTCTCTATCGAACGAGCTTCAAGGAACTTCCCTTCCGGATGAAAATACGCTTCGAACACGGCACGACGAGTTCTTCGTCTCAAAACCACATGATTTCTACAGACCGTTGTAAATAGTGAAGGAGAATATGTTATTGATGACTAAAGTCCGCCGGCCGTGGGGACGAGCGGTTCTGAGCCCTTCCATTTGGCACCGCGCGACAACTACGGTCGCAGGTTTGAATCCTGCCTCGGGCATGGAAGTGTGTGATGTCCTTAGGTTAGTTAGATTTAAGTAGATCTGGTGACCTCAGATGTTAAGTCCCATAGTGCTCAGAACCATTAGAATTGGACTAAAGTCTCTGTTACGTATATCTGTTGTGTTTATAAACTTTGGAAAAAAGCTACGAGCTTATACACCAACCTAATAGTTGTTTCTTCAAGAGGAGCAGCTATTTTGGTTCTTGGTGTCCTCTTACAGAGTAACTTGTCATAACGTCTTTTCTTCCCACGCTGAAGTTCCTTAATTTTGCGAGAGGAGATTTATTTATTTTTCTTTCAACGAAGAGGTTGTTCTGTTCATTTATATGAAGAAGTTACTTCTGTTTTTCATGAAGAAGCTCATCTTCTGCCACGTCGTGTTACTTAAGAAGTCTGGAAGACTCCTCAAGACCGTTTCCGCGAAGAAAATATGGTTATGATCTACAAGTTTAAGCCGATTGAGGCGTTTCTTACGGTAAACGTAAAAAAAGTTAAAAAAATACTCAAGAGCGGTAACGTATGACTGTGTGGTGGCGCTCGACCGTGAGGTATCTGATTCTAACCCTCTTGGTCGTACAATTTTCGCCGCAACTAATAGGTCGGCAAAGGGAGGACAGTGAGCAGCGTACAGATGTTGAATACCAGACTTTTCTCCAAAGTCCTGAGTTAAATTCTGAACCTATCCGCAGAGTTTCATGAATGAGGGTAGTGACACTGTTGATGATGATCCGTCCATCGGATGGAGATTCAAGCCCGGCGACCCCTTGGTGCTAATCAAGAGGCTAAATGCCGGCGCCCGGTTCGACCCTCTCCCTTCTCTTGTCATCATACTTAACAAACATGATATCACACTGTTCATAAATCCAACACAGTCACCTAATCTGAACAGATACACTTCAAACGCTACTGTGATACACGTCTGGTGAATGGGCCATTGGGCACGGAGGAATGAAAATTTTTTTTCCATTATATGGTAAGTCTACCCTTCGGGTCCCTTCAACAACACTGCCTTACGACTGTTTGTTTCTGCAGAGTCCAGTCCGCCATAGACATGTAAGACTTTGGTGGTGGACATTCCAGTGACCTACGCAATGTTACATGTGCTCACGCCGTCGCTTGTCGCTTTTCCTTTCGCAGGTGCTGTTCCTTCCACAAGCAATGAGTCCGTGACGGGAACGAACTGCTGCGAAATACCTGGCTTCTCCGGAGCCGGCAAACCAGGTTTGTTGCTGACGGTTATACGTGGCTGGTGGTGAGGGTCGCACTTGTGGTGGTGGTTGTGGAGGTGGTACCAATGGTATTTGTGTTATTGTAGCGGTTTCGTATTGATGAAATCATTTGCAAGTGCAGAACTAGACTCAGTATTGGCAGCGCTACGGTACATAGCCCATTCAGAAGGTAACAATTAACTCCGTGGTGCAGGTGCGACAATGTAGTGTTAGGTTTTCACTGTGAAATGATTTTTCCGCAAATGTGTAGTGTTTATTAAACTTGCAACGCTATAAAATATTAGCCATGCTTTATTAAGGTTGTATAGTAAAGGGAACTTTCCAGTTGAATCATAGTTATATATTATGATCTGCAGTTCTTTTATGATAATACGAGCTGGTTGCTTGGAATTTCCCAGTTATTTGTTATTCCCACTGTTGTATTAGATAAGGAAAGAAATGAGACACTAATAGTATACTAACAACTGCTGTTTACTTAAGTATTTATAAAGAACAGAAATACTTTATGTAAATTAAAAGTAAAATATTTGACAAATTGGTTGTGATATTAATTTTTAACACAAAACTTGATCATAAAGGGTGTCCCATAGGGAATGCAAGTTTTGAAATACTCGTCGCTTCTGTTCTAGTATGTTGGCAGCACTAAACGTTGCACGTTTTCGTCTGTTTTCTTTCTGTTTGGTAATGGAGCGCTTGCTTCACGACGCAGTAGCGTGTTGTCATTATGAACACTTATTACAAATATGATGAATGTTCGCAAACTCCGTGGAATATTTGGACAACGTAATGCACTGAATGAGGCGGTTGCGATGGGACTAATTGCTACATTTAAGGAAACTGGCTCGGTTGTGAACTATTAATCGCTCGAACCGTCCTCGTGTTAGTCGTTGTGCGAAAAACATCGTCATAGTGTATGCTAATGTTGCTGGAATTCTGGTAAAGTCTATTCGCTGAAGTTCATAACAACGGGATATTCCCAGCACCAGCATGCAGCAAATTTCGCGGGAAGTCAATGGTTACGTTCAATTTTTCCGTGAATCAGAGACTCAGTTGCAAACGCATAGCATCACTGGAGCCGAAGCTGTCAGAAAAGCTGTTAAAAAACAGGTTTACAAGATCAAGCAAATAAAAGGTAAACATATACATAACACGATCGTATCATAACAAAAAGACAACCGACATTTACACTCCAAGAGGCCATGTGGACCATATCATTACAAGCTGGACGTAAGCAAATGGTGCCACATGTAGACAAAGACTAGCATACACGTTAGGAGCAACATTATACCCATTATGCCATCTTCACAGGTACACCTGATGATGACAAATCGCCGAAACGAGCTCGTCGTGTAACATGTGTCACTGCAGGTAAATAAATAAATAGTTCAGCGAAGAAGTTGTACATAAAACATAATTTTATGCTGTTACATACTCAAAAGTTGCAAGAATTTAATAAATCCTTGGGTGCACCTACACTTGAGTAAGCAAAGTGAAGTTGCACATGGGAGAAGCATGGCGATCTCAAATCGACTCCGCAGTGGTTAATAAATGGCTCTGTCATTTACTGGAAAAGTTAAGAGCGATATCTTAAGATAACAAGACGATCTCGCTCTGGAAAAATAAGTACCAGTAATGCACAGGACAGTATTCGGTTGTTATTGTTCCTACTACTTCTCTCGCGCCTGAGCCGCACGAACTGATTCAGAGCAGCGGTCTCCAGTCTGGGGTTCTTACCCACCCGGGCGGCATGAAATTTTCTGACGGGTAAAAACAAAAGCATCATTATTTCGTAAGATTGTAATGCTAATTACGTAACTTACCAACAATTATATTTTTTATTTCAAATACAAGTATTAACATGTGAGAAAATGTGAGGGACGTTACAGCTTGTAAATGAATGTACGAACATCTTCAACCCAACTGCACACATGCACTTCCTACCATGCATTTACGACCGAAAAGCTGAGACACTTCTATCACATGTGCTTAAATCCGGCCGGAGTAGCCAAGCGGTTCTAGGCGCTACAGTCTGGAACCGCGCGACCGCTACGGTCGCAGTTTCGAATCCTGCCTCGGGCATGGATGTGTGTGATGTCCTTAGGTTAGTTAGGTTTATGTAGTTCTAAGTTCTAGGGGACTGATGGCCTCAGAAGTTGAGTCCCATACTGCTCAGAGCCATTTTTTTTTGTGCTTAAATAAAAACTAAAACTTAACTCCGTCCGAACAGACCGTGGTAGGCCCAACGGTACCGACCGACCGCCATGTTGCCCTCATCGTTAGGCGTCACTGGATGCGAATATGGAGGGGCATGTGGTCAGCACCCCACTCTCCTGGTCTTTGTCAGTTTTTGTGACCGGAGCCGCTACCTCTCAGTCAAGTAGCTCCTCACTTGGCCTCAGGAGGGGTGAGCGCACTCTGCTTACCAACAGCGCTTAACTTCGGTCATCTGACCGGAATAGGAGTTACCACTGCGGCAAGGCCGTCGGCACATATGGATAGATCTCTCATGAAAATACACTCTCCGAGCTGTGGGTAGTTCCCACAATAGACCATAAATTGCTTCATTATTCTCTTTGCAACAATAAACAAACTAAAGATAAAATCTTCTGGGTTGCTAGGCCGCGTCATATTTCTTCTAGAATAATCGACGTTTCGACGCCTCTGCTGGGATCTTCTTCAGGATCTTCCGGTGTCCACTATTGGAACACTGTCAGAGACCAGTGTGACGTTCTCTTATAAAGGGGAGTTTTCCCACGTTTGTGCTGGAGAAGTGGGAGTATTTTATTTTATGTTATTTTAGAGGAAATATGACGCGGCCTAACAACCCAGAAGATTTTTAACTTTAGTGACAACGGCAGCAAAAGCCGCGAAACAGAGTTGTACTGGGTTGTTATAGTTAAAAGTGCAGGTATTCACAGAGATCCAGTGTGGACTATAATTATTGTATGGCAGAGAAACTTGGTAGATATTATAATGCCTTAATGCAGAACCGATGTATGATGGAAAAAATTAGTACTTATTTTCGCCACCATGTGGATATGTGGCGCTACAGTAGTAAGAATGACGTGCAGAAATGTTTTCATTTTTAGTGGATTAGGAGAGGGACATGGCCAGAAAAGATCAAACAAGTGAGAAAGGCATGATGTTGATTTTAACTATAACAACCCAGTACAACTCTGGGACGCACAGATACAGCCAATTATTACTTCTTTAACGAAGGCAGTGCTTCACAATTTTCTGTAGTAACATCAATCCATTTGAAAGTTAGCAATCATGAGCAGTTTTGTAGGAATGAAATTTCTTGCCAGCATAAAATCACGATTTGCAGTTTATTTGCCACTAAATCAGTGGCTCCCAACGTTTCTGAGACCATCACCCCTGAAACAAATTAGATATCAGCTAGTCGTCCACCCTCTCCCTGCTCCCCAATCTTTAAAATTAGCGCCTAACTAAACTTTAGAATGAAGAAGAATTTCCTTTGAACGCTTTTATTCTTAAAGTGATGAAAGTTAATTGATACTTAGTTCTTGCAAGTGTTTTGGGGGTTTTGGTTGGGGTTATTTGGGGGAAGAGACCAAACAGCGAGGTCATCGGTCTCATCGGATTAGGGAAGGATGGGGAAGGAAGTCGGCTGTGCCCTTTCAAAGGAACCATCCCGGCGTTTGCCTGAAGCGATTTAGGGAAATCACGGAAAACCTAAATCAGGATGGCTGGATGCGGGATTGAACCGTCATCCTCCCGAATGCGAGTTCAGTATGCTAACCACTGCACCACCTCGCTCGGTTATAAGTGTTTTCTTAAACCACGAACTAACGAGTCAATAAGACATTTGGGACTGCTTATTCCTAAGAACCTTCTTTATGGAATGACGAAGCAATTGTTAGTACACCACGAGTGCTACCTACAACTTCTTCTCGTAAAAAATTAAGCTAATGATCCACATTGAGGGTATACACTTGTTACGAAACATGTTTCCTATGCACCTCTCCCCTCTCTAGCGACACTTACTTCACCCACATCCTACAACTCCATTTAAAATCGACCATGTTAAAATGTCTGCACTATACTTGCTGTTCATAAATCACTTGGCTACTGGACTCCTTACTTCTTGACTGGCAGAAATTGGAAGGGTTCAAGCTGCCACTGCTGTTTGTCTGACCACTTCCATCATTAATAATACTGTGCAGGCCTTACAAAACTACCACTTACACACAGCTTGTTGAATATTAGCACAGGAGACGTCGACGAAGTTCTGTACAGCGCCAGATTTGCACCTGGTGTCCAAAATTGTAACTAATTTTTTTCCAGCGTAAATCGGTTCCACACGATGTGTTAGCATATCTATGAAGTTTAACTACCGTACAGTAATTACGGCCCACACTGCACTTCCGAGAGTTGCCGCACTTTAACTACTTCGTATAACCACCCGGTACTTCCCTCCCGAAGTCTCATCCCCATCCCTAACGGTGTGCTAAACTCAGAGTATTTTATTGCGAGTCGTATATGTGTACCAAGTTAAAATGAAATTGATCCAGGTATTACAGAGACTGATAGCAAACATGAGCACTCAATCTGTTTGTAAACTCATTTTCGTCGCATATTCGTTTGGATAGAGAACGCTAATCGTTACAATCGCTATAATACGAGGGCTATCCACAAAGTACATTACGTTTTGGAATCAAAAATAAATAAAGTATTGGAAATTTTTTTTATTATATACAGATGAAAGCCACACTTAAATACTACTTTTCTACATAGTTCCCATTTAAATTAAGGCACTTATCGTAGCGATGGACGAGCTTGGAAATTCCTTCGTCGTAAAATTCGGCCGCCTGCGCCTTCAACCACGTGGTTACCTCTTCTTGAAGCTGTGCGTCGTCATCAAAACGTTGCATAGCCAACCACTTCTTCATTGCTGGGAATAAGTGGAAGTCGCTCGGTGCCAGGTCGGGACTGTACGGTGGATGAGGAAACACTGGCGAGAAAGATATTTAGGCCTTTTAAAGGTCATAGAGACATGAGCACGATTCTGTTGAATGGAATTCAGAAATTTCCTGTGGGTGAATACATACGATTTCGAAATACTTCTATAGATGTTTGAGAGACGCATTTCGAAATGTGACGACAATTTCAGATCGCCAATTTCTGCTTCCCTCAAATCGCCAGTCGCAATTCGCACTCATAATTCACTGTTTGCAGTGAGTTGCTCAACTTTGAAGTATCGTAATAAATATGACAACACAACCACCTCAACATAAAGCTGTCATGTGAGACACATTGCGTACTAAGCTTCACACGAAGAGTGCTGTAACACGAGCTAAACGTGTACATCATGGGTGTTTTTCCTTATTTTTTCTTTTATTTGTGTCACTTCAGCCAGCCTTCGATACATAGTAACTCACACACACACACACACACACACACACACACACACACACACACCTACGATTCGAAAACAATGCTTACATTGGTTGTAAACAATTATCTCGCGTTGTGTTACCGTCACTGCCATGAGATGTGACTCCAAATGACAATTCAGTATGGAACACATAACATTCATGCCTCGAGATAACTCACCAGTCTGCTTACATCGTGTAAGTAACATGAAAGTGATGATATTCAATAAGGTAATGTTGTTCTCTGATTGTTATTTGTAGCCCACAACCAAAATACGCCACGTCAGTCAAGTCACCTGGGCGTAGATACTTAATGGTACCCGTGCCAAACCGGGTCGGGTCGCTAGTAATTTAGAGACGAAAATCTGGAGATAATTGTAATTATAGCAAATAGAGCATCCGCACCCAGACGGCCCTTAGCATACACGAAACGTATTCCTTCTCCAAAACCCCCACTGTAACATGGCTCACTTTGCTGCCGCGTCTGAGCCTTGACAATAATACCGCAACCTCCAACAAAGGTATGAAGCTCCGTACGGCCACCCAACAAGATTTATTTCCACACCACGACCCTTAACATCACCATGTGCAGACTGATTTCATTCCGTGCTACGAGGGCTATCCACAAAGTACATTACGTTTTCGTTTGTGTCCGTTAGGGGCGGGGCTAGCGCGGCCATCTTGGTGTCATGGCATTCCGCCGCTCAGTCGGCATTCTGCCGTGCTAGTGAGAGGTTCGTGCTGTACTCCGTTGAGTCACTGTGACAGTTTGAAATGTCAGCGTTAATTGAAAATGCCGCGAAGTGTGAAGTGCGTGCTGTAATAAGGTTTCTGACTGCAAAAAACTGTATACCGATAGAAATCTATCGGCAGCTTTGTGAAGTGTATGGGGAAACTTAATCACTGAAGGTGCAGTGCGTCAATGGGTCATAAAATTTAAAAATGGCCGAACTAACGTTCACGACGAAGAGCGAAGTGGAAGACCCAGCATAGTGACTGCCGAACTTGTCGAATAAGTCGATGCCGCGGTCTGTGAAAACCGTAATTTCACAATAACGGAACTCTCTATGAGTTTTCCACAAATTTCACGAAGTTTGTTGCACGAAATCATTACCGAAAAGCTTGGTTACCACAAGTTTTGTGCAAGATGGATACCAAAAACCTTGACAGAGATTCACAAAAATCAGTGAATGGCTGCAGCGTTAACGTTTTTGGACGCTTACGAGAAAGATGGCGACTCATTACTCGATCGCATCGTTACTGGTGACGAAACATGAGTTAAGCATGTGAACTGCGAGACAAAATTGCAGTCAATGCAGTGGGGGCACACAAATTCCCCCCAAAAACCCAAGAAATGCATGCAGACAATGTCGGCAAGGAAGGTGATGGCGACTGTCTTTTGGGACAGAAAAGGTGTGATTTTTTGTGGATTTCCTGGAAAAAGGCACTACAATAAACTCTCAAAGGTATTGCCAAACTCTGCACAACCTCAGAAGACCAATACAAAACAAGCGCAGGGGAAAGTTGAGCTCAAAGATGTTGCTGATTCACGACAACGCCCAGGCCCACACGGCAAATGCCACTCGTGAAGTTCTCATTAGTGGAATGTCAATTACGGCGGTACGAACGTGACGACAGCACGACAGCCAGTTCCCGAGCGGATCTATTAGACCACACTGCAGATGTGAACTAGTGCAAGCTTTCTGATAACTCAAGCGACTGCTGTTTGGTAGGTGGCAGTGGCATCATCTTGACAAGTTAACTTTAATTCATCGTAATTCAGAAAATTTGTACGAAATTAGTGTAAATTATAGACAAAAACCTTTCTTGTGAATCAGTGCATCTGTTTGTGAAAACCAGATAACAATCCCGACAAAAGTTCCTGAGATTAACCTGCACATAAAAACGGACTCTATATGGCTACTTGTGTGTGTGTGTGAAATCTTACGGGACCTAACTTCTAAGGTCATCAGTCCCTAAGCTTACACACTACTTAACCTAAATTATCCTAAGGACCAACACACACACCCATGCCCAAGGGAGGACTCGAAACTCCGCCGGGACCAGCCGCACAGTCCGTGACTGCAGCGCCTGAGACCGCTCGGCTAATACCGCGCGGTTAGAAGGCTACCTGAACTTATATATTATTATAGAGAAGAGAAGATCGGTTACATGTACAAGACTCGAAACTCACTTTTACTGGCTGGAATGCCTTTGACTCATAACCTAAATTTATGCAACATTTCAGTTAAATCTTGATTACGTATGACGCATAGTCCTGTCACCTTCATTACGCATTTGCTTCAGATTTCACTTTTTGGTGCCGGGCACACTTAATAAATCCTCCTCTTGCGGGTATGTGTGAATGAATGCAATAAATTCTTGCCCAGTTTTGCGTGCACATGAAATTGTTTTACGTGTGCATGGAATTATACTGACGTTTATCGCGAGTGACAAGTATGCTTTTAGGAGGATTGTTAAACAGTGCATTAAACCATATATGTTGCGGTTTGAATCATTCAGTTTACATGTAGTGTTGGAATAATGACTATATTGCAGACTATGAAGTAGGCCAAATTATTCTTGTGCTATGAGTGCACCCGCAGAAGACTCTCTGCAGACTGGCTGATGGGAGTAGCTGAACTGTTACTCGGCCCTCGTCAGTTACAACGGAAAATCCAGTAAATTGGTCTGACGCGCTGGCTTAGCTGCCAATCGATAGCCGCGCCATATCTTCTGGGAAACTGGGATTACGGGTGCGTTCTGAATGCCGACCGAGTTAGCTTGAATAGCGATCTGGCTGCTGGCATAGAGAGACGGGGTTGTAGCCTGTTCCTCACTTTATTCAGTATGTGGATAGAGTGAACAGTAAAGGAATCTAGTGGGAAATTTGCAAAATAAATTAAAATCCAAAGAGAAGAAATAAAAGCTTTAAGGTTTGCCGATAACATTGTGATTGTCAAAGGAACGGCAAAGGACTTGAAATACGAATAAGAAATTTCCTGTAGTCAAGATGGCATAAATATTTATTTTCGACAACCGGTTTCACAAGCTTTGCTGTCATCTTCTGGTCTGTAACATAGTGCGTATACATTGGAAATATATGAGAAAAAAGTTTTTGTTTAGCATTACAAGAAACTGAAAAGGAATCTGTATATTTACGTACCTGTCAAAATCGGTTGTCGGAAAGAAATAAGTATTTATGGTATTTACGGTTAGGGTATAGAACATTTATACAGAGTAAAACAGTTCGAGTCTTCTCATTTCTCAACATGAGAATGTGAGTAATAGGATTGCTGTGTCTTGAAAAAGGGTTGCCAGGTGAATACCAACAAAAATAAGACAATGGAATGAAATGCAGTCCGATTAAAGGGAACTCGATTAGAAAATAAGAGACTAAAAGCAGCACATGAGATTTGCTATTTCGGCAGCAAACAAATTAATGACGGGCGAAGTAACGAGAACATAAAATGCAGACTAGAAACAGAAAGAAAACGTATTTGAAAAAGAGGAAGTCATTAAAGTATAATGTAAATTTAAGTGTTACGAAATTTTCTTTGAGAGTAATTGGCTAAATGGCTCTGAGCACTATGGGACTCAACTGTTGTGGTTGTAAGTCCCCTAGAACTTAGAACTACTTAAACCTAACTAACCTAAGGACAGCACACAACACCCAGCCATCTTTGAGAGTAATTGACTGACCTTGTAGTCTTATATAGAAGTGAAACATGGACGATAGACGAAAAAGGGGAACAGAAGCTCTTGAAAAGTAGTGCTACAGAATAAATGTTTGAAAGTACTTGCATATAACTATGAATCGAGTCAAGGACAAAAATCTGTATTCCAAAATTTGATTAAAAGAAGGAATAGATTGATGGAAGACACTCTGAGGCATCCAGGAATAGTTTATTTGATAATGAAGGCAGTGTCAGCGATACAAATTGTAAGAGGCTCACCACAGCTTGACTACAGTGTGCAAGTGCAAATGAGTGAAGGTTCAAGCAGTTAAGCAGAAATAAAGAGGCTTGCATGGGATGGACACATGTGGAAAGCTGCATCAAACCAACGTTCACAATAAAGACTATAAAAACAACAACAACAATAAATACTAAAGTCCACTTAAAGTTTATCGAAACAGAGTTATCCGCACACATACATACGTCCACAGTTAGATGAAGGATGTAGGGGACGGGTGGGAGAGGCATGTGGGATAGTTGTGACTAGCTGGGAAACCTGACATTGCCCAGGTGTTTATTTATAGCAGTGCCTGAGACTTCGTTCTCGTGGTATATACTGTTTTTTTCAAAGCTTCTTTGTGTATACCGTTTGAAGTAGTATGACTGGGAACATGAGCGAACAGCTTGTTTGCCTCTCTAACGTGGAGAGAGCGATGTAGGGTTGACCATGTGCAAAGCAACTGGCACTACGGTCACGCTCGCGGCACGCAGCGCGTGGTCTTGTGCTTTATTTATAGGCAGGGCATGACATATGCTCACCAGGAATTGTACACGTATCAAGTGAAATGGAAAATTATTAGGAATAAACGGCATTCGAGGTATAAAAACTCGCACACCTGGTCCACTTCTCCTGAAGTTTCCGCTTTATGATGTGACGTGGCGTGGGGCAGCGGCGCCGTCTGTTTCTGTGAGCACCTGAAACTATTTCTGTGGGCAGCCAGAAAGCGATAGAGAACATATTGACCAAGGCTTCCAGTCTGTAAGTCCACATTCTTGTCCAGACCGGACAAAGAAATATTTCTATTTTCTATTTTCTCAGCAGAGTGAGGAACTATGATTATAAATGAAGTTTTGAGTTCTAATTGATAGATATATTTGATAAATTTTCACACGCACAACATCGTAATATTCATGTTGTTAATAATAATAATAAATCTCTTTATGCTAAAAAGCACTATGAGCAGTTCAGGGGCGACCTCTACGGTAAGTTCCCGTTAAATGGTCTTTCGCCCTCACTTCTGATAATGAAAATGATTGCTCGCTACGAAAGTGGAAAATAAGTGTCACCACTTCCCATGCGGATTTGTTAACCTTTCGGGCAGCACACTAATAGTTGCTTCTGAGAAATCTAAGTGATCCAGGACGGTGTACAGTCCTCGCGAGTACATGCAACGTTTACTTATCAAAGGATGGGTCGGATCAATGTTTTGTACGTGTGAAGGACGGTGGAGGGGTGCAATCGCCAATTTCGGCCAATTAGTTGTTTTAGTCTATTGTGGGCTTTCTGTTGGATGGTTAGTAGATGAGTTTTCCGCGTTAGTTGCCAGTCGATGGTTAGTCCAAGATATTTTAGTGTGTTTGTTAGCTGGAAGGGACGTTCATAAATGGCGAGGTAGATGTCATGGAAAACAATGTTCAAATGTGTGTGAAATCTTATGGGACTTAACTGCTAAGGTCATCAGTCCCTAAGCTTATACACTACTTAACCTAAAACAGCCTAAGGACGAACACACACACCATGCCCGAGGGAGGACTCGAACCTCCGCCGGGACCAGCCACACAAGATGCCATGGAGACGGAAGGTGTGGGTGGTGCGTTCTATAATTATTACCAGAGTTTTGAAAGGACTGATCTTCAGGGGCCACTGATTACACCAGGACGTAATGTGACTGAGATGGGTTTAGAGGGACAGTTGGGATTTCTGGAGTGTAGGAATTCGATTCTTCTAGCAAAGCATATAAATAAAACCAATCAGAAGAGGTAAAGTAGTGTCGTGAAGTGTTTTATATTGAAAATAAAATCAGTAAATCCGTATATTCTTGGCAAGTAAATTCATTGTTAGTTTGTATTCGTCAAGATAAGACTGCGGCTCTTAATTCTGTCATTGGCGTAAACTTACGAAAATACAACTGTCTCTGAGGTAATAAAGCTAACAGTCCTTCTATTGGTTCTTTGGTGTACTACGAAACTAACAGCGCCATTTATTGGCTCTTTGTTGTACAACGCCTTGTTTATTAAACATCCGAACTATTTAACTGAGCAGACGATTTTAGATAAAACTTTAATTTACGATGTCTTTCTTTTTTCGTGTTCTGAATTTGATTAAATAAAGGTTACAAGTTGCCCCAAGTTACGCTCGTTACTTGTGGAAACGCCACGAAAATTCGTGTTGTAGTTTAGGACACTAGCGTGTTCAAACAGAGACACAACGGTTTTAGATGAAACTTTAATTCACGACTTTTTTTTGTGATCGAGTTTTGGTGATATAATGCCTATACCTTGCCCCAAGGTACGGTCATGTTACGTGTGAAAACCCCATGAGAATTCGTCTGGTAGTTTCGGAGATTAGCCTGTTCAGACAGACAGACATGACGGTTTTCAGTTTCAATATTAGTGTAAGACATAGTTTCGATTGACTGACATTGCAATATCTACCGCTTGCGTTCCCGTGATTTGGTGTTCTGTCTTCTTGATGCTCAGCTTCAGTCTCCGTTTTCTGTATTCTTCTATTAATTTTATCATCATATAGCAGAAACCTTCTTCATCTGTCTCAGACACATTCTCATCTTAACCAGACCGTGGTTTTTTAATGGAATTCACATTCTACTGCACGTATTCTACTCTACGTATCCCTGATGCTGGGTAATACAGTGCCCAGGATACGTACATGAACTATGGTTCCAAAATTCATTGCATGTAGTCTACCAAAGTTCTTATTTTTACTTTCAAGATACATATAATGTGGACTATCATTAATTTTATATTATACGTATTGGTATATTATGTTGGTGAAGAGCCGGCCGGTGTGGCCGAGCTGTTCTAGGCGCTTCAGTCCGGAACCGCGCTACTGCTACGGTCGCAGGTTCGAATCCTGCCTCAGGCATGGATGTGTGTGATGTCCTTAGGTTAGATAAGTTTAAGTAGTGGTAAGTTCTAGGGGACTGATGGCCTCAGAAGTTAAGTCCCATAGTGCTCAGAGCCATTTGAACCATTTTTGTTGGTGAAGAAGGCTTACTCATTATTAACTTTCAAGAATACAGCGTAAGATCGCTCGCTGGCAGCGGGGGAGACCCTGAGCCATTCAACTGGCCGCCCCCGAACATGTGTCTGCATCATCAGCCGGAAGTGATGCAACGGCTGTGAAGATCCGCCGTTTGTCCAACAGAACTATGCGGAGTGGAACGATTTGCCATTTCAAATAAAGTTTCCAATCACATGGTTAAAGCGACATCTTTTACCTAGCAGTCTTTTCCATTTTGTTGTTAATGCTAGCCTTTTTCACTTGTTGCCAGTTGTAATTCATTCGGACTCTTTCTTCATTGCTTTTCTTGACATGTCGGGTGCTTGGAATTAAAGTACAGCTACTCACTGTCCAGTGTGGGCTGTGTTTATTCCGTGGTAGCCAAACTTGGTAGATATGCCAATACGTTAATGCGGAACTTATTTATGCCGAAAAAAAAATTGAAGAATACTCAGTATTGTAGAACACTCAGTATAATGTCGTTTATTGAAACTGAACTACACTTCTAGAAATATCACTATATACACACAAAGAAAACAAATAACATGTAGACGACTATTCATTAAGAGCGTTGGTGAGGTCCGTCGGAGCTGGTCCTAGCTCGGTGAGGAACTGGCTGTACTGCTGCTGCGCTGGCCTTGTAAAGCTGACGGAGGTCGGCGGAGTACTCCCACTTCCCTGTGTCTGTGAGGCGACCTCTGCAGGAAAAGGTTCGCATTAGTCTCTAGCAAGTTCTGTTTATTTTGAAGAATTGTTTTCCTCTTGGTTGCGCCTGCAAGTGCTTGTGTATGTTATATGGTACACAGGGATGTCTAGAGCGTAGTCTGCCTGGCAGGGGCCGTCTGTGGCAGACGTAACAAAATTAGTTCCAGTTTTGGCCAGCAGGCACAAATCTGGCGCTTTGCACTGTTTGTATGACGGTATGACATCCAAGTTGTATTTTGACAAGCCATAAGGCGAGTGAACAATATGGCTATCGAGAAGAGAGACCGTTTGCCGTTAGTGAAACTCTTTCCTGTGCTGAATTGAGAGAGTATTGCCGACAGGAAGGTCTGAGGAGAGGCCCAATATCGTTAGATTGTTTGATGAAGATGATAATGAAATTCGAAAATGCAGGTGCGCTTGGTGTGACACATGGAAGAGGAAGGCGTCCTAATCTTGTGGAAGCTGTTGACGGGGTTGCTTTTGGTGTAACTGTCCATGCCGCACGTGCCCCGGGTAGTGCTAGTGCTCGTGCAGTGTCACAAGAATTGTTTATCCCATGGTCGACAGTACAGAAAGTTGTGTGGTCTGTTTCATACTGGTACCCACACAAGATCCTGACGGTGCAGCAACTGAAACCTCTTGGTGCGAAGCAACACTCTGAATTTGCTTTTTGGTTTCTGACACGGATCGAAGCTGACGAAATATGACTGGGAAAAGTTCCATGAAGTGAAGTGGCACACTTTATACTACAGGGAGCAGTGAATATACAGAACTGCCGAATTTGGGGTACTGTTAAACGGCGTGTCGTGCACGAAGAGGCACTGCATTCGCGGTATGTGACTGTGTGGTTGTGTTCACAAGCACCTTTATTCTCGGTCCATTCTTCTTTGAAGAGAATACACTCAAAGGGCCTGTCAAGTGTACCATGACGTCTGTACGTTATCGAGACCTCATTGTACAGTATGTGATTCCTGCTTTGGAAGAGTGCAACTGTGTGGAAACCAATGTTGCCGTGCAAAATGGGGCACCACCTCATGTCAGTCGCCAAGTAAAAGATCTGCTTAATGCAGCCTTCCACGAACGTGTTTTCCCAGAGGTTTTCCATATGCATGGTCTGTGAGATCAACTGATCTGAATCAAAAGTGGTTCAAATGGCTCTGAGCACTATGGGACTTAATATCTGAGGTCATCAGTTCCCTAGAACTTAGAACTACTTAAACCAAACTAACCTAAGGACATCACACACTTCCATGCCCGAGGCAGGATTCCAACCGGCGACCGTAGTGGTCTCGCGCTTCCATACTGAAGCCCCTAGAACCGCTCGGCCACTGCAGCCGGCTGATCTGCATCCATGTGACTTTTAGCTCTGGGGATACCTAAAAGAACGCATTTACCGCGGACCTGTTCGGTCTCTATGCGATCTGTAGACCAGTATATGGGAACACGTTGTTCAGATTCCGTCGAACCTGCTGCCAGCAACTACCGATCACGTCCCTTTACCGATGCATTTTCTCGTCGACGAATCTGGTGCTTATACTGAACAAACGGTGTAATAGGCGGTTAACAATAAAGTCTCACTTGTTTGATCTTTTCTGTCCACACCTCGTTTCTAATCCAATACATATGGAAACATTTTTGTACGACTGTTTGCATTCACAGCTCCAGATTTGCACCTAGTGGCCAAAATTGGAACTAGTCTTTTTCCAGCGTAAATTGGTTCCGCATTAACATATTAGCATATATAGCAAGTTCCGTTGCCGTAGGACAACTACAGCCCACGCTTTACCTCTGTGAGAAGCTACAGTTAAACCACACGATATTTTAGGGAAACTCTGTGCACTCTCCAAGAGCATTATTAGCCCAGGAAAGGGCGGCCAGACTGATCTGCGATGTCAATTCGCGAACCTAGTGTGTGCTGTTGTTCAGGGATCTCGGAATTCTAACCCTGCCATTGCTATAAATGCATTCCATCATCGGATTTATTGTTTGACATTATTGACTTATTCAGAAGAAACTTCAACATTCATACAGCAAATACGAGATGCAAAAACGATGTGAAATCGGATAAAGCTCCCTAAAGCAATGTACAGAAAGGTACACACCGTTCAACAGGTTTCATTTTCAGTAATACACACATCAAAAAAAGTTTTGCATCACCCCATTTCCAAGAACTCCTGAAGACAGACGTTGACTGTGAATATTGTATCACAGACACAGTCCCTTTGACTGTTCAGAGATTCACTAATCCCACCCAAAGAAGTGAACAACCATGAATGAGCAGCGCTTATTAGACGGACGGGATCCGAAATCGATAAATTCCAGTTATACCACCAGGAAGGAGGTATATGGCTCGTGTTGGCCGTAGTTCTACCATGCCTAGTCAGTCAATACCGCGGTTCGATCGCGTCCTCATTGTTTCTTTGTGCCAGGAAGGGCTCTCAACGAGGGAAGTGTCCAGCGTCTCGAAGTGAAGCAAAGCGATGTTGTTCGTACTTGGAGATACAGAGAGGCAGGAACTGTCGGTGACATGCCTCGCTCAGGCCGCCCAAGGTCTACTACTACAGTGGAAAACTGCTACCTACGGATTATGGCTCAGAGGAACCCCGACAGCAACGCCATCATCATGTTGAATAATGCTTCTCGTGCAGCCACAGGATGTCGTGTTACGACTCAAACTGGTGAAAGAGGCTGCATGATGCGCAACTTCACTACCGAAATCCATGGCGAGGTCCATCTTAGCAACCATGACACCATGCAGCGCGTTACAGATGGGCCCAACAACATGCCAAATGGACTGCTCAGGATTGGCATCACGTTCTCTTCACTGATGAGTATCGCATATGCCTTCAACCAGCCATTCGTCGGAGACGTGTTTGGAGGCAAACTGGTCAGCATGAACGCCTTAGACACACTGTCCAGCGAGTGCAGCAAGGTTGAGGTTCCATGCTGTTTTGGGGTGGCATTATGTGGGGTCGAAGTACGCCGTTGGTGGTAATGGAAGGTGCCGTAACGCCTGTACGATATGTGAATGCTATCCTCCGACCTATAGTGCAACCATATCGGCAGCATATTGGTGATGCATTCGTCTTCAGAGACGACAATTCGCGGCCCTATCGTGCACATCTTGTGCATGACTTCCTTCAGTATAATGACATCGCTCCACTAGAGAGGCCATCATGTTCTCTAGACACGAACGCTATCGAACATGCCTGGAATAGATTGAAAAGGGCTGTTTGTGGATGACGTGACTCACCAACCTCTCTGAGGGATCTACGCCGAATCGCCGTTGGGAATGGGACAATCTGGACCAACAGTGCCGTGATGAACTTGTGGATAGTATGCCACGACGAATACAGGCATGCATCAATGCAAGAGGACGTGCTACTGGGTATTAGAGATACCGGTGTGTACAGAGCAGTCTGGACCACCACCTCTGAAGGTTTCACTGTATGGTGGTACAACATGCAATGTGTGGTTTTCATGTGCAGTGAAAAGGGCGGAAATCTTGTTTATTGGTTGGCGACTCCATGGAGTGTCCTGTACACCACGACCAGATGATGGATATACTTAGAAGGTGAGACAGCATTGGTCGTATTTTTTTGTTTTATTAACCGCAAAATCGATTTTCGGTCACTTAGTGGCCATCCTCAGTGCTGTAATATACAATTTAAATTGGTAGGCACTGGTGTCAACAAGCTTAGAGCGATCACATAAACTGAGTTCATGTGATCGCTCTAAGCTTGTTGACACCAGTGCCTACCAATTTAAATTGTATATTACAGCACTGAGGATGGTCACTAAGAGACCGAAAATCGATTTTGCGGTTAATAAAACAAAAAAATACGACCAATGCTGTCTCTCCTTCTAAGTAAATCTTGTTTATGTTGATCTCTATTCCAATTTTCTGTACAGATTCCGGTCCTTTCGGAACCGAGGTGATGCAAAACATTTTTTGATGTGTGTATTCCAGCAGAACGGAAAAAATTTAGTGATAAATCCAATGTATACTAGGTTTCCTAGTGGCACAGTTATGTCTGTACAGAAGTTCCTTCTTCTAACTGAGAACTTTTATCTGTGATGAGTTATTCACTCCTATACTCTATTTTTCGTGTTTCATTAATTACTAGCTGACAGACTTGACATTGCTCGGATATTTACTTTGCCAATTTTCTATTATATTTGAAAACAAAAGTGTTTGTAGTGAAGTATCGAAAAATTTCATTTCCATGTTTTCGTGAAAACATTTTTGAAATTATGATACAGTCTTACAAAGATTTATGCATAATATACATATATGTATAAGTAAAGTATCCAAATTAAGAAAAATGATCCTGAACAGTTTCTGTTTTCTGGACCCAGCTGCTTCGCATTTCTACAACGCGATTTTGTAAATATCTCTGTGGCAACGCCTCTTCGCAGCTTTACGGAAGGATATCGTTTTCTTCTACAGTCGTTTGTGCTTCGTGGTTGAAAGCTGTCAAAAGCGGTGCCAGGTGTCGTCGATTTCCTTAAGTTGACTCGGCTGTAGGAGTGACCTAGTAGTAAGGAATAAAGCATCAACACTCCATCCATGATGCCGAATTTTTTCACGTATGACGTCATATTTCTTGAAGTATGTGTCGTACAATGATACATTTTGTGTAGATACATTCAGCGGCATATGTGGGTACTGTCAGCGAAATATGTTGCGAATAGAGGTAGTAGCAAAGAAGTAATACATTTGAACGCCATTCATGATGCGATAGTTTTCCATACATCTCAGCGTTTATGGCGTCATATCTCCTGAACTGTCATAGGTAGATGATTCTTATCCCCACAGCGATTTTGCCTGATTGTAAGGGATATGTGTACACAATTTCTTGAAATCGGTCCAGTGGTGTAGGAGGAGATGTGAAACATACAAAAATACACACGCGAATACATCCATCCATTTTATAATATGTATTGATTTAATTCCTTGTGTATACATTCTGTAATCAGCATTCTGTGAACTGAGTACCGATTCGTTCCAAGACTACGTACTTCTGGCCCCGTGTGGTCCCGTAGAACCTGATAAATAAATAAACGAATAGATAAAAATTAGGGGGAAAGCGCATCTGAAGTAGATATCAGTAATGAACATTTCATAATTGCTATATCTCTGCTTACTAACCAAAGAGAATAAATAAAAGTTTAATGGCTATACGAGAAAGCAATTTGACCAGTCCTGTTAAATGTTTTCTTATACTTTTAATGCTCTCCGAATAGTTCGAAAGTAGAATGGTCTTTCCCAACTGACTTTATTGAGAACATAGCAATAATTAGTATGCTTTTTGAATTCCTAATTCAGCGAAAACTCTGCTGTTTGGCTTTATGTTTTCATACTTACTTTGTAGAAAGCAGAGAACTACGTTCGCCCAAAATTTAAAAATAGCTCAACATTAATTTAAAAGACGATCATGGAAGTGGGCACTAAAAGCAAATATTTTACTGAGAAACTGACTTACATATGTAAACTAACTGAGGGGCTCCTCATCTTAGAGGGAAATAGCTCAGCTTGAATCAACAGTCCGCTTTCATCAGTGACATACTGGTAATGATTGATGTGACGTCACTCCTTGCTGCGAATTTTGAATTGCGTTTCTTTGCTGCGCTATTGGTTGTCATATTTTCATTCGTTGCAGACAAATTACATTTTTTATCTCTGGTGTGTATGACAAGGAAAATACTGCCTATTTCACAGGGAATAATTATATCGTGTCTGTTTGTCTCTCTTCTTTACTTTACTATAATTTCTTTTAATTCGTACGGTTTATCGTGGTCGCAACTACAACTACGGTACTTTTTTTTACGACTTTTGCTTCGTTTTCACTCCGATAAATACTTAGCCTAATGTTATTTTATTGGTAACCAATTTGATTTTCTACTCATACATGCATGTATTTGTAACTGCGTATCGCTGTCTCCATAGCTGTCTATATAGCTAAAGAGTATTTTCGATACTAGCACCGTCTTCTTTACGATACGTATTTTATTTGTAGTTCGTACTGTGTATAGAGGTATCCACTGGACGTAGAGAACTGTTTCTCCGATAGTTGACTGGTCTACTTTCCAATAAATGGTTAAATTTCTTGTTGTGATAATAATTTCCATTTACCGCTGATAAGTACATACATTAGGTATTGCGCATCACAGTCTCCTCTAGACCGATTGCAGTGGTACATGCTGTTATTTAATATAGCAACATATCTCACTTATTTCTGCTAGGCCGATGAAAGACGTTCGTCGAGAACCGTGATTATGAAAGAAGTATAGGAGGAACTGCAAACTGTGCGGGCATTTTTATATTTATGTGCAGATCTGAAGAGCGAAATGTGAGCACAATGCTTCCACAAGATGCGACGATGAGAGAGCATCTGTACTTGCGATAGAGAAGTCGTTTACATTTTTGCAATCGCGCTTTGAGGTTGCTGTGGTCTTCAGAGAAGCAGGGGTCTTTAGAAAATGGTCTAGACCCAGAACAAATGAAGCTATATTACGTCAACTCTTACTTACTTGCATGTCCAAAGGAACTTTGCATCGTAATCAGAATAACACAGCCACTGCCATATCGTATTTATCTGCCAATACCGGCCAACCGACTTTCAAGTAGAACACCTGACCTGTATGGGAATATAGACACGTCAAATAAAGTTTTGCATGACCTCGGTTCCGAGTGTTCCGGAACCTGCGCAGAAAATTGGAATAGAGATCAACATAAACATCATTCCCACCCTCTTTATTGCTCATGAAAATTACACATTGCATGTTGGAACACCATACAGTGAGACCTTCAGAGGTGGTGCTCCAGATTGCTGTACACACCAGTACCTCTAATACCCAGTAGCACGTCTTCTTGCATTGATGCATGCCTATATTCGTCGTGGCATACTGTCCACAAGTTCATCACGGCACTGTTGGCCCAGATTGTCTCACTGGTCAACGGTGATTCGGCGTAGATCCCTCAGAGTGGTTAGTGGGTCACGTCGTCCATAAACAGCCCGTTCCAATCTATCCCAGGCATGTTCGATAGGGTTCATGTCTGGAGAACATGCTGGCCACTCTAGTGGAGCGATGTTGTTACCCTGAAGGAAGTCATTCACAAGATGTGCACGATGGGGGCTCGAATTGTCGTCCATAAAGACGAATGCCTCGCCAATATGCTGCCGATATGGTTGCACTACGGTCGGAGGATAGCATACACGCATGGTACAGCCATTAGGGCATCTTCCATGACCACCAACGGCGTACGTCGACCCCACATAATGGCACCCCAAAACAGCAGGGAACCTTCACCTTGCTGCACTCGCTGGACAGCGTATCTAAGGCGTTCAGGCTGACCAGTTTGCCTCCAAACACGTCTCCGACGAATGGCTGGTTAAAGGCATATGCGACACTCATCAGTGAAGAAAACGTGATGCGAATCATGAGCAGTCCATTCGGCATGTTGTTGGGCCATCTATACCGCGCTGCATGGTGTCATGGTTGCAAAGATGGACCTCGCCATGGACGTCGGGAGTGAAGTTGAGCATCATGCAGCCTCTTGCACCAGTCTGAGTCGTAACAAGACGTCCTGTGGCTGCACGAAAAGCATTATTCAACATGATGGCGTTGCTGTCAGGGTTCCTCCGAACCGTAATCCGTAGGTAGCAGTCATCCACTGTAGTAGTAGACCTTGGGCGGCCTGAGCGGGGCATGTCACCGACAGTTCCTGCCTCTCTTTATCTCCAAGTACGAACAACATCGATTTGCTTGACTTCGAGACACTGGAAACTTCCCTTGTCGAGAGCCGTTCCTGGCACAAAGTAACAATGCGGACGCGAACGAACCGCAGTATTGACCGTCTAAGCATGGTTGAACTACAGACAACACTAGCCGTCTACCTCCTTCCTGGTGGAATGACTGGAACTGATCGGGTGTCGGACCCCCTCCGCATGCATGGCTGTTTACATCTTTGGATGGGTTTAGTGATGTCTCTGAACAGTCAAAGGGACTGTGTCTGTCATACAACACCCACAGTCAACGTCTATCTTCAGGACGTCTGGGAACCGGGGTGATGCAAAACTCTTTTTATGTGTGTACGTAATGGATGTGCGAGTGCTGGTCGTGGACGCATGGTTGACGACATATGAAAGTTTGGGTCTGGCCGTGGGTCGTGCACGGATAGTCAGATGGTAGGGCGACCGCTCTCGATAAGCGGTAAATCCGGGTTCGAGCCCTGGTCTGGCACAAATTTTCATTGTCGTCATTTCCATTCTACAGCTGATGGTTGTCCTTTTCGCAATTACGAATTCATTTGAAGTAAATGATGTCATTATAGATTATGAGAAACATTAAATACAGAAGTGTTCTTTAATAGCTAGTTGCTAGAGAATACAAGCTCTTTATTACAGCCCACGACACTCTGCAATTGGTAATGAAGTCCTTCTGTGCATTTAGTGGCACTGCATAGCAGGACCACTGCGTCAAGAACTGGCGAGAAAATGATCATAAAAATATATTAAAGTTGAATGATATTACGAACAGGATCAAGACGACAGGTTGCTTCATGATGTAGGTACCCTCAGTAAGGCAAAAATAAACCTGAGTTACCAGTAGCACTTCATTTTGGCGCTCTAAATGCAGGACGCGCATAAGAGGCGCGAAAAGAAGAGACTTATCAAAATAAGAAGACCTTTCAAAAAGTAATGGAAGAAAACGCGGCGTTGCCGACAGCAACTGAAACAAACAGTGAAGAATATATAGGCCAGCACACACTTTAGTCATCATCATCATCATCATCATCATCATTTAAGACTGATTATGCCTTTCAGTGTTCAGTCTGGAGGATAGCCCCCCACTTATACAGTTCCTCCATGATCCCCTATTCAGTGCTAACATTGGTGCCTCTTCTGATGTTAAACCTATTACTTCAAAATCATTCTTAACCGAATCCAGGTACCTTCTCCTCGGTCTGCCCCGACTCCTCCTACCCTCTACTGCTGAATCCATGAGTCTCTTGGGTAACCTTGCTTCTCCCATGCGTGTAACATGACCCCACCATCTAAGCCTGTTCGCTCTGACTGCTACATCTATAGAGTTCATTCCCAGTTTTTCTTTGATTTCCTCATTGTGGACACCCTCCTGCCATTGTTCCCATCTGCTAGTACCTGCAATCATCCAAGCTACTTTCATATCCGTAACCTCAATCTTGTTGATAAGGTAACCTGAATCCACCCAGCTTTCGCTCCCATACAACAAAGTTGGTCGAAAGAGTGAACGGTGCACAGATAACTTAGTCTTGGTACTGACTTCCTTCTTGCAGAAGAGAGTAGATCGTAGCTGAGCGCTCACTGCATTAGCTTTGCTACACCTCGCTTCCAGTTCTTTCACTATGTTGCCATCCTGTGAGAATATGCATCCTAAGTACTTGAAACCGTCCACCTGTTCTAACTTTGTTCCTCCTATTTGGCACTCAATCCGTTTATATTTCTTTCCCACTGACATTACTTTCGTTTTGGAGATGCTAATCTTCATACCATAGTCCTTACATTTCTGATCTAGCTCTGAAATATTACTTTGCAAACTTTCAATCGAATCTGCCATCACAACTAAGTCATCCGCATATGCAAGCCTGCTTATTTTGTGTTCACATATCTTAATCTCACCCAGCCAGTCTACTGTTTTCAACATATGATCCATAAATAATATGAACAACAGTGGAGACAGGTTGCAGCCTTGTCTTACCCCTGAAACTACTCTGAACCATGAACTCAATTTACCGTCAACTCTAACTGCTGCCTGACTATCCATGTAAAGACCTTTAATTGCTTGCAAAAGTTTGCCTCCTATTCCATAATCTTGTAGAACAGACAATAACTTCCTCCTAGGAACTCGGTCATGTGCCTTTTCTAGATCTATAAAGCTTTAGTCGCCCAAAATAATTTAGATATTAGAAAATAAGTAATTTTTGATTTAGTTCAAGTAAGAGTAAATTATCTCAACAGAACAAATAAAAAGATTATTTGACCATAGCAATCAGGTCAACGACACATTTACGTCTACGTGATTACACTACTATTCACAATAAAGTGGCTGGCAGAGGGTTCAAATGAACCACCTTCAAGCTGTCTCTCTACCGTTCCACTCTCGAACGGCGTGCGGGAAAAACGAGCTGTTAAATTTTTCTGTGCGAACCCTGACGTTTCTTATTTTATCGTGATGATTATTTCTCCATATATAGGTGAGTGCCAACAGAATGTTTTTGCAATCGGAGGAGAAAACTGGTGATTGAAATCTCATGAGAAGATCCCGTCACAAGGAAAAGCGCCTTTCTTTTAATGATTGCCACTCCAATTCACGTTTCACGTCTGTGGCACTATCTCTCGTATTTCGCAATCGTACAAAGCGTCGACGAAACGGTGTATTTCTCCGTGCTGCTTTCGAGGCCAAGAGTGCAGCCACAACTTCCGACGTTACCGGCGCCCGTCACCCTCTGCAACGGCAGAGCAACTTCCCTTCGCAGAACTGCGGCCGCCTAGCTGACTACGCAACTGCTACACGGCTTCTCATCGAGACATCGCTGCACTCGCACACAAAACGGCGTCGGCAGAGATTTGAAGACTGCTGGTACAGCGAATTAGGTGAGTCCTAACGTGTACTGCCTCCAGAATTTTATAACAGTGTGTCGAAACGCTTTGCACTAAGATTAAGTGACGGTGTTAATACGTTTGTGCTGGTAGATAAGTGCTGTTGAGAGAAGTTATAGTCAGTTATACTACATATCAGTCACTACCAGGAGCATTCATGGCAATGATTTAATCGAAGTATTAGAATATTTGAAACAATTAGATAATATAGCTATTAAACTGGATAAAACGATGATGACAAGACTTGAAACTAAATTAGATAAACTAGACGAAATGTCTAGTATTATAAAGCCAACTCGGAAGACTTGTCTAAAATTGGTGAAACACAGAAGTGTTACCTAGTACATTAATAGTACGGCAGATGTAAAAACAAAATATGTGGAGATAAATACGAAAGTTGATAAACTTTCTAATGCAGGAAACTTGCCTAAGAAAATAAATTTTGCGCTAGAGAAATCTTCAACTCGTAAATCCAAAAGCACAAGTACACAAATCGCAGATACTCACGGCTGTGTAGAGACTTTCGGACATAATAAGGAATTTAATGAAGTAAAAAGTGAGGCTAATACTATAACTAATTTGGAGGAACGGAATCAGACTTTAATTGAGCAGAATGTACTACACAAAAAGTTGAACTAGTAATCGCTACACCTTGTACTTTGGCAAACATTGTAGCACATCAAGTAGATTTTCACTATCATAGTGAGTATACGAAAGTATAAGACTCTTGTTAACTAAAGTTGGAAAAATGTTTATGTTGTGGTGAATACGAAATTTTTGATTTTTCTACATATTTACAAAGTAGGCTCACCAGTAAACCTAATCAGAGGTATACTAACTTTAAGCTACAATGCAAATAAATATTTAAAGGAAGGTTTAAGCAATAGAGAGTAAGCTATAGAGAATTTCCACGGGAGGATTTAAGTTTTCTGTGTAATGTAGCTGCAGAAAGTAGATCTACGAGTTGATATACTTCAATATGTATTAGTTTCAAGTACATGACTTTGAACGAATATATGTATCAACTATTAAGCTATAAATACATGTTGCATTAATTACCATATCATTTACTGTTTATTTAGAGAATAAGGTATAAAGGGTGGTCCATTGATCGTGACCGTGCCAAATATCTCACGAAACAAGCGTCAAACGAAAAAACTACAAAGAACGAAACTTGTCTAGCTTGAAGGGAGAAACCAGATGGCGCTATGGTTGGCCCGTTAGATGGAACTGCCATAGGGCAAACGGATATCAACTGCGTTTTTTAAAATAAGAACTCCAATTTTTTTATTACATATTCCTGTACTACCTAAAGAAATAAAATTGTTTTAGTTGGACCACTTTTTTCGCTTTATGGTAGATGGCGATTTTAGACGAACAGTTGGTAACAGGTAGATTTTTTAAATTAAAATACAGAACGTAGGTACGTTTGAACATTTTATTTCGGTTGTTCCAATGTGATACATGCACCTTTGTGAGCTTATCATTTCTGAGAACGCATGCTGTTACAGCGTCATTACCTGTAAATACCACATTAATGCAATAAATGCTCAAAATGATGTCCGTCAACCTAAATGCATTTGGCAATACGTGTAACGAGATTCCTCTTAACGGCGAGTAGTTCGCCTTCCGTAATGTTCGCACATGCATTAACAATGCGCTGACGCATGTTGTCAGGCGTTGTCGGTGGATCACGATAGCAAATATCCTTCAACGTTCCCCACAGAAAGAAATCCGGGGACGTCAGATACGGTGAACGTGCGGGCCATGGTATGGTGCTTAGATGACCAGTCCATCTGTCATGAAATATGTTGTTCAATACCGCTTCAACCGCACGCGAGCTATGTGCCGGACATCCATCACGTTGGAAGTACATCGCCATTCTGTCATGCAGTGAAACATCTTGTAGTACCATCGGTAGAACATTACGATGGAAATCAGCATACATTGTACCATTTAGATTGCCATCGATAAAAGGGAGGCCAATTATCCTTCCTCCCATAATGCCGCACCATACATTAACCCGCCAAGATCGCTGATGTTCCACTTCTCGCAGCCATCCTGGATTTTCCGTTGCCCAATAGTGCATATTATGCCGGTTTACGTTATCGCTGTTGGTGAATGACGCTTCGTCGCTAAATAGAACGCGTGCAAAAAATCTGTCATCGTTCCGTAATTTCTCTTGTGCCCAGTGGCAGAACTGTACACGACGTTCAAAGTCGTCGCCATGCAATTCCTAATGCATAGAAATATGGTACGGGTGCAATCGATGTTGATGTAGCATTCTCAACACCGACGTTTTTGAGATACCGTTTCTCGCGCAATTTGTCTGCTACTGATGTGCGGATTAGACGCGACAGCAGCTGAAACATCGACTTGGGCATCATCATTTGTTGCAGGTCGTGGTTGACGTTTCACATGTGGCTTAACACTTCCTGTTTCCTTAAATGACGTAACTATCCGGCGAACGGTCCGGACACTTGGATGATGTCGTCCAGGATACCGAGCAGCATACATAGCACACGCCCGTGGGGCATTTTGATCACAATAGCCATACATCAACACGATATCGACCTTTTCCGCAATTGGTAATCGGTCCATTTTAACACGGGTATCTACGGATCGGAGCGTGGAATGTCAGATCCCTTAATCGGGCAGGTAGGTTAGAAAATTTAAAAAGGAGGATAGAGTAGCATGGAGAGCTGCATCAAACCAGTCTCAGGACTGAAGACCACAACAACAACAATGTATCACGAAGCAAATACCGTCCGCACTGGCGGAATGTTATGTGATACCATGTACGTATACGTTTGTGACTATTACAGCGCCATCTATCACAAAGCGAAAAAAGTGGTCCAACTAAAATATTCATATTTCTTTACGTACTACACGAATATGTAATAAAAATGGGGGGTCCTATTTAAAAAAAAAACGCAGTTGATATCCGTTTGATCTATGGCAGCGCCATCTAGCGGGCCAACTATATCCATCTGGTTTCCCCTTCAAGCTTGACGAGTTTCGTTCTTTGTAGTTTTTTCGTATTATGTTTATTTCGTGAGATATTTGGCCCAGTCACTATCAATGGACCACCATCTATTGATAGGCAAGCCTGTGTAATACTAGGCATCCTACATTACACAGACATACGGATCTTACAGTGAGAATTGTAAGTTTAATGCACCGACTGGAACTAAATATTTAAGATATATTGACAGCCCAAACCGTGATGGCGGCTCTGTAACCTTCTGTTGAGTACACATAGAATCATGGCAGATGTAGTGTACTCACGTAATCCGCCTCTGAATGGAGAAGACTTTTGTTTATTGCGTTTGTATCTGCGGCAGCAGAAAGTTTGGTGTTATATCTAATCGCTGGTTAAGCAACCAGACAAGCGCTTAAAGCTGAAAAAAATTTTTGGCATCCGCTGAGGCTTTACTATTGATTATATCCGATATTCGATATGCTAGACTTGAGTATTAAATAAATATGATTTTTTTGACGCATGTACGAGAATGTCGTAAGTATTTTGTTGAGATGCACATGGTAATAACGTCAGGTGATCAGTGGATAAAGGAAGGAAAGTAGTACCAGTCCCTAAAGCATAATGTGACGTCCTAAAATGTATGCAAAAATAAAATAATTGTGCTATAACGACAAACACATCAAAATATTATAATCTAGTTGCAGAAAATAGGTTATTTATGAACAGTTCCCCAAAGCAAGTACGTAGGAGTGATGGGTCAGTGCGCAATTTCATTATATGTAAGTAATGACAAAGTGAGAAATAAGGGGAATGATACAAAAGAAGGAGGCATGAAACTGCTGTTTTATATAGCCTGGTAAGTTCACTATGCCACGGAGAAAACTTCAACGTTGTGGTTGTGAAGGCGAAAGCTCAGAAACTGGGCATACGATTGTACGTTTTAAGTTTCAGTTTACCGGGATTTGTATAGAGTTAGGAGATAAACGATAGGCGAATACTTATAACGGACGGAGTAGTCGTTGGTTAGGTTAATGCAGAGAAGCACTGACCTGAACGGTTTTTGTACGAAAAGGAAAATGAAGGAACGCTTCCATCATGAATGCAGTAAAGTATGTTCACAGTTTCTCTCCAGAGGATTAGTTGAAAGCTAGTATCGGGATATGAAACTGTGGAGTAAATATAAGTCAAATTAAGGAAGTATTCTCCAAAATAGTTCAAACATACGAACTTACTTGATTACATGTTGAATGAATAAAAATCTGAGATTTGAGGACGTGGCAAGTAAGGTAGATTCGAGTGTTAGTATGTAACTCCTTATGGTAAATAAAGGTTAGAACTTTTATATCTCAAGGAAATTAAGAAAACTATGTTGTAGCGGATTAATCACACTGGATTACCTGTGATTAAGAGTAATATAATCAGTCGCGGGACTGAACCTCAGTTGGACCAAGGGCTTTTCGGTTTTAGTTTTTACCAAGCCTTCACCTCTGAACGATATGAGCAGTCGCCAGAAACAGCACGTAGTTCGGATTCCACGTTAAACTGTGGGTTCCCTTTTCCCGGGCTTGATACCTTGGGTAGGTTAGGGACATGCAAGTCATCGAAGTAGCGTTCAATAAAAAGTCTTGCACCAGGCCGTTGAGCCACACGAAGTAATTATTGTGTACAAGGGCTATTCGGAAATTAGGTTCCGATTGGTCGCGAAGTGGAAACCACTGTGATAATCAAAAATGTTTTATTTGCAACAGTTAACTACACCCTCCAGCTACATGTCTACGTAGTCGCTGCTCCGACTTAAATATTTGTCCTAACCTAGTACCAACTTTCCATTCCCCTCGTCATAAAAGCCTGTGCTTTCTGCCAATTTTCTGTGCTGGTCTACAGTTCGTTGCGTGTGCCAAAATGTTGTCTTCATAGCCATGGATTCGTGTGAGCAGAGATCACATTGAAGGGGAACCAGTTATGCCCCTGCAGAGTACAGACGAGAACTGCCATGCAGAAGGAAACACATGACAGTTATGTTATATGGGCTGCATGATATCAGGCGAAGTCTCACACCAGAAGCGATGTGACGCATTCAATAGGCATATCAGGGACACTCCCCAACAAATCTGTGCAAAGTTCTTTTGGATGCTCACTGTGGTTTCCATTTCGCATCTCATCGGGTGCTACTTTCCGAATAGCCCTTGTGTATACATAATTAAGTTTATATGGAACCCTCAGAGCAAGAGTCCTCCTCGTTCTTGTCTGGTTTTTATCTCCGACGCTAGTTAAGATTTATTTACGAGAAATAATTTTGTAGTTCATACTGAGTATTGTGTTGCCCATTACTGCTTTACAGCTTGTTTTTGTGATACCAGATTCGTTTTCTTTCCAGTAAATGTTTCCCTATTTATACGTGAGTGATCATAACAGTTGTAATTCCACAAATTTTTCCCATTGTAGTAAATTCTCGCAATAGAAACTTTCTGTGTTGCTTACATTTCAAAATATTGGCAACGATATGACGTTATGGTCGCCCTGTTGTTTGCGTCGATGTCGCATGTTTGCTGCGTCGTTGAACAAAGCTGACAGCTTCCTCTTTATCCTGAGAGATCGCAGTTGTGACCTACGGAACATGTTGAAGAGTAACTACCTGGAAACGATGTGCACGAAATACTCGTAAATGTTTCGTTTTCAACCGCTTTACAATTCTTAACCTCGCAGTGCAGGACGCCACCTGTGGTTCCAGAATGAACGTTGTCCGCCACTTCCCGCAGGCTTTACAAGCTATAATTTTTATTTTGGGTCGCAGCTGGGGCGGCCGCCACCTGCCGGAAGATTGGGGAGTTAAAGTTTCAGACGTGGCACTAAACTTGGCCGCCCTGCCTACGCCCAGCTTGGCGCGCCGGAACGCCTGGTCTGCTGGCAACAGCCGGCAGACAGCGCCGGAGCCTTATCGCGTCCTTCATCTTTCCGGCGAGCCGTAAACTCTGGTGGTTCTGCGTAGCCGTGACTAGCACGGCGTTACACTAAATAATTCATCATCCTTAGTAATGGACACTTTCTGTGTCAGTACACTGCGCTTGTAAGACAGATACAGTGTGAGGCCGCGAAGACAGGCTACCCTAAATACACTGACGGAAAAAAAAACATCGCAGCACTAAATAATAATTAGCGTAGAGTAATGAAATTTCAGGAATACCCGCCTGGGTAGCCGAGAGCGCTAACGCGCTGCTTCCCGGACTCGGGTAGGCGCGCCGGCCCCAGATCGAATCCGCCCGGCGGATTAACGACGAAGCCCGATGTGCCGGCCAGCCTGGCCTTTTAGGCGGTTTTCCACGTCCCGCTAGGTGAATACCGGGCTGGTCTCCATGTTCCACCACAGTTACACAGCTTGCAGACATCTGAACACATTCGCACTATTCCATTGATTACACTCAACACAGAGAGTTGGGGTACGGGGTGGCGGCAGGAAGGGCATGCAGCCACCCCTTGAACATTGACATGCCAAACCCGATTAACGATGGCTGATCCTGCGTAACTGCAGGACAAGGCTCAAGCGATAGAATGAAATTTCAGGAATGCATTTGTCTAGGCAACAGATTTAAGTGGTTATCATTGCAAGAAAACTGGTTAATGTAAGCCTGAGACAAGCAATTGCAAATGTGAAATGCTGGTACATTAATAATCGGTGTAACCGCCAGAACGTTGAATGGAACGATGCACATATGCATGCATTGTGTTGTACAGGTGCCGGATGTATGTTTGTGGGCTTGAGTTCCATGCCTGTTACATGTGGTTGGTCAATACTGGGACGGATGGTGCTGCCTGTGGATGGCTCAAATGGCTCTGAACACTATGGGACTTAACTTCTAAGGTCATCAGTCCCCTAGAACTTAGAACTGCTTAAACCTAAGTAACCTACGGACATCACACACATCCATGCCCGAGGCAGGAGTCGCGCGGTTCCAGACTGTAGTGCCTAGAAACACTCGGCCACCCGGTCGGCCCCCTGTGGATGGGCCAAGGCAAACGTCGACACACTGTACAACATATTAGATTACAACAGCGGTGTGTTGGCGACCGTTATGCTGTTGGAATACACCTCTGGAATACTGTTCCTGAATGGCAGTACAACAGCTCAATCACCAGACTGACGTACAACTTTGTAGTCGGGGTGTGTGGGATAGCCACGAGGGTGTTCCACAACTTCAGATGTATGTCCATCGCAGACACATTGGTTGCACGTCCTCAACTGCCCCCCTTGTAACCAGCACACGGCAATCACTGATACCAAGGCAGTTTTCTTTAGAAAACACAACAGACCTCCACCCTATCCTTCCAATTCTCGCTTCATTGAGCTGAGTTCGTAAATGGCATTTGTTTGGAGTCAGTGGAGTGCACATAATGGGACAATTGGCTCAGAGCTGCCCATGAAGTAACTGATTTTTAAGATTTGGTGCCAACTGCTGCTAAAATTGCTGTTGCAGGTGAAGTAGATGCGCCAGAGGCATACGCCGAACAGGATGGTCTCCCTCTCGGTAGTGCCATGTAGCCGTCTGGAGCTGGTCTTCTTGCAACTGTGCATTAATGTGAGCACAGCTGCCAGCAATCATGTACAGTGGCTACATCCATGCCAAGCCTTTCTGCAATATCGCAGAAGGAACATCCAGCTTCTCGTAGGCCTATTACAAGACCTCGTTCTAACTCAGTGAAGTGTTGAAAATGGCGTCTTTATCGCCTTAAAGGCATTCTTGACCAACATCAACTCACCACGCCCAATCTCAAAAGTAACTAGGACAGTTCAGTGTGTATTTAAAGCAAACCTGATTAGCATTCTCATAGTCGTGACTGGCGTGAAGTTTTAATAGACAACATCTTTCAGATTAGAAACAAGCCTACCAACTTCCGTGTACACTGCATAATTTCTTTTCGTTGTTGCGATTTTTTTCCGTCAGTGTATACAGGGTGGTCCATTGATAGTGACCGCGCCAAATATCTCTCGAAATAAGCGTCAAACGAAAAAACTACAAAGAACGAAAATCGTCTAGCTTTAAGGGGGAAACCAGATGGCGCTATGGTTGGCCCGCTAGATCGCGCTGCCATAGGTCAAAAGGATATCAACTGCGTTTTCTTAAATAGGAAGCCCCATTTTAATTACATATTCGTGTAGTACGTAAAGAAATATGAATGTTTTAGTTGGTCCACTTTTCTCGCTTTGTGGTAGATGGCGCTGTAATAGTCACTAACGTATAAGTACGTGGTATCATGTAACATTCCACCAGTGCGGACGGTATTTGCTTCGTCATACATTGCCCGTGTTAAAATGGACCGTTTACCAATTGCGGAAAAGGTCGATATCGTGTTGACGTATGGCTATTGTGATTAAAATGCCCAACGGGCGTGTGCTGTTCGGTATCCTGGACGACTTCATCCAAGTGTCCGGACCATTCGCCGGATAGTTACATTATTTAAGGAAACACGAAGTGTTCAGTCACATGTGAAACGTCAACCACGACCTGCAACAAATGATGATGCCCAAGTTCTTGTTTTAGCTGCTGCTGTCGCGGCTAATCCGCACATCAGTACCAGACAAATTGCGCGAGAATCGGGAATATCGAAAACGTCGGTGTTGAGAATGCTACATCAACATCGATTGCAGCCTTACCATATTTCTATGCACCAGGAATTGCATGGCGACGACTTTCAACATCGTGTACAGTTCTGCCACCGGGCGCAAGAGAAATTACGGGACGATGACAGATTTTTTGCACGCGTTCTATTTAGCGACGAAGCGTCATTCACCAACAGTGGTAATGTAAACCGGCATAATATGCACTATTGGGCAACGGAAAATCCACGATGGCTGCGACAAGTGGAACATCAGCGACCTTGGCGGGTTAATGTATGGTGCGGCATTAAGTGAGAAAGGGTAATTGGCCCCCATTTTATCGATGGCAATCTAAATGGGTCAATGTATGCTGATTTCCTATGTAAAGTTCTACCGATGTTACTACAAGATGTTTTACTGCATGACAGAATGGCGATGTCCTTCCAACATGATGGATGACCGGCAAATAGCTCTCGTGCAGTTGAAGCGGTATGAATGGTATATTTCACGACAGGTGGATTGGTCGTCGAAGCACCATACCATGGCCCGCACGTTCACCGGATCTGACGTCCCCTGATTTGTTTTTGTGGGGAAAGTTGAAGGATATTTGCTATCGTTATCCAGCGACAACGCCTGACAACATGCGTCAGCGCATTGTCAATGCATGTGTGAACATTACGGAAAGCGAACTACTCGCTGTTGAGAGGCATGTCGTTACACGTATTGCCAAATGCATTGAGGTTGATGGACATCATTTTGAGCATTTATTGCATTAATGTGGTATTTACAGGTAATCACGCTGTAACAGCATGCGTTCTCAGAAATGATAAGTTCACAAAGGTACATGTATCACATTGGAACAACCGAAATAAAATGTTCAAACGTTCCTACGTTCTGTATTTTAATTTAAAAAAATCTACCTGTTACCAACTGTTCGTCTAAAATTGTGAGCCATATGTTAGTGACTATTACAGCGCCATCTATCACAAAGCGAAAAAAGTGGTCCAACTAAAACAGTAATATTTCTTTACGTACTACAGGAATATGTAATAAAAAATGGGGGCTCCTATTTAAAAAAAACGCAGTTGATATCCGTTTGACCTATGGCAGCTCCATCTAGCGGGCCAACCATAGCGCCATCTGGTTTCCCCCGTCAAGCTAGACAAGTTTCGTTCTTTGTAGTTTTTTCGTTTTACGCTTATTTCGTGAGATATTTGGCCCGGTCACGAGCAATGGACCACCCTGTATACTGCCTGACGAAAAAGGTGAAGCACCCAGGAGACATGATATATCTACGGATATCAACGTCACATAGTAGACGTTCACACCATTGGCGCGCAAGTAAAGGATGAGAGTGGCAATGTAATAAGTAGATCGGCCATTAGAGTGCATTAGCGCTGTGCGTATTTAGTGTTCTTACCGGGCCTAGTGAGGTACATAAGTCTTGTGAACAGCGTCATTTTGAAGGAAACAGATAACCTGTGAACTGTGTGAGGCAGTGTTATCAGCATCTGACTGAGTTTGAAAGGGGCTTCATTGTGGATCTCCGTTTGGCCGGCTGGTCGAATCGAGCCATATCCAGATTTGTGGTGCAATTGGATGCGACGGTTGCCTGATTTTGGAGTAGATGGGGACGTGGGGGTAGGCCTAGTCGTCAGCAAGGTTCTGGTCGACCACGGCTGACCACCACGAGGGAGGGTCGCCATATTGTGCAACGAGGAAATCTTAACCCCTTCACATCTGCGCCTGCCATCTCACAACAAGCAGTGGACTTCCTGCAAAATTGTGTGTCATTCCACACCATTGGTTGCAAATTCGCAGCAGCTGGAATACGGACTTACCGTTCCATGCGTAGGCTGCTGTTAACACCACAGTACAATGTGCTGCGTTTGGAGTGGTAATGTGACCGGGAAGCAGACTGCTGACGAATGGTGTTACGAATAGCGGTTATGCACTACTCCAGATAACTGTCATCGGTAGGTATGCGGAGACGTGGTCGGAAGTCCCCATTTTCCTTCGTTTTGGAGAGGTTGAGCGGTGTCATCCGAGCGTCATGGTACAGACAGCCATCGGGTATGACTGTAGATCACCGTTGGTACTGATTGGAGTAACTCTGACAGCACAGCGGTCAACGAAATCCTGCGTCCTCATGTGCTACCCGTCATGCGACAGTACCGTGGTGCCATTTCTCAGCAGGACGGTGACCACCGAAACATCTCACGTGTCTCTATGTACTGTCTCCGTGATGTTGTACTTCCATTGCTAGCAAGATTCCCAGATCTGTCCCCGATAGAACACACGCGGGTCCATTCGGACGTCAACACCGTCCCAGTGTCAGTGTCCAGGATATCAACGGCCATTTACAACAGTTGCCGCAGGAGAGAATGTAACGCCATTATGGCATCCTACCCCACTGTTTCAGTGCATGCATCCAGGTGAAAGGGGGCAGAACGTCATATCGAGAATACGTACGTGTGGCTATTTGGAGTCCCATCAATAAAACAGAGACTAATTATGTCATTCTGAAATGGCTTGCAGAACACGTTGACAAAGGCCGTTGTTTACCTAGTTCTTTCACCCAGGGTAGTTTTTTCAATCGACATGTAACGCGCGTTGCGAAGATTGATTTGCCAGTGGCTTGTAAATGATGCTTCATTCGAAAACAGAAACTTCCATAGAAGCGCCACATCACTCTGCAAGTTTGAGTAGAGACCATTCAGAGAACTTGAAGCCGACCATGGAAGTCATTGCCATGAAGCTGTTCATGGAGCGAAGTGTGGAAGGATGTGAATATGGATTGTATATTACTCAAACGTTAGCTTCATTATCAATTGCTATTATTTTTCTTTACGTTCTTCACACTTCCACTTTCTTAAAATTTTCTTAAATAAAGCTTGCAAAAACAGATTCTTGAGGCTTGACGCGATCCGGATATAGTTCAGAACACAGAGTGTCCCTGGAATGGTCTACATTCAGGGATAAGGAATTATCATACGAAGCACAAAAGTCTAGTAACCGTGAGCTCTAAAATGCTTGCTTTAAGAGCTATGAACCCTTGTCTGTCTTCGCTACTGTGAAACATCTATTCCACTAAACAAGTGCTGTAGCTGTTTAGAGCCCGTGTTTACTAAACTTTTTTGCTCTGAATAATCGCTCCTGTCATATCTCTAAGCACTGATCATTTCTCCTGGGCCATCCTGTATAACCACAACGCTGCTGTAACAGTTCAGCTACATTCATCGTGAACAGCAATGAAACCTGTATTTCGACTGTCACATTCATTCTGAAAGTCTGAACAGCTTCAAGAGCAAGTTGTCTGACGGTTACAACAGCAGAGCACAGTCTGGCGGGTTTCAAACGGATTTGTAGACAAACACACGGACCTTACCTGAGTTATGCGTTTGCTCACATTTGGTACGATAGGGAAGAAGTTCGTGGTACTTCTTCTCCTGACTGTGGGACAGTGATTTGGGCGCTGCTACCTTGGATACTATTTGGTCAAGTTCTTCTTTTTTTTATTTCTTTGTCCCGCATCGATGCAGGGTTGGCATGGTCATTAACGGCTTTGGGATGGTTAGTGTGGTTAGTTTGAGGGTTGGCAGGATGCCGTTCCGTTTCCCTCAGGCCAGAGTGTGTGCATCCTGTCTGTCGCCGTTCAGTGTTATTCATGTGAAAGTGACAAAGTTTTATAAAATGTTTGCAAATAGTGTAACTGAGGCGGGATCCGGGTACCTGTCCGATATCCACCTAGACGGATGTGGGAAACTGCCTAAAAGCCACACCCAGGCTGGTCGGCACACCAATCCCTGTTGTTAATCCGCTGGGCGGATAGGATCCTGGCAGGCGCATCTCAGCGTCCCGTTTCAACACGTATAGCTGCCCTTGAGGGTACTATTTGATCAAGTTCTAAATATGTGCTCTTTCAAGGGTCTTTCCAAGGCCACAGAAAGAAGGTATATAGTTCAGTCCCACGAGTAACGAGTAATTCGGCAGCTGTAAGCGTTAAAAATTGCTTGCGTGTATTTGAAAAATAGCCGCATTGTTCTCTACTGCTCAGCGAAAATCATACCTCAGTACATTTTGCTTGTTTTGCATATATTTTGGGTGACGTTTCTTAGCTGCCAGACGCTGTGTATTTGCAGGTCACTGTTCTGACTACACGCCAACTTATACTAACATTTGCTGTAAGAACAGAGTACACGTAGTTGATAGTAATATAATAGATTTTGTACAGGTTCGCCGCACAATCGGTGACGAAAGGAATATATTGCGACGGTACCTAATGGTTACTGCTGTGTGATTGTTCTCCTAAAAAGCAGTCCATAGGAGCAACCCAATTGCGTTTTTACCTTTGGTTACTCGTACTTAGATAATTGGGCAATGCATGGCTCTGTTTAAAAAGAATAGCTCGATGTAATCATAGAATCGAGCCGCGCACGTCTGCGTTTATGCCCCACAGTTAAATCGCTGCATATAATAACCTGTAGCAGTGATCCACCAGTCAAATAGTCTGTGCATTGGCTAGATTTGTGAATTAATAAAATACATAGAAATACAAAATACTAGTTGAATGAACAATTTAATAACAAGGGTTTATTCTAAAGTCTGTAATTGATGTAGACGACAGAGAATTATGTTGAATAATGTTTATTCAAGAAAGGATATCTCAGATAAGCGGGAAGTGGTCCTAAGATATTCAGTTAAAATACAAACAGAAAGCACTCTTACCAAATGCATTAAAGTTACATTGAGAGCGTTACGAGAACGGTAACAAAATCTTCAAACTAGTCATCAAAGATACGTGAAATCTAATCCCATTTTGTGATTACAATTCACTGAAGATTCACCAGCTCAAAGTAGTTCAGTGTTCAATAAGCTGATTCACAAATTAAATCACGCAATTCAAAGGATAGTAACTCATGCTCTGTCTATTCTGTGTTCCTTAACACATGCGGAATAAGTTACTTAAGATTCCTACTCTGGAGGACATTCAGATCTCTCGGATTATAAAGTCCCTTCAGAATAAGGTGTAGTAGCGGCCGTTCACCGCCCACAATCAAACATCTACATTACTTAATTGCTCACTTTACCCTAGACAGATCTGTCTTCTTCCAGAACTCGCCACAAAGTGTCCAGAATCGCTTCCTTCAGCTCTTCACTCGAGAAGTCCCAGTCTCCATTTGACTTCCGTAGTGTTCCGCTACTATCTGCTTTTCCATTGGCTGAAGGCCATCCCCACCAAAAATAAAATGTCATTAAGCTATACAGACAACAATATTTAAACAAAGAAATGTCAGAAACTTTGTTACACTCATTTGATTTACAATACATATAAGTAATAGTTGATTCATAAAAATAAGCCAGAATTCTTGTGCAAGTGTGCTCATGACAAATGACGACAGATTGTCCTTAAATATTATTTAAGCAGTTATTTATGCCCTCTCGACAGATGCGTCTTTTGGTTCTCTTTTCAATCATGGTGTCCTTTAACACAAGCGACTGACCACTTGTAAATTAGCACAGTTTTTTAATGGCACTTGCAAATCAATTTTTAATAAAGCTACTGACAAATACAAATAACTACACAAGTATGACAGTATGAGATATTGATGCTGTATTCATTTGCTGCGTAATTTTTGCGGATGTGATGTTCTGACAAGCATTTACATAATGAAGAAGATATAAAAGACATAAATCAATAAATAAAATAGATACAGATATATAGCATTCAGAGATGATAGACATAGTGCAGTGCTATCATCTGAGATACTGTATGTTGAAATCACATGAAGCGTTTAAAAGCTATTAATTCAGAGGTTCAGTGCGTGAATGTTTAGTGAATGTGAAATATTAGCTTCTGTAGTATTAAAGATATTGAAGTACTATTATGTCACTGGATATGCCTCATTTATCTGAGATCACAGATGTATTCAGATTTGCATTAATGTGTAACTGTGAGTTGTCGTCGAGTCTCCAAGAGCTGTAACTTAAGGAACTTTAAGATTGTCTGACACTCCGCCATTTCTTGGAGATTGTCTCCTACAAAAAGGCCATGCGAGCGAAACTCGTTCAAATTCCCAGCGAAGGGATTTACCCGTTTCCAGCAACGCTGTTAGTCTTTGTACCTGGACCCGCCCGTACTGGTCACCTAGCCAGCTAGCAGGACGCCGGAACTGCCACGGTGCGCCTTGAAACCTAGGCCTGCTAGCGTTCATCTGTACATCAAATACACCTTACCTCGTAGCAATTCCGGATGGCCGATTAGCTCGCCTAAATATGCGTAACGTTGCAGTATGGAAAACACTGGCAAGAAGAAGGGACAGAACAACAGGACATCTGTTAAGCCATCAGGGAATAACTCCCATGGTACTAGAGAGAAGTTTAGAGGGTAGAAACTGTAGGAGAAGACCGAGATTGGAAATATCCGGCAAATAATTGACGATGTAGGTTGCAAGTGCTACTCTGAGATGAAAAGGTTGGCACAGGAGAGGAATTCGTGGCAGGCCACATAAAACCAGTCAGAAGCTTGGTGACTCAAAAAAACCAGTCACTTGCGTAGGTCGTATTGCAGCATTTTCATTAATCACATATCAGAATGCACATAACGCAAGGCGTCAAAATACCCACATGTTGGCAGTCAAATGCAAGTCAAAGACTACATTTCAATCAATAATGGATTATTAAATATAGCCACATTAAAACATTAAATACTTCAGTTACATTCATGACAGGGGGCTTTAACGTTTGAAACAAATTTTGTGTGCAAAATGAAACAGACTTATCTGCATTAACATATCATTTTTACAAACTGCCTATTGGCTTCTGTCTCGGGTTCTTCTGCCGACGTTCATCTAATGATTCTACTGACGTTTCGCCAGCACGAGTAGCTGGCTTTGTCAAAGCTTCATCCTCCATTGCCGGTGGTGAACTGGAGCCGAGCTCGCGGCCGCAGACTGTATGTACCTGGCGCGCCAACGTCCGAGGGCTTCTCCGCTGTTATTTCCGGTGCGGTTCTCTTCTTGCTACCTGCGACGGTCGTTCGCTGCAGTACGGGAAGCCAGCATCCGTTTACCTTAAGGTTTTTCTCTTTCTTGTTGAAACTGTTTGCGTGTTTTTGTATTTCTACAGCTTCTCTGAACAAGTGCGTGTGATAATGCTTCTCTACAGCCAGAACTTCCGTGTCGGCGGATTTTATTACGTTGTCGGTCTCACTCGGTGCGTGCTCTGCCACGGCCGATTCCTCCACCTGCCCCAACCTGCAATGTCGCTTATGTTCTTTGGTCCTGGTGTTGATTGATCGTCCAGTCATTCCGACATAAACTTTTCCGCACGTGCACGGTATACGGTATATTCCCGACATTGCAAGTGGATCCCTTTTCTTCTTTGCCGATCTCAGGCACTCTTTTATCTTCCTTGTCGGTTTGAAAATCGTCTTTACGCCATGTTTGCGCAATATACGGGCTATTCTCTCCGTCACTCTGGGAATGTATGGCAGAAAGGCTGTACCCGACATTTCTTTTTCTGATTCCTTCCTTCGCCTTGACTTTGTTACACTTCTAATATAATTTGTGGAGTATCCATTGCTCCTCAGAACACTTTCCAGGTGTTGCATTTCACGTTTGAGGTGCTGCGGCTTATATATTCGTCCTGCTCGCGTTACGACTATATTAATCATTAGATGAACGTCGGCCGAAGAACCCGAGACAGAAGCCAATAGGCAGTTTGTCAACAAGTGGCCACGTAAACCTCAACAATTTAATATCATTTTTACTATTTCATGTTTTAGGCGAGCAGTAGTTATTTTTATTTTAAGTATCACCCATTTTATGTTCTTTTTGCAAATCCAGTTCAGTCACGTAAGTATAAATTCCTTACTTAAATGCCTGACTCGTTAGGAGGGACTCCTTTTAAAGTTGTCGTCTTTTAATTTGTGCACAAATCTGCTTTTCAGCCAAAACTAATGCTGTTCAGAGCGCCTTTGGACTCCTAAATTTAAATAGAACAGCTTCAGATGGAAGTGGTCGTTGTTGCTGAGTTCCCTTATAAACCAGACATCTGTGCTCAGTACTTTCCCAGGACACTTTGAATTCTGGATAATGCTGTCAAGCCCAAGACAAGTATTTTCATTGATCTGCAGACTGACTTTCCGGGCAGGCCGGTGTGGCCGAGCGGTTCTAGGCGCTACAGTCTGGAACCGCGAGACCGCTACGGTCGCAGGTTCGAATGCTGCCTCGGGCATGGATGTGTGTGATGTCCTTAGATTAGTTAAGTTTAAGTAGTTCTGAGTTCTAGGGGACTGATGACCTCAGAAGTTAAGTCCCATGGTGCTCAGAGCTATTTGAACTGACTTTCCCGCACGTGTGCCGTTTGTCAGATGGCCAACAAGATGTAAATGTTCAATTTAGGTGACTTAGCTAAAAGTGGGATGTTACGCAGTAAGCCACCAAGCAGAGGGCTGGTTGTAATAGCGTAGTGATTTGTAGCCGTGTTGCTGTTGGAAGCGGGATGTCGTTGCCTTCCTGCGACCTTTGAACTGATAACGCACCCAGTTAAAGCTGGTTCTACAGTGTAACGTGGAATCCGAACCAAAATATAATGTGATTTTTCTTTTCAGTTTCACATAACAATGTCAGAGGTGAACGTCACATTAAATGCCAGAGAGGAAAGTCTACTGAATTCCATACGGGCGAATTTGTACTCTGATACTTAAATGGCGATCCCCACCAAGTCACCGCCAGGAGGTTTCTAGTCTGTGTGTGTGTCGCGCTAACCGCGAGGCGGTAGAGTTCTTGCGAACGGACACCGGGCACCAGCTTGTCGGTTTTCTTCCTGTTTATTTATTGCCTGGCCTTGTATCGTGGTACAAGAGGGGAAAACCCACCTGGTAACGTCACGAAAGCAGATTCGCACCGAGTGCTCCATGCCTTCTTAACGCGAACCGTTTAGCGCCTTCTTGGTTCCCCTTCCCTCTGTTAAATCGCGAATGGCAGTCACTGACATAAAATATGAAAGGAAAAATCGCAGCCTTCAGGCACAAATGGTGATTTTTATTAAAGAGCACGAGACGCTTCGAGCCCTGAGCGAGAGGCGCTGGAGTGTTCAACTATTTAACATTGTAATCATTATTTCTACATAGCATCTCCCACTTGTTCTATTACACAAATACAGTTTAGTTAGATGATGAAGTAAGTGTGACTAAAATAAACGTTCGTACTAAAATTAATCACTTGTTCTGTAACCTGTTGCACGACCAGAAGTTCAATTAATTTGCACTGTAAAACAAGACAGTACTCATTTCACAAGTTTGCGGATACATGTTAACTTTTTGAATAGCTACGTACGTTACTAAAATATAATCTTCTCAATTAATACCTGTACACGAAGATATTGTATTTTTTTCTGTTCTAAGATGTCACTACAATTGCGGTCATAGCTTCTTGTAGATTACAGAGGCAAGTTGTTGGCTGTATATCGCTATAATTGTTAGATCCTTTTTGCTCTAATGTCTCACTTTTCGCTCTAGTATTTCTGTGAAGTACACTGGGAACGCACTGGATGTCGTTTAATGCGTGTCTTTTGTGGTACACGTGATTAGCAACTGTGGATATTTCATAGCGATTGAGCTTAAAATCATTACTGTGCTCTTTGTTGGATATCAGGGGAGCTCTTCCTGTTTTCCTATGTAGAAGACAGGTCAGTTGTTGCATTAAAATTTATGTACTCCAAAATGTTCTGAGCAGAGGATGTTTGTGTTTACTGTGTGACGACCAACTCTGTTGTTTGTAGAAAAGGCCTTCTGGGCTCGAAATGCGACCCGCTTTTTAATAAAAACCTCTATTTGTGATTGAAGGTCTGTGTTTTGTAACTCAGGGCCCTGTCTCGAACCACAGTGAATAAAACTGAGAGAACTGATTAACACTTGTAATCACGTCACAGACTAGTAGGACATTACCACGGGAATCAGGCAGACATGGTGGAGTACGTAGTAAATGAAGAGTGGAAACGTGAAACGTTGCAAGTGCCAAATCTAACATTTATCAGGAGACTCAAAAAACAATGTTTCTCTTTTTGTCCTAACTTATACAAAATGTTCAGAATGTATTCCGATACCACAAAATTATGCTGCTCGCTTCATCAATGCAAAAAGTAATGAACAAATCACAAAAAAATATTTTATTAAGAACGCTTTAGGTGCCATTGGTCTATCTAAGCACCAATAAAAATGTCCCCATCGAGGTATATCACCTGTCGGCAGCTGAGGGTTTAAATTAATTATCATTTATTCTAGAGAAGCTGCACGCTCATCAATGGTATCTGTTCCTTCGAAGCCGGCCGTGGTGGCCGAGCGGTTCTAGGCGCTTCATTCCGGAACCGCACGACTTCTATGGTCGCAGGTTCGAATCCTGCCTCGGGCATGGATGTGTGTGATGTCCTTAGGTTAGTTCGGTTTAAGTAGTTCTAAGTTCTAGGGGACTGATGACTGACCTCAGAAGTTAAGACTCAAAGTGCTCAGAGCCATTTGAACCACTTTTGTTCTTTCGAGAACAGTTACTATCTTCACGTATAATAAAAATCTTGTCGTTTCTAATGCTATTGACTCAGAGATACTAAGTTTTATTTGTGATAATACAAGTACATAAATACTCGATTATCATCTGTACCGTATCTGCGTCGTATGATTTCGATGATTTGCAAAAAAAAAAAATTTCCTTTAACATTTTAAGTCGTTATTACGTGATAATCACTAAAGAGTATGAGGTTCCGGTGATACGGTGTACAATTACGTTTATAGCTCCTCTTGCTGGAAATCAAAAACTTTTATATAAACTATACTATAGAAATTTGTTCTAGTGAATTCATAATGATAAATGAATTCAAACATGAAATATGAGATCACGAATTCTGCTGTCAATGAGTGAAGTAAACGCGTAAACTTCATGTTACCGCGTCAGTATTAAGACTTATAGTTAGCTTATTAACTTCATTATTCAGTGACTGTTTATCAGGAACCCTCTCTCTTGTCTTTATCTTTTCATAACATTTTAAGGCACATGTTTTGTTTATTCATTTGCCAATTTTTTTATATTTTTAAAAGCCAGCCGAGCGGTTCTAGGCGCTTCAGTCCGGAACCGCGCTGCTGCTACGGTCGCAGGTTCGAATCCTGCCTCGGGCATGAATGTGTGTGATGTCCTTAGATTAGTTAGGCTTAAGTAGTTCTAAATCTAGGGGACTGATGACCTCAGATGTTAAGTCCCATGGTGCTTGGAGCCATTTGTACCAATTTGAAAGCCTTTTTATCTCCTTCCTTGACAAACTTTGCCTCAAATAAATGAAGAAAATCTTGACGCGTGGCACTTGAAACTCAAGAGGGAATCATTACGTGGTACAAAGAACATTCGCCGTCTAGTAATGAATGTCTGGAACTTTTTCTCCATGACTTGTCTCTTGCCGGCCGCAGTGGCCAAACGGTTCTAGGCGCTTCAGTCTGGAACCGCGCGACCGCTACGGTCGCAGGTTCGAATCCTGCCTCGGATGGATGTGTGTGATGTCTTTAGGTTAGTTAGGTTTAAGTAGTTATGACCTCTGCTGTTAAGTCCCATTGTGCTCAGAGCCATGACTTGTGTCTTGGATAAAGCCTGGGGGCTTTTTGACAGAGTGTCAGGGACACAATAGTATTGGAAACACCTCTTGTGAAATAAATATCGTTTAGAACGCTTGACATGTCCACTTTTCCAACGTAAACAGCATTCCGACAGTGCATGGAGGTGACTGTATGCCTTTTACATCTGACAAAGTTAATTAGTTACATGTCCTGTAGATTATTCGCACGATTTCAACAGGCTGCGCCTACGTGATTTGTTTGCATGAATGGCTGCATGTTGGCTCTTTGCAGAACACCACCCAGCATAGTTGCTTAAATTAAGTACAAAATGGTCATATTCGTCTCCATCACTACTCATTTTATAATCGAAACACAGATTTAACAGGAATATAAACATCTTTGTCTACTATACTACACATACTACCATTGTTCAATTAAATATTTGTCTGTGGACTAGCAGAAGTTCATAAAAAAATTATTTCAGACGAGGTTTAAAATTTGCTTCTTTACGCTTCGGACATTTTAAGTTGTTGAACAAGTGATCAAGTAATTTTGGGGCTGCTTATTGAACTCACTTTAGAGCCAGTGGTAGCTTTGATAGAGAGTAACGAAGTTAGCTTTTTTTCTGCTGCTGTAGCAGTGATCAGTATTATCACACGCAAATTCTGATAGACAGTCTTTGACGAATTTCATTAGCGAATATATAATGACACAAGTTGATTCAAAAGGGTGCCCACTAACTGAAGGAGCTGACACAGGAATCGAAATAGAACAACCTTATGAGAGCAACTTATGCTCTTGGATGTAATCCTGAGCCCGTGAAAGATTTGGAATGGTAACAACAACAAGGACAGTTAGTGCACAAACGCCTTAAGTTCAGCAAAGATAATGTGCTGTTAACTCAACGATGCTGTACAATGCAAAAGGTATTCAAAATAGCGAACGTCTAATTCAGTACAGTATTGTGAACACCTTTGCCTAAATCTACAGGTACTGTAAACGTAGGTTTGCCTTTCTTCGACCTATTTTCTAAGACAAGTTGGAAGGTCAGTATTGCCACCAGAGTTCCTACATTTCTCTCAATAACAAACCGAGTCATCTCTATAGCTACATAAACACCATTTAATTGCTCTTGGACACCTGCTTCTCGCATTTAATAATCTTGTAGCTAATTTTTGCAAAAAATTGTAATAAATAGCAACATTTGTTTCATGCTTTAACATCGAAAGGTACTGAAATATATTTGCTAGGAAGTGTTGAATCCAATTGCATATGCTTTCGAATGTTGAGTATACATGGCTTTGGCCTACGCGTAGACAACGCGAAACAGTATCAAAGCCTTTGCAGAAATCGAGAACACAGATTCAACCTGCACTTCGCTGTGTAGCCCACTGGTTTCTGTCTAACATGAATCAAGAGAGCAAGCTGGGTTTTACGCGATCAGTGCTTGTGTAAACCTTGTTGATTCTTGCATGGACTCCATAAGTCATCTGACATGTTTGCAGTCATAATTCTACAAGAGACTGACGTTAGTGAGACAGTTGATTGTGATCCGTCGATCACCTCGAGTGGCAGTGTCCACGCGTTCCTACGTCGCTGCGTGCCGCCGGCCGGCCGGCACGAGGGAGATCGGACAGGTCTGCGCGACGTTATTGCGATGGTGACAGACGCCCCGCCCAGTGACAACCGTCTTTTGTTCGCTACCACGTCTCCGTAGACATTGTGCAAGCACCTATAAATATATGCGATGTTCAGGTTATACGCCAAAAGAAACTCAGTGACAGCACCACTACTTGGAACGCATCTCCGTAACAGTCGCCATTCCAAAGACTACATACTTCAGGAAACAATAGGGACTGAAGCAGCAATATTCCACGATGTCCTACTACAAATTCCGCAATTTTTCAACTCAAACTGCCGAGGTACAAAATGTGTTGCACAAGGAAAGGCAAACCTACGTTTCTAGCATTTGTAGACTTAGAGAAAGCTTTTGACAATGTTGACTGGAATACTCTCTTTCAAATTCTAAAGGTGGCAGGGGTAAAATACAGGGAGCGAAAGGCTATTTACAGTTTGTACAGAAACCAGATGGCAGTTATAAGAGTCGAGGGACATGAAAGGGAAGCAGTGGTTGGGGAAGGGAGTGAGACAGGGTTGTAGCCTCTCCCCGATGTTATTCAATCTGTATATTGAGCAAGCACTAAAGGAAACAAAAGAAAAATTCGGAGTAGGTATTAAAATCCATGGAGATGTAATAAAAACTTTGAGGTTTGCTGATGACATTGTAATTCTGTCAGAGACAGCAAAGGACTTGGAAGAGCAATTGAACGGAATGGATGGTGTCTTGAAGAGAGGATATAAGATGAACATCAACAAAAGCAAAACGAGGATAATGGAATGTAGTCGAATTAAGTCGGGTGATGCTGAGGGAATTAGATTAGGAAATGAGACACTTAAAGTAGTAAAGGAGTTTTGCTATTTGGGGAGCAAAATAACTGATGATGGTCGAAGTAGAGAGGACATAAAATGTAGACTGGCAATGGCAAGGAAAGCGTTTCTGAAGAAGAGAAATTTGTTAACATCGAGTATAGATTTAAGTGTCAGGAAGTCGTTTCTGAAAGTATTTGTATGGAGTGTAGCCATGTATGGGAGTGAAACGTGGACGACAAATAGTTTGGACAAGAAGAGAATAGAAGCTTTTGAAATGTGATGCTACAGGAGAATGTTGAAGATTAGATGGGTAGATCACATAACTAATGAGGAGGTATTGCATAGGATTAGGGATAAGAGAAGTTTGTGGCACAACGTGACTAAAAGAAGGGATCGATTGGTAGGACGTGTTCTGAGGCATCAAGGGATCACCAATGTAATATTGGAGGGCAGCGTGGCGGGTAAAAATCGTAGAGGGAGGCTAAGAGATGAATGCATTAAGCAGATTCAGAGCGATGTAGGTTGCAGTAGGTACTGGGGGATGAAGAAGCTTGCATAAGATAGAGCAGCATGGAGAGCTGCATCAAACCAGTCTCAGGACTGAAGACCACAACAACAACAACAACAACATACATTTAGAACGCCCATCGTATGGTAGGAGACAGAAATGGAGTAGGGGTTGGGGCGTGAGCAGTGCCATGATTTGAAAAGAAAGCAGTAGGGACTGGATAGGAGATGGGGAGGCCTACTGTGGGGTAAGATAGGAAGTGTGGGCTGATATATATCGGGGGGCATTTCATAGTTTGAGGGAAGGAAGTCGGTTGAATCTCCGGTGGGGAGAGTGTAATGTCTCTTGCCGCTGTCTCTCCACGATATTTTCAGAAATTTTATAAATTATATAACTCATACATATCTCGAAATATCTCTTCTTATCTTACCGATTATCAATGCAAAGTTGTTTCAAGCCCAATTATTCCTTGGAGCGTCCATTTACTCCGTGGAATAGCTTCTCTGCTATCTATGTTTTCTCTTATGAAAAGAATGAAGGACTTCTTGCCGATTAGTCGTGAAAGAAAGAGGATGTATATGTATGTATTGTTGAGCTAGTCGCCATCTGGATGAGATTCTGTATGAGAAGGAATTTAATACATGAACTAAACTAAAGTAAGTGTGTTCGCGTATTATTTAACTGATTATTATTGACAGTTTCTGCTTACTACGCTGTGTTGCACAGGATCAGTGGGGAACGTCTGATTTACACTGGACGAACCTGCCGTTTTGTATGCTCAAGATATCCAGTTACTTCAAATAAATAGGCTAACACGGTCTTACCAGCAGATCTCCGATCTTCCCCATGCGATCACCGAAAGTTAATAATTATTACAAATGTTTCCAGGAGATCGACTGACAATTTTCGTCGCACCGAGACTTCGAAATTGCTTCACTGCCTTATAGAATTTAAGTTAAGCTCAATTTAATCAGGATAGAACAATATTGAATTGTGTGAATGTGATAAGCCTGCTTTGTGAATGAAAATTCCCTTAACATACGCATGTTTTTACTATCCTGATCAGTGAAACTAAATCAGGCTGGTGTGAGAGATTTTTTTTTAAATTTTTGATCCCACAATAAAATATTGAAAGAGGATATGGAGTGAGCGTATGTTGTATAGTTTACGAGAGGAGCGCAGGAATATCGTCCTGCCATGAGTGGAAATCTACAAATACGGAAGGCAAGGCGAAGTGCATGACGTTCAAAGATTTGGACTGAGTGATACAATTTTGCTAGAGCTGTTACCAAGGCTTCAGTGGCATGATCAAGTTTCTGCAGGCGTGGAGGGTAGCGGAGGGATGCGATCCTCATATTCGGCCGGCTAGTAGTTTCAGTCTATTGCGGCTTTATGTTGGATAGTTATTAGGTAGTATTTCGATATTTTCATGTCAGTTGTCGGTACTTTAGTGAACTGAATAGTGGGAAAGGGTAGCCATAAATGATTAGATTGGTGTCACAGGGACAGAAGCTGTGGGCGGTCTGCCCTGTTCTTATTTCCTGGGTTTTCGAAGGGTTTATCCATAGGAGCCATTGGTTACATTAGAAAGTAAACTGGTTACTGTGGAGTTTGAGGGATCGCTGGGATTTCTGGAGTGTAGGGCACAGGACTAGTACAGCGGTGTCGTCAGCGTACTGAAGGGAGTAAGACAAAACTGTATTTTGGAGGTAGCTTATACGTAACCAGCAAACTCGAGTTTATGGTAAACATCAAGTAAGCGCACTCCGCGAAGTACATAGACCTAAAAGGTAAGCATCTCTAAAAACAGACACATTTTTGTCTAGAAAGTCTAGGTTTTCACTACCAGACAGAGAATTTTTTCCCCTCCGGTACATCTAGTGAATGTATTGTTCAGGGAAGAGCAAGGTAGTTAATGGGAGGTGTTCGGACGCCTGGTGCTGCTCGTCTGGCCTGTGCGGAACCGTCACAGTAGACTTCTCGTAGACCCGTCACTAGAGAGTTGTAAGCGGAAACTGCTTGCAGCTCGGCCTTGTTTTTATCATCTCACACCGCTACTTTCTCGTGGACCGAGGCGTGGTTGCCCCCTCGCTGACTACAGATAAAATCCCAGGTGACGCAGCATAGACCGCTTCCCATCAGTTTATGGAATTAATAGATTTAGTTTTTAGATAAAAAAATATCACACTTTTTCTACAATTTCCTCTATCAGATGAATGTTCTTCATGCCATATTCCTTCGTTTGAGTTGTATCACTTCCTTATCTACACAACGTGAAAGCTGGCCGCGGTGGCCGAGCGGTTCTAAGCGCTTCAGTCCGGAACCACGCGAGTGCTATGGTCGCAGGTTCGAATCCTGCCTCGGGCATGGATGTGTGTGATGTCCTTAGGTTAGTTAGGTTTAAGTAGTTCTGAGTTCTAGGGGACTGATGACCTCAGATGTTAAGTTCCATAGTGCTCAGAGCCATTAGAACTATTTGAACCACAACGCGAAAGGAACATGTGCACACACATGAATTGGAGCGATTTAGCATAAGGGTAACTGACTACTTATACTGTCATGTTTGTTGTTGTGGCCTTCAGTCCGTGGACTGTTTTGAGGCAGCTCTTCTCGCAACTATATCCCGGTCAAGCTTCTTCATCTCCGAACAACTACTGGAACACAAACCCATTTAAACCTACTTACAGTCAACATCTCTTGGTCTTGCATTGCAAGTTTAAACCACCATACTTCCTTCCAGTACTAAATTGACAGTCCCTTGACGTCTCAGAATGTCTCTGAATGTGCCCCATCAACCGATCCCTTATTTTAATCAAGTTATGTCACAAATTTCTTTTCACCCCAAATCTATTCAGAACCTCCTCATTAGTTACGCGACCTGCCCGTCTAATCTAAGTTGCTCTTATCTTCCTGTCTGAACTGATCGTCCACTTTTCAATTTCATGCAAGGCTACACCCCAGACAAAAAAGTCTTCCTAACATTCAACTATATATTCGATCTTAACAAATTTCACTTCTTCGTAAACTCTTTTCTCGCCATTGCCAGTCTACATTTTATATCCTTTTTATTTCGGCTATCATCCGTTATTATGCTACCCAAACAGCGAAACTCATCTATTACTTTGGCTGTCTCATTTCCTAAGCTTATTTCTCAGTATCACCTGCATTCCTTTACCCTTGTTCCGTTCAATTGCAGTATCGAGTTTTTGCTGTCTCTGACAGAATTACAATGCCATCGGCAAACAGCAAAGTATTTATTTAATCTCCCTGAACTTAAATTTCTACTCCGAATTTTTCTTTGGCTTCCTTCACTGCTTGCTCAATGTATAGATTTATTAACATCGGAGATAGGCTACAACCTTGTGTCATTCCCTTCTCAACCACCGCTTCTCTTTCATGTCCTTAAACTCTTTATAACTGCAGTGAGGTTTCTGTACAAGGTGTAAATAATCTTTCGCTCCATGTATTTTACACCTGCTAAATTCAGAAACTTAAAGAGAGTATTCCAGTCAACATCATCAAAAGTTTCCTCCACCTCTACAAATGATATGAAGTGTCATATGAGTGGAGCTGTTGCTAGGTATTTTGCCGCCCTAGGCGGGTACTGAAGAATGACGCCATCTCTTTTTTACTACAATCGGTCTCCCTAATATATCCCCTCCATCACCACCACACAGTTTCCAGGTAGGTAGAGGCAATGTGTTTACTTTCATCAAAGGAAGTAAAGACTTATTAAGTTTATGTACATACGCTTTCGAAAACAATTCGATGTTTTAATTTTTCTGTTTTTCATTTTTTTCTGCTCGACTGCTCAATTTCTTCGCTGTTTAACTTGAAATTAATTTTTTCTGCCCTTTGCCGCTCCTAAAATCTTGTGCCATAGGCGGCTACCTAGTCTTGCCTAATGGTAGAAACGGCCCTGCATATTTTTACCAAATTTGGCTGAAAGTCTTCCCCCTAGGAATGACATGTTCGTAAGTGGAAAAGTGTATGCGTTTTGTAGTATATGTCTGGAACTCGGCACATATATGAACCAGTCCTGGAGACGTCTATCGTGTTGGTAAGACATCTCTAGGTATCCGTCTGGCTGGAGGAGGGGGAGGGGGGGAGGAAGGAAGTGGTTACATGCAAACCAATTCTCTACATCACGTACAGAAATTTTAACCTTCTTTACATAGTACTTATACTTTTAAAAACATTTAAATACAAAATTTGTTTATACTGTAGAGATATCTCATTACTTCCATAAAATGCGCCGAGTGGGCAGGATGGAAGGGACGGATTTAGAGCCATAAATACCATCAAATAGGCCTGCGATTGTTGTACAGAGACCGTTTACTTTGGGACCATGCAGGGAAATTGGCACTCCGCATAAAGCAGTCTCATGGGTAACAGGGGTGGCTTGCAAAGTTAATCTCATTTAAAGTAAAGAGTGACTTTTTCAGGGCCAAGTCGGGAGAATGAGAGAGGGGGGGGGGGGGGGCAGTGACGACGTTTCTTCTTTATAGAAGGCTCATTCTAGAAAGGCAGTAAGACAATAAGAGACAGATGACCAGAAGTCAAATACAAGAGAGGCAAAGTCAGAAGCGGATGACATACTCCGCTTCGCCTGGAGCGGACCTAAAACCCAAAAGATGCAGAGTCATGTGGCCTACACCCACCTGTCCTTTCGGAGAAGCAAATTGCAAGAGAGTGAGATTCACAAGAGTCTCTCGCTGCAGACAGACAAAGAGGCAGTTCAGTGGCCTCTGACCGACTCCTCCTGATTGGTTATTGAAGAAGGCTGTGCTGTGCTACGTCTTCGCCTGGGCTTTGCACTGCCCTTACTCGCATAACCGACTCGTGCATCTTGCTAGAACATTTAGGTATAGAACGTAAAATCATGTCGAGAAACGTGAAAAATCGATAAAATGCTACCAAGGGCGTTCAATAAGTAATGCAACACATTTTTGTGTGGACATCGTGGAATATTCCCGCTTCAGCCTCTGTAGTTTAGTGAAGTTCCGATAGGTGGCGGCGCTATAGCCAGCCATCAAATCGGCGTCTATAACGGAAGATCTTTCCAAGTAGAGACCTGTCACTGAGTATTTTTTGAGTATCTTCTGGCGGGAAGCCAGAGCATCACACATATTCATAGGCGCTTGGAGAATGTCTAGAGAGACCTGGCAATGAACAAAAGCACGATGAGTCGTTGGGCGAGGCGTCTGTAAACATAGCAATAAGGTCGCAACAAACCTGTCCGATCTCCCGCGTTCTTGCGAGCCGCACACAGCTGTGCCTCCTGCAGTGTTGGAACGTGCAGACACTCTCACTCGAGGCGAAACACCTCGCTGCAGAACTAGACGTCTCTTTCGGTAGTGCTGACACTCTCGTACACAAATTTTGGCACTTAACAGAAGATCACAAAGAGCAAGGACTACCTGTAAGGAACTGCTTGCTCGTTGCAAGGCTGATCGTGACAATTTTGTTTCGAACATCGTCACAGGCTATGAAATATGATACATTACTTCGAACTGGGAACAAAACGGCAATCCATGAAGTTACGCCACAGCATCTCTCCTCCAAAGAAAATGTTGAAAGCCGCAGCCTCAGCGCGTAAAGTCATGGTGACGTTCTTCTGGTACTGTGAAGGGGTTATTCTATTTGATGTACTCCCTCATGGTGCAACGGTCAACGCTGAAATATACTGTATACAATTAGGACATTGAAGAAATGACTTCAGCAGGTTCGTCGCCACAAAAATGGAAACGAACTACTCCATCTCCATGACAACGGCCGGCCGGTGTGGCAGTGCGGTTCTAGGCGCTTCAGTCTGGAACCGCGTGACCGCTACGGTCGCAGGTTCGAATCCTGCCTCGGGCATGGATGTGTGTGATGTCCGTAGGTTAGTTAGGTTTAAGTAGTACTAAGGTCTAGGGGACTGATGACCACAGATGTTAAGTCCCATAGTGCTCAGAGCCATTTGAACCATCCATGACAACGCAAAGGCTCACCAACTCTACGCAATCGAGAGAAGCTCACTAAACTTCATTGGACTTTTGTTCCTCATGCACCCTACAGCCTATACCTCGCATCTTCCGGCTTCCATTTGTTTGCCTAATAAACAACACACTCCGCGAGAAGCAGTACGAGGATGATAGAGAGCTTATTGATGCAGGCACAGTAGTACCATGCGAGCGTACAGGTCCTCCAGTAAGGCGGCGTAAGGTCGTCACATTGAAAAGAGTTTTTGGTGAAAAATTGGATTTTGTAGCCAAACGGGTGGGGAATAATACGGTATATCGGAATCCTGAATGAAACTCATATACTTTCAGGAAAAAAAGTGTTACGTTCCTTACTGAAAGCCCCTCGAACTAACTTAAAGTGATCCACGTACAAAGTGACAACGAGGACTATGCGCATTGAACAAACCACTGTAAACAACTGACGTGCATTCGACCAATCAGCTGTGAGGACGTGCAGCTGCAGTGTGTGAAAGGTGTTGTGCCCCACAAATAGCAATGGAGCAACATTTGTAAATCAAGTGTTGATGACATTGGCCACAATGTTTTGAACAAGAGAATAGTGACTGTACCATGTTTGTCCCGCATACCTTCACTCCCGAACAAAAGCAGCGACGCTTGGGAGCCTGCAGCAATTTGATTCAAATGTAAAACGCTGAAAAGTCTTTTCTAGAAAAAATCATGACTTGTGACGAGACTTCCTGTATCAATCCGAATCTACCAAACGAGAAGAGAGTGCAGAAATTAACACGAAGATTCAACGCGCTGATGACATAACTGATATCCAAGGCAGAGTGACAAGTGAGTTGAGCAGTATTCCAAAGAAGGGCTTTGCTCTTTAAATTAGATTAGATGCACTTTACGTTCCAATTGACCCATGGTGAGGAGATCCTTGAAGAGATCCCTTGGGATGTGGAACATGTCAGAAAACGAGAATATACAATAAACAAAATAAGAACAGATATGCTAATCTACCTTCCACACATCCCAAATGACATTTGACCGGGACGGCTGCATACGAGGACGACTCCTGGTACAAAATGAGCTTGTGGGGAGACGAACGCGCGTGATGGGCTCGGTTGCCCGCATACAAACACAGCGATACGGCCTACAGGGCAGGACCGGCTGACCTTCCCCCTCTGCAGCCGCTTCCGAGGCTGGAGAAAGCAGCCTTCTGGGAACTGAGCGCCGTGACGTAGGCGTGACGCGGTCGGAGTCACGGTTCGGAGCAGCCGAGAGCTGTATGCAACCTGTCTGTGTGCTGTCCGGTTGGCTCCGGGCCACGGGCACGTCAGTACAGGGCGGTCTTTTGCAGCGGCCGAGGTGCAGAAGGCGTGCTGCAGTGTTCGCGACCTACTTTCGCGCTGAAAACGACATGCTACATATAGTACCTGTGCGAACATTGCAAATAATGAGACCTTCCTGGTAGTTTTGCTAGCAATTCTGGAAGCAAAAATGCGGCGGTGTTTTCCTAAGTGGAAGGAAGCATAAGGGTTTAACGTCCCGTCGACAGCGAGATCAGTAGAGACAGAGCGCGATCTCGGAGTACGAAAGGATGGGGGAGGAGCTTTTCTAGCTACTTGTTGTCTCATTTGACATTACGTAACCTGTACTTCCAAAAAGTACCAAGACTGGTTTTATTCCTGGCCTGTAAGCGAAGTGAGCGCAGTGACTACGAGTACAGATTGAACAAACCACTGTAAACAACTGACGTGCATTCGGCCAATCAGCTGTGAGGACGTGCAGCTGCAGTGTGTGAAAGGTGTTGTGCCCCAAAAATCGCAATGGAGCAACATCTGTAAATCAAGTGTTTATGACATTGGCCACAATGTTTTGAACAAGAGAATAGTGACTGTGTACCACGTTTGTCCCGCATACCTTCACTCCCGAACAAAAGCAGCGACGCTTGGGAGCCTGCAGCGATTTGATTCAAATGTAAAACGCTGAAAAGTCTTTTCTAGAAAAAATCATGACTTGTGACGTGACTTCCTGTATCAATCCGAATCTACCAAACGAGGAGAGAGTGCAGAAATTACCACGAAGATTCAACGCGCTGATGACATAACTGATATCCAAGGCAGAGTGACAAGTGACTTGAGCAGTATTCCAAAGAAGGGCTTTGCTCTTTAAATTAGATTAGATACACTTTTCGTTCCAATTGATCCATGGTGAGGAGATCCTTGAGGAGATCCTTTGGGATGTGGAACATGTCAGAAAACGAGAAAATACGATAAACAAAATAAGAACAGGTATGCTAATCTACCTTCCACACATTCCAAATGAAGTTGCCCTTGCGAATGTGGAATCGGTAAAAAAAAATCTTAAGCATATTTACATTTAAAAGGATACTATACTTGTCACCACATATTAAATGTTCAACGTACTTTGGTGTTCTTAGGCGCCGGCCGGGGTGGCCGAGCGGCTCTAGGCGCTATAGTCTGGAACCGCGCGACCACTACGGTCGCAGGTTCGAATCCTGCCTCGGGCATGGATGAGTGTGATGTCCTTAGGTTAGTTAGGTTTAAGTAGTTCTAAGTTCTAGGGGACTGATGACCTCAGAAGTGAAGTCCCATAATGGTCTTAGGCTATTGTACCCACGCATCATCAAATAAAAACATTTTGGCACTTATTTTCGATGATAGCATTACTACACAGAATCTTGATAGAAGTCAGATTGTAGACAATATTCAAATTATATGATATTATTAATAACATAGCATCAATCGGTTCTGCTAAGGAATTCATCTGTGGAATAGGAGGTGGTCACCAGTAAATCCTTTAGACTCTCCTCAGACTGAACTTCATTATTTGTTAAACTTGCACAGGGCCCCGACACAGCTCCTAGGCTAGATCGTATCTATACTCAGATGATTAAACATCTCTCGTCGGACTACCAAGCGACATATCCTCGTCATTTTCAACCTCATCCGGAGCGATTGTGTATTCGCGTCGCCATAGCTGGAGCCCACCATCGTTCTAGTGCTCAGACCGGGTAAAAACCCGCTTTATGTGGATACCTATCGGCCCATCAACCTAACCAACGTTGTTTGTATGCTGCTATAACGTATGGTGAGTCGGCGCTTGTGTTGGCTTCTTTAGTCACGGGACCTACCGGCTCCGTGCCACGGCGCTTTCCGCCAGGGTCACTGTACCACTGATAAACTAGCGTCCCTCGAGTCTGCCATCCGATCAGCCTTTTCCAGACGCCAGCACCTTGTTGCCGTCTTTTTTGTTTAAGAAAAGCCTACGTCACGACCTGCCGATACTATATCCTTGCCTAATTATTTGAGTGGGGTCTCTGGGGCCCGCTCCAGATTTTTATCCAGAACTTCCTGTCGCTCCGTACTTTCTGTGTCCAAGTTGATGCCTCCCGCAGTCGTCGTCTCCCTCCCCCCCCCCCCGCCCCCCCCCATTCCCAGGAGAATATGGTCCTGCAGGGCTCAACTCAGTATTTAGTGTCTATTTTTAGTGTCCGTTAACGCTCTAGCAGCATCTGTGGGGCTGTCTGTCTCACTTTCTCTGTATGCAGACGACTATTGCATTTCCTACTGCTCCTCTAGTACTGGAGCTTCCGACGGGCGCCTATACGGAGCCATTCACAAGGCGCAGCCATGGGCTCTAACCTACGACTTCTAGTTTTCAGCCGCGAAGTCGTGCGTCATGTACTTCTGTCGGCGTTGTACCTTTCATCTGGAACCAGAACTTTACCTTGACCATGGTCCACTCACTGCCGTGGAGACATATCGCTTTTTAGGACTGGTTGTTGACACCCGATTGACCTGGCTTTCTCATCTTCGTCAGCTTAAGCGAAAATGCTGGCAGCTCCTTAACGCCCTCCGCTGCCTGAGCAACAGCAATTGGGGTGCAGATCCCTCTACACTGCTACGGCTCTACAATGCCCTTGTAGAGTCCCCCTTGACTATAGGAGTCCGGTTTATGGTTCGGCGGCGCCCTCAGCATTGTGGTTACTAGACCCAATGCGCCACTGTGGGGTTCGAGTAGCGACGGAAGCTTTTAGGACGAGTCCGATGATCAGCCCACTGGTCGAGGCTCGGGTCCCTTCATGGCACGTCGGGCGCCGACAACTGCTCGCCAGCTACGTCGCGCACATTCGTAGCTCTCGTGAGCATCCAAATTGCCGTCTCTTTTCCCAACCACAGCGGTTGATCTCCCGCATCGGCGGCCCAGATCAGGGATTACGATCGCTGTTCGCATCCGATCCCTTCTGTCTGAACTAGAGTCGTTTCCTTTACCACCTCTCTTCCCAGTCCATTCACATACCCCTCCATGGTGTATACCTAGGCCGCAGCTTCGGCTGGACCTTTCGCATGGCCCTAAGGACTAAATTCCTCCCGAGGCTCTCCGCTGTCTCTTTCTCTCGATTCTTGACGCATCCCGGAGTTCTGAAGTAATCTACACCAACGACTCGATGATTGATGGTCACGTTGGCTTCGACATATTGAACAGCGCTCCGCAGAGTTGGCCGCCATATCCCGTGCTCTTGAGCATATCCGTTCCAGCTCCGGTAAGTCCCTCCTTGTCTACAGTTACTCCTTGAGCAGCTTACAAGCTATTGAACAGAGCTACCCTCGGAATCCTTTGGTAGCGACCATCCAGGAGTCCGTTTATGCCCTGGAACGGTCCGATCGTTCAGTGGTGTTTGTCTGGCCTCTGGGACACGCCCGAATCCCAGGAAATGAGCTTGCTGACCAGCTACTCGGAAACCGCTTCTGGAGATCGGCATCTGACTTGCGCTCTGTATTATGCCGAAAGGTTGGTTGGTTGGTTTGGGGAAGGAGACCAGACAGCGTGGTCATCGGTCTCATCGGATTAGGGAAGGATGGGGAAGGAGGTCGGCCGTGCCCTTTCAGAGGAACCATCCCGGCATTTGCCTGGAGTGATTTAGGGAAATCACGGAAAACCTAAATCAGGATGGCCGGACGCGGGATTGAACCGTCGTCCTCCCGAATGCGAGTCCAGTGTCTAACCACTGCGCCACCCCTCTCGGTACGCCGAAAGGTTTTATGGATTTGCGATATGGAATGCCTTAATTTAGGTACGCCCAATAAACTGCATGCCATAAGGAACACTAAGAATGTGTGAAAGTCCTCCATGCGGGCCTCTAGTCCTCTGCCGGCTCCGCATCGGCCACGCTTGGCTGACCCACAGCTGTCTCCTCCGCCATGAGGACCCACCCCAGTGTCGGTGCGGCGGCTGGTTGGCATTCTGTTGCACTGTACTGCTTCAGCTGCCTTGCGACGGAATTTTCAGTTGCCAAACTCGTTACCATTAGTTTTAGCTGACAACGCCTCATCGGCTGATCTAGTTTTACATTTTATACGTGAGCGGGGAGGGGCGGTTTATCGTTCCATCTAAGTTTTAGTGCATGTCCTTTGTCCATCTGTGCTCTCTACCCTAGTGCTTTTAGGCTGGAGGTTTTAATGTGTTGCAGAATGGCTGGCTTATCCTTTTTTACTCTCGTGATCAGCCATCCAAGGTGGTCTGCTTTCTTGTTTTATTCCGTTCTACCTGTTTTTTGCGTCTCTCTGTGGTTTCCTTGTCTCATTTTGTTCATTGTAGTGTTTGTTGCCCTTTTGTAGTTCTTGTAGTTTCTCTTTTCTCCAGGTTTTGTGCGGTAAGTCTTGGTTGTTTTATTCTTTCCCTCATGGGCTTGTTTTATAGGAACAGGTGCCCGATTACCAAGCTGTTTGGTTCCTTCCCCCCCCCCCCCCCCCCCCCCACGACCTCTTAAACCAATGAACCAACCATTCAGCTTTTTGGCTTCTGTCTTGTTCCTGAGCAACTGTATTCCTGAATAGTGGTCACTTTGTGACCCAAAATAAATAACTTTAAATCTTCGTGAAAGTTTCACATGATTGTATGAACGTTATGCGCGTGCTCTCAAGTGGGGGGAAACTAAATAGAAAACGTGTAACATTAAAACCACCATACCAGCATTTTTTTTTCCTTTATTGAGTTTTGATTCCCCCTAAAGGGGGCGGGCTGGCAGCAGCGTATTACGCCGCTCTTCAGCCTACAGAATTTGTTTTAGAAAGATGAAGATAATAAAAAAATAATAACAGTTGGCGATAAAATCGGTGACTTAAAGGTAAAATGGCAGAAAATTCTGGAGCTTAAAACATAAAACACAGGGTTGATGATGCTAATAAAATACACAGGAAGCAGAAAAATAATAGACAGACAATTAAAAAACACGGCGACAGTCTGGGGTCTGTTCGCAAGAGATATAAAAAAAGCACACCCAGCGACAGCATGATTTCTGTTCGCAACACTGTGGAAAGACGCACAACACTGAACAATCACTTAAACACTGCACTAAAAAGTTGGCACAAATATGACATACCACACCCAAGAGCAGGTGGGGGGAAAACTGGTCAGATGACGGGAAAAAAGGGGGGGCGGGAAGGAGAGGAAAAGTGAAGGGGGAGGGGGGAAAGGAGCCAATGGAAGATGAGGATCCATAAAAGGGGGGGGGGGGGTGCTGAGCAGACGTGCCAGGGAATGGGGAAGGCAGAGGAGGGGAGTACAAAAGGACACGTTGGGGGGGGGGGGGGGAGAAGGAGATAGGAGGGTGTAGGCGGGGAGAAAACACAGGATGGAAGGGGGGAGGAAGAGGAAACCCAGGGAAAGGACGGAGGAAAGGAGTGGGGTGAGGATCAGAGTTGATAGGAAGGATAAATGGAGGGGGAGAGGGCATCATCCGAGAGGGGGAGTTGATGGAAGCCACCTTGGGAAAGGAGATGTAGGGTGTAGAGATGGAGGGTAGGGGGGACATACCTGCATCTTTGCTCTAGTTATTAATCTGGTGGCTGAAAGCTTTGTTGCCATGAAGAGGAATTCCTTTTTAGCAAGACTAACTTTCATTGAGCGGAGAAAGATTGCACAGCTTGTAGAAGATACATACAGGGTGGTCCATTGATCGTGACTGGGCCAAATATCTCACGAAATAAGCGTTAAACGAAAAAACTACAAAGAACGAAACTTGTCTAGCTTGAAGGGGGAAACCAGATGGCGCTATGGTTGGCCCGCTGGATGGAGCTCCAATAGGTCAAACAGATATCAACTGCGTTTTTTTAAATAGGAACGCCCATTTTTATTACATATTCGTATAGTACGTAAAGAAATATGAATGTTTTAGTTGGACCACTTTTTTCGCTTTGTGATAGATGGCGCTGTAATAGTCACAAACATGGCTCACAATTTTAGACGAACAGTTGGTAACAGGTAGGTTTTCAAATTAAAATACAGAACGTAGGTACGTTTGAACATTTTATTTCGGTTGTTCAGATGTGATACATGTACCTTTGTGAACTTACCATGTCTGCTGTTACAGCGTGATTACCTGTAAATACCACATTAATACAATAAATGCTCAAAATGATGTCCGTCAGTCTCAATGCATTTGGCAATACGTGTAACGACATTCCTCTCAACAGCGAGTAGTTCGCCTTCCGTAATGTTTGCACATGCGTTGACAATGCGCTGACGCATGTTGTCAGGCGTTGTTGGTGGATCACGACAGCAAATATCATTCAACTTTCCCCGCAGAAAGAAATCCGGGAACGTCAAATCCGGTGAACGTGCGAGCCATGGTATGGTGCTTCGACGACCAATCCACCTGTAATGAAATAATGCTATTCAATACCGCTTCAACCGCACGCGAGCTATGTGCCGGACATCCATCGTGTTGGAAGTACATCGCAATTCTGTCATGCAGTGAAACATCGGTAGAACATTACGTAGGAAATCAGCATACCTTGCACCATTTAGATTGTCATCGACAAAATGGGGGCCAATTATCCTTCCTCCTATAATGGCGCATCATACATTAACCTGCCAAGGTCGCTAATGTTCCACTTGTCGCAGCCATCGTGGATTTTCCGTTGCCCAATAGTGCATATTATGCCGGTTTACATTACCGCTCTTGGTGAACGACGCTTCGTCGCTAAATAGAACGCGTGCAGAAAATTTGTCATCGTCCCGTAATTTCTCTTGTGCCCAGTGGTACAACTGTACACGACGTTCAAAGTCGTCGGCATGCAATTCCTGGTGCATAGAAATATGGTACGGGTGCAATCTCAACACCGACATTTTTGGGAGTCCCGAGTCACGCGCAATTTGTTTGCTACTGATGTGCGGATTAGCCGCGACAGCAGCTAAAACATCTACTTGGGCATCATCATTTGTTGCAGGTCGTGGTTGACACATGTGGCTGAACACTTCCTGTTTCCTTAAATAACGTAACTATCCGGCGAACGGTCCGGACACTTGGATGACGTCGACCAGGATACCGACCAGCATACATAGCACACGCCCGGTGGGCATTTTGATCACAATAGCCATACATCAACACGATATCGACCTCTTCCGCAATTTCCGCAATTGGTAAACGGTCCGTTTTAACACGGGTAATGTATCACGAAGCAAATACCGTCCGCACAGGCGGAATGTTACGTTATACCACGTACATATACGTTGGTGACTATTACAGCGCCATCTATCACAAAGCGAAAAAAGTGGTCCAACTAAAACATTCATATTTCTTTACGTACTACAGGAATATGTAATAAAAAATGGAGGTTCCTATTTTTTTTAAAACGCAGTTGATATCCGTTTGACCTATGTCAGCGCCATCTAGCGGACGAACCATAGCGCCATCTGGTTTCCCCCTTCATGCTAGACAAGTTTCGTTCTTTGTAGTTTTTCCGTTTGACGCTTATTTCGTGAGATATTTGGCCCAGTCACTATCAATGGACCACCTAGTATAGCCTTTGTGTGATTCGAAAGGCCTGGAGAAGAAGTAATATTTGCATCAGCTACTAAGCCTGCCCGGATAGCTCAGTGGGCAGCGGCAAGGATCCAGATTCGAGTAATGCTCCATCACTAAGTGCTAACATATTGCATAAGCCCATGGGAGCGTGGCTACGAAGACACTCGCATTACTAAATAAGTCTTTGTCGTGACGTGTCACTGGTAGACCGTTTCATCCTCTCTCGCGGTGACAACTTTCATTGAAATCGAGAAATCAGTGGCAGTGGTCGGACAATTTTTTTACTATACATGTATTTTCGCGCTCTACGAAAACAGCAGAATTCCTGCGCTGCGTCACTAAGAAACGACACGAAGAAATGTTTTGAGCGATGGGCAGAGTGGATAGAGATGGGCTCTGCTTTGGATCCAAGCACTATTACATTTCTGGCGACCTCGGTTGTACGGGCGTTAGGCCGTGCTCTAACGTTTTCATCGTCTGATATGGGACGCTATAAAGACCTAATTAGATACTTTTCAAACATAAACTTATTTTTGTAGCAGTTTCTGGCGGTGAAACGAGTTTACGTCGACATTTAACGTGCCTGTGGCACTATAAGTACACTATTGTGCAAAACGTTAAGGAAAAAAGTAACTTCCGCATGATGTGTGAATGCCAGTTAATACAGCTCGATGAAACCTGAAACATACGTAGAAATGTATATTACAGTACAGTATAGAAGTGAAAGAAGTACGTAAAAGTACGTAATGAGACGAACAGAAATGACACTTGTATTCAACGACAGTAATTACATTGAAGTGACTGCTATTCACCATGGTCCCCTGGACATTACAATAGGCGGTACATGACCGTTAATAGGGTGTGTGATTGCTACTGACGTAATGCTTGCTATGCAACGTGCTCCCATGCTGGGTACAAGTTTGGGAAGGAGTTATTGTTGTTGGCCGTTCCATTCCTCCACCAGCGCGGTTGACAAGTGCTGGCATTATGAATTACCTCGAAGAAAACGGTATATTGACACACAGTCAACATGGGTTTAGAAAGCATCGTTCATGTGAAACACAACTAGCTCTTTATTCACATGAAGTGTTGAGTGCTATTAACAAGGGATTTCAGATCGATTCCGTATTTCTGGATTTCTGGAAGGCTTTTGACACTGTACCACACAAGCGGCTCGTAATGAAATTGCGTGCTTATGGAATATCGTCTCAGTTATGTGACTGGATTTGTGATTTCCTGTCAGAGAGGCCACAGTTCGTAGTAATTGACGGAAAGTCATCGAGTAAAACAGAAGTGATTTCTGGCGTTCCCCGGGGTAGTGTTAGTTATAGGCCCTTTGCTGTTCCTTATCTATATAAACGACTTTGGAGACAATCTGAGCAGCCGTCTTCGGTTGTTTGCAGATGACACTGTCGTTTATCAACTAATAAAATCATCAGAAGATCAAAACAAACTGCAAACCGATTTAGAAAAGATATCTGTATGGTGCGAAAATTGGCAGTTGACCCTAAATAACGAAAAGTGTGAGGTCATCCACATGAGTGCTAAACGGAATTCGTTAAACTTCGGTTCCACGATAAATCAGTCTAATCTAAAAGCCGTAAATTCAACTAAATACCTAGGTATTATCATTACGAACAGCTTAAATTGGAAAGAACACATAGAAAATGTTGTGGGGAAGGCTAACCAAAGGCTGCGTTTTATTGGCAGGACACTTAGAGAATGTAATAGACCTACTAAGGAGACTGCCTACACTACGCTTGTGCGTCCTCTTTTAGAATACTTTTGCGCGGTGTGGGATCCTTACCAGGTAGGACTGACGTAGTACATCGAAAAAGTTCAAAGAAGGGCAGCTCGTTTTGTATTATCGCGAAATACGGGAGAGAGTGTCACGGGTATGATATAGGATTTGGGCTGGACATCATTAAAAGAAAGGTGTTTTTTGTTGCGATGGAATCTTCTTACGAAATTCTAAGTAAGTTTTCAACTGGATGTACGATTTTCTGAGCCCTAGGTGCACCGTTTCCTAGACGAAAAGCCATCCACACGTACTGAGGTAATGTCTGTTGTGTCCCAGGGGGTGTAATAGGACGTTGCTGTTCATGTTAAACATTAATGACTTAGCGAATAGTGTTATTTCAAAATATTGACTGATAACGCGCTTGTCCATGAGGCAAAATCTTGGTAATTTGCACTTAGCCCTCGACAAAATATCAGCCTGGTGCAAGGACCGGCAGATAGAGGAATAGAAAATTTTACAGTTCACGAAACGTAATGTGTTATGACTGCATTGTTAATAAGTCACAGATACACTCACTCTTATGATATATGCACAGGGACTTCAGAAAATAAGTTACACATGTCGTTCTACTTTTAGGCCATTGCACAATAAGACTGTCACTTTGTCGAAAGAGAGTATACATTACAGGTTTCCTGCAGACACGGTTCTACTGCGGTACGGAGAATAATTGCATCACAGTCTGTGGTTGAAATGGCGCGGCAACTGGAAAAGTACTCCAAATTTGAAGTACACAGGACAGTACGATTATTGTGGGCAAAATGTCTAAATTGCACGAAGATTCACCATGAAATCGGGGTGGTGTGTGGACCAAATTCAACGTCGTGCCCAGCAGTAGCGAAATAGTCAACAATTTGGTCCATGCCGCATAGACGTGAGTGATGCTGATCAGGAAGTCTAGAACTTGTACCACAACATTTCCATCTTTGCGGAAAGCTAAAAGAAAATCTGGGAGGGAAAGAGGTTTTCCAACGAAGGGGACATGCACACAGAGGTTTTAGAATGGCTCTCTGATTAAGGAGCAGTTTTCTATCGTCGAGTAATTGAACGATTGGTAGAACGTTGCGACCGTTGTTTAGAGATTTGGTGACTATGTTAAAAATAGTGTCATTATCTGTGTCAGTTTGAAATGTATTGCAGTCTTTCTTTCTTCCTTTTGCTACTGCCTTTATCCCGCATTGTGCACAGGGTCGGCAGGGTTAAGTACGGAGTTGGCATGGTTAATTTTAAGGGGTGGACAGATGACCTTCCTGCCGCCACCCCATACCCCCCGGAACGGAATTAGTGTACCCCAGCTGTCTGTGTCTAGGGTAAATCGTGAAATTGTGTGAATGTGTTTCAAATGTCTTCGAGTCGTGTAACTGAGGCGGGACGTGGGGACCAGCCCGGTATTCACCTATTAGGATGTGGAAAACCGCCTAAAACCCATATCCAGGCTGGCCGACGCACCGGTCGTCGTCGTTAATCCGCCGGGCGGATTCGATCTGGGGCCTGCGCGCCTACCCGAATCCAGGAAGCAGCGCGTTTGCGCTCTCAGCTACCCTGGCGGGTTTTGAAATGTATTGCAGTATGCACCTGAAATTACATTTCCTGCCATGGTAATGTGTAACTTACTTTTCGAAATTCCCTCGTAATTTGAGAGTAGATGTAGATGTGGAGTGGAACAGTCGGAATGTCTCACTAGTATGTACAGCAGATGGCAGGCTACGATTCATTTCTATGATAGTGGGAAACTGCAGTTAGTATGCAAAGGCGGTTGTATACTAAACAGTTGCCCAGTCCATACCTGAATACTTCTTAAACGAGTGTTGGGACCAATAGACGACATCGAACACATATAAAGAATGGGGCTGGGATTGGTGACAGGTTTGCTCGAACGGCGAGAGAGTGTAACAGATACGTTGGAAAAACTTGATTGCGAGACCCATCGCTAAAGACACCGTACATCTCGTGAGAACATGCTTCGAAAACTTCCAGAAAAGCCTCTCAGGACACAAATTACGGGTCGCCGTCAGTGGCGTGTCCATCCAGTAGAGGCCATACACTAAAAAATAGACGAGTGACAGTTCGCGCAATGGCGTAAAAGCAGTCAGTCTTGTAAATCACCAACCGTGAACGGAGCGGGAAGACATGTTAACGTATGAGGGTCAACCGAAAAGTTTCCGTTCGAAGGCCGTAAAGTCCAGAATCGGTATGACAATCAAGTAAAATCGCTTTGAGCATTGAGACAATCAGCCCACCAACGCATCAGGTTGAAGATACTTACTTGCTAAAACACTGTGTGGTGCTGCGTGAAGAAGTACGTGACTGCCTGCTGCACATCCTCATCCGACAGGAACTGTCGACTCTTCATGGCCTTTTTTTAGGGAGCGAAGGTGTGAAAATCGCATGGGGAGAGATGTGGACTATAGAGCAAGTGCTAGAGTGTATCCCGCTTGAGTTGTTGTAAATTCCACGTACGACATTTGCGATATGGAAATGTGCATCATCTTGAAGCACCAGCACCCCTTGCTGGTTTTCTATGAGTACAGACATGCTGCCCGATACACATTCTTCATTCTCCGCTGGAAAAAAATCGTTCAAATGGGTCTGAGCACTGTGGGACTTAACATCTGAGGTCATCAGTCTCCTAGAACTTAGAACTACTTAAACCTAACTAACACACATCCATGCCTGAGACAGGATTCGAACGTGCGACCGTAGCGGTCGCGCGGTTCCAGACTGAAGTGCCTAGAACCGCTCTCCGCTGGATGCCTACCGTGTTTGTCCTTCAGCAGCCAAGAAAAGAATAACAGCACTTTCGTCCTGTTTGGACGCATTTGGTAATAATGTGGCTATAGTTCGCGCTTCCGCCTTTACCGCACGAACATGGGAAAGGTACAAACGTCACACTGATCCCATGCCTACACGTCGGTGCTTTTATACCCGCATTGGAGTGGTGCTATGTTGCATACACGCTGCAGCAGCTGCTTCAAACGGAAACTTTTTGATCGTCCCTTATATGATGCAATGAAAAGTACCCTCTGCCACGCTCTTCACAGTGATTCGCTAAGGTAAATGTAGATGTAGAATACACAAGTATGGAAAAAAACGACTTAGCGCAAGACAGGTTCTGATACGTTTGTTTTTACTGCAAGACTGAAAGGCATGCACATACAGTGTTAACAGTTTTTTTTTCTGGCGTTGAAACTGTCCGCTTAAAAGCACAGAAACGTGTTGGAACGTACAAAAGGAGACACTCACAGAGGAATGAGAGAGCAGGAACGTGTGTGTGTGTGTGTGTGTGTGTGTGTGAGAGAGAGAGAGAGAGAGAGAGAGAGATTCAGCGCTGAAACAAACAAGCAGATTTCACAGCGCGTGCGCAGAACACGGCACAAGTTCAGAAAAAAACACACAAGTGAGAGCTGAGGAGCAAAAGAAGATGGTTTTCAGAGAACTGCATCCATAAAAGAGATGACTGCATGTACAGAGAAAGAGAAGTCAGTCTGCTCACTATGGAGAAGTAAGCTGGGTTGCATGCAGGATGACTAGGATTTTTCACCTTCAGAATCTTTGAATGACGAAAGGCCTGAAGCTATGAATATTTACGTTGACCCCATGACAGTTTCTAAATAACGGGCGTGACGCTTGCTAAATGTCTTTGCTTATTCTCTATCTCGTCTTTTAATCTTTCCTGGTTCGACTGCAAGACTGACGGGTAATTCTAAAGAATCGGTCAAACATTATTCTTAGGATTTTACAAGAGAATCACAGTATGGGATCTGGTTTTCGTACAAGTTGCTTATATGCCCTTTCCACTCAGGTCGCCCCAGGCCGCTGCTTCCAGATGTACTATACTTTACTGTTTCCAGTGATTGATCACCATTAGTGTAAACAAACAGTAATGAGACTTTCCGGAAATATGTAACATTTATTTACTCCTCTGGAAATACGAGAAAGGCCAACACTGTCGCATACACAAAGGTCTAAATGAAGATTCAGCTTACAGTTGCAGTTAAATAATTTTAAGCTGCAAGTAGTGTTTGGGCTTAATCTGTCCTGAAGGAATAAAACTTGTTATGTACATCTGATGCGGATTCCTTCATTTCATCGCTTTGATGTGGCGAGGTACAGAAATGCCATGACGCATTTATTTGAACAATAAAAATGACGCACATGCGCTTTATATACTCATAATAAAGTTTAGTAGGAACAGTAAACATGACATTAATTACAGAGCAGCTGAAAAGTGATTCTTTGTAAAACAGACGTCATTTGTACATTATTCTCATATTATACCAGCCGGCGAAAGTTTAATAGAAACGAAAATAACAAGGAAGGAATGTTAACAGGACCAGTAGTATTGTCATCACCTTACATTAGCAGTATTGATTAGGGTCTGCGACCACACACACTTTTCAGTCCACCGATGATAAGTTGTTGGTAAGAATCTCCTCCTTTTGGGTTGAAACAGTACCACTTTACGTGGCAGTCCATTTACTGACTTCCTAATAACACACTGGTGCCATTAAGATTGCTAATTTTCTACATCACGTACATTTCTTTTACATACACTTGTTTCTTTTATTGATAGTATAAATGGTTTATCAGGTAAGGTAAGCTATCCTTTGTTTCAGGAGCGCTAGATCTGCCAGGTTTCGTAGGAGAGCTTCCATTAAGTTAAGAAGGTAGGAGACGAGGAACTGACAGAATTGAAGCTGTGAGGACGGGTTTTGAGTCGTGACTGGGTATCTCAGTCGGTAAAGCGCTTGCCCGCGAAAGGCAAAGGTCCCGAATTAGAGTCCCGGTCCGGCACACAGTTTTAAACTGCCAGGAAGTTTCATATCAGCGCATACTCGGCTGCAGAGTGAATATTTCATTCCAGCTTCCAGAGTTATTTATTCCTCGCTCAATACTCGAAATTCATCGCAGAGCGAGTGACAGTTATCAGTACGAAGCACCCATTGTCGTGCGCTACACGGTGCTTTCGGAATGACTGCAGATTAACACTATGCGATCGGGTTGTGACAAATCGCCATTTCGGTTCACGAACTCAGAATTAGTGCGCTGCTTTTCGCCCTGGAGAAAAAGATCGTAGAAAGGAGAAGTTAACTGATAAACTGCGTGCGTGTGTGTGTGTGTGTGTGTGTGTGTGTGTGTGTGTATGTATGACATCACAGTTCGCATGCCAGATAGAGCAGTTCTTCACTGTCTGTTGCATCACAGCCACGCAGCAGCGCATTGCAGCCGGCTCATTAACAAAGCTGTACAGGAAAAGACCTTCTGCTTTCATTAGCCAGGCGTACCAACCACGAGGCTTAAACCGGGCCGTCACTGCCTTTCCTAGAGCTGCAATGGCGGCGAGTGGGCGTTAGGCTATGACGCTTCCAAGAACAGAAATTTCGCGTAACTGCAGTGCAATAAAGGTGCGCAGCACACCCAGACAGCCAGAAGATGATCTACACCTGTACTTCACATGCCGTGGTAGAAGGAAATGCATAACGTACCTGTCTCGTTTACTCCCCTTCCTATTCCGTTCGTGGATGGTACAAGAGAAGATAGACTGTCGGAACTCTTCATAATGAGACCCACTTTCTCTGATTTTTAATACAGTGGACAGTGTGATTTGCAGTTACGGAAGAAGTGTATGTCTCATGATTCGTTTCGGAACTTTGGCTGTCGAAGTGTTGTACGTAAGGTTCTCCGCCATGCACAACGTCTTCGTTGTAGCGTCTCGTCTCCAAATACAGTTTGCCGATTATCTCCGTGACACACTCACAGTGAACAAAGAAATTCGCGAGGAGCCGTACAGTTCTTCCCTGACCCTTTCTATTTCTTGCATTAATACAATTTTGTATGTCTCTGTCACCGATGAGCAAAGTAACGAATAGATTTATGTGGGAACGATAGAGCTATGTGGCCGGTGGCCGTTCAAAAAAACAGAAAAAAAACAAAACAAAACAAAAAAAATACGCCGGACGGAAGACAACGGGTGGCCATCTTCCGGAACGGAACTCTCACACGTCGCGGTCAGACAGATATATCAATTCAGTATCGGTTTCAGCAAGCCAGAGCAAGTGATGCATGTCGACTATTAGCAAATCTACCGTGAGTAATTGGCGTGAGATCGGAAAACGATTTCGCCATTCTCTCTGAATCTAACATAAATTTTTCAGGCGCTCCCCCCGCCCCTCTCCGCAGCTCCGGCCATGAGTGTATCCTCTTGTTATTATTGTGGAGTTGCGTCCCCATTGAACGTGCAGCATGGCCGCAATTTTGCTCTCGTGTACACCTTGGAAACACTAGGGACCGTTTAAAACCATTCAACGAAATTTGCACGTGATCCGAAGCAGTAAACGGTAATTAAGCTTTTTCAGCCCTCCGGTTTTCCGCCCTCGTGTGGCATGATGGCGCTGAAATACAACATTATCATGTGGGTGAATAAAACGTCAAAGAGTCTCTCTACGAACCCGTAGTTCACCAACACTCTTTGTGCCACCCACATGACTTTGTGGAGCATTTTACAAATTTACCTCTCAGAAACATTGATATCATTTCAACCTTATACTTATATGGGTATGGTGTCTGTTCCTTCGGAGATGTCCGAAAGAACAGACACTATTGATGACCTGCAGCTGTCTAGAACGAAATTAGAATTATATTAACACATGTCGAAACAACAGACATCATATCCATGTAAGTATATTGTTCTGGCAATACCGGCCATGACCTTCTTCTTCTGTGCGGATGCACACATATTCCCGGAACTGTTACGGGATTTGGTAAGAATGTCTTCCACGAGTAATGAGTGTGTTGGGGTGGGACACTACGAATGTAGTGTGCGGACATACAAGGTGAGAATGTGGGCCTCGCGAGAGGCGTGCGCGAGACAGTCCCTGCAGTCGCGCTATCCTCTGTGCTCACGGTGGCACAGATGGATAGAGCGTCTGCCATGTAAGCAGGTGATCCCAGGTTCGAGTCCCGGTCGGGGCACACATTTTCACCTGTCCCCGTTGATATATATCAACGCCCGTCAACAGCTGAAGGTATTAATATAATTCTAATTTCATTTGAACCTGGCGGTTGCTCTAACGCCTGAAGGCAGGTAAATGCCACCCAGAGGTGTCGAAGGGGTTGCCTAACCTGTACACGAGACCAAAAATTGCGGTCGCACTGCACTCCAAAGGGGTGCCATCACGTTCAGTGGGGATGCAGCCCTACAATATACTTGGAGAAGGTTTGAAATGTCGGAGGGTGTCAACAGTGTCAACGTTTGTTAAGAACATCTTCCTGTTGTTTATCGCACTGCGAACTGTCGTTCTCGACCGCGAAATGTGTGAGAATCAGTGCCCGAGGGAAAAGGGTGGTTTCATTGATGCCCTTTATACAAGCCTGTGAAGCTCTTTCGTTAAAAGAAGAGGTGAAATATGGGTTAGAGAGGCTATGACGATCTTCTCATCGCGTGACACATTCATGGTGGCATTGGGCAGAATTGTGGTGAAATTTGGTGGCTATGTGACATCATTAACCCACACGTGAACTTAAGAGCTGTGGCCTTTTTTTCGCTTATGTCGATATCTTGCTGTTTGAAGAGGCGTTGAGCCTGAGGCTCACCTCAGGGGGCGCTACACTTTTGCACCATTACAGAAGAAGGTTGTAGGCACTTTAGAGCCAAATTTCAAACATACGAGTCGCAGTGGGAGGCAATTTTGGAATTATGAAAGGGGCGTCCATTAATTCTGCTGTGCAGAGTAGTTAATGACGAATTTTCAGGTCACTGCGATTTCCTACTGCCTGCTGTTGTACTGCGCAAGCTATGCTCGCCTACAGGACCAGGTGGGACAGTAGTGGCAAGATGAGACTGCCTGTAACTGTTCGCCATGTACCAGAGCTCCTCGGGTCCATCTATAAGTGACCCAGTAGTGGCTTTCCTTCTTCTCTGCATCGCACACCGTTCGGGCGCTATCTGATCAAGAGCATACGGATCGATTAGTGGACATTACTTTGGGGTCTCTGGGCGCTTCAGTTCATTTCAGAACGTTATTGTCTACAACCCATTGCCTCACACGTGCTGCCTTATGACACCACACATTCTCATGATGATACAGTCATCGTCTCCGAACAGTTTCACTACAATAAGTACTACATAGTGCTGCAAAATGTTTTATCCTTCCTCATTTCGCATTGTCTTAAGATGAATAAGGGGACCACAACCTAACCATGAGGGAACATCCCCATAGCGAAACACCATTTACTCAGTACTTCACTGCTGGCACTACACATCATGACAGGTTACGTTGTACAGGCATCAGCCAAACCCAAACCTCTCCATGGGATTGCCATCGGGTATGGCGTGATTCATCGCTCCAAATCGGTCGTTTCCACTCATGCAGTGTCCAATGGTGTGGCTCTTTACATCACCTCAAGCGTCGCACAGCACTGACAACAGAACTGTGTGGCTTATAAGGAGCTAGAATGAGATTTTCATTCTGCAGCGGAGTGTATGCTGATATGAAACTTCCTGGCAGATTAAAACTGTGTGCTGGACCGAGACTCGAAGTCGGGACCTTTGCCTTTCGCGGGCAAGTGCTGTACCACCTGAGCTACCCAAGCACGACTCACGCCCCGTCCTCACAGCCTTACTTCTGCCAGTACCTCGCCTCCTACCTTGCCCGCGAAAGGCAAAGGTCCCGAGTTCGAGTCTCGGTCCGGCACACAGTCTTAATCTGCCAGGAAGTTTCATATAAGGAGCTGTTCGACCACTGTATCCCATTCTTTTAAACTCCTTAGACATAGTCAGTGTACTAGCTGCACTGGTATAGCTCACTGGAATTCACAAGTGATTTCTTGCGCTGATTTCACGAGATTTTTTTCTGTCACTCTCTGCAATGCTAGGCGGTCCCTGATCTTCAGTGCTTGGAGTTTGTCTGGACTTGGTTTAGCTACGGTTGTACCTTCCCATTCCCACTTCACAATCACATGTCCAACTGTCGATGTGGGCAGTTTTAGAAGAGTTGAAACATCTGTGATGTATTTGTTACACAGGTAACATGCAATGGCTAGTCCATTTTCGAAATCGCTGATCTCTGCTGACGGACCCACTCTGCTGTTACTGCTTCTCTACTGTCAGCAGAGTACTCCACACCTCCTTCTATAACGGCGGGCCCGCCTGGCATCTAGTGGTCGTTTCTGCATTACATGGGGGTGTCCAGTTGCATTTGATTAGACAGTGTGGATGTATGAATATCGAAAACACCCCAAACGACACCATCTGATCTAAGAAATATGAAACAAACCGAAACCGAATTTCATATAGGTAACGTCTATGAAAGGTAATCTGTGTTTTTATATCTACATTTGATTTAACTAATTTTTTGGGTCATCAGTCTGACTTGTTTGATGTGGCCCGTATGCGAATACATAGAAAGAAGGATCCTTTATTGTATGATTATGTGATAGCAGAACAAACAATGGTAGCAGTTACTTCTGTAAAATATCTGGGAGTATGCGTACGGAACGATTTGAAGTGGAATGATCATATGAAATTAATTGTTGGTAAGGCGGGCGCCAGGTTGAGATTCAGTGGGAGAGTCCTTAGAAAATGTAGTCCATCAACAAAGGAGGTGGCTTACAAAACACTCGATAGACTTATACTTGAGTATTGCTCATCAGTGTGGGATCAGTACCAGGTCGGGTTGACAGAGGAGATAGAGAAGATCCAAAGAAGAGCGGCGCGTTTCGTCACAGGGTTATTTGGTAAGCGTGAAAGCGTTACGGAGATGTTTAGCAAACTCAAGTGGCAGATTCTGCAAGAGAGGCGCTCTGCATCGCGGTGTAGCTTGCTGTCCAGGTTTCGAGAGGGTGCGTTTCTGGATGAGGTATCGAATATATTGCTTCCCCATACTTATACCTCCCGAGGAGATCACGAATGTAAAATTAGAGAGATTCGAGCGCGCACGGAGGCTTTCCGGCAGTCGTTCTTCCCGCGAACCATACGCGACTGGAACAGGAAAGGGAGGTAATGACAACGGCACGTGAAGTGCCCTCCGCCACACACCGTTGGGTGGCTTGCGGAGTATAAATGTAGTTGCAGATGTAGATTTCCCCTCCTGTGACAACCTGTTTCTCCCAGAGCAGCACTTACAGTCAATATTCTCCTTCATTTAAGTAACATGCTCCATCATCTGCCTTCACGTACAGTTTCAACGCTTTACACCTTCCTCTAGTATCACGAAAGTTAATTCCTGATTCTGAACATGTGTCGTATTATCCTGTTAGAGTTTTTACTGTTATCTTTACCACGCCTACTCTGCGGGCAACATCTCACAGTTTATCTTTTTAGTCAACTAAATATTAAGCATACTTATGTGACACCACATCCCAAACGCTTCGATTCTCTTCTCTTGCGGTTGTCCGACAGTCCATGATTCACTTCCATACAGTATTGTGCTCTAGATGCACAGCCTTTGAGGTTTCTTTCCTTAATTAGGGCCGATGTCTGAAACTAATACACTGATTTTCGATAGAAATGCACTCTTTGCCTTTGGGGATCTGTTTCGCTGGTATGCATTGTTTGGTTTTCAAGGTATTGAAGTTCCTTCAATTTGTACTACGAAGCTCCCAGTTTATTTATTTATTTGTTAACTTCGACTCCAATCTTTCTGTTGCTCTTCAGTACTTCTTCTTTCTTCGCTTTACTTACAGCCCATATTCTGTGATCATTCTGCTGCTAATTACGTTCAACAAGTCCCAGAATTCTTCCTCACTTTCACAGCGAATAGCTACGAGTTGTATGAGAAAAGTAGTGAGACTGGCAACACCGCGAGCGATCTGGCAACGCTGTGTTGTTCTACTTGCGTAGACTGGTGTGTTCCCCCTTCCAGAAGCTCAGTCAGAGTTTCAGCTCCATACAGCCGTCATAAATTTTTTTAGAGCACCATCAGTGAAATTGTGTTTTTGTTGTGTGTTACGAAAACGGAACAGCGGAATTTAGAGCAATGCTATGCCATCTGGCTTTGTGTTAAACTTGGGAAATCCGCGAGTGACGCCTTTGAAAAGTTGATACAGGCATATGGGGAACATTCCTAATGAAGACGACAAGTTTATCGCTGGTACCAATCATTTTTGGAAGGCCGAGAATACATTGAAGATGAATGTCGCTCAGGTTGATATTCAACTTCAAAATCCGACGACAACGTCGAAAGTGTGCGTCCTCCTGTGAGATCAGACCGACGTTTAATAATAAATTTGATGGGTGACATGTTAAAGTTAAACATTTTCATCGTACATCAAATTTTGAGGAAGTTCTGTACATGCAAAAGGTTTATGCCACAACGGTGCCGAAAAACCTCACAACTGAGCAGAAGGACAATCGAAGAAACGCGTGCGTTGATCTTCTTCAGAGGATTGCCAATGACCACGAATGATTCAGTCATTCAGTCATTCAATCCTGGAATTTTGAGTATAATTTCGAGACAAGGCAGCAAAGTGAGGAGTGGCACCCTGAGATATCTCGTCGAGCGAAAAAAAGCTCGAACGAGAAAATCAAAAGTCAGAAAAATGCTGAATTGGTTTTTTGACAGCAGGGGCATCGTGCGTAAGGAATTTGTTCCTCAAGAACAAACTGTTAACAAGTGTTTTACAAAGACGTCCTTAAAAGATTCAGGAAAAGGGTGAATCCAGTGAGACCAGAAAGAAGTGGATGCATACTGACAAAGTCCCATGTCACATTGCCTCTTCCATCATGAAATTTTTGATAACGAAAGGCATTCCTATGTTCCACAGCTCCCCTCTTCAACTGATCGTAGCCCTTGCCATTTTTTTCTTCTGCCGAAGAAATGTCTTAAAAGAAAGTCATTTTAGGAGTCTAGAAAAATTCAAAAGAATGTGACCGACATGTTAAAGGCCCTACCAGCGGAACCATTTCAGCACTGCTATCAAGACTGGGACTCGGCCAGTTTATGGCTGCCGAAGGGAACTACTTTGAACGGGATAGTATTGTTGTTTGAAAAAAAAAAGTTTGGTAGATAAAAATTCAGTGTCATTACTTTCTCACATACCTCGTACGATATAGTCTTGATTTTTCTTATACACTCCTGGAAATGGAAAAAAGAACACATTGACACCGGTGCGTCAGACCCACCATACTTTCTCCGGACACTGCGAGAGGGCTGTACAAGCAATGATCACACGCACGGCACAGCGGACACACCAGGAACCGCGGTGTTGGCCGTCGAATGGCGCTAGCTGCGCAGCATTTGTGCACCGCCGCCGTCAGTGTCAGCCAGTTTGCCGTGGCATACGGAGCTCCATCGCAGTCTTTAACACTGGTAGCATGCCGCGACAGCGTGGACGTGAACCGTATGTGCAGTTGACGGAATTTGAGCGAGGGCGTATAGTGGGCATGCGGGAGGCCGGGTGGACGTACCGCCGAATTGCTCAACACGTGGGGCGTGAGGTCTCCACAGTACATCGATGTTGTCGCCAGTGGTCGGCGGAAGGTGCACGTGCCCGTCGTCCTGGGACCGGACCGCAGCGACGCACGGATGCACGCCAAGACCGTAGGATCCTACACAGTGCCGTAGGGGACCGCACCGCCACTTCCCAGCAAATTAGGGACACTGTTGCTCCTGGGGTATCGGCGAGGACCATTCGCAACCGTCTCCATGAAGCTGGGCTACGGTCCCGCACACCGTTAAGCCGTCTTCCGCTCACGCCCCAACATCTTGCAGCCCGCCTCCAGTGGTGTCGCGACAGGCGTGAATGGAGGGACGAATGGAGACGTGTCGTCTTCAGCGAGGAGAGTCGCTTCTGCCTTGGTGCCAATGATGGTCGTATGCGTGTTTGGCGCCGTGCAGGTGAGCGCCACAATCAGGACTGCATACGACCGAGGCACACAGGGCCAACACCCGGCATCATGGTGTGGGGAGCGATCTCCTACACTGGCCGTACACCACTGGTGATCGTCGAGGGGACACTGAATAGTGCACGGTACATCCAAACCGTCATCGAACCCATCGTTCTACCATTCCTAGACCGGCAAGGGAACTTGCTGTTCCAACAGGACAATGCACGTCCGCATGTATCCCGTGCCACCCAACGTGCTCTAGAAGGTGTAAGTCAACTACCCTGGCCAGCAAGATCTCCGGATCTGTCCCCCATTGAGCATGATTGGGACTGGATGAAGCGTCGTCTCACGCGGTCTGCACGTCCAGCACGAACGCTGGTCCAACTGAGGCGCCAGGTGGAAATGGCATGGCAAGCCGTTCCACAGGACTACATCCAGCATCTCTACGATCGTCTCCATGGGAGAATAGCAGCCTGCATTGCTGCGAAAGGTGGATATACACTGTACTAGTGCCGACATTGTGCATGCTCTGTTGCCTGTGTCTATGTGCCTGTGGTTCTGTCAGTGTGATCATGTGATGTATCTGACCCCAGGAATGTGTCAATAAAGTTTCCCCTTCCTGGGACAATGAATTCACGGTGTTCTTATTTCAATTTCCAGGAGTGTATATTGCTACCATTATAACGCGTACTCTCATAATTGCGTCTTTGTTGATTTTACCTTCGTTAAAGCAAAGCTAATCGTCACCTAACAGATCTTTCATTTTCTTTTATATTTTTTTCTGAATTATTTCCGTCAGAAACCTGGATGCATGAGCTGACGAACTGATTGTGGATGGTCTTTCATTTATGTCCTCCTGCTACAGTAGAGATGGCGTGGTTGATATTCTTCCGAACGTCTACAGTCCACAGTTACTCAACGACGAAACTTTACACAGCAGTCGTGCGCATCTTCATAAATGTTGCTTTCCGTAAGCGTAGAGAACCTCATTTCGTACAACATCTACAGATTACATCTTCCGGTGAAGAATACCCAAGATTACGTGTCTGTAATATATACTTTCTTCCGCGGCGTAACATCACAGAAGTACCGGTTACGTCTTGCACGAGATGAATGCCGGCCCAGATGGCTTCATTATACTCGTAAGGCCCTGACTTGGTTTCGGGAGGTGGCAACGGCGGCTGCGACGCATGTGCAATGGTGACGGAAATTCACTGACGGAAAAATCGCAGCATCAAAAAATAATTAATGTAGAGTGATGAAACTTCGGAAATATACTTGTCTAGGCAATATACACTCCTGGAAATTGAAATAAGAACACCGTGAATTTATTGTCCCAGGAAGGGGAAACTTTATTGACACATTCCTGGGGTCAGATACATCACATGATCACACTGACAGAACCACAGGCACATAGACACAGGCAACAGAGCATGCACAATGTCGGCACTAGTACAGTGTATATCCACCTTTCGCAGCAATGCAGGCTGCTATTCTCCCATGGAGACGATCGTAGAGATGCTGGATGTAGTCCTGTGGAACGGCTTGCCATGCCATTTCCACCTGGCGCCTCAGTTGGACCAGCGTTCGTGCTGGACGTGCAGACCGCGTGAGACGACGCTTCATCCAGTCCCAAATATGCTCAATGGGGGACAGATCCGGAGATCTTGCTGGCCAGGGTAGTTGACTTACACCTTCTAGAGCACGTTGGGTGGCACGGGATACATGCGGACGTGCATTGTCCTGTTGGAACAGCAAGTTCCCTTGCCGGTCTAGGAATGGTAGAACGATGGGTTCGATGACGGTTTGGATGTACCGTGCACTATTCAGTGTCCCCTCGACGATCACCAGTGGTGTACGGCCAGTGTAGGAGATCGCTCCCCACACCATGATGCCGGGTGTTGGCCCTGTGTGCCTCGGTCGTATGCAGTCCTGATTGTGGCGCTCACCTGCACGGCGCCAAACACGCATACGACCATCATTGGCACCAAGGCAGAAGCGACTCTCATCGCTGAAGACGACACGTCTCCATTCGTCCCTCCATTCACGCCTGTCGCGACACCACTGGAGGCGGGCTGCACGATGTTGGGGCGTGAGCGGAAGACGGCTTAACGGTGTGCGGGACCGTAGCCCAGCTTCATGGAGACGGTTGCGAATGGTCCTCGCCGATACCCCAGGAGCAACAGTGTCCCTAATTTGCTGGGAAGTGGCGGTGCGGTCCCCTACGGCACTGCGTAGGATCCTACGGTCTTGGCGTGCATCCGTGCGTCGCTGCGGTCCGGTCCCAGGTCGACGGGCACGTGCACCTTCCGCCGACCACTGGCGACAACATCGATGTGCTGTGGAGACCTCACGCCCCACGTGTTGAGCAATTCGGCGGTACGTCCACCCGGCCTCCCGCATACCCACTATACGCCCTCGCTCAAAGTCCGTCAACTGCACATACGGTTCACGTCCACGCTGTCGCGGCATGCTACCAGTGTTAAAGACTGCGATGGAGCTCCGTATGCCACGGCAAACTGGCTGACACTGACGGCGGCGGTGCACAAATGCTGCGCAGCTAGCGCCATTCGACGGCCAACACCGCGGTTCCTGGTGTGTCCGCTGTGCCGTGCGTGTGATCATTGCTTGTACAGCCCTCTCGCAGTGTCCGGAGCAAGTATGGTGGGTCTGACACACCGGTGTCAATGTGTTCTTTTTTCCATTCCCAGGAGTGTATTTAAGTGATTACCATTGCCAGATTGCAGATTAATGTAAACGCGAGATAAGCGATGCAAAGTGAGATGGTTGTATATTAACAACCGGTGTAACCACCAGAATATTGAATGCAATTATGCAAAGCTGTGTGCATAGAGTTGTACGTGTGCTAGATGTCAGTCTTTGGGATGGACTTCCATGCCTGTTGCACTTGGTCAGTCGACACAGGGCCGATTAATGTTGTTTACGGATGACGCTGGAGTTGTCGCCTGATTATGCCCCGTAAGTGGCCGACTGGAGACAGATCTGGTGATCGAGCAGGCCAAAGCAACTGTCGACTCTCTGTAGAGCATATTCGGTTATGTCGTGGACTGACCCGACAGCCAATCCACTAGGACGGGTAGCCGAAAGGCACGCGTTTAAGCTCACGCAGGCTGGCGTGAGGTCTGGAAAATAACAAGGAATTATAGTAGCCAAAAATAGTACATAGCTTCTGGAATACTTAACTTTAATTCATGATTGGTGAACATCGGTCTGACGGTACAGGCATCCATAGATAAATAACAAATGTGAATGGCGCCTTGCTAGGTCGTAGCAAATGACGTAGCTGAAGGCTATGCTAACTATCGTCTCGGCAAATGAGAGCGTATTTGTCGGTGTAGCTTCGCTAGCAAAGTCGGCTGTACAACTGGGCCGAGTGCTAGGACGTCTCGCTAGACCTGCCGTGTGGCGGTGCTCTGTCTGCAATCACTGACAGTGGCGACACGCGGGTCCGACGTATACTAGCGGACCGCGGCCGATTTAAAGGCTACCATCTAGCAAGTGTGGTGTCTGGCGGTGACACCACAGGTTACAACAGCTCTATGTGGGCGAGCGTCACCCTCTGGAATACTGTTCATGAATGGCAATCTCAACAGGTCGAATCACCAGACGGGTATACAAATTTGTAGTCGGGGTGCGTGAGACAGTCACAAGAGTGCTCCTGCTGTCATATGTAATCGCACCACAGGCAGTAACTCCAGAGGTAGGTCCATTGTGCCTAGTACGCAGACTGGTTGGTGGCAGGCCCTCAACTGGCTTCCTCCTAACCAAACACGCCATCACTGACACCGAGGGCGAAACACCTTTCATCGGAAAACAACAGACCCTGCCCTCCAGTCAGCTCTCGCTTAACATCAATGACGTCGCAAAGAGCGGTGGGTTGGGGTCAATGGAATGCACATTACAGGGCATCTGGCTCGGAGCTGTCCTTGAAGTAACCGATTTGTAACAGTTCTTTGTGTCATTGTGGTGCCAACTGCTCCTAAAATTGCTGCTGCAGACGCAGCACGATGCACCTAAGCCATGTACCAACCACGACGATCTTCCCTGTCGGTAGTGCTACGTGGCCGTCTCGTGACCACCGCTGCCTGCAGTGGCTACATTCCTGTCAAGTCCTTCTGCAGTATCGCAGAAGGAACATCCAGCTTCTCTGTTGTCTCCTGACATAGGTGGGAGAGGGAGAAAAGGCGTTACTGGTCAGTCTGCGCTCCCGAGCGGTACAGAGCAGCAGGCAGAAGGACAATTCACAGTGAAGGCATTTGATTGTTTTCTTCTATCTGAGCCAACACTGGTACAGGCATTTACTAGAAATGTAGGTGGTGAGATTTGTTAGGGAACTCGTTGTGGAGACTCTTGGATAAACAGGGTTTTGAAATAGTTGTTTATTCCGTACAGGACTAACTAATACACTGGAGGCTAGTTCTAGGGTTAGAAAAGGCATGAATAACACTGTTACAACAGAAGCCAGTGCAGAAGTCCCAGGAGTGGACTCTAACCACAGTAGCAAACATTAGCGGCATCTTAAGGCAACAGCTTAGTTGCAAAACAAAACATACTGAATGTGACACTGTTCACTGAGGCACTCCAAGTGAGAGAGCAGACTTACGCGAAGCTGGACTGAGCCTGGAGTCGACGGACGCGGATTCGGCGCCCAGATCGTCTGACTGTGAACTCCGCCAAAATGCGGAATTTAGGGGTTTTAAAGAGTCTCGTGGGGGCACTGTTTTTCCCACTTAAAGCCACCCAGCCAATCCCTCAGGTCTCTTGCAGGTGCCTGCCAAACACGGTTTAGTTAGGTCCCCTCTACTGCTCCTAAGGCGTGTATGTTAATGCAGTTGCACTAAGTCCGTATTTTGTATCAACATTGTTCAGCTGAAAGCTAAACGTAACTGATCTGCCGAATAAGACTTGCAACATTATTGTTATACGTCATTTAGCCCCGCCCCTCGGGCTCTCCGGAGTAGGGACTGTTGGGTCAACAGTTTTTTTGGCGTTTTCGCTCTATTTCTAACCCTTGTGAGCCTACTGACGTTGCTGTTCTCAGGGCTGATATCAAGCTGGCTTTATACGCTAGTACGTACCTGTTGGCTACAAAGTTCTACGGTGGCAACCTACCACAGCGTCTAGGCGACATATGAAGTTACATGTTAATTCCTTGAAGAGTAACTAGCGCCCTGGGACCACGTCTGGGGGCGTCTGCATTTTCGCAAGGCTCTCCCCTTACGGTTTACTTTGTGTAACAATATCTCTCCTAGTTTCGTCTGTCCCCAGTATCGTCTCTGCTTCCACGCCTTGGAGCACCTGTCCTCCTTTCTCACAGCTTCAAGATAACACTACAGTAGCAAGGAATAATCAATATACACTCCTGGAAATTGAAATAAGAACACCGTGAATTCATTGTCCCAGGAAGGGGAAACTTTATTGACACATTCCTGGGGTCAGATACATCACATGATCACACTGACAGAACCACAGGCACATAGACACAGGCAACAGAGCATGCACAATGTCGGCACTAGTACAGTGTATATCCACCTTTCGCAGCAATGCAGGCTGCTATTCTCCCATGGAGACGATCGTAGAGATACTGGATGTAGTCCTGTGGAACGGCTTGCCATGCCATTTCCACCTGGCGCCTCAGTTGGACCAGCGTTCGTGCTGGACGTGCAGACCGCGTGAGACGACGCTTCATCCAGTCCCAAACATGCTCAATGGGGGACAGATCCGGAGATCTTGCTGGCCATGGTAGTTGACTTACACCTTCTAGAGCACGTTGGGTGGCACGGGATACATGCGGACGTGCATTGTCCTGTTGGAACAGCAAGTTCCCTTGCCGGTCTAGGAATGGTAGAACGATGGGTTCGATGACGGTTTGGATGTGCCGTGCACTATTCAGTGTCCCCTCGACGATCACCAGTAGTGTACGGCCAGTGTAGGAGATCGCTCCCCACACCATGATGCCGGGTGTTGGCCCTGTGTGCCTCGGTCGTATGCAGTCCTGATTGTGGCGCTCACCTGCACGGCGCCAAACACGCATACGACCATCATTGGCACCAAGGCAGAAGCGACTCTCATCGCTGAAGACGACACGTCTCCATTCGTCCCTCCATTCACGCCTGTCGCGACACCACTGGAGGCGGGCTGCACGATGTTGGGGCGTGAGCGGAAGACGGCCTAACGGTGTGCGGGACCGTAGCCCAGCTTCATGGAGACGGTTGCGAATGGTCCTCGCCGATACCCCAGGAGCAACAGTGTCCCTAATTTGCTGGGAAGTGGCAGTGCGGTCCCCTACGGCACTGCGTAGGATCCTACGGTCTTGGCGTGCATCCGTGCGTCACTGCGGTCCGGTCCCAGGTCGACGGGCACGTGCACCTTCCGCCGACCACTGGCGACAACATCGATGTACTGTGGAGACCTCACGCCCCACGTGTTGAGCAATTCGGCGGTACGTCCACCCGGCCTCCCGCATGCCCACTATACGCCCTCGCTCAAAGTCCGTCAACTGCACATACGGTTCACGTCCACGCTGTCGCGGCATGCTACCAGTGTTAAAGACTGCGATGGAGCTCCGTATGCCACGGCAAACTGGCTGACACTGACGGCGGCGGTGCACAAATGCTGCGCAGCTAGCGCCATTCGACGTCCAACACCGCGGTTTCTGGTGTGTCCGCTGTGCCGTGCGTGTGATCATTGCTTGTACAGCCCTCTCGCAGTGTCCGGAGCAAGTATGGTGGGTCTGACACACCGGTGTCAATGTGTTCTTTTTTCCATTTCCAGGAGTGTATTACGTCTCTCTGCCCTATTATACGGCTTCGTTCAAACTCAGTGAGGTGCTGATAATGGCGTCTTTGTCGCCTTAAACGCATTCTTTACAACATCCATTCACAATGTCATGTCGCACAACTCCTGTGTGTGTGTGTGTGTGTGTGTGTGTGTGTGTGTGTGTGTGTGTGTGTGTGTGTACGTGTGCGTGTGTGTTTCACGTTGCACGATCCAGACGGTTTGACAAAAGATTGGAACCGTTCTCACTGTAAGGTCAGTAAGTAACTGGAGAACTACCTCGTCGCAGTTGTGTTGGTATAGATTTAAGAATGACTTGTGGCATTGGTGACTGGAATATACTGTTTGAAAGACAGAAAATGTCAGACAAACTTCAACGAGTGAAAGATTATCGACAACTAGTGCAAAAACTTGACTGCAGTTATTTAGAGTCGAAGGACATGAAAACGAGGCGGTATTTGAGAAGGGAGCTGGACAGGTTTGTAGCCTCACCTTCATTTTATTCAGTTCACTGAATCAAATAGCAAATAAAACCAAGGTACAACTGCGAAAGGGAATTAAGATTCAGGAAGAAGAAATAAAAACTTCCAAGTTTGCCAAAGACATTGTAATTCTATCGGAGACGGCAACCGACTTGGAAAAGCTGTCGACCGGATTGATTAGTGTCTTGAAAGCAGATTATGAGACGAACATCAACAAAACTGAAACAAGGTTAATGGGGTATAGTCAACTTAAGTCAGGCGATACTGAGGGATTTAGTTTGGGAAATGAATCCTCAAATATAGTAGGCAAAATTGGCTATTTTGATGGAAAAAAGAAAAAGAGTGGCCAAAGTAGAGTGGTAATGCATACCGGCAATAGCAAGAAAAAATGAAAAAGAAAAATTTGACAACATGCTTCATAAATTTAAATTCTAGGAAGTGTTATCTGTAGTATTTGTCCGGAGTGTAGCCTTGTACGGCAATGAAACATGAACGATGAGAGGTGCAGACATGAAGAAAACAGAAGCTTTTGAAATGTGGTGCTGCAGAGAATGCTGAAGATTAGATGGGTAAATCGGATAACTGATTATGACGTACCGAATGGAATCGTCGTGGAATGAGCTTTATGGTACCATTAACTAAAAGTCTGCTAGTATATTTTCTGACGTATTTTGCAATCGTTAATTTGGTTACGGAAGAAAAAGTGCGTGTATGGGCGGGTGTGGGTATATGGCGGGGGGGGGGGGGGGAGGGGGAAGTTGCGCAGTGATGGAGTTACTTGCGCAGTATAGCGTAGCGTGGAGAGCCGCATCGAACCAAATTTCGTAATGAAGAAGAGTGTGTGCAGGTGATACAGAGACAGATTGACAACACATTTCCGGAGGAAAGAGCTTTCTCAACGTAGCACTGCCGAGGATCAAAGAAAATTTCATCAAAAGAATTTGTTCATCCCGTAATTCCTGATTATAAAAATTCCGCTAATGCCCTGTAATTAAATCACAGACTTCTTTGCAGTGTATTATAGGACTAGAACGGCTGAGCGTATATGCCAATATGCTAATACTAGATTCTGAGTTAGTGTTTGGATGCTAGATAGTCTCCAGTGAAAATTGCAAGATTTAACCGACTGTGTTTTAATTTATCTGAATGTCCAAATCTACTGGGACTTTCTTGTTCTGTCCAACGCATGGGACTTGGCAAATCGCTATATTCATTCGTAGAAACTTAAAAGTTTCTAATTTTTTGCATACGTTGAGTAGGCGGTTCAGTTCATATTTAAACACTGGGTATAAAAGCGTCATGTTAGATGGCTCATAAAGTTTTCATGATGAATATTAGTCTGAATAGGGGAAAAAATTACTATTGGTGTACCGCACGGTTTGATACTAGGACAACTCCTGCACTTGTTATACTTAAATGACCTCCCATTTTCCACAATTAGAGCTCTCTGCTGAGGGTAAAACAAATCTGTAAAGCCTGTAAACTATGAATTCGAAACTAATACAGCTTGATTTCGAATTTTTTTACATGAAATCCTCTTAACATCGCACACTTTCTTAACATTGCTAGTGGTATCTTAACACAACAGTATTATTTCTTCAGATAGTAATTCATATACAACCAGGTTGGTCCAGGCTTTCGAAGAGCTATGATTACATATCACCCAACTCTCTATTCCACAAACAAAGTTCGTAAGGGTGTCTTGCACCCACAGTCATTGCCGTCTGGTACTGTCATACATTTTCTAATCACCTATTAGCTGATGTTAATATGGAGTGTGTCCACCATTCGCCGTTACGACGGTTTGAACTCTGGTGAGGACACTTTCAGTGAGCCCGTTCTTCCCCAAGAACCGAAACAGAGAGTATGGTGATATTAGACCCAGCAGTCCGAAGCGAAGTCGACGTTAAAATTCTTCCCAAGGATGTTCCGTTGGGTTCGAGTAATGACCCTGGGCAGGCTAGTCCATTTCAGTAATGTTATTATCCACAAATAATTGCTTCACAGATGCTGCTTTGTGACAGGCTGCTCTGTCATGCTGATACAAACAATAATCGTCTCCGAATAGTTTCCTACCGTATGAAATATACAATGCTGTGAAATGTATTCATATCCTTCTGCATTTAGCGTTTTCTTAAGCACAACGAGGGGACCACCCCTAAGCACGAAAACACCCCCATACCGTAACACCACCTTCTCCTTACTTCGGTGTTGGCACTACACGTGATGGCACGTAATTTTCTCAAGGGATATGCCAAACAGAAACTCTTCCATCAGATTGCTACGGTGTGTAGCGTGATTAATCATCTCAGACACTTGTTTCCAGTTATCCACTGTCCAGGGGCATCTCTTAGCATTAACTCACCAGCGACTTCTAATCAAACGGCTTGCCTATTGAGTACCGTCTCAGTTGTGTGACTTCATTCGTGATTTTCTGTCATAAAGATCGCAGTTCGTAACAACTGACGAAAAGTCATCGGCTCGCTACGTTTGACGTTTCCTGTTGCTGTTCCTGATCTACATAAACGATTTAGGAGACAATCTGAGCAGCTCTCTTACATTGTTTACAGATGATACTGTCATTTATCAACTTGTAAAGTCATCAGATCAAAACCAATTATAAAATGATTTAGATAAGATATCTGTATGGAGCGACAAATGGCAGTTGATTCTAAATAATGAAAAATGTAAAGTCATCCACATGAGTAGTAAAAGGAATCCGCTAAATTTCGCTCGGACGATATATCACACAAATCTAAAGACTGTAATCGCAATTAAGTAGTTAGGGATTACAGTTACGATTAGCTTATCACAGATAATATTGTGGGGAAAGCAAATTAAAGACGGGGGGGGGGGGCGGGGGGCGGGAAAGCAAACCAAAGACTGTGATCTATTGGCAGAACACTTAGAAACAGGTCTAATAAAGAGACTGCTTACACTACGCTTTTCCGCCCTCTTCTGGAGTATTGATGTGCGGTGTGAGGGGAACCGCATAAGATGGGATTGATGGAGGACATCGAAGAAGTTCAAAGAATGTTAGTTCGTTTTGTGTTATCAATAAATAAGGAAGAGAGTGCCACGGATATGATACACGAATCTGAGTTGATGTCATTAAAACAAATGCGTTTTCCGCTGCGACAGTACCTTCTCATGAAATTTCAATCACCAACTTTCGTCTTAGAGTGTGAAAATATTTTGTCGGCTCTCAGATACGTAGAGAGAAATAATCATCATAATAAAACAAGAGAAATCAGAGCTCGCACGGAAAGTTTTAAGTGTTCATTTTTCCTCCGCGCTCTTCGAAAATGGAACGGTAGAGAAGTAGCTTGAAGGTTGTTCGGCGAGCACCCCTGCCAGACACTTAATTGTGAATTGCAGAGTAATCCTGTAGGCGTCGATGTAGAACTACCGAAATGTGTGGCTTATGAGGGGCTGCTCCGTCATTGTACCCAATTGCTTTCTAACTCTTTATGCATAGTCAGTGTACTAGTTGGACTGATGGTAGGTCACTGGAATTCAGAAATGATTCCTTCAGCTGATGTCATGCGATTTTTTGCCTCCACCGTCCACAATGCTTGACGGTTCCTGTACGTCAGTGCATGAGGTCTGCCTGGGCTTGATTTAGCTGTGGATCTTCCTTCGCCTTTCCACTTCACAATTATATCACTAACAGTCGACTTGAGCGACTTCATAAGGGTTCAAATGTCCCTGATGTATTTGTTACTCAGGTGACACGCGATGTCCACGTTCGAAGTTGCTGCGGTCTTCTGACCGACCCATTCTGATGTTACTTCTCTTCTGCTAACAACAGGCAACCCCTCGTCTGCTTTTATACCGGTGGTCAGCCTCTTGTAGTCAATTCCACAACACATAGGGGTGTTCGGATCAGATAGTGCACGTGTACCAAGATTTCTTTCATTGGTCCATGTTCTAGAGCTAAGGTGGAACACAAACATATACTGAAAGTCCAAAGGTTACGTGAAGGCACTGGATGTGATGTTAATAGACAGTCGGTCCTTCTCGAGCCAATAAAACTGACGTAACAGGACGAGGCATATTCTCTACGAAGTGTTAGAATCCTTCTGGAGAGATGATCCAAGTTTTGTGTAGTTTTGCTGGGTTCGTTGAGCATCCCATAAACGTTCGAGTGGATTAAGGTCCTGTTACCTGGGAAGGGGAGGGAACGCTGAGGGGCGGAGAGGAGGTTAGGTGACCATGTCATGGTCGTAAACTGACTGGAGTGTTCATTAAGCCACCTGTGTGCGACCAAAAAGCGGTGACATGTCGCATTGTTCTGTTGAAACACAACATCTCCATCAGGGCACTCTTACGCCAAAAAGGGGTGGAGATGGTCTGCAATGATGTCCACATAACGTGCACATGTCGCTGGTCCCTGCAGCCGGACCACGCGGTCTGATTGCGTCAATATGATCACAGTCCAGACAATAACTGAACCAGCTCCTGTCTGGACACAACCTTACTGATAGGTTCCATAGTTTCATGGAGAATACGCCCCGCTCTCACGCGCCCATCAGCTCGTTACAATTGAAACCGGGGTTCACGGGACCTAAGGCCACTGTTCCACAGTGCAGTGACGACGTTTGCGGGGCCATGCCAGGCCTTGAGCTCTGTACCAGGGTTCCAACGAAGGGACACAAGGCAACAGTTGGATGCAGAGTACCAAGCGATGCACTTGTCTCTGTAGAGTCGGTACGAGTAGGTTTCTGCCGCCCCACATTCAAATCGTCGGCGGTATACCTCTCAGTAGACGATCGCCCCCATATGACTCTGTGGAGTTGTGGTTCTCCTAGGCGTGGTTCTGATATGGTATGCTACACGTAAGTGGAAACTTCATCCCTGTACAAATGCATGTCTTCACGGCGATGTGAATTAATTAAATAGTCTTGGGCCTCCAGCTGTGTCAGGTAGCTAAAATCCCAAGAGCTTTCGACCGAGCGCTGATCGGCCATTGACAGGGGATAAATGGCTGCCGCGTCGCCATGGCCTCGCTTTGCATAGCCGCGCTGCTGGTTATGGCGTCAGTGGCGCTCATTCCCTCGCCGATGCGAGGCGAAAACACCACCATATTTGGCGAGGAAGAGAGCACCAGTGACCTTACAGCCAGCATAACGGCTGCATAATAACGATGAGGCCACGGCGACATGGCACTCATTTACCTCTTGACAATGGCCGAGGAGGACTCGGTCAAAAGCTCGTGGGATTTTAACCACCTGACGTGGCTGGAAGCTCGAGAAGGTTTTATTCATTTGTCTCTGCTATATCGAAGATGCACCCTAGACTCTGAGGACCCCACAACTTTCCTTCCTGTTACTTTCGGTCAGTAAGTACGGATACGAGGGGCTTAATAAAGCAGGCCACACATGTAGTCCCACGCTAAGACCAGAGAGTGGCGCAGTGTCAGACGAGAGTACATGTTCTGGCTTCCCGCAGACACTGCTGTTCTGCAGTACTGATAACAGGTGCATCATAGTTTGCGAGTGAAATGGCACAGTAATTGGAAACGGCACTCCAAAGGTGAAGTACGCGAGATAGTATAATTCTTGTGGGCTAAAACGTTTAAACTGCGTGCAGATTCATCGTAAAATTCTGGCGGTATATGGCGCGTCCAGCTACAGTGAAATGCTGCAAACCATTTGACCAAGCAGCTCAATACGTAAATGTTAGGAATAAAAGGTTCATGTTAGATGGCTTATACATTTTTCGTGATTAATATTAGTCTGATTAGGGACAAAAATTACTGCTGGTGTTCTGAGGGTCTAATGCTAGGAAAACTCCTGTATTGACATACATAAATGACCTTCCATGTCTCTCAATTAGAGCTCTCTGTTGATGTTGTGAAATCTAATCAAATGCATAAATGTTATACGCTAGCAGCACTTTCGCTAAGCAACGTCCGAAAACTATGACTTCGAAACTAGTATAGCTCGCTTTCGATTTTTTTTTACATTAAATTCTCTTTAACTTCCGCACACCTCCCTAAGGTTGCTATGGGTGTCTTACTACAACAGCATTAGTTTGCAGATAGTACATGGCAAGTGTGGCTGAAATTGCTCCAGGCTTTCGAACAGCTATGATTACATGTCACCCAACATTCTCCCCCCTCTGTCCCACAGACAGAGTTCGTAAGTGTTTATTGCACCCACAGTAATTGTCGCCTGGTGCTGTCATACATTTCCTGATCGAAAGTGAGAGTGATGCTGATCGATAAGGAAGGCCATCGACCACAGACGGAATGTTCATACCATCAAGAGACGAATTCGCAGCAGAGTTTCCGACGATGAGGGCGTTCACACAGCGGTTCTCGAATGTGTCCTTGATTGCTATCGTCGTGGAACTGAACGACCGTTGTTTGCAGGCTTGGTGACTATATTAAAGAATAGTGTCATCTACCTGTGTAACTTACTTTTTGAAGTCCCCCCGTAACTTTTCATTACGTCACTTTTCTCTTATCGTTTGACGCAAGTACACAGCAGTACAGTATGTGCTCAAAATAATTCTTACATACACATTACTTAAAGAATATTATCGTAGAAACGAGTGTAGCTCTCAACTGCAGGCAGTAGGAGACATGTATACAGCCGTAGAACCTTCGTATCAGGTGCGGATAAAAGTTATGCCGCGACCAAGGTACTGCGTAACGAGACCCCTGCAAAGCATTATGTATGCAACCAGCCTACTTGGCGCATGTACTAGTCACCTAACGAACAGGCGCTAGCTTTGTCCGCCTCTCTCTCGTAAGCCCCCGTAAACTATCAATTGTTGCCAAATATGGTTGCCAAATATTTGACCGTGTGATGTGTTTGTCAAGGACAGGTCGTGTTTGACGTGTTTACGAGAAATTTTGCTTGACGGAAGGTTTGAGAAGATGGCAGAAGTTGTTTCTCCCGATGTTTCGCCGCATATGTATAAGTGAAAAATTGTTTTACTACAATTTATCTCACTGCACGTTGATTTTCTACAACTATTGAAACTATGGTCAAGGATAAAAAGAAAATAGCGGCGATATTAACCAAAATCGTAGAGGCATCACATCTTTTCCAGCAAATTACACAGAAACAGGTTATGGACAAAATAAATATTTTACGCATGACATACAAGCGGGACTGAAATAAAATAAAAGAAATCGAAGTTCTCCGCTTCTTCTACGAGAGCTGTGGGCTATATGTTCCCACGTTGCGGTACTTGAATGAACTGTCATTAGAGGACCAAGAAGAAGAGAATAAATTTTCGCATACTTGAGTCTTCGTTTTTAATACGAGCGCGAAGTAACTCTAAACGAGTTATTAAACCTTTCACTGTCCACCCACAAAAAGCTGATGTAATGATCAGGTTCTGAGTGTAACATATACATTACTGTAACAGGTTTTCGTGTGCATATTTCCCTCTCATTTTAAATAATTCTCTGGCCAAGCGTCTTGGTATCTTACTCTTTTTTTCTTTAAACACAGGGCCAGAACCAATGTTAGAAATGCTTTATCTAAGTTTGCAGCCATTCCAACTAGGGACCAAAATACATCATACATGAAAAGCGTCCGTTGGAAAAGTAAGGTTAAGTTGAACAGCTTTTTTGGTAGGTGTATGGCTTGTTTCACCTTTCAGTAGGGAATTTGATAGACAAGATTGTACTTTTATGAGGGCCTTAAACAGTTTTTAAAAATTTCGTTGTCCATTAGATAAAAGCTGATGCAATCAACGGGTTCTAAAAGTAATATTCCCTTTGGCTCTCTCTCATTTGAAGTCATTCCCCGCAGTAGCGTCTTGTTTTCTTTTTCTTGTTTAAACTTAGTACCAAGGTCAATGTCATTACTGCTTTGTCTGCATTTGTGGCCACTCTCACTACTGTCAAAATACGAACACAAACAGAGTCTGCTTCAAAGTGAAGTTAAACTGATAAACTTTGTGTGTACGTGTACGGGCTTGTTTGACAAATCCACAGCTAGACAAGGGCGCGTTTGGCAAACAAGTATGCTCGTTTAAATGGGTCTGTAGTGTCGTACTTTCTTTCTCCCTCTCTCCTCTCTCCATCTGGCACGCTCCCCATAGTGGAATTGTGGAATAAATTAAGAAAATTAATGACAACTGAAGCAGATTTTTATTCTATAAACATCGTCTCAGAATTGACAGAGTCCGCTTACGGTATTATCTCAAAATACATCGCACGTAATCACAAGTGCATACAACGTAACAACATTTCAAGCAGGCATTCTGATATCCTTAACAGAGATTTCACAGTATCCATTACAAACTGTCTGAAACATAACAACGATAAAAAAAGAAGAAATCTACAAAGTACGGCAGATATTTTTATAAGTCGCGGAGTGAAGCGCCAGCTATTTTAGAGTCCGTGGAGTAAAACGCAAATGAAACTAACTCAAATACGGAGCACATTGCTGCTGCGTTTTTATTCATTATCCGTGTGCCGAGTACCGTGAATGCCCGCTGCACTTGAAAAGCCGTTCCGGGAATTACAGCGAAGCCATGTAAACAGCGCTGGACGGTCGTTTTCTGCAGAATTTTAATTTCCTCCCTTTCTCTCTGTCCCTGTCTTGTTCCTCTGTGACTGCCTCAGCCCGCACACACAGCTTTCTGGCTGGAAGTCGGGGATAATGACCACCGCTAATCCTCTTTCAGAGAACTCAGGGGGCCCCCACCCTTACAGTAGTAGCCCGTTGCATACCATTATGACTCTCTGCTCTCCTCTGCTCCGTAATCCAGCGAACCCACACCGTTCCGTTACCGAATGGACTTACTCTCTAAAAGGCAACATGAGGACAAGCCATTCCCGGCAGACAAAGACCCTGCTGCGAATTTTCCTACTCTGACGTGATGCAAACTACGCAAAGAATTCTCCATTTATACATTCTAGGAAATTGTCTCTCGTTGTCATTTCACTTTATTTCGATCCATCGAAAATAATTCTAAGGACGTTACCGGTGCTATCTGATTCCTCAATTGACTCGCCAGTTACTAAAGAGGGATAACTCCTCAAAAACCGCAAATGGATATTTTATTGGTTTCGGTTTGTTGAAACATAATGCATCGATTGGAACTAAAACAATACGGCGATTGTAGAGAGCTGATTGTTTCTGGAGGGGACACCTGCACGAGTTTCTACACGATAAGGGCAGTTTCCTGAACACCTAGGAGTTACAAAGTTAATATCAAACAATCACTGGTTTAGGTGCCAGCGGCCTTGCCGCAGTGGTAACACCGGTTCCCGTCAGATCACTCAAGTTAAGCGCTGTCGAGCTGGGCTAGCACTTGGATGGGTGACCAACCGGTCTGCCGAGCGCTGTTGGCAAGCAGGTTCTACTCAGCCCTTCAGAAGTAGTGACTCCGGTCTCGTAATCTGACATACGACCGGGAGAGCGGTGTATTGGCCACATGCCCCTCTATATCCGCATCCAGTGACGCCTGTGGGCTGAGGATGACACGGCGGCTGGTCGGTACCGTTGGGCCTTCCAAGGCCTGTTCGGACAGAGTTTTTTAGTAGTTTAGGTACAAAACCATGGAGAAACAGTAAATTATTTGGTTACCATTTAAATGTAATTTATAACATGATTATGTACGATAATACTACATTTTTCGGTGTAATAGTACGTTCATGACAGACATATTTACTTTACATTACATTTATTGCACTCAAAATACTGTCATTAATTACTTAAATACGAGTTCGTACTTTCATGTAATTTAAATAAGTTCTTCAGAGTATATACGTATGTGTACCTTCCCTTAGACTGATATGAGGGGAGGGGGGGTGGAGCCAGGTGACAAAACCACCATAGCAGTTACAAATATTTTTAAAACAAGGCCATATTAACGTTACACAGTCCAGAAACTGAATTGTTTCACACGGCAGGAATATATTCACCATTAACTTATAAACAGTTGGCGCAGAACGTTTTTTCCTTCTCCTGAATAATTTATCAATGGTAAGTTGTCCCCTTTTAGAAATAAGCTATTCGATTACTAGGGATAATGTGGTTCTATATTCTGCGGAAAAATTCCTACAAAAAATGGTTCAAATGGCTCTGAGCACTATGGGACTTAACATCTATGGTCATCAGTCCCCTAGAACTTAGAACTACTTAAACCTAACTAACCTAAGGACAGCACACAACACCCAGTCATCACGAGGCAGAGAAAATCCCTGACCCCCGCCGGGAATCGAACCCGGGCGTGGGAAGCGAGAACGCTACCGCACGACCACGAGCTGCGGACAAAATTCCTACAGATCACGTTAGGAATTTACTTAAATCAGTACTCTGCCTGAACTGGAATGTCAGGCAGAGATGGTAAGTGATATCGACGCCACCTCTACCACAGTCGGAAAATTCTTCATCTGCCTTTCTGGAAAATGCTTTTCTCAGCAATCGCGTTGAACCACCTGGAGTTCTATAGAATGTTCTCGTCTTCTTACATCGACAAATTTGAGTGAGCCTTCGGTGATAAAGCTCAACCATATTTGTCAGGAAAAACTGAATGTTGCTACTGCATCCTTGATGGTCTTGTAATCGTGACGCCACGCTGGTAGAGGTGGTCGTGTCGATGTCTGAGATGATAGTGGCGCCCATTAAAATGCAAACAACTCGACGAGTTTCCCTGTGGTCTCTCAACGGAAGAGACTGCATCCACACACCACTTAGATTTACATCTGCATGTGTACTAAGCGAGCTACCGTACAGTGCATGACGGAGGATACATCGTACCAATATCATTAGTTTTCTTTTCTGCTCCATTCGCGTAGCGAACGAGGGAAAAATGGCTGTCTTTGTGCCTCCGTACGTTCCCTAATTTTTCGTATCTTAACTTCGTGGTACTTGGCACCATACAGGTCGCACAGTCTTTTCCTCATACAGCTTCTCCAAATTTACCCAACATGGTTTCACGAGAATTATGCTGTCCTCCAAGGATTCTCGTTTAAAGACCCCCAACATTTATTTTAAACTTTGGTGCGGCCTACACCGACCTGTTAGAGATCGGCGCGCCTCTGAATTCTTTCAGTATTTGTTGATACGCCTACTTGGTGAGGACACGAAACGGTGAACAACCTGTATTATAAGCCACCTAAAACCAGCAACTGGGCTTGCGGCTGCAGTTGAAGCTTGTCCATCTAACGGTTTTCTGGGTAACATAAGTTTCATTTTCAGTGACTCATATAATTATTAAATGAGTTTAAATGTTTAAATACTGTCATAGTCTACTCATTTAGAGATATAAAGTCACGTTAAAAGGTTTAGAACAGTAAGCGAAGAAATAAAGTCAGAAACTGTACTTGCGTCATCAGACAATATAACTCACGGCACGTAAATTACACAGACAATACTCATCAGTATTTGAAAATGCCACGTCCAATACAAAACCGTTACACAGCCTTACTTTTAAGCTCTGTTGATCCATCGCAGATACGGGACAGTGGCTAGTCAGATATTTACAAATACAAAAAAATAAATAAAAAATTCCTAAATAGCCGTATGTTTCCAGAAGTTATTTTATTTGGACGACCAGTTTCGGCATCTCGTAAATGCCATCTTTAGGCCCCTGTGTTTTAAAAAGAGCGATATATGTGTGATATATATCAAGGTACAACTGACATTATAGAAAATGATGAGTAATATCAAATGTCCTTAAAACCTACAAAATGTAATGCGCAGCGTTAAGAAGAGTATCTTTACACACAAAGCAGAATATGTATACATACTGAGTAGTATGGAAGCTAACTATTTTGACATCACAAAGTTATAAGTGAACATGCCGAACATTACAATAAACCAAAAACTTGGTTATAAACAAAATCAGAACCACAAATGAATAATACTTATCTAGGTTTTTCCTTTCTTTAATTACTTTTATTAATTTTTTGTCTTTATGTTATTTTTAATTTTATTCATTTTCATTATTTTTATTTAATTGTTTTATTTAATTTTGCTGTGTTAAATGATATTCATAATTCATAATGCCTCTGGTTGAGTTTTCTGATGGTGGTACAACTAATTCTTGTGTATCACTAGTTGCAATAGGTGTGTACACATTTTGTACTCCATAGGTTATATTTTAATTGGAATGAGGATAGGTTCTCCTAAAGACTAGAATGTTTCTCACCTGTAACAACTATGAATGTCTTTTTATATAAAAATAAAATAAAAAGTAATAAAAAATAAATGAAATTAAAATAAAACCAAAAAAGGAAAAAACTGGACAAGCGTTATTCCTTTATGATTATTATTTTTTTTTTGTCTTTGTAATGTTTGGCAGTTATAGCTTTGTGGCATCAAAATAGTTTCGATACCAACCAGTGTATGTACATGTTATACTGCTTTGTTGTGCTTTGTGTGCACAGGTACTCTCCTTAACGCTGCATGTTGCATTTTATAGGTTGTAAGGACTTCTAATATTACGCTTCATTTTTTATAATGTCAGATATGCTATATATCTTGACATTCACTACACGTATACTCGATGTTTTTAAACGCAGGGGCCTGAAGAAGGTATTAATAATAGGCCGAAAATGGTAGTCTAAATAAAATAACTTCTGAAAACATATGACTGTTTTGTGATTTTTCTTTCGTAAAGAAACTTAGTTTTAGTTTCTTTGACATCTTCATCGACGAAGTAATACCTTTCAGATTTTAACAGCATCGCAATGAAATCCATGAAGGCTGTTGTTCAATATATCCTGATTATCTCGAAGTCCGCAACCTCCTGGTTTTTCCTTCCATTTTATTTAGTCCGTGATTAGTGCGACACCTTTGGTTGTCTTTCATTCTCTGGGAACTGAATATTCTGTTAGCAGTTCTGACCATCTTGTGTAGGTAATTTCATGGAGTATACAAAATGTAAAGGCGCATTTACAAAAAGTATTTTTCCGTAAATATTACCACCATAAGCCATTTGACATTCTCTCAGGCTGTGGATACAGGTGACCGCTAGACTGTTCCATGTTGCTGCTGATTTCATTCAGTCTTTGTCTCGGTCTTGTCTTACCTCCTCAGTCCAGAAAAAAACCCTCTCTCGGTCTGTCACACATCCGCCTGGCTACACGTATCGCCCATCCCCATTTCATTACACTGTGGTCGTAATTATGCCTTCCATCTCAGACTGTTCGCAGACCCATTTTAGTGTTTCCTTGTGTCTCGTACAATGCCCAAACATGCATCACTCGATTGCCCATTGAACAACCCTCACTTTTTGAATGTTATCCGCATCAAAAGTCCATGTCTTACTGCCGTTGAGTCAAAAATGTGTTGCCGTCTGTATATCGGGAGGGGAATGTTATGATCTGAGCAGCCGTCTTCGGTTGTTTGCAGATGACGAAGTCGTTTATCGTCTAATAAAGTCATCAGAAGATCAAAACAAATTTGCAAAACGATTTAGAAAAGATATCTGAATGGTGCGGAAAGTGGCAGTTGACCCTAAATAACGAAAAGTGTGAGGCCATTCACATGAGTGCTAAAAGGAACTCGTTAAACTTCGGTTAAACGATAAATCAGTGTAATCTAAAAGCCGTAAAATCAACTAAATACCTAGGTATTACAATTACGAACAACTTAAATTGGAAGGAATACATGGAAAATGTTGTGGGGAAGGCTAACCAAAGACTGCGTTTTATTGTCAGACCTACTAAGGAGACTGCCTACACTACGCTTGCCCGTCCTCTTTTAGAATACTGCTGCGCGGTGTGGGATCCTTACCAGATAGGACTGACGGAGTACATCGAAAAAGTTCAACGAAAGGCAGCACTCTTGTATTATCGCGAAATGTGGGAGAGAGTGTCACAGAAATGTTACAGGATTTGGGATGGAGATCATTAAAAGAAAGGCGTTTTTCGTTGCGACGGAGTCTTCTCACGAAATTCCAATCACCAACTTTCTCCTCCGAATGCGA